>NW_023416324.1:129518148-130851719 GCF_014108235.1 Myotis myotis
GTCTCGCCCTTCCCTTTTTATACGTGCCTGCTGGATGTAGATAATCATAGCTTGGATCTATTCTTTGGATCATGGAGTAAAAGCAATGAAACAAGTAGAATGCAAGTAGGCCTCCTGCTGCTAGGATGGCCCATATGAATATGTTAGCAGGATTCAGCCAGGAGGTTAGAGGGCTGAGGGCATCACTTAAGAAACTAAACTCAACGGGTTTCACTCTGGTATTGTTGATTTTTAGGATTTCTTGCTGGAGCTGATAGGGGCTGTTTAGGAATGCCTGGCTGAATGGATCTTAAAGGAGATTTGCTAATTGTTTGCGCTCCCGGGAGGCATTTCTCACTGGAATGGGCATTACACAGATGGCAGCGTATCTTATATCACATTGGGTGTGTGATATTTGCCATAAATTATCAAGGTCTTCTTGGATTAAATCTATTTGTTGTTGTAAATTGAGTAACGCCCCCCCACCCCACCCCATACCTGTTGGTTTATTGTTGCTTGTGTAGCAAAGGCTTGGGCCATGACCTCTGATAAGGAGTTTAGACTCTGTGCTGTTAATCCCTCCTGGGCTAGGGAAGTGATTCCTGTGGCCATACCTGCTATAGCGGCTATTATGGAAGAGATTATTAATATTTCTAGTCCTACAGCCCTTTTTTCTATTTTTTGGAATTCCTTATGGATTATTAGTTCAGCCGGCCCATCCCAGTCGCTGACTTCTACTGGTACCCAAAGTAGCGAGGGGGTGCACATGGCTAGAGTGTAGACATGGTTTGGATTCCAGCAACTAGATAGTATACAAGATTGCTGGGTACAAGTAAAAGAGCTATAATTGCTTTGTAAGAAGAATAAGGGGGGTCTCACACAGGGCCAGTAACTAAAACTATGAGTGGCTTTGGGGTTGACTGCGACGTTGTTGTCCTATCTACTTGTCGGCTTTTTCCAGGTGCCGTTATACAGGCGGGCCCCTTTTAGGCCGGTGAAGGCTCTTTGATCAATACATGCATTGGGCCCGCATAAATCCCACCGCCCGAATTGGGAGCGCAACCCTTGTATGGGGTTTCTTAGTGCAAATGGTGTCATTCCCTTTCTTAACTGTCTCCCCCAAATTCCCAGGGCTCCCGTCTGCACGTCAGGTTGGGAGGCACGGAGGCATTCTACCCAGGGGATGCTCATGGAAGGGAGGAGTATGGGGGGGGACTCCTCTGAGAGGAAAAGGTAAGGTCAGAGGGGTACTGTGGAGGGGCTGGTGGAGACCCTGGTCCAGCTCGATAAGGCCAAGGGAAAGGTTGCATTAAGTCCCAGCATGACCCCCTCTTTACAGAAATGGTTATTACAGTAAAAGTCCCCGGTTTCATGAGGTGCTAGGTATATCCACCCTTGTCCCGGGGTAGTCCCATTATCTAGAGTCCACTTAAGGAGGTTAGGGCTACTGGTATCAGCCCATACTGTCCCGTTCCATGGCGATGAGACCGGTTCCGCTCCGTCACATGGTAAGCCTACAGAGCAGTCAGACACTTGGACAGCGGGGAATTGTGTAAGATGTCGGCGCTAACAGGCATGAGCACCCCTGGATGAGGTATGGCCGCCCATACATGTTGTGCTCGCGCCTGAGAGTTTGCTGTTATGATGGCACACATTAATAGGAATAATGTCCCTGCTGACGGATTGCCTTCTGGTGCCATGCGTGCAGCTTGGTCCTGTAGATTCTTGATGTCTTCCCAGGTAATGTGTGGGCCCGTCGATGTCTTGGTCGTTTCTGCCGCCAGGGCTGGTTGTCCTCTATGTCCAGGTCCTCCATTTCCTCTACCGGGGGTGATGGTGATGGTGGTCTACGGCTCATCGCTGGTGGTGCAGGGTTTGATGTTACGGGCAGGAATCCACGCGGGATTTTTCTCGCCTTCTGGAAAAATACAAGCAAACCCTCTCCCTTGGGTTAAGAGTGGGTCAAGGCCCTTCCAAGCCCCGGTTAGTGGATCTCTCCACCGGACCAAGGGGAGAGGTGTTGGTACGTCTCTGAGACCTCCCCAATGTTTGAAAATGGGAGGAAGACCGTCAGGGGCAAAATGAAAATAATTGAGGGTTATGAGAGCCTGTAATAGTTGCTGTTGAGGTGTTAATCTTTGGTCTATCTTTTCCCCCCCTTTTTCTTTAGTAAGCTGGATTTTTAACTCTTTATTTTGTCTTTCTATTATGGCTTGCCCTTGTGGGTTGTATGGTATGCCAGTAACGTGCTTGATGTTATGTTTCATGAGGAATTGCTGAAAAGCCTCGCTAGTGTAGCAGGGGCCATTATCTGTTTTAATTTCCCAGGGGAAGCCTAATGTTAAAAATGCTCCCTTGAGGGTTGCATTTGCATGACGAGTCTTTTCACCTGTGTGAGCTTGAGCATATGTGGCCCCAGAGCAAGTGTCAACGATTACATGTACATGTTTGAGTCTACCAAAGCTGGGAATATGGGTTACATCTGCTTGCCATAAGGCATTGGGTTGGAGCCCCCGGGGGTTGACCCCTTGTGGCTGGAGGGGGCCTAAAGGCAATAGGGGGCCGCAGGTTTTGCATGCCCATATGAGATGCTTGCAGCTAGAGAGGGTTAAATGAGGAAATAGCTTGTGTAAGCTAGCTGCTGACATATGAAATTTTGTATGTAACAGTCTGACTTCTTCTATGGGTGTTAGGGTCAAGACTAGGCAGTCTACTTGGTGATTGCCTTCCGATAGGGGTCCGGGTAGACACATGTGAGCCCTTAGATGCTGTATGTACCAGGGATGCTGTCTGTTTTCTATGATCTCCTCAGTAAAAAAGTAGGGCCTGATCTATAGGTGTCTCTTTAGCTCGAAAAGTTGAGTGGCCTAGGTCTGTGACTGTGTGTACTGCATAGGCACTATCTGAGAAAATGTTTACTGGATGGTGTTGACAGTAGAAGAGGGCATACGCTATCGCCAGCAGTTCTCTGAACAGAGCCAGAATAAGTATATTTTAAATAAACAGGTTTCCACTGTGGCTTGTGGCTTTTAATGACTCCTCCACAGTAATTCTTGCTAGCATCTGTGAATACTAATGGTGCCTCAGGAATAGGCTTGCTGGGTGGGTCCGTGAGCCATATAGTGTAAAGTGGCAGCCGTTGTAGTGTCTGCAAGAGCTGATTATTAGGTAAATGATTGTCTGTTTGCCCTGGAAAATGAAGCAGCAAAAGTTGAGTGTCTAAGTCTGTGCTTATCAGTTGTTTTGCTGCTCAGTGGTGTATGGAAGAATGAGTGTGTCTGGCTCCTTACCATATAAGGTAAGGCATGCCCGTCTTAGCTTTCCCCCTACAAGGGCAGAAGCAGTGATGGGCGGAGTGATGTTTGGTAGCTGGCTGTATGCGAGGTGTACCCAATAGAGTGGCCCCTGCTGGAAGAGGACCCCGGTAGGGGTTCCCTTGGTTGCTAGAATTATTGCCTGTATGGGCTGTGTGGGGTCTATTCTTCCTAGTTTTTGCTCCCTAAGGGCGGTATTGACTGCATGAAGAGCTTCTTTAGCGGCCAAGGAGAGAGTCCTAAGACTAAGGGTGTCTGACTCCCCCTCAAGGAGAGTAAAGAGGGGGTTTAAGGCCTGGGTGGGCAAGGATATACTACTGCGGACCCAGTTGATCTGACCGCAAAGTTCTTGGAGCTCGTGTAATGTTATTTTATCAGGAATCTTTAATTGTGGTGCTATGGGGGTGATTTGCTCTTCTATTTTATACCCCAGGAAAGAGTAGGGTGGAATGGCCTGGACCTTTTCTGGGGCTATGGTCAGGTTAAGGCTTTTTAAGTTTCTGAGCAGAGCTTGTAGGCAGGACTCTAGCCACACTGGATCCCTATGAGCTAGGAGGATGTCATCCATATAATGGGTAATAAAGCATTGCCCTGCTAGTGGCTTCGTGGCTACCCCTACATAGGCCTGACACATGGTAGGGCTGTTTTTCATGCCCTGAGGTAATAACTTCCATTGGTATCGCTCGAATGGGAGCTGGTAGTTTGTAGAGGGGACTGTAAAAGTGAAATAAGGTCTGTCCTCAGGGTGTAAAGGGATGGAAGAGAAATAGTCTTTTATATCAATTATTTTTATATAGGCTCCTTTGGCGACAGCAGAGGGGTGAGGTAGCCCCAGTTGTAATGGGCCCAACTTTTGCATATGTCTGTTGACTGCTCTGAGATCTTGTAAGAATCCATATTTGCTTTTATCCCTTTTCTGGATTACAAAGACAGGAGTATTGTGAGGACTGATAGAGGGCTCTATATGGCCGGAGCGTAGTTGTTCTTGTACTAGCCGGTGTAGCGCATCAAGCTTTTCAGTGGGTAAGGGCCACTGTTCTACCCATATGGGTTGGTCGGTATCCCAGGTCAGCTTGATTGGGTCGGGGATACCTGGGTGAACAGTGGCCCCTAGAATTGGGGGCGTTGTGTGGAGATGGTGGCCTTTACTGCTGTAAGAATGTCCCTTCCCCATAGCATATGGGGTACCCCGCTCATGAAGAGGGGTTTGAAATCCCCGGTGTTTCCGCCAGGGTCTCTCCATTTCAGCCAGCGTGCAGCCTGAGTAGCTGTTTTAAAGCCGCTGATGCTCTGTACTATGGGTCCCACTGTTGTGGGCCAGCTGGGGTCTCTAACCTTTTCCTGTATAACTGAAACATCGGCTCCGGTGTCAATGAGCCCTTTGATCTCCTTTTGTTCTATAGTGATGGTGAGAAAGGCTTTGTTTTGGGTTAGGGGTAGGGCCCAATATACCCCCGGCTCTTAACTGCGGGGCTGAGAGCTGCCCCATTTCTCGTTTAAAGGTGGGAGGGGTTTGCCCTCAGCGTCCATGGTTGATCGGCAATCGTGGCGCCAGTGAAGGCCTCTGCAACAGCGGGGGCAGACCAAGGGGGGTTGTTTCTTTACACCCTGTTTTCCTTTCTTGTCGGGACATTCTCTAGCGTAGTGGCCAGTTCCCTTGCATCTATAGCAGGTTCCCTTTGGCGAACCTCCAGCCTGCCTATCTGGAGCTGTGCCGCTAGGGTGGTAGCTAGGGCGGCAGCAGAATGGCTGCCCGTGTCCCGGCAGGCTAGGACCCAATCATCCATGGGCGCGCCTTTAAGGGATGCTATGGCTTGGAGACATTCTGAGTTCACTCCTTCCCACACTAACTCTTTTACTAAAGCATCTGCCACTTGGGAGTGTGCTGGGGTCCAACCCCAGCAGGTCCAGGGGTCCCCAAAGGTGAGGACGGAGTCAGGGAAGAAGGAATGACACAGAAACAGCGTTCAGTTGATCAGCAGCCTAGCCAGGATCTCCAGCCAAGTTCCGGTGTTTATTGTCTTGTTACATCTGTATTTATACCAGTTGATTTTAATCCTGTTAATTTCTATTGCAAAGGTTAGGGTGTTTCTTATCTCCATGCCAGGGAGTAAAGATTATGTAGCTTAAGTGTGATTGTTTGTAGTTAAAGTGATTAACTACCCTCCTGGCACTTAGTTAAGTGGTTTTATCCCCTCCCTAACTTCAGGGAAAAATCCCTACCTGGGGAAACAACCTTTCTCGGAGAGGTGAACTTGGTTAAAACACATATCGCCCAGAAGGTGAGCAAACATATTAAGAACAGTATGCCATTTACGCCAGGTCCCTTGAAACATATGCTGTGCAGATGTTTCTTCCCTGCAGCGACTGTGTCAAGCAGCAAGGATGGACCGGCTTCCGGCAGGAGTGCATTACTTTTCGATCTACTGCTTCTCTAACTCTATGCAGGAATTCCGAAAAACCTTCATTTGGACCTTGTAAAAGCTTGGAGAGCTGTGCAGGCTTGCCCTTCGGATTTATCTGGGCAAAGGCACGCATGGCACACAGGCGAATTTGATCATAATACTGGGCGGGTCCCTGCGCAGCTATGGCGGGGTTGCTATATTGCCCCTCCCCTTGGAGAGACATGGCCGTAAAGGAAATGCCCACCGCCTGGTTCCTTTTGCCTTGCAACTCACATTGTTCATAAAACAAAGCCTTCCATTGTATCATGTCCCCTGCAGGGAGGATGGTACGTGCCAGCCCTTTCCAGTCTTGTGGACAGTTTAGATTCATGCCAAAATTTTCTAATAATTGCTGAGTGTAGGGGGCAGAAAGTCCATCTTCTTGAACTGCCTTTCTAATAGTCATTAACGTTTTCTGATCGTGTGGGATCCATGCTTGCGGCTGAGCAGCCCCATGGTTAACATTCACAGGAAAGAGGCCAGGGGTCTCTAGCCCTAAAGATGTCTTTGCCCTATCCCTCTGGCTGCACATGGATTGATATATCCCCATCCATGGATTATCATCCGTGTCCCCCATGAAAAGGTTACTTGGGGGCCGCTGGGCAGTTAAACTTTCTTTTCACTCTGGGAGGGGAGCGGGGGAGTGACTCTGGCAGGAAGCCTCCTGGCGAGACTCCCCTGCTTTCACCTCGCTAGAGGTTTTTGCTATCTCAGTTTCAGCCGTCCTTGAGCTTTGAGAAACTACTTTTGGCTTGTCGAAAACAGCCTAGGAATCTGCGGGGGCAGAAGGCGCTGGAGGGGAATAGGGAGGCAAAGAGTCTTCTGTTCCCCTACCCACACCGCCGATGGCGGAGAGAGCCTTCGGTATAGGAAGTGCAGGCTCAGGTGGGGCCCCACTTAGGCAGGCTAAGATTAGCAGGTATGAGAGAAAGCGGAAGAGTCTTTCCTTCATGGACCTCTGTTGATCTTATCCTCTGTAATGCTTTCTCCCATGTACTGGGGTCCCAAATGGGGGCTTCTAGCAACCAAGGGTTAAATGCTATTAGGACATCCCAGAGCTTTTGTAGCTCCTTTTCTGTTACTTTTATTCGCCTACTCTGTAACAACGCATGAAGCGCCCGAGCCTGAGGGGCTCCGGCTGAAGGGGGAAGGTTTCCCATCATTACAGAGGGTCATTCACCCAACCTGGAGCTTGCCGTGCCGGGGTCCCTGTTCGGGCGCCAGATGGAACAGGGGATCCCCCAAAGGTGAGGACGAGGGAGCCCAACGCACTGGGGTGTCTGCATGCATGACTCCGGAGACCAGGTTCAGAGACACAGATCTAAGTTTATTGAGGAAGTACAGCTGTATATAAAGGGGTAAGCAGCCAATGCAATAGGGACACGCTTGCTATGTTATCCAATGGGCGTGAGGGTCGGGGCTAAGAGTAGGTGGCTCCTGGAGATTTGTCAGGCGGGCGTTGCCACTTCCTGGTGTGCCAAGGAAGTCTGTTCGCTGGAGTGTCCTCACAGCGTTGCTTCGAATGCAGCACTGAGATAGATCTCCTGAGCTCTGCCCACAACTTACTACTGTCATTTTGTTCATTGTGTTCTGTCAATTTTGCAATTTTTTGTTCTTCTCTTTCTCTCTTGCTCTCTTCCTTCATGATTTGATGGAGTGTGTGTTTGTCCTTTGTAGTAATATGCTTTGATTATTTTTTCTTTATCATTTTTGTATCTACTGTAGGATTTCTCTTTAAGGTAATCATGAATCTTGCACACAACTTCTTATAGTTATAACATTCCACTATAAGCTGATAACAACCCAACTTCAATTTCATAGAAAATCTCTACATTTTCACTACCCTCATCTATGTTATTGATGTAAGAATTTGCTTCCTTTTATATTGTGTATCTGTCAGAAAATTTTTGTGGCTACAGTTATTCTTGACACTTTTGTCTTCAGACACTATTTCTTCAAAACTCTCTAATTCATTTCTAAAGCAAAACTCTCCTGATTTTGTTGACTATCCTTTCTATTCTTATCTTGTTAATTTATTTGTTTTGGTTTTAAAGGTACTTGGGAGTCAACAGGCTGTGAAAAAAAATAAGAGGGTATAAGAATAACAAAATCAAGTACCTTTAACATGGCATAAACATTTTTGACAATCTGGCCTCTACATATTCAACTTCATTTCTAAACCCGATTAAATCACCATTCTTAATTTCTTAACCAAGAACCATTTAGCAGTTACAGCCTCAACAAAATCTTTCTAAAGTGCCTATAGAAGTTGTTATTCAATTTACTGGGCACTCACAGCTCTTATTTGTATATATTTATAGTTGAATGTGTTACATTTGTGTATTGTTTATGTATAAAAATATCTCCCCCATCTTCACTATGTCACAACCTTCTGAATGGCAAGGACATGTCTTTAGTCACTGTCAATCCAGTGAGTAGTGACTAATATAAGCTTTAAAAACTTAACCAATGCATATTTAATAAGTAATGAGTTAATAAGTTAAGTAATAAGTAATGAGTTAATACTCCCTGGGCCTCTTATTAGTAGTATCATCTCGATCATGTCTCTAAACATATTTGTGTCTTTGTTTATTTACCTGAAAAAAAGGTATAATAATTCTTGACCTCCTTAAAATCTCCCAATTGTTGTTTAATATCAAAATAAGAAAATGCATTATAAAAATTTTTATAAATATAAGGTATTATTTTTAGAAAGTAGAACACCTTGAATTTTATGAGTCCATAGTTTTTCTGAAGTTCCAAATAGCACACACATGCATACAGGCATATGTACACACACACACAAATGATATTAAATGCTACCAGATTTATTATTGTTACTAATTCTTACATTTCCTAATGTGCAGAAGAAGTATTAGCTTTGCTATCAAAGGAGAATTGTTAACTTCATTTCACAGAGCTTTTGTGTGTCTTTTTTTTTTCCCTTCTTAAAAAAATATTTATTGCTGAAAGTATTACACATGTCCTCCTTTATCCCCATTTACCCCTTTTAGCTCATCCAGGCCTTCACCATCCTGTTGTCTGTGTCCATGTATGCATATATGCATACAAGTTCTTAGGTTGATTTCTTCCCACCCACCCACCTACCCACCCTGCCTTCCCTCTGAAATTCAACAGTCTGTTCCTTGCTTCTCTGTATCTATTTTGTTCATCAGTTTATTTTGTTCTTTAGGTCATGTGCTACTTGTCTTTCTCTGACTGGCTTATTTTGCTTAGCATAATACTCTTCAGGTCCCTCCATGCTGTCAGGGTTGAATTGTTCAGAGCTCAGATTATACTGCTGCACAGAATTCCATGGTTTAAATGGAATACTATGCGGCAGCTTTTTTATCCATTCATGTACTGATGGCCACTTGAGCACAGAGCTTTTGAATTGTCTTAGTCTACATTATTATTGTTCTCTTTGATTTTAAGTTTCTGAAAGATAAGAAGTATATCTCTATATAGTACATACTATACTATTATACACAGTCAATATAAAAGCATCTTTTTTTAAAAAAAAAAACCACCTTTATATATATATATATATTTTTTTAATTGATTTCAGAGAGGAAGGGAAGGAGAGAGAGATAGAAACATCAGTGATGAGAGAGAATCATTGATCAACTGCCTCTTGCACACCCCCTACTGGGTATTGAGCCTGTAACCCAGGCATGTGCCCTGATCAGGATTCAAACTGTGACCTCCTGGTTCATAGGTCAGTGCTCAATTCCTGATCCACACTGGCCAGGCAAGCATCTTTGTTTTTATCCTCATCTGAGAATGGTTTTATCAATTCTAGAGAGAGAGGAAGGGGAGAAGGGAAGGAGGAAGGGAGGGAGGGAGGGACAGAGAGAGAAAAACATTGCTGTGAGAGAGAAACATTGATCAGTTGCCTCCCATACGTGCTCCAACTGGGAGTTGTACCTCCAATCTTTTGGTGTACGTGATGATAACTCCAACAAACCTAGCTTCCCAGCCAGAGCAAAAAGCATCTTTGATATTGATGATAATTTTGTGAATGTTTATAAACAGGATTAAAAGTAATAAAAAAACTAATATGCAATAAAAAAAATCAGGCAGTGGTCCTTATGATTCCCATTGCAAAATTTCTACACAGAATGGTATTTTGGCTAGCTTAAATTGTACCAATTGATGAATTGTTGAGAGCTCAGATTTTTTTATTATTGTACTGTATATGAACTAAGCAGTGCTTTTGGCATTCTGCAAACTGTTAAATTTTACAAATGAAATGCACAGCTGGAATATAACTTTATCTCTGCTTCCAGCAATCTTTCAGATGCCTTTAATCCAAGTGACAGAAAGAAAATTTAAATTTTAAAAGTTAAAGAAAACAAACAGTAAGATTACTGAAGTGTTTTAAATATATGTCAAATTTTTCATCATTCATTGGTTTTACAGATGCAACCTCAGTACTATTGCTCATGTCACTGATGAAGTCATGCTATATAAAGCACAACTCGATCAAATTCAGGAGAGTTAACAGAGTGATATTCTTTGTCAGAGATGGAATTAACAAGTACAGATTCTGTGGAAACTGAAAACCTTCAGAAATGACACCACACCTTTGTAGGGCCCAAAATGACATTATTATCAGGAAGGAATGCCAAATTATTGCTCTAAAGAATTATACAAATGCAGTGTAAATCTTTAAATTCTGCACATATTTATTTGCCTCACAATTGAGGAGCTCTCAAGAGAGAGACCCCAGCTAAGATGTAAAGCAGTAGCCCTCTGAATGAATCAGAGAACCTGTGAAAGCTGTACTAAATACATACACATGTAAGACATTATTGTTAGTATTGATACCAACTGGTCTAGAGACCAGAGAGTTTGTGATGGGAACTTTAAAAATAATCCATGTACAAGGTGTTGGGGCTGATGGAAAGGTGACAATGAGAAGTTATATCCAGTGGTTAGCAAAGCAAGATTGTGTATTCCCTATGCTTCAGCCAGCCTGCCAGTATGCCACCATGCAGGCTGCTCATAGAGTTGAGAATTCAGGAGAAAATGAAAAAAAACCATATGGTAAATCAAGAAGCTAAAAGCAGAATTGACACTTGGGAATTAAAGTCAGCATAAGTACTGTTTCCAGGAAAGACCACTACCACTGATTGATTGGTTCACTAATGACCAGTAGCAGTTAAAGGTGAAAGGAAGTTAGGATCCAAGAGCCTGCTAGAAGAAGATAGGCTAGAAACTTAGAAATGTTGCCAAGGAAACACGTGAATGAGTAAATATGAATTAAGGATAAAGTGAATTTAAAAAGATGTTTCTAGGAAATGAAAAATAGACATAAGCTACTATATCAAAAAGAAAACCTACAAAATTTTAAATTTAACAAATAATCTTTATCATCCTTTGGAAAATCCAATTTTTTTATTATTATTTAGAGGGGTGATAATAATCCCTGGTGGAATGACAAATGGGTTTTAGCTCTTATCTCTCCATGTATCTAAGGCTATTTGAAGTAATAGTCAAAGTATTTTTTTGAGCATATAATTATAAACTAGAGGCCCAGTGCATGAAATTTGGGCACTCAGGGGGGCCCCTCAGCCCAGTCTGTACCCTCTCGAAGTCCTGGAGCTCATGGGAGGGGGCCTAAGCCGTCAATCGGACATCCCTAGTGCTGCTGCTGAGGACTGCGCTCGCCAGCCATGAGCCCGGCTTCTAGTACCCTGACCACCAGGGGACAGCTCCTGCCTTGAGCGTCTCCCCCCTGGTGGTCAGTGCACATCATAGCAACCAATCATTCCCCCTTTTGGTCAATTTGCATATTAGTTTTTTATTATATAGGACTAGAGGCCCAGTGCACGAAATTTGTGCCCCGGGGGGGAGGGGGTTGTGTCCCTCAGCCCAGCCTGCACTCTCTTCAATCTGGGACCCCTTGAGGGATGTCCAACTGCCCATTTAGGTGCCTAACAGCCTGGTTCCCCCCCAACTGCCCTCCCTTGCAGGCCTGGTCACCCCCTACTGCCCTCCTAAAGGGGCAGTCGGACATCCATCTCACAATCCAGTACCACTGGCTCCCAACCGCTCGCCTGCCTGACTGCTTGATTGCCCCTAATGTCTTCTGCCTGCCAGCCTCATCAACCGCTAACCACTCCCCTGCCAGCCTGATCAACGCCTAATGCTCCCCTGCCAGCCCGATTGCCCCTAACTGCCCTCTCCTGCCAACCTGATCACCCTAACTGCTCTCCGCTGCCAGCCTGGTCACCCATAACTGTCCTTCCCTGCTGGCCTGGTCCCCCCCAACTGCCCACCTAGTGTGAGGGAATGGTTCATAGCTTATTCATGCAACACACAACCTGTACCACCCACATATACGTCTTTAACTCTAAGTAAATAAGAAACAGACTACATAATAATGGTATTGGAAAAAGCAGTGGATTAGGAGTTATAAAATCCTTGTTCAGATCACAGGATTGCTAGCTCCTAGCTGGATTACATTATTCAAATGAATCAATTTCTCTGAATCTTAGTGTCCTTATTAACAAAATGGTGATAATAATATTCATCTTCCAAACTTAAACAGTTGTCTGAATTAATCAAAGAATATTTTCTAAAATGTCAGGTTTTATAGAAATGCACATTATTATTTAAAACTAGAGGCCTGGTGCATGAATTCATGCAAGGGTGGGGTCCGGCCAGCCCACCTTGACCAGGGTAGATCTGGCTGGGCCGGCCGGGGGAAGGGGCAACGAGAGGTTGGCCAGCCAGCCCCACCCCCAATTGGGGTGGGGGTGCCTATCAGGGGTGGGGCCGGCTGGGGGGAGGGGCCTAGCGAAGACCCACTGAGCTGGAGCTGATCATGGGCCCCAGGAAGGACGGCCTCAGCAAGGAAACAGAAACCACCAGAAGGCTCTGCAAACAGGCCCTGAGCTCCCTTTGGCCAGGCGGACTCAGAGCTGGTGTCTCTGTGTGCACATTAGACACAGACCTGGCACTTGCCTTTGTCGGTTAAATCCATTGCATCGAAAAACTTGTTCCCCTTTTGCTCTTTGGGCCCTTACAACAAATACAGGCCAATTGGAAGACGCAGGCCTCGGTGGCAGAGCCAGGCCCTACAGTCACCCAGATTTAGGCCTAAGACAACTGGGTAGCAATCTCCACAGAACAGAACACACTGTTTTAGAGTCTTAATTCTCCTCCTAAAATGTGCCCAACTCCTCCTCTTTAGCTGGGACAAACTGAACTAAGGAACCAAAGACTGGGTTTGCTTTGAGGAGGGCTCCACTGGGAGCTGGCTGGTGGCAAGGCCCCTCACAGGCGGCTGCCTTCCCCCAAAGCTTGGTGTGCTCTGAGTTGGTCCATTTCAGGCAGTGCTGGGTCCTGGGCTGCTGGTCAGGGGGCAGGTCCACAGGGTTTCTCTCCACTGCCTTCCTGGCCTCCCTGGCAGTACTCTCCAGCTTGGCGCACCAGGCAGCTGTCACTAGAGCCAGGACTTGGAGAGCAAAGGGACTGGCCCCTGCCAAGAAGGATGTGCAGGTGACCTGGCCAAGCCACCCACACCGCTTCTCAGTCTCTCTCGTGTGGATCGGGCCAAAGCCCACTCCCCAAGACTGGCGCCACATGGGGAGGGTCACAGCAGGGAGAGGGGCGCCCTGACCTGCCAGCCTTGGTGACGATCATCTCAGGGCCCATCTGATTTAATTCATCCCACAGAGCCTTCATCTCAAGCTGCACGCTCATGCTGGCCACCTTTGTGTTCTTTACCGGCACCTTGGCAATGGTCACACAACTGGCACCGGGGCCCTTGGGCTCAGTAGCAGTGCTGGTAATGGCCCGTGTCATAGTGACTTCTTGTTCCAGTCATTCCCGCATAATGGTTGCTGTGCTTTTATTATATAGACTAGAGGCCCGGTGCACAAAAATTTGTGCACTCGGGGGGAGGGGATCCCTCAGCCCAGCCTTCCCCCTCTCACAGTCCGGGAGCCCTCAGGGGATGTCCTAGGCGGGGGAGCAGGCCTAAGATGCAGTCTGGCCTCCTTCTGCAGGAGGCAACTGGCTGACCATGGGAAGGCACCACCCCTACTACCCCCTTGCTGCTGCTGCCACTGGCCCAGTCGCCTCTGCAGGGGGCAACTGGGCCAATCAGGAAGGTGATGCCCCCATCACGCCGCTGCTGCCGCTACTGCTGGCCACCGCTAAGCCTCGGCCCGGCCCTCACAGCAGCCACCACCATGACATCTCACAAACTTCGAACTCAAGAGAACGCAACATATAACTGACCATGTCCGAAAACAGGTTCAGGTAGGAATATTCCTACTGTGTCTAGAGTTTGTCCTTGTGATTTATTAATTGTCATTGCAAATGCTGGCATCATGGGAAACTGTTGTCGAATCCATTTAAATGGGAGCCCAGTGTCAGACGGGGACAAATCAATTCTTGGAATCAGATCAACTTCTCCTTCCACAGATCCTGTTAATACTTCAGCTTCGATTATGTTAGGTCACAATCTTTTGATAATAAATCTAGTACCATTACAAAGACCCCATTTACTATTAAGATTTCTCAGAAGCATGATGATTGCACCTACTTTCAATTTTAATTCATGACATAGCATTCCTGAAGGATAATACCATTAAGAAATTTGATGGGAAAATTTTCCTTTTCGGCATCATCTGTTGAATCAATGGAATCATCACTCCATCGAGTATATCCAAAATTTCTTCATTTAAGTTATGAACTTGCTCATTTTTCAGACAAAGAATTGCATGTTTAGATATATTTTTAATATTAGCTATAGATATACTATTTCCAAAGGTAGGTTCAATAATGGATGTGTTACAAATCATTTCACAGGAAATTTCAGTAATATCCATTTCTAAATGAAAACTGCTATCAAGTTTACCATCTCCAAGTTTTACTATAAGCAGAATCCTCTGATCTCATATGTGTTGTAAGAGACAACTTTCTGAAACATCCCCAAACACTACAGTACTTTAAACTTGTTTGTACTATGGCTGATCGCATAGCATGTGGCACAACACTAAGACATTGTCGAAAATCTCCTCCAAGAACTTTCCCACCAAATGCAACATTCAAATTCATAATTTCTCTTAGTAATCTGTCTATGGTATTTATAGCATGACTGGATGCCATGGTGCATTCATCAATAATGACAAGTTGGGCCTTTTCAATGGTTTTAGCAACTTCACTCTTTATATTGAGTCTAGAAATTGAAGTTTCATTTAATGGAATTGATAATTTATATTGCGAATGAAAGGTTCTTCCACAGAAGTAAATTTGCAGCAATTCCTGTAGATGCTGGGCTTGGGGTGCTGGCGGTTTGAAGGCTGGCCACACCCCCAATTGTGTCAGGGGTCCCCTCTGGGGCACTGGGCCGGCCTGTGCTAGGGTCCACTGGTGGTTTGAAGGTCGGCCATGCACCCGATAGTGGCGGGGGTCCCCTTTGGGGTGTTGGGCTGGCCTGGGCTAGGGGCCATAGGTGGTTTGAAGGCTGGCCATGCCCCTGATCATGGCTGGGGGGTTCCCTAATGGTGACCGTTTGTTTGCTCATTTCAGTCTTGTTGCCTCTTGGCCTTTTATTATTATGATATTAATGAAACTATCAGATAACCATGTTGTTACATATATGGCATCCTATATCATGTAGCTTTAGTTCCAAAGCTAGAAGTATCTGTTTAATAAATGAACTATTCTTTTGGTTCAGTAAATAGCCATAATGTTACCATTGTTGAAAAATACTAAGTTTATACTAATTCATAATTCTATATATTAGATTTTGAAATCGCAGTGGACCCCATTCTTCCTAATATTCTTTTAAAAAATGTTTCTATTTTCCCAGTGAATTGATTCTGTGTTATGATAGAAAATATCCACAGTTTCTAAGCTGTAGTAGACTGCCAGTCTCAGTAGAGAGAAGTAATGTAGAAAGCAGAAGTATTCTGATTCAAGAACCTCTTGTCCACGCACAGTCTACTTTGCAGCTCATCCTCCTTTTTAGGACCTCTAGATGTTGAATGCTCTAGGAGTCTCCCTTCAACCTCCTTCCTTGTTTATCCACACTCAGGTTGACCCAACAGTTCCCATGGCTTAAAAAACTTAGTTTTCCAGATCTGTAGCCCCAGCCCTGAATTGCCCATGATCTTTAGCCTTAGATACAAATGGCTCTGCCGCATCTTTCTGTATATGTCTAGTCTACATCTCACAATAAACATGTCCCAAATCAACTTCTCAGTGTTCCATCTAAACTTGTTCCACTCAAAAATCTTTTCTGTTTTTCTTATAGTACCAATAAAACACTGGTTGCTTAGGCCAAAAATATGGGTGTTATTCTTTTTTAAATTAAATTTATTGGGGTGATATTGGTCACCATGATCATATAGGTTTTAGGCATGGGTTTCTATGTTATAAGATCTGTATATTGCACCCAAAGTCATCTCTTCTCCCTCTTGACCCCTCTTTTCTCCTCTCACCCCCATTTAATTCATCAGCAAGTCCTATTGGTCCTACCTAGTATATATCCCTTATTATGCACTATAAAATGCTACATGATTGGATCTCTGGCCACTATATCAAGCTCATCTATGTAAAATATGTATTTTCATTTATCACTTTTCTTAGCACAAAGTCCTTCTTGAAATTATAATTATTTGTTTATCTATTTATTGTCTCTCTCGCCTATTACAGAAGGACTTTTTCACTTTTATCCTCAGATCCATACTTAGAATGCTGGCTATCACATTGTATACATTCAATAATACTTATGAATGAGTGAATTCATAGCCATAATATGAACGGCCTTAGAATTGATGAGCATCAGGTTGACAACAATACATGATCATCAGTGTGCTAGATGTGCTTTTATAAACACATTCTTTGTTTATAAAATACATTTTTGGTGTTCCTTTTGAATACATAGAGCAAAAATGTCATATCATTTCAAAGAAATAATTCTACCTATTTTCAACTCAAGGTAATGCTATAAGAATGAAAGTTCTCAAAAATGAAGTAAGGAAAAGTCATTTTGTTTATGTTTGAATAATCCATTTCTCCAATCATCCTGCCCTACCTCTTGAATTTTTTATAGTTAGGAACATATTTTGTCTTTCCTCCCATAGTCAAAAATGATGTTCAGAGTGGATTATAGTGATCATAAGAAATATTAATATGCCAAATCATTTCAAATTGTGCAATAAAAATATGTTATGATAATAAATCTGTTTTTTTTTTACTCTTCACAATGTCTTATTCACCATAATAAATTAACTTTTCAGTGTGAGTTGCATCTTTCACCAGAAAAGTAGTGTGTATTTAAGATCTTAAAGTTATTTTTTATATATTTAGAGAATTCTAAATAATACTCATCTGGGTGGTTCTGACCTGACTGAAAGTGAATTTTATACTCTACTGTAGTATTTATTTGCCTTGGCCTGCAATAAATTAATTACCAGGAAATGTGTAAAAAATATGCTTTGTATAATCCCTGGTTTCTCTCTCCTGAGTTTATTTAGGTAATTACTAAAGAATGTCACAATGTTTTTAGAGTCAAATTTAATCTCCTAATCATGGATCTTGTTCTTCCTCCCATATTCTATGTGTCAATTGATAGTACCTTCTTTTATCTAGTCTCAAGCTAAAAGAGTAATTCCTTAATGCCTGGCTGTCCTTCATGTCCTATATCAAATGAGTCACTATATCCTCTCAGTTCTGCTTACAGAATATCTCTGGCATCTATTTCCTTCTCCAGCACCATGACTCTTAAAGTTTGACTCATTCTAGTCTTATAGAGACACATTCACCTGTCTTCTCTCTTCACCATCTCTTCTCCATAAAACCAAAGGAGAGTCAGCTCAGAGTCATATCCCAAAGTCCTGAAAGGCAGTAGGATTTTGAGAATGCGCAATCATCTTGCTAATATGCACTAAATTGCAGAGATGTTACTTGAGGTAGGAGGCTCTACCAAAAGAATATGAATTGTGATACCAGAGACGCAGGGTTTTAGATCCTGTCTCTGCCTCTACCAGTGGATCATCTTGGGCGAATTTATCTCTCTGGAACCATATTTAACTTTGAGATAAGACTTCACACTTCATAGGGTTGTCCTGAAAACTAAATAAGATAATGTGTACTGAAAGGTATTTCCTCACATGTGTTGGATGCTCACCAGATGTTAGTTCTCTTGCATTCTCCTACCACTTTTAGGCACCATCATGTTAATGAAACACACCTGCAGAAACTTTCTTAGCCCTCTTGTACTGATTGATATCTTGTACTAAAGACTTCCTTACTTCTCAATGAGGATAAAGGAACCTGAGTGAAATCCTGTTCTGTCTAAGGAAACCATTTGCTTCTGCAAATCTTCATTCTACAATAGTTGAAAATGATTTCTCTTCATGTTGTTTTCTTCCTTTAATATATATCAATGAGTTCCCCTAGATTACAAATAAAAATACAGATTTCTTAGCCTTCTCTACCTAATCATATTTTTAAAAACTCAGCTCTGATACTCATTCTTTTAACTACTTGGCTTTTTCATAAAGTTTATGGTCTTTTTTAAAATATATTTTATTGATTTTTTTACAGAGAGGAAGGGGAGAGGGATAGACAATTAGAAACATCGATGAGAGAGAAACATCGATCAGCTGCCTCCTGCACACTCCGCACTGGGGATGTGCCTGCAACCAAGGTACATGCCTTTGACCGGAATCGAACCTGGGACCTTTCAGTCCACAGGCTGACACTCTATCCACTGAGCCAAACCGGTTAGGGCAAGTTCATGGTCTTTACTGCTCTGTGCCCTACATGGCCAGTCTGTGCAATTAGAATTCCATTCCCTCCTTGTATGTTTGGTAAATCCTAATATTCTCAGATAAAATCCTCTATAAAGCTTTATCAACCTTTGCTGCATCTCAGGAAATCAGTTTTTCCCAGCTTAGTATTCCCATTACAGTTTTTATAAAATACTTTTTTATTTTTCAATTACAGGTATTATATAATATTAGTTTCTAGTGTACAACCCTATGATTAGACATTTATATAACTTATGAAGTGATCACCCTGATAAATCTAGTACCGATCTGAAACCATACTGTAATAGTTATTATAATATATTCCCTATGCTGTGTTTTATATCCCTGTGACCATTCTGTAACTACCAATTTGTATTTCTAAAACCCTTCACTTTTCTTCACCCATCCCCCAATGGCCCTCTCATCTGACAACTATCAAAATGTTCTCTGCTTTCACGAGTCTATTTGTTTACTTTGTTTTTTAGATTCTAAATATAAGTGAAATATCTGGCATTAGTTTTCTCTGTCTGACTTATTTCACTCAGCAAAATACCCTCTACATCTATCCATGTTGTTGCAGATGGCAATATTTGATTCTTTTATATATGTGCACCACTTCTTTTTTTTTCTTTTTTGTTAGTTCTCATTTGAGGATATTTTTTTCATTGATTTTTAGAGAGAGTGAAAAGGAGGAGGGAGAGAAAGAGAGAAAGAAACATCAATGTGACAGACACACATCGATTGGTTGCCTTCAGCACATGCCCAAACTGGGGCTGGGGATTGAACCTGCAACCCAGGTATGTGCAGTTGACTGGGAATTGAACCTGTCACCCTTTCGTATGCAGGCTGACGCTCTAACCACTGAGCACACTAGCCAGGGCTATATGCACTACTTCTTTATCCATTCATCTATTGATGGACACTTAGGTTGCTTCCATATCTTGGCTGTTGTAAATAATGCTTCAATAAACATATGTATGCATATGTCTTTTTGATTTAGTGCTTTGGGTTTCTTTGGATAAATATCCAGAAGTGGAATTGCTGGGTCTTTTTTTTGTCTCTTGTCTTACCTTTGTCTTCTATTTTGTCTGGTTTAAGTATTGCCACCCCAGTGTTTTTTGTTTGTTTCCCTTTTCATGAAGTATCTTTTTCCATCCCTCACTTTCAATCTGTGTGTCTTTTTATATGAAGTGAGTTTTTTTTAAGTATACAGCATATGTAAGGGGTTTGTTTTGTTATCCATTCAGCCACCTTATGTCTTTTGATTGGAGCATATAATACATTTGCACTTAAAATAATTATTGATAGAAGTATTTTTATTGCCATTTTACTGTTCCTATTTTTTATCTTATTTTTCTTCTCCTCAAAGAAGACCCTTTAACTTTTCTTGGAATACTGGTTTGGTGGTGATGAACTCCTTTAGATTTTTTCTTGTCTGGAAAGCTCTTTATCCTTCCTTTGATTCTAAATAATAGTTTTGCTGGGTAGAGTAATCTTGGTTGTAAGTCCTTGCTTTTCATCACTTTGAATATTTCTTACCAATCCTTTCTGCCCTGAAAAGTTTCTGTTGAGAACTCAGCTAACAGTCTTATGGGACCTCCCTTGAAGGTAGCTAACTGCATTTCTCTTGCTGCTTTTAAGATTCTATCTTTGTCTTTAAACTTGTGCATTTTAATTGTGATGTGTCTTGGTGTGGTCCTCTTTGGATTCATCTTGTTTAGGACTCTCTGCACTTTCTGGATTGTATACCTATTTCCTTCACCAGGTTAGGGAAGTTTTCTGTCATATTTTCAAATAGGTTTTCAATTTCTTGCACTTTCTCTTCTCCATTCTGCACCCCTATGATACAAAAATTGGTTTGTTTGAAGTGGTCCCAAAGGCTCTTTACACTATCCTCATTTTTAATTTTTTTTCTTTTTGCTGTTCTGATTTGGGTGTTTTCTGCTTCCTTATCTTACAAATTTCTGATTTGACCTTCTGCTTCATTTACTCTACCATTGATTCCCTGTAATGTATTCTTTATTTCAGTTAGTGTATTCTTTACTTCTGACTGATTCTTTTGTATGTTCTCTATCTCTTTGTTTCCTAATCTCTTTGTTGACATTCTCATTAAGTTTCTCTACCCTTCCCCTAAGTTCATTAACATCCTTATAACCAATATTTTGAACTTTGCATTTGGAAGATTGCTTGTCTTCATTTTGTTTAGTTCTTTTTCTGGTGTTTTGCTCTGTTCTTTTATTTGGTACATGTTTCTTTGTCTCTTCATTTTTGCTGTCTCCCTGTGATTGTTTCAAGGTATTAGATATATCTGCGACATCTCCCAGTCTTGGTAGAGTGGTCTAATGTAGTAGGAGTCCTGTAAGGTCCAGTGACACAGACACCCAAGCTAGGCCCTCCAAGTGTGCCCCTCATTTGGGCTTCTGTAGTTGAGCCTTGATTGCTGTTGGCACCTCAATGAGAGGTATTTACTTATCAGCTGTAAGGACTGTGGAGCATCTGCTGTGAATATGATCCCACAGAACAGAACTCACTTCAACAGGGCTCAGGTATTGGCCAAGTCTATTTGTTGAGTATGTCACTCATGTAAATGGTTAGGTGATACTTTGGCATGGTCTGAAGCTGTCCACTTGGTGCGCTGATTCTGGGGCCTCCTGGGAGGTGCAGACCAAGGTTAGCCACCACTTGTGTCCTGCCCAGGCCACCCGACATGAACTGCAAAGAGTTCTGCAGATGGCTGCTACTTGTGCTAGACTTGGAGGTTCCAAATAGAGGCTAAGCTGTGAACCAAGGCCATCTGCCAATAGTGCCAGACCTGAGGTCACTTAGTAAGAGGTACAGGTACGCCAAGGCTAGGTGCTGCTTGTTTGAGAGAATTTAGGAAAGTCAGCAACGTAAGCCAAGACTGGCTGTGTGTATGGAAAAGCCACTGGAAACAGCTTAAGTGGGCCCAGAAGTTGGGTGGTGTAGAGTGTCAGAGAATCACCTGGGTGGGCACACAGTGTGAGCCAGGTTGATTGAGACTCAGATATGGTACCCCCATGCTTGCTCTGTTAGGGGAAGGCTCAGCAAAGGAACAATGGCCTCTGCCAGCGCTTTTGTCTGGAAGACAGCTGTCCCCCAGCTCTTACCCTGATGCCAGACACTTCAATTCCTCCCTACACGTCTCTGGAGCCTTTCAAGCTGCTTCCCTAGCATTGGAGCTCAGAGCCAGTGAGTCCAAGTAAGTCCATGCATTTGGCCCTTTAAGAGGAGCACCTGGTACTGCAGCAGGCCTTAGTCTCACTCAGCCACATTCCCTGCTGTACAGGGCAAACTAAGGTTAGGTGCTGCTTGTTTGAGAGATTTTAGGAAAGTCAGCAGCATGAGCCAAGACTGGCCAATGGTTTTCACAGCCAAAAGTTATAAGCACTTCTCTTCCTGGAACCATGGGTTGGGGGCCCTGGTATGTGGCTAGAACTCCTTGCTCCTTACATGGGTGTGGGCCAGCCTATTTAGCTTCTCCACCCCCTTCTAGCAGTTTCACGGTGGCTTCTTCTCTATATCCTTAGTAATAAGGCTTCTGTTCATCTAGGTTTCAGGTGGTTCTGAATGATGGTTGTTCTGTAGTTGATGTGGTTGTGGGAGGTTCTGAGTACCACGTTTACCTACACTGCCATCTTGACCAGAAGCACTCTTTACACTTTGATGTGTCTCTATAAGCATGTATCTTGTAATGTTCCTTCTATCTCTATACTATTTGTCTTATCCAATATCATACAAATTCCTTGAATGGATAACAGTACCACAGTATCTAGAATGTACTTGAAGGTCCATAAAATATTAATGGATAATGAAGGTTTTATTTTCATTATTATTGAAAAATCTTTTCTTTTCTTAGATTTTCTTTGTCAAACTGTGCCATCATTTTGTATTCTATATCTTAAACAAATATGATTTATATGCAATTGCTATTTTCATATAATTCAGAACACCAAGATTTAAAAACCTAGATGCATACTCTGGTATGTGTACTTATTTTATTTGCATGAAAATAAGATTCAGCCATTGAGATTTCAAAGTTGAGAAATTTCAAAGCCCTGTTAAAATAAAACCTTAGAAAAATTAATCATATTTAGGCAGTTTATTAAATAAATAAATTGGAAAGCAATGAAGCATAGTTTTAATAAACTTCAAAATAAACACTCATTACCAGAGTTCTTTCATATTGAAAGTTTATTTCAGAAAATATATATCCCTACCTTGATAGTCCTAAGGGGAGAAAAACCCCTTACTTGGAAAAAGATGAAAAGATATAAGAATAACTGACATCTAGCTATTGTACCAGTTTTAGCCTCAGTACAGCCAGGACAAAGGGCACCACACATACCTAGATCTATATACTTCTCCCCTACAGTACATAATGAACTTCTGTGGTTCCCTGCACAGGATCTTCAGCATTGAGGTCAAGGTAAGAGAGAGGAGAGAATTTAAACATCTGGCCAATAAGCCCACCTTCCTGTACATCTAGACCAGAAGGTTTGAAAATTTTAATAATTCCATCTGGGAATAGGGAGGCAATTGAACTGTCTCCATACTTGTGATGTATGTTATATTATTTACATTATTTTAAGGTCCTTTTATAAATTCTTTTCCATCTCTTAAGAAATCTGATAGGTTAACATATATCTCTACATTCTTCAGTTTGGGCATGAGAATTTTCAAAATCCCACTTTGTAAAATAACAGATGAAGTGGGAACTTTGTACTTTCTGACATAACACCAGCTGTTCAATTAGTTAAGCATTAAAAAATCTCATGCTTGAGGAAAGATAAGAATTTTTTAGGCCCTTTTTATTACTTGAAAATGAATTTTATTTTATAAAAAATTCAATTTAAGTATAAATATAACTCTTAATTATCTGTAACAATGGTGAATAGAAAATTGAAATCTATAGATAATCCAAAATTTTATTTTAAAAAGCACATTGAATTTTAGTTCCCAATGAGCTTCTTAATTTGCTCAGAGCTGAAAATTAATTTGTGTGGATTCTATCTTTTTAAATATGGCACCTCACCCATGGAGGAGGAGCTGACCAGCAGTAAATTAGTTACTAGGAGAAAGTAGTGGGGGAAAGTGAAATCATAAATCAAAGGACTCGAGTCAAACACAAAATTCATATCTAAGCCCTGGAAATTCAATATGAAATAAATCTGCATTTTGACTTTTATAATATAAATAGACATTCTAAGAACTAAATACAAAGCATATTGAGTGTGAATTTTCTAAAAAGGATCTTTTCTTGTCATTTGAAAATATAGATTAGTACTTTTTGGCTTAACTTTCTGGATTAGGAAATACAAATAACTATCTCATATTTTATCAATCCATTTGTTCCCAAGCAACAAAACAATACAAACAAAAACAAAAACATTTTCTCTGTTTCCCTTCTGGATTTTTTAAGTGTAGTTTATTAACAGAAAATCATTTCAAAGGTAGACGAGTAATGTTTTTTTATTTGCTGTGCAAAGTCAGAATGCAAAAAGAAACAAACAAGTCAATAAGATCTGTTCTGATGCTATCTTTGGTTCTGCCTCTCTCTTTGGAAAGGATCACCACCCAACCAGCTCCAAACAATAGAGCAAACACAGCAGCAACCACAGATGGCTTCTTTTAACAAGCTCACCAACACTTCCTTCTGTGCATTGAAAAAAAACCTCTGTTTTGTCTCCAAAATCTGATATTTTGGTTGAGTGACTTCATGCGAATGATCCATTTGATTTCTAAAAGGATATTTATTTCCATTTATTATCATTTGTATGTAACATGCAGAATCTGAAATCCAGCATTGAAATTGTCAAATGAAGCATACATGACATGTTGAATGTGCCTACAGGAATTATCTTCTTTCTTAATAAGCTAAAACTCAAATCCTCCATTCATGAGAAGGCGTTTGGAGCAGTACCCCTCACAATCTCCCTCCTGGGAGTTCCCATTTCCTTAGGGATCCCTTGATTACCTTTCCCTAGAGTGAGTGGGACTGAGAAGCACTGCATCTAGGTGTTCACACTTGACTTCCTTTCCAAGAATGTAAATTACTACTCTTTGCTGCTTGGAGTAAACAAGACACACGTTATTCTCATGGAGATAATAAACAGGTCCTCCTTTGGAAAGGAGTCATCCTTAAACTGTCTGGGCCCTGGTCAGGTGGCTCAGTTGATCGGAGCATCATCCCACACACAGTTTGCAGGTTTGATTCCTGGTTGGGGCACATGCCAGGGTTGTGAGTTCTATCTCCAGTCAGCATACACACAGAAGGCAACTGATTGATTTCTCTCTCTCACCTCTCTCTCTCTCTCTCTCTCTCTCTCACACACACACACACACACACACCTATCTCTCTCTCTCTCTCTCTCTCTCTCTCTCTCTCTCTCTCTCTCTCTCTCATCAATAAAAAGACATATCCTTGGGTGAGGATTAGAAATAAATAAATGAATAAATAAATTCTGTGTGAAAATTATGGAGACCTTCTGTTTAATCAAAGGTGTATTCAATTTGTAAATACTTTGGAAATTACTGATATCCTCAGTTAAAACCAATAATTGATGTTTGCAAAAGAAATATAGTCATGATCTCAATGAAATAACTACTATACTTTATTTTTAAATTTTAACCCAAAAATAGTCTTTAGTCTGACATATACAATAAACTTAACCTTCAGACTTATATACAAAATAGAGTCCTATTATTAGATTAGAAAATGACATTTTTATTTTTAAAATAATTTGGCAGAGCACAAAAACTAAATTCTCCCTGGGCATTTAAGTTTAATGTACATACAAGTGTTTTGTAGTATATATGTTACTTTAGAAGACAATTCTGGAGGATCTGTGGGCCCCTTGAAATTATTTGCAAAAATGTCATGTTTTTATGTATCTCACCTTGGTGGTGAGGGGGGGGGAGTAAAACAACCTTTCCTCAAAACCATGGCACAAAGTAAATTCCACTTACTGTATATAAAGTCCCCTATGCATGTGTGGTTTTTAATACTGAGAAATATCTTGTCTATGGACTCACTGAAATGTATGAAAAATTAGATGAGTCCATCAACACATGCACATACATTTCTCTTCAGTACGGGGATATTCTTGGTCATCGCATAAATTATATGTGTTATAATTATAAAATTTTATTACTCATTAGCATATTTTACTATGCTCTGATTTATCATCATAAAGATATTAATTTCTCATGATCGCTCTTGTTCACTTTATGGGAAAATTTCTTTAATGAATAAATAAATATTATTAAATTAATGGCAGCAAATAGATTCAAGAAAATGTGTTTAATGTCTATGTAGTGACATATTCCTGAACCCTGATTACTTTATTTTAAAATGCAGAAAATATTCTGGATGTTTAAAACAATAAATGGGCAGAACTAGAGAGCTGCAACTGTGAGCACTGACGTTACAGAGCTAACTGTATCTAGCTAACTGAACTAGAAAACTGTGGTGGATCAGCTGCAGATAATTTAAGTTGTATAAAGAAGTTTCTGTATGACCCTGGCCAGTTGTTCAGTGGTTAGACCCTCACCCAGTGGATAGAAGGATCATGGGTTCGATTCCCAGTCAAAGGCACATACCTCATTGCCAGTTGGGGTGCTTGCAAGAGGCAACCAACCAATGTGTCTTTCTCATGTCTGTGTTTCTCTCTCTCTCCTCCCACACACTCTCTCTGAAAAACAATGGGGAAAATATCCTCCAGTGAGGATTAAAAAAAAGAAGTTCCTGAATGAAAATAGATTTCACTTAAAAATGCTTTACTGTGGGTTCATTTTCTAGTCAAAGATTATAGCACACATGTATTGACATTTGAAGTAGAAATGAGGATTTTTGTTGTTTTGTATGGTTTTTTTTAATCCTCACCTGAGGATATTTTTTCTATTGCTTTTCAGAGAGAGTGGAAGGGATGGAAGGGAGGAGGGAGAGTGGGAGAGGGGGAGAAAGAGAAACATCGATGTGAGAGAAACACATGAACTTGTTGCCTCCCCCACATGTCCTGACTGAGGGCAATGAGCGAACCTGCAACCTAAGTACCTGTCCTTGACTGGGAATTGAACCTGAGACCTTTTGTGCACAATCCAATGCTCTAACCACTGAGCAATACAGTCAGGGCAGAAATGAGTTTTAAATAATATTACATACTAGAGGCCCAGTGCACAAAGATTTGTGCACTCGGTTTGTGCACTCGTGGGGGGAGGTCCCTCAGCCCGGCCTGTGCCCTCTCGCAGCCTGGGACCCCTCAGGGGATGACCACCTGCTGGCTTAGGCCTGCTCCCTGGGGGATTAGGCCTAAGCTGGCAATCAGACATCCCTCTGGCAGCCCGGCAGCCCTCAGGGGATGTCCACTTGCCAGTGGGGAGCGGACCTAAGCTGCAGTCGGACATCCTTAGAGCTGCTGAGGAGTCAGGAGAGGCTCCCACCACCACCGCTGTACTGGCAGCCATCAGCCTGGCTTGTGGCTGAACAGAGCTCCCCCATGTGGGAGCTCACTGGCCACCAGAGGGCAGCTTCTGCATTGAGCGTCTGCCCCCCTGGTGGTCAGTGTGTGTCATAGTGACCACTCATTCCCAGTCTTTCTGCTGTTAGGGTCAGTTTGCATATTACCCTTTTATTACATAGGATAGAGGCCTGGTGCACAGGTGGGGGCTGGCTGGTTTTCCCTGAGGGGTGTCCCGGATCAGGATGGGAGTCCCGCTTGGGTGCCTGGCCAGCCTGGGTGAGGGGCTGATGGCTGTTTTCAGGCTGGCCACACCCCCTTTAAGGTGGGGGTTCCCACTGGGGTCCCTGGCCAGTCTGGATGAGGGGCTGAGGGTTTTCAGGCTGGCCAAGCCCACCAGTGACTGAAGCTCCCAGCCTCTCCTTTTTTTTTTTCTTTTTTATTCTGGGATTTATTTATCTTCTATAATTGAAATTTTGTTGCCACTCCAGCTCCGAGGCAACGGCCTGCTGAAAGCAGGTATCTGGGGTTTGTTTAGCTTCTATAATTGCAACTTTGTTGCTTAGATGGAGCTCAGAGCCCGGCCGCAGCAGGGAGGAAGCTTGGCTTCCTCCATCCCTGGAGCAAGCAAGCCTCCTGCTCGCTTCAGCTGCGTGGCTGCCAGCCGCCATCTTTGTTGGTGGTTAATTTGCATATCTCACTGATTAGCCAATGGGAAGCGTAGCGGAGGTATGGTTAATTTCAATCTTTGTCTATTATTAGATAGGATAACTAAATATGAGTTACAATCCCCTGAAAGAAGTGCCATATCCATAGTCTGGCATTTAATCAATAATTGATAAATGGGAAAATAATCAATATATAAGGCAAACCCATAGTTATCCTTCTGGTTCCTATAAGTAGTAGTAGTACCTCAGGATAGCCTAAGTAACTCTTTAGGTGTTCTTATGTGCATTACAGGAATTTGCTAATGTGATAGACAAGCATTATAATACTGTAAAGTGATAGCCTAACTAGAGTAAACAAAACATTTTGCCCTACAAAATATATCCTAATATATAAAAACCCTGGGTCATAATGACCAGTAATGACCGAGGCTCAACCAACCGGAAGTCAGTCCTGCAGTCAGCACTGGGTTGTCGTACCAACCCCGTGCTGACTACTTCCACTGCAGGAGTGGGACCCCAGCACTGCCTGCTGAGGGGGCTGCGAATCAGGGCCAGAGAGAGGCCTGAAAAGAGAATCAGTTACTGATCTGTTGCCTCTGTGGCAGCTGTTGATCAGCACTTGCCTCTCTCTTTTTCTCCCAGTCTGACCAGCAGCCATGCCTCCATTCCTCTCCAGGCCTCCACTGGGGCTGCTGATCAGCCCTGCCTTTCTGATCAGGCCTTGTTGATAGGCCCAGAGATGCTGACTGGCATAGGAACCAACCAATAAGAACCAAATGTGGGTGCTGTGAAGAACCAATGGCTGCCTAGGAGGCAGAGCTTCTGATGCTGACTGGCATAGAAACTGACCAATCAGAACTAAATATGGGTGCTGTGGGGAGCCAGTGGCTGCCTAGGAGGTGGAGCTTTCGATGCTGACTGGCATAGGAACCGACCAATCAGAACCAAATTGGCTAGCAGAGGAGGGTAGTTGGGGGCAACTAGGCCGGCAGGTAGGTGAGCAGTTAGGAGCCAGCAGTCCCAGATTGTGAGAGGGATGTCTGAATGCCACAAGGATTGGGCCTATTTGGACATCCCCCAAAGGGTTCCCAATTAGAGAGGGTGCAGGCTGGTCTGAGGGAAACCCCCTCCATGTACGAATTTCATGCACCAGGCCTCTAGTAATAATAATAAAATTATTAGTAGTGACTAACTTTTACAGGGTCCTTGTATATTAAATGGTATTAAGAAAAATTATGTAAGACAACTAAACAAGGCAAGGGAGTATGCATTTAGTATCTAATAAACCCATTTCAAATTATTTAATAACTAAAGGCCCCATGCACTAATTCATGCACCAGTGGGGTCCCTCGGTCTGGCCTGTGGGATCGGGCTGAAACCAGCTCTTCGACATCCCCTTAGGGGTCCCAGATTGCGAGAGGGTGCAGGACAGGCCAAGGGACACCACCAGTGCACAATTGGGGCCTTAGAGGGATGCGGAGGTTGGCCAGCCGGGGAAGCACCCAGGGCGTGTCCAGCCCGTCTTGCTCAGTCCTCATCAGCCAGACCCCAGCAGCAAGCTAACCTACCGGTCAGAGTGTCTGCCCCCTGGTGGTCAGTGCATGTCATAGCGAGTGGTTGAGTGGCCTTAGTATATCATTAGCATGTTACACTTTGATTGGTTGAATGGACAATGGTACAACTGGACACTTAGCATATTAGGCTTTTATTATATAGGATCAACTTGCATTTTAACTAAGTAACTTAGAAACAGGGCTTATATGTAAAATTCTGATTAAAGGAAAGTTATTTTGTTCTATCTTCAAAATATACCAGGTGGGGCAAAAATAGGTTTACAGTTGTTCATATGGAAAATCTATACTAATAATAGAGGAATATGCAAATTGTCCAGGATGCCATCACAGTAACAGTAAAGACCAAACAGCAGGCTGCATGGGACAACAAGGCCATCAGGGGGGTTAGTGAGCGACGACCAAATGACTAAACAGCAGGCTGTGTGGAATGACCAGGCTGGCAGGGGGGTTAGTGAGGGACGACCAAATGACTGAACAACAGGCTGCGTGGGTCGATCAGGTCGGCACAGGGGGCATTTGGGGGCGACCAGGCCTCCAGGGGGGCAGTTAGGGTGATCAAGCCGGCAGGCAGAGGAGGTTAGGGGTAATCAGTCTGGTGGGGGCGGGCAGTTACGTGTGATCAGGCAGGCAGGCAGGTGAGCAGTTAGGAGCCAGCAGTCCCAGATTGTGAGAGGGATGTCCAACTGCCGGTTTAGGCCCAACCCCCAATATTGGGCCTAAAATGATAGACACTTGGGCTGCTTCCCAATCTTGGCTATTGTATGAAATGCTGCAATGAACATAGGGGTGCATATATTCTTTCAAAATAATATCCTGGGTTTCTTCAGATAAACTCCCAGAAGTTGAATCTCTGGTTCTTAAGGCAGCTCCATTTTTAGTTTTTCGAGGAATCTCCATACTGCTTTCCACAGTGGCTGCACCAGTCTGCATTCCCACCAGCAGTGCATGAGGCTTCCTTTTTCTCCACATCCTCGCCAACAATTGTCATTTGTGGGTTTATTGATGATAGCCATTCTGACAGGTGATATCTCATGTGGTTTTAATTTGCATTTCTCTAATGATTAGTGATGTTTAGCGTCTTTTCATTTGTTTATTGGCCATCTGAATGTCCTCTTTGGAGAAGAGTCAATTCAGGTCCTTTGCCCATTTTTTAATTGGATTGGATTTTTTGGTGTTGAGTTTGAAAGTTCTTTATAAATTTGGATATTAACTCCTTATCAGAATTATTGGCAAGTATGTTCTCCCATGCAGTGGGTTGTCTCGTTATTTTGTTGATGGTTTCCTTTGCTGTGCAAAAACTTTTTAGTTTAATGTAGTCCCATTTGTTCAGTCTTTTTATATTTGGAGAGAACCAATGTTTAATAATTAAATTTCTGGAGAAAATTACTAGACATAATAGTTACTAGCATTTCTGTAGATTTAGCCTTTACAAAGTAATTTTTATTTTTATATTTAACCCTCTTAGTAGATATTACTCTTCTTTTTAAGACAGTAGTAGTAACTAATACACACTGTTATCATCACCATTCTTATTCTTCCAATTCCACCTTCCCCCATACTACTCTGTCACTTTCTGTATGTATCATATGAGAATAGATAGGAATCTGCAGACTGTAGTCTGCAGGCCAAATCCATCCTACAAACTATTTTTAAACAGTCTGGGAATTAAGAATGGTCTTTACATTTTTTAATTGTTTTCAAAAATCAAATAGTAATATTTTAAAATTGTAAAAATTGTTTTTACATTTTAAAATCAAAAATAATATTTAATGACACAAAAATTATAGGAAATTCCAATTCCACTGTCTATGATTAAAGTTTATTTAAAAATATCATCCATGCTCATTTGTTTAGGGCAGTGGTTCTCAACCTTCCTAATGCCACGACCCTTTAATACAGTTCTTCATGTTGTGGTGACCCCAACCATAAAATTATTTTCATTGCTACTTCATAACTGTAATTTTGCTACTGTTATGAATCGTAATGTGAATATCTGATATGCAGGATGTATTTTCATTGTTACAAATTGAACATAATTAAAGCATAGTGATTAATCACAAAAACAATATGTAATTATATATGTTTTTTTTCCAATGGTCTCAGGCGACCCATGTGAAAGGGCTGTTCGACTCCCAAAGGGGTCGCAACCCACAGGTTCAGAACCACTGGTTTAGGGATTGTCAGGGGCTGCTTTTGTGCTGCATTGGTGGACTTGGTAGTTGCAACAGAAGCCATATGGTCTGAAAGTTGATGTTACAAAAAATAAATGATAGATCTGAAATCACAGTCAAATGTTTAGACTCCAATTTTTTTTTTTTTTATCCTCACCTGAGCATATGCTTTTATTGATTTTAGAGAGAGGGGGAGAAGAAAAACATAGATGTGGGAGAGAAACATTGGTTGGTTGCCTTCAGTATGGGCCCTGACCAGGGATCAAACCCACAACATTTTGGTGTATTGGATAACACTCCAACCAACTGAGCCACCCAGCCAGGCCTTGACCCCAAATGTAATGTTTTTAGCTCCATACTATATTAAGCCAGGAAAATTGGTGTTCGTTTTGGACCATAAACACTTGGTTCTTGATGTTTAGTAGAACTGAATTCGCACTTTACTCAGAACTAGCTAAATTATGAGTGGGGTCCAGAGCAAAATGAAAATGCTAAGCACTGGCCAGGGAACGCAGACTCATGGCAGACAGGATGTGCTAAAATATGGGAGAGGGCTACCCAGTCCCCAGCTAAAAGATAAAATAACTGAGAATCTTAAGCCAACAACACAGAGTATTAAACCCCAGTTTAATTTCTGAGCCTGGTCATGTTGGTTTTCCTTCCATGCAGTCAGCCCTGATTCTACTACGTAACCAGATATGCCTTCTCAAAATAACAAATGTACCTGAGCCCCAGTTTGCACAGTGATACGATGTGGTTTGGAAGTCACAATAGACCGTAAAGCAATTAGCAATGTTCTGGCTATTTTTCAATTTCCAGTATTGCTTCCCAGGACTGAATCAAAAAGTATTATCCCTATCATAAAGGACTAAATGTCATCACCCTATTCTTAAGTTGAAAACAAATTACTTCCTAGCATGAACTTCATCACATGTCTGTCAGTGGATACAACTGCCCTCTTGGTCAGATGAATTCCGTATTGGTGTTCAGCTCCATTAAGGGATCTTTGTGATTCTACATAACCATCTCATGGCTGTAGAAAAGAAGGCCATAATTTTATATTCTTTTACCCCAGAAAAGTAAAATTGTGAATAAACTCAATGTATTCATAAAAGTACCATTAGCAAGAAGATTATCTCACCAACCTAGATGTTGGTTGTTTTAAATTTGAAGAAGATAATTTGCTCTTGTAGTTTTTGCTTTTTGTGCTTAAGAGTCACATAATAATGTATCCTAGTAAATAATAATTTCCAAGTAATTTTATTGTTCGTCACAGTGAGTCACACTCAACTTTTATTTGGAAAATCATTTTAGTTTCCACAAGTGGCTTTTTAAAAAATAAAAACTAGTCTTTTTTTCAATAATAAAAGCATTCAATAAGTGTTGACTAAAGTTGAAGCTACAGAATTCATTAATACTTTAATTTGATTGATTTTTATAAGAGAATATTTATTTGGTTAATCACAGAGGTATGAAAAGTAATTCTTAGAAGAAGTGGGTTTAGGAAGTAAGTTATAGAGGTAAAGGAAGAAGGGCCCGCGGAGCTTGGGAGTGAGGAAGCTAATGGTAACTTTCTGGGGCAGGAGGGGAGGGAAGAGGGGGAAAGGGAAAGGCACAGGAGTGCTCCCGGGAGGAAGAGCTCACTGGGTCCTCCATCCTGAGGGTTTAAGGGTGGAGATTTTAGGGGAGGTCCCAGGAGAAGATCTCAATAGAATATTCCGCAGCCTTCCAGGTGTGTCCTTTCAGGGTTGTGGTCTCCACTGATTGATGGGCTGGCACCAGGGCAGGGGGTCATTATTCAATGCAGCTGGTCCTGAGGTCAGCCATGGGGTCACTCACTGGTCTGATTTTGCTGCTTCTCTGAACCTGGAGCTGAAATACAACTTCCCATCCTGACTGGTTAAGTCAGGGTTGTGGGGTGCAGTTGAATGCTGAGGACTGCTGTGAGTCATTCTGTCAGCTGCTGCAGCATCTCAAGGCCTCAGGCCTGCTTGTCGGAGTCCCCACTGCACAAGCTCCTGATCACGAGGAACAGCCACTGCCTGGCCTGGGGTGGTCGACTAAGTGACTAAGTGAGGCGTGTCTGGCTGGTGGCTGTGAACCACCCCTCCAGCTGAATAAGGGTGTGGCTGTGCATCTCCATACAATGAAAGTCTGCACTCCTCCTGCCCCTCTTCCATGTAAAAGACCAATGGGAGGTAAACATTTTCAGGCACAGTCCACCGTGGCTCCTCACTGCAAACCCTTATTTCCAGGTTCAGAACTGCTCCTTCCTAACTCTGAATCAATACTTTAATTTTAGTTAGTTCATAATTTATGAAGACTGACCTTTATTGATATGTTATCTCCCATAAAATTACAATCCAAATTGTATTTGTAATGCCCCCATCTCTGTGACGCTGACAGTATTGTACAGAAACAACTAACAGATCCTCCAGGTACTGTTGTACTCCAGCATCTACTCATTCCTAGCCTTAGTCACTTAATTATAAATTAATGATGGCAACTTTTAACTTTGAATTATTAATATAGTATCATTACAAAAATATTTTGTTGATTATAGGAAGAACATTTCATGCTATCAATATTAATGATATATTGTGACTTTTTGTAATAATAAAGATCAATTTTTTTCACAGATTTATCATGCATACAAGGAATTCAGAGGGACATGGATTTTTTAACATATCCGATTACTAGTTCCCTAAAGTCATGGATATTCACTTTCAAGAATATTAAATAGGACTTTTTAGTTACAATATCAGTAATCCAATTAAACTATCTTCTGTTAAAAAAGAAGAAGAATTTAACTCACATAACTGAGAAGGCCAGGGGTTCAGAGTCTCACACATGTCATAAAGACTCAGTTTTTTTTCTCCATATTCTCACCTCTGCTTTCCTCTGTGTTAGCTTTATTATCAAGCCTTCATTTTCTTTAGAGAAATAATATAATCACAGCAACTTCGGGCTAATATTTAACTAGTTTAGCAATGCCAACAAAACCCAAAACCAAACCTATTTTCTAATAGTTCCAGCAATATTCCTGGGATTGAGCATTATTGACATTTTTAAAATATATTTTTATTGATTTCGGAGAGGAAGGGAGAGGGAGTGAGAGATAGAAACACCAATAATGACAGAAAATCATTGATTGGCTGCCTCCTGCATGCCCCACACCGGGGATCGAGCCCTCAACCAGGCATGTGCCTTCACCAGGATTTGAACTGTGACCTCCTGGTCAACCACTGAGCCATGCCAGCCAGGCCATTATTGCAATTTTTTGATTAGCCATCCTGAGGCATGTTCACAGTTGAGAAGCTAAGTACATGACCCACCTCACCTGAACTACAGGGATAAAGAATGAAGAGGAGTAGTTACCTAGGAAAATCAAGGTGCTGTTATTGGGAGTGAGAATAATGTATTGTCCATGGAGAAAAACAAGAAATGTCCTCCATACTTTAACAATAGAAGTAGATGAATCTTAAAGACCCCAAATTAATTCTGGTAATGTATTACCAGGTTGTATGAAAGCATATTATATATTGGCTGACAAGTTTCTAAATTCTTGCCTCATATTTTCTTTTGTAAATACCACATTTTTTTAACTGAATGGTACTTAACTCATTACCCTGTATTAAATTACATATATGTATTCAGTTTAGATAAAATCTTATTACCATGTCATAGTTAACTTTATTGAAGAATCTTTTCATTTTATCTTTTACTCAAAATCAGAGTGTTGTATTTCTATTTACTTAATATTTTTCTATAATTCACTTATCTGTGAGAATAGTATCTGAAAATAATAACTGAGATTACTGGAAAATTTCAGAAAGTAAGGGGGTTGTTTATTTTGAGATCTCTGACATTAACCAGATTTAAGTTTCCAAAAATGCCAAAAACCAACTCAGAAGGAATCTTAATGATATAATAATTCCTAATAGGATCTGACCATGAGGGAGAAAAGATGTTAAGGGTAGAATAAATGATGGAGGAAGCAACTACTAATCAAAACACCATCCCTACAATTCTCTATTTCCTCTCAATGAAAGAGGGACCCTTGTAGAAGCAGGATAAACATACTCCTTTTCTTTTAATTCCATCTCTTCCAGCCACTTCATGGACCTTGATCTACCAACTACCTCCCATGCCTCTCTATCTTCAACCCTCTTAAGATCTTGTCTCTTCTACTCATAAGAACCTTCCTCACTCTGTATCTTTTTCTACTATGCATCATCTCTTATTTACTTGGCATCTATAATCCTGAGAATGATTTCATTTGATATTTTCCACTTTTTAATTTATTCCTCAAGTACTATCATCACTAAACTAAAATTGTTTCCACCAGAATTACAGTGGCTATGCATTTGCCAATTCCAGCAGATGCTGTGGATCCTCATGCTATTTAAACTTTTAGATAATTTGGCTAAGACTGAGGTCTCACATATCCTTGAATTATTTTCACATCTGATTTCCATAAATAAAAATTTAATTATCCCTCTGACCTCATTACTGTTTGCTTTATTTACCTTACCCCACTTCAAAGTGGTTTTTACCCTTTCACTGCCTTATAACTAACCAAAACACTAAGCTAGCCAGAAATTGAACAGAGTTCTAGTCTAAGGCCCATGAGTTTCTACTATAAACCCTGTAGAAAATACAATATCATATTTATCATTTTAAATCTTCAGTCTATATAGAGGTTCCAAAAGAGAAGATATATTGACATCTCCCTTTTTAATGAATAAGACACAAAGGAAATTTTTAGGAGTCTATATTGAAAAACCTAGTAAAAAAAATCATGAAACTACTGTAATATAACAGGCAGAGGAGGTGATTGAACACAAAATACAGTTTTTTTATTTTATGAAAGATGGACTTAAAGACTTCAAATACAAATTTATTCGGTATCTCTAATACATGGCTGAATGCTTTAAAGCTTCATCTTAAATTAAAAACTTTTACATGGGTAATAGTTTCAAGTTATTTAATGACTGACTGTTTATTTTGTAATAATAATAATGGTCCTTTTTTTATCATTTTGAAATAATACATTCATAAGAAGGTACAAAATAGTAGGAAGAGGTCCCATGTAATTTTCACCCAATTAGCTTTGTTAAAATGTGCTTTCATACTTCTATGTCATTTTATCAAATGTGTAGATTCATGTTACTACCACCATAAAAAAGATACAAAACTATTCCATCACTACAAGGATCTCCTTCATGATATTCCCTCTTTGTTTAATTCAGTGTGTGTTTTTGGCTATTCTGTGGGAAAATTATTTGCCCATATGCATGTAGTTTTACTTCTGAGCTCTCAGTTCCATTGCATTGATCTGGGTGTATGTTTTTCTGCTAATACCATTCTGTTTTGATTTGTTGTTTTGTAGTACTATTTGAAGTCAGGGAGTGTGATACCTCTAGCTTTGTTCTTTTATCTCAGGATTGTTTTGGCTTCTTAGGGTCATTTGTGGTTCTATACAAATTGGATAATTTTTTTGCTCAATTTTTTTTAAAAAATACCATTGGGATTTTGATGGAGATTGCATTAAATCTGTATGTTTCTTTGGGTAATATGGCCATTTTAACTGTTTTGTCACCACACACAAAAATTAACTCAAAAAGCTAAATATAAAACCTGAAACAGTAAATTATCTATAATAATAAAAAGGTAATATGCTAATTAGACTGAAGGTCTTCCAGACATCATTCTGGATGTCCTTCCCAACAAAGCCAGGGCTGGAGGGAAGCCGGTGCTGGCAGCCGGGGGAAGGAAGGCCTACTCTTGCACGAATTTTCATGCATCAGACCTCTAGTATAAAATAAAACATAGATACTAAACTTATGAAACAGAATTTTTAGCCAGAAACCTGGATTCTTTGTCCGCCAGAGTCAAAGAATGAATCCACTGACAGAAGATGGTATAGCAAAGGTGGAAATTTATTAAAGAACAAGTACAAACTCCCAGGTAGGGAGGGGGAAGAGTCCCACAGAGTTACTTTTCCCTATGGCTTATAAAGGCTGCAGATCTTGGGGCCTTGATATCCCCTCTGATTGGTCACTATTCCCTTAGACTGGTTACTATAGTTACTCCTGGGCTCAAAAGTTGAACCTCACATGGGACATGTGAGGTTCTCCACCCTCCTCCTTCCTTATTGTTTTCCTATTTCCTTTGGGCTTTCTTCTTCTCCTTCTGGATGAAGGCTTCCTTCCCTTTATTTTGTAAATATAGACCTTTTGCTGTTCCCAGCTCCCTCATTCTATGGAAATGTACGTGTTGCAGCTTTTCAGCTTCCCTATTCTATGGAAATATACCTTCTGTTGCTCTGTAGCCCTGTGCTTCCTCCATGGTCCCCTTAATTTCCAAAATTTCCTAAATCCTGTATTTTTACCTTTAAAAACTTCTGTTTCACTTAGATACTAAACTTATGGACCTTGGTCTTAGAGAGGATTTTATGAATTTGACAAAGGCAAAGGAAGTAAAAGCAAAAATAAATATATGGGACTCTATCAAACTAATCAGTTTCTGCATAGAAAAAAATCTACAAAACAAAAAGGAAACTAACTAAATGGAGAAGATATTTGCAAACAGAACTCATACAACTCAGCAGCAGAAAAACAAGCAACCCAATTAAAATAGGCAGAGGACCTGAACAAACAGACATCTCTCCCAAGAAGACATACAAATGACCAATAGACATATGAAAAGATGTTCAACTTCACTACCCATTAGGGAAATGCAAATCAAAACTGCAATGAGATATTACCTCACATTTGTTAGAACGGCTATTATTAACAAGAAAGGTAATAACAAGTGTTGGAGAGGTTGTGGAGGAAAAGGAACCCTCATTTACTTAACTTTTCCTTAACTTCCAATTACTTAACTTTTCCAAATTGTTTGCACATCTTCAAAGTAAGAAAAGTAAAGAGAAAAGACTTTGGAGTCAGACTATCTTGATGTGAATCTCATCTCTGCATTTCTCAGCTGGGTTACTTGGACCAAGAAATTTAATCTTCTTGTGCTTCTGTTTCCTTAACTGTAAATGGGGGTAAAATAATCACCATCACATGAGATTAAGTGAGTTAATATGTATAAAGTCCTAAGAACGGTCATTAGCACATTAGAAGGGATACACAAATATTGGTTATTGTTAATCACCTCTAAAAATTTTTGAGAGAATAGAATAGAATACTGCTTATAGCATTATTATCAGGATGCTGGTTCATGACTAAAGCTCAGTGAATAGTACTAATACTACTATCACTACTACAGATTGAAAATAGTGAACTGGGTATTTGTCCTAAAGGATTAAAGGAAGTTTAATGGTTTGCAGAATTCAAAAACTGTTTTTAAAAAACCTCAGAAGCAGCAAAGATGAAAAGGGCATAGACTTGATGTCGAATAGATGTGCATTTGCCTTTACTAGTTGCATAACACTGACATCTTTACAGTTAACATGAAGTGAAAGATACTGATCCTATAAGATCCTTGTGAAAATTGATGAGATATGCATATGAAATACTGGCAGAAAGTAAGTACTTCATCAATGTTATTTCCTACTGTCCTTTCAAAAAATTTTTTATTTGATTCTTGGGACTAATTTCCCCAACATACAAAATACATCTTTGGATTTTAACCAATAGGAAGTTCAGATCATAGGCAAAAAGGAATTAAGTTCCAGTAAGTGATTTCTTCTCCTTATAGTATCCAACTATTATCTTTAAGTTGCCTGTTATTTGCCAGATTAAATTGATGAATATATCCTACTTGTAGATAAAAGGCTTTGTATTTAGTGAGCATTCATAATTTTAAAATTCTTAATATGAAGTTAAGACTGATGAATTTTTGAATTTTTCTAAAAATTCATAAAATTGAATTGAAGTAAAATACAGGTTAATAGCAAAAAAGACAAGTGGAGAGAGAGAAACACTGGCAGGTGGTATGATGAGTGAGTGATTTATAATAATAATGAATTGAAGCCCTTTCAAAAGATGTATTTACCAAAAGAGTGCTTTAAAAACATCACCTATACTGCTAAATTAGAAATAATTTAAAAAATAAAATGGGAAACTCTGACTGGCATGGCTCAGTATGAACCTATGAACCAGGAGGTCACGATTCCATGAATATTTTTATTGATTTCAGAGAGGAAGAGAGAGGGAGAGAGAGATAGAAACATCAATGATTGGCTGCCTCCTGCATGCCCCCTAATGATGATTCAAGCTGCAACCCCAGGCACAAATCAATAAAAATATATTTTAAAAAATAAAATGGGAATGAGAAACTGTTGTGAATCATTGATTTTTTTTTTCCATTTTGGGACAGTGACATTGCTAGGGAATCACAGATGGTGGACTGGTGTCTGAATGTGACTTTCTCCCCGAGCTGGCCACTAAGACATTTTTGACTACTTGCCAGTCTATTTCACCTGGTGCCATTAACTAAAAGGGGCTTTCCCTCTTCAGTGTATATACTAATGGTTCCAGCAGAGACTGGGCATCCTCCTGAGCATGGGAAAGGACCTAGAACCTCACCAGGTATCAAGGACGTAGATTTGAGTCCATATACTATTTTGTCTGGTTGTCTGTGTGCCAGGCACTGTGCTAGACAATACTATCCTATGATGCCCAAAATAGAATCTGTTTTGTACTCTATCCAAATTAATTAACTGAAAGAACACTGAAGATATTTAAGTTTAAAAATAGGTCTAACTAACCTAAATTTTTGGACTCTGTAAAAGTATTTGGACTACATAAAAGTATTCTTGGCATCAAAATTGTAATTTAAAAAGTTGATCTGTTCTCTACTGTCTGTCACATTTATTTTAAAACTAGAGGCCCAGTGCTAGAAATTCGTGAATGGGTAGGGTCCATAGCGGCTGCTGGCGGCCAGCCGGGGCCTTCCTTCATTCCACGCCACCCCCTGGTGGTCAGTGCACGTCATAGTGAGCAATTGAACTCCCAAGGGGACACTTTGCATATTAGGCTTTTATATATATATATATATATATAGATATAGATATCTAGTTGTAGAAACAGTTTGTTTATCTGAAAGGGATCTTGAAAGTAATTTTGATTTTTCCAGGAAATTTTACAAAAGTTTTGTCTAAATTAGTTTGCGCTGATTCATAATATTGGTGGATCTTTACTATCATCAATTTATTTATTTATTTTTACTATAATTATTTTAGTTAAGCAAAGGATGTTTGGTGCCTTTATATTTCAAGTCCTCATTTCTATAGTGAATAATACCGAATGCTCTCTAAGGTGAATTTTAATTGAAATTGTTAAGAGCATAGCTCTGTTACACAGAGGACTTCTTATGATTGCAACACTGCTGAAATTAAAAATCTACATAGCTTACATCAAATAAGAAAGTTTTAACAAATTAGCTGAAATTTAAACTGAGTTTCTTTCAGCTTTTAGAATATCCCATTGAGATAATATTTTTCATGCTTTTCATCAAATTGAAAATTATTTCACTTTTTCTGATAATTAAATTAATATAATTTTGGTATAAAAATATGAATACTAAATTAATATAATTTTTGGTATAAAAATATGAATACTACCAGAGTCTATAAATAAAGATGTGAAAGTTTCCTATAATCTACCTCCACAGAAATAACAATTGTTAATCAGTCTTTTTAGCCCAGTGTTCAACTTATTTACAGTACTGTTATTAGTTAAATCTCTCACTTTAGTATGTTACCTTTGTGTGGATCACTTTTTTATAATTCTCCCATTTTATATGTGTGTGTGTGTGTGTGTGTGTGTGTGTGTGTGTGTGTGTAAATGTGTGTTTGAATATATACACTCAGTTTCTTAGCCAGACTTTCTAGGAATTAAGCAATACAGTGTTATGTAATTCTACAGTTCTCCATTCTGAAACAATGCATAACATGAGACTGTGCCATGCATCATTTGGAACTATGAGTGTTGATCTGTTTTGTAAATTGGACAGGACAGCTATATGTATTCTTTCTTTGATATTAAACAGAAATCTTTCAAATGGTTTTCTTAGATTAGCAGAGTAGAAAGTATGTGCTTTTATTGCCCAATTAACTAATCTTACTATTTTTTAAATGTGTATCTTTATTGTTGAAAGTATCACAGATATCCCTCTTCCCCCTCTCTTCCCATTGAACCCCACACACCACCCCCAGGCCTTCACCACACTATTGTCTATGTTCCTGGGTTATCCATATATGCATATAAATTCTCTGGTTAATCTCTTCTCCATCTACCCTCCCCTTTCCCTCTGAGATTCGTCAATCTGTCCATGGTTCTATGTCTCTGGATCTATTTTGTTCATCAGTTTATTTTGTTCATTAGATTCCACATAGGAGACCACATAATCAGTTCAACCTTATCAGATAAGAATGCTTATTCAATTTTGTTTTAATGTAAAAAGTGAAAACCATTTTTAATTTCTTAATGGATATAATAATCCCATGAGAAGATTAGTTTTTGGAGCTTATTAACTCACATCTGTCCTATAAAGATTTTATTTTAACTTAATAGTACCCATATGACATATAGAACCTTTTGTGATCTGATGGCACTAAATTTTCCAGCCCCAATTCTTATTACCTTTGTCTTTCATGCCTCCCCCTGAACAAACACATGGACTCTCACAGAAGCAACAATTTGCTTTATCCACTTATGTTCTATTGCACCCTTGCATGTGTCATTTCTTCTCTTTCTTTCTGTTTTCCCACACCATTCTGAAAAGTCTTACTTGTACCTCTTATAGGAAATTGTTCCAATCTATTCCCAACCAACTTTGTGATGCATATAATTTCATGCAATCTATTTATTATATTTATCTTGGTATCTTATAATTGTAATAATGTATGTTTCTTCAACATACATGGTGAAGTGTAAACCTAGCATACATTAAGTGCTTAATAATTAGTTGATGAATGAGTGAGTGGATGGATTGATCAATGGTTGGATAATGGGTACATAAGTGGATGAATGAATAGATGAATGAAAAAAATAGATGGATATATAACTAGTTGCATATCTGGATGGAAGTATGGGACTCCCTAAGACAAAGGAACTCCATTCATTCTAAAGACCCAAGGTTCTGCTCTCTAAATGAGAATCTATATGTAGAAGTATAAATGATGACTAAATGTTCAAAATATCAGAAAAAGGTCAACATTGATAGTGGTTTATATCCTAGAGAAATTTTTTAAAGAAGAAAAAATATTATAGGCATTTATATGAACTGCTTACAATTTATCTTTCAAGAAAAAATATTAAATACATGATTAAAAATGTTTCAGGTCAACTGTGCTGTATATTCATTAGACTATTTTAAATGCTTGTGTGTCCACTACTTATAGCTTTTATCATGTTGTCACTAAATTTTATAATACAGTATATTTTATAGTATAGTGTAGGTTAGTATAGTATTATTATCTGTGAATATTATCCATTATCCTTATGGGGCACTTGGGTTTCTAGATTAGTAATTATCTACAGACAATCTAGAGACTCCAACATATCAGGAGACTACATTTACTATAATTTCATTGTTACTCTGCAAATGTCCGTGTTGTAATCTGCCCTAAAATACCTAGTGAAATAGAATTTTCTAACAGCATTTCCTATACTCAAGGGGAAAAAAAGGTAAAGGACTGAAAAATAAAAAAAAATCAAATGGGGACATCTGTAATAGTGTCAACAATAAAATAAAGTTAAAAAAATCAAGCATAAAGAATTTAAGAGAGTAGCCAGCACATTGTGATACAAGTGTGGGTTACCGACTTATATCCCTATGTACCAGGTAAGGCATCAAGCTTTGGAGACACAAACATATCAGATGCAGTCCTAACCTCCCAGGGGCTCACAGTCTTGAGAATTTAGACAAAACAAGCTGCTTTAAATTCTTACCCAGAAAAATACAGACTGAAAATAAAATAATAAGTGAAAGAACACAAATTACAATATAGTGTGTGATAAGGTCTGTGAGATAAGTTAATACAGCTCCATATCATGTGAGTTAATTGTGTAGTCTTAGAATCATGGAATGGTATAGCCTGAAATTCATCTTAGGTCTTCTGGCCTTTAATTTTAATATGTAGAAAGAAAATGAGGCACAGAAATACTAAATCCCTTGAAGCCTTAATAAGTTTCAGCTTATGCTGATGTTTTCTCTATAGGCACAGAGAAAATGAGTAAGAATAAGTGGGCATATGTCATACCAGCGATCAGACTATCAATCCCCAGAGGGAAAGTAGGGGAGGGAGGGGGTAAGGGGGAGAGATCAACCAAAGGACTTGTATGCATGCATATAAGCCTAACCAATGGACACGGACAACAGGGGGATGAGAGCAGGGAGGGGTGGGGCAGGGAGGTTGGGGGTTAATGGGAAATGAAGACAGATTTGTAAAACCTTAACCAATAAAGAAATTAAAAATAATAATAATTTAAGATTAAGGTAGTATGGCCCCAGCCAGGTGGCTCAGTGGGTTGGAGCATCATTCCATACACCAAAAAGGTGGTAGGTTCGATTCCCAGTCATTGCACATACCTAGGTTGCAGGTTTGGTTCCAGGTTGGGTTGCATACAGGAGGCAACCCATAGATGTTTCTCTTTCACATTGATGTTTCTCTCTCTCTCTATCTCGCCCTCCCTCCCCCTTCCCTCTCTATCTAAACTCAATAAAAACATGTCCTCCGGTGAGGATTTTAAAAAATGATTAAGGCAGTATGTTATTGCAATATGACTTGGTTCTTCTCTAACATTCTAGTTTTAAACTAAAAAAAAATATTTTATTTAAAAAATTTATTTTTTATCAAAAATATGAAATTAGTACCTATCATGTGCTAGGCTGGTTGATATAACTACTGAGATATAGTAGTTATCACTTTCCTTTTTTTCTTGAGGGCTATTTTCTTTTACCTGTTTTTTAGTGCTTTTGATTTACATAAATATAATATTTTTATTTATTCTTCTGAGTTATAATTATTTACCAGCTGAAATTATTCTTATAAGAAATGTTGTTTATTAATAACTGGGGAGAAATTCAAATTATATATCTATATATATTTTTATAAATGTCTACACTAATTCACAATTCTCTGTTAAAAAATAAACTACTAGAGCTGAAAACTGTTGGTCAAAGTTACCTAAATATTAAAATTATATTTTAAAAGTATATGTTTGCATATTTTCAAACCTGATATAACAGTTATTTCTAAAGCAAAACATTTGCTTCCTGTGTGTGTTTTTTCCTACCTGACAGATACAGCCAGTCCCTTTACAAGGGAACTATTTCCCTGCTTGTTCAGAAATAGTAACAAGATTTTTTTGTGAGAAATGAAACATGGACTATACATAATATTCTCTCTGCAGGGAGTAAGCATGACACCAATTTTTCCTAACAGAACTAATTTTTATCTGCTATGGCCCTCTTTTAGCCTTATGAATTTTTCATTTCTCAAAATTAATTTAAATAACACAAGCATTGCCCTTTGACAGTGCTAGTAGCCAAATGATGTATAAAGAAACTAAAGCAACTTCTTTTCTTTTCTTTTTTACTTCTTTATTGAATTTATTTGGGTTACACTGGTCAATGAAATTATATAGGTTTCAAGTGTACATTTCTACGATACGTCATCTGCACATTGTATTGTGCATTCGCCATCCAAAGACTAGTCTCCTTCTGTCACCGTTTCTCCCCTGGTTACCCTTTTCTGCCTGCCCCCACTCCCCTGTCCCCTGGTACTCACCGTACATACCGTCGTCTGTGTTCATGATTTTTCCTCCGCTGCTTAATCCCTTCACATATTTCACCCAGCTACCCAGCTACCCTCTCCTCTGACAGCTGTCAAACTGTTCTCCGTATCTCTGAGTAATTTCTATTTTGTTTATTTATTTTGTTCATTGGTTTCCACATATAAGTGAAGTTGTAGTATTTGTCTTTCTCTGACTGGCTTATTTCATTTAGCATAGTACCCTTTAGGTCCATCTATGCTGTTGGGAAAAGTAAGATTTCCTTCTTTTTATAGCTGATTAGTATTCCGTTATGTAAATGTGTCACAGCTTTTTTATCTACTCATCTACTGATGGGCACTTTGGCTGCTTCCAAATCTTGGCTATTGTAAATGGCACTGCAATGAACATAGGGGTACATATATTCTTTCCAATTAGTGTTTTGAGGCTCTTCAGATATATTCCAAGACAGTTTCATTTTTTATTTTTTTTAATCCTCACCTGGGGATATGTTTATTGATGAGAGAGAGAGAGAGACAGAGAGACAGACAGACAGACAGACAGACAGACAGACATAGATGTAAGAAACACTGATCAGTTGTGGTATGTGCCCCAACCAGGGATCAAACATAAAACTTGCAAACCAGGTATGTGCTGTGACCAGGAATTGAACCCTCCACCTTATGGTGTAGGGACTATGCTCCAACCAGATGATCCACTTGGCCAGGGCCATTTTCAATCTTTGGAGGAAACTCCATACTGCTTTCCAATAGTTTCTACACCAACAGTACACAATGATTCCCTTTTTCCACATCCTTGCCAACAGTTGTCATTTGTGAATTTATTCATATGAAGTAATCATATTTATTGGTATGAAGTAATATATCATTGAATTTATTGGAGTGAGGTGATATATCATTGTGGTGTTAATTTACATTTCTCTGATGATTAGCATTGAGCATTTTTTCATATGTCTATTGTCCATCAGAATATCCTCTTTGGAGAGGTGCCTATTCAGGTCCTTTGCCCATTTTTTAATTGTGTTATTTGTTTGTTTTTTGGTGTTGAGATGTTTGAGTTCTTTATAAGTTTTGGATATGTACCCCTTATCAGATGTATTATTGGCAAATAAGTCTCAGTGGGATGTCTTTTCATTTTGATGATGGTTTCCTTTGCCGTGCAAAACTTTTTTGTTTGATGAAGTCCCATTAGTTTATTTTTTCTTTTGTATCCCTTGCCTAAAGAGATATATCAGACAATATATTGTTATGAAAAATGTCTAAGATTTTACTATTTTTTCTTATAGGACTTTTATGATTTTGAGTCTAACATTTAAGTCTTTAATACATTTTGGTTTTTTTTCTTTGTATGGTGTCTAGTTTCATTATTTTACACATATCTTTCTAATTTTTCAAACACCATTCATTAAAGAGACTATTATTACCCCCATTGTGTGTTCTTGACTCCTTTGTCAAATATTAATTGAACATTAGGCATGGGTTTTTTCTGGGCTCTCTACTTTATTCCATTGACGTGTATGTCTGTTTTGATGCCAGTACCATGTTGTTTTGGCCTGGTAGTATAGTTTGATATCAGGTAGTATGATCCCTCCAAATTTGTACTTTTTTCTCAAGATTGCTGAGGCTATTTAGGATCTTTTTTGGTCTTATATAAATTTTTGAAATATTTGTTCTTGTCCTATGGAATATGCCATTGGTATTTTGATAGGAACTGAGTTGATTCTATAGATCACTTTGGGTAATATGGACATTTTAATGATTTCAATTCTTCCTATTCATGAACACAGTATATGCCTCTAATTATTTGCCTGTTTCTCAGTTTCTCTTTTTGGTATCTTATAATTTTCTGAGTATAGGTCTTTTACCTTCTTGGTTAAATTTGTTACTAGATATCTTTTATTTTTTAAAATGCAATTCTAAATGGGATTGCTTCCTTAGTTTCTCTTTCTGATACTTCATTATTGGTACATACAAATGCCACCAATTTCTGAATATTGATTTTTGTTTATATATATTTTTTATTGTTGATAGTATTACAGATGTCTCCCACTCCTCTCCCCCATCACCCAAGCCTCTTTCTCCCAGTTCTTCACCAACATATTGCCTGTGTTCATGGGTTATGCATATCCTATCTAATAAAAGAGAAACATGGTAATTAGCATACGACCGCTACCCTTCCCATTGGCTAATCAGGGCAATATGCAAATTAACTGCCAGCCAAGATGGCGGCAGGCAGCCAGGCAGCTGGAAGCTAACATGAGGCTTGCTTGCTTCAGTGACGGAGGACTCCAACGTTCCCCGCCTGCCTTGCCGGCCTCTGAGCTTGCAGTTTGAAACATTGTAGCAAATATAGAAGCTAAACCAAACCCCAGAAACCAACTTTCAGCCAGCCGGGATCTCAGAGCTGGAGTTGATACAGTGTTTCAAGATTATAGAACCCAAACAAACCAGATACCTGCTTTCAGCAGCAAAGGCCTCAGAGCTGGAGCCAGAGCTAAAGCTGGCCCAGAATAAAAAAGAAAAAGAAAAAAAGGAGTGGTTGGGAACTTCAGTCCCAGCCTGAAAACAGCCCTCAGCCCCTCACCCAGACTGGCCAGGGACCCCAGTGGGGACCCCCACCCTGATCCAGGACACCCTTCAGGGCAAACCAGCCAGCCGCCACACGTGCCAGGCCTCTATCCTATATAGTAAAAGGGTAATATGCCTCCCAGCACCGGGATCAGCGGAGCCGAGAGGCCTCCCAGCACCGGGATCAGTGTGACAGGGGGCAGCGCCCAAACCCCCTGATCGCCCTGCCGCTCTGTGTGTGACAGGAGGCGGGGCCACAACCTCCCTATCTGCCCTGCTCTGTTCCTGACAGGGGAAGGCGCCCCAACCCCCTGATCAGCCCTGTTCTGTGCCTGATAGGGGGGAGCTCCCCAACCCCCTGATCGCCCTGCGGCTCTGTGTGTGACAGGGTGCGGCGCCCCAACCCCCTGATCAGCCCTGCTCTGTGTGTGACAGGGTGCGGCGCCCCAACCCCCCACCCCACAGGCCCTGCTCTGTGTGTAATGAGGTAGAGCCATAACCTCCCCATTGGCCCTGCCCTGAGTGTGAGAGTGGCGGCGCCCCAACCCCCTGGTCGGCCCTGCTCTGTGGGTGATAGAGGGTGGCACCCCAACCCCCTGATCTGCCCTGCTCTGTGTGTGACAGGGGGCGGTGCCCCAACTCCCCTATCAGCCCTACTCTGTGAGTGACGGGGGGAGCTCCTCAACCCCCTGATCGACCCTGCTCTGTGCGTGACAGGGTATGGAGCCCCAAACCCCCTGATGGGCCCTGCTCTGTGCACGACAGGGGGTGGAGCCGCAACCTCCCCATCGACCTGCCTTGAGTGTGACAGGGGGCAGTGCCCCAACCCCCCAATCGGCCCTACCCTGAGCGTGACTGGGGGTGGCATCACAACCTCCCAATCCGCCCTGCTCTGTGCATGACAGAGGGCGGCACCCCAACTCCCCAATCAGCCCTGCTCTGAGCCCGACCAGGGGCTGCACTTAGGGATTCGGCCTGCCCTCTGCCACCCGGGAGCAGGCCTAAGCCAGCAGGTCGTTATCTCCCGAGGGGTCCCACACTGCTAGAGGGCACAGGCCGGGCTGAGGGACCTCCCCCCTTGCCCCCCGAGTGCACAAATTTTTGTGCACCGGGCCTCTAGTAAGTATATAAGTTCTTTGGTTTATCTCTTCTCATCCCCCCAACCCCACATCAAGTTATGTCAGTCTGTTCCATGCCTCCATGCTTTGGGTCTTTTGTTGGTCAATTCATTTTGTTCATTAGATTCCACAAATAAGTGAGATCATGTGATATTTTTTTCTCAGATTGGATTATTACACTTAGCATAATATTTTCCAGGTCCGTCTATGCTGTCTCAAAAGAGTAAAAGGTCCCTCTTTTTCACTGCTGCATATTATTCCATTGTGTAAATGTCCTGCAGCTTTTTTTATCCATTAATCTACTGATGGACACTTGGGCTATTTCCAAATCTTAGCTATTGTACAAATGCTGCTATGAACATAGGGGTGAATATATTCTTTCTGATTGGTGTTTCAATGTTTTTAGCATATATTCCCAGAAGTGGGATCACTGGGTCAGACAGAAGTTCTATTTTTAATTTTTTGAAGAAACTCCAGATAGTTTTCCATAGTGGCTGCACCAGTCTGCATTCCCACTAGCAGTGAACTAGTATTCCCTTTTCTCTACATCTTTGCCAGCATTTATTGTTTGTTGATTTTATTATGATAGCCATTCTGACAGGTGTGAGGTGATAATTCATTGTGGTTTTAATTTGCATTTCTCTTATGATTAGTGACTTTGAGCATTTTTTCATATGTCTTTCGGCCATTTGTATGTCTTCTTTGGAGAAATGTTTATTAAATCTTCTGCGCATTTTTTAATTGGATTGTTTGTCTTCCTTTTGTTGAGTTGTATGAGTACTTTATATATTTTGGATATTAACCCCTTATCAGATATATCATTGCCAAATATGTCCTCCCTTATAGTGCATTCCATGTTCATGTTGTTGATTTTTTGTCTGGAATATCTATCCAGAAGTGTCAGGGCATTGTTAAAGTCCCCTACTATGACTGCATTGCTGTTACTATATCCCTTAAAGACCATCAAGAGTTTTTTATGTACCTAGGGGCTCCTATATTGAGTGCATATATGTTTACAAGGGTTATATTTTCTTATTGAATCATACCCTTTAGTATTATGAAGTGGCCTTCTTTGTCTCTTGTTATGGCCTTTGTTTTGAAGTCTATTTTGTCTGATATGAATATTGCAACCAGCATATGCATATTTTTTCCTTTCTATTTGCATGGAATATATTTTTCTATCCCTTCACTCTCAGTCTGTGTGTATCTTTTGTTCTAAGGTGGGTCTCTTGTAGACAGCATACGAGGGTATATGGGCCATTTTTTTTATCCATTCAGTCACCTTATATCTTTTGAATGGAACATTTACTTCACTTACATTTAAGATTATTATTGATAGGTATTCATTTATTGCCATTTTTATTTTCTTTATGCCTATGATCCTCTCTCTCTCCTTTTCTTCTTCTTAAAGCAGTCCCTTTAACAATTTTTGCATTGCTGGTTTGGTGGTAAGTACTCCTTTAACCTTTTTTGTCTGGAAAGCTTTTATTTCTCATTCAATTTTAAATGATAACCTTGCTGGATACAGTATTCTTGGATATAAACCCTTGCTTTTCATTACTTTGAGTACTTCATGCCACTCCCTTCTTGCCTGAAGTGTTTCTATTGAGAAGTCAGCTGACATTCTAATGGGAACTCCTTTGTAGGTTATTATCTGTCTCTCTTCTGCCTTTAAGATTCTTTCTTTGTCTTTACATTTGCCATTTTAATTATTATGTGTCTAGGTGTGGATTCTTTGGGTTCATCTTGATTGGGACTCTCTGTGCCTCCTGAACTTGTGTGACATTTTCCTCACCTGGTTCGCGAAGTTTTCTGTCATTATTTCTTTAAACAGGTTCTCTGTTCCTTGCTTACCTTTTTCCCCTTTGGTATTCCTATAATGTGAATGTTGTTACAATTCATGTTGTCCCATGTCTTTTCCTGCCTTTTGATTCTTTTTTTCTATGTGCTACTCTAGTTGGGTATTTATTTCTACCTTGTCTTCCAAATCGCTGATTTGATGCTCTGCTTCATCCAATCTTCTTGTAATTCCTTCCAGTGTGTTCTTGATGTCAGATATATCATTCTTCATTTCTGTCTGGCTCTTGTTCATGACCTCTATTTCCTTTTTCATGCTGTTGTAATTTGCACTAAATTTCTTAGGCATCTTTATAACCATTGCTTTTAACTCTATGTCTGATGATTGCTTGCCTCCATTTCATTTAGTTCCTTTTCTGGAGATTCCTCCTTTTCCTTCATTTTGGAGTTGTTTCTTCCTCCCTCCCCCATTTTAGCTATCTCTTTGTATTTGCTTCTATGTAAATTGTTATGCCTCCCAGTCTTTGTGGAATGGCCTTATGTAGAAAGTGTCTTGAGGGGTCCAGTGGTGCAGTCTCTTTGTTCACCTGATCTGGATGCTCTAGGAGTTCCCCTTGTGTGCATTATTTGGGCTCTCCTATTGTAATTTGGATTTGATTATTAATGTCCTGTTCATGGGAGGGACTTGCTGCCTGTGAGGTTCAATCCCAGTGTTGTCATTCCAACTATTATACTGATGCTGACAGAGTAGAACAAGATACAACAGGACCAAACCAAAAACACCAAAAAAATTAAACTACTCAATGCAACAACAATAGAAAGACTAAGAAGGAAAATGAAGAGAAAGCAAAATGAATAAAAAATAAAAAGTATACTAAAAGACATGTGACCAAAGGCTTAGAGGGGATATAAAGAAAAAGGGAGAAAGAAGAAGATGAAAAAAAATGGCTATATGGAAGCAAGGAGGAAGATAAAAGAATTAGTGTAGAAGGAAAAAAGAAAAGGAAACAGAAAATAAAGGAAATATAGTAATGAATAAAATATAGTGATAATGGATATTGGATATAAGATATAGATAGAAAAATGAAATGAGAAAAAAGAGAAAAACAAAATAAAATGAGAAAAATTAATAGCAATAAGTAGAATAGAATCAAAGGGAAGAAAGAAATTAGAGATATGCAAGAAAAAAGAGAAGAAAGAAAAAAACGGGGTGGGGGAGGACAAACAAACAACAAAAAATCAAAACCAAAAATATCCACTCAGAAATACACAGATCAAAAAACAAAGCCACAGCCCAGCTGGCATGGCTCAGTGGTTGAGTATCGACCTTTGAACCAGTAGGTCAGGGTTTGATTCCCAGTCAGTGCACATGCCTGGGACTTGATCCCCAGTATGGGGTGTGCGGGAGGCAGCTGATGAATGATTCTCATCATTGATGTTTCTATCTCTCTTTCCCTCTCCCTTCCTCTCTGAAATCAGTAAAAATATATTACAAATAAACAGCAACAAAACACACACACACACACACTCACACACTGAAAAACCTTTGTGTCCACTATTTGTGGAGCTCACTGGATTTTGCTCTGATGTTGTTGAATCTGATCCCTATCTATCCTGGTCCTCCTGGGAGCTTCTCTGGTGCAGGTCAATGTTTGTAACTGTCCCTTTCTGGCCCTGGGCAACCTTGAGTGAGGTCTGAGAGGTTGAAGCCCCTAGTAGTCCAGTGGGCAGGGATCCTTAGCCCAGAGGCTGGGTCTACCTGGAGTCTCAAGCCTTAGTTATTCTGAGCTATACTTCCTTCCCTGACATAGCTGGGCTCTGTCTGGGTATTCTGGTCTTGGCCAGGATGGTTTAATCAGACTCCTGTTGGGAGTGGTGCCAGTAGCTTGTGTGTGTTGGGTGGAGGGGGAATCGGGGGACACCTTCTTCTCCTTCTAATGCCTCAGCTCTGTCTCGTTTGCTGATACCTCCTCCCTGTCACAACCCTGGGCTGTTCCCCCTTGACTCAGGTTGCTGCAGGTTGGGTTAGAAGCAGCTGTTCCAGGTGGGCAGGGCCGATCTCTTCCTGGAACTATCGTCCAGCCCCCTTTCTGCTCACCAGCATGAGTTCCTCCAAGAAATAGAGTGCCCCCCACATTCAATATTGAGTATGTACTTCAGACCCCTCCATTGTAGGCTAGCCCTGATCTTCACTGCATGGCCCTTCCCACTGGTCAGAGGAGCTTCCCAAGCTGCAGGATGGGGGGATGCTAGCACTGCTCTATCCAGGGACTTCAGCCCCAGGCTTCCACTGCACCCATTCCACAACCAGTGCCTTCCAGGCCTCCACTTAGTCCCAGGCCCTCCCATCTCACCTACAGATCTGCAGCCTCTTCAGTCTCCTCAGATCCTCAGTTCCATAGGTCCTGATCAGGGCGCAGTTTCCACCCCTGATCCCTGACAGTGGAGCTGGACAGCTGGGCTCCAGGACAGTGGTGGCTGCACAGCAGTGGGAAAGTATACAGCAGGGCAAGACCCCTGCCAGTGGTCGCATGGCAGTGGCATGGGGTCCAGGCTCAATCTCTTCCGGTGCACAGTCTCAGGCTGAGGACCCACTGGTGTCTGTTCTAGAAACATTTATACCATGCCTCACATGAGAATGCTAACTATTCTAGGTTAAAGGATGTGCATGATGGAAGGAATAAGTAAAATAAATATTAAATAACTAGAAAAAAGGAAAGAGAACAAAACAAATCATAATACTAGAATTAAATATAGATAATAATAATATGGCTTCTGAATAGGTAGGGACTTTTTAAGCATAAAAGTAGTGGAAGAAAAAGCAAAAAAATAGAATAATTTTGGTGAGATTTTTAGACCAAAATAAAGAGCTATTAACAAACTGATCATATATTGAAGTGTAAATTAGTATATTTTGGAAGCAATTTGAAAAGAAAAGTGTGTTTTGAATTTGTTCTTTCAAATTTGTGTTCATACACTTTAAACCAGTATTTCCATTTCAAGTCATCTATTCTAGAGAAACAATCAGAATTGGGGAAAATACTTTTTAAATATTTCCAAAAATGTTATGCCAACACATTTAAAACATAAAAGCATAATTGACAGCATTTTTATTGAGATATTGCCCATCATAGATTTTCCCAAGTTATTCTTTTTTAAGTTGTACATGTGACTTATTTTTAAAGTTTACAATGTTATAATTGTATAATTGTTATATATATAGTGATATGATTACTACAATCAAGTTAATTAACACATCCACCCACCTCAGCTACCTTTTGGGGAGGGGTTAGTTTAAGAACACTTAAGGATTCAGGAAGATGGCGGCGGTATAGGCAGACGCGTCCCAGGTCGTGTCCCTGAGCAAATGGAGTGAGCAGCTGAAACTAGTAACATCCACCCCGAATTGGCGAAATTCCTCAGCTGGCGAGACGGTTTACAGCCGGGAAGAGCAGAACTCCCCTGGAAAGATCCAAGCAACAGCAACCTCCTGAGCACCACACCCTCTGCTGAGGAACAGCAGATGTACATGAAACCTCGCCCCACCAGCCAGAAGAGCCACCACAGCTGTGAACAGCACCCACCAGAGGAGTTGCTGCCAACTGAAGAGCAGCTGCTACTGCAACCGCCTGAAGAGGAACTGCAGACCAAGGAGTCACTGCCACCAAGGGAGCAGCCACTGAACGACTCAACGTCTAGATATGTCAGTGAGATCAAACATGGGTAGACAAAGAAACCCCCAAAGGAAAGAGAAGGAGGACTCTCCAGAAAAGCAGCTAAGTAATACAGAGGCATGCAACATGACAGAAAAAGAATTCAGAATAAGGGTCCTAGAGTGCATAAACCGGATGGAGGAAAAAATCGACAACCTCAGCAAGAAGCAAGAAGAAACAGATGAAAAAATCGATAACATATGGAAGAAGCTAGAAGAAACAGATGAAAAAATCGATAACATATGGAAGAAGCTAGAAGAAACAGATGAAAAAATCAACAACTTAAGTAAGACCCAAGAAGATATGAAGAGTGATATAGCTGCAATGAAAAACTCCATTGAAAGTATCAACAGTAGACTAGGAGAAGCGGAGGACCAAATTAGTGATTTAGAAGACAAGGAAGCAAAACACACCCAAAATGTACTGCAATTGGAGAAAAAAATGAAAAGACAGGAGGAGAGCCTAAGGGAGCTTTGGGACAACATGAAACGAAACAACATACGAATAATAGGGGTACCAGAACAACAGAAAGATGAACAAGGATTAGAAAACCTATTAGAAGAAATAATATCAGAAAACTTCCCTGAGGTGGGGAAGAAAAAAGTCACACAAGCCCAGAGAGTCCCAAACAAGGTGAACCCAAAAAGACCCACACCAAGACACATCATAATTACCATGGCAAATGTTCAGGACAAAGAGAGAATCTTACAGGCTGCAAGAGAGAGACGGAAAGTTACATACAAGGGATCTCCCATTAGATTGTCAAATGATTTCTCAACAGAAACACATCAGGCCAGAAAAGAATGGACGGAAATTTACAAAGTGATGCAAAGCAAAGGACTGAATCCAAGAATACTCTATCCAGCAAGGCTATCATTCAAACTTGAAGGGGAAATAAGAAGCTTCACAGACAAAAAAAGGCTAAGGGAGTTTATCACCACCAAGCCAGCAATGCAAGGAATGCTAAAGGGACTGGTATAAAAATAAGAAATAAAAAGCTCAGAAAGAAAACAGCCACACAAAAACAGAAATGCCTACAAACAAGTACCTTTCAATAATAACTTTAAACGTAAACGGACTAAATGCTCCAAACAAAAGACATCGAGTGGCTGAATGGATAAAAAAACATGACCCATACATCTGCTGTCTACAAGAAACCCACCTCATTAGAAGGGACTCACACAGACTGAAAGTGAAAGGATGGAAAAATATCTTTCAGGCAAATGGAAAGGAAAAGAAAGCTGGGGTAGCAATACTTATATCTGACAAAATAGACCTCAAAGTGAAGGCCATAACAAGAGATAAGGAAGGCCACTTCATAATACTAAAGGGATCAATACAACAAGAAGATATAATCCTGGTAAACATATATGCACCCAATGCAGGAGCACCCAAATTCATAAAAAAAACTCCTGGAAGATATCAAAGGAGACATCGACAACAATACAATCATAGTTGGGGACTTTAATACACCACTGACAGCACTGGATAAGTCCTCTAGACAAATAATCAGCAAAGATACAGCAATCCTAAATGACTCACTAGATCAGATGGACTTAATAGACATCTTCAGAACACTTCACCCGAAAGCCAGGGAATATACATTCTACTCAAATGCTCATAGGACATATTCAAAAATAGACCATATATTGGGTCACAAGCAAAGTATCCCCAAATTCAAGAAAATTGAAATCATAAAAAGCGTCTTCGCAGACCACGATGTCATAATATTAGAAATAAACTACAATAAAAACAACCCAAAATACTCAAACACCTGGAAGCTGAATAGCATGCTATTAAATATTGATTGGGTTACCAATGAAATCAAAGAAGAAATTCGAAACATCCTGGAAACTAATGACAATGAAAACACAACAATCCAAAACCTATGGGACACAATGAAAGCAGTCCTGAGAGGGAAGTTTATAGCTCTACAGGCCTATCTCAACAAACAAGAAAAAATGGTAGTAAATCATCTAACTCTACAACTCAAAGAATTAGAAAGAGAGCAACAAGAAAACCCCAGAGTGAGCAGAAGGAAGGAGATAATAAAGATTAGAGCAGAAATAAATGACATAGAGACCAAAAAAACAATACAGAAAATCAATGAAACCAAGAGCTGGTTCTTTGAAAGGATAAACAAGATTGACAAACCTCTAGCCAGACTCACCAAGAAGCAAAGAGAGAGGACCCAAATAAACAAAATCAGAAACGATAGAGGCAAAATAACAACAGACCCCACAGAAATACAAATGATTATTAAAAAATACTATGGACAGCTCTACTCCAACAAACTAGACAACCTGGAGGAAATGGACAAATTCCTAGAAAAATACAACATTCCAAAACTCAATCAGGAAGAATCTAAAAATCTCAACAGGCCAATAACTATGGAAGAAATTGAAGCAGTCATCAAAAAGCTTCCAGCAAACAAAAGCCCAGGACCAGACGGCTTCACAGGGGAGTTTTACCAAACATTCAAGGAAGAACTAAAACCTATCCTCCTCAGACTACTACAAAAAATTCAAGAGGAAGGAACACTTCCAAGCTCATTCTATGAAGCCAGCATCACCCTAATACCAAAACCAGGTAAAGACAACACAATGAAAGAGAATTACAGGCCAATATCCCTCATGAACATAGATGCCAAAATCCTCAACAAAATCTTAGCAAATCGGATCCAGCAGTACATCAGAAAGATCATACACCATGACCAAGTAGGATTTATCCCAGGGATGCAAGGATGGTACAATATCCGCAAATCAATAAACGTGATACATCACATAAACAAATTGAAAGAAAAAAACCACATGGTCATATCAATTGATGCAGAAAAAGCATTTGACAAAATTCAACACCCATTTTTGATAAAAGCTCTCAGCAAGGTGGGAGTAGAAGGATCATACCTCAACATAATAAAAGCCATATATGACAGGCCCACAGCCAACATCATACTCAATGGACAAAAACTAACACCATTTCCCCTAAGAACAGGAACAAGACAGGGATGCCCCCTCTCACCACTCCTGTTCAACATAGTACTGGAAGTGTTAGCCATTGCAATTCGGCAAGAAGAAGAAATAAAAGGCATCCAAATTGGAAAAGAGGAAGTAAAACTGTCCTTATTTGCAGACGACATGATATTATACATACAAAACCCTAGAGACTCCATCAAAAAGCTACTGGACTTAATACATGAATTTGGCAATGTAGCAGGATACAAAATTAACCCCAAGAAATCCGAGGCATTTCTATACACCAATAGTGAACTTTCAGAAAGAGAGATTATAAAAACAATCCTGTTTACCATCGCACCAAAAAAATTAAGCTACCTAGGAATAAACTTAACTAAAGAGGTAAAAGACCTCTACTCAGAAAACTACAGGACGTTGAAAAAAGATATAGAGGAAGACATAAACAGATGGAAGAACATACCGTGTTCATGGATTGGTAGAATCAACATCATTAAAATGTCCATACTACCCAAAGCAATCTATAAATTCAACGCACTTCCCATTAAAATACCAATGGCATACTTCAGAGATCTAGAACGAACTCTCCAAAAATTCATCTGGAATAAAAAAAGACCTCGAATAGCTGCAGCAATCCTGAAAAAGACCAAAGTAGGTGGGATCTCAATACCAGATATCAAGATGTATTACAAAGCCACTGTTCTCAAAACTGCCTGGTACTGGCACAAGAATAGGCATATAGATCAATGGAATAGAATAGAGAGCCCAGAAATCGGCCCAAACCAATATGCTCAATTAATATTTGACAAAGGAGGCAAGAACATACAATGGAGCCAAGATAGTCTCTTCAATAAATGGTGCTGGGAAAATTGGACAGATATATGCAAGAAAATGAAACTAGACCACCAACTTACACCATACACAAAAATAAACTCAAAATGGATAAAGGACTTAAATGTACGACAGGAAACTATAAAAATTCTAGAAGAATCCAAAGGCAACAAAATCTCAGACATATGCCGAAGCAATTTCTTCACTGATACAGCTCCTAGGGCACTTGAAACGAAAGAGAAAATGAACAAATGGGACTACATCAAAATAAAAAGCTTCTGCACAGCAAAAGAAACCATCAACAAAACAACGAGAAAACCCACTGTGTGGGAAAACATATTTGCCAATGTCATATCCGATAAGGGCCTAATCTCCAAAATTTATAGGGAACTCATACAACTTAACAAAAGGAAGATAAACAATCCAATCAAAAAATGGGCAAAGGACCTAAATAGACACCTTTCAAAAGAGGACATTCAGAAAGCCAAGAGACATATGAAAACATGCTCAAAGTCACTAATCATCCGAGAGATGCAAATCAAAAAAACAATGAGGTACCATCTCACACCTGTCAGACTGGCTATCATCAACAAATCAACAAACGACAAGTGCTGGAGAGGATGTGGAGAAAAAGGAACACTTGTGCACTGCTGGTGGGAATGCAGACTGGTGCAGCCACTATGGAAGACAGTATGGAGTTTCCTCAAAAAACTACAAATGGAACTCCCATTTGACCCTGTGATCCCACTTCTAGGAATATATCCCAAGAAACCAGAAACACCAATCAGAAAGGATATATGCACCCCTATGTTCATAGCAGCACAATTCACCATAGCTAAGATCTGGAAACAGCCTAAGTGCCCATCAGTAGATGAATGGATTAGAAAACTGTGGTACATCTACACGATGGAATACTATGCTGCTCTAAAAAGGAAGGAACTCTTACCATTTGCAACGTCATGGATAGAACTGGAGAGCATTATGCTAAGTGAAATAAGCCAGTCAATGAAGGAAAAATACCACATGATCTCACTCATTCATGGATAATAGAGACCATTATAAACTTTTGAACAATAATAGATACAGAGGCAGAGCTGCCTCAAACAGATTGTCAAACTGCAGCAGGAAGGCCGGGGAGGGTTGCGGGGCAGGAGGTAGGGGGGTAAGAGATCAACTAAAGGACTTGTATGCATGCATAGAAGCATAACCAGTGGACATAAGACATTGGGGGATAGGGGAGGCTAGGGGACTGTCTAGGGCGGGGGGATAAAATGGACACATATGTAATACCCTTTGTAATACTTTAAGCAATAAAAAAAAAAAAAAAAAGAACACTTAAGATCTTCTCTCCTAGAAAATGTGAAGTATACAATCTAGTATTATTCATTATAATCACCATGCATTAGATCTCCAGAAGTTATTTATCTTATAACAGAAAGGTTGTAACCTTTTACTGATATCTTACCATCCCTTTACCCATTACCTTCCTGGCCACCCCCATATTACTCTTTGGTTTATATGAGTTTGACTTGTTTCGTTTCTATATATAAGTGATATTATATACTATTTGTCTTTCTTTGTCTGGCTTATTTCACTTAGCACAATTATACTTTTAAATGTTGCTGTTATTGCTAAGAATCTGCCAAAAAAGATTCTTGTGGTAATACTTTACTTAAGCAGCTCAATAAATACCATTTTAAGGGACCAAAAATACTTAGATTGATGATTCAAATTAAAATGGCAGTGAATCTTGTACTTTGTGAAAAATGGCTGCATTGTTACATTATTGTTACAAAATGTTTATGCAGCTAGCAAGCGTCAGCCAGTCAGGAAAGTCTTCTCGGGATCTTATAAACAGAGAAATTTTGTTTACTTAGATACATTCTTTTAAAAATTCTCCAACTGGGATAAATGTTACTGCTGTATTTTAATCATGATGATGTAATTAGTTTCCAAGACCCATCTGATAACCTAAATGCATTTGGAGACTATAATATAGTTTCTGTATTCTGAATAAAATTATATTTCAAAAGAGAATTCTAGAAATATTTCGAGTCATGTCCATTTCCCATTTCAAATCCTTCTCCCTATGCCCTAGTCTCAATAGGTTTTATCTGAACTGTATTTAACAAATGCTTTATCCATGTCTACTAAATGAATGGATGAATTAACATATTTGGGTACTTGTGAATCTATAGGATTGTAGTGCTCATCTTCTCAGGCAGAGACTTGTTATTTCTCAGTTAAATTGCCTTACACCTATTAAAGAGATATTAGTAATAATACAATTCTTATCTGTAAATTGTTTATATTTTTCTTTGTGGAGGAAAATCTTTTCTTAAGAAATTAATGTAGTTTACCTTTTGCATCCAAAAGGCAAAAACATTATTATTGTGCATTAAAAATTTTCACGCCCTGGCCTGCCGACTGAAGGGTCCCAGATTCTATTCTGGTCAAGGGCACATGCTTGGGTTGTGAGCTCAATCCCCAGTGGGGGGCATGCAGGAGGCAGCCGATCAATGATTCTCTCTTATCATTGATGTTTCTATCTCTCCCCCTCTCCATTCCTCTCTGAAATCAATAAAAATATATTTTAAAAATTTTTTTCACATAGATTCTTTTACATTTGTGTAAGGTATTAGATATTATTCATATTCTCCAATGCCTACTTTTCCTCTACTTCTGGGTATGAGAAAGACTATGTTTTCCCACCCCTTCAAGGCAATCATAGCCGTGTAAGCAGTTCTGACACTTGAAATGTGAGGGGAGATGAGTGTCACCAGCAATAAAAAATGACGGCCCACTACCTAGCCCATTCTTGCTTTCTGTGCAAGGGAAATATAATATGGTCCCCCATGAACCCATGTTGTACATGTACAGTGAGCAAGAAATTTTATTTGAAGTCATTGACATTTTGTTACTGTTTGTTGCCACAGCATCACTTAACTCATACGCTTCAGGATACCTCTGATCTGTCCCTACATACAGAGTCTGTCGTTAAGACCATGCATACATTCATGAAGGAATGAAAGAAACCCAGATAGTTCATGCTATGCTTTATCTCCTTGATTTAAAGGTAGAACAACTCAGTAGATTTATATCATCAAATCATAATTTCCCTTCCCTTTTCTCTTTAGAAGTCTACAAGATGGCAGACATTTTGGAGAAATTGAAAGGCCCTGGAGATACAGAATCAGTCCCTATGAGAAGGATTAAGTTCAGCTATAAAACAGTAATAAAAATAAGTTTTCCTTAAACGTGATAGAAGTTTATTTTTCTTTTATGCAAAAGAAGCTGAACTTGAAATTTAAAGCTTGATGGCAGAATCATAGTGTCTTCAAATATCCAGGTTCCTATCTTTCTGATCTACCTCCCTTAGTTCATGGTTTTATCTTCAAGGTCACCTCTTTGGTTTAAGATGGCTACTATAGCGCCATCCATTGCACTGGCATCCAGACCTGCAGTAGGAGAAGAGAAAAATGACAAGAGTATCCTATTCAGTTTTCTTTAACCTGCCTTCACGGTTCTTCCATGAAATTCCCCACATTTCTTCTTATAACTCATTTTCCAGAACTTGGACACATAAACTCCATGACCTACAAATGTGGCTTGGAAATACAGTATTTTAGCTGAAATTAAGAGGGGGATGGCAACTGCAATCTGGGCCACACCCCTTACCAAGGATTCTATCCTATGTTGGTTATAATAATTTTCTATATAAATTTCCTTTTAACCTCTTAAAATCTAACTCCTATCCCTACTCATCCTCCACATACATATTGATATTGCTCTCTTATGTATTATGCCTTTCCTCTTTTCTTGACAAATGCCCTGATCCTTTTCTATTCTAAATCCTGTTGGCACCTATTACAACTTGAAACTCTTCCAAACTGAAAGAGTGCTTTTCTTCCTGCTTCTCCTTTTCCCTCTCTGACTACACCTTTTTGTGTGTTTAATTTACTATTTCATGTGGTATCCTCCCCAGATCACTATTTGGTCTTTGATATATTTCTACATATTATGTACACAACTGAGTTTTTCATTATCACTGAAAAAATAAGCTTATTTTTCATATTTAAAGATGAGCCACCAATAGTAGATATCTATTGGTGGGTGTTTTGAGGAATTATTAAAATTAAAAATAAACTAATATGAGAACATAATTCTGTTTCTGCATTAACAGCCAAAGAAAATAAAAAATAGCAGAGCACCTAGGGTATAAGTACATATTTATGGATTTAACTTACATTCTTTAATGTGAGGAGATTATACATTATCATAAGAATTGAGTTTTTTTTTGGAAATTTTCCACAAAAGCAAGGTATTAAGAAATAATTAATTTATCTGCAAGGCAAGTTCTAGAAAGTCATGAACATTTTAACTTGAAATATATTATTTACTCTTTGCTTTTTCAAAAACCAGACATATTCATTTCATATTTTTATGAGTTTCTTTCACAGCAATATAGTCATATTTGCATATTTACATTCCTTTACATGACCACAATGAGAGTGTCTAAGTCGCTGAAGTTGATAGACCTGCATGAATTGAGTCATTGAAGTTAAGACCACAATTCCCTTAAAATGTACTTCCTGCAGGGGATTTAGTACTGACTCTCAAGTTTAGCAGGAATTTCAGATTAACTGGTGCTTTACCTTAGACAATGGGTCAAATTAGGATATGTGTATATACAAGACTCTTCTTGAAACAGTGTCTTTCACGTATCTCACTTGTCAGCACAACCTCAGGCAGGTGCCTCTTCTATATGGTCCCATAGCATCCCATTTTGGTCTTTACCAGAATACTTATAATATTCTAATTATTACTTTATTTATATGTCCCCTATTCTGTGGATCTCTTTTGTTGAAACATTGATAACTAGTCTTTTTACTCTAGACTATTTGGGAACCATAAATGGTATATTATATTTTGAAATCTCAATTGCCACATTTATGAAGCTATTTGTTCTATGAACCTTTGTGGTGTAAATTTAGTCTGATTTTCCTTTCTAAACATTCATGTTATTGGTAGACATACCAATCAGGATTTTCAAATACATTCACTGAATTATTGCATTTATTCATTTATTATGCAACGGATATTTATTGATGCCTCTCTTGTGCGAATCATAGAGCTGATACTGGAGATACAAAAGTAAGGAAGACAGGGAGCAATGACTTCAATACACATTAACACAGTTAACTTTACAGGTGGTGATTCTACAGTGCATTAATTTTAATGCATTTTTCAAAATTTTGCATCAGAGGTAATTATGAATTGTTTAAATAATCTTCACAAGTATCTTAACAAATTATTTTGTAAAATCACTTTTGGTGCTTTAAATTATGTGTACAAATACCAGTAATTCAGATAATCTTCATTTACTTCTAAATGAAAAATGCATATATGGTTTCTTTAGCTTTATGGTGAAGTTTGTGAATTGAATATGCTTTATTTATTTGGGTGCTCTAACAGTCCTAAGTAATATTTTAGGTGATTTTGGGTCACTTGTTCATATGCTCTTTTTTATTTTGTGTTTAAATATGATTCCTGTATCTCTAAAATGAATTTTGCTCTTGCATGCATACAATCCACTTGTCCAGAATCAATTTATGTACCAGAAACAAGTCCTGCTGTTTGCTATGTGATCTTACTACCCTCTACAAACATTGCTGGCATGAACTGCCTCCCATGGGTTGTTATTTTCACTTTATGTTTTGGTTTCAGTCCTTTCATTCTTCTGTTTACCCATTTGTCTTTCAAGAGGTGAATTTTCCTTCTGTGAGATAATGAACACAGAAACTTAGACAAGACCACTGTTCATCAGAAGAAAAGGTATACACAAACTTGGAAAGAGGGAGAGGGAAGTAAATACGCGTTGTGTGTGTGAAGGTGAAACATAATCAGGTCAGGGTGCCAAGAAAGTTGTCAGTGAAAAAGAACCCTTGAGTTCAACAGCCCCTCAGAGCGCCTGTGCTGGGTAAAATGTGGTGAAAACATAATTTTTTCTTGGAACAGGATCCACATTTTATTTACATTTAAGACCAACTATAATCTAAAAATAACATATCCCTACACCTATTTTCTTTTTGCTGATTTCACTTAAATTTAAATGTATGGCTTGTCACACAATGACTGTGAACAAATATTTACCATGTCTATTACATGTAACACTCAGAAACAACTTTTAGCAAAAATTCATTGACCTTTCTCCCAAGATTTTTTATTATAAATATAGGTATCAAAACAATCCTGGTCATAGTTTTGATATTACTAGTAGTAAATAACCACACCATTTTAAAAAATAAACAAATTTCTGACAGTATTCATGGTACCCGTTATTTAGTGAAAACATATCCATTTTATTTTATTTTTTAAATATATTTTATTGATTTTTTACAGAGAGGAAGGGAGAGGGATAGAGAGTTAGAAACATCGATGAGAGAGAAACATCGATCAGCTGCCTCCTGCACACTCCCCACTGGGGATGTGCCCACAACCAAGGTACATGTCCTTGGCCGGAATCAAACCCGGGACCCTTCAGTCCGCAGGCTGACGCTCTATCCACTGAGCCAAACTGGTCAGGCGAAAACATATCCATTTTAATTGTGGTGAATGCAATGTGTGAGGTTAGAGAAATGAGACGTCTTACTTTTTATATTACCTTGTCAACTAGATGTAGACAGGGCGATGAGGCATAATGGATTTTGATTTGAGGAGCAAGAACTAGAATCTAACAGGAATAAGCTGTGGTCTGGAAGCAAGGTTCGACTGTGAGGGTGTTTCCCATTTAGACAAAAACCAACAACCATGAAAAGTACTTGGCACCTGGCAGTTGACTGGAAGAGAAAGTTCGGTGATCCTCAGAAGAACAGTGATACAGTTTGGCGTCAGGGCAAAGCTGCTTCTCCTTGCTGATTTTGCCATGTCAATGAAAATGTGGTGTCAGTGAGAGTGGGGAGTCTCCCTAGTTGCCATTTTAGTTGTTTCTTCCCAACTCTTAAGGTCTTTCAGACATTAAGCAATATTCTACGCACAATCCCAGATATCCTACTTACCCAATGCACTTTCTACAATATTCTGTTGGCTAAGGTTCTTTGGGTTTCAATTAACAGAATCTAATTATAGCTATTTAACTAAAAAGGATATTTGGATACTGGGGCATTTCACAGAAACCAAGAAGGAATGACATATCAGAAATTAAGACAATTCTAGGGTCCTTGTGAATCTACTCCCTAGAGCACTGCCATTAACAGGGCCCACCTACCAACCTATTCCGGTCCCTATATCTTCCATTTCAAATATTCAAATATTCTTGAGAAATGTGTATGATTGGTCTAGCTTTGGTTATAGGTTTTTCTCTAGGCTATTCAGTGAATTATTCAGGAAGAAGATTGAGTATTGCAAAAATGATTACTAAGAGCGTGTCCTTTTGGAAAGAGTGGCCAGTTTCCAGTAGATATGCCTTCCACAGACCTTGCAGCCTCTAATCTGAAGTCTCAAATGAGCCATCATTTTCAGATAATATTATTAGGATTGCATCTGAGCCTAAGAAATTTAGAAACTCTTCTACCAAAGGGGTTATAAAGTCTTATTGGTATACCAAAAGTAAGGTTAGGTCTTGAAAATAAAAGTAGTCTTAAGTTGTTTTACAAAAATGGAACCAAATGTCACAGTTAAGTAAGGATTTTTTTAAAAACTTGTTAAATTTTCTCACTGTTATTAAAATATTTAACAAATATTTTATGTGTGTTCATTATAAGCCAATGTCATTGTACTTACTAACTGTAAAACCTTAGGCAATTCTTTTAATTTCTTTGAATTTTAGTTTCTTCCTCTGTTTAATACTAAACTTCAGTCTCCTCTCCCAGAAAAGAAGTCATTTTCCCAGTTTTCACCTCAATAATTCCACCAGAATGAGGCTCCTGCAATTGGCCTAACTTCATTAGGTTTTTCCCACTAAATGAAATTGCTTTGCTCAGTCTAAAGACCTACTCCCAAATTGGAAATTTACAACTTGAAAATTCCCAACTGGAATAACATATTCTACCAAATTTTTAAACTAAAAATTTAGAACTATTCAATAATCTAGAAATAAACCATTTTGGTGTTTATTAATTTTCTTTTTGTTGAAAAGTATGCTAAAATCATAAAATTATGAGGTTTCATTAAATATCTCCATATTAGAAATTGATTTACTGACTGAAAATAAAACGATTTTGGGGGGAAATTACAATCTTTAAGAAGTTTAGACTTAATAACATTTTCCCACATTTTTTTGTGTGTTCTTCAATCTTTTCTGATGCTCCCTGTATATCACATACTCTAAATAATGTATTAATACTCTGACAAGTTTTACACAGTGGAAAAATTTTTTAAAGAATACAATTATGCATTCAGCATCTAAAATTAAATGTACTGTCTTCTGTTACAACATTTTAATATGAAAATTAAGCAAATAAAAGTGAATAATTTGTAAATGACGCTATAGAATGCATTGTACTTTGATTGAAAGATTAATGACTTCTTTCTTCTGCTCATCAATCTGAGCCTCCATGTCTGCTTCAATTTCCGCTTTGAATTTTTTTAAGCCCACCAACTAGTTATTAACTCCACTAAGAGACTATAAAAGGACTTACTTTAAAAAAAATAAATGAATGACACTAAAAAATCAATAATTTTTCTTTTTGTAACACCCTAGTGAGAGACTGAATGCAGAACAAAGGCAAAATTTATGATGTTTTCTGACTATATGTTACAGCAAAATTTCTGAGAGATATATAAGTTATAAAATATATAACAAAGAAGAGTTAGAGCAAATTTTAAAGCACCATAATACATAATTTAAAGTTGATTTCACACGTGAAATCATAGAACATAACTGAAATAAGTTTTTTGGGGAGTTCAGAACAGACAATACTCATAATAGCAAGTTCGTTTTATGCCACAGTATAATGTGTAAACACACAAATCCATTTGTTTGACTGTAAGATACTCATTTTATCTTGAAAGTATATCTTATGGAAAATTTATCTTTTCCTCTGATCTGTAGTCTCCATACATTTTGAAGAAAAAAAAACACATTTAAGAAACTATCAGAAAAAGATGAATATTGCCTCAATATTTGATCAGAGGGAATTATCAACAATTTTTTTAGATATGATCATTGTATTGTAGTTATATTTACATGAAAGATTCCTCATGTTTCAACGATACATATTTTGAAGCATGGAATTTGCTTCAAAAGAATCCTCTGGGGAGTGAGTGAAGATGAATGAACTAAGACTGCCAGAAGCAGAGCTGTCAAAGCTGGGTGGGAGGTATATAGAGGTTTATCAGTCCATTAGCTCATTTTTGCAGGTTTGAAATTTTCCACAATAGAAAGTGAACAAAAACAAGAAAAACAAAACAAAAGCCTCCTGTCGATTAAAAATCAAAATTTTGGGGGACTGAAAAACAGTATTTTTAATAACCAGGAAAAAGAATACTTCTAAAAAGTATAAAGTATGATTGATCTACAAAGTTAAAAAAGACAAAAGACTTGAGGAATCCAAATTTATTTATATTTGGAGAAATACTGGCATATGTTAGTTTATATAAACCATGCAAATATGTGAATATGAAGCAAAGAAATACAATTGAACATTAACACCAGTGGGATTCAAAGGATTACACTTCATCCTAAATAATAAATACTCTCTTCTAATGTAACTTGAAATTTTGTGATGTCTCAAAGTTATTATTATAAAAAATCAATTATCATTGTATTTTTCTGTAGATACAAAAAAATGAAAGAGATAAAGCTAAAACTGCAATGCTTATTTTGTATTTATTTTTTGCAGCCTACTCATTTTTTTCTCAGAACAATTTGAAAACTGCTAAAGAAATATAATCAAATAAAAGAACCTGTACAAACAAACAAACAAAAAAAAAAACCAAAGGGGACATCTGTAATACTTTTAACAATAAAAATAATTTTTTTAAAAAATCCTGTAATCTTGCCATCCAACTATAGTACCTGAATGTAGTTGATTGTTATTTATAAGAACAAAATAAATACAGGTTTCTGTAACTTTTCTAAAAGCAAATGTTGCCCTAGCTGTTTTGGCTCACTGGATAGAGCATCGGCCTGGAGACTGAAGGGTCCCAGGTTCGATTCCAGTCAAGGGCATGTACCTTGGTTGCGGGCACATCCCCAGTAGGGGGTGTGCAGGAGGCAGCTGATCAATGCTTCTCTCTCATCGATGTTTCTAACTCTCTATTCCTCTCCCTTCCTCTCTATAAAAAATCAATAAAATATATTTTTTTTAAAAAAATAAAAACAAATGTGATTTACACTAAAAAAGTTGAATGTTTGCCTGACCAGCATGGCTCAGTGGTTGAGCATCAACCCATGAACCAGGAGGTCATGGTTCGATTCCTGGTCAGGGCACATGCTCAGTTTGAGGCTCAATCCCTAGTGTGGGGCGTGCAGGAGGCAGCCGATCGATGATTCTCTCTCATCACTGATGCTTCTACCTCTCTCTCCCTTTCCCTTCCTCTCTGAAATCAATTAAGATATAGTAAAAAAATAATTGAATGTTACTAATAAACATGGGTAAACGGAGAAAGAAGTCACATATGTACCAGTAAGTCTAGGGTAGGAGTGAAAAGTGAAGAAACAATAAGGTTCTGTCCCTAAATATTTTGATTTATTAATTTTATAATTTAATGGTGGTGTTGAAAATGATGATGGATATTTTGAGTCTAGAAACATATTTAGTGTTTTTTTTCCAAGTATTTCTTTCAATGAGTATCTTTGAACCCCTTTTAAAATGAAATCTATATTTTAAAATCAGATTACCCAGTAAAGCTATCATTTAGAATTGAAGGTCAGATAAAGAGCTTCACAGACAAGAAAAAGCTAAAGGAGTTCATCACCACCAAAACAGTATTATATGAAATGCTGGAGGGTATTCTTTAAGAAGAGAAAGAAGAAGAAAAAGGTAAAGATAAAAAATATGAACAACAAAGTGGCAACAGATACATACCTATCAACAATTGAATCTAAATATTAAATGAATAAAAAATCTGATGAACAAAATAAACTGGTGAGTAGAATAGAATCGGGGGCATGGAAATGGAACAGACTAACAATTCTCAGAGGGAAGGGGGTGGGGGGTGCAGGAAGAGATTAGACAAAGATCTTACATGCATTACCTGTGGACACAGACAATAGGGTGATGAGGACCAGGGGTGGGGTGGGAACGTGTGGAGGGGAGCTATGGGGGGGGAAAAGAGGGACATCTGTAATAGTCTTAACAATAAAGATTAATTTTCTTAAAGAATATGTATACTTTTGTCAAAGAATGAAATAAAGAAGATGTTATATAGTAATACTAATCTTAGATCCCTACCTCATTGAAAAAAATATATTTAGAAAAATATTATAGAACATTAAAGTCTATCCTAACATCCTAGAGCAGCGATTTTAACCTTTTTTAATCTCACAGCACACATAAACTAATTACTAAAATTCTGCAGAACATCAAAAAAATATAATTTTTGCTGATCTGACTGTTGTCTTTTTTTTTATTTGACAATCTAAGGGAAAAGAAGTCAGTGCCCCTGACTAAATAGTCAGGTATTGCATGTTTTTAAAATTCTTGTGGCACACCAGTTGAAAATGGCTGTTCTAGAGGAATAAAGAAAACTAAATATCGTTAATCTTCATTTTTAAAAGTTGTGAATTTTGGTTTACTACTTTCACTGCTTCATTTATTTTGGCTGGCTTGCCCCCAGTGTTCAGAGCAGCCTAATTAATTATTATAATACCTTCCATGAACTAAATGGGTTTGAAAGACCAAAAGGCAGCTACCCTTACTTAAAAAGGAAGAGGTCACTGAAAGGCAAGTGTGTTTCCGTACCCCCATTGGGTCAGAGATTCTGACTTCGCCAGAGGAAATGCAAGGGGGTTTGTTGTTTGCTTTATATCAATTTTAATTCAGAACACATGATCCAATGAAATGGGCTCTGTTAAAATGTGAAGGGAAATCCCTCCCTTCATTTATTTTTCCTTCCTAGAAACCTGCCTGTAGGTTTTCTTGCTATATTTTTTCTCCAACTTGAATCCTCCTAGGTAAAAGGAAGAGCATAATGTTTTCAGCCTCCATAATACAGACACGTTAAATTTTAGAACTAAGAAAAATTTTTGTCCTGTTTTCATAGTCCCATAAATCCATCTATAACACATCATGTGTATGCTGATCCTGTCTTTGTGTGGCTGGGTGGGGAGGTGACCTGCAGAAATGATAGTAAATGAAGAGGACTATTCAAATGAGGGGCCCCCTTCTTAAAGAAAGTTATTAAAAGAAGGTAAACTTCAAAGTAATGCTGGAGTCCTTTGAAATGTGCTGGATGACTTAAATTTATTAATCTTAAATCATGTACCTTTTTTTTTTTCTATAATAGAACTCTGATTCTTTTGCATAATGATCTAAAGCTGAGCAGAGGATCATGGGAACTAACCTTTACTCCACCTTTGGCACCACCCTCCAATCTTGCAACACTGTCCTATTTCTCAAAACAGCATTTTAAAACTGTTTTGAACAGTTTTTAAATCATAGAGGGTACTGTCAGGAATACAAGTTACTTTCTATAATGTTCAGTCGAGTGGAGCTGCTTTTTATATTAAAGTTATTGACCTTGGGTTTCTTAAACCTCCAAAACTGTCTCACTTGTCAGATTTTTAAAACTCCCACTACACAGTTCTTTGGCATCTTTTGTGTTGTATCTCTTGCATGTGAAATTTATAAAATAGAGACAAGTGCGGTATGTATATTTTGTAAATCTCCCATTTTTGTAAGAAAATATATATTGTAGTTATACATATTTACTTTGGATTTTTGTTTTGTTTTGCCTTTAAAAGTCTACAAGGAAAGACATTGGGGGATAGGGGAGGCTAGGGGACTGTCTAGGGCGGGGGGATAAAATGGACACATATGTAATACCCTTTGTAATACTTTAAGCAATAATAAAAAAAAAGTCTACAAGGAGGCCCCACTTTATCACATGTACAGATCACAAAATAAATTTTTTTTAAAATACCAAAAAAAAAAAAAATGCTCAAGACCTTGTACTGTGTCTAGAAATTCTTATCTTTGTTCTGTCCAATTACTTCATTAAATACCAAGTGAGAAAAGGACTTAAGGAAAGTCACATTTCAGTTCTCTTTCCAGCTGGCATTTTTTTATGTACTGCTCTTTTAATATCACTATTCCAGGACTATTCTGAGAAGACTGTTATTTTTAATTTCATATTTCCTTTTCAGTAACAGTTATAGAATCTTGCTTCAGAGGCACTTAATAAGCCATGATAACACTCTGGATGCTGTTAAACATTGAAACCTTACTCTGAGCTACTTACAAAGGTCTATAAAAAAGGAAGTATAATATTTTCAGATTAGTTACATAGACTATTCTGTTTTAAACCAAAATTTGTATCTCTCAATTCAGCCATTGTTTACTTTAGCACTGGTTTGGGAAATGACAGTTTTTAAAGACAATTCCCAAACCAGACTCCTAACTTGTTAAAGTATATATGCAAATTTGTTCTTCATACAAATATCCAACAATAGAAGTTAATTGTATTGTTAAGTAGACCAAATATCTTTTATGGGATAGTTTCTAACGCTGCCTTACAAATAACTCCATTCTAAATACTCAGGAAATGATTAATTACTTAAGCGCCTCACTGACAGATCAGTCAGTTCCTAAGAATAGCAGCAGTTTGAATGTATGAATCTACATCTCAAGAAAAGGTTATTTTAGGATATGAATCCATGCTTCTTTTGTACCAGTCCTTGGGAAAGGACATCTCCCTCAGAAAGATATGCTACTGTAAAGGACTGCCAAATTTCTTCAAGTCTAATACAAGTTTAGAGGAAAAGAAGTGACATTGGGAAAAGTAAACAGCGTAATCTATACTAATAAAAGGGTAATATGCTAATTAGACCGGCTTGACCAGACATCTTCCGGTCGTCCAGTCCTCCTTCCAGACAAAGCCATGGTGGCAGGGGCCAAGGCAGAGGCAGTTAGGGGTGATCAGGCTGACAGGGGGGCAGTTAGGGGCAATCAAGCCAGCAGGGGAGGTCGCTTAGGGAAGATCAGGCCAGCAGGGGAGGGCAGTTAGGGGTGATCAGGCCGGCAGGCAATGGAGTTAGGGGCCATCAGGCAGGCAGGCAGACACAGTTAGGGATGATCAGGCAGGCAGGCAGAGGGGTTAGGGGCGATCATGCAGGCAGGCAGGTGAGCAGTTAGGAGCCAGCGGTCCTGGATTGCAAGAAGGATGTCCAACTGCTGGTTTAGGCCCGATCCCACAGGGAAAGTTCTGTTTAAACTAAAGTGACTAAGATTTTCTCCCTAAACTGGCAGTCAGACATTTCCTGAGGGATCCCAGATTGGAGAGGGTGCAGGCCAGGCTGAGGGACCTCCCCCCTTCCCCCGCACAAATTTTGTGCACCAGGCCTCTAGTAGCAGGTTATAAAGTTCAAATAAAAACCACTATCATCTTTCTTCTGTCTCCTAGAACCAGGAAGACAGGCTGAAATTCTAGTTTCCTTCCACCACTTGCAGATCTTTACTCTCTCATGTTACTCCACAAGTGGATTGAACATTTGTGTACAAGGCTTTTTGTGAACATGTTTTTGTTTATTTTTAATTCTTACCACAGGATATGCTTATTGGCCTTTTAGAGAGAAGGGAGGAAAGAGAGAGAGAGGGAGAGAAAGAGAGACATCAACAGCATTGATTGGTTGCCTTAAGTACGTGCCCTGACTGGGGATTGAACCTGCAATTTAGGTATGTGCCCTGACCAGGAATTGAACCTACAAACTTTCTGTGTACAGGATAACACTCCAACCAACTGAGTCACACTGGCCAGGGCAACATATGTTTTTATTTTTCATGAGTAAAGACATAGCAATGAGATTGCTAGGTCATATGACATGTACATGTTTTACTTTTTTCTAAAAATGCAAATAATTTTCCAAAGTAGTTGTTTCATTTAATATTTCCATTAATAGTGAATTAGAATTTAACTTGTTTTATATTTTCACCAACAATTGGTATTTTCCATTCTTTTAGTATTAGGCATTCTAATGATAATTTCATTATCATTTTATTTATTTTTCATTATCATTTTAAAAACCCTACCCTGTTAATTATGATGTTGGCAATATTTCATGGTATCCAGACTATTCAAATACCTTCTTTTGTGAAGTGTATATTTAAACTTTGTGTCTAGTTTTTAAAAATGATTTCTTTGTCTTAATAAATTGTAAGAGATCTTTGTATATTCTGGATACAAATATTTTGTCATGTATATATTAAATGGATATTGTCTCCCACTCCATGGCTGGACTTTTTATTTTTTGACATTGCTTTTCAGAAATCAAAGGTTAAAACATTGATAAAGTATGATGATTTTCTTCAACTATGGCTTGTACTAATTTATCCTATCAAGGAAAGTTCTGTTTAAACTAAAGTGACTAAGATCTTCTCCTATGTTTTGTTTAAGAAGTTTTAAAGTTTGGGCATTTACTTTTATGTCTACGATCCATTTCAAGCTATTTTTTGTGTGTTATGAAGGATTGATATTCTTTTTTCCCCATATGGATAACCAGGTATTCCAGCGCAATTTATTGAAAAGACGTTTCCTTTTCCCAGTGAATTACCCTGGCACTTCTTCAAAAATTGATTGACCATATATGTGTGATTATATGTCTATATTTTCACAATTATTATGCTGTTTTTACTACAATAACTTTAGTCTAAGTCTTAGAGTGAAGAACTATACATCCTAAACCATTCTTTTTTAAAAAGTAAGTTTAACTTTCCATATATATTTTAGAATCAGTTTGCCAATTTCTAAAATTGATACTACCCCAATTTTCACTTGGACTCTTTTGAATCTATAGATAAATTTGGGGATAATTAACATCTGCATTTTACTGAGTCTTCAAATACATGCATATCCATGTATTTAGGTCTTTAAATTTCTCTCAATTATGTTCTATGATTTTCAAAGGAGATGGTTGGTATGTGTTTTGTTAAATTAATTCCCAAATACTTTGTTTCTAGAGTTCTTAGAAATTACTTTTAAAAAATTTTTTTACCAGTACATAAAATTATAATTGATTTTATTAAGCTTGTATCCGGAAACTTGGCAAAATGCACTTATTCTAATAATTGATGTTTACATTAGATTTTCTAAATAAACTGGTGTGTTGTCTACAAGTATAGAAAGCTTTAACTCTTCCTTTCAGATCCTTATGAATTTTTTTCTTGTCTTCTTTGCCATATCTATGCCAAACAATGTTGAATAGGAGTGGTGAGAGCAAGCCATTTTGCCAATTTCCAGTTTTAGAAGTAGCATTCAGACTTGAACAGGAAATATGATGTTAACCGTAAATTTCTTATAGATACCTTTTATCAGATGGAGAAAGTTCCCTTCTATTTCTACTTTTCTGAGAGTTTTTGTCACGAGTGGGTGCTAAATTCTGTCATAAATGTTTTCCTACTTTATTGAGAAAGTGTTTTTTCATTATTATGTTAATATGTTGACTTACATTGATAGATTTTTTTAATGTTAATGTAAGTTTGCATTCATGAGATAAATTTCACTTGGGTCATGATGTGTTATTCCTTTTAAATATTGCATCATTAAGTTGCCAGTATTTTTGTAAAGATTTTAACATTCAGATTAAGGGGATATTAGGGTTTGGGTTTTTAATGGCCTTCTCTGGTTTTGGTATCAGAATAATGTTTACTTCCTGAAATTATTTGGAAATGTTCCTGCCTCTTCTAGTTACTAAAAGAATTTTTATTAAATTTGTACTATTTCTTTGTTATATATTCAGTACAATTCACCAGTGAAATCATGTGTAATTAGAATTTTCCTTGTTGGAAGGTATTTAATGACTAATTCAATTTCTTTCATCGGTATGAAGTTCTATAGGTTATCTTTTTTTATCTCTTGAGTGAGCTTTGGTAATTTCTGTTTTTCAAGGAATTTATCTCATCTAAATTGTCCAAATTTGTTGATATTATCATTCCTAATATTCTCATATGATCCTTTTAATATCTTTATGATTTGTTTAAAAAACCCTTCTTTCATTTCTCTGATTGCTAATTTGCTTTTAATTTTTATTTTCCTAGATCAATCTAGAATTTCACTTTTGTGATCTTTTTAAAACGCCATTTTTTACTTTGTTAATTTTCTTTATATTTTTCTATTTTTATGACATTAATTTTTGCTCTTATCTCTTTCCTTCAACTTATTGGATTTAGATTGCTCTTCTTTCTCTACTTTATTGAGATGAAGCCTTAAAGGACTGGCTGCAGACAGGACAACTTCTTATCACTTTACTTCTATTTATTTATGTCTTCTTTTATATATAACTAGAGGCCCGGTGCACAAAAATTTGTGCACTCAGGGGGGAGGGGGGTCCCTCAGCCCAGCCTGTGCCCTCTCGCAGTCTGGGACCCCTCGGGAGATAACGACCTGCTTGCTTAGGCCTGCTCTCAGGTGGCAGAGGGCAGGCCCAATACCTAGGTGCAGCCCCTGGTCAGGCTCAGAGCAGGGCGGATTGGGGAGTTGGGGCACCGCCCCTGTCATGCACAGAGCAGGGCGGATCAGGAGGTTGCGATGCCACCTTCAGTCAGGCTCAGGGTAGGGCTGACTGGGGGGTTGGGGCACCGCTCCCTGTCAAGGCAGGGTCGACGGGCAGGTTGTGGTGCCACACCCTGTCACGCACAGAGCAGGGCCAATCAGGGGGTTGGGGAGCTCCCCCCTGTCACGCACAGAGCAGGGCCGATCAGGGGGTTGGGGAGCTCCCCCCTGTCACTCACAGAGTAGGGCTGATAGGGGAGTTGGGGCACCGCCCCTGTCACACACAGAGCAGGGCGGATCAGGGGGTTGGGGCGCCGCACCCTGTCACATTCAGGGCAGGGCCGATGGGAAGGTTATGGCTCTACCCCGTCACACACAGAGCAGGGCCCGTGGTGGGGGCAGGGGGTTGGGGCACCGCACCCTATCACACACAGAGCCGCAGGGCAATCAGCGGGTTGGGGAGCTCCCCCCTATCAGGCACAGAGCAGGGTGGATCAGGGAGTTGGGGCACCTTCCCCTGTCAGGAACAGAGCAGGGCCGATAGGGAGGTTGTGGCCCCACCCCCTGTCACACACAGAGCCGCAGGCGATCAGGGGGTTTGGGCGCTGCCCCCTGTCATGCTGATCCCGGTGCTGGGAGGCATATTACCCTTTTACTATATAGAATAGAGGCCTGCTGCACAGGTGGGGGCCGGCTGGTTTGCCCTGAAGGGTGTCCTCGTTCAGGATGGGGGTCCCCACTGGAGTGCCTGGCCAGCCTGGATGAGGGGATGATGGCTGTTTGCATCTGGTCACACACCCTTCAGGGTGGGGGTCCCCACTGGGGTGCCTGGCCAGTCTGGGTGAGGGGCTGAGGGCTGTTTTCAGGCTGGCAGGTGACTGAAGCTCCCAACTGCTCCTTTTTTTCTTTTTTTCTTTTTTTTATTCTGGGCCAGCTTTAGCTCTGAGGCTCCAGCCCTTAGGCCTCTGCTGCTGAAAGCAGGTTTCTGACCTTTGTTTACCTTCTGTATTTGAAACAATGTTGCGATCCTGCTGGCTGAAGCCCGGCGACTAAAGCAGGTTTCTGGGGTTTTGTTTAGCTTCTATATTTGTAACATAGTTGCTTAGAGTTGCAGCTCAGAGGCCGGCAACGGCAGGCAGGGAACGTTGGAGTCCTCCGTCACTGAAGCAAGCAAGCCTCATGTTCGCTTCCAGTTGCCTGGCTGTCGGCCGCCATCTTGGCTGGCAGTTAATTTGCATATCGCCCTGATTAGCCAATGGGAAGGGTAGCGGTCGTACGCTAATTACCATGTTTCTCTTTTATTAGATAGGACTAGTAGCCCAGTGCATGAAATTCATGCACTGGGTGGGGGCGGGGGGAAGGGGCCCCTCAGTCTGGCCTTCACCCTCTCCAATCTGAGACCCCTCAAGGAATGTCCAACTACCTGTTTGTGCCCACACTTTTAACAGATAACAGCTCCATTGTTGTTTCTTTCTTATGCTTCAAACCATTGGAATTACTAGGTATTCAAAGTGTGTATACATTTTGGGGGGATACCCTGTATATCTCTAGTCAGCGGTGAAAGAAATCAGCAGCAGATTTGGAACCCCCAGACAGGGAACCTCGCTCACTCCCCACATGTCTCCCCACTTCACTTTCCACCTTTGTGGGCAGCAGGAGAATCAACGTTTTCTCTCATTAATTCAGAAAAGCACGTCCTGTCACCCACTGCCTGGCAGGAGTGCGCTAGGCCCCAAGCAAGCAAGGCTCAGTCAGGGCAGCCTTCGCTCATGGGTGCTGGCACCCAAAGTGCACATTCCTCCTCTACGGTCGCCCCGACTATCCCACTCTTTCACTGAGAGGACGGAATTCCTCTCTGCCTCTGGGTTATTGATCTTGAACGCTGACTGAAGGCACCTCAGCGAGGGCCACCCCCGCCTACCAGGTGTGTCTGTCTGCATCTGCTTCCACCTCAGCACCTGCATTAACCCCCCAGAGGTGATCTCATAGCTGCACTGGCCTCCGTGGGAACAGGGCTTCGCCACTCCACCCTCTCACTGTCATCTCACAGACGCCCACCCTCAGCACCCAGAGCACCCAGACACTCTCCAAAAGATGTGAGCGCATCAGAGGGGATGTGTGCACATCCTGTGGGGATGTTAGGCATACTGGGTTGATGGAAGTGCGGTGGAGAGGCGGGGGAACTTGTGCACACCTTGGTTTGCAACTGTTGCAGGTGCGGAAGGGTGACAGTGTGCTGGGGGATGTTGGCACACCAGGGGGGGATGTGCACACCGGAGGCCTCTGGCTTTGCAGATCTGCAAACCCCCGTGGTGCGGCCAGGAGGACATCAGTCTGGCCCACCACGGTGGCTGTCCCTGCGATCCTGCAACTTCTGGGCCAGAAGGCGGATCTTGCGCAGCCACTCCTGGGCGCTGATGGCCTGCAGGCACTACTTCAGCTCAGCCTGCAGGCTCACAGCTGTCACCACCACCATGGGGGGAGTACAGGCCACCCTCCGCCGGCCTACCTCCCCTGTGCAGAGGCTCTCTGCGCTGCTCACCTGCCCAGAGTGACTGGGGCTGGGTGGAAGCCAGGCCTCCTGCCCTGCCCAACCCTACCAATCTGCCCCTGTGCGAGCTGCCGCCCCGCCAGGAAGGGTCACAGATCTGTGTCCCGGGACTGCGGACAGCCTCAAGCACTGCCCCCCGCCCAGCAGGGTCACGGATCCGGGTCCTGGGACCACAGACAGCCTCAAGCACTGCCCCCCGCCCGCCAGGGTCACAGATATGTGTCTTGGTCCCACAGACAGCCTCAAGCACTGCCCCCCGCCCGCCAGGTCACAGATCCGGGTCCCAGACTGCCAACAGCCTTGCCCGCTGCCACCCACCTTCAGTATGCAAATTAGCCGTCTTCTTGTTGCTTCAGGGTGCCTCGCCAGTCTAGATGAGGGGATGATGGCTGTTTTCAGCTGGTCACACCCCCTTCAGGGTGGGGGTCCCCACTGGGGTGCCTGGCCAGTCTGGGTGAGGGGCTCAGGGCCGTTTTCAGGCTGGTGGGCAACTGAAGCTCCCAACTTCTCCTTTTTTTCTTTTTTCTTTTTTTATTCTGGGATTTATTTACCTTCTATGGCTGTCACTGGAGCTGAGAGCCAGCTTTAGCTCTGAGGCCCGGCTGCAGCTCTGAGACCTCGGCTGCTGAAAGCAGGGATCTGAGTTTGTTTGGGTTCTATAATTGAAACACTGTTGCGATCCTGCTGGCTGAAGCCCGGCTGGCTGAAAGCAGGTTTCTGGAGTTTGTTTAACTTCTATAATTGCAACATTGTTTCTTAGACTGCAAGCTCAGAGGCCGGCAGCGGCAGGCAGGGAACCTTGGCTTCCTCCATCACTGGAGCAAGCAAGCCTCCTGTTCACTTCAGCTGCCTGGCTGCCAGCCGCCATCTTGCTTGGCAGATAATTTGCATATCTAGCCAATTTGCATATCTGGCAGATTAGCCAATGGGAAGCGTGTTGGAGCTATGGTTAATTACCATGTTTGTCTATTATTAGATAGGATACTAGAGGCCTGGCTCATGAATTCGTGCACGTGTGGGGTCCCTCAGCCTGGCCAGCGATGGGGGCCAGTGGGGAAGCTGGCCAGCTGGGGGTTGGGACTGAGGGATATTGGCTCCAGCAGCTAGCTAACCAACAGCCAATTCCATGAGGAATTGGGCTCCCTCCTCCCTCTTGTCTGGGTCTGGGGTGCGGATGAACCAGATTCAGGGCTGTCAGGGCCCCAGCAGCAGGCTAACCAAAGGCCAATTCTGTGAGGAATCGGCTCCCTCATCCCTCCTGTCTGGGTTCAGGTTGTGGGTGAACCAGATTTAGGGTTGTCAGGGCCCCAGCAGCAAGGTCTGAGTCAGTGCACGTCATAGCTACCAGCCAGTCGTCCAGTTGTTCTGCTCATTTGGTTGTAATGGTCACTTAGGCTTTTAAATATATAGAAAGATAAGCAATGTCTCTTCAATATTCTTCTAAGCACTCTTTAGTTGTCTCCAGAAATTTTGATATATAGCATTTTTATTATAATTCAATTCAAATATTTTAAATTTTTCTTGCAATTCCTTATTTGACCCATGAATAATTAGAAGCATGTTGCTCAATTTTAAAACAGGGTTTTACTAAATTTCTTTTGTATATATTGCAGTTGTTGGATGTTCTTTTTTTCAATATATTTTTATTGATTTCAGAGAGGAAGAGAGAGGGAAAGAGAGATAGAAACATCAATGATGAGAGAGAATCATTGATTGGCTGTCTCCTGGATGCCCACAATTGGGGATCAAGCCCAAAACAAAGGCATATGCCCTGACCAGGAATTGAACTGTGACTTCCTGATTCACAGGTCAATATTCAACCACTGAGCCATGCCAGCAGGGCTGTTGGATGTTCTTTAAATATCAGTTAGACCACAGAAGAAAATTGTGTTGTTTAGATGCTCTATGTTTTAATTCTTTTTCTTCTCTTTTGGGGGATGGGAACTGATGGAGAGATCTTATTGTTCTACTAGAGGCCCAGTGCCAGCTTAGGTCTTCTCCCTGGGCCTAAGCCGTCAGTGAGACATACTTAGTGCTGCCGCGGAGACAGGAGAGGCTCCCGCTACCGCCACTGCACTCACCAGCCAGCCATGAGCCTGGCTCAGAGCTTCTGGATGAGTGGTGCTCCCTCTGTGGGAGCGCACTGACCACCAGGGGGCAGCTTCTGCATTGAGCGACTACCCCCTGGTGGTCAGTGTGCATCATAGCAACCGGTCCTTCTGCCATTTGGTCTATTTGCATATTAGGCTTTTATTATATAGAATCATTTGCTGGAAAAGGGTTTTTGTGGTGTATTTTTTTTTTAACTTCTATGTTGTCTGTTTCTTTAATTCTGTATGTTCAAGGGCACAAGTAGAGTAGTTTGTGGGCCATAGCAAGCACTCTATAAACATTAGCTACTTCTAAACTAAATTCTTCATTTACTCCGTCAACTAACACAATTTCTATTTCAGCCCTACAATAATATTAAAATCATTCCATAGAAGATTACTAATAATTATTTTGCTAATAGTCAAATCCAGGATCTCTTTACCTATTCCTTATTCTAGTATATTTCTGCTGCATTAATCAACATTTCTTAAAATCTCTTCCCTTAGTTTCTGTGATAATATATTGTCTTTATTTTCTCATCTCTCTCCACAATCCATTTGTGTTCTATCTGCCTCACAATTAGAGCTATTGTCTCACGGGATCCAGTGTTAAAAACACTTCTTATTTTTTATTTCCTCCCTTGGTTATTTTATCTACTACTACATTTTCAACCACCACCTCCATTATATGTGTACCCACCTTTTCAGGTCTGAACTTTTTCCTGAATTTCAAATCCATATTGTCAACTGCCTGATGAACATCGCTTAAAGTAAAACTCCAGCAACTCAAATTACATGTGTCTAAGTACAAACTCATTATCGGGACACCCACCTTAAAACTATTAATTTACTTGACTTATTACATGTATGTTGTTTGATATAACCAAGCTTTCAGCCATTCAAGCTAAAAATATTAACATTTTGAGGAAGGCAAATTGAGCTCTTTGACTTTTCAACAAATACACATTGTTATTGTCACTAATATTACTTTAGCATTTGCTTTTAAAATTAAAATTATGCTATATTGTGCCCTGGACAGGTAGCTCAGTTGGTTAGAGCGTCATACCAACACTCCAAGGTTGCGGATTTGTTCCCCAGTCAGGGCACATATAAGAACCAACAACAAATGCATAAATATATGTGGAACAACAGTGTAAATATGAGAGAGACAAACTTGAGATGTAAAAAGTGTATTAGTAAACAGATTTAAGACATTGCCATTGGGGTATTTCATGCTGCTTTGGTAATGTGATTTTCTAGTGCAATAATTAAATCTACTCTGATATGTGATGTGAGTAAAGGAGGATTTTGAATTTTATTGATTAAATAAGAATGACTCAGTAAGCTAACTAATGAAATAAATACATATTTTACATCACAGTACCCCAACTGAATAAAAATATCATTTTAATAGGAAAAGATACCAAGTTTCAACCAGCTCATGTTACATCTGAAAAAATTCTTTGACTCAACAGCTATTTTAAAAATTTTTAAGTTTGTTAAATAAAAAGTATTAATACATTTCCTTTGTTTCTTTATGGAAATATCTGTATGTTCATCTTGAGCCTTAAGAATAGTGGTTTGCAGCCTGCCTGTACGTTAAAATCACTTGTGTAGTGTTTTAAAATCCCAATGCCCATGCCACACCCCAGATCCATTAAATTAGGATTTCAGAGGCTGAGACACAGGCATCAATATTTTTATGTACTCAGATGATTTCAAAATAGCACCCAGCAAATTGAGAACAGCTGTATTTTCACTCCTTGCGGGACCTCTATTTACCCCTGTGAGTAGTTACTGGTCTGCAGTTTGAGAAACATCCTAAATGAGTCACAAAAACAAGTGGGATTTGTAAATTATCAGAAAATGGTAGCTGTCCAGATCATTAACAATCATTTCTGATTAGATTAGAGATGGTATTAGAGTGGTAATTCTCAAAACTGAAGGAATAGTATGGGTAGTTCTAAGGCTACAAGACGCCAAAAGAAACTGACTTTTCGTGGATTCCCACAAGTAGGAAAGACTGTGTCTTTAAAACCTAAAAAACCTGTGTCTAATCCCAATTGTGACAATTTAACTATATTTGACAATAAACCAATTACTAAACTTCTCTGAGCCACAGTTTCTTCATGTGTAAATGGGTATAACACTTTTATTGTGGGGATATTATGAAAATCATATAAACAAGCTCTATAAGACATCGTGCCTGGTTTCCAGTACCATAGTTAAGTGCTCAACAAAAGTTATTTCTAATTTTCCTTTTCTCCAATTGCTATGCCTTCCCCATTTCCTATCCCCTAATTGAGTTTACTTTATTTAAATTAACCCAGCAATGATCAGAGTTGACCATTTGAAATCTATCCTGGTTGATGCAGCCTGAATGAGATTATGATAAACTGGTTTCTGATGACTATTACTCTAGTCTTCAAACCACCTTTGATCTGGAAAGCAGATGAAAATTAGTTGGAACCTCCTTCAGAATTCCAAAATAGTGTTTCTTAGAACTCTAGTGTCTTACTTGTGTCTCTCACACACACAAAAGGTCTGTAGGCAAAAAAAAAAAAAAAAAAAAAGAAAGGCAGAAAAACAGTGTACTGTGGTCCCCACTTTCAGATGCCTAGTGGAAAGTAGTATATTGAAGTTTCAGAGAAGTTCTACAGTAGAGATGGGCCATTAACCCACAATATTCCAATTTCAATATTCCCTCCCCACAGAGGCGTTCATTAATAGCTTTAGTGGTTCAAGTCCAAGGAATATAACTTGAGAAATAATGCTACATGATATTATTGATGACTAGTCAAAAGCCAGAAAACTAATTTTAACTTCCCCTCCTTGTCATTGAAAGAGCTCATTCCCAGGAGAGAACCCAAGATGGCGACACAGGTAAACACTGGAAATTGCTGCCTCCCACAACAATTTCAAAAATACAACTAAAAGACAAAAACGGACATCATCCAGAACTACAGGAAGGCTGGCTGAGTGGAAATTCTACAACTAGGAGGAAAGAAAAAAGCACACTGAGACTCAGAGGAGGTGCGGAAGTAAAGTGCAGAGGTACAGAGGCGCACGCGGCAAGGGCTGGCAACTGAGGACGTGGCTGTCTTTTTGAATCGGGAGGGAGTCACAAGCCCCCGACTGCTCTGAACTCCAGTTCCAGGTGAGTCTCTGGGGACCCAGACTCATACGGGGAGAAACTGGACTGTCTGGCAGCAGGCAGAACTCAGAACTCGAGGGCGGCTTTCTCTCAGAGGTGCTTGCAGTGATTACCGGAACACTGAGATGCGGGCCTCTTAAGGCAGGGCTGAGGATCAGACATAGCTGCTTGCTCTGCCCTGTTGATTCCTTCAGACCCGCCCCACCCAGGATGTGGCAGAGGCTTTTGCATATGAATGCCCAGGCCCTTTGCAATCTGAAAATTACCTAACAAACTGCAGCTGGGCCAGACAGACCCAGAACTTCCAAGAGAAGGCCCAAGGCTCCACAGCAGCTTGCATTGCTTCACAGCTGGGCCTCATCTGGGCACCTCCAAACCCCAAACAAGGAAGGGGAATCTGCAGATCTCTTCATAGCTCCTTCTGCGTAGCCTCAGGCAGAGGCTAAATTAGCACTTCCTTAGATCCAAGAGCCAGTGTACCCAATGGTCAGAGTGGGACCATCCAGATTACAACTCCTCAGATCCATAAGGGACACACTCAGGGGGCAGACTCAGTGAGCACCAAAGCCCCACTGAAGCAAGTCTTGCCCCATAAGGGTGTCTGCAGCACAAAAGTTCTCCCACTGTAGACACAGCTGATTCTCAGAGACAATTGGCCTGGAGGTCAATTCCTCCCAGTGATACCTACAACAATCAAGGCTTAACTACAACAAGACTGTGCACAAAGCCCACAAAGGGGTGCACCAAGAGTGTCCACCTCAGGTAATTGGGGAGGCTGAGCCACTGGGCCCTATAGGACACCTAGCACACAAAGCCACTCTACCAACACAGAGAAGCATAAAAAATGCAGAGACAAAGAAACAAGTCACAAATGACAGAAATGGAGGCAAGCAAACTACTGGATATAGAGTTCAAAACCACACTTATAAGGTTTTTCAAGAATTTTCTAGAAACCGCCAATAAATTTTGTGAGACCCTGGAGGATATGAAAAGAGACCAACTAGAAATTAAGCATACACTGACTGAAATAAAGAATAATATACAGAGATCGAACAGCAGACAAGAGGATCCCAAGAATCAAATCAAAGATTTGAAATACGAAGAAGCAAAAAATACCCAACCAGAAAAGCAAAAAGAAAAAAGAATCAAAAAATATGAAGATAGTATAAGGAGCCTCAGGGACAACTTCAAGCGCACCAACATCTGAATTATAGGGGTGCCAGAAGAAGAGAGAGAGAGCAAGATATTGAAAACCTATTTGAAGAAATCATGACAGAAAAGTTCCCCTACCTGGTGAAAGAAATAGATTTACAAGTCCAGGAAGCACAGAGAACCCCAAACAAAAGGAATCCAAAGAGGACCACACCAAGACACATCATAATTAAAATGCCAAGAGCAAAAGACAAAGAGAGAATCTTAAAAGCAGCAAGAGAAAAATAGTCAGTCACCTACAAGGGAGTACCCATACAACTGTCAGCTGATTTCTCAACAGAAACTTTGCAGGCCAGAAGGGAGTGGCAAGAAATATTCAAAGTGATGAATGCCAAGAACCTACAACCAAGATTACTTTATCCAGCAAAGCTATCATTCAGAACTGAAGGTCAGATAAAGAGCTTCACAGATAAGAAAAAGCTAAAGGAGTTCACCACCACCAAACTAGTATTATATGAAATGCTGAAAGGCATCCTTTAAGAAGAGGAAGAAGAAGAAAAAGGTAAAGATAAAAATTATGAACAGCAACTACATATCTATCAACAAGTGAATCTAAAAATCAAGTGAATAAAAAATCTGATGAACAGAGTAAACTGGTGAATATAATAGAATCAGGGGCATAGAAAGGGAGTGGACTGACGATTCTCGGGCGGAAAGGGTGTGGGGGTACAGGAAGAGACTGGACAAAAATCGTACACCTATGGATGAGGACAGTGGGAGGGGTAAGGGCAGAGAGTGGGGTGGGAACTGGGTGGAGGAGAGCTATGGGGGAAAAAAAGAGGAACAACTGTAATAATCTGAACAATAAAGATTTAATTTAAAAAATTAAAGAATAAAGACAAATCAACACACACACACACACACACACACACACACACACAAAGCGCTCATTCCCAGACAACTCCAGTCAAGGGAGGAAACCTAGGAGTTATAGGTTTTAAGTATTTTCTGAGATAAAATGTTAACCTGAAGACTTAGAGGAAAAGTATCACCAGGATTGTGGCTACTTGATGTGTTGTTGAATTTTTTTATGACTTTAATGTATTGTGCATAAACATAGTATCTGATATCTTACCCATGAAGACAACTTCACTGTATGAAAAAAGTTATATAACTGAATTCATTGTTTTCTCATTTTGTAATCTAAAAATGGCAAGTAATGGAAATAATATAAAAGAGGAGATAGGATCTAAAAAGAAATGCAATGTTTACACAAACTCTACCAAATATGGCAAAATGTCTTAAAGTTGCCAGATAAAATACAGGACACCAAGTTAAATTTGAATTTCTGATAAACAAGAAATATTTTTGTCAGTATAAGCATTCTATCTGAAATTCAAATTTAACTGAGCATTTTATTTTTTATTTGCTAAATCTGGCAACTTAAATGTCTAAATACCTAAAATGCATCAGAAGTGACATACATAGAATACAAATAATGAAAATGGGTAAGTCTTTAGTTTTTAAATATTTACATGCCACAAAAGGAAGAAAGAAAAGCAACTTCAATTTCTTGCAAAAGGATGACAGAAATTAGGATCTATCTAAGAATTCAAAATTGCTGCTTTGGCAATTACTAAGAACAGCAATAGTTAAAGACAAAAATGGAAAACCAATAGGCAACTCTTAATTAATTAAATTTTGGAAAAAATGCTTTAGGAAATGGAGATAATGTGAGAAATAGCTATAAAGGCTATGTTGTTTATTTTTCTTTCTTTTTTTATTGATTTTAGAGAGAGAAAGGGAGTGGGGGGAGAGAGAGAAACATCAATGAAAAAGAATAATTGATCAGCTGCTTACTGCACACCTCCTACCAGGGATAGAGCCAAAAACCTTTCAGTGCAGAGGACAACACCCAACCAACTGAGCTACACTGGCCAGGGCTGCAAAGGCTTTAAACTACAATTTCTTAAAAAGTCATACACCCAAAAACACCTTTTATGTAAATAAATGTACACTTTCTTCAGCATAAAATTGAAGATAAGGCAAAAGAGAAGTTCATATGCAAAATGAAAATATGAAGTTCATTATAGTTAAGTCAACATGAGTATTGTACTGTCAAAGTCATTCTAAAAAATTGAAGCTAAATGTATATATGTGTTATGAATTAACTCATTACAAACTTAATAGCTTTTTCCTTCATACTTAAATTAGTAAGATATGCAGTCATCAGAAAATATTTTGAAAACTAAATTATATCAATTGAATTGATAGGCATTTTATTTAAGTATTTATATTTCTCACACCCTAGCTGGTTTGGCCTAGTGGATAGAGCGTCAGTATAGAATAAAAGCCTAAGCAACCGTGAGGGCAGAACAATCGTGCCGAACTATGGTGCACACTGATCACCAGGGGGCAGACGCTCAACACAGGAGGTGTCCCCTGGTGGTCAGTGCACTCCCACAGGGGGAGCGCCGCTCAGCCAGAAGCTGGGCTCATGGCTGGCAAGCACAGCTGCCAAGGCAGGAGCCTCTCCCAACTCTATGGCCACAGGCACAGTGGACCAGGATGAGCGCGACTCCGTGGCACCTGGCACAGTGGGCTGGGATAAGCGTGAGCGACACAGTGCCCAGCCCCAATTCGGGCTCCTCCCTGGCCGCCTGCAGCTTGGCACATTGCTACATCCCCTCAGGGGTCCCAGACTGCAAGAGGGATGTCCAACTTCTGGCTTAGGCCTGATCCCGCTGAATAAAAACAGGCAAGAGTAGGACTCGTGGTTCCTCTCCCAAAGGAGATTCCGCCTGGCTCCCATGCTTAAAACTTATTTCTTGAGTAGTGTCTTCATTGTGCATCAGCCCTCCTGCAGTCCCTCCTGAACCCGCTGTGCAGGTCGCTGCATGCCTCCTCAATAAAGATTGCTTTGAGAAAATAATTATAAGTAGTTATCTATTTCTGAAAAAGTACTGCATTATGGGGGGAAAAAAACGTTTCTGCCACAACACTCTCTTAAAAATCGTTTTAGTATATTTCAGAATATTAGTCAGGATGGAGATGCTAACTTGTTTAATTGCCTAAACATGAAGAATTTAAGAAACTCAAAGTTGCCCTCCTACATTTTATTTATCTTTAAATAAATTCAAAGTTTCTACAAATTCATGTCATTAATTGAATTCATATGTTTTAATTGAACTAATCAGGATTTCTGAAGGTCATCTATACTAATAAAAGAGTAATATTCTAATTAGACTGGATAGACCAAACGTCTTCTGGACATCCTTCCAGACAAAGACACGGTGGCAGGGACTGAGGCAGAGGCGGTTAAGGGTAATCAGGCAGGCAGGCAGAGTGGTTAGAGGTAATCAAGCCAGCAGAGGAGAGTGGTTAGGGGCAATCAGGCAGGCAGGCAGAGGGGGTATGGATGATCAGGCAGGCAGGCAGAGTGGTTAGAGGGGATCAGGCAGGCAGGCAGGTGAGCAGTTAGGAGCCAGTGGTCCCAGATTGCGAAAGGGATGTCCCAGATTGGAGAGGGTGCAGGTTAGGCTGAGGGGACCCCCCCATGCACAAATTTTGTGCACCAGGCTTCTAGTGATTATATAAGATAAGAAATCCAACCATTCAGCCAATATCAAATGGCTCATTGATGTTTCTTATTGATGTTTCTCTCTCTTATCCTCCCTTCTTCTCTCTCTAAAATCAATAAAGACATATTTTTTAAAAATATTTTTTTATTGGTTTCAGAGAGGAAGAGAGAAGGAGAGAGAGAGAAACATCAATGATGAGAGAGAATTATCGATCAGCTGCCTTCTGCACACCCCACACTGGTGATCGAGCCAACAACCCGGGCATGTGCCCTGACCGGGAACTGAACCATGACCTCCTGATTCATAGGTCAACACTCAACCACTGAGCTATACCTGCCGGGCAATAAAGACATATTTTAAGAAATACAATACAAAGTATGTGGGGATAGGCTATCATAAAAGGAACAGAAATAATAAAAGTAAAGTAATTTTAAAAAGAAAAGAAAAATAAATTGTAAGATTGAATTGGACCATACAAACCACAGCAAGATATAGGAGAGACCCCATTCTGGACCTTTCATACAGACAAAAAGCATATTGATCATATGCTGCTTTCTTAAAGGTGGAGTCAGTAGACATGCTAAGGATGCTAGTTAATAAGTACATCTTTAGGGGAATAAATATATCCTATGAGTATTGAGTTTTACAAGGTCAAACATCTTGATGACACTAAACAAGCACTGAATTAACACAAATACTAAGCATTATACCCATAAACCACTCATTTTAGATGGCTGTGCAATTCAAAATTTAGGCTTGAGAGATAAAAGCAAGGAATATCCATGTGCCCATGGGTTGTTCTACAATCAGTGACAAAAGGTTATACTGCCTAAGGCTATCTCTACCCAGGTTAGAGCCACATCAGCTGAAACTGCTAACACTCTACTCTTTCCCTTAGTGGCCCTGTATCTCAGATGACCTTTGAATTCTCTACTAAAATGGCCTTTGGGAACTTTATATTATGCCCTGCTTTTCTTAGACAGTCTAGGACAACCAGAAAGGTATCAGAACTGTTGCATATTTAACTTATGAAACATTTATTTTTCCCACTTTTGTGAGATTTCTCCATCCAAAAGAGAAAATTGATTGCTAAATATGGTATTTCATTTCTACTGCATGCTAAACTTCAGCTTTGATAGAAAAATAATGGTCTGTCACAAGGACATCTTTTGTATTGTAATTTCTTTCATCATTTTATGACAATTGACATTTGGCAGGATATGGTAAATAAGTTAAATTTTAAGTTGATGACTGAATCCAAATGACAAAAAAAATACTTCATTAGTAATCTAAGAACTAAAATAGATATTTGTTGATTAATTAGATTATTCTACATGCTTTTTAAAGCTCATAAGATAAAAGACAACTCAACTTTGACAGGGCTTAGAAAAATCTTTCAAATGCATTAACTCATATACTCTTAATTATTCTGCTTGCTGAACCCACAAAAGGAATTTGCTCTCAGAATTATTTACATGATTTATAGGCATTGAAAACTCTTGTTACAGCACAAATAATTAAAATATTAACCTAAATCTATTTGAGTAGCAATAACATGTAAATAGAAATGAGGTAAATGATATTTATTTAATTTTTATTTACAATAGTCATGTTTATGGTTTTTTAACTTTTTTGAGCAAAAAGATCAATACTTCAATAATGAGCTGTTCTGGAAACAAGTGCCTAAAAAAAAATAAAATTTTAGATATATTTAGTTTCCTGAGTATTATTATAGACATTTATCATAATAGAATACCATCCTCATATAATAAAGTAAATTTTGTTTTTAAAGGCTATTATACTTTTGATGTGCAGAAATATGAATATATGCAAAGTAAGCAGTGGTAGGAGTGGATAAGAGTCTGGAAGACAAATCTAACTGGGCTCCCATATCAATACAGATCTGTCTATGAGCATATAAAGTTTATTCAAAGTAGAATCAATGGAAAATGCAATGCTGTTAGTGTCCCTAACATAATGTATAATAGTATAATAGTATACTAGAGGCTAATATCCAAAATATATAAAGTACTCATACAACTCAACAAAAAGAAGATCAACAATCCAACTAAAAAATGGGCAAAAGACCTGAATAGACACTTCTCCAGAGGACATACAAATGGCAGAGTGACACATGAAAAAATGCTCAAACTCACTGATCATCAGAGAAATGCAAATTAAAACCACAAGGAAATATCACTTCACACCTGTCAAAATGGCTATCATAAAAAAAAAAAAATCAACAAACAAGTGCTGGTGAGTATATAGAGAAAAGTGAACACTATTTCACTGCTGGTAGGAATGCTGACTGGTGCAACCATTATGGAAAACAGTATGGAGTTTCCTTAAAAAGTTTCCTCATACAGCTCTAAGCTTCCTTAAAAAGGAAACTTCCATTTAACCAGCAATCCCACTTCTCAGAATATATCCTAAAAACCCCAAAACACCAATCAGAAATAATATATTTACCCCTATGTTCATAGCAGCGTTATTTATAATAGCTAAGATTTGGAAACAGCCCAAGTGTCCATCGGTAGATGAATGGATAAAAAAGCTGTGGGACATTTTATACTATGGAAAATACTATATATAGTATATTCCATAGTGTAAATGTAAAAAAGAGAGATCTCTTACCCTTTGAGACAGTATGGATGGACCTGGAAAATATTATGCTAAGTGAAATAAGCCAAAATGAGAAAGAGAAATATCACATGATCTCACTTATTTTTGGAATTTAATGAACAAAATGAGCTGACCAACAAAATAAGACCCAAAAGCATGGAGGCATGGAACAGACTGACATACCTTGATGTAGGGTTGGGGGAACGAGAAGAGATAAACCAAAGAACTTATATACTTATATGCATAGCCCATGGACATGGGCAATAGGGTAGTGAAGACTTGGATGGGTGGATTGGAGCTGACGGGGGGGGAAAAGGGGGAGGATGGAATATATATGTAATACTATCAACAATCTATAATGATAAAAGCATAATATGCTAATTAGACCAGTCATCCTTCCAGACGACCTTCTGGACGAAGCCAGGGTGCAAGGGAAGCCCGGGTCCCGGGTGCCAGAGGGAAGCTGGTGCCAGCAGCTGGGGGACAGAAGGCCAACTCTTTTTATTTTTTTAAAAATATATTTATTGATTTCAGAGAGGAAATGAGAGGGAGAGATAGAAACATCAATGATGAGAGAGAATCACTGATTGGCTGCCTCCTGCATGCCCCCTACTTGGGACCAAGCCCGCAACCCAGGCATGTGCCCTTGACTGGAATCAAACCTGGGACCCGTCAGTCTGCAGGCCTACGCTCTATCCACTGAGCCAAACCAGCTAGGGCAGGAAGGCCTACTCTTGCATGAATTTTGTGCATTGGGCCTCTAGTTATATATAAAATAACATTATGGAAAAAAAGAACTCTGTCTTGAAATCCCCACTTAACTAATTAAATTCACTCCTTCTTCCAAGATACTACCTCCTCTATTTGCAAACTAAAGTTATTTCCCAATTGGTATCTTTATCAGTTGACTTTAATGACTTTTTGACTAATATCCTCAACTCCTTTGCTATCCTGTGCTTCTCTCACAACAAGATATGTAATCCAGCAATGTTCATTTTCCACTCTTATACCAAAACTACTGTGCATTTCCATAGAGAAAAATGCAACCTAGCAAAGATTTATGCTCATACAGCTCTAAACAATACCCAGAATACTTTCTCTGCCTTTGATAACCTCCCTTCCTACTCTCTATAGCCACTGTGCAAAATGTTCGTCTTGCCCTTCATGATTCCTGCCTCCTCCTCCTCAATAGATGACAGTCTCCTTTCCAAGGTGAAAACAAGAGTCTATGACACACGAAAACTCCAAGTTCCTGTTTTTTCACCTCCCCCATACATCAATGTCCACATATTCACCAGCTACAGATCTATGTTTTTCACTCATCTTCTTTCTCCAAGTCTCAAATAACATCATACGAAGTACTTAAGGAAGTGTTTGACACAAACTAATATATTCAATAAGTTTGTTTGATCAGTTAGTTAGTTTTAATATTACTCCATTTTAAAAACAGGTAACAAATGCATAATGTATGTAAAACTTTAGTGTCTTTCCAAACCTTATCTCCCTCACCATACATTTCTATTCTCTGGAGAGAACCACAGTTGACAGTTTCTTGTATATCTTTCCAAAGATATTCTATGTACAAATAAGCAAATGTTTTCATAAGTATTCTTTTTTGTTGTTATTATTAATCCTCACCATAGAATATTTTCTCATTGATTTTTTAGAGAGAGTGGAAGGGAGAGGGAGAGACAGAGAGAGAAACATCAATGTGAGAGAGACACATCTATTGGTTGCCTCCCATATGTGCCCCAACCAGGGCCAGGGATTGAGCCTGCAACTAAGGTATGCGCTCTTGACCTGAATCGAACCTGGGACCCTTCAGTCCACAGGCCGATGCTCTATCCACTAAGCCAAACCAGCTAGGGCACTAGGGCACATAGGTATTCTTTATGTTACATGAATTGTAACATACTATACATATTCTGTGCACTCTGACTTTTTTACTTTAAAATGTTTTGAAAATATTTTCATATAAAAATATAGAGTCCTTATTTATTGTTAGTATATACAATCATTTATTTATCTTTATCTATTGATGTACATACTTCTTTTTCACACATGGAAATATATTTATAGAATAAATTATTGAAAATAAAATGATTGTATCAAATATTGTCTCTATGGGTTGTACCAACATATGTCAGCAATGTGAATGAATGCATGCTTTCCTTCACTTTCAATTAATATGGAGTAGTTTTCATTCATTCATAAACAAATCAATAAGTTGTGAATTTATAATTTAACTTTTTACTTTATCTGACAGTTTAGCATCTTATTGCACAAATATACCAAATTATCTTTGTATTTAAAAACAGTAAGTCCAAGAGCTCAATTTTGAGTTTTCATCTACTTTTTGCCTTTTTAAAATATATTTTTATTGATTTCAGAGAGGAAGGAAGAGGGAAAGATAGAAACATCAATGTTGAGCGAGAATCATTGATTGGCTGTCTGCTGCATGCCCCCTACTGAGGATTGAGTCCACCACCTGGAATCAAACCCAAGACCCTTCAGGCCAATGCTCTATCCACTGAGCAAACCAGCTAGGGCTATTTTTTTTTTTTTTTGCCTTTTTAAAAGTTTATAAATTTTAAGTTTTTCATTAGTAACCAAACCTCTAAATAAATACTTCACATTGACTTTCTCCATTTATTCATCTTCCATTCATTCTTCAATGCATTGTCTTCACCAATCCCTGGCAATTTTATAGATGCACAGGGTTTCAATTAATAATGAATGAATTATAAATTAAATTTCCAATCCAGATTTGCCTTCTAGACAATTCCTTTTATGTTTTAAGTTAAACCAAAAATCTTGGAGAAGAAAAAAACTACTTGGTAGGAATTTCAGTATTCTCAGATGGAAAAACAATGTTAAGTCAAAGCACATGAAGAGGTGTTCTCCTTTCTGGACATTCAAATATAGACAGATTTTTCATAATCATTTTGGGTTTGAATCTCAGGGTGTTGCTACCTTAAGCATCTCCTGCACTTTAATTTATATCTTGGCATTCTATGATAATTTACTGTGTATAACAGAGACAAACAAGATATGTGCTACAGCATTAAGTAAAGCCAACCAAATAAAATAAAAATAGAAAATATCTATTTTATTTAAAATCATGGCTACTTAATACCTTATATTTATATGAAACAAGTATATATTTAAGCTAAATATGTCTCAGTCAAGCACTGCCTGTTTTATCCAAGTTTAAAAGTTAAGGTTTTCTTCATATTTTAGTTAATAGCCTTGATTAACCAGCTGACTGGGAGACCAGATTGCACTTAAGCAGAGCTCCAAATCATGGCTATATAACATCTGCCTCTGTGCAGTGCTGAATATTCTATATCATTAGTCGAAGATGACAAATCAACTACCCAATTTGATCTGACAGTTATTAAGCACTCACACTATTTGCTAGATTTCTGCTTTGTATGTCAGCTCTACCAACCCTACGGTGCTAAATAAATGGCAATATTAATAGTTTGTTTGGTGTATGATACACAATCACTTGGTACTTCCTAAATCTACCAGATGTAAATACACACTTTATAAAGCTTAAGTCAAGTGGGTCAAAAAAGATAAAGTGGATTTAAGATGAAAGAAGAGGAAGAGAAATGCTTCATTTTAACATACTTACAAAAGAAAGTAGAATAAAATAGAAGAGTCTACATCATGTTCAAGTGAAATACATTTTATTCCATTAGTACATTTGCATAAAATATAAGTAGCATTTTAATGCCTTTCAAGTTCTGTTTTTAAAAAAAAAAAAAGACAGACAGACAGAGAGAATAAAAAGAGAGGAGAGATTGTTGTACTTGAAATTGCTTAAACCTTGCCATCTTAGCTTGGTTAACTAGTTATTATGCATCAAGAAAATTGAAATTGTTAAATAAAATATCACTAAAATTAGATCTTTTAACTTCACAATAATAACTTTCATTGAATTTTAACACATCCCAAACATGCAATCTATTTTTTCAAATAATTTGCAATGATGTTTTTATTTTATGTTTATGTAAACTTGGCTAATCCAAATTTTGAGATAGACTGTCTAATCTAATATTTTATTCTAGATTAAGAAAATGCCTAATTAAGATATTTATCATATTGTTTCTACTAACTTTAGAAATAATTTAAAATTTTTGTTTTTCAATTACAGTTGACATACAATATTATATTAGGTTCCAATGTACAACATAGTGATTAGACATTTATATGACCTACAAAGTGATCATACTGATAAATATGACACCATAATAGTTATTACAATATTATTGACTATACTCCCTATGCTATACTTTACATTCGATGACTATTTTGTAACTACTACTTTGTACTTCTTAATCTCTTCCCTTTTTCACCCGTCCCTCCAAACACCCTCATATATGGCAATGATCAAAATGTTCTCTGTAGCCCTAACCGGTTTGGCTCAGTGGATAGAGCATCGGCCTGTGGACTGAAAGGTCCCAGGTTCGATTCCGGTCAAGGGCATGTACCTTGGTTGCGGGCACATCCCCAGTAGGGGATATGTAGGAGGCAGCTGGTTGATGTTTCTCTCTCATCGATGTTTCTAACTCTCTGTCCCTCTCCATTCCTCTCTGTAAAAAATCAATAAAATATATTTTTTTAAAAAAATGTTCTCTGTATACATGAACTTGTTTTTGTTGTGTTTGTTCAATTTTTTATTTTTAAATTCCACATATAAGAAAAATCCTATGGTATTGTCTTTCTCTGTCTGACTTATTTCACTTAGCATAATATTCTCCAGATCTATCTATGTTGTTGCAAATGGCAAAATTTCATTCATTTTTATGACTGAGTAATATTCCATTTTATATATGAACCATTTCTTCTTTATCCATTCATCTATTGATGGATATTTAGGTCACTTCTATATCTTGGCTATTGTAAATAATGCTGCAATGAACATATGAATGCATATGTCTTTTCAAATTAGTATTTTGTGGTGGGTTTTTTGGAAAGATACCCAAAAGTGGATCCTTCTTTGTTTCTTGCTATAGCCTTTGTTTTAAAGTCTATTTTGTCTGATATAAGTAACGCTACCCCAGCTTTTTTTGTTTGCTTCCATTTTCATGCAATATATTTTTCCATCCCTTAGCAAGAAATTTTGAAAAATAATTTTCACTTCTAGTATATAGCCAAATCTCACTTTTTCAGTAATTTTCCATAAGGGTACAGAATTTTTAGATTTTTAATCTAGTTCTTGGTGATAATTACTTACATAAGACATTATTTTATTACTAGAGGCCCAATGCATGAAATTCGTGCAAGGGGCTCCACCCTTGCAGCTGTGGCAGCTTGCCTCGGCCCTCACAGCCCCAGCTTCGTCCGGAAGGTTGTCCAGAAAGACATCCGAAAGGTCTTTCGACTGTCTAGTCTAATTCACATATTATGCTTTTATTATTATAGACTAGTAGCCCGGTGCACAAAATTCGTGCACATTAAGAGGGAATTAATTGCCCTAACCAGTTTGGCTCAGTGGATAGAGCATCGGCCTGCAGACTCAAGGGTCCCGGGTTCGATTCCAGTCAAGGGCATGTACCTTGGTTGTGGGCACATCCCCATTGGGGAGTGTGCAGGAGGCAGCTGATCGATGTTTCTCTCTCATCAATGTTTCTAACTCTCTATCCCTCTCCCTTCCTCTCTGTAAAAAATCAATAAAATATATTTTTTAAAAGGGAATTAATTAGCAGAGATATTTTAATATTGCTATTTGCCCTTTCTCTATAATATAAGTGTGAGAGATGAAAGGAAATTAGTAAAATGTATATGAAAATAATATATAAATTTATTAATAAATAAACAGTAACAAAAGGATATAACAACAACAGAGGCATGATATGAAAACAACAAAAACATGATATAAAAACAACAGTGATGCAAGCAATGACTGATAAAGTGATTAAACTGATTCTAATATCTCCCTGTACACCACATTAAGAGTAAAAACACTTTCAGAGTGCTTGACTAATTTCCCTTGTGATAAAGTACTTAGAACTTTAACTGTAACATCACATGCTCTTCAAACTCGAGAGAAAGCAACATATAACTGACCATGTGCAAAAACGGGTTCAAGTAGGAACATGCCTACTCTGTCTAGAGTTTGTCTTTGTGATTTATTAATAGTCATCACAAATGCTGGCATCACGGGAAACCATCATCCAATCAATTTAAATGGGAGGCCAGTGTCAGATGGGGACAAATTAATTCTTGGAATCAGAACAGCCTCTCCCTCTGCAGATCCTGTTAATACTTCAGCTTCGATAATGTTAGGTCATAATCTTTTGATAATAAATCTGGTACCATTACAAAGACCCCATTTACTGTTGGGATTTCTCAATAGCATGATGATTGCACCCACTTTCAATTTTAATTTATGACACGGCATTCCCGAAGGAGTAATACTATTCAGAAATTCAATGCGGAAACTTTCCTTTGTTTCTTTGTTATGGGGTGGGGCCACAACATTAGTAACAAAGAAACAGAATTAAAACTTTATTGTGGGGAGCTGCTACAGTGTTTTCGACAGGTTCAAGCCTTGGACTGATGAGAGGGCACAGTCCTCTCATTGTCACATGCAAGTCCCAGCTTGGAGGGCAGGGCCCTCCCAGCACAATTATAGGCAACAGCTGTAGTTGTAAGCTTGAACCTATGGTCCGACCACGTGGCCCCACATGCCTGAGTGATGTAGGCTTGATAGAGTTCAGGTGCATGTAGTTGAGTAGGATTGAAACCCAGGAGAATGTTTGTAAACATCTTGGTCATGCCTTACTTTGTGTCGAGTAAGACTCCCTCCACGTTCTGCGTGGAGTAGGGTTCAGTATCTGAAAGAGGAGCCACACAACAAATGAGAGAAAAAGACACGAGATAATTTTGCAATATTGGGGGACCAGGCGGCAAGTCCCGAAGGACTTCCTCCATGCTCAGGCCTCACCAAGCTTTTATTGATGCACCCATAGCATAGCCCTTAGGCAGGTGACCCCCTAGTAACAAGCAGACTAGCCCATCAGCAAGGATTTACATAATAATAAATGGGGGAGTAGTTTCAGCTACCACTGTCTGGACAAGCAGAGGTGGCGCCTAGCTCCGACCTTTGCTAGGGCTTCAAAGGCACCCAGCCTTCAGGGGGGGTTTTGGGGAGTTCTCTGTCTATGCTTATCAGATAGTGAAGGCAATAAACAGTTTCCCACACTTTGCCTCGTAGCATCTGCTATAAACTAAAGGCATGGCTGCAGGAATGGTCGCTGTCTCTCAGAGAAGCAGCATCCCACTGAGATATGGCTTTCATTCTCTTGTCTGTCTTTTCTAAGCCTTTCAGCTGCCCCACTCAGGTTCACCCCGTGCTGGCGAGGCACACTTTAGAAAGATCTGCCTCCATGCTCCCAGGGCGGGTTCCTGCCTCAAACTCCGCCCTTACAGGAAACAGCTTCGGGAAACAGCTTGGGGGAGGGTGCAGCCGTTGCCAAGACAACCCCTGTAGGACTGACTTCCTTCCACTTGGTCACTATTCCTCTGTATGTGATGAACACCACCCATGGTTTTTATATAAGTAGATTGTATCCAGTGTCACCACGGAGTGACCTATTTGTTTTACTAAATACTCAAAGAGAAGGAATGTTAGGCAAAGAAGGAAAGATCATAAAAATGTTCTTTCAAAACTTTCATCTATAACTTGCTAACATATTACCTGTTTTCCATTTTAATTAAAATATTGAGAGAATATACATATTCCCTCATTTATGGTAATTGTATGTGTTTCCTCCCACCACCACATTCTTAAAGAAGAATTAGAAAACTTGGTATTAGATAATGATGGTATTAAAAATGTTGACTGATGTAAAAATTAAAGTAATACTTTTTACCCTGATAGACCTATGGCACTTTAATTTTTTAATAATCCTGAAGGCAGAGGTTGCTAGCTCCATACCACAGATGACAAATATAAATAGCAAGCTTATTAGGTTGCCAGGCACCTAAAGGATTTATTTATTTTTAAATATATTTTATATTGAGTTTTTACAGAGAGGAAGGGAGAGAGAGGTAGAAATATCGATGAGAGAGAAACATCGATCAGCTGCCTCCTGCACACCCCCTACTGGGGACGTGACCGCAACCAAGGTACATGCCCTTGACCGGAATCGAACCTGGGACCCTTCAGTTCGCAGGCCGATGCTCTATCCACTGAGCCAAACCGGTTAGGGCAAGAGATCTTCCTTTTTTTTGGTGATACATTGTATTCCATGGTGAAATTGTACCACAGCTTTTTCATCCACTCATCTGCTGATGGCCCTTGGGCTGTTTCCAGATCTTAGATATTGTAAACTGTGCTGCTATGTTCATAGGGGTTGATACATTCTTTCTGATTGGTGTTTCCAGATTCTTAGGATATAATCTGAGAAGTGGGATCACTGGGTCAAATGGAAGTTCCATATTTAATTTTTTGAGGAAACTCCAGACTGTTTTCCATAACAGCTGCCCAGTCTGCATTCCCACCAATGGTGTACTAGAGTTCCCTTTTCTCCACATCCTGGCCAGCACTTCTCACTTGTTGATTTGTTAATGGTAGCCATTGTGACAGATGTGAGGTGATACTTCACTGTCATTTGAATTTGCATCTCTCTGATGATCAGTGACTTCAAGCATTTTTTCATGTGTCTTTTGGCCATCTATACGTCCTCTTTGGAGAAGGGTCTATTTAGGTCCTTTGCCCATTTTTGAACTGGATTGTTTGTCCTCCTTTTGTTAAGTTGTATGAGTTCCTTATATATTTAGGATATTAACCCTTTATCAGATGTATCATTGCCAAATATGTTCTCCCATAGAGTGGGCTCCCATTTCATTTTGTTGATGGTTTCTTTTGCTGTGCAGAGGCTTTTTATTTAAATGTAGTCCCATTTGTTTCTCTCTCTCTCTCTCTCTCTCTCTCTCTCTATATATATATATATATATATATATATATATATATATATATTACACATATATATTTCTTCTTCCCATTACATCAATCCCTTTAGCATTTCTTGTGGTGCTGGTTTGGTGGTGACAAACACCATTTGCCATATTTTGTCTTGAAAGCACTTTATTGCACCATCTATTTTGAATGATAGCTTTGCTAGATATAGTAATCTTGGTTCCTGATCCTTGCTTTTCATTACCTTGAGTTCTTCATGCCATTCCCATCTGGCTGTAGAGTTTCTGATGAGAAATGAGCTGACAGCCTTATGGGAGGTCCTTTGTAAGGAAAAAATTGCTTTTCTCTTGCTGCCTTTAAGATTCTGTCTTTGTCCACTGGGCAGTGGGGGCTTGCCCGGGGTGGGAATGGTTGGAGCGGGGGGGAGAGGAGGGAGGGTCAATTGGGGGAAAGGGAGACATATGTAAAACTTAAGATAATAATAATAAAAAAAGTTTAGTATATATTTTAAAAATAAAATTAGAAAACTAAAATAAAAATCTGAAATTTAAAAATTAAAATTAAATAAAAAAGATTCTGTCTTTGTCTTTAATTTTTGGCATTTTAATTGTGATGTGTTGGGCATGGCCCTATTTAGGTTCTTCTTGCTTGGGACTCTCTGTGCTTCCTGAACTTCTGTGACTTTTTCTTTCACCAGGTTAAGAAAGTTTTCTTCCATTATTTCTTCAAATGCATTCTCTATCCCTTGTTCACTTTGTTCCCTTTCTGGCACTCCTATTATGCAAATATTGTTATGTTTCATGTTGTCCCACAGCTCATGTAAGCTTTACTCCTGTTTTGGTATTTTTTATTTATTTGTGTGTTTTGTTTTTTTAATAAATCTTTATTATAGAAAGTATTACCTATGTCCCCTTTCTCCCCCCATTGGCCCCTTCAAGCCTGCCCCCACCCCCCTCCCCAGGCCTTCACCACCCTATTGTCTGTGTCCATAGGTTATGCTTTTATGCATACAAGGTCTTTGGTTGATTACTGCCCACCCACCTACCCACCCTCCCCCACCTTCCCTTCGAGATTGCACACTCTGTTCCATGCTTCCATGTCTCTGGATCCACTCTGTTCATTAATTTATTTTGTTATTTAGATTCCACATATGAGTGAGATAATGTGATATTTGTCTTTCTCTGCCTGACTTATTTCACTTAGAGTGATACTCTCCAGGTCCCTCCTTCTGTCTCAAAGGGTAAGAGATTCTTCTTTTTTACTGCTGCATAGTATTTCATGGTATAAATATACCACAGCTATTTTATCCACTCATCTACTGATGGGCACTTGGGCTATTTCCAAATCTTAGCTATTGTAAATTGTGCTGTTATGAACATAGGAGTGCATACATTCATTCTAATTGGTGTTTCAGGTTTCTTAAGATATATTCCTGGAGCTCCAGTGGCGCAATCGGTTAGCGCGCGGTACTTATAAGATATATTCTTAGAAGTGGGTATCCTGGGTCAAATGGAAGTTCCATATTTAATTTTTTGAGGAAACGCCATACTCTTTTTAATAATGGCTGTACCAATCTGCATTCCCACCAGTAGTGTACTAGGGTTCCTTTTTCTCCACATTCTCCCCAGCACTTATTGTTTGTTGATTTGTTGATGGTAGCCATTTTGACAGGTGTGCAGCGATACCACATTGTCGTTTCAATTTGCCTCTCTCTGATGATCAGTGACTTTGAGCATTTTTTCATATGTCTGTTGGCCATCTGTATGTCTACTTTGAAGAAGTGTCTATTTAGGTCCTTTGCCCATATTTTAGTTGAATTGTTTGTCTTTCTTTTGTTACATTGTAGAGGTCCTTATATATTTTGGATATTAACCCTTTATCAGATGTATCATTGCCAAATATGTTCTCCCATACAGTGAGATCCCTTTTCATTTTGTTGATGGTTTCTTTGCTGTGCTGAAGCTTCTTATTTTGATGTAATTCTATTTGTTTATTTTCACCTTAGGTTTTTTGTATTTGTTTGTTTTTTGTTTTTGTTTTTTTCCCCCTAGGAGATGTGTCCATAAACATATTGCTACAAGAGATGTCTGAGATTCTACTGCCTATGGTTTCTTCTAGGATTTGTATCATTTCCCAACTGACATCTAAATCTTTTGTTCATTTTGAGTTTATTCTTGTATCTGGAGTAAGTTGATGGTCTAGTTTCTTTCTTTTTTTTTTTTTTTTGCATGTATTTGTCCATTTTCCTGAACACCATTCATTGAAGAGACTGTTTTGACTCCATTGTATGTTCTTACCTCCTTTGTCAAATATTAATTGAGCATAATGGCTTGGGCCAGTTTATGAGTTTCTACTTTGTTCCATTGATCTATTTGCCTCTTCTTGTGCTAATGCCATGTACTCCTATTGATTAACTGATTTTTCTTTTTGTTTCTTGGATTGAATGATTTTTTTCTACCCTGTCTTCAAATTCATTGATCCAATCCTCACTTCCCCAATCTTTTGTGTGTCCCTTCCACTGTGTTCTATATTAATGCTATGTCATTCTTCAGTTACTATATCTTTTCTCAAATTGTTGAGCATCTTTGCCATCATTATTCTAACTTTATGTCTGGTAAATTTCTTATCTCCATTTCATTTAGCTCTTCTGGAGAATTCTCTTGTGCTTTCATTGGGGTTTGTTTTTTTGTCTCCCCATTTTGGTTGTGTGTTTGGGGTTGAGTCTGTGTATTACATAGATCTTCTACAAGTCCCAATCTCTAGTGAAGAACAAAGTCAGAAGTTGTTTGTGACTGGTCCAGAGTACCCTGCTTGGACCGATCAGCAATCCAAAGCTTGTGGCTCTCCCCAAGATCTTCACCAGGGACTGCTGTTTCTAGCCTAGGACCAGGATTAGATCAAAGACTCAAAACCTCCTTATACCCACCTATGCCTGCAGTCCCATTGACATTCAGTTTTGATTAGCCTCAGGTTATTGACCACAGGGTGGGGTTGAGATGTCCTCCAACAGGGTAGGGCAACTGCCTTCCCCCAGGCAAAACTGCTTGGATACCAAAGGTTCACTGGACAAAAATGTCCTCTGCGGTGTGAGGGAATGGCTTAGCACAGGAAACCAGGGTATCAGTCCTCCAAGCTCCAATCCCAGAGCCACCAAGCCTGGGTCCTGTTCACACAGCTCCAGTCCACTCAGCCCTCTCTCAGTTGGAACCCACAGTGTGTGGCTGCACACGAAATTTTGTGCATTAGCCCTTTTGTGCGTTTCAAGCTGTTTGTCCCTGGCAGGTAGCAATCCCGTTGCTTTTCTCAGCCAGATATTATGTGGGCACCTTTCTTAGTTCTGGTGCTCTGGGCTGGGGAATCAAGCCTGGGGTTTAGGCACTAAAATTCTCAATGGGAACCCCCCACAGCTGAGATATTCCTCCAGAACTTCAGCTGCTGTCTGTGGGAGCTCAACCAGCCCTTTCGTACCCCTGCACTTCCTACCAGTCTCTGTGCGGTCTCTACTTTCTGTCCTCAGTTATCAGGGTTCTCTCCAGCTAGTCTTCAGTTGATTATTCAGGATGGTTCTTCTGTATTTTAATTGTATTTCCAGTTTGGTCCTGGGAGAGTGTCAGTGTAGTTTCCACTTTCTCTACCACCATTTTAGAGTAGCTTCTAAGATTCTTAATCATACAGCCCCATAGCCCTAATATTCTTTGCATAATAGATAGAAGTCTGTCTTTAAAAATTATGCATGTGATATTTTGGGACATACCTTGGCTTCCAACGAGCTTTACAGGGAAATACAAAGTTTTTAAGAGAATTATACTGACTTGGATCAAAGGGGAAAGAGACAGTTCAAAATAAAAAGATTTTTATAGGCAGAATGCAGGCTGAGGTGTCTACTTAGCTATAAATGTAGACTACTTCTCACAGAAAAGACAGGACCTCTTTGAGAGCTGAGTCAACAGCCCAGAGAGAGGCTTCAAGAGCCACAGAGTACAGTGGGTTAGACCTGTGGTCGGCAAACTGTGCCTCGTGAGCCACATGCAGCTCTTTGGCCCCTTGAGTGTGGCTCTTCCTAAGCCTTAGGAGTACCCTAATTAAGTAAATAACAATGTACCTACCTATATAGTTTAAGTTTAAAAAATTTGGCTCTCAAAAGAAAATTCAATCGTTGTACTTTTGATATTTGGCTCTGTTGACTAATGAGTTCACCGACCACTGGGTTAGACAACCAAATTAGGGAGCAGAAGTGGGCCTATTTGAAGATGCATTCTGATCCTCCTAGTAGAGCTCTCTGACATTTGTCTGGGTGAATTTCAGATGAGTGGCTACTATGTGCCTCTATTTTCCTAATCTTTTTGAAAGGAGAAGTCAGTACAATTATCCCGTCCCTGACTGATCATTATATGTTAGGAACTAGGGAACAGATAACTTGTTGTTTTTTGTTCACAGGTCTCTGAATCAAGAGGCACTGCAGCCTCAAAGAGCCTCATCTGCTTATTGACCTTATGCAAAACACAAGCTTATGGGCTCTGAGACTTTGCTATGATTGGATGAGTCTTGGGCAGCCAGGAGACCAGGTGAATGCATTTTGAATATGAGAGAAATGGGAATTATTGCAGCCAGTAGACAATCCAGGGCAGCCTTGGGCAAACTACCGCCCGTGGGCCGGATCCGGCCCGTTTGAAATGAATAAAACTATTAAAAAAAAAGGCCATACCCTTTTATGTAATGATGTTTACTATGAATTTATATTAGTTCACACAAACACTCCATCCATGCTTTTGTTCCAGCCCTCCGGTCCAGTTTAAGAACCCATTGTGGCCCTCGAGTCAAAAAGTTTGCCCACCCCTGATCCAGGGGAATGATAATCCTACAGGTGAGAATGAAACTTGGTCAGACATCTGTAGGCAGGGTTGAAGTAATATGTGAGAAGAAGGAATGGGTATCTAAAGCCAAAAAGGCAGTTGATGACAAATCTGAGTAGGGTACATAAAAACCTAGAGTTCAGGAGACTTAAAGATTAGATACAGAAGGCAGTGATAATGAAGTAGGTAAAGAAAATCTATTCATATACATAGAAAATGTGAGCAATGCTCCTTTGACTTCAGAAGTGCTGCCAAGCCTTGTGAAGACCCACATTGCTCTCTGCAAGCACATCTTCACTGGGCTGAAGGAGTTCGAGCATTTCTTAACATTTTCATGCTCCAGCCCTCAAATCACTTCTTAAATTTGAAACTCTGCAATCCCAGACTCTGAATGTAACTGCAACCTCTTTCTTTTTTCATCCTTGCATATTACCTGAGCCTGAATTACACCTGCTCTTTACCTCATCAAGACCTCCAGTTACCCAACCCTGGCATGTTTCCTCATTAAATTTCCCTCTCTGATCTGCGCCTTTCTGAAACCACCATTGACTCAGCATCATCACCAACATCTTCTCTTGGCCCCAATCTGCATCCCGATTCCTGATCCTATCCAGAATTAATTCAATTATCTTTTTCTCTGGGAATAAATCCCTAATTTTAGAGCACTGATGGAGGATATCAAAACCTAGATCAATTTTATTCCAATGACCGTCTAAGGTTCTCATTTCAGATACACCCTTAACAGTTCTCTATAATCTTTTTGCTTAAGCTTCCTCCCTAAAGCAGTGGCACAACTCTCTTCAAGCTGTATCACTGTACTTGCAAAACGCACTCTGCCGAAACACATTTCCTATCCTTCCACAAAGCTTCTTAAACATTTTGAAAACTTCTTATAGCCTAGAAAAGAAAACCCAGTGTTCTTATCATGCCAGGACCTTCACTGTCTTCTTAGGTAATTTTCACTCCTTACTTCCAACCTTGGTGCTGCTGTGCCTTTGCAGGACCCACATCAGACTACTTACTTCACGTGTCTAACACCTCCTGCCTTCATGCCTTTGCTTTTGCTCATACTTTATCCTCTACTAGAACAGCTTTCACTGTCTCACCACAGTATGATTAATTCTTCCTCACCAGTATTTCTAAGACGCTTTATACATACTCTCTAATGCCCTTATTGCATTGTGACTATACTATAAGTATGTGTTTAACTTCTTTCATATACACGCTAGTATCTTAAAGACAAGTACAAGGTATTATTTCAAAGTTTTGTTCCTGAATAGGTTTGTTTGCCTGTTTGGTGGGGTTTGCTTTTGTTTGCTTCTGTTTTTTTTACAACTAGAAAATTAATCAGCACATAAATAGCACTTAATAAATAGTTCTTAAGTAAATGGGAGCATAGAAATATAATAAGGACATTGGAATGTCTCAGAATTGAAAAAGCAATAAAAGATGTTTGAAAACTCTATGAACACATTCCTACCATTATAATTTGAACATCAATTAAACCTGGTCATTAAACCTGGTCATTATCTTAAACATTCCCAGAAAGAAACAGTTCATTCTATTGGATACTTGCCTCCATTTGAATACAATCCTTACTCTGTAACAATATTTTACAGAAAAGAAATTACTTTATCGACCTCAATACTAGAAGAGTTATTAAGTAAAGTAACAACTCTCTCACAGACAGTAAAATGGTTTTTTCCACAAGCCAGTTATATTGTTATTGTTGAAACATTAATTACACCTCTATACTTCATTTTTCTTGCCTATGGAAGGGGAGAAAATAACTGTACCTATCTTTTAGATTAGCACTGACAATTAAGTGGGCTAATACATGTAAAGCAGTTAACATCCCTGGAGAAGTAGAAACTCAGAAAAGACAAGTATTATTGTTATTCTAATTGGAGCAGCCAACTTTGTAGGTTCTCATGAGTTCTTGAGAAAATTGAATGTTACTTTCATGTTATTAATAAAACTATGTGTGTAAGAACCCCTTCAGGTCCTTATAATCTAAAGTAAGTTAAACTAGGAGTGTATAGTTTAAACTGAACAGTAACAATATAATTGGACATTAAGATAATATAATTATCTTAATTATATAAGATAATTATATAAAATAATTATATAATTATATAGAAAAATATAAATTAACATTAGATTTTTTTTAATGTATGTAAGTAGAGGAGTGAAACATATCATGTAGCTAGTTCAATAAATTAGCAAATATTCATGCAGAGTAAATCCTGGGAAGTTTTTATCTCTGTCTTATTATCAAAAAGGCTACATATAGTCAATGGGACTACAGGCTCCACTTAAAGAGTAGTCCTGACTCTTACTCAATGAAGACATTCAAAACATAGAATACAATCTATGTTTTAAGAGTAGGGGAAACTTGAGTGACATTGCTTATGTTCAGTAACCCAGAAGTGGTCCCTAGCACCATGAGGACTCACAGTGGGAACTTCAGATATAAAGGAATATGAATGAATCTAATTACAGGCTGTGTTTGAATCAATAATGGTACATTATTTATTGAAATTCTAATTGTAAGTGGCAAGAAAAATAAGACAAAAAGGTATAGAAACTGAATTGCAACTGGCTGCATTTATTTTCCCATTTTCTTTGTTTTCTATAAATACACTGTCAGATTAATTTTTCTAAATTTAATAATGAAAAGATTCCTTATAAACTGTAACAGAATTTATGTGACACATTTTTATTTTTTTCCTTAGTACTAAATACCATTTTATTAAACTTAATTTGAATGCTACAGTGTGATGCTTAGAGATATAAGTTGAATTATTAAATAATTTACTTTCTTATTTTAAGCTGGTCCATTTTCCTACAGAACTATTTTTTATTATGGAAACACACAGAACTATTTTCAGTTTCTTTTTTTAATATTCCGTTCAACATGTAATTTGAAGATTATCTCTTGAAGAGGCTTGTGTGCCAAAATTATCAGGCAAATTAAAGTGGAAGTTATTTATAACACTTATAACATGGGAAATATCAGCACTTTTAAATGAATTCTCATAATACTAAATAATCTTGTAAAAGAATTAACCAATTAAGAAAACATTTAGCCCTTTTATTGAATACATAGTGCAAATTTTATGATGGGATAATGGGGTAAAATTGGAAGGAAGGTAGAAATTAATTAAACTACCATGTTTCCAAGATGCCTAAATGGCTTTGGAGTAAGCATTTCACCACAGACCATTGACCCCTCATACCCACCCCAGAGATGTTTCTAGGGAAGACAGCTAAAGACTGTGAGGTCCACTGATATTGAAAGCATATATCAAGGATTTTCATGACGGTTCTGATGATGCTGATAAGCACACCATTATGCCTCAGGACCTGAGATCCAATATTGTTTTAGGAAATAGGGTCATATGGCATAACTCCCCTACAGGCTGAAAAGAGTGGAAATGACGTGGGGAGAAGGGAGTTAAAATGCCTAGAGCAGGAGGTCCAAGAGCTGCCCCAAGACCTCAAAAAAAAAAAAAAAAAAATAGGGAACTACCAGAAGAAAAGTAGGAGTAAGATCGTTTATTTGAGACACTCCAAGAAGTCAGTTAGGAATGTGAGAGAGACGCTGAGAAAGGTGTACAGTAGAACTGTCACAGCTGCTGTCAATGAGAGAAACTCATAGATGCTACAGCAGTGAAAGGATTAACAAACGGCTGAGGAACAACCATATTGATTACCCACCACCCACCTGACTCCCAGGACCAGCACCATCAGCATCACCTGGGCTCCTGTTAGAAATGCACATCTGGGCTCCCTGCCCCAGATTTACTAAATCTCAAACTCCAGAGGCTGGGACCAAGTCATCTGTGTTTTACCAAGCCCCCCTGGTGATTCTGACGCAAACTAAAATCCAGAACAATTGGTTTAGAATTGCAAAGGAAACTTCAGCCTCCATTCTTCATCTGGAGTTGTCTTACCCTTTAAAAACAGCTAAGTGTTGATATAAATTATAATGTAGATATACAACTCCTTTTCAATTACACACCGCAGAAATACTCATTTTCCAGGTAGTAGGTATTCAAATTTCTTCTGCCCCTCAATTTTCTTAGAAGAAGCTATCAGAACCTGCCTTAAATAAATATGAGAAAATAAAAATTAAATGTAATGCTGGTAAACCAAATACAAGCAGAATATTAAATATGCTGCACGCCAGTGTTTTATAATGCACACACACTTCAAAAGAAGCACTTGATATAAAAATATCAACTATTTTAAATTATTGTTCTATTAGTTCCAACAAATGAAACATAACCATTTAAAGTAAAAACCTATTTAAGGAATATGGAGGTAAAATTATTATGAGTTATAAGTAAGAATAAAGTTTCAGATTTTCATGTTCTTTCTTCTCTTCCTAAGATATAGGCAGCTGGTAAAGAATTATTCAAGAAAGAGAGAAGGGTAGATGCAAAAAATTATTATAAAAATAATTATTCTTATTTGATTATATTCTTATTGCTCTTATTTAACTTGTAATTAAATAATATCATGTACTGCCTCAAAAAACATAAGCCAGTTTAGAGGGTCTTCTTTCAAAAGTAATGTTACATGGTCATTATCATTGTGATCTGTAGAAAAGAATAATTTCCATTTCAGGGTGTGTGCCATGCTGAGCTCTCCTTACTGTCACAGTCATCTCAGTAGGTGGGTTATTTGGTCAGATGTGTCACTGTAATAATAGGCAATGTTGTTCAGTCATTTAACTGTATCTAATTTTATTTCATTTTAAACTAAATTAACTACTTCTAACCACAAAGACTACTAAACACTCTGATGTTTTACTAATTTCATAAAATAATCATGGAATTCTAGAGAGATACTAAAAATATTTTATTTTTGTTTATTTTTCTTTTTATAACCTTTACATTATGGCATAAAGTGCATTAAATTTTCCTTTAGTCTTCATAAACCCAATAATAATGTCCTCAATGTAACTTTGAATTAAGTACAAGATTGTTTATGATTTTAAATACTGCCTTTAAAATAATATTTTCTTTTGTAATGCACAAATGAATATTAATGACATGTGCTTTTAAACTTTTTCTGGCACAAACAGAGAAAATCATAGCTAGGATTAATACAGTTTTTTAATGCAATTCTATAATGGTAGAGATTTTACTGAATTATAGTTTAGTTTACTCATAAAAATTATTTTATTTGAGGGGTATTTCAAGAAATGTTTTGAAAATTATTTGTTACTATTCTCATTGGTTTCTTAAATTTAATATAAAAGAAAATGAGTAATCTCAATTCATTTTTTTAATCTATAGAATGTTCTGGGAAAACATACACATATACTTTTTACAAATTTATTCTGAAAGGAAGAGAAAAATATTTAAAGCTTTCTCTGAACTGTTTTTCCCCTCCTTTGTTACAGATATCTATTTTTCAGCTATATTAATATTCTCAAACAAAGAAATGGATTTCTTAAATTCATCTGATCAAAATTTAACCTCAGAAGAACTATTAGACAGAATGCCATCCAAGATTCTGGTGTCCCTCACTCTCTCTGGGCTGGCGCTGATGACCACCACCATCAACTCTCTTGTGATCGCTGCAATTATTGTGACCCGGAAGCTGCACCACCCAGCCAACTATTTAATTTGCTCCCTGGCAGTTACAGATTTTCTTGTAGCTGTCCTGGTGATGCCTTTCAGCATCGTGTACATTGTGAAAGAGAGCTGGATTATGGGGCAAGTGGTCTGTGACATTTGGCTAAGCGTTGACATTACGTGCTGCACGTGCTCCATCTTGCACCTCTCTGCTATAGCTTTGGATCGGTATCGGGCAATCACAGATGCTGTCGAGTATGCCAGGAAAAGGACTCCCAAGAATGCTGGCATTATGATTACAGTAGTTTGGATTATATCTGTTTTTATCTCTATGCCTCCTCTGTTCTGGAGGCACCAAGGAACTAGTAGAGATGATGAATGCATCATCAAACACGACCACATTGTTTCCACTATTTACTCAACATTTGGAGCTTTCTACATCCCATTGACATTGATTTTGATCCTCTACTACAAAATATATAAAGCAGCAAAGACGTTATACCACAAGAGGCAAGCCAGTAGGATTGTCAAGGAGGAGCTTAATGGTCAAGTTCTTTTGGAGAGTGGTGAGAAAAGCACCACACTGGTCTCCACAACCTACATGCTAGAAAAGTCTTTATCTGATCCATCAACAGACTTTGATAAAATTCATAGCACAATGAAAAGTCCCAGGTCTGAATTCAAGCATGAGAAATCTTGGAGAAGGCAAAAGATCTCAGGAACAAGAGAACGCAAAGCAGCCACTACCCTGGGATTAATTTTGGGTGCATTTGTCATATGTTGGCTTCCTTTTTTTGTAAAAGAATTGGTTGTTAATGTCTGTGAAAAATGTAAAATTTCTGAAGAAATGTCAAATTTTTTGACATGGCTTGGATATCTCAATTCTCTTATAAATCCACTGATTTATACAATCTTTAATGAAGATTTCAAGAAAGCATTCCAAAAACTTGTACGATGTCGATGTTAGTTTTAAAAAGATTTATTATTAAAAGGTTGCGATTATTTTTTTTGAGGTGAAGTAACTAAGTGAATGCTAAATGATAAAGCATTTAAACTTTTAGAAGGACATAAATTAAAACTGCTAAAATGATAAGACTAGTTTATATTTTAATAGCAACAGGAATATTAAATGTATTGATATAAAGATATTACTTTTGACCATCATTTTAGAGTACTCAAAATGAGAAAATAATTTATTGTTTATAAGCAGTGTTTTGCCTATGCAATGTTCCTAAAAAGCTAACTGGAAATATATATATATATATATATATATTTAATAACAGTAGTTTTCCAGATTTATATCTTACAAAAATTACAAAAGAGTGTTCAATTAACAACATACCTCCTTTCATACTGTCTATAGAATCCTACTGTTTTATTATATAATTCAATTATTTTATTAAAAATATATAATTCACCACAAAGCACATCTTTCTCCTACCTAAACACTCTTGTTCCCTGTCCATCTTACCATGGGCAATAGGACAGGAGGGAAGGAGTTATCAAGATTCTTAGTATGACTGGAGGAAATGAAAAAGTCAGAGATAGAGAATATCTCTGTATTTAAATAGTAGAGTAATCATAAAGTGAGTTAGGGACTGCAAAATAATTTTAGATACCGAACTTATGCATATTTAACATATTATTTTGTTTCATGTGAATTCCTAGAGTAGTTTTAATTAAACTTAATTTAATTTTTTTCATCACCATTTATCCCCCTATACCCTCTTCCACTTCCATCCACTGCCCTTGGCCCCACAATCACCACACTGTTGTCTGCCAACCATCTGTTATCAACATTTGAAATCAAAGTCTTACTCTAAATAGCAATAACTCAAGGGGAAAAGGTGAGGGAGGTCAAGGAGAGGTGTTATACTTACACATGTTTATTTAGAAATCAAATGTGAGGCACTAAGAACACTAGGCTACTCACCATAGTTATTATACTCATAATGTCTTTTTAAGAATGTAAAATATATTTTCTTTCTGTTCATGTTAATAAGCTTAATTCTAACTAAAATGTTCATGAGCCTTTACACTTCAACATTTCCATACCTTCTATTGAAATATTATTTCCTTTTTATTAGAGAGAATGTGATAGAAACTTTTAGAACTTTTCACTGACTTAAAAAAAAAAATCTAGTTTCCAATTGGTAGAAATGAATAAGCAGATACTCATTATCATGATAAATATATTTATATGATAATTACATATGCATATACCTCCCAATTCGTTATTCTACTAGTTCAGTGAACTAAAGCAATTTCATAATTTTCTCTTCCATATTTAGATAGAGATTTGAAAACAATAGAGAAGATTACAGGCCACCTTTTGAAAGGCCTACCATCAACCAAGATTATTTGAAAAACAATACATTTTTTTAAGCTGTACCATTATGTGTATTCTAAACATTCTTTCTTTGTGGATGCTTAAAGTACATTGCATTTTTTATGTCTCTATAACACATTATTCTCAATCTAACAAATATTTACAGAGTTCTTACTTTATATAATGTCTTCTTAAGAATTACTACATAGAAGATACAAGAAATACTATACTATGTACTATATAGAAGACACAAGAAATATTAGAATACAGTTTATTCCCTTAACATGTTTGCAATCTAAAAGGTAAGGGGTTAGGGGGACGGGGGATGAATGCTATAATGGAAAAGAAAACAAAGATCTGGCATGGAAACTGCTTACATACTTATAATGGTTAAATTAAAATATCACTTATGGTTCAGAAAAATCAGGAAAATTTTATAAAAATATATCTAAAATATTATTAAATAAACAACATTTGGGTAAGAGAAATGGAAGAGCATGCTCCAGGTGTGGCAACATCAGTTCAGACTGCATCCTGCAAGTATTTGGTGGACATGTTTACGAAACATCAGTGAGTTTGGCAACTATTTAAAACAGGAGGAAAAGAAAAGATTAAGAGAGAAAATGGCTGTCATTGTGGCTGACTCTGAATGTCAGAAAAAGAACTTTACTGTCAATTTGGTTACTATCTATCAATGAGTGGTCACTGGAACTTTTTAGTAGAAAAATTATAAGTTTAGGACATGGATTCAAGCAAATAGGGTACTTGGAGATGATGACTTTTTGTTAGAAAGCAAATCAATAATCCAGGCAATGAAGTCTTGAACTTGATTCTGGCAATGAGAAGGAAAGGGTAGAAACCGATGAAAGATAGTCTGGCAGTAGAATCTACAGGATATAGCAAATATGTTAATAAGCAGGCAGGCCGATGAAAAGACATGACTCAGATAACTTGTCCTCAACTAAAATGAGAAACACAAGAGAAAGGCCCTTGCCTTCTGGTGAGGTGACTTCTGTTGTGGGTATATCAAACACATAAAGACATGTCAGCTCACAGGCACTATGAGCAAAACAAAACTAACAAGATGATTAGGGTTATCTAAAGCTCTGTTGTCCTCTTCTCTTTGTCTCCCAGGAACTTATGCTGTGTTGACAATTCAAAGCCTGCTCTAGTCCCTGTCACTCTCTGCTTATTTCTCTTTTCCCTTCTCACCAAAATTTGATTGTGATTTATTCATGAAAGGCCTTGCTTAAGTTAAAATAATCTGTTAAATTGATTTTTTTAACCCACCTCAGAAATGTATATATTTATATTGGAGAACTCACCAATCACAGCCCATCAACCCAAGGGAACAAATCTGAAGCGGAGTATGTTTATCCAAATACACATACCACCCTCTACTCTGAGTTGGACTGTAGTGAAAATCTAGGAACATGTAGTGACAAAGAAGTCAAGTCTCCCTTCAGAGCTCTGGGATTAATCAAGTTTATTATTTCTGTGTGCATAGACTTTTTTTTATCCAAACTTACCGTGACACATTACAGTAACTATCACTTTATCCGTGTGTTTCCCCCATGTCCTGGAGGTACGGGTCATGCCACCTCTCATGAACAAATATGAGTGATTTATTTTTAATATATTTAAATAGTAGGTAATATAGGACCAAGTGCAATTTGTACTTTCTTTGAAATTTACTAAAAGCAGATTACACATAACATGATATTATTCGCTGAATACTTAGGATTTATGTAATGAAATAAAATGTCAATGAAAGCTTTCCAAGTAACTAAAAGTTAAGGATTTTTACAAAATATATTTTTCACACTGATAACAAATGTAATGATATAATAATGTTTATAACTTAACTGATAAGGTAGAGGAAGAAAGTATAAATATCATAGAAAGTGGTTAAATATTAGATAATGAAAGTTAATTTCTGCTACAATTTTAAATATAACAGCACTAGAAAAATAAATGGAGATTTTATTTTTGCTTTGCTTCTAAACATTTTCAAATGAAGGGTGTAAGAAAGGCAGGGACAAAACACAAAAGAAAGATAGGAAATCAAACTACTGGTTACTAAATTCCATCTAATACTTTATGATTAAGTACAAATTATGTTTGAAAACTCACTACTGCTTATGAAATATAATCTATACTAATAAAAGGGTAATATGCTAATTAGACCAGGTCAACCAGCCACCTTCCAGATGTCTGACTTCCTTCCGGACAAAGCCATGGTGGTGGGAGCCAAGGCAGAGGCAGTTAGGGGCAAGGTCAGGCTGGCAGGGGGTTAGAGGTGAGATCAGCTGGCAGGGCATTAGAGGTGATCAGGCCAGCAAGGGAGGGCAGTTGCGGGTGAACTGGCCTGCAGGGGAGGGCTGTTGGGGGCGAGGCAGGCAGGCAGGTAAGTGGGTAGGAGCCACTGGTCCTGGATTGTGAGAGGGATGTCTGCACTGGGATCAGGCCTAAACCGGCAGTCAGACATCCCCCAAGGGGTCCCAGATTGAAGAGGATGCAGGCCAGACTGAGGGACACCCCCCATGCATGAATTTCATGCACTGAGCCTCTAGTATCCTATATAATAAAATCCTAAAATGCAAATCAACCAAACAGCAGAACGACCGGTTGCTATGACTTACACTGACCACCAGGGGTCAGATGCTCAATGCAAGAGCTTCTCCCAGGCCACAGGCCCCAGGCCAGCTAAGGCGGGTGTCAGCGGGGGGCCCCCTGATCACCCCGCTGGTCACCCCACAGATCGGCCTTGATCGCTGGCCAGGCCTAGGGACCCTACCTGTGCATGAATTTTGTGCATTGGGCCTCTAGTCTATATATATATATAAAAGCCTATGTGACCTAATGATTGAAATGACCAGTTGCTATGATGCACACTGACCACCAGGGGGCAGACACTCACCACAAGAGCTGCCCCCTTGTGGTCAGTATGCTCCCACAGCCAACCTCCCGTGAGCCCTCACCCCCTGTCCAGCTAGCCTGATGGCCCCAATCAGGGCAACCAACCTCCCGCAGCCATCCATGGACTGGCCAACTTCCTGCAGCCCCTACCCTCCAAACCCCCCTTGGAATGGGCGCCAGATGCAGGGCTCATGGCTGGAGAGCACTGCTGCAGTGGCGTGAGCCTCTCCCGATCAGGACTGACTGGACACGAGCCTGCGGCAGGCCCAGTAGGGCGGGGATGAGCGGGAGTGACAGGCAGCATTGGACTGCTGGTTTCAGCCCAATCTTTGCAGGCCACACCGAGGGGCCCCACCCATACATGAATTCGTGCACCAGGCCTCTAGTCTTTATTATAAAACTGGTGTAAGCTTATGGATTGCCTACCTCAATAGTTTGTTTTGTTTCACAATAAATCCATGAAGTCAAATCCATAGCATAAACAGTTTATCCAGGTACTGGCATCTGATGGATCAATCCTTATATAGGGACATTTTCATTTTGAATCTCCAGTCTTCCTTCCCCTATTCTGGTGAATTTGATCTTCTCCCTCCTTCCAACCCCACATGTGCTCTAGGGTGCATGTGTTCTAGGGTGCCTGCTTGCAAGTGAATAAAAGCTTCCTTGGGACCCATTTCTACATTATTTATTATATCAGTTATGTAAGCTCCAAATTAAAAAATTCCCTTAGCAGAGCATAAGTCCCACATGCACACGGTCAATCTTAAACTTGCCCCTCTATATCCAAGAGTTTTGTGTACAATAGCTAAGATCTGGAAACAGCCCAAGTGCCCATCAGTAGATGAATGGATAAAAAAACTGTGGTACATATACACCATGGGATACTATACAACAGTAAAAAAGAAAGATCTCTTACCCTTTGAGACAGCATGGAGGGACCTGGAGATGTGCTAAACAAAATAAGCCAGTCAGAGAAAGACACATATCACATGATCTTATTCATATGTGGAATCTAATGAGCAAAATAAACTGTTGAACAAAAGAGATCCAGTGATACAGAAGCATGGAACAGACTGCCGAATCTCAGAGGGAAGGTGGGGATGGGTGGGTAGGTGAGAAGATATCAAGCAAAGAACTTGTATGCATATATGCATAACCCATGGACACAAACAATAGGGTGGTAAAGGCCTAGGGTGAAGGGCAGAGGGTGGGAGTGGGCTAGAAGGGGTCAATGAGGGGTAGGGGGGACATATGTAATACTTTCAATAATAGTTTAGATACATAAATTGCCAATTGTACACCTGAAACCTATATAATTTTATAAACCAATGTCACCCCAATAAAGTTAATACAAATTTAAAAGGTAAAGATGTACAAATTGCCAGTTATAAAAACAATCATGGAGATGTAAAGTACAGCATAGGAAATATGATCAATAATATAATAACTATGTGTGGTATCAGGTGGGTTCTAGACTTATTGGGGTGATCACCTGATCAGTTATATAATGACTAATCACTACATTGTACACCTAAAACTAATATAATACTGTATGTCAATGGTAATTGAAAAAAATGTTTTAATTGAAAAAAAAAGAAATGGCGCATTAATTAGAAACCCATTACTAGGAAATGTATTGACTTGTTCTACCAAATGTTATGAAAGTGGGGGTGGTCATATGCTTCTTGTTGACATGCTTTCCTCTCCTTCAAGGAGTGAACAGTTTCCTCATGAAGTTATACAAGACCTCATTTGACTTACAGTCAGAGAATCAGTTTTAGTAGAAAGAAAACTTGAAGGATTTTTTCTTATCTAAAGTTTTTCAAAAAATAATTCTGCTCAATTCAAAATATGTCTGCTTAATTTGTTTTAGAAAATATGTGTTCCTAATATGTTCCTAATAACTTACAATGGTTATATTCAGACTTTTATTTTATCAGAAAATGTTTCTAAAGACAAGTTAATATTTCTGTCATGAATAAATTAAAAGTTTTCTTATAATATTGTGATTAATTTTTTTTGGTCATGTGAATCAATATGGTTTCTCCCATTAGTTAAAATGAGGAACATGTTGGAAGAAATATTTCCAAACATTATAATAAACTAGAGACCCGGTGCATGAATTCGTGCACAGGTGGGGTCTGGCCAGCCCACCGGCCAGTGGGGGGGAGGGGGTCTGCAGGCAGTTAGCCAGTCAGCCCTACCCCCTATTGGGGTGTTGGGGACCAATTGGGGGCAGGGAGTGCGATTGAGGCCCAAATCAGGCTGGTTGGCTGCTGCAGTGCACATCATAGCCACCAGTCATTCCGGTTGTTCTGGTCGTTCTACCATTCTGGTTGCTGGGCTTTTATATATATAGATGTTTGGTTATTGATATAGAATATATTCTCTGTGCAAAACATGAGAATACTTGAAATCCACCTGGAAAAAATTAAAAATTTTCAAAGAATTTATACTCCCTGGTTAGGTTAGAAATCATAAAAATTCTGTGTGTGTATGTTTCATTTTGCAGATATTAAGCACTGAATTGGTGTGGGGGGGGGGGGGGAGATCTTTTTAGCACCACACACTGTTGAACTTTAAGATGGAGGAAGAATGGAAGGATAATTCTTCAACAAGAAAAAGGAGGAGTAATTAAAGTTTCAGGTTTTTAAAACTAAAATCACCTGAAGAGTCACCTGAGATACTTACTGGTTACAAAGGCAGATTCCAAAGATTCTAAATCTCTAAGTCCAGAGTGGAGACAAAGAATCTGAGTCTTCAGCCAGGTTCTCAGTTTTCCAATGAAGGTGGAGCTTAGAGCTTTTCTAGAGACCACGGAAAACTCCCAGTCAGCTATTTAAGTGTTTTGTGGGACACAGTTCTAGCAGTGAAAATGCAATTTCACCACCATTCCACTCGTAAGTTGTTCAGAATCCATAAAGGTATTTGCTGCTACATGAAAAGTGCCTAATGCAAACTTTAACAGAAGTAAAAGTCACATCAACATTAATGAGTGGATTGTAAACATTCAGGAAGCAGTAAACAACTATTAAAATCTATTTTCAATCAGCATATTATTTACGCTTTGCTAGGGCAAAGAATAAATGTTTTTCATCACATAGGAAGAACTTTCTAGATTTGAAATCAGAAAAGGCTGAGTGAGAGTCCTGATTCTGCTAGTCATTACTTAATGCTGAACAAATTTTATCTATCCTGCTCTCTTTAGATTACAGTTCAAAGATTAAGGAGATAAAATGATATGAAGCAAATACTCTTGAAAAACACTAAAGTAGCCTAGCTGGTGTGCTCAGTGGTTGAGTGCCAACCTATGAACCAAGAAGTCACAGTTTGATTCTGGGTCAGGGCACATGCCTGGGTTATGAGCTCAATCCCCAGTGGGGGGTGTGCAGGAGGCAGCCAATCAATGATTCTCTCTCATCATTGATGCTTCTATCTCTCTCTCCCTGCCTCTCCCTCTCTGAAATCAATATATATATATGAAAAACACTAAAGGACTATCCAAAATAAATTAGCATTTTTGTTGTTATTATTCATTATAGTAGGGCTGGAGTGAGTCAGAGAGCACTTGAAATGGAACCTCAAATTTTGCATAACGCACTGCCTATTTCTGAGTCTGAAGAGAATCAAGTTGTTAATGGCATCCTGTTTCTGGCTCTCCCTGTAAGATCTATCCTTGGTGAGCAGTAACTCCCAACAATCCTACCAACAACTACAGAAATGCCACCCTTTTGGGCACTTGCCAGTCTCTTCCTTTGCTCTATCCTTCCATCCCTATGCAATGCTATCCTTCTTCCCTATTAAAATTATAACTGCAATTATTTCAGCATTAATTTCATCTATAAAAATATTCAGAGATAATTTCTCTTATATTTTAGGATTATGGTTTTATTTTAATTTTTTATATACTAAAGGGGAAATTTTCATTTGAAATTAGAATTCTCACCTGATGAAAATAAGTCAGAAGATGTAATTTTCAGTTCCATTGAGTGCAAGAAAAAACACAATCTTCTTGATTGATTGGTTTCACAGCAACTAAAAATAATAATGAAAGCTACTCAAAGAACATACGTTTATTTATTTACATTACTTCCATACCTATCTTAAATATTTTTGAATACTGAGTGAGCCTGATTCATTTTGCTATGTCCTAGTAACTTAAATAGAGCTATAGTTGACTTATCTTTATTCCTAAATTTAATAAAAAGAAATACACGTGAATTGTAATCAGAAAGAATATGTGTTTTGTTAAAAATAGAAAACTAAAAAGGACATGAAACCCATAAAAAAGAACCAGTCGGAAATGAAAGATACACTAACTGAAATGAAGAATAATTTACAGGAAATCAACAGTAGAACTGATGAAGCTGATAATCAAATTGTAATATAAGGAAGCAAAAAATACCCAATTAGAACATCAAAAAGAAAAAATAATTTAAAAAATGAGGACTGTAAGGAGCCTCTGGGACAACTTTAGATCTACCAACATTCACATCATTGGGGGTGCTGGAAGAAGAAACAGAGAGAGCAAGAAATTGAAAACCTATTTGAAAATATAATGACAGAAAACTTCATTAATTTGGTGAAAGAAATAGACACACAAGTCCAGGAAGCACAGAGAGCCCCAAAGATGCTGAACCTAAAGATGCCCACACCAAAATACATCATAATTAAAATGCCAAGGATTAAAAACAAAGAGGTAATCTTAAAAGCAGCAAGGTAAAAGCAGTTGGTGGCTTACACAGGAGCTCCCATAAGACTATCAGCTGATTTCTCAAGAAAAACTTTGCAGACCAGGAAGAAGTGGCAAGAAATTTTCAAGTGATGAAAAGCTAGGACCTACAACCAAAATTACTCTACCCAGCAAAGCAATCATTTAGAATCAAAAGACAGATAAAGAGCTTCCCATACCTAAGATTTCATCATCAACAAACCAGTGTTACATAAAACATTAAAGGGTCTTCTTTAAGAAGAGGAAAAAACAGCAGGCAGCCAGTGTTGCTCAGCGATTGAGCATTGATTCATGAACCAGAAAATCACAATTCAATTCCTGGTCAGAGCACATGCCTTGGTTGTGGCCATGATTCCCAGTAGAGGGCATGCAGGAGGCAGCCAATCAATGATTCTCTGTCATCACTGATGTTTCTACTGCTCTCTCATTCTCCCTTCTTCTCTCTGAAATCAATAAAAAGATATTTACAAAAAAAGAAGAAAAAAAGATTAAAAATATAAACAATAAAATGGCAATAAATACATATCAGTCAACAATTGGATCTAAAAAACAAAATAAACAAGCAGAAAAAAAACAGACTCATAGATACAGAGAACATAAAGTTTTCTGTCATTATATTTTCAAATAGGTTTTCAATTTCTTGCTCTCTCTGTTTCTTCTTCCAGCACCCCCAATGATGTTGCCAGATGGGAGGGGGTTAGGGTGATGGGTAATAAAGGCGAAAGGATTAAGAAGCACATATAGATAGTTACAGAATATTCATAGGGATGTAAGGTACAGCATGAGGAATATAGTGAGTAATATTCTAATAACTATGTATGATGCCAAATGGGTGTGAGATATATCAGGATGATTATTTAGTAAGTTATATAATGTCTAATTACTGGGGTGTACACCTAAAAGTAATATAATATGATATGTCAACTTTAATTTAAAAAATTATTTTTAAAAAAGCTTTAAAAAATAAAATAAAATTAGTCCTTATTTTTCAATGATTAAGGAATATCTTATTGGCAATGAAATACATAAAATTGACAGAACATTAATTTTTTGTAAAAAAATCTATGCATAATGATAAATTTCAATAAACTGTTTGTAGTTATACATTATAAATCTTCTATGCACTATATAAAAATTCTTTAAATTGCCTACTTCTAAAGACAATATTTTAATTACTATTCTAAAATAGATCTAAATAAATAAAGTTGATCATATTAAAATTCAGCTATTGGCTTCCTTTTCATACACCTTCCCTGATTTGTCCCTCTCTGTTCCACAATCTGTATGTGGATGAAAAAGGATAGCACTTTTAAGTAGGAAATATCTCTGCAGTGAAGTAGAAAATGCAGTACATCTCTCAGCTACAAAGGAACAGTTCTTAATCCCTGGAGAACTCTAGAAATATTTCCAAAAGCTGGAGAAACAGCATTTCTTAATATTTTCCCTCAGCTCAAGCATCTGAAAGAGGTAATAAGTAATTGGAGCCCACATCTACTTCACCATCCTATATAATTGTGGCTCAAGTACTCTTAAGTTAACCAAACATAGAAATGTCAACTCTTTAAAGCTGCCCAACTCTATAGCAAGAACCCGAGAATTACTCTGATGTTGAGGAACAGAGTACATAAGCTCTGGCTACCAAACAGAGCTTGTTCTCCACAGAGACTGTCTGTCATGGTTGTCCTTTCATCCACAAACAGGTTCTAATTACATATACTTTTAAAAAGGGAATAAAAGATGTGTGTGTTTTTAATCTTCACCCAAGGATTTGCTTATTGATTTTAGAGAGAGGAGAAGGGAAAGAGAAAGAGAGAGAGAAAGAGAGAAATCAATGTGAGAAAAAACATCAATTGCTTGCCTTCCATATGTACCCCAACTGGGGGTTTGAACCTGCAACCTACATATGTGCCTTGATTCGGAATCAAACCTGTAATCTTTCAGTATATGGGACGACACTTCAACCAACTGAGCCACACTAGCCAGGGCTAAAAGGTAAATTTTATCTCATATTTTCATTTATGTTGTTGTTTCAGAAATGAGTTTTTGTGTTAAGCTTGGTTTTCTTTTCTATTATATTTTTCCTATCAATCTAAAAGTTTAAATACTATCTATTTTACTTGCCATACTTATGCAAATATAACTCTAACTGGAGGCCCAGCGCATGAATTCATGCACCAGTGGGGTCCCTCAGTCTGTCCTGCAGGATCAGGCTGAAACCAGCTCTCTGACATCCCCCGAGGGGTCCTGGATTGTGAGAGGACACAGGCCAGGCAGAGGGACACATGTTTCTTTGTGTCCACATTTTGGCTGCTTCCTTTTGTTTTTTACTATGTATTCCATATGAATGGCCTGTCCTAGATCAGGTTTCAGACTTTCTTAAACTCTCTTAAACAAGCAGCAGCTACTATGTCTTCTGGAATTGGTAGAGCAGCCTTGTGTAGTAGCTGTCCTGTAGGGCCCAGTGGCTCAGCCTCCCCAGTCACCTGCACTGGGCATTCTAGAACACAACAGTGTTGTTGGAGTTGAACCTTGATTGTTGTTGGCATCACTGGGAGTAGTTTACTTTCAGGCCAATTGGCTGTGAGATCCAGCTGCAACTACAGTGGAAGAGCTGCTGTGCAGAAAACACCCCTATGGAGCAGGACTTGCTTCAGTGGGGCTTTGGTGCTTAGTGAGTCTGCCCCTTCAGTGTGTCACTTGTGGATGTGTGGAGTTGTAATCTGGTATGGTCTGAAACTATACACTGGGTGCACTGGCTCTGGAGCCTCCTGGGAGGTGCCAAGTCAGCCACTGCCTGGGGCCACCTGACGGGAGCTACTGAGTGATCTGCAAATAGCTGCTATTTGTATTGGGCTTGGAAGGGGTGGCCAAGCTGAGAAGCAAGGCAGGCTGGTGCTAGTGCTGAGTCTTGGGCCTTTTAATTGATTGGTATGGGGCACACTAACACCAGTTGCTGCTTGTTTAAGAGAGTTTAGGAAAGTCTGTAACCTGATCCAGGACAGGCCATTCATATGGAAAAGCTCCTTCAAACAGCTTGGGTGGAACTGCAAGTTGGATGGGGCAGGGTCTCAGGGAATCACCAGGGTGGAACAAACAGTCTGAGCCATGCTGATGGAAACTCAGATATGGCTGCCAGACAGCTCTGCAATGTGGGGAGGTCCCAGCACAGGAACAGTGACCCCTGCAAGTACCCCCATCTGGGAGAAAGCCACCCCCCCTAAGCCAGACAATCCAGTTCTTACTTATATGTCCCTGGTTCTCCCAATTCCTCTGCCCTGCTGCCACCCAGCACTGGAGCTCAGAGGGAGTGAGATCATGTAAGTTCATGTGCTGGCCCTTTAAGAGGGACTGCCTGAATCTCTAGCAGCCTCTGAGTCACTCAGCCACAATCCCCACTGGTTTTTACAGCCCAAAGTTATGAGGACTTCCCAACTCTGGAACCCTACACTAGGGGTCTGGTGTGGGGCTGAGATCCCTTGCTTCTCACAAAAGGGCTCCACAATGAAGATATCCCTCTTGATTAAAAACACGCCACACATGGGTGTTGGACCAGCCGGTTCCGTGCCTCTGCCCCTCCTACCAGTACTGATGTATTTTCTTCTTTGTCTCTCTAGTTGTAGGACTCATTCAGCCAGCTTTCAGGCAGTTCTGAATAATGGTTGTTCTGTATTTTAGTTGTAATTTTGATGTGGTTGTGGGTGGCAGCAAGTATCAGCATTTACCTATGCCGCCATCTTGGTTCTCTCCCAAAAATCACTTATTTTTATTTTTGAAGTAGCACCAAAAATCTTCCTTGTGTCAAGAAAATCTTTATGTATTGACTTTAATGTGATCTAACCCTCATGCTTTATTCATAACAGCTGCTACTACAAGCTTGAGGTTTTGCACTACTATTTGCTGCCCTCTGCTGGCTAACTTAAAACTCACAGGAATTATTGGAATTCTGGAAATAAAACACCCTGTATTCTACCAAAATTTATGAGAGACATAACCTAGTTAGGAATTGGGAGGGCCTTTGGAGAAGCTCTCATACTTTAAGTCAGTTACAAAAGCCCTACAGGAAGAACTCTATGTTTACAACAAGCTCAATGGCTGTAACAGCCTTTCGCCTTAACTTCCTCTTCCTCTCTGTAAAAGGGACTCCTGTTTTCTTCGTGGCCTGTTTTCATGCACATGACTTGACATGTCTGCACGATCCAGATCGCAATCTCTTCTTTTTCTGGAAAAAAAAATTCTTTCATGGCAGAATACATAATTAACTTTTGTTTATGTTGGCCAATTCCAATATAGATGTACATTAGTGAATTTGAAATGCGAATGCTCATAAAATCTCAAAGTATTTTTTTCTGATGCATAGATGCCATATGACTGTGAACTACATTAGTTGTTAGATGATTGAGAAATGGAGACCTCTTTTGAGGAGCTTAGCATTAAAAGGAAAAAGATATTCTTGAGGTAGAAGTTTTATGTTGGTTGGGGTTTGTTTTAAATAACAGTGTAGTTGAGCATATGGGTCATTATGTGAAACATTACTTGATACTTCCACCCCCGCCCAGGAATTTTCTTTTTTTCTTTTTTTTTTTTTTAAAGAGACATATGCACCCGTGTTTATTACAACATCATTCACAACAGCCAGGAAGTGCGGACAGCCTAGTGCCAGCAATGGATGGATGGATGGATGAAAGAAGGTGTGATACACACACACACACACACACACACACACACACACACACACGGGAATATTGTTCAACCTCGAGACAGGAGGAAATGCTGTCATCTGTGAAACATGGGTGGACCTTGAGGACATTACACTGAGACAGAGAAGGACAAACCCTGCATGATGTCCCTTATAGGTGGAATCTGAAACAAACAAAACAAAAACAAACAGGACTAGAAAAACAAGGAGAGGGCTGGTGGTTTACCCAAGGCTGGTGGGTGGGGACAGGAGAGAGTGCCAAGGGCACATACTTGCAACTAGTAGGTCAGTGATTCCTGGAGACCCAGTACACAGGACGGAGTTACACACAATGACGTGATCGTAAGCATCAAACATGACATGTGCTCCCACCACAGAGGTGACAGCTATTGCCAGACGGCAACCACTGTGCAATATAAAGCTATCAGATAAATAGACTGTGCATCTGAGACTTATACAACATCATGTCCATTATGTCTCAAAAACAACATGTCATAAATACATTAACCTGAGGCCTGGAATGGTTTTAACCTGTACAGTAAAGCATGCCCATCCACAGGTAAGTCCTTCTCTCCTCCGATACAGAGTACATTAGGGAACATTTTTTAGTATTCTCCTGCCGGCTCCATAGATGATCTCCTGCTGGCTCCATAGATCAGCGGTTCTCAACCTGTGGGTTGCGACCCCTTTGGCGGTCGAACGACCCTTTCACAGGGGTCACCTAAGACCATCCCGCATATCAGATATTTACATGACGATTCATAACAGCAGCAACATTACAGTTATGAAGTAGCAATGATAATAATTTTATGGTTGGGTCACAACATGAGGAGCTGTATTTAAAGGGCCAGAGGTTGAGAACCGCTGCCACAGATGATCTCCTTCAGGCTCATAGATGATCTCCTTCAGGCTCATAGATGATCACCTGCCAGCTCCATAGATGATCTCCTTCAGGCTCCATAGATGATCTCCTTCAGGCTCATAGATGATCTCCTGCTGGCTCCATAGATGATCTCCTTCAGGCTCATAGATGATCTCCTTCAGGCTCATAGATGATCACCTGCCAGCTCCATAGATGATCTCCTTCAGGCTCCATAGATGATCTCCTTCAGGCTCATAGATGATCTCCTGCTGGCTCCATAGATGATCTCCTTCAGGCTCATAGATGATCTCCTTCAGGCTCATAGATGATCTCCTTCAGGCTCATAGATGATCTCCTTCAGGCTCATAGATGATCTCCTGCCAGCTCCATAGATGATCTCCTTCAGGCTCCATAGATGATCTCCTTCAGGCTCATAGATGATCTCCTGCTGGCTCCATAGATGATCTCCTTCAGGCTCATAGATGATCTCCTTCAGGCTCATAGATGATCTCCTTCAGGCTCATAGATGATCTCCTGCCGGCTCCATAGATGATCTCCTTCAGGCTCATAGATGATCTCCTTCAGGCTCATAGATGATCTCCTTCAGGCTCATAGATGATCTCCTGCCGGCTCATAGATGATCTCCTTCAGGCTCATAGATGATCTCCTCCAGGCTCATAGATGATCTCCTGCTGGCTCCATAGATGATCTCCTTCAGGCTCATAGATGATCTCCTTCAGGCTCATAGATGATCTCCTTCAGGCTCATAGATGATCTCCTTCAGGCTCATAGATGATCTCCTGCCGGCTCCATAGATGATCTCCTGCTGGCTCATAGATGATCTCCTGCTGGCTCCATAGATGATCTCCTTCAGGCTCATAGATGATCTCCTTCAGGCTCCAAGGGCTCCATAAATGAAGTCGTCACATGTATCAGACTGACGCTCCTCACGGGCCCAGACAGTGTTTTGCGACAAAGGAAGATTTCCGCGAACACCCGCGGCCACTGGGGGGGGGGGGGGGGGGGGGGGGGCAGAGCTGTGCACTGAGTCAGCGAAGGGAGGAGGCCGATTCACCCCAAGCCCTGCTGTCCCCGCCCCCAACAGCATCATGAAGAACTGCCGTGGGCTCGTCAGGGAACGCGAGAGAAGCCACAGGTGCTCTCCTCTCTGTCACATCCACTCTCCTTCCTCCCCCTTGAGGTCTGCTCTTTGTTCTTAAACGTTCCTGTGATTGCTTCTCAGCGCTCAAGGAGGGCAGAGCGGCAGCTGAAGGATTTTGTCAACAGCCCTGGCCCTTCATCAGTTTTCAGATGCAGCCGCCTCCTCCACTCCCCGCCAGCGACCCTCTCAGGAACCCGGGCGCTGCGCCTACTCCGTGTGGGTGACCGCGAGGGGACCTGGAGACGGCGAGTCCCAGGGAGGACACGAGGGCGAAGTTCTCCAGCATCACATCGCGGTACAGGCGTCGCTGAGCCTCGTCCAGGAGGCCCCACTCCTCCCGGGAGAAGTACACGAACACGTCCTCGAAGGTCACACAGCCCTGCGCGGAATTCATGGCGCTGCCGCCCCAGCCGCGGGGCCGAGCGGGCGGCGAGGGGCCCTGGGAGGCAGGCGGCCTCTCTCCCGGCGTCGGGATGAAACGGCCTGACGCGCTGCCCGGGCCCAGGGCGCAGCCGTCTCCCCGGCTCAGCCCCGGAGTCGCGCCCACGCGGGCCTCAGGAATTTTCTTTATTAATTGAGCCTCCCTCATTCAAGGAAATTTCTCTGGAATAAATGCTGAATATTGACCTTTAAGTTCAGAAGCCATGATACAAGTATAACAGTAGAAATTTTAAAAGGTATTTGTCTCATTCAGTCCCTCCAATGATTAAGTTGCAAAGTATCTTTGTGGGTAATAGAACTGAAGCCAAAATTCCAGCCAAGAATTTATTGAGGGAACTCTGAAAGTGAAGGATTCTGAGTTTGCTTTCCTTCTAAGACCCTGATCTAACAGTTCCCACAGAATTTTCTATTTTGGAGTGTGCAGTTGCAATATGTTAAATACTAGAGGCTCGGTGCACAGATTTGTGCACCGGTGGGGTCCCTCAGCCTGGCCTGTGGGAATTGGGCCCAAACCAGTTCTCTGACATCCCCCAGGGGTCCCAGATTGTGAGAGGGTGGTTCTTGGGTGATGCACCTCAGAATTAGGCTCCCTCCTCTCTGGTCCAGGTGTGTCACCCGAGAACCCCAACTGCCAAATCACTGCAGCTCTGCAGCTCCTGCATTGAATGTCTGCCCTCTGGTGGCCAGTGCATGTCATAGCTACCGGTTGGATGGTCAAGTGGTCACTTAGGCTTTTATATATATAGATAGTTACATAGGATATGGGGGCATAAATGAGCCCAGTGAGCATCCTATGGCCTGTGGTGACATGGGAGTGCTCCTCAAAGATCCCAAATAAGATTCAGAAGTTGAGAGAGAGAGAGCATGAGAGAGATCATGGGTGAGTAAGAGAGAGAGAGCCAGCTGCCCTGCAGGGGCCCTTAGGAACACAAGAAGACAGAGAGCAAATCACATCTTGATTGAATCACATCTTGATGTTTATGGCAGCACAGAAACAGAACACATGAGTGCCATGTCAAATGAGTTACATCTCAAAGATTACAACACAGCATTGAGACAGAGCAAACATCAGTAGTAGATGTATTTTCCCAAACCTAGCAAGGAACAGTGTTGAGAGCAAATTCTGAATTTGAAAAAGACATGAAATACTCAGAAATCCCCACAACAATGAAGTTTATTGGAAATAATTGAGTTCTATCCTTTAGGCAGAGTCTTAAGACAGATATTTCATCCAGTTATAAGAAAAACAGTTATATTTTTTTCACACCATCATTTATGATTGGAAAAACAACAGTGAAAATTTTAAAAGAAGTTTCTGAAGAAAAACCACCAGTGCTAGGACTTGACATTTCTCCATACCTTCACTAGCATCTTACTCTCTGTTCATGCTTGTTGTTCAGAATTTCTCCTGTTCTATCTCTAGGTCTTTTTTTTAGTTTGGATAATTTTCCCCAACTTAAAAAAGAAGAAGAAGAAGAAGCAGGGAGGACAGATATCTTATCAATTTCATCATTTGTCTCCAGTACAGAATTTTCTATTTTAGAGTGTGCAGTTGCAATATGTATGGCTTCTGGCCTGTGGTACATGCTCAAAAATTACTTATTAAAATGAAATAAATAAATACACTAGATGAGTAAAGCCCAGATGAGAAACCTATATTTTGTGAGAAATGTAGACTTATGACAAGATAGTACCTTTACCCTTTCCTTCTCATTAATGCACTGTGAATAATTTCTGTGGATATACTTAACTAGTGGTAGCTACTAGGACTCAACTTAGAAATTATAAGAGACTTACCACTTGTCAACACAAAGGACTTGCAGATATTATCGTTTTCTTAGAATTGTATTTTAAATGTTACAGTTTCCTCTTTTCTCTGTTGGATGTCCCTCTCATTCTGTCTTTGTAGCTTAGCATCACTAAGAGGAGTGGGAAAGGGATCAGAGATGTATTCATTAAACAAAATAGTAAGAGGACAAGTTCTAAACTAACTTAAGGAAACAGCTTAGTGTTTCAAATAAACATTGTTGTTTGCTGCCCCTTGCTGGTAAGATAATGAAATTGCTAAGTTACTTTTTAAAAGTATAGTTCTTGGCACTGAAATCCTATTTCACAGGAAATAGTTCCTTCACCACAAATGGTGTATAAGTTACACCAGTGAATTGTCTCAAATACTGAATGTCATCTGGGAAGAATCACTTAACTGAAGGCAGTTGTTTTCTGGCCTTCAATTTGGAGAATTGAAAGAAAGTTAAGTAGAAAAAAATAATAAAAACAAACTCCACATGGATAAGGTGCTCTCCCTTGCTTGAACACTTGAAAGTTATCATTGGCACAAATACTATCAGTTGATTTCCTTGAAGTGAGAAGCTTCTTTCATTCAATTTTGAGAAAACATCTGCAAAATACCCACATCTGAATGACCGGGATATGTCTTCCAGCCTGTAGTTACAGGGGCTTCTCTTCCCAGCTCTGGAACCCTGTGCTGGGGGGGGCGGCTTCTGCAGAGCCGTTCTCCCTCCCAATTAAGAAACAGCACGTGTAGGTGTCAGACCAGACTGTTCAGTGCCTCTGCCCCTCCTTCCAGTCTCAATGTGCTTTCTTCTTACTTCTCCAGTTGTAGGGCTTCCATTAAGCCAGCAGGGATTGTGGCTGAGTGACACAAGGAAAAATTGCCTTCCATGAAGAGCAGCAACTACTTTAGTTTGCAGTTGAAATTAGAGCCCAAGTGCTTTTCTCAAGATAATCATCACAGTTCTTCATAATTCAGCAAAAGTAGTTTGTGCATACAATACACAAATCATTAGAAAGGAGCAGGCCTGAACTGCTGGGAAAATGCTTTAGCATATGCTTTGGAATAAAGCACAGAATTCTGTGAGCTTCCGGAGCTGTAGGGGTTGGGCCTCTGAATGCAGAGTCAGCACTTCTTCCCTGGTCTCTGTTAATGGGTAAGGAGCACAGGGATTCCAGTTGCTAAATTAGTGTTCCTCCAGTGCCAGGTTGGCTGGCCATGGAAGGTTTTAATTTGGACATGAAATGGCTATGGCTTTACCCAGGAGGTGATCCAGACCATTGGTTAACAACCTAATGTGTGTTCTTCACTGCTACCCCTTCAGCAAACAGCATAGGTCCCAGGGCTGGGTTGAGATAAGCAGTTCATGGCAGTGTCTAGAAACAGCCATGGGCAAACTATGGCCCAAGGGCCGGATCCGGCCTGTTTGAAATGAATAAAACTATTGAAAAAAAAATGCCGTACCCTTTTATGTAATGATGTTTACTTTGAATTTATATTAGTTCACACAAACACTCCATCCATGATTTTGTTCCGGCCCTCCGGTCCAGTTTAAGAACCCATTGTGGCCCTCGAGTCAAAAAGTTTGCCCACACCTGGTCTAGAAAGGATCTAATTCTTGATAAACAGGTAAACAAGATGATGGATACGCAAATAATGTTGAAAATCTAGTAAAAAAAAAAAAAAAAAGGCAAGGCAAAGTTGAAAATGGAAAGTGAAGAATGAAGTCAGAAGAAATAATAGCCTCCGGCAGCATAATCAGGCAATCCCCTCGATGTGGCACCTGGCTTGTGACATGGGACTTAGAGGCAGTTCTTTAAAGAAATTGTATAGAGCCAATGAGGACAGCTAGGCAGGGAAAAAATGATCATGAAGCCAAAAGGAAATAGGGTCAGAAAAAGAGGGCCTAGGACAGGAGCTAACAAGTGGTAATTTCAAGCAAAGACTTAAAAAATCCTGTATTGTTTCAGATAGGCATAGTGTCCTGCTCTACTGAAGGAAGAGAGATGCTACTCTCTCTCCTCTTCCCTCTACAGTGAGCTACAGGAAAGAATAACGCTAACTCCTCTTACTCATTTCAGCCAGTTCTCAAACTTCATCTTCCACACACTACTTCCCAACTGAAAAATCCTACAGACTTATTTTAATCCTCACTTTGCTATGTAATTTTCATCAATATTTCTCAATAATCTCCTGCTAAGATGCCTCTAATAAAACAGTACTCATTATTACACTGTCACTTTCCTGATGTTATCCTCTTTTTAATTTTATTACAGGAAACTTCAGATATAGGAAAGTAGACAAAACAGCTTCTACAGTTATTAAACTCATAGGTAAAGTTCTTTCATCTAGGATCCACACCCATTTTTCCCTCCCATACTATTTTGAAGTGTTTCCCAGATATCATATCTCCTCATCCATAAATATTTCATATATATCTTTACAAGATAAATACTTCTTTGGTTATAAAACCATTGTCACAACTAAAATATATATAATAGTTCTTGATATATATAGACACAGTATATATATGTGTGTACATATATATAACAAAATATTATTCATCCATAAAAATGAGGAAATCCTACCATATGCAATAACATGGATGGACCTTGAAGGCATATTGCTAAGTGAAATAAGTCAGCTAGAGAAAGATATATATACTGTATGATCTAGAATAATAAATTTTTAAAAACCTTCAGAAGAAGGGGTCAAACTTGTGATTACCAGAGGCAGGAGGTAAAGGGAGGGAAAATTGGAGAAAGGTGGTCAAAAGATACAAACTTTTCGTTATAACATAAATTAATAGTAGGGATGTAATGTTCAATATGATGAGTGTAATTGCTGCATAATACATAAGAAAGTTATTAAGAGAGTAAATCCTAAGAGTTCTCATCACAAGGAGAAATGTTTTTTTTGTTGTTGTTTTTTTTAATTGTATCTATATGAGAAGATGAATGTTAGCTGAACCACTGTGGTAATCAGGTCAGCATCAGGTGACCTGACATAAGATGGGGTTATGTCCTGATAAACCAATTGGTAGTTGAAAATATTGTAAGTCAAAATGCATAAAATATACATAGCATACTTAACATCATAGCTTAACCTAGCCCAGTGGTCGGCAAACTGCTGCTCAACGAACCACGGCTCGCGAGCCACATGCGGCTCTTTGGCCCCTTGAGTGTGGCTCTTCCACAAAATACCGACTTCTGCGCATGGGCCACAAAGTTTCAATCGCACTGCATGTGCGTGCCCGCACGTGGTATTTTGTGGAAGAGCCACACTGAAGGGGCCAAAGAGCGCATGTGGCTCGCGAGCCACGGTTTGCCGACCACGGGCCTAGCCTAACTTAAGTATGCTCAGAGCACCTACACTAGCCAAAATTATCTTACTGCTGATGCCCAGCATCACAAGAGAATATTGTGCCACATATTGCTAGCCCAGGAAAAGGTCAAAATTCAAAATTTGAAGTATGGTTTCTAGTGACTATGAATTGCATTTGTACCATCACTAAGTTGAAAAATCCTAAATCAAACAACTATAAGTCAGGGACTGTCTGTACATATAAATCAAACCATTGTGCTATATGCGTTAAACTTGTAGATATAGTGATATATGTCAATCATTTCTCAGTAAAACTGTAAAAGAATTCCTCTAATGATTAGCATGTCTACATGGATGACTAAGCAGAAGTTATTAGCATGCCGCTTAGAATAAGGGATGTATGTATTGCTTATCAAAGATTTGCAGAACCTTGTAACCTGACTCATATCAACTAACACAGCCTTCCTCAGACCCCTACTGGTACCCAAATGATCAATTTCCTCTTGCTCCTCCCAATTCCCTTTCCCATGACATAAAAGAACCTGAATTCTGTACTTTTTAAAGATGGATTTTAGGTACCACTAAGTCTTCAATCTTCTCAATCAATAAACCTTTCCTTACTCCTTCTCTCACCTCCAAAAAACAACTGGAAAAGAAAAAGTTAAAATTTGTTAATATAGCAAATATCCAGTCAGGATTTAAATGACCAATTTATTCATGAATGTCATTTCTTTCTCGTTTAAACCAATATTTAAATAAGATGTAGAACTGTTTGATAAATTTCTTACTTCTCTTTTAATCTAGACATTTTCTCTCTTTCAATGTCCTCCTATATCCTGCCTGCAATCTCTTTATTGAAAATAACTTCATTATTTGTCCATAGAGTTTCCTACAGTTTAGATTTTGCTGGTGAGTTTTATTACTACTTGATTCCTGTCTTTGCATTTCCTGTGAAGCAGTGGTTGGATTATATGACGTTTTCTTGGTGAAACTGCTTCACAAAGAGTGTGGTGTTCTTCCAACAGAAAGTTTAACTGCTTTTGTGATGTAGGCAGACATGGGTAGGTATGGCCTAGACCAGTGGTCAGCAAACTGCAGCTCGCGAGCCACATGTGGCTCTTTGGCCCCTTGAGAGTGGCTCTTCTGTGCATGGGCCACTGCTCTAAACTCTAGCACTGGGCAGTTTTGGGGGACCCAGACACATGAGGGGAGGAACTGGATTGTCTGGCATCGGGGCCTGAACTTGGGGGCCCCTTTCTCCCAGATGGGGGTGCTCACAGGGGTCATTGTTCCTGTGTGAAACCTTCCCTGTTGCAGGGCTGACTGGCAGCTATAACTGAGTCTCCATCAGCCTACATACGGCTTGCTACAGCCTGAGATGCTGCCCCATCCAATTTACAGACCCACCCAAACTGTTTGAAGCTGCTTTTCCATATAAATGGCCTGTCCTGGATCAGGCTTCAGACTTTCCTAAAATCTCTCAAATAAGCTACAGCTGGAGTCTGCCTACCCCAAATGTATCAATAAAAGGCCCAAGACCCAACACTAGCACCAGCCTGCCTCGCTTCACAGCTGGGCCTGACCTGGTCACCTCCAAGCCCAATGCAAATAGCTGCCATCTGCAGATTGCTCTGTAGCTCCTGCCAGGAGGCCCTAGAGCCAATGCACCCAGTGGATAGCTTCAGACCATATCAGATTACAACTCTACACATCCACAAGTGATACACTGAAGGGGCAGACTCAGTGAGCACCAGAGCACCACAGAAGCAAGTCCTGCCCCATAGGGGCATTTCCTGCACAGCAGCTCTCCCACTATAGTTTCAGCTGGATCTCACAACCTATTGGCCTGGAGGGCAATTCTTCCCAGTGATGCCAACAGCAATCAAGGCTCAACTACAAGACCGTGCACACAGTTTACACAGGGGTGCACCTAGAATGCCCAGCTCAGGTGACTGGGGAGGCTGAGCCACTGGGCCCTACAAGACACTTGCTACACAAGGCCACTCTACCAATTCCAGAAGACATAGCAACTCTACCTAATTTAGAAATAAATGCAAGGAAGCAGCCAAAATGCAGAGACAAAGAAACATGTCAGAAATGAAAAAAAATGGAAGCAAGCAAACTACTGGATAGAGTTCAAAACAATGGTTATAAGATTGCTCAAGGATCTTAATGAGAACTTCAAGGAACTTAGTGAGACTTTCAAGTATCTTAGTGAGAATTCAGAAGACATGAAGAAGGACCACTCGGAAATTAAGCATATACTAACTGAAATAAAGAATAAATTGACAGGGATTCAACAGTAGAGTAGGGGATTCTGAGAATAAAATCAACAATTTGGAATATGAGGAAGCAATAAACACTCAATCAGAAGAGCAAAAAGAATCTAAAAATATGAAGATATGTAAGGAGCCTATGGATCAACTTCAAGCATGTCAACATTTGCATTATGGGGGAGCCAGAAGAAGAGAGAAGGCAAGATATTGAAAACCTATGTGAAGAAATATTGACAGAAAACTTCCCCTACCTGGTAAAAAAAATAGACTTATAAGTCCAGGAAGCGCAAAGAGTCCCAAACAAGAGGAACCCAAAGAGGACCATCCCAAAACACATCATAATTAAAAAGCCAAGGGTTAAAGACAAAGAGAGAATCTTAAAAGCAGCAAGGGAAAAGCAGTTAATTACCTACAAGGCCAGCTGATTTCTCAACAGAAACTTTGCAAGCCAGAAGGGAGCAGCAAGAAATATTCAAAGTGATGAATAACAAGGACCTACAACCAAGATTACTTTATCCAGCAAAGCTCTCATTTAGAATTGAGGGTCAGATAAAGAGCTTCACAGACCAGAAAAAGCTAAAGGAGTTCATCACCACAAAACCAGTATTACATGAAATGTTGAAGGGTATTCTTTAAAAAGAGGAAGAAGAAGGAAAAAAAAGACAAAAATTTAAATAGGATGGAGGCAAATGGTAATCTCAGGGATAGGGCATGTGCAGCTGGCAGAGGGGAATGAATGGTGGGCCTAAGCTGCAGTCAGACATCCTTAGCACTGTGGAGGAGGCAGGAGAGGCTCCACCCACCCCCCACCCACCCCCCACCCCCCCGCTGCTGTGCTCACAGCCATCAGCCCGGTTTGTGGCTGAGCAGAGTTCCCCCTGTGGGAGCACACTGACCACCAGGAGCAGCTCCTACGTTGAGCATCTGCCCCCTGGTGGTCAGGGTGCATCATAGCGCCTGGTCGTTCCTGGTCATTCTGCAGTTAGGGTCAATTTGCATATTACCCTTTTATTATATAGGATGGACTTAATCATAGTTTATATATTTTAGTCCATTGCAGTTGTCATTATTCATATTCAAATTGTCCATATTAATACACTGGGAACTGGTATTTACCCAGAACTCCATGCCACATCTTCTAAGTCTGAAAACTACATAGCCCATAATTGCCTTTCCTATGTGGTTTTGGGTCAGTTTGTTAATGACAGGAATTTGAAAATTGGAAGTACAAGCAGGAGCCATTATTCTCAGGAGTTTGCTGTGACCAGATTCAATTGCTTCATAGACATGATTGACAGCTTTTCAAACACTTTTAGAATTACCTTTCAAGCCACTTCAAGCTTCAGACTGAAGACATTAGTGATATAATCCTCTGGCTTCTTTTCCAGTTTTTCCACACTCATGTAAATTCAAATTCTCATAATAAGCCTGTTTATCCCAATATCTGTTGTTGTGGCTCTTTTGTTTGAATCTGGGCTGATAAAGAGTTTCTTCAAATTGGGTCCAGAGTCATTTTTCTATAACATTGTGCAGTTTTTGATAACTTCCCTTGTGGTATAAGAAAGTATTCAAATGTTATTTTGTACTATTACTGCCCAAGAGCTGGAATCAGACATTTCTTCAGGAGCATCCTGTCTTTTGTTTTACTTTGTTTTACTTGGCATTTGAAATACTTCCTCTCCGCCTGAGTACATAATTTATTAATAATAGCTCCTATCACTCTCTGACATGAAATCATATATTTATTGCTCATTGTCTGTCTCCTCCATTAGAATATGAGTCCAGTGTGAGCAATGACTTAGCTATGTATGCCACTGTAGCTCTAGTACATTTCTAGCTACTAACATTCTTTATTTTCTCATTCTTATCTAGGGGTTTCTTAAATTTCTGTTTACTTACTAATACCTTGGGATGCAGAATTAACTCCTCCAATAGAAATATTCTTGCTTTTTTTAAAAAAAATATATCCCATACATTTCTGATGTCTTGTGTTTTTTTAAGTTATATGCAATAAAGAAAATGTTAACAAAATAAATAAGTTTAACCCTTTTATGTTAAAATTCCTACAGAAGGTGACAGTTCCTATGTTTTTGTTTTTGTCTTTATTATACTGAAATGAAATTCAACATTTACAACTTCACAAAAAAGGTGCTCAGAAAAGTGCCTGTTCATTCAGAATTGAAGGTCAGATAAAGAGCTTCACAGATAAGAAAAAGCTAAAGGAGTTCATCACCACCAAACCAGTATTATATGAAATGCTAAAAGGTATCCTTTAAGAAGATAATTAATTTGATGAACAGAATAAACTGGTGAATATAATAGAATCAGGGACACAGAAAGGGAGTGGACTGAAAATTCTCAGGGGGAAAAGGGTATGGGGGGTGCAGGAAGAGACTGGACAAAAATCGTGCACCTATGGATGAGGACAGTGGCAGGGGTAAGGGCAGAAGGTGGGGTGGAAACTGGGTGGAGGGGAGCTATGGGGGGAAAAAAGAGGAACTGTAATAATCTGAACAATAAAGATTTAATTAAAAAAAAGAAAAGAAAAGTGCCTGTGATATGCCAGGCATTTTTCTTCCAAGGACTAGCCTTGGAGTATAGTATATACTAAAAATCCACTAGGCTAGGGCAAATGTAAGTATCACTGTCAATAAGAATTTGCTGCAACTCAGCTTCTTGGTGACACCTAGTAGCTTTGTGGTTTCTGTTGACACACAAAAAAAAATAAATAGTGAACTCAGAAAAGTATCACCACAGTAGTCTATTTTATATGAGTACTGGTGACAAACATCTGATGCTAACCACAGAGCACAAAAGTCAGTATACAGATTAATACATGGTAAAACTTGAAATGTAAATGATTATAGTCACACCACAAACCACATGGTTTTCATAAATGTCTCCAATTTTCTTATAGGCAAGCTGAGTACCTGTAATTGGAGAAAGGCTTTAGACCAAAGAAATATGATCGTTCTACTATAAACTTCAGTGATTTGAATTGTTTGATTTAGAGGAGTAGCTAGAAATGTTTTGGTGTTTTAACAAATCCTAATAAACACAGCTAAACTGAAAGAGTGTACCCAGAAAGACCCTTTATTAAAGTTTTACTAAAGAAATATATTTTAATATAAAAACAAACATATTGAAATTGTATTTGTAAAAAGTGTTACCAAAATACATCAGGTTTTAAAAACAATTCTTATCTTTATACTTTAAACATGCATTCTTCGGTCTTCTTTATAAATTTTCTGGTACAATCTACAAAGATATACTTAATTATTGGTGTCTGAATACTTCAATTTTAGTGTTTTGTAAAGTAGGAACACACTGAAGATGGAAAATGTTAACTCTAAATGAGTCAGCAACCACTCACAGATTTCTTAAAGCCAAAAAATGTAAATAGGAATAGACTAATCAATACTGCCATACCAATGTCCAAGTTGTGATTTACTATGGCAAAATGAGTCGGTTTGGTAAACTGTGAATGGGTTAAAGAGATAATAGTAAGTATTTGTATTCTTCTTCTATTCTATAAATATAAAATACTAGGGGCCCAGTGCACGAATTTGTGCACCTTAAAAGGAACTGTGGGCCACAAGGCTCTGGTGGGCACAGGGCAGGTCTCAGCCCATCCTCCGCCCCCTGCCTGGCCCCACCCACTGCAGCCCCTGGTCCCCTGTCTGCCGGCAGCCCAGCTCCCGCTGCCGCTGCTCCCTCACACTGTCAGTGCCAGCCTCGCTCACACCCACTGACAGAGGGAAAAACCCTCAGGGGCGGTTGGGGCCAGCAGCCGCCGCTCACTGCACCAGCAGCAGGTGCAAGCCGTGGCTCCAGTGCCTGAAGCAGGTACAAGCAGGGCTGTCACCGTTAGCGGGTGCAAGAGGTGATTGCCAGCCCTGATCACCCCTCAAGAGCAGGTCGGGGTAGAGAAACCTGAGGAGTGATCAGGGCCGGCAGCCACTGCTCACACCCACTGACGCTGCAGAGCGACCGGGTGCAAGCGGTGGTTCCGGCACCAGCAGCTGGTGCGAGTGAGGCTGACACTGGCAGCAGGTGCAAGCGCCAGGTGGGACCGCAGGCACTGGAGCAAAGAATTTTCAGTAACCACCAGAGGCTTGCCCTGATGACAGTGGCTGGCGCCCTGCCTTGGTCTCGTGCCCCTGCTCACCTGCTCCACCATCTCGCCATGGCCAATGCCCACCATGTTCTGTGCTCTGCCGCCTGCTGCTGACACCTGCCATGTTCCGCGAACACCCCCTGGTGGTCAGCGCATGTCATAGTGACCAGTTGTTCAGTTCCGCCATTCGGTCTATTTGCACATTAGCCTTTTATTATATAGGACGTCATGTCAAGCCAGGAAAGGCTATAATGAAAAGAATCTATTTATTTAGAATAAAAAAATGTATTTTTGATAACCTTAAATTCATTTTACTGCAAGCCTTAATGGGATAAGGAAGAGGAAAAGCAGAACAGGCTGGGTAACAGTAGTAAACTCCCATGACAGCATATGGAAAATGATCAGGTTGCAAGTCTTCTGAGCTGGGCCTTCCACTTAAATAAATAACACACACAGACACTCAATTTTTCCTGTGAGTCCGGGTTCTCCTGAAAGCAGACACTAAGGTGGAGTTAAAAATGCAGAGGTATCATGGAGGTAACACCTGTGCAAGATAAAGAGCAGAGGGAGCAAACTCGGGCAGAGAAAGCCTGCAATGCAAGTTGACACTTGTGAAAGTGAAAGCGAAAGATGAAAGACTGGGCCACAAGAGCCTCAGACTCTGATGCAGCTCTGAGAAAGTCTCGGCTGGTGGGGACCACTGGGGCAAAGATTGCTCACAAGGGAGTTTCGAAGTGGGTGGAAATTGACATGCTCCGGTACCCATGCTGGGCTTATTCTCTCCAGGAAGCTGCTTAGAGAGAGCCTGGTCTTGATTTGAACACTGGCACAGATCCTGCAGGCACTGCAGTTGGAGGCTGTAGCTCACTGCATTCCTCCTGGCAACTTCTCTCTTGAGGGCAGATCGAAGTGGCACACCTTCATGTCTGCCACATTTCCTGTTCAAGTTACTGTATAGTTATCCACACAGCTTTCTTTCTCTTTAGTAATAAGGCAGATTGTTTTAAAATGCCAAATAAATATGTGCTATCTTAAGAATATGTCATATGGACTACTTGATCTTTCAGTTATTGAGAAAATAAGATGTGTCCGAGGGGAAAATACACTAAAAGGTTTCAGAGAGATGTACCAAGACATCTCTAACTGAACAAGAATTAAAATGACATCAGACTTCTCAACAGCAACAGCAGAAGCAAGGGGGAAAGACAGAACTCATTTGAAAGTGCTGAAGGAACTATGAATTAGAATTTTATATCTAGGTGATCTTTTAATGTGAGAGTAAGGTAGGTTCTCAAGCATACAAGGTCTTAGACATTTTATCACACATAGTCTTTATTGAAAATACTTTTTGAAGAAGCATTCCAGAAAGAAGAGAGATGAACAATTAATAACATTTACTGTTTTTTAGGTAATCATTACCTCACCCCCCAAAAACAGAGAGAGAGAGAGAGAGAGAGAGACAGAGAGAGAGAGAGAGGGAGAGGGAGACCAAGAAAAAAAGAGGGAAAAGGAAAAGGATGCATCAATAAAAGTTCTGGTTGGAGGATATTAGACTGTGGGAGTTGAGAGAAAGCTAAAATATAAGTCTTTTTTTAAGAGAACATAAAAATATTGTTTTAGGCTGGATTTTCCCAGAATTAACTCCTGAGCCAAGGATTTGGGTGCAAATATTTTTTTGTTGTTGTTGGTGACACCAATAGGGAAATGCAGAAGAGAATCAGGAAAGGGAGAGAGCTTAATATAGGATATGTTACAGAGTAGGTTATCACTTAGGCAATGAGGGTAAATACCACTAGGACACTCTGAGAAACTAGAACATGCCTCAAATTTGTCCCATTCAAGTTGCCAAAAAAACTTATACCCTCACTGGTTAAGGACTGTTCTAATGGACATTAGCTCCCTGTAGGTTACAATATGGCCAAGAACCCTCTTAAGACCCAGGAAACCCTCTGGCTAAGGGTCGCAGTGCCTGAAATAAGAAGCTATTGGTATGTATGCAAAACATAATTGGACAGGGGACATGAGCTGGGCACGAACATCAACTGCTGTAGCCCACACCTTGTACTACACAGTTCTATGTATGCCCATTAAATCCTCCCTATTTAGTCACTATTTTTGAATTTACTGACTGGCCACAGTTTTTAGCTCACTCCAACATAGTTAGCCAACTCTTCTACAAAAAGAGGCAAACCAGAATGCCTTTTAAAATCACATGTGTTTGGAGATTTTAAATAGCATACTACTAAATGACCTTTGCTTAGCCAGAAAAAAACATGAAGGAAACTTGTGAAATACTCAGAACTAAAAATCAGTGTACTATATATCAAATCTAAGGAACATTAGTAAAGAAATGTTTAATGGAGACATTATTGTTTTGAATATATTTGTTAGAAAACTAGAACAATTAAAAACAAATGAGAGAGAACCAAGATGGCGGCATAGGTTAACGCCAGAGTTTGCTGCCTTGAACAACTACTTCAAAAGTGAAACTAAAAGATAGAAGGGACATCACTCAGAACCACAGGAACGCTGGCTGAGTGGAAGTCCTACAACTAGGAGGAAAAAGAAACGCACACGGACACTCAGAGGAGGCGCAGTGCTGAAGTCAAATTCTGAGGTGCGGAGTGCGCGAGCAGGCTGGCGGCGGAGGGCGAGGTTGGCGTTTTCAATCGGAAGGGAGTAGCAGACTCTGAGCTCCAGATCCGGGCGAGTCTCTAGGGACCCTGACTCAAACGGGAGAAGCGGGACTGTCTGGCTTCGGTCAGAGCGAGTGCAGCTTTCTCTCTGAGCTTTGCAGCGGGTGCTGGGACTCAGAGAGGCAGAGCCCCTGGGGACAGGACTGAGAGCCGCCATAACTGCTCTCTCTGGCCCACCCTGTTGATCCTGTGCGACCCGCCCCGCCCAAGCCCTGCACAGAGGCTTTTGCCGGATAGCCTCAGGCAAAGGCTAGATTAGCACCTCCCTAGAGGACAGAAGTTCTCTCACTGCTGACACAGCTGATTCGCATAGCCACTTGGCCTGGAGGTCAAACCCTCCCTGGAATTAGCTACAACAATCAAGATTTAACTATAAGACTTCGAACAAAGACCACTAGGGGGTGCACCAAGGAAGCATAACAAAATGCGGAGACAAAGAAACAGGACAAAATTGTCAATGGAAGATATAGAGTTCAGAACCACACTTTTAAGGTCTCTTCAGAACTGTTTAGAAGCCGCCGATAAACTTAATGAGATCTACAAGAAAACTAATGAGACCCTCGATCTTATATTGGGGAACCAACTAGAAATTAAGCATACACGGACTGAAATAACGAATATTATACAGACTCCCGACAGCAGACCAGAGGAGCGCAAGAATCAAGTCAATGATTTGAAATGCGAGGAAGCAAAAAACACCCAACCAGAAAAGCAAAATGAAAAAAGAATCCAAAAATGCGAGGATAGTGTAAGGAGCCTCTGGGACAGCTTCAAGTGTACCAACATCAGAATTATAGGGGTGCCAGAAGATGAGAGAGAGCAAGATATTGAAAACCTATTTGAAGAAATAATTACAGAAAACTTCCCCCACCTGGTGAAAGAAATGGACTTACAGGTCCAAGAAGCGCGGAGAACCCCAAACAAAAGGAATCCAAAGAGGACCACACCAAGACACATCATAATTAAAATGCCAAGAGCAAAAGACAAAGAGAGAATCTTAAAAGCAGCAAGAAAAAGAAACTCAGTTACCTACAAGGGAATACCCATACGACTGTCAGCTGATTTCTCAACAGAAACTTTGCAGGCCAGAAGGGAGTGGCAAGAAATATTCAAAGTGATGAATACCAAGAACCTACAACCAAGATTACTTTATCCAGCAAAGCTATCATTCAGAATTGAAGGTCAGATAAAGAGCTTCACAGATAAGGAAAAGCTAAAGGAGTTCATCACCACCAAACCAGGATTATATGAAATGCTGAAAGGTGTCCTTTAAGAAGAGGAAGAGGAAGAAAAAGGTAAAGATACAAATTATGAACAATAAATATGCATCTATCCACAAGTGAATCTAAGAATCAAGTGAATAAATAATCTGATGAACAGAATGAACTGTTGATTATAATAGAATCAGGGACATAGAAAGGGAATGGACTGACTATTCCTGGGGGGGAAAGGGGTGTGGGAGATGCGGGAAGAGACTGGACAAAAATCGTGCACCTATGGATGAGGACAGTGGGTGGGGAGTGAGGGCGGAGGGTGGGGCGGGACCTGGGAGGAGGGGAGTTATGGGGGGAAAAAAAAGAGGAACAAATGTAATAATCTGAACAATAAAGATTTAATTTAAAAAAACAAAAAAAACAAAAAAAAAAACAAATGAGCTGGGAGTTCAAGCCAACAAGATAGAGAAGAAACAATTGAGTAAAGCTGGTGGGGGAAAAAAAGGAAGAAAATAAAGATAGAGGCACACTCAATAAAACAGAGAATGACGATAAATGAATGAATAAATAAATAAATAAATAAATAAAGCAAAAGGGAGAGATCAACAAAACCAAGAGCTGGTTCTTTGGAAAGACAAATAAGATAGATAAATAAATATGCATATAATATATGATTCAGAAATCCCAGTCCTGGTAATATGCCCAGAGATAATCTTGCACAGGCCCATGAAGGAAAAGATAAAAGATAAGTTCAAAAAAAAAAAAAAGATAAGTTCATCTCAGCACTATTTGTGAAGGTAAGCATTTGGAGGCACCATAGTTGTCCATCACTGAGATAATGGATAGATAAAATGTGATGATGCATATTATAGAATGCTATGAAGAAGTCAGAAATAATGAACTAGATGTAATCAAAGCTACATGGATAACTCTTGAAAACGTGCCAAGTAAGAAAAAAAATACATAGTTCAATATCATTTGTATAAATTAAAAACACCTGAATAGAAAAGGAACTAAATGTTTTAGTGATATAGACATTTTCTAGGAAATAAAACACACTAGCATAGACCAAAGGGGGGTGGGGGCAGGTATGATATAAATTGGAATAGAACGTGAAGAGGAAGTATAATAAAATTAAATATGACAAAATCAAACAAGCGAAGGGATGTGTTAATGATAGTGTATCATAAACCAAAAGCATTTAGTATGGAATCATCTCACATATAATAAAACACACTTGGAAATTTCACTGGAATAAATCTCAGTTATTGACCAAACTATTTGTACCTGAAGTTTAAAAAAATATATATTACTATCAACCACTAGTTGCATGACATGGAAATTGAATTTTATATAATGTAGAAATCACATCTTTCACAGAACCAAGACATGAATCTTTGAAAGATTTTGAGATTTAATTTCTGATTCAGGTTTCTTTAGGCTTTATTATGCTTTTTCTGTGAACAGACTTTGCCCATAATATTCCAAGTCTCTAATAAATTCAAATATTTATCAAACTTAAACCTCTATGTGATACAAAAATATCCTAAAAACTAGTGGCCCTGTGCATGAATCTGTGTGCGAGTAGCTCACTGCCCCGCCCTCCTGCTGATAGCTCATTGGGCGTCATGGCATAGCGACCATTTGCATATTACCTCTTTATTAATAGGATAATAAAATGTATTATCTGATCTTAAAGTCCTAGTTTTAGATCTACATTTCTAATGTTCCAATTCCTTTTTTTAAAAAAAAATATTTTAATGATTTTTATTTATTTTAATTTTTAATGTTTTTGGTAGACCAGTGTATTAAGATAAAACTTTAATTGCTAAGAACTCAAATTATCTAATGTACTCTTGTTTTATAAGCCCACACATAAAATAAGAGCCATGAAATAATTACACTTTGAAAGTTTGCCTGGCAGAACCAAAACAATGTTCCAGTTGGCACTGGTACACTTAGAAGGCCCATAATGGATTAAGTAGAAACGGCCCTCTTTGACACTTATGTCATCAATCTTGACCTACTGTCTCTGCACTATACCTATCATATCTACCTTTCTTGGCAGGTAAGTCAACTCCAGAGACAGATCATCTTTTTCTCTTGGCTACATCACTTTACTAAAAAGAAGCCCAAAGGCCTGCAAGACCACAGGCTTCCAGTTTGGTGATCATCTTGACCCACCCCTTCTGTTAGATTTAGCTTATTCGGGTTGTGGAGATCTTATGAAATTTGCCAGTGTTGAGAGACGAGAGTTCAGCTGAAAGTCCAGACTCACTCCCTCCGAGCTCTAATGCTGGGCCAGCAGATTGAAAGGGTGAGAGCTGGAGGGACAGCTTTCCCCCAGACAGAGTGCTGGCAGAAGACACCGTTCCTTTCTTAATGATTTTTAAGTAATGTACCTTAAGACATTTTAGGTAAGTTCTAAATATTAATTTATTTGTGTTATGAAGTATGCATTATACTTAAAGTATGCATTTTATAACTATAAAAATCTTTAACAGATATTATCTGTTTTCGACACTTCCAGAATATAATCAAATTCATATATTTTCTATTGTTTTGAATACTGATAATAGCTTTGTCCGAAGCCAAGCACAGTTTTGTACATGAGGTTCAGTTCTCATGCAAATATTTTATAAGTCAGACAGAACTTATATCTGGAGCTCATGGATCCTCTGTTGTACTGATGTCATACGTATTTTGTCTTGCTATTTTTTTCAAAAGGAATTTTATTAGGAAACTAAAAAGGAAAAGCTATTTTTTAAAATGCCAAATTAAGCAAATCTACAGTACCAAACCGTAGAAACTACTGAATTTCTTGAAGATAGGTTAAAAAACATAACCAAGACATTAATCTTTAATTAATTAATAATTAATAAGACTGAGTGTTACGACTCAGTCTAAATTATACTCATGCCTCTTACTCAGCCCTGTCTCCTCCTTCTTCAAGGGCATCTTTCTAGTCCTCTGTCTTTCCACTTGTTCCTCTCTTAGTTCTTCCTGTCTCCAAGATAGTTCTGGTCACTTTAGCCTACTGAGACCATTTGCTCTTAATTGTTTACAATATAATTTCTGCTGAAAATAATGCCTTTTTATTCCATGGGACTTTGCTAACATATTAGTCTCTTTATCAGATACTCAGTAGAAAACCTATAAAAGTCAAATGAACTTCAGATTTCATCTTAACCTATTGGTGAGCATAGTTTTCCTGAACTTCATCAGACTGCTTGCTTGGTTCTCAAGGATATAGGTGATAAATAGCAACTAAGTAGATAAGGTTAAAATACCCACGTTTGTAGTTAACGCATTGATTCATTTAAAATATCTTATTGTTGTAGGTGTAGGGAATGTTATCCAGACCAAACCTGGGTTCAGCAACCTCGGTACTAGGGTTCTGGCTGGGAAAGAATTCAGAGCCAATACCCAAACTGTAAAAGAACATTTATCTGGTAAATTACAGAGGTAGAAAAAACAATTTCTAGAAGAAATGGGCTCAGGAAACAAGTTAAGGAGGTAAAGGAAGGGCCCTTGGAGCTTGGGAGTGAGGACGCTAATGGTAACGTGCCTGGGGCCAGGGGGTAGACGGTGAAGGACAGGAAAAGCCCAGGGGTGCTGCCCTGAGGGAATGCACACTGGGTCTTCTGTCCTAAGGGTTTAAGGGTGGAGATTTTAGGGAAGGCCCCAGGGAAAGATCTTAAGACAGTGGTTCTCAACCTTGGCTGCACATTAGAATCACCTAGGAATCTTTTTAAAATCCTGATTTCTGGGCCTCATCCTCTGGAAATTCTGTTTCTTTGTTACTAATGTGGCCCCAACCCATAACAAAGAAACAGAATTTCCAGAGGATGAGGCCCAGAAATCAGGATTTTAAAAAGATTCCCAGGTGATTCTAATGTGCAGCCAAGGTTGAGAACCACTGTCTTAATAGAATATTGAGCAGTTTTCCAGGTATGTCTTTTCAGGGTTGTGGTCTCCACTGATTGATTGGCTGGCACCAGGGCAGGGGGTCATTATTCATTGTAGCTGTGGCTGGTTTTGTTGCTTATCTGAGCCTGGAGCTGAAATACTGCTGAGGCATAGATATTATCTCTAGGGAGGAAAGGTCAGGGGGTCCAAACTGTGTGACCAGTGTTATGCCAGGGGAGGAAAAGTCACCCTGGGGGCGAAGTCTCACCCTACAATTGAGTGTCCCCCAGCTAGGCACCAGGGGCTTTGATGACCTTCTGCTGAGACCCCATGGTGCAAAATGCAGCCCACAGCCCAGCCCAGTCCAGCCCAGCCCAGAAATGATGGCTGTGGGTGCCAGGTAATGACATTACGTAGCAATGCCTGGCTTCCTCTCCCTAGCAATGACTAGCCTCCCTGCAATTTCTTCAGTCCAGGAACATGACTTGCTTTACTAGTATAGCCAGGTGGAAACATTTACTACTTTAACCAAATGTCTGTGAAGTGTTTTCCCATGCCTCATCTCATTTGGTCCTCACAGAAGTCTTGGTATAGGTAGATAGGAGACTCAGTGGAACCCTATTTTCTTTTCATTAGCTGGAAAGCAGAGATTTAGAAAGCTTAGAAACTTGACCCTATTGAAAAAAAGTAAGAAATTATGGACCTTGAAAATGACTTCAGGTTTTCTCACTGCACAGAATATAGTCAAACACTGCAGCAGATAAATATTTTACCCATTGTTCTCCCTGAGTGATCTACAATAATAATCTGCTTTGTGTTGATATTTACTGCTGTGTTGCTGGCAATTACCTGAAAGAGAAGTTGGGGTGCTTCACTGGGCTGGAAAAAGTTTAGCTACATCAGAAAGCAGGTCTAATTAAGCAAGTTTATTCTATACATATGAAAGGCTAAGTTGACTTGCGCGTGCATGATACATATAAACCTCTCACTGGCACCAATCGCACGCATGTGTTTCCATCTGTCACTGTCGATCATGAATTTGGTTGACACTTCTATTACAGAGAAAGGGTGAATAGCGATATTAAAATACTTCTTCTAATTTCCTTTCAATGTGCACGAATCCGTGCACTGGGCCACTAGTCCAATATAACAGCACTACCAGTTTCTGGAAACATTTCTCACTTTGGGACACAATGCTAGGAAATGTCATGTGCATGGTTTGCAATGCATCAGTTCCTGTATGGATAGTATTTTTCCTTTTGGGAAGCTTTTAGCAATTTCTCTGAGCCCTAAAAGTTTTGAAATATCACAAATAATTGTCTAAGACACAACTTTTTCTTGTCTTACTATTTCAAGCTATTGACCTTTAACTAAATAGACAGCCAGATATTTCTGTAGCAAAACGAGTTTATATTTGTAAATAATAAAGACTTGAAATTCAGGGCATCCTGTCTAATGGGGAACTACATGCAGAAGTCCCTCTTTTACAGAAAAGAGGAATTTTTGAGAGCTGTTATAAACAAAGTTGTTCCTATTAGGCTCTGGGATCTATGTGGGATATGAGAACTCCCCCTTCTGGCCTCCTGACTTTATTTTAAATAAGGTTTCTGTTTATTAATTTTTACAGATCACTCTTGTAAATCACATTTGTGGTTTTGAGCATTAAGGGAAATTTTCTTCAGTTACATGTTTGATTATTTTCCCCCTTGATTTTCTCTTATTCTGTGTTTCTGGAACTTTTGATAGACAACATACATGCTGAATTATTTCTTTATGTTCCTTTATTTCCTCGAAGTAACTATCTCTGTCTATTGCTCTAAGACTGTGAAGAGTTCTATAACTTTATCTTCCAAATTAATCATGTGGTACTGATTGTGCATTGATTAAATGTTGTCACTTTTAAAGTGTGGGAACTATGCTTTTCTCTGATCGCAACCCTTTTGTTACAACCTGTACTTGTTTTGTGAATACAGTATCCTCTTGTATGATATCCAATGTGAAGATAGTTAATTCAGTTTTGAAATGTTTTCTATTGGTTCCTTAGATCATCTGATTGGTCCTCTTAGTCAATATTTGGTTTTGTCAAATACTTGGTGAACTTTTTGACTAATAAATTAAATTGATAAGTTAAGGTGGTATTATTACGTGTCCTCCAAAAAGACATGTTGAAGTCCTAACTGCAGTACCTGTGAATGTGACTTTACTTGTAAATAGGGTCTTTGCAGATGGAATCAAGTCCAATATGACTGGTGTTCAAACAAGAGCAGAATTTGGATATGGGCACACTGGGAGAATGCCAGGCTATGACAACAGAAGCAGAGATGGAAGTGCTGAAGCTATCTACACTAATAAAAGACAAAGATGCTAATTGACCTTACCTTTGCTACGCCCACCAGCCAATCAGGGAGACTATATGCAAATTAACCCAACCAAGATGGAGGTTAATTTGCATATAATGGCTGGGAGTGAAGACTGAAACAATGTAGAAGGAAGCCAAGTGCTGCAGAAGGGAGCAAAGTAGAGGCGGCGGAGACAGAAATGGAGCCAAGGCGGCAGGAGGCGGGAGCAGAGCCAGGGCGCTGTGGGTGGCCGGGGTGCGGCAGGGGGCGTGGGGGGAGCGGGAAGCAGGGGGAGGCAGGCGGCAGGTGGCGGGCGGCGGTGGGAAGGCAGAATAGGCCCTTGATGTCAGGGAGGGGCAGAACCTGAGCACTTGGCGCAGAGGGATAGGACAGGCTCCATGGGAGGGAACAGAGTGGAGCTGCTCTCACATTCAGCCTCAGACTTCAGTTTCCTGGTGTGTCAGGTGGCCCTCCCCACCTTCACCAGGTTGCAAGGTTCAGCTCAAAAGACTGAGAGCCTCCAGGGTGGTTGGGAAGGCAGTTGAAGGGGGCGGGGGTGGGGGGGGAGGAGTGTGAGGCTGGTGGGCGAGCGGATTGACTGGAGGTGGGGCAGCAGGGCTCCCAGATTGGCTGGATTTGACAGGGCGGGCTAACCTTTGAGAGGTGCAAGGGGGAGTGTAAGGGAATGTGCACTCGAGTGTGCCACCGGCCTGCTGGCTTTACTCTTACACGGCGACTGTGGTGGCGGCGGTGGTTACTACCCGAGCCCAGATGGAGCAGAGGCTGGTGGAGCAGAAGGACATCCCAGCATCCCAATACCTGATGGCGTGGCCCGCGGGTCATGGCCAAAGGGGAGGGCGCTGAGAGCGGCTCCACAATGGGGCTACTGCCTACAGGCATCCTCCAAGTGGGTGAACACCAGGCCCAGGGAAGGTGAGAACCTGGCATCCGGTGGAGGGCAAGAGGCGGCAGTGTCCACGGAGCATGTGAGGTGTCGGGGGCGGTGGGCATGGCCCTGATGGCAGGCTAGGCCTAGGGGACCCTACACATGCATGATTTAGTCATGCGCTGGGCCTCTACTAACTCATAAGTTACCTGCAAGCTGCCAGAAGCTAGGAAGAGGCAGGGAAGGATACTCCCCTACAGGTTTCAGGATTTAGGCTTGGCAGACAAGCTTGATTTCAAATGTATAGCTTCCAGAACTCTACGAGAATACATTTCTGTTATTTTAAGCCACCCAGTTTGTGATACTCCATTAAAGCAGCCCTAGGAAACAGATACAGGTGGATTTCTGGGTTTTGTTTGCAGCTATGTGGCTCCTTTTCCTCACAATCTTCTCCCTTGAATGGAAGAGCTATATAAGTGAGGCAGTACCTGAAAGCATATGCAGTGAAGGACTAGAAAATTCCCCTTTATCTGCCAGAAGAAGAAAGACTTTTACTTGGGTGATTAGTCAGAGTCCTCCAGAGAAACAGAACCAGTAATCCTATCTAATAAAGAGGGAATATGCTAATTGACCCTCATGCCATCACAAAGATGGCTGCACCCACAGCCAATAAGGAGGGAATATGCTGATTGTCCCACCCTCAAAGATGGAAGCACTCACAGCCACAAGATGGCCTGCAGGGGAGGGCAGTTGTGGGCGATCAGGCCAGGAGGGGAGGGCAGTTAGGGGTGACCAGGCCAGCAGGGGAGGGCAGTTGAGGGCAACTGGGCCTGCAGGGTAGGACAGTTGGGGGCAACCAGGATGGCAGGGGAGGGCAGTTAGGGGTGACCAGGCCATCAGGGGAGAGCAGTTGGGAGCGACCGGGCCAGCAGAGGAGGGCAGTTGGGGGCAATTGGGCTGGCAGGGGGGTGGTTAGGGGTGATCAGGCTGGCAGGCAAAAGCAGTAAGGGGAAATCAGGCAGGCAGGCAAGTGAGGGCCTGGATTGTAAGAGGGATGTCCAACTGCCGGTTTAGGCCCGATCCCTCGAGGGGTCCCAGATTGGAGAGGGTGCAGGCTGGGCTGAGGGACACCTCCCCCCAGTGCACGAATTTTGTTCACTGGGCCTCTAGTATATATTTATACATGTATATATACACACACACACTGAGTGGCCAGATTATTATGATCACCTGACATTTGTAGGCAAATTAGCTATAATTTTGCACTGAAGTTGCTAGAGGGCCAGACCATTATAAATAGGGAAGCAGGTTGTTTACCACAACAGTAGAAGTGATTTTTTTCTGAAGATTTGGGTAAACAACGTGATTTAACAGCCTTTGAATGTGGGATATATTTGAACGTGAGTGGCCAGATTATTATGACCACCCCAGCAGTACTTCGTTGGGCCATCTTTTACCTTCAATACTGCAGCAATTCTTCTTGTCATTGACTCCACAAGATGTTGAAAGGTGATGCGAGGAATCTGACACCATGCCTGATAAATAGCACTGTCCAGTTCTGTGAGATTTGATGGTTGTGGAACCAGTTGCCTGATGGCTCTTTTAACTTCATCCCACAAATGCTCAATTGGATTGAGATCTGGTGATTGTGGGGGCCATCTAAGCAAGGTAAAGTCTCCTTCATGTTCTTGAAACCACTCCTGCACAATATGAGCACCGTGGCATGGTGCATTGTCTTGTTGGAAGAAGTCATCTCCATTGGGTTATGCCATCAACATGATAGGATGAACTTGATCAGCAACGATACTTAGGTATGTTATGCTATTCAGACGTTGTTGCACACAAATTAAAGGGCCCAAATCATGCCAGGAAAACATGCTCCAAACCATAACACTGCCCCCACCAGCTTAAAAGGTTGTACTCATTCGTGTGGGATTCATGCTTTCATGCTGTTTCCGCCAAATTCTCACTCTGCCATCTGCATGATGCAACTGGAAACGTGATTCATCGGACCACATGACTTTTTTCCAATGCTCGACTGTCCAATCCTTGTGTTCCTGTGTGAATTGGAGACGTTTTATCTTGGTAACTGCAGACAGCAAAGGTGTTTGAACAGGCCTTCGGCTTCCATGTCCCATACAATGCAGTGTACGGCTAATTTGCCTACAAACATCAGGTGGTCATAATAATCTGGTCACTCAGTGTATATATATATTATATAGGGTGTCCCCCAAAAATGTATAGACACTTTGAATGATTATAAGGTCAATATTTATTAACATACAGTTCATGTTCAAAATTTGAAAGGATCTATAAAAATGAATAATTTTTTCCTGTCAACATCTGATGACTATTCTGGTCCAGGCACTGCTGATAGTGCTGCAAAGCAATGGAACTGCAAATATTAGGCACAATTTTGTTCAGTATTATACACCCTCAATTCATCAACTGTTACCAGTTTTGTACCATAAACTTTATCTCTTATGTATCCCCATTTAAAAAGTCTAGTGAATAACTTTCTTTGTTCAAAGCTTAGTCTGGCTTCACCCATTATTTCAAATCAGTTAAACCTGAAAAGGAGTGAAAATTAAGTGAGTTATCAGCTATTAAAATGTATATACACTTTTGGGGGATACCCTGTGCCCCCCCAAAAGTGTATACACACTTTGAATAATTATCAAGGCAGTTTTTGTATTTCAATTGCATTTTCAAACTTCCAGTAGCATTTTAGAATGAATTTCCTTTGTTCAAAGCTTAGTCTGGCTGAAAAGAAAGAAACATCAACTGGGCTATCAGCTGTTAATGTGTGTTTACATATTTTTGGGAACCCCTGTATATGTGGAGAGATTTATTAAGGAATTGGCTCACAGTGATGGAGGCTGACAAGTCCCAAGAACTGCAGTTAGCAAGCTGGAGACCCAAGAGAGCCAATGTTGTAGCTCCCAAGTAAACATTGACAGGCTTGAGACCCAGGAAAAACTGATGTCTCAGCTCAAGGCAGTCAGGTAAGAGGAAATTTCCCTCCCTTGATGGAGTGTTAGCCTTTTTGTGTTATTAAGGCCCTAAACTGATTGGAGGGGAAGGTAATCTGTTTTATTCCATCTACTGACTCAAAAGTTAATCTCCTCCTAAAACACCCTCACAGACACATCTACAATAATGTTGGCTAAATATCTGGCAATTCTGTGGCCCAGTTAAGTTGACATATAAAACTGATCATCACAAGTCCACCCTTTGTCAACTTGGCACCCATATGCATCACATTAAACCATACTTAATCTTCAAATAAAGACAAAAATAGGTCATAAGTTGAAACCACCTAATCTGATACAACTATCCTGTGTACAACTGAAATGTACTAACCCTTCCCTAGAAGAGGAGATGAAGTCCTTAAGTGAGGACTCCTTGATATCCTGTCAACTACTATAATGTAAAATTAATAATATTTAAATCTCTCTCTCTCTCTCTCTCTCTCTCTCTCTCTCTCTCTCTCTCTCAAGCCAAGTGACCGGAATAACCGGAATGACTGGTTGCTATGATGTGCACTGCAGCTGGCCAGCTGGCCTGCTGTGGGCAGGGCCGGCCGGCCAACCTCCCGCAACCCCTCCCTCCAGCCGGCCCCAATCAGCCCCGATCAGGGCGGGCCCGCCAGACCCTACCTGTGCACAAATTCGTGCACCCAGCCTCTAGTACTATAATATAAAGCCAGTTTTCTTATGTCACATAATAAAGGAATAGAAGGGGAGTGAAGGCAAAGATAAAAATAAAGATAGAAAGATAGATATATGTAAATATACAAATGTATTCAGAACAAAACAAAGTGGAAATAAGTTAATGATAATTGCTGTCTTATTGTCTACTAGCATAACTGGTCATGTGTCCATAGCTGATATTTATAACTACTCTCTCTCACAACTCTGTGTGCCCTTTGCCGTCAGCAAGCAACTCAGTTGGTCCTGGTTCCTTACTTGGTGTGGTGACACAAAACTTCATTTCCAAAGGGCCTAGGCCTACTAGATCAAGCTGTTGTAGTTTTCCATTGACCTTAATACAGGGTATAGTAATACTAAGCAGTATCCTAAAGGATCTTTATATTCCACACCTCCACTGTAAAGTAGTAGTCAATTTCCTCTTGGTAGTCAGAATTAATCTCCTCAGAACATAAGGTTGTGGGAACAAGAAGCAAAAATCTTGCTAGTGGGTCACTTAATTATTGTACTGGTTATGGGAGAAACAGCACCATATATTGGATGCTGATTCAGAGTATATACCACCTTCTGAAGAACCTGGCCCCAGCCCTACAAGGTATTGCTATCCAGTTAGGTTTATTATTGTTTACCCTGATGATTATTCAGAGACAACACTCCTGCTCTTCATATTTGTTCACTTTGAGCTTGCTGTTTTTCTGGATCTGATCTAAATTCGGAAGTGGTTTTCTTCAGGATGTGGTTTTCTTCAAAGCATCTGGGTCTTTGTTTTTCTCACGCTCTCACAGTCAATCTAAGCAATCTATTTTGCATAATCCACACAACCAATTGTCCAATACAATTAATCTTTTCAATATCCAAATTTCTTCAAGATGTCTTTTCTCTTCATGGAAACCTTTTTTATTTGATAGTGCTACTATGAATTTCTTCTAATTTTCAGAACTTTGAGGCATAAAGGGAAGCAAGTACATGTGCTTGGCCTGTCACATCTATTCACTCTGTGGCTCCGGTGTGCAAGTGTGACATCTTGAGACCAGAAGCAAAGGATTTCTGGTTAAAAATGGTTTATTAGGATGTTTTTGACTCAGGGGACAGGTTTCCTGGGGAACAACCAACCTAATCCCTCCCTCCCAGGGAGAATGTTGTGCCAATTTTCCTATTCTGTCCCTGATTGTCTTGCCTGAAACTGAGAGCAGGGTGAAGCCCAAAGTTCCCCGGATCCGACCCAGATCTGTTGATCTAATGGCTTCAGAGTCTCCCCCCTGTGGTGACTGGCTGAGTGTGAGCAGTGGATCCTCTCCTCTGGCACTGGCCTCCTGGGCCCCAACTCCCTCAGCATCCTCCTAAGCATCCTCCATGCTTTCTTAGGACCCGAAAGCCTTTCTATATTCCCTCAATTAGTAAGAAACCCCTGCTCCTTTGTCTTTGGTGCCCCCTTAGTTTGTTTTTTTTCCACACAGGGAGCACCAGTTCCATTTCGTTATCACCCCCCAGGTCAGTGTATCTGCAACTCCCTTCCAAGACAGTATCTGATACAGGCATTTCAGCATTTTTCCCATTGTTGTTCTCAAGTGACTCTATTGAGCCCTGTCTACGGCATGGTATTGTTACAGGACTCCAGGGCAGGAGGAACAGGGAAACTGAGATAGGGAAGTTTAACAAGGCCAAACAGTGTGAGCAATTTGCAGCCAGCTTGTAACTAACAAACCATTATCTTCCCTCTCCAAGGATACGAGAACCAATGGTCAAAAAACCTCCCTAATGAGAGAATACGGAAAGGGCGAGGAAAGGGGAAAGGAAAAAGGGGCAGTTTTACCCGCTAAGCAGAGAAGCCAGCAGTCTCAAGGATTGGCAAGATAAAGTTGCCAGGTGCCTCTTGGGAATTCTGAAAAGGCCACAACGAAGTCAAAAAAAAAAAAAAAAAGAGGAGTGGGGGGCGGGGGGAGGGGGGGATGACTTGAGAATTAATCTGTACCAAAATAGTCAGCAGAGGAATTTTGAGACTGTTTGAGGCAAGTTCCTCAGGCAGGGACTTGACCCCTCTGGGTGCAGGAAATTGGAAGAACACAAGGTGACGGCAGGTAGATGGGACATGCTTTATTATGAACAAAGTAGCCAAACACTGCCTGGTCAGTGGCAACTTATATACACGCTCAAACAAAAGAGGCCTCGTGCCAGTTAGTGATGCTCGTGCTACATTAGCATAAGCAGGTTATAAAAGGGTTATATAAGGGTCCGCTTGTGCAACATGTATAGTGCTACTGCTGAGTCATTGCCCTCATGCATGTGCATGGCAAGTAGTCCTTGAATCTCCGACATACTCTGGTCAGGACCCCTACACTCTACCCCTTATGCCGATGGTTTCTACGGGGTACTCTGGCCCCAGTAGCAAAATTTACAAATGTCCAGCGCCGTGCTCCTGACAATCCATCCTACTAATCTCAGAGGGGATTATAGGAAAGGGCTTGTATGGCCTGCACTTCCTTATCTCTTACAGGGCACTGGTTACATTTTCTTGATTATCAGGCACATATGTACAGCATTCTACATGTAGGATGGCACAAGTGTCCCCCTGAGCAACAGTTAACAAATCTAGTGCCATTCTATTCTGTAATACCACTTTGCACATCTGCGTTGTTTCATCCATCATTAGGGTAAGGGCTTGCCAGGTCTGATTCAAGGCTTTAGCTGTATGCTCAGCTAAAGCTGTAATTTCTAATTCTTCCTTAATTGCTCCTCCTGCAGGAAAGACTACTGCTAAGGGGTATAAACCACCAGGGAGTCCATTTAACACGATGCCACTGGTGGTATACTGAGTCCCAGTTATAGGGAACCTCTTCAAAAGTCTTAAGGATTCACCCAGAGTTATAGGGTCTACCCTAGGTACATCATCCCAACCGATTCACTGGGTGGTAGGGCCAACCATACCTTCCACACACCTATAAGTATCCTGGCATCATCATATCTACAGGTTTTGTGCCAGTATAACACTTTCCATTTCATCACTTCTGGACCTCAACATTAGTGGTTATGTTATGGCACAAGTCTGGAGGCAGCCAGCCAACAACTTGATTCTTACTGTGTTGCTGCTGCTCCACACACATGTCTGCAGGTTCTCTTAATTCTACTTGTTCCCCTAGCAACCACCCCCAACTGTTCCACACTGCATAACTGATAAAGGGGGAAGTATCGCCATGGTCACGCCAGATCAGAGTCTCTATGGCTTGGCGTACAGGGTCCCAGGAGATGTTGCCAAAATCTTGAGCAGCTAACCATGTCTAATTGGCAGTGGTGGCTGGATGGATGTGCCATGGAAATCCGCCAGCCATTCCTGGGGGAATTTCTGTGCACACCCAACAATGGGAGACATTAATGCACTCAAGCATAGGTGTGCACTCACAACACTATGCTGTTAGCTAAGCTCACTTTAGTCTAAGAGACAAAAGACAAACTGAGACCATCAGAGGCAGATCATAGCCTTCCAGCAAAGATGCAAGCAACACTGTCTCCTCTAGACAGCGCTGTGGCTGGAATCGGAGGGCGACCTGGCTGGTGATACCAAACTGGATCTCCCCCTTTATAGGGGCCCAGTTTCACAGGGGTAGCTATGGGAAATCTGGGCACTGGCCAGAGGGCAATAGCATAATTCCCCTTTAACACTCCCGCCCTGTGTTTTCTGGCTTGGACTTGTACAGTTACTTGCCAGGGGTGGATCAAGGAATGCAACTGTAACTTGTAGTCATATCCGCCTCCCCAAGTGGATAGGAGGGCTACCCAGGGCCCTTCCCTCGTTACAGTCCATGGTCAGGTCTACACTGCCTCTTCCCCTCCCCCAAGGAGGCAGGTGTGGGCAGCAGCAAAGTCCTAGATGGGTGTACCTTGGGGGACAACAGTTCATCTGTTGTTTTCACCTTCACATGCAGTGTCTGGGGATACCTCTGCATCATTAACTCTAAGGGGGAGGCACCTGTCTTCCTGGGCTGTTCATTCTGATGGATGTATCCAATGTTTTGCCCAACCTTTTAGGCTAGGTGAGTCCACCCCTAGGCGGAGCTTGTCTTTCAATAGGCCATTATACCGTTCAATCATCCCAGCAGCTTGGGGATGCTATGGAATGTGAAACTACCAACCTATGTCCTAGGCCCGTGATGGCGAACCTATGGCACGCGTGTAGAGGTGACACGTGAACTCATTTTTTTGGTTGATTTTTCTTTGTTAAATGGCATTTAAATATATAAAAGAAATATCAAAAATATAAATCTTTGTTTTATTATGGTTGCAAATATCAAAAATTTCTATATGTGACACGGCACCAGAGTTAAGTTAGGGTTTTTCAAAATGCTGACATGCCGAGCTCAAAAGGTTCGCCATCGCTGTCCTAGGCCTTGGCCCAGCTCTGTACCTCTTTCCCTGTGAAATGGGTTCCATTATCACTTGCTATATTAAGGGTCACCCATAGGTGGCCCCTAAGTGTTCTAATCCTTGGACCACTATCAATTGGATGGCCTCCCTTGCAGGTTGCACAAAGAGGAGGCTGGTGACAGTATCCACAGCCATAAGGTCATACTTAAAACCCAGATCCAAAGGGAGAGGCCCAATAAAATCCACCTGCCAATGTTGCGGGGGGGTAGGGGGGGTGCATCTCCTCTGAGGACATGGCCCCTTTTCCCCTGGAGACCATATCGACTGGGGTGTACCTGAGCACAGCGAGGACATCCTCACACTGCAGCAAGGGCTTCCCCCATGGATAGGGCCAGGTCCCAACGCTTGGCCACCTGCATCATTGTCCATGGTCCCATGTGCCCCAATTTCCAATGAAGCTACCAAGCCTGATCTTCAGGGGAAGGTACTACCTCCCAGACCCTTGCCAACGCATCAGTCTCATTCCCAGGGGCTAACAGCGGTCAATGGCCACTCAAATATATTGTTGCCACTTTGAAAGTCCCTACTTTCCATATATCCTTCTACATTTCCTGTCCTCACACTGGACGATGACCTATCACCCACTGCTGCTGTGCCATTGTGGCAACCACACAGTCAAGCCTTTAACACTAGAAAGACTGAAATTTAGTATATACCTATATTGCCCAAAAGCAGTCAAAATGACTGCATTGTGAAAGAATGATATCGAAGCACTCTTCACTTATGTTCCTTAGCTTTTCCAATAACTCACTTCTATTCGACATTTCTTTCATGAATTTAGGGCGCAAAAGAAATACAATAAACAACTTATTAGAACAAGTATCACTGCATAAAGATTCGAATAACAAGTACTAGTTTAGCTTATTGAGCAACTGCAACTTATCAAGTATCGACAATTTATCATGTACTTGTATGTTATCATGTGACGGTAATCGAAAAAAAAAATGAAAACTGTTATTTCAATACAGAGCCGGCCTGGTCATATAAGAAATTTACTCAATTCAATAATAAGAGTCATAATTCCACCACCCCCCAAGCAGTCAAAATGACTGCTTTTGGGCAATATAGGTAAAACACATATATATATACCGGAAATGAAGGAGGGGGAGGTAACTACAATTATTAATAAACGCATTCATATGTTGTAAAAAAAAGTCACAAAATTCTAAGACATTGTGTCCTTATATACATAATTGTTTTTCTAATTGAAATTAAAAAACAGTCAAAATGACTTCCTTGGGCAATCTAGTGTTAAAGACAGCCCAGCTGTCCGTTCTAATGTCAAAACCACCCAGACTGCTCACAATTCAGCCTATTGGCTCCTTTGCCCAGTACTAGACTCGAACCACAGTGCATCTGTATCCAAACAGATAGCCACTGCCATCCATGTAGCAGGGTTCCCCCTACTTGACCCATCGGTGAACCACATGGTCTCCGGGAGGGGTGACGTACCCTCTGGGAACAAACTAGGGAGAATTATAGGGGCTGTGCGTGGACCAGATGATCTTCACCTTTTCCAGCTGCAACATTGACTGTCCAATTTCCTCCTGACCTCCTGGGAGGTGATACTGCTGCACCAGGACCACCCGGCAGGGGTTAGGCAGTTTTTTGGTCGTGTGAAGTGGGTGCCCCCTTGTGATGAGCTTTACCACAGGCATCCAAGTGGAATTTACCTTGGGTTGTAGCAATTGTTAACCCTTTTAGCACACCCATTCCCATGATGTATTCTGGTATGGGAGAGATATATGCACAGTATATGCCTTCAGGGGAAGGCGGCCAATACCAGTGTCAAAGTTGCCTGCCACACATGGCCGGTTCGGCCTCTCTACCTGTACACATGGGCCACTGGGCCCGTGCATCTGTCCTGGTTTCCAGACAGTAAACTGCAGTCGGCACCAGTATCCACCGGCGCCCACACACATTGCACGCTGTGGGGGATCAATATATAGTGAGTTCAACACGCAGCCTCCGCGCCTCCAGGTTCCCTGCGAACCGGGTTCCTCAGCCTGTCCTTCAGTCAGGACATTGCACTCCTCCTCCTCATGGAGAGTCTAGTCCTGGAGGCGCACCGGTCTGGGGGAACTGCCTTTTCCGCAGCTTCCGGAACCGCAGTCCTCCTGGTCATTGCCTCCAGAGGACCAGCAGCACATCGTTGGGCTGCTGATCTATCTTGTCTTTCCTAACCCCCGCACCAGCAGTTACCCACATTTGCATGAGGGAGATTTTCACAGAGCTGTCCTGCCACTTTTCCAAATCCCGAGCCCGTTGTCTTAGGCGTTGCTTACTTATGTGCATTAGGTTTCTGCACAGGCACTGGTCTCACTACCCCCTTTTCTCATGGCTTGACTTCCGCGTCCCCCAAGCCAGCCGTTGTCAAAGTAACTTCGTGGATACAGTGGTCTCAAAAAGGGGTCAAGTGACTGCCAGCGAGCAGAATGCCACCAGAGGGGCTGAAGCAAGAATCAAGTCTTTCAAGTTGTAAAACACTCATCATCAAGACCTCGAGTATTCATATTAACATGGCTTGTCTCATGCCCATTTCCCACATAACTTGCACTAAATCCACATACGTAGGCCATTTACTCACGGTTTCTGATAATTCTCCTGCATCCTGCCAGATGCTTCAAGACGCCGCCATTAACCAGTCCATCAGGGAGGGGTCTCCCTGTCCAGCTCCCAAACGGCGACTGATCTGCAGTTGCTGCCCGGAGGACGGGTCATTATGGTGGCTAACTTCTCCATTTAGGGTGGAGACAGCTGCAAGCTATCTGCACCATCCTCCCACAACCTTAGGAGACATGCAGGAATTGGCTTCCCGGACATCTGCTGGGTTCGTTTTCCTAATTCTCTCAGTTCTGTGGGGGTATAGAAGGTACACGTGGTTAATTCAGTAACCATGGGCGGCCCTTGAGCCCCACCTCCTGGTACTTCAGGCTGATCATGCTCCAGATGCCATTTCACAATCGATTGAGCCTGCAAGACAAGGGCTGCTACACCAGCATTAACACTGTCCTCTAAGTCGTCTTCTGGCTCTAGTTCTCCCTGTCCCTCCTGTCCCTCCTATCCCAGGGAGGCCACCTCCTGCTCTAGCATGCGCACCTGGGCCTCCAAAGTCTCCTCCAGGTTCTGTAACTCATGTATCTTAGCTTTATGAGCCAGCATCTCACGGTGTTGCAGCTTCAAGGCTGTTAGGAGCAACCAGACTACCTGCCCAGCAGCCTTCCGCTGGTCTTTGGGAATCTGGTCTATTAAGGACCACAAAGCCTCTGGCATTAACTCAACCTGCTCCCAATCCTCTGGGGATGGAGGGGGTCCAAGACATCAGGACCGCGGCTACTGGATACCACAACCCGGTTGAAGGCCACATGCTCTCCGACAGGATAGATGGGGTATTTACTCCAGAATCCTGACCACGACTATGTCAAGTGTTGGGGACAAGTTCCTCAGCCAGGGACTTGACCCCTTCTGGGTACAGGAAATTGCAAGAACACTGGTGACTGCAGGTAAACGGGACATGCTTTATTACAAACAAAGCTGCCAAAAACTGCCTGGTCAGTGGCAACTTATATACACGCTCAAACAAAAGAGGCCTCGTGCCAATTAGTGATGCTCATTCTACATTAACATAAGCAGGTTATAAAAGGGTGCACTTGTACAGTATGTATAGTGCTACTTCTGTGTCCTTGCCTGCACGCATGAATATGGTGAGTAGGCCTTAAACCTATGGCGTACTCTGGTCGGGGCCCCTACAGAGATCTATAGACAGGAGGGTATATATCACCTCGGGTCCCCACCCAACCTGCTCTTCAGATTAGCTGAGAGCCTGTCTGTGCTTCATAAGCCAGATACATAAGTTTGCTTGCTTTGGTCTTTCAATAAAGGTGCATGCTTTAATTGCTTTAATAAATTAGGTTTTTGCAATACAGTCAAGGTCTCTCATATAAATTCATTTATATGAGAAGACAAGGATAGAGATTGGCAACAGCTCTCTCCCACTAACTCAGGGAGCTGTCCGGTAACACCTATCTGGTGTTAGTGAGAGGTGCCCAGACATTCATCAGTCTGCAGCCATCTAATAAATCCTATCTTTCCTAAACCAAGGCACTTAAGAGTAAATAATTTGCTTAAATCAACCTACTCAGGGAGACAGATAGCAGAAATCCAATTAGTGTCATTTACTAACCACACCCAAGGACAAATGAAGTTAAACCCCTGAATAATAAATTTAACTAGATAAATGACTATAAAGTAAGCTAATATGGAATTTGTTTAGTCCTTTTCCAATCTGTTAAGAAGGAAAAAGTCTGTTATATATGATCTTTTGGTCAAATAAGCTTGACAACCTTCCCAGGGTTTAAATTTTAAGAAACTTTTCTTGACCTAGAGTTGGCATTAAGTCATTCCAATAGGCCCCATTTGCCCTGTAGAAACATCACAATCACTGGGGTCGCGGGGTCGCTCTCTTCATCAGACCAGGCTTTGTTCCTCTCCTTATAGGCAATACAGGAGGTCTCAGCGGTAAACTGAATACTCTGACAGACCCTCACATATGGTCACGCACATGTGGGGCCAAGCTAGGGGTTTAGGCTAACATGACCTCACTGGTAAGCATGTATACTTTAGCCAGTCGGCTCTATTAGTGGCCTCCCTGGGACAGGAGGGACAGGGAGAACTAGAGCCAGAAGATGACTTAGAGGACAGTGTTAATGCTGGTGTAGCAGCCCTTGTCTTGCAGGCTCAACCGATTGTGAAATGGCATCTGGAGCATGATCAGCCTGAAGTACCAGGAGGTGGGGCTCAAGGGCCGCCCATGGTTACTGAATTAACCACGTGTACCTTCTATACCCCCACAGAACTGAGAGAATTAGGAAAACGAACCCAGCAGATGTCCGGGAAGCCAATTCCTGCATGTCTCCTAAGGTTGTGGGAGGATGGTGCAGATAGCTTGCAGCTGTCTCCACCCTAAATGGAGAAGTTAGCCGCCATAATGACCCGTCCTCCGGGCAGCAACTGCAGATCAGTCGCCGTTTGGGAGCTGGACAGGGAGACCCCTCCCTGATGGACTGGTTAATGGCGGCGTCTTGAAGCATCTGGCAGGATGCAGGAGAATTATCAGAAACCGTGAGTAAATGGCCTACGTATGTGGATTTAGTGCAAGTTATGTGGGAAATGGGCATGAGACAAGCCATGTTAATATGAATACTCGAGGTCTTGATGATGAGTGTTTTACAACTTGAAAGACTTGATTCTTGCTTCAGCCCCTCTGGTGGCATTCTGCTCGCTGGCAGCCATTTGACCTCTTTTTTATTTTTATTATTATTTTTGTTATTATTTTCTTTATTGATTAAGGTATTATATATGTGTCCTTATCCCCCCATTGCCCCTGCACACCGCCCCCCCCCCCCCGTTTATGCCCTCACCCCCCTGGTGTCTGTGTCCATTGGTTAGGCTTATATGCAGGCATACACATCCTTTGGTTGATCTCTCCTCCTTACCCCCACCCTCCTCTACCTTCTCTCTGAGGTTTGACGATCTAATCAATGCTTCTCTGTCTCTGGATCTGTTTTTGTTCATCAGCATATGTTGTTCATTATATTCCACAAATGAATGAGATCATGTGATATTTATCTTTCTCTGACTGGCTTATTTCGCTTAGCACAATGCTCTCCAGTTCCATCCACGCTGTTGCAAATGGTAAGAATTCCTTCTTTTTTACAGCAGCATAGTATTCCATTGTGTAGATGTGCTACAGTTTTTTAATTCACTCATCTGCTAATGGGCACTTGACCCCTTTTTTAGACCACTGTATACACAAAGTTACTATAACGATGGCCAGCTTGGGGGACAGGGAAGTCAAGCTGCGAAAAAAGGGGATAGTGAGACCCGTGCCTGTGCAGAAATCTAAGGCACATAAGCAATGCCTAAAACAGCAGGCTCAGGATTTGGAAAAGTGGCAAGGACAGAGTCTATGGGAGCGCACTGACCACCAGGGGGCAGCTCCAGTGTTGAACGTCTGCCCCATGGTGGTCAGTGCGCATCATAGCAACCGGTAGACTGGTCATTTGTTCAGGCATTTGGTCTCTTAGGCTTTTATAAATATAGATTAATTTATTTAATTTTTATTTTAGAGAGAGAGGAAGGGAAAGGGATACAAAGAGAAACATCAATGAGGGATGGTCATGTGCCCTGACTGGAAATCAAACCAGTGACCTCTTGGTTCAGAGGTCAGCACTCAACCACTGGGTCACACCGTTCAGCATAGATGATAGTTTAGAATAGTTAGGGGCTCCTTCTCAGTCCCTGTACAACACAGGTTTGGAAATGCTTCCTACACCAGTCTCCCAGCAGATCATGGGGATCCCATTTAGGGTCTTCTAGAGGGACAGCCTGTTGTCCAATAGGGAAATGCTCACTTCCTGATCATCAGCCCCACTGGCATTAGTTATGAAAAACTCATCTCTGAATTGTTGGGTGGCCTCTAGAACCATTCACTTTTCTGATCCTGAGAGGTTCTAGCCCAGTGGTGGGCAACCTTTTTGTGAGTGTGTGCCAAAACCAGCAAAATCTCTGACTCAAAATTCTTCTGCGTGCCAACCCTAATTTTTTGAGAACATGTTACGTCTACTTGATATCTCTTAAGGTGTACGTATGTGAAGAACCTTGAAGAAATAATAAAATTCATTCGAGTGACAAAAACACAGTATATGATGATGAAAAATACATTTACTTTTTAATGTATACATGTACAGTGATAGTGCAACAGAAAACTTTATGGCTGTTTGATATTATCAGTGGGACTTTTGCTGCTGCATCACTGATGATAGAGATTTTACATCAGGTTTATATTTCGTGACCTTCAGAGATATGCATGAGCTACTACTTTCATCCGTCAGGCTACTCCTATTATGAGACTTAACAAAATTCATCACTGAGAACAAAGATTCACAAGCATATGTGGATGAAACCAAAACACTGGTCGGATCTAGGAAGGCAGGGAGAGTTAAGGCAGAGGCATAGAAATTGCTCTTCCCCTCTCTCGTCAATCCATGTCTATGGTCTTTAAGATAACTTGTTATGTAAAATTGTTTATTTATCTAAGATGCACTTACACTGAATTTATCTGAAAGAGAAAAAAGTTGATATTAAGAAAAAAATTGTAGAGGAAACCAAGATGGTGGCATAGGTAAACACCAGAAATTGTTGCCTTGAACAACCACTTCAAAAATACAACTAAAAGACAAAACGGACATCATCCAGAATCACAGGAAGGCTGGCTGAGTGGAAATTCTACAACTAGAAGGAAAGAGAAAAGCACACTGAGACTCAGAGGAGGTGAGGAAGTAAAGTGCAGAGGTACGGAGGCGAACGTGGAAAGGGCTGGCAACTGAAGACATGGTCGTCTTTTTCAATTGGAAGGGAGTCTCAAGCCCCCAACTGCTCTGAACTCCAGTTCCAGGAGAGTCTCTGGGGACCCAGACTCATACAGGGAAAAACTGGACTGCCTGGCATCGGGCAGAACTCAAAGGCGGCTTTCTCTCAGAGGTGCTTGCAGCAATTACCGTGGGACACTGAGACCCGGGACCCCTTAGGGTAGGACTGAGGATCAGCCATAGCTGTTTGCTCCACCCTGTTGATTCCCTGAGATGCCATCCCACCCAAACTGTGCACAGAGGCTTTTGCATATGAAAGGCCTGGCCCTTTGCAATCTGAAAATTACCTAACAAACTGCAGCTGGGTCAGAGAGACCCAGAACATCCAAAAGAAGGCCCAAGACCCTACAGCAGCTTGCGTTGCTTCACAGCTGGGCCTCATCTGGGCACCTCCAAACCCCAAACAAAGAAGAGGAATCTGAAGATCTCTCCATAGCTCCTGCTGGGTAGCCTCGGGCAGAGGCTAAATTAACACCTCCTTAGAGATCCAAGAGCCAGTGTACCCAGTGGTCGGAGTGGGACCACCCAGATTACAACTCCGCAGATCCATAAAGGACACACTCAGGGGGCAGACTCAGTGAGCACCAAAGCCCCACTGAAGCAAGTCTTGCCCCAGAAGGGTGTCTCCAGCACAGAAGTTCTCCCACTGTAGACACAGCTGATTCTCACAGCCAATTGGCCTGGAGGTTAATTCCTCCCAGTGATACCTACAACAATCAAGGTTTAACTACAACATGACTATGCACAAAGCCACAAAGGGGTGCACCAAGAGTGTCCACCTCAGGTAATTGGGGAGGCTGAGCCACTGGGCCCTATAGGACACCTAGCACAGAAAGCCATTCTATCAACACAGGGAAGCATAAAAAAATGCGTAGACAAAGAAAGAGGTCACAAATGACAGAAATGGAGGAAAGCAAACTACTGGATATAGAGTTCAAAACCACACTTATAAGGTTTTTCAAGAATTTTCTATAAACCACCAATAAATTTAGTGAGACCCTCAAGAAATCTAGTGAGACCCTTGAGGATATGAAAAAGGACCAACTAGAAATTAAGCGTACACTGACTGAAATAAAGAATATTATACAAAGTTCCAACAGCAGACTAGAGGATCGCAAGCATCAAGTAAAAGATTTGAAATACGAAGAAGCAAAAATCACCCAACTGGAAAAACAAAAAGAAAAAAAGAATCCAAAAAAAATGAAGAAAGTGTAAAGAGCCTCTGGGACAACTTCAAGCGTATCAACATCCAAATTATGAGGGTGCCAGAAGAAGAGAGAGAGCAAGATATTGAAAACCTATTTGAAGAAATAATGACAGAAAATTTCCCCTACCTGGTGGAAGAAATAGACTTACAAGTCCAGGATGCACAGAGAACCCCAAACAAAAGGAATCCAAAGAGGACCACACCAAGACACATCATAATTAAAATGCCAAGGGCAAAAGACAAAGAGAGAATCTTAAAAGCAGCAAGAGAAAAACAGTCAGTTACCTACCAGGGAGTACCCATATGACTGTCAGCTGATTTCTCAACAGAAACTTTGCAGGCCAGAAGGGAGTGACAAGAAATATTCAAAGTGATGAATGCCAAGAACCTACAACCTTAAGTACTTTACCCAGCAAAGCTATCATTCAGAATTGAAGGTCAGATAAAGAGCTTCACAGATAAGGAAAAGCTAAAGGAGTTCATCACCACCAAACCAGTATTATATGAAAGGCTGAAAGGTATCCTTTAAGAAGAGGAAGAAGAAGAAAAAGATAAAGATACAAATTATGAACAACAAATATGCATCTATCCACAAGTGAATCTAAAAATCAAGTGAATAAATAATCTGATGAACAGAATGAACTGGTGATTATAATAGAATCAGGGGCATAGAAAGGGAGTGGACTGACTATTCTGGTAGGGGGGGGAAGGGGTGTGGGGGTGTGGGAAGAGACTGGACAAAAGTCTACACCTATGGATGAGGACGGGGGTGGGGGGGTAGGGAAAAAAGAGGAACAACTGTAATAATCTGAACAATAAAGATTTAATTTAAAAAATAAAGAAAAAATTGCAAATGGAAGATTATAGGAGAGGGTTTCCTGTGCCAGCAAAAGTTACTGGCGTGCCATATTTGGCACGCGTGCCAGAGGTTGCCCACCCCTGTTCTAGCCTAAGAGGAGCACCACTCAGTTGACCAATCTGTTCCAGTGGCCCACCAGCTGGTTGACAGCCACTCACTCACTCCCTCAGTAGTCCTGCAGGTCCAATCTCCAGAGAACGGGCCAGGCACTGACAGACCTCCGCCACTGGCATGATCCCGAAAGTGCCGCTGGTCTCCTGGAAGTTGGTCTCGGGCACTGTGGCCGCTTCCTCTCCCTAGATACTCCATAAGGAAGAAATGATATAAAAGGGGCCACCAGGTGGCTCCTGACAACCGGCATAAACATCAGTGGGATGGATCAGATCCCGGCTGGCAAGGGTGTTCCACCACCTGCCTGGAGGACTGATCATGTCCCAACCCCCGTCCCCCCACTCCCACCCCACTCCTTGGGACAGGCGCCAGGCAGGGTTCATGGCTGGTGAGGGCCACTGTGGTGGTGCGAGCCTCTCCCAATCGCAACTGACTAGGTGCGAGCCTGTGGCAGGTGCAGTGGGGCCAGCACGAGCAGGAGCAGCAGGCAGGAGCGGCAGGCGGTGTTATACTGCGGGTTTCTGCCCAATCCCCGCAGGCTACTCTGAGGGACCCCACCCATGCACGAATTCATGAACCAGGCCTTACTCGTAATAAACTATCATCAATAACTCAAGGGAAGGACAAAAATCCCCTCCGCCTTCATGGACAGACCAGGAAGGCATTGATGAAATACACCTCCATGTCCCCAGATTCCTTTGAGGCGGTCCAACTCGTTTTGAAGGACAATTTTGTTATTCAGTCAGCACCAGACATTAGGAGGAAACTACAAAAATTGGAAATTGGCCCTGAAAGCACCTCAGGTAACCTCCTAAAAGTAGCCACTTCAACCTTTTACAATAGGGATCAGGAGGAGGCTGAGGAGAAGGAAGAAGGCAGTGGCTCTGGTTGCTGCACTTCAAGAGGCCAATATAATAACTCAGGGGCCCCGGGGACATGGAGCCCGCACAGCCACTTGTTAGGGCTGTGGCCAACCAGGGCACATCGAAGGGATTGCCCAAGAGGAAAGAGGAAGCCACCTGGTCCTATCTGCAAGGGGGGGTCACTGGAAATTGGACTTCCCAAAGGGGCTAAGGCCTCCCTGAGCTGATCTGGAGTCCCAAATGGTCCTGCAGCAGGATTGACAGGCCCAGGGGCCTTCCTACCTGGCTCTGACAGACTGTCATCTCCACCCAGAAGCCCCGGGTAACCCTGACTGTTGAGGGCAAGGAAATTAATTTCCTCCTCAACACTGGAGTCACCTTCTCCATCATCTTATCCAGTCTTAGCCTCCCCTCCTCCCATAGTATAATTGTAAGAGGTGTGTCTGGGAAGCTTAAAGGCATTTTTCACAGCCTTTAAGTTGTAATTGGGACAACCTGATTTTCTCAAATACCTTCCAGATCATGCCAGAAAGCCTAACTCCCTTATTAGGGCAAGACATCTTAGCACACTTTGGCACTACCATATGTATGGTGCTGGAACGAGTACTCTGTTTCCCCCCGATGGAGACTGAGATTGACCCTTAGGTATGGGCCACCCAAGGGAAAGTCGACAGAGCAGTTGGGACAACCCCTGCTCATATACACGTCAGAGATTCAGACTCCTTCCCACATCAGAAACAATACCCCCTCAACCTGGAGGCAAGAAGGGAATTGCAGACTACAATAAACAATTTTAAGGCATGAGGTCTACTAAAGCTCTGTAATAGCCCATGCAACACTCCCATTTGGGGAGTTCAAAAGCCCAAAGGGGTGTGGACACTGGTCCAAAACCTTCTGTTAATAAATGAAACCTGCTGCATGTAGGTTAATATGTCTTCACAAGTGGAGGAAAATCTTGACATTATAAAAAAGAACATCAAATTCATTGACAACTTTGAAAGCATAGACAAGACAAGGCCCCAGCTGGCTCCTGTCATTCTTATCTCAATTCAAGAATTCCTTGTGGTCATGGCTATTACCTTTTTTGTTCCCCCCTTATTATGCTTATGTTAGTACTACTATTTGGACCTTGCCTTTTGAATTTACTCCTATGTTTTGTTTCCGCCAGGATAGAGGCAATCAAGCTACAAATGGTCATGGAAATGGAATCCTGAATGGCAGCTCCTATCTTCTGTGGTCCCCTAAATCACCAACCTCTGACAGAACCCTAATAACTGTTGCCATCAACAATGCCCCTAACCAGCCGGAAGTAGTTAGAGCCTTCAGAAGCAGCTAGGCAGTTATGAGGAGAGAAATGTAAAGGGGAGGTGCAACTGAACCTTGCAGGTCTGAGCAGGAAGCAGTTCATCAGCCACACCATCTCCCATGTCAATTCTCAAGAATGAAAGGCTCTGGTCATGGGCTGGACACACAAGGGGGGTGAGGGTGAGAAGGAACCCTGATGTTTAAAATGTGTGGATGTTGCTAGGGCTGAATTTCTTGGACCGACCAATGGGAAGTTAGCAGGGCACATATTAACCCCTGGACAAAGAAACTTCCACAGCAACCCCACTTGGGTCCCCTCCCTGCGGCAGGGAGCTTTTCTGTAATCAAGCTTTGCTTTCGCTCATCTCTTTATCCGTAAACTCATTCCTCAATTTCACAAGACAACAAACTTGGACCTGAACAGAAATTTTGGTATCAATATCATTGTTGATATCAGTTAACAAGCACAACAGTGAATGTGACAGACACAGTAAAAGACAACTCGGTTTCTAATTAATTGCAGTTAGTTGCAATGGCAAACCATTTTATTGTAAGCCTATTTCTGTAGAAATTAGGATCTGGAGTCATGTGCATGTAGAACTTGGTGAAGATACTAGATGAAACTTTCTGGTAATATTTGCAGCTTGAATTACAAAACTCCACTCTATTTATTGTGTATGTCTAAAACTCTGGATGAATGACTACATGGATTGTAGAATGAATTTCCCGCTTAAAACTCTTGTGATCCTGCTCTAGCTGGGTTGCTCAGTTGGTTGGAGTGTTGCTCCATGCACTGAAAGGTTGCAGGCTTTTTATCCATGTTTCTCTCTCTCTTCCTTCCTCTCTAAAATCAATAATAATAAAAAAATACCCTCAGATGAGGATTTAAAAAAAATTGTGATATCTTAGTGAATTAACAATATCTTGTTTTACTCAAAGGTGCAGAAATGAAATTAAACAAAGGGAAAAGAGATGAAGAAGCATTTGTGGAGAAAAAAGGAAAATCAGACAGGAAAGAAAGATTAAGAACAGATGACCATTGATATGAAGAAAGATTGCAACTTGATTGTTCTATGTTGCTAATATACTGAGTGGTAAAGGAATTGTTGTGTCAGCAAGTAAGGAGATGTTAGGCCATCCCCCAGGAGAAAAAGAGCATTCAAAAGACTGTATGTTCCAAAACAGCAATCTTCATGGAGGGTGAAAGAGTTTTACGACAACAAATAATTAGCAGACATGGAGTTCCAATTCTGAGTTAATGTTGGTTTTCTGAAATAGGAAATTAAGGTATTATATAGAATTTATAAGTTATAAAGAACTACCTGATGATAGTCTATGTCATTCAGTGTATTCCCATTAACTGATAGATTTTTAAAAATGTCTATAGGGTTTTAGCAGTGATTAAATTTGTTTTGTTATAGACATTGAAGAAGAGTGGAGGAACGTGTATAATTACTATGAGCAACCAGAATGTTTAGGCAGTTTATAGAAGAAAAGTACAAGAAGAGTAAAGCTATAGCTTTCAAAATTACTCCCCATTACATACTTTGTAATGAGTAACTTGGGAAAAAGATGACAACTTTGTAAATGCGCAAATACATTTTATAAAAGTAAATTTTAAAGAATTAAAAAAGATGCATTTTATAATATTTGTTCAGCAATTAAAATTCTTCAAAATTCCCATTAATAAAGTAGATGAATTCTGCCATATTGCTGTTCTTTACAATTTGAATATAACTATTATGCCAGCAGGCTTCAATAAAAGTCTATTTCATATTTATGTGTGTGACAAAGATAACATGTGCTTCCTGTAAATAAGTAAATGCACGGAGGTGTATTTTAAAAAAGGCAAATATTCTCTTCTGCCCCATTCAATATCACCACTGTCAGTAATCTTTATTTTTAAGATTTTAAAAATTTACTTTTAGAGAGAGAGGAAGGGAGAGGGAGAAAGACATCAATGTGAGAGCAAAACCTCAATCGGCTGCCTGCAACATGCCTTCTACCAGGGATGGAGCCTGAAACCTGGACATATGCCCTCACCTGGGATCCAATGGGCAACTCTTCAGTGCGTGATGCCACCCAACCAACTAAGCCTCACAGGCCAGGGCAGTAATCTTTTTTTTTTTTTAATTAAATCTTTATTGTTCAGATTATTACATTTGTTCCTCTTTTTTCCCCCCATAACTCCCCTCCTCCCAGTTCCCGCCCCACCCTCCCCCCTCACTCCCCACCCACTGTCCTCATCCATAGGTGCATGATTTTTGTCCAGTCTCTTCCCGCATCTCCCACACCCCTTTCCCCCCCAGGAATAGTCAGTCCATTCCCTTTCTATGTCCCTGATTCTATCATAATCACCAGTTCATTCTGTTCATCAGATTATTTATTCACTTGATTCTTAGATTTACTTGTTGATAGATGCATATTTGTTGTTCATAATTTGTATCTTTACCTTTTTCTTCCTCTTCCTCTTCTTAAAGGATACCTTTCAGCCTTTCATATAATACTGGTTTGGTGGTGATGAACTCCTTTAGCTTTTCCTTATCTGTGAAGCTCTTTATCTGACCTTCAATTCTGAATGATAGCTTTGCTGGATAAAGTAATCTTGGTTGTAGGCTCTTGGTATTCATCACTTTGAATATTTCTTGCCATTCCCTTCTGGCCCGCAAAGTTTCTGTTGAGAAATCAGCTGACAGTTGTATGGGTATTCCCTTGTAGGTAACTGAGTTTCTTTCTCTTGCTGTTTTTAAGATTCTCTCTTTATCTTTTGGTCTTGGCATTTTAATTATGATGTGTCTTGGTGTGGTCCTCTTTGGATTCCTTTTGTTTGGGGTTCTCCGTGCTTCTTGGACCTGTAAGTCCATTTCTTTCACCAGGTGGGGGAAGTTTTCTGTCATTATTTCTTCAAATAGGTGTTCAATATCTTGCTCTCTCTCATCTTCTGGCACCCCTATAATTCTGATGTTGGTACGCTTGAAGCTGTCCCAGAGGCTCCTTACACTATCCTCGCATTTTTGGATTCTTTTTTTTCATTTTGCTTTTCCGGTTGGGTGTTTTTTGCTTCCTCGCATTTCAAATCATTGACTTGATTCTTGCGCTCCTCTGGTCTGCTGTTGGGAGTCTGTATAATATTCGTTATTTCAGTCCGTGTATGCTTAATTTCTAGTTGGTTCCCCAATATAACATCGAGGGTCTCATTAGTTTTCTTGTAGATCTCATTAAGTTTATCGGCGGCTTCTAAACAGTTCTTGAGAGACCTTAAAAGTGTGGTTCTGAACTCTATATCTTCCATTGACAATTTTGTCCTGTTTCTTTGTCTCCGCATTTTGTTATGCTTCCTTGGTGCACCCCCTAGTGGTCTTTGTGCGCAGTCTTATTGTTAAACCTTGATTGTTGTAGCTAATACCAGGGAGGGTTTGACCTCCAGGCCAAGTGGCTATGAGAATCAGCTGTGTCTGCAGTGAGAGAACTTCTGTCCTCTAGGGAGGTGCTAATCTAGCCTTTGCCTGAGGCTATCCGGCAAATGCCTCTGTGCAGGGCTTGGGTGGCGTGGGTCGCACAGGATCAACAGGGTGGGCCGGAGAGAGCAGTTATGGCGGCTCTCAGTCCTGTCCCCAGGGGCTCTGCCTCTCTGGGTCCCAGCACCCGCTGCAAACCTCGGAGAGAAAGCTGCACTCGCTCTGACTGAAGCCAGACAGTCAGGGCAGTAATCTTAACATACGGTGTGTGTCCATTACTTCATACAAATATAGTGTAATTATATAGCATTGTTTCTGTTTTTTCTCAAAAACAAGAAAATAGTTGTTTGTTTTTAATTCTCTCCCGAGGATATGTGATTTTATTTTATTGATTTTTAGAGAGAGGAAAGGAGAGAGAGAATCAATTTGAGAAGCCATCAATGGGTTGCCTCCTATGCATGCCCGCACTGGGGATAGAACCTGCAACCGAGGTATGTGCCCAGACGGGTAATCAAACCCATAACCTTTTGGTGCATGGGACAACACTCCAACCAACTGAGCTGCTGGGCCAGGGCACACTATGTAATTTAAAAAAACAACAACAAAACACTTTGCAATATTATAGAAATCTCCTGATTTATACTTTTATGTCACTTGAAAGCTCCATTATATGGATGTGTCATCATTTTTGGACCATTCCCTAATAGCTGGACATTCATAACATTTGTTTAAAATTATAGTATTAAAATGAACTTCCCTTTACATATATCTTTACACACTGGCTATTTTGTTCTACAGAGTGTGTTCATAAAAGTAGAATTTCCTAGATTAAAAATAATTCATAAAAATATTACTATTGAACAGGTACTACATGAGCATTGTAAGAAAAAGTTCAGAGGAAAAAGGCAAATAAACGTTTTCCATTACATTTGTTTCCCATTTCCTTCTGTTTGTTTGGAATGTTTAAACAAACAGAAAAGTTTGGAGAGTCTGTCACCTAATCCTATATAATGAAACTCTAATATGCAAATTGAACAAACGGTGGAACAACTGGTCACTATGATGTGCACTGACCACCAGGGTGCAGATGCTCAGCGCAGGAGCTGCCCCCTGGTGGTCAGTGCACTCCCACAGGGGGAGCGCTACTCATCCAGAAGCCAGGCTCGCTGTTCCTTAGCGCTGCCTCAGAGACGGGGAAAAGTTCCTGCCACCACCGCTGTGCTTGCCAGCCATGAGCCCGGCTTCTTACTGCAGGTGGGCGGTAAGGAGCAAGGGGTCCTGGACTGTGAGAGGGCCTAAGCCAGCAGTTGGACATCCCCTGAGTGGTCCTGGACTGTGAGAGGGCACAGGCCAGGCTGAGGGACCCCCCACCCCTGCCAGTGCATGAAGTTTCATGCACCAGGCCTCTAGTATATACATAAACAGCTCAGGAGATTGGAGTATGATAATCATTAGTTAATGTATGATTAAGTACTAGAAAATATTTAAACTCTTCATTTACCATAGATACTGAATCAAAATGTGTGGAAAGTTCTTATTTTACAGGACTTTAAATTGATCAATCCCATTGCTTAATAGATTTTAATCTAGAAATTGATATATTTTTTAAAGAAATATTTTTGATTTCAGAGAGGGAGAGGGAGAGATAGAAACATCAATAATGAGAATCATTGATTGGCTGCCTCCTGCACACCCCACACTGGGACTGAGTCTGCAACCCGGGCATGTGCCCTTGACCAGAATTGAACCCGGGACCCCTAAGTCTGAAGGCCAATGCTCTATCCACTGAGCTAGGACCAGAAATTGATATTATATAGATTGAATAGACTACCATATTTTCAAAGAATATGTAGACCATTTAATCTGCATATTTTCAATCTTATTGCTGTTTCTTTTATGAAGTAAGACTTTGAGAAGCAAGATGAAACCCATGGCTACTAGTTGGCTTGCAACTAACTAGTCTCACAAGGAATGCTTAAGGATTTGCTTACTAAAAACAAGTACACCCCCTCTTCCATTTTATGACTATGAGTCATCACTAGAATTAAAGGGATTTCAATTTTCTGTGATGTGTCCGCACTGACTAGAGTGGGGACATGATAGGGACTCAATAAATACTAGTTGATTGCATATTATTCAAATTTAACCAAGAAGTCTAAGACAAGGGCTTTTAAATTATGATTCCAACATTTAAATGAGAACTAATCAGCATTCACTCTAAATAGTATGCATATAAAACCATTTAAATCATGTAACATACTGGAGGGGCAATCTGATGAAAGTCATGCCATATATAGCAAATGTATCTCATAAGTCAGTCCTATTCTATTTTCCAGTTTTAGATTTCATAGGGGTAGGTTAGCTAGTCTCATCCTAGGAGCATCTTTGCAATATGATACACCATATTACAGGTGTGTACACAACTCAATTTACACAGGAAAAAAAAAAAAGGAACTGTTATGAGACACAGAGGCACATACATTCAATTGTTTACATTTAATAAAGATTATGAGATTGTTTAGGAAAAATGAAGACAGGTCACTGATGGGTTAGAGTGGTTAAATTGGAAACAGACATATAAGGTCCTTTCTACCATTTTGATTCCAGGAAAAATAAGTTAATCACTTTATAAATTTGTTAGAGGCCTGGTGCACGAAATTCATGCACTGGTAGAGTCCCTAGGCCTGGCCGACAATCAGGGCTGATCAGGGCCTTCTGGCTGCAGGCCGGGGCCTTCCTTCATTCCATGCCACCCCTTGGTGGTCAGCACATGTCATAGTGAGTGATCAAACTCCCAGTCTCCCAAAATCCCAAGGGGACACTTTGCATATTAGCCATCCTATCTAATAAAAGAGAAACATGGTAATTAGCGTACGACCGCTATCCTTCCCATTGGCTAATCAGGGCGATATGCAAATTAACTGCCAGCCAGGATGGTGGCCGGCAGCCAGCCAGCTTGAACTGAACATGAGGCTTGCTTGCTTCAGTGACAGAGGACTCCAACGTTCCCCACCTATCGCTGCCAACCTCTGAGCTGCAACTCTAAGCAACTATGTTACAAATATAGAAGCTAAACAAAACCCCAGAAACCTGCTTTAGTCACTGGGCTTCAGCCAGCAGGATTGCAACATTGTTTCAAATACAGAAGGTAAACAAAGGCCAGAAACCTGCTTTCAGCAGCAGAGGCCTAAGAGCTGGAGCCTCAGAGCTAAAGCTGGCCCAGAATAAAAACAAAAAGAAAAAAAGGAGCAGTTGGGAGCTTCAGTCACCTGCCAGCCTGAAAACAGCCCTCAGCCCCTCACCCAGACTGGCCAGGCACCCCAGTGGGGACCCCCACCCTGAAGGGTGTGTGACCAGATGCAAACAGCCATCATCCCCTCACCCAGGCTGGCCAGGCACCCCAGTGGGGACCCCTACCCTGATCCAGGACACCCTTCAGGGCAAACCAGCCGGCCCCCACCAATGCACCAGGCCTCTATCCTATATAGTAAAAGGGTAATATGCCTCCCGGCATCGGGATCAGCGTGACAGGGGGCAGCGCCCAAACCCCATGATCGCCCTGCGGCTCTGTGTGCGACACGGGGCAGGGCCACAACCTCCCTATCCGCCCTGTTCTGTTCGTGACAGGGGAAAGCGCCCCAACCCCCTGATCAGCCCTGCTCTGTGCCTGATAGGGGGGAGCTCCCCAACCCCCTGATTGCCCTGCGGCTCTGTGTGTGACAGGCTGCGGTGCCCCAACCCCCTGATCGGCCCTGCTGTGTGTGTGACAGGGTGCAGCGCCCCAACCACCCCCCCTCCCCCATGGGCCCTGCTCTGTGTGTGATGGGGTAGAGCCATAACCTCCCCATCGGCCCTGCCCTGAGTGTGACAGTGGCAGCGCCCCAACACCCTGATCGGCCCTGCTCTGTGGGTGATAGAGGGCAACGCCCCAACCGCCCCCCACAGGCCCTGCTCTGTGTGTGACGGGGTAGAGCCATAACCTCCTCTTCAGCCCTGCCCTGAGTGTGACAGGGTGCGGCGCCCCAACCTCTGGTCCGCCCTGCTCTGTGTGTGACAGGGGGCGGTGCCCCAACTCACCTATCGGCCCTACTCTGTGACAGGGGGGAGCTCCCCAACCCCCTGATGGGCCCTGCTCTGTGACAGGGGGCAGCACCCCAACCCCGATTGGCCCTGCTCTGTGCGTGACAGGGGGTGGCACCGCAACCTGCCCATCGACCCTGCCTTGAGTGTGACAGGGGGCGGTGCCCCAACCCCCCAATCGGCCCTACCCTGAGCATGACTGAGGGTGGCATTGCCAACCTCCCGATCCGCCCTGCTCTGTGCATGACAGGGGCGGCACCCCAACTCCCCAATCAGCCCTGCTCTGAGCCCGACCAGGGGCTGCACCTAGGGATTGGGCCTGCCCTCTGCCACCTGGGAGCAGGCCTAAGCCAGCAGGTCATTATCCTCTGAGGGTTCCCAGACTGCGAGAGGGCACAGGCCGGGCTGAGGGACGCCCCCTTCCCCCCGAGTGCACAAATTTTTGTGCACCGGGCCTCTAGTATATATATAAATATATATAAAAATTAGTTTTTTTCCCCCAAATAGAGGTAAGTAGAAGCTAATTTGATAAATGGAAGTGGATATCCCTTAAAACTATGTAATACTACTAAAACGGAAGGCAATTTTCAACACTTTTTTACACCCAGCGTCAAAAAAGGGCATAGCAAATCTCTCAGAAACCCAATAAAACTTAGATGCAAATTAGGTTTATCCTTGATAACTGGTATTTCCAAAAGTAGAAAATATATCCATTTAAAAGCACTGATTAAGTTTATTTAAATATTACCTATATAATTTTTACTATATTTATGTGATTCTTTCTTGACAGAATACATGCTTTTATATTAAGCATAAGAACGAATAATCCTACAAAGATAAAACTCATTTAGTAAAATTCTGTTGATCTTCTGGAATTATGAAATGTTATTCACTCACAAAACAAAATGTGCTTTCAAAAATTTCTGAAACAAATTCTTTGAAATTTATTTCTAAAAGTCACAGACAAAACTTTAAAAGTGACACATTTATACTAATACATGCATGAAGAAAAAAAAGCACAGGAATACAAAAATGAACACAGTAAATTTTAATGAATACAGTATTCTGGATACAAGTAGAATACTAGGTAAGAATTGTATTTACCTCAGAAGTCTATGACAGTATGGATTCAGATAAACCAAGGTTTAATTAAGATAGCCACTTCACTATTCACATTTTAATCAGTGCTGACCAGATGCTAAAGCAATTTATTTTAGGCTAATATTTCCAGTGAAATTATAGAATGAATCTTCTATTTAATGAAGGTGATATGTACTCATTTAAAAGCAGTTGGGGCAAGTCAAACCATGGAGAGCCCTTACAAAGACTAAGCACCAAATTATTTTCTGTGGCTTTCATTTATAGCCACTTTAAATTTGTTTAAATGTGTTTTCCATTAACATTCCCATACAAATTCTTCCAGGCAAAAGTTTTAACATGGAACTTTCTGCTTAGAGTTCTTGCCAACTGTTACTTACAATAGTTTTTAAGCAATAAATACTTCAGAACAATCCCAAGCCAATACTTAATTGGTTACAATTCTAAGATGCACAACTTTTTCTTTAAAGTTTTTTGGTCCCTGAAAATTCAGTAGGGCCAAATGCATTAACTGGAAGTAGCATTTGCTAAGAAAAAGAAGTCTAACCCAAAGATGATAATGAATAACATAACTATTTAGGCTCTCATACACAATCTTTCTAGATTTTCACCCCTAAGAAATGATTACAATGTCCTTTAGGCTTGCTATATGCCCCATAGAATCAAAAGAAACCAGGAAGGAATTTAACATTTCAACTAGCTAGGAACTATTTATTGTAAGCATAAAGTGAAATTTTGGAAGACATACTACTATATTTCAAGAAAACACTATTAACAGGTAAGCATGTGTTGAAGGCAGTTTATAAATGAAATATTACATATCTTGTTTATGCATACAACTTATAAAATAGAAAATGCTATTTTCCCAAATAGTATAGTATCACACTAACACTACATAGTTAAGATTTAAAACTTCAGAACACACGTCCACTATACCTTGACAGCAGTATATGCCTCTTAGATATTCTCATCTGTTAACATATGCCAACCATCGTTTCACAGATTTGTACGTTTGAGCAGGCTAAAACAATCATTCTGGTTTATCTATTTAACTATGAGACAAGGTTAACCAGACTCAGGGAACGAAGTTTTATAATGAACATATTAAACCTCCACAAAAGGATGAAAAACTCTTCTAAGGACATGATATAATCATAGCAGGAGGATGGATTATGCCCCTATATATGGTGTGTGTGGGAATAGTTTGGAGCCTGGTGAAATACATTTATGTGGGACCTAAATGATCATCAAATCTGTAATTACTAGAAACTCAAATGTGAATTATTGGTGTTATTCCAGTGGAATGTCATCCAGTTTATAGTTTAGGACTACTGAAAACTGTTCTGCCACTATAGATTTGCTTTCAGTGCAAATTAATACCCAAACAATAGGGAGCAGTCTAAATCACATGGAATTTTGAAAAATTAGAATGATTGCATATCTAACCTTATTTTTGTATTCTGAAAATAGCGCTATAAAACTCAATTACTTTCCTAGCTTCTTAAGACTTTTTACCATCATAGATAATTCAAATTAAACATGGTTGCCTGCAAATTCTTTACTAGAGGAAGTAAAAAAAAAAAGTACATTTTGGTTATGTTTTGCTGCTGGTCTTCTGATGTGCTTTATCAATGAGAGCACTACTCTAGGAATTTGTGCTACTTTAATATAACTGAACATGAGGAAAATTAGTATTCAAATTTTGACAGGGGACCTTTTTTTCTTATTTTTGGTGGCAGGCTTATTTAAAAAAATCCACATAAAATCTAATATCAGACGGACACTTTGACAACCTGAACTAGGAACTTAAGTCTGTAAAAGAAATTTAGAAATGGAAAGCTGTTTCTGAAAAATATAAAATCTAAACCTTGTTACTTACTTACTTTGGCTTTTCTTTTTTAAATAAAGATTTGTGGTAAAATAACCTTAAATATAATACCTGCTGTTAACATAGGGCATCATTTGTCAGTGCTTGTAATAGAAATATATAAGTATTTTAACTTGAATGTGTTCAAAGAATTTAAGAGTTTTTTAAAGCTATACTCCAAGTTTTCACTGTTTAGTTTTTAAAAAATATAATTTGGGTCTCTGATAACCTTAAAAGATAGTGAGGTTCAGATAGAGATCATTTCCTGAACATGGTTGACCTCTAACAGAACTAATTATTTCCTCACCCAAAGAGTTATACAGGATACTGCCAGATCTCCACTACAAAAATCTTGTACTGTTAGACAATGTTTACCATCCATTTAAAAGCCTTGTACCACCAGAGGCAAAGCACATAAAAGTGAAAGTAAACTTGTTTCTAGTCTACTTATCCCAACTAAACTCTTATGAAACCATATGGAAAAATTAATATATAGAAAGTAATTTCCTTATTTTCTGATCTGTCAGCAAAAAATTACTAGTTTTCTGTAAGAACAGAAAACTCAATAAAGTGTCTACCTGTTTAAATTAAAATGATAATCCTGGTGTCTTTTAACATCAAGACATTAAAAAAAAAAAGCTTACAAACTCAAGATGATGCTTGAAATGAAAGCTATGGTTCAAAAATGTTGTGTTTATGTTAAGAGACTAAAATTGTGTCACTGCAAAATTCCCTATGGCTTTTGGCACTGACATTAAGAGATTTTAGTCTTTTGGTCACTTGAAGTTGTTACTAAATATAACAATAAGCCTTTAAAAAGGGGGGGAAATACAGTAAGGAACTGAAGGATAGCTAAGTAACTACATCATATACAAAGTAAAGCATAGTTTGAAATAAACAGTCATTTTCTGCTAGGGATCTGAATATACAAGAACAGTTTACCACCATTGCTTCCATTTTGAAGAGGATCCTCTAATCAGAAAGAATTCCTTTAAGTTACTGTGAGTGGTGTTGCCTGGCAGCAGCTTCAATTTCCTAGGCTAGTCTTCAATCCAAGTAATTAAGTACTCTCACAAGGAATAATCATACATGGCAATAGGGTAAAAAAGCAGGGCAGTTCTTCCATGCACAAATATTTCAGGAGAAAAACCTTCAACTTTAAAGATAACCATCAGGTTTAAGGTATTCTAGCACACTTTAAACCTTAAGTTTTGTTTTATACCATTGGTGACTAAAATTAACAGTAAGTTTTATGGTGAATTTTTGTTTTTGCTTGCAACTATATACAAATTGAAAAACTATTCTGCATCACATGATTTTTAAACGAAATAAATATAAAAATGAACCATATAATCAATACATAACTTTAACACTCCACATTATTTAATCTTGATCACAATGATGGTAACCTCCTGGTCAACAATCTTGTGAGTTGAGGAGCTGATTCTCATTCTCATATCCATCAGGCAGATATGCTCTCCTCAGCTGGTCTGACTTAGGTATGGAGCCTCCATTCTTCACATGGCGAGACAGGAAAGCACGGACGGCTGGGTGATCAGCCTTCTCAAGTGGGATGTTGGCTTCCAGGCACATTTTCACAAAGTCCTGGATAACACTGACTTTCTCTGTTTGTGCAGTACTGTTGCACTGAAGGGATGCAGTTAGGGGCCTTTGCTTCTTTCTCACATTCTGCTCTTCAAATTCTGCCTTCCTCTTGGTATGAGTCTTTGACTTGAGGTGGTCACTAATGGCAGACTTGCGAACATGATTCAGAACCACATTGCAAGAAGTGCAGAAGAGTTTTCCTCCATCTTCATGCAGCTCACCTCCAAACTCAGTGACTCGATCCAGGGGAGTCACATACAAAGCAGTCTTAGAACGGTTTCGAGCAGGTGGTGCTGTCACTACAAATCTTTCCATTTTGACTTTGAATAAGGTTCTTTCAAGACAAGAAAAAACGTGTTATAACAACAGTTCATTTGGGAAGCAGTTAACATTTTTAAGATTATAGATTTCAGAAAACTTAATTTAAATTAATAGATCGTGTACCCATTACTAGTAACAACTACATCCATTCCTTGAATTTGATGAAATTCAAATAAATTTAAACTATGAAAAAAGAATTACACCTATTTCAGATGTCACTATCTTTTAGAAAAACCTAATCACAGGTCAGTATTTAGGGTATTATATTAATTTCATTCAATTTAGATATGTATTCAAGTTTAAAAGAGCTTCTTTTTTTTTCACGGTTCTGGGGCAACTGATTTTAGGAACACAATCATAGGGAATTGTTAACAAAGTTTGTTCAAACAGGGGGATAAATAAACTGGCATAATTGTATATGAAAGTAAATATAATTTCCACAACTGCTCAGAGAAAAAAAGTATAAGCCAAGAAAGCAGACCAAACACAAGTAACATCAGAAACAATATCATTATATTTTAAAGCAAAAATAGAATTCAAAGAATTAATGCATATATACACCTCTATTAAGTTTTCCAAAAGGTGATGATCAAGATATATGCAGTGTTTTTTCTAACACTTTTTTCCATTAAAGACTAATATTCACATCTATTAATTTATTTCATTTAACTAGTCAGCTAGAACAAAACCAAAAACTCATTAACATAGTGCCTAGTATATGATAGGTGTTCAATCACAATTTGTTGATGGAATAAATAAATGATTATCTTTACTATTTTTTCATATATTAATCTCAGAAGCAGCTTAATCATTTCAAAATTTATCCTAATTGCAAACATTTATGATCACTGCCAAAACCAGTGGCACTGAAAACTTGAGATATTGAACAAATATTGTTGGTGGAGACCATCTGTTTCCTGAGGCATGTGCCTTTGGGTTAAGCTCTTACATTAACCTAGATATAAGAAATTCCAATGAATTTGAAAGAATTGAAAATAGAATTCTGTTCTATAGAAATATGATAGGTACCATGTTTTCTTTATAAGTGTAATCAGAAACAATGGTGTTAATCCACGTTAGAGAACTTGTAGCTGAGTAATATTGAAAGCTATCTCAAAATAACTTTAAATTGTCTATGGACATAAACTCAGAGAAGGACTTAATGTTTTACATAAATTCTGAAAAGCATGATAAAACTTAGGTTTTAATAGGATTAATTCAAATATTCTATTAACACGTTGAGTGCCCAGCCTGTTTTGTCTTTGGGAGGGAAAGTATAGTGTCAGTCACCGGTGACTGACAGGGGGCTTAACGTGTTAAAAATCTGTTTAATGTATAGCTTTCATGTGCCAAATATTGTGTTGGCTACAGGTGTTCAATGGCAGATAAGGCAGATATGATTCCTGCCCAATAAACAGTCAATTACCATTATATGTGTGTACCTTAAGTTAATGATTTATATTTTATACACCTATAGCAAATCAGTCCCAATTATTAATGGCTCTAAACTAGTTATAAAACAACATTCAATATTTGTGCCCAGTAATGCCTAAATCTTTCAATGTGAAAAATCTTCTGTCTTTAAATAGTTTAATTTCAAACTTTAAAAAATGTTCGTTATTCTCTGAGGAATAAAATGCGCAATTACTTGTGATAATGTGAAAGGCCTACACATCCAATGTCTTGTAACTTTCAAAAGTCTGTTTGTGTTACTGCAAAAGCAAACATCTACCCAGCAGAGGATGCTTGAGTTTACAGACCTGAAGAACAAAAGTGTTTTCAAGAGAAGGTAAAGATATTTTAAGCGCGGACGAAGTTAAGAGCAGGAATTAGCTAACAAAACAGAAGCAGCAAATCACTTACTAGAGCAAAACAGAAGTCATCCGTTTTCAAGTTTAAATGTTTACCTGATGAGTTTCCAGTTTTTTCCGTCTGGATACTTACTAGTAAAGGGTCCCAGCGCAAGACCAGAGATGCATGAAATCCTGGCACTTTCCGTTGGTTCCAACCGGAGACGCTTTCAAAATCCGTGTTTCAACAAGTGGTGGTGGGCAAAGAGTTTCTGGGCTTGCACCCTGTTTTCCCTGAGATGCGGGGAAGTCATGCCTTTACTGCAAAACACAAAACAAATGGGAAGAAAAAATGGGGGTAGGGAGAAAAAGAAGGGCGGGCGAAAACGTGAACAGGGACACCAACAACCGCCACCACGCAGGTGTCTTTAAAACCTCTCTCTTTAGGGAACTCGACACCGCAAGTCCCGACCCCAACGCGGACCCCAACACTCCGAAGCCCGCTCCCTTCCCGGCGGCCCGCCCCGCCTCGGCACCTGGCCGCGCGCCCCGGGCCCCAGGGTTCCGGAGAGCGAGGGGAAGGCGGGGCGCGGGGCGTTCTCGCCGTCTAGACGCCCTCCTCCCGCGCCAGCCCCAGCACGCCGGGCCCCGCCGCCCCAGCCCCGCTAGCTGGGCAGGGCCGCGTCCCAGCTGCCGGCCGTGGGCCCCGCCACTAGACAGCCTAGTTGGCGGCAGTCTCAGGGGAGGAGGCGGTAGGCGCCTGACGGGGCGGCCGCTGTCAGGCTTCCCGTCTCCTCCCCCTTCCATCCGCCGACTACGACGCCCCGGCTCCGCCCCCGGCTCCCGTTCGGGCAGGAAGGCCCCGGGCCCAGAGCCTGCACCAACGGCCGGGCCCACCCTCGGCCTCCCTAGCTTCTCGTTACCGTAGGATCCGGGCGGCCTCTAGGGGAAGTGGACGAGAGCCGGCCAGAAAGGAAAGGAGGAGGAAGAGAAAAAGGAGCAAGAGGGTGAGGGAAGAGAAGGACTTGTCGTCGTTGCCGCCGCCGCCGTTGCCCGGTCGAGCCCCGCGGCGGCCGCCGTGTCCCCCACCGCGCCCCGTCCTCCCGCACCGCCTATGGCAAAGCTCGTAGGCGGGCCCCAGCAACCGCCGAGCAGCGGTGGCCAATTGACAGCGGAGCTGTCAAACAGACGGATGCCTTGACCAATGGTAGTAGGAAGGCGGGCATGTGCATGATTGGCGGCTAGATTTCTCCATTGAAAACTAGGGGCGTGGGTGGGCGGAGCCGGAAGTAGAGCCAGACGAGAGGCCCCCGTCCACCAGGGGCGGAGAGAAGGGGGAGGGAACTAGAGGAGGAGGAGGTTAGCCGAGGCTGCTACAGCGGCGGCGGCGGCGGCGCAGGGGCTGGTACGCGCTGGGCGGCGAGAGCCTCATGGCGGAGGAAGAGAGCGATCAAGAGGCCGAACGCCTCGGAGAAGAGCTCGTGGCCATTGTGGAGTCCCCGCCAGGCCCTGCGGGGCTTGGAGTTGCGGGCGACGGCAACGACGGCACTGGCGGCAGCAGCTGCGGTGGCGGCGTCGTCGGGATCAGCAGTCGGGATTACTGCCGACGCTTCTGTCAGGTGAGGCGCCCGTCGGCCGCTCGGACTTGTCACCCGGGTACTGGGCCTCCCTGCGTCTCCTGGCCTCCTCGTCCTCGAATCAGGGCTGTGTCCGGTGCTCACTCCGCCAGCCCAACAAGGAGAGTGAGGGTGAAGCTCCCCCCTCCACCTATCCGGCTTGGGGTGGGGGGCGGGGAGCGGGGAGCGAGACGGGCATGACCCGTGGGTCTAAGGGTTGCTGAAAAAGTGAGAGTTTGTCGCGGGTGGAGAGGCTGGAGCGGAGGGTCAGCTGGCAGGAAAGCGCTGGAGTACTGACATGCCTCCCCTTCCCCAGACAGACCCCTTTCTGCCCGAGGGTCCCGCCTTCTTGTGCTTCCCACCCAGTTCCTGCTCACTTCATTTGGAATCTCTGGCAACATTTCCTGCCTTCCCTTCTCCGCCCCTGGTGCCCCCGCGGACCCCCTTTTTCGGAGATCGGGGCTTGCGGTGTCTCTGCCGCTCCCTCTCCTGTCATCGCCACCCCTCCCCCTCTGCTAGGGTCTCCTGTCATCCCTGCACGAGACCCCGCCGGGACAATTCTGTTGGTTTAGGCGCTGACCCACGGTGTTTTCGATACTTTTTTTGGGGGGGTGGGGGGAAGGCGGGGTTAAGACAGTGTGATTGTCATCTTTTCTTTTCTTATCCCCTTTCCTCGACCGAACAGTGACAATTAATTATTTACTTGGTCAGTTGTCACTCTGATTTGATGTAGTTTCAAGTGTTTGGCCATAATCAGATGTTATAGCACCAAAGTACTTCTAAGGGTAAAGTTGTGTCATCTACATTCACATCTACATATATTTATAAATATTTTTTCTCATTCACAACAGTCTTGTTTTGCAAACTGTTTCGGCAGAAAGTTTTACTCTTTTTTTTTTTTAAACCCCTTCTTTTATTTATTTATTTTTTAATTTGATCATTATCTTCTGAATAGAGTTCAAATCATGGCTCCACCACTTCCTAGTTGTTACCTTGGACAAGTTACTTAATCTCTCTATCCCACCGTTTCTTCTTCTAACAAATGGGTTTGGATCCTTTACATATTAATTAAAGTTAGCTATTTCATTCTGTTAACAAGTCGAAAATAAAGTTAACAGGAAGTAAGCATCATATTTGCTGAAATTTGATTTTTATGCCTTTCCAAACATTGAAAGGGAAAGGATGGATTTGAAATTTTCAGGCAAGTTTTTAATACTTTAAACTGTCTTTTGATTTTTGGTTCATTCCTTCTTATCATAAATAAGAAGGTGGAAACTGTCTTGGTATAAAGGGCGTGTATTTTTTCTTTGGCATTGCTCTCTATTTAGTGACTTTCTTGAAAATATTTTTTCTTATTTTTATTTATTTTGGTAGTGGCATTCACTGGATTTAGAGGTTCAGTGTCTTTACAATACTTGTTTTCTAACTATATGTTTTACATCTGGAACCCATGTTATCGGTAGACTTCGTATCTATGGGAATTTTAAACATCTGAAAATTAGTTTATGATTGATCTTTTTAATATATTCATAGGCTGAAAATCTTTTCATTTTCTCTTTTGCTTTTTTAAAATATATTTTTATTGATTTCAGAGAGGAAGGGAGAGGGAGAGAAAGGTAGAAACATCAATGATGAGAATCATTGATCAGCTGCCTCCTGCATGCCTCACACTAGGGATAGAGCCTGCAACCCAGGCATGTGCTCTGACCAGGAATCCAACAGTGACCTCCTGGTTCATAGGTCAGTGCTCAACCACTGAACCACACCGGCTGGGCCTGTTTTCCTTTTGATATCATTAATAAGCAAGTTGGTTTTGGTTACCTTTAGCTTTAATTTACTTGATCAAATAACCCTTAATTGCTGAAATTGCATTGAAATTTTATTTGAGGGCCAGAACATTTTTGGAGAATCTTTAACTCTTATTATATTTCTTGAAATAGTTTTGAGAACAGAGAATAAATTTAGCCTGTGAAATACAGTGTCTGAACAGTGACAGTAAATTATTTTAAGTACCAATGAAGTTGGCTATTTTAAAAAACTCCAGTACCACCTAAATATACAAGGAAATAAAACTAAACAGGAAGAACTTAAACTTTTATTTTTACATTGCTAAGTTATGAGTTAAGTTATGCTGACATACTTTTATGCTACCAACTTTTACCTGAAACCTTACATGTTTTATAATATTCTAGATTAGCAATAGATCTGTTCTTAGGGCTCTTGTCCTGGATCCACCCTGTAGGTGAGCTTTGTGAAGTTTTTTTTTTTTTTTTTTGTACTAAAACATTAAGATAGAATAAAAGATTACCTATGTTAAGTTGAATTTTATGCATTGATTAATAAATTCTAACAGTATAGTAGTTCTGTTTTATTTGCCACCAAAGGAAGAAGTGGATTATGTAATCTAATTCCCAAAGATTGTTTTTTTTTCTTCTTTTTAACATTTGGTTTCCTAATATTTACTAAGGGTAAAGTAATATTAAGTAACTTGCACTCATTAGTGAATGACTTAATTGTGAGTAATCCATAAAATAGATAATATGCGCTTGGGTGGGTGACAGTTAATGAAATATATGATTTATACTCACAGTCTTGTGCACTGAAAAGAAAGGCTCCAATTTATATTTCTCCTTTTAGAAAGAAATCTGAATAAAAATGTCTTGGGCAGTTAGTTGTGTGGGTGAAGGGGAGGTTCTGTGTCTTTTACCACAAGGGAAAATACAACAGAAGACAGTAGGTAATATAAGTGATAAATTATGCATCCATTCAATGCATTTGAGGATATACTTCTTTACTTGAGAAACAATACCAGTAATTATAAAATCTTAGACTAAGGGAATAGTCCCTTAGGCTTAAACTGATTTTTGTGATGATGGATTTGGGAGATTGTAAGTGTTAATTTCCAAATAGTTACTTGTCGTAATGTCCACTAACTGCCCCTATCACATCCTCCCTTAACTCTTATTAGTGGACTCTCAACAAATGCTTAAATTAGCTCTTAATTTATATTTAATTTACTTTGAGGATGAAAGGAAGGGGAAATTAATTTTTATTGAGGGTCCTACTAACTCTTAAAGCCTTCAGATAGGTCCTGTTATGCAAGTTTCGTAGTTGAATTTGTCTTCATTTCTGGTAGGTGGACCAGCTGTGATTTGAATCCAGACTTCAATTTCTACTGAAAGGCAGATTAAAATTACAAATAAATTTGCAAATAATTATAAAGTGAATTATTTATGACAAGTTGTGCAAAGGGGAAAAAATAGTTACTGGATGTACTCAGGGAATCAAGGATGAGAAAGTCTAAAAGTAGTCTTTCATTAGGCCATAGTGTTAAAAATATTTCAAGGAACAGTCTGATTATTATTTCTCTGACTTGTTAGGTGCTGTGAACATTTCCCCTATTCCTGAAGATTATAATAATTGAACTTTTTTTTTGCTAGATGTATTGAAATGCTTTGATCATAAATTGATTGTAAACTAAACAAGTAGCTCAGTGCTAGAATGATTACAGTGAATGATAAGTATTTCTGGAAATACTTTGATATGTTGATTAAAATACTTTAAAATTGTTTCTTACTAAAATGGGGTTAATAGTCATCCCATGAGGATGTAATGAGTATAAAAGGAGAGAATGACCATGAAATGTTGAGTACTATACCTAGCATGGAGATAGACATAATTAGACAAAGGCTGTTAATATTTCTCATGTGAAATTCTTTGAAAATTTAAGAGGGACATTAGAGATAATTCAATCTGAAGGTCACTTATAGTTTGTATCCCACAAAAAACTTTAGAGAAAATTTAGAAATGTTATAATTCTGAAATTCTGTTATTTATCTAGAAAAGCTGAATGCTCGAATAAAGCCCTAAATAATTTGCAATAGCAGCTACATTTTCTCAGAGATTATGTTCCCTGCAGGGGACATTTGGTAATGTCTGGAGAAATTTTTGATTGTCCTAATTGGGATAGGTTGCTATTAGTATCTATTCTAGACAGTAGAGGACAGGGATGATGTTGAACATACAGTATGTGAAGCCTTGGTTCTTGTATGTCTCCCATCTAGAGCAATTCAGTTCTCTACCACGTTGTTCACATAAAAAAGTCTCAGTTTTCCAACAAAACTTGGGTTCTGACTTGACAACCCTTTCATGCTGATACTCTATGCTCAGTCACGTGTCTTTTTTTAAAATATATTTTATTGATTTTTTTACAGAGCGGAAGGGAGAGGGATAGAGAGTTAGAAACATCGATGAGAGAGAAACATTGATCAGCTGCCTCCTGTACACCCCCAATTGGGGATGTGCCTGCAACCAAGGTACATGCCTTTGACGGAATTGAACCTGGGACCCTTCAGTCCATTGGCCGATGCTCTATCCACTGAGCCAAACGGGTTAGGCATCAGTCACATGTCTCTTACGTGACAATGGAGAGAATGCCTGAGTATGAGTCAGTTTACTGCTAAACCTTGTTCTGTTAACATCTCAGGAAATTGTGCTGTAAATATTTTTGTGTTTGTTTTTTTTTGCTTATGCTATTGCTTATTATTATTAAATACATGGATCCAAGTCACCATGGATCCTAATGAGGTTAGTGATAGCAGCAAAGTGAAAAAGAAGTTGTGAGAACAATGATAGAGCTTTAAAAAAGAAATAATTACAAAGTATGATAGAGGTGTTCATGTGTCTGATCTAGCTATGGAGTATGGCTTGGTGAAATAGGTGATTAGCACAATTTTAAAATATAGAGAGGCCATCAAGAGTACTGATATTGCTAAGGTGTGACAGTGCTCATGAAACAACCATCACTTGAGAAAGGTGAAAATAGGGAATCATTTGTGAGTCTGGAACAGATTAATTCAATTTACATTATTTCTAATGGGAAAAATGATTAGGTTTTCAAACAAATTGCTTCTTGAATAGCCTTCTGGAACTATTTACGTTAATTTTTAACAATGCTACTAATTAGAATTATTTTAAAATTCACTTTCTTTAAGGATATTTTTTCATTGATTTTTAGAGAGAGTGGAAGAGAGGGGGAGAGACACAGAGAGAGAAGCATCAGTGTGTCTCACATGGATTGGTTGTCTCCCCACACATCCTAACAAGAGCAGGGAACTGAGCCTGCAACCGAGGTAAACTGCCTTGCCCTTGACTGGAATCAAACTTGGGACCCTTTAGTCCACAGGCCAAAGCTGTATCCACTGAGCCAAACCAGGTAGGGCAAAAATTTACTTTTAATTTGTATAAATGTTTTATGTATACTTAGTTTAAAAAGTCATGTAAGACAACATATTAGGAATTGCATTTTGCTGCTAATCAAGTCCTGATTTAAATATCTTAAACATAACTTTTTATTCATGTTAGGTCTTGAATAGATAGTATGGGGATTTTATGGTGGCTTTATCATTGTACCATTATTTGCTTTCTTATCTTTGTCTTCTTATCTCAAGTTTGTCTCATCATCCAAAACAGTTGTTGGAGTTCCAGCCATCACATCTGAGTTCATAGTAGTAGATCAGGGTTTTTGGGGGGTAAGCCAAAAAACATCTTGACCTAAGTCTTATTAACTATCCCCATCTGAAAAGAATATTAGATAACTTTTTTTTTGTATGTTTTCCCCCTGATAAAAATGTGTCTATGATTCTGTTAGGAAGGAAGAAAACAAGAATGGATATTATAGAGGCAACCATTTTTTTGTCCCCCCCCCCCCCTACAGCTTATAATAAAAAATAGCAATTCATACACTATTCCTTTCCTTCCCCACATATTCCCCAGAAGCAACTAATTGCAACTGTTTAACTTTTATGATATTTACCTCTATGGTTATAAATAAATTTTTTCTTAGTTGTAGATATGATCAGTTAGCCTCCTTGATGGAGGAGGTAGGGGCTGCCTTACCATTGTTCAGTATGTACCCTTTGATTTTACCTCTTGTGTTCTCTATGTACCCTTTTCTTCCCTCCAATCCCTTCCTTCCCTGCCCCATTATGAGTTCAGCCTCTCTAGAGAATTAGTGTCCATTGACCTAATAGGGAAGGGGATCTGGGGGAGATGTTCAACTGATCTTTCTGTTTTTGACTCTTTTACCTCCACTTTTAGAAGTCTGTAGTGTTTCAGGTTCCTGAAATTTTTCTGGGGTTCAGCACAAATCAGCTTGTTCCCTCCTCCCTCCTCTCTCCTCCCTAAATAATAGCTACCTAAATGTTGTCTGTCATTTCTCCTTTTTCATTGTTTTCCTCTTTAATGGGTTTAGGTCTTTTAAAACAAAAATATTTTTTACTGTTATCTTAGTGGATTTTTTGAGAGGGAGCAGAAGTAAATGTGTGTTCGATGTGCCACAATTAACTAGAAGTCTCAAATTAGTTTTTAGCTTAGTAAAGAAGAGTACAGTTCTAGTGGGCTTGGCTCAGTGGATAGAGTGTGCATCTGCAGACTGAAGGGTTGCGAGTTTGATTCTTCTGGTCAAGGGCCTGTACTTCAGTTGCAGGCTCAAACCCCACTCCAGGTAAGGTGCGTGTGAGATACAACTAATCCATGTGTTTCTCTCACATTGATGTTTCTCTCACATTGATGTTTCTCTCTCTGTGTCTCTCCCCCTCCCTTCCACTCTTTAAAAATCAATGGAAACATATCCTTGGGTGAGGATCAACAAAAAAACAAACAAAAGAATAGTACATATGAAAGACAATGAAAAGTATTGAAATTAATTTATAGTGATTTATTTACTTTTGAAAAAAGAGTATCCTACTTCCTGATTTACTCTGTAATGAATATTTTGAGCCAGAAATAACATAATTGCATGAGTTTATGTATTCCTTTTGGTGAAATTATTTTTATTACTAAATTACAAATTAAAATTTTATTTCTTTAAGTTGTTTTCAAAATTTGACATATTTGATATATTTCCAGTGTTCATGCAAGGTGAAGTCCATGGAAAGATGTTAACTTATCTATATATATAAAAGCCCAGCAACCGGAATGGCGGAATGACCAGAATGACTGGAACAACCACTGGCTAGGAAGCACACTGTGGCAGCCAATTCAGCTGATCCGGGCCCAATAGGCCCCCAAAATCCCAATTGGGGGCAGGGCTGGCTGGCCAACTGCCTGTGGCCCCTCCCCCCTGGCTGGCCCCACCCCTGATCAGCCCCCCAACCCAGATCGGGGTCAGGGCTGGCCAACCAACCACCCATGGCCCCTCCCGACACTGGCCGGGCCCGATGGGCCCCCATCTTGCCGGGGTGGCTGGACTCTACCCATGCACAAATTCGTGCACCAAGCCTCTAGTTTGTTATAATTAGGAAAAACAAAATGAACCTTAGATCTTGATGGCTATATTTAGGGAGCTAAATGCTTTCTTGTTTAATGATTTTTTTTTTAGGTTGACTTACAGAAGTAAATTACACTAATTGTTTACAGTGCTATTATTTGTAATAGCAAATCATTGAAAATAACCTCAATGATCAAACTTAGGGACGTGTTCCATATAATGGAATCCTATGTTCTCTTCCTAACAATCATGATTATAAAGAATATTTATTCATATGGGAATCTGTTCATGGTATAGCTACTAAAAAGACATAAGAGATGGTTAATTTCACTTTTGTAAGTAAAATAGTCTGAAAAGATTTATAACAAACTGTTAACAGTGGATAACTTCTTAGTGATATGTTTATAGCTGAATTTTATTTTTGTCTTTATACTTATTTTTTATATTTTCTAGATTAAGCCTACGGTTTTTATAATGAGAGTAAAAATAAAGTAAAAAAAAAAATTATTTTTTTCTCTCCCTACTTCAGAGATTGCTTATTTTCTGTTAATAAATGTGAGGTTATTTGGAGTATGATGAAGTTTATCTACACTGTTTTTTAAAAATATGTGAAATGCATTTTGGTTAAGTGAACTTATGAAAGTCATTTTTAGGTTAACCAATGAGATCCTAAACTTAAGTAACTTCTTTATAAACAGTCTTACATTAGATATATGTCCATTATTGCTTTCTGATTACCACCTGTACACTGGCTGAAAAAAATCTAGCTCAATTTTAATTTTGTAGATAAAATAGGAGGCAAAATATTTTTAAGTGAAGTTCGCTACTGTTATATTTTTTAATGATACTATCATTTTGCAGTTCTGCCAAATAGAAGTCAGGCACCAGTTGTACTATTATTGCTGGCACTAAATCTTTTTGATTTTCTACCAAAATATACTAAACCTTAACAATTACAAACAAAAGCAAAATAGAGAAATTTAAATTAAATTTTAGAAAGCTTTGGTAAAATATGTATCTGATGAGGTATTTGAAAAAATAAAGTATGGTCAGTAAAATATGGTCAATTGATATGCCATTTTAAATGTATATTAATATATAATAGTAAGGATATTAGGGCATTTAAAATCTAGAGTAATTCATTTAACTGAATATTAACTTTAGTTATATTGTAAATCAATTATGGTGGTACCTAGTCCAAGTATTTTTAAGTTTTGTAATTTATAGTAAATCTAAGATAACTTTCAGTCTTCATGTAATATATATTACATCGATTTCTTGGGTCCCTATTTCTTTGACAGATCAGTTAATCATTTCAGCAGCACACTCTGTTCAGTATGGATCTGCTCTCTAGGATGAGACCCAATCACTGTCATCTGGCTAGACCCATTGTGGGACACTGGTGGCAAACTAAATCTGAGAGGAGGTCGATCTATATAATGTGTGACATAGGATCCTAAAGTCCATTACACTGACTCTCTGTACCAGAAATTCAGTACTCTCAACTCCTAAGCAGTGGTGAATATGAAAATTGCTGAAAGACTCATGTAAGCAGTAGAAAAAGATGTTGTTGTTACTAGGGTTTTTGGTTATATAAGGCATTGGACATGTAGTAGTTGTGAGCAAACAGCATTGTCCCTGGTTTTGTATATAGTTATAACTTTGATAAGTCTATAAAGAGAAGGTGTACAATACAGTAGTCCCCCCTTACCCATGGAGGATACATTCCAAGACCCCCAGTGGATGCCTGAAACCATGAATGGTACCAAACCTTATATATACTGTGTGTTTTTTTATTATATACATACCCTGATAAAGTTTAATTTATAGATTAGGCACAGTAAGAACGTTATAACAATAACTAATAATGAAATAGAACAATTATAACAGTATAATATAATAAAAATTATGTGGTCTGTCTCTCAAAATATTCTTATTGTACTGTACTCCCCCTTGTGATGATGTGAGATGATACAATGCCTATGTGATGAGATGAAGTGAGGTAGATACACTGCACAAAGGGATGGTCCATGTATGGGTGGGAAAGCACGGGACTGTGCAAGATTTCATCATGCTACATAGAATGGCATGCAATTTAAAACTTACAAATTGTTTATTTCTGGAATTTTCCATATAATATTTTTGGATCACAATTGACTAGGTAACTGAAATTCCAGAAAGTGAGACCGTGGGTGGGTGGGGGGCACTACTGTAATATACAATGGGGGGGGGGGGCTAATAAAAGTCTTGCCTGTTTTGGGATTCTTGGGCAAGTTGAACTCTGCTAAGACTCTTTGGTTTCAAACTAAACCAAAGAATTCAAGGTAATTTTCCTTATCCAAGGAGAGGTCTTAAAGCTGGATTTGCAGAATTTAGAACTCAGAAGTGGGGCAGGTCATCAAAGCTGTGTGGATGGTATTTGAGCTTACGTAGAGAGAGAGTGTAGAATGGGAAAAGAAGACCTAGAAGTGAAGCTTCAGGAACTCCACAGTTAAATGGCTTTGTAGGAAAAGTTGAGTCTTCAAATGAAATCTGAGAAGAATTAAGGAGGTTGGAGAAAACCAAGGAACTGTGTATTAAGTAAGACACAGGAAGGGAATGTTTTAGGATAGAGTGAATGGTAACTGGCATCAAAAGCCATGGAGATTGAACCATTGAATTACATGGAGGTCTTTGGTGACTTTAAGCAGAGCTATTCTGATGTAGTGATAGCAGGAATCAGACTGGAGTAGTTTAAAGATTGGGAGGCAAAGAAATACAGTAAGTAAAGATAACTTGTAAAGCAGAAGGAAAGATATAGGTGGAGCTGAAGAGGTTGTGGATTGCAGGTGAGGATTTAAAACAAAATTGGTAAGAAATTGATATGGTTAAAATCTGATGAGACTGATAGATTTATTTGAAAGGAAGAGGTAAATCTGCAAAAGAAAGAAGAGATAAAGTATAAGATTCTGAAAAGGGAAGGACAAGATTTAAAACACAAATGGAGAGGTTGCTTTATATAGGAGCTTTGAGGTAGGAGGAGAGTTCATCTGTTGAAAGTACCTGGGGTGGTTGGAGATTTAAGGTGGAGCTATAAAGCTTCATAGATAGGTGGATTGAATTGTCCTGCAGAACCATTTGTGCTGATTATGAATGTAGGATGACCATTAGTCTGTTCTTTTGTTTAGCAGTGTTTAACTGTGTAGGAGAAGGCATGGAGAACATAATGAGTTAGTTATTTATGGTTGAGCAACTGTAATTGACCAGTTAACTTTGAGAAAGAAGGGGGCAGGCTCATTTTCTGGCTCCATTTGTGGTAAAACGTAGTACAATACAGTAAAATAAAAGGAGAAAAGATAGAGGAGGAAAAGAAGTGCTTCTTTCAGTACTTACTAATAGATAGCTGCATAACATTGGAGTATGTACTGTGAAAAAAATGTGCGTATATATATATATAGCTATATGGATTTATATCTATATCTATCTATCTATCTATCTCTCTACCTACCTACCTACCTACCTATCTATCATCTATCTATTAGAGGCCTGATGCATGAAGATTCGTGCAAGAAAAGGCCTTCCTTCCCCTGGCTGCCGGCACTGGCTTCCCTCCGGCACCTGGGACCCAGGCCTTCGCTCTGGCCACCGCCTTCCCCCTTTGCTCCGGCCCTGCCACCCTCCTGTAGTTCCCTCCATGCCCCCCCGCCCCTCCATTTATAGCAGGCGTCCCGCCCCGCCCACTCTGCACCAGCGCACATGCGCTGTGCAGAGGCCCGGAGCAGCTGGGGTGGGGCGGAACGCCTGCGTCATCGCCATCTTTCCTCCCAGCCCGGCTGCCACCATCTTTGTTGCATCAATTTGCATATTCCCTCCTTATTGGCCGTGGGTGCCGCCATCTTTGTCGCAGAGTGATGGTCACTTTGCATATTCTGTCTTTATTAGATAGGATAATGTCCCAATAAATCATGTACAAAGTTTATTAATATACATTTTATAAATGGAGTTTACTAAAGTTAAGTATATGTTTTAGTTACCCCAAAATTGAAATGGTCAAAATACTCATTAATTCTTGTTGCCAGTGATTCATTGTGTGTGTGTGTGTGTGTGTGTGTGTGTGTGTCTGTTTTATGTTTTTAATATCTGGAAGATTATTTTATTGAAATGCTCCGTAGATGTATATAACTCATATTAGACTGTTTCAAATGTATCAGGTATGTGATAAGTCCTTTACCTGTTTTATCTCATTTAATCCACTGCCCAACAGGATATGTGCCATTGTTTTCATTTTACAGATCAGGAAACTAAGATGAGAGAGATTAAATAGTTTAAGTAAGTAAACATAGCTGGTATGTGATAATCAGATTGGAGTCTGGCCAATCTGACTGTCAAGAGCCTGTGTACTTAGCTATCCTATATAATAAAAAGCTAATATGCAAATGGTCATCACACCCTCACATGGTAACGGCTCAGACACTCAACCCTGGGGAGAAAGGGATGGGGACCAGCCAGGCACAAATAAGATCGAGAGAGAGTAATGGGTACCAGCCAGGCACAAATGAGAGAGGAATGGGGACCAGCCAGGCACAAATGAGCTCACAAGAGAGTAATGGGGACCAGCCAGGCTGCGGCCTGGGAGAGGGACAAGCTGCACGCCTCTCGGTCCCAGGTGCCAGCGCCTGGTCCCCTGCGGCTGCAGCTGGCCTGGGTGAAACTAGCTCAGGTCCTGGGTGCCTGCGGCCGGCTAGAGGGAGGGAAGCCCAGGTCCTGGGTACCTGTGACCAGCTGGAGGAGGGAATTCTGGGTCCCAGGTGCGGGTTGAGGCAGAGGCAGTTAGGGGCAATCAGGCCAGCAGGGGAGCAGTTAGGGGCGATCAGGAAGGCAGGCAGGCAGAGGTGGGTAGGGGCAATCAGGCAGGCAGGCAGGTGAGCGGTTAGGAGCCAGCGGTCCCGGATTGTGAGAGGCAGTCAGACATCCCCTGAGGGGTCCCGGATTGGAGAGGGTGCAGGCCAGGCTGAGGGAGTCCCTCCACCCCCACCCCCCATGCACAGATATCGTACACTGGGCCTCTAGTTGTAATATACACACATATTATTTTGTATCTAGGAGTATGCATTTGGTATCTATTAGAGTGTCTATGCATATCTATTTGACATATACTAAAGCAGTTATTGACTGAGTACACATGATTAAAAACACTCAGGGCAGCAGAAGCTAAAGATGTTGATGAATGTAAAAGAGAGAGAAAAAAATCAAACTTAAGCTATCAGAAGTTCACAATAAGAAGTGACTCTTAACCCTTTTTTCCCCTTTAAATCCACCTGAATGTCATATACATACTTCTGTCAGAAGCAGTGTCTCATTATAGTGATTATTCTTTATTTTTTAAATATATTTTTTATTGTTATCAGAGAGGAAAGGTGAGGGGAGAGAGAGATAGAAACATCAGTGATGAGAATTATTGATCAGCTGCCTCCTGCATATTCCACACTGGGGATTGAGCCCACAACCTGGGCATTTGCCCTGTCCCAGAATCGAACCATGACCTCCTGATTCATAGGTCGATGCTCAGCCACTGAACCACACTGGCTGGTCTATATAAGTGGTTATTCTTAAAATGCAAGAATTATGATAATTGCAAATCAGCAGAAGTTATTTTATGTTATTTATCTTGTGCTCTTGAAGGAGAGTTCGGTGTATCTTTTAGATGATTATCTTAAATGATTAACTTTTAAAGTTTCAGTCTCTATAGTACTTGGATTTAACCTTTAATATCTGGAAATCTTACTAATCCCGAGTGCTGAAGATATGCATGTTTGGACTTTATTATCTATTCTTTCACTATGCTTTGAGAATCTTGCCAATGATCTTTTAGGTTATGGAATTCGTTAGTAAAGTCTAAAATTTATATTCTCTGCTCATAAGAATGGTGAAATGTATATCTGATTTCCATCTGATGGGAGTAAAATTGCCACAACTTTTCTGGACCATAATCCATCAAAATATATTAGAAATGTTAAAAATAATTTTGTACCTTTAGATTTAGTAATTTTCCTTATACATTAATTTCCGAGGAAATATAAATTTGGACATAAATCTATATACATCAGAGCATTAATTATAATTAATGAAAGGAATGAAGTGAAAATGAAAAAGCAACCAGAATATCTGAAATAGTTTAAAACTTCTCAACCCTTATGAACTAAAATGTTACTTAGCCTCAAAAATGATGTTTTCAATGACCATGTAATGACCTAGGAAAATATAATATGATAAAAAAAATTTGGTGGGAAAATTTGTTTGTAGCAGGATTACACAGTTTGAATTTAGGCTGGTCCATTCCCACTGTACTCACATGTGGACTTTAGAGCTTCTTTTCCAGAAACAGGATTTCTAGATGAGAATCCTTAGGAGCCATTTGTATATTTTGGAAGTCTGTGAACTTTCTGAAATGATTTGCAAGAAGTTATGTTTGCATTTCTGGTGCATGGGTCAAAGGTTTGTTTGTTTTGTTTTTAACAGATTTTCTTAAGAATTTCAGAACTTGCTGAACAAACATAACCCAACAACAATTCAAACACCAGAAGATTATGGACCTTTGTCATAAGCCATTGTGACACAAGTAGTACTGACTGTTTTGCAAATAAAACTTTATTGGCATGTGCCCGTTCATTTTTATATTTTCTGTAGCTACTTTCATGATACAGTAAGGGTCAGTAGTTGGGATGGAGAATGTATGGCCCATAAACAGATTTCTGGTCCTTTAAGAAAAAGTATGTCAGCCCCTGTCCTAGATTCTCATTTATTCTTTACAACAACCCTGTGAGGTAGGTACTATTTTTATCTTCATTTCATGAAAGATTCATCTGAGATTCAGAGAGGTTAGACAACTAACACCAAGTCACACAGTTGGAAAAGGGAAATACACCAAGATGATAATAGTGGTTATATGTGGGCAATAAAATGATAGATGATTTTTTTCATATGTTATTAAAATTTACTATAGTGAGTGTACATAACATAAACTAAGAGGGGAGAGAGTTTTTTAAAAAAATAGGTAGGACTGAATTGTGAGAATCTTAACACTCATTCATGCTTTCTTATTATTTTGATTTCCTACCACATTATCTGTTTTTATAAACTTAGAATGGATATGAAGTTTTCGCTTCCCTTGTTGGCACTTAACTCTTATTATGCAGTGCCTTCCTAACTCTTGATTTTATGAAAAAAATAAATTATAGTGTCTTTAAAACTTTCGATGTTAACTGAACTCATTTTGTCCTTTAACTTGAGATTCTTTGTCCTCTTTTACATTTGAAGTTAATTTCAACACTATTAAGTGCTAACTTAATAGGTGCTTATAAAATGCTCATATATGTCTGTCTGACAGTATGTAATTTATTTTTTCTTACTATCAATGAAGTGAATTATCCTTAATTATTTTAGGCATAGATCTAGATAAAGTGTGATAAAAGTGTTTTATAGGGTACTCCCAAAAGAAAAAATTTGGTTGTGTACTATGTGAAAAAATTTGTCCTAATGATTACGGGGGGTTTATATGGAACATGTAACAATCCCTGCCCTCAAGGAGCTGAATCATCTAGTTAGGGAGAAAAGGCATAACTGACTACTGCATTTACTGTTATGACCTTAATCCAAACCACGTCATCTATACCCTGGATTATTTTATCTCCCTGCTTCCAGGGTTTCTCAGTTTATTCCCCACACAGCCAAAGTGATCCATTAAAAGACGTGAGTGAAATCTCCTAAACCTATTGTGCTTTTCTATCTTCAACTCAAAGCTCAAATCCTTAAAATGGACTTCAGGACATTTTGATCCAGCTCCTGTCTAGCTCTTTGACTTATCTCCTATTACTCTTTGCCTCCAGTACTTACTTACCTTCAGTTACAGTAGCATTTTTCCCCTTCCTTCAACTTGAATGAGTATGCTCCTGCCTCTTGACCTTTGCACTTGTTTTTTATTTTTAATTTATTTATTGACTAAAGTTTTACATATGTCTCCTTTTTCCCCACTTAACACCCCCCCACCCCCCAAGCCATTCCTACCCTGGGCAAGCCCCCACCATCCCAGTGTCTGTGTCCATTGGTTACACTAATATGCATGCATATAAGTCCTTTGGTTGATCTCTAACCCCTGCCCACCCTGCCATTTGTCTATGGATCTATTCTTGTTCATCAAATTGTGTTGATCATTATATCCCACAAATGAGTGAGATCATGTGATGTTTATCTTTCTCTGATTGGCTTATTTCACTTAGCATAATGCAGCACATTTTACAATAGCTAAGATTTGGAAACAACCTAAGTGCCCATCAGCAGATGAGTAGATTTAAAAAACTGTGGTACATCTACACCAGCGGTTCTCAACCTGTGGGTCGCGACCCCTTTGGTGGTCGAACGACCCTTTCACAGGGGTCGCCTAAGACCATCCTGCATATCAGATATTTACATTACGATTCATAACAGTAGCAACATTACAGTTATGAAGTAGCAACGAAAATAATTTTATGGTTAGGTCACAACATGAGGAACTGTATTTAAAGGGCCAGAAGGTTGAGAACCACTGATCTACACAATGGAATACTATACCACTATAAAAAAGAAGGAACTTTTACCATTTGCAACAGCATGGATGGAACTGGAGAGCATTATGCACTTGAATTTTGTTTGTCCGCCAGAAACACTTTTCATTTGGATATCTGTATGGTTTTCTCTACCCTGTTCAAGTATCCTATATAATAAAAGGGTAATATGCAAATTGACCCTAATGGCAGAATGACCAGAACGACTGCTCAACCAGTCACTATGAGGCCCACTGACCACCTCTTGGTCCCTTTTCCTGGTCGGCAGGCTCCGATCTCCTGATGGCGAACCAAGAACCGGGGGTGGGTGGCGGCGGGAGTGCGGCCAGCTGTGGGCAGCTGGGGAAGATGGCCCTGATCGCAGACCAGGCCTAGAGACAGTATCCATGCACAAATTTCATGCACCAGGCCTCTAGTCCTTTTATAAGAGAGATGGAGGCCTTCTCTGAACACTATAGATAAAGTAGCATCCCACCTCTAGCATTCTCTTTTCCCCTTATCTTGAGTTGTATTGTTTTCCTAATTGTACTCCATATAATATATATCTGAACCTATTTTTCTTCTAATTGAAAGTGTCAGATATGTGGTACATAGTGAGCACTCCATAAGGTTTGAATAAATGAATGAGTAAATATAAATAAACCTTAAAACAGGGAAATGGCGATTAGTGCCACTAAAACAATGTATATTAAGTCCTCTGAAAGTTCATTTGGAGAGACTACAGTACTTCTAATAGAAATAATTTGGGAAAGTTTTAGTGGATGAGATAACATTTGAACTGAGTCTTAAAGAATTGTTAGTATTAAAATGTAGGCATGAAAAAGAAAGTGGTGAGAGTAGGAGGACATAAGTTAGAGCAGATAATTTGTGAAAAGGTAAATGATATGGTATATTTATGAATGGGGGTAGTTAATTATCTAGAGTTGTGATTCTTAAAAGTGTGATTCCCCTGACCAGCTGGAGCATCACCTAAACACCATTAGCAATGTAATTTATTTGCCCCACCCCAGATACCCCAGATCTGCAGAATTTGACTCTTATGGCCCAGCAATCTCTATTTTTCATAAGCTTTCCAGATGATTCTGATGCATTATAAAGGTAGAGAACCACTGAACTAGAACATGTATTCAGAAAAGCATTTGTGGGTATTAAGATTTAAAAAATGGACTGCTCCAGGTCTTGACTTAGGAGTTTGAATTTTCTAAGAAGATCTGTAGATTTAAGGGCAAAGCAGTGACATCATTAATCTTAAAAAAAATGTTTTAAGACAGAGTAAAGGAGATAAAGAATGAAAGCCGAGACAAAAAAGGAAGTGATTGGAGTATTTCAGAAAATGAGCAATTGAGGGCCTGGCTGGGTAGTGGTAATGAAAATGGAGATAGAAGAACAGTTTCAAGAAATATGAAAATGAAGTAATTGGCATCTGGTTGAATGTGGAGACAAGGTACAAATAATTTTATGAAATTGCATTGGGTTTCTACTGTAAATGTCTGGGAATATGGTGGTAGTATTAACAGTAAATGGTAGAAGGGGGACAGTTAAGGGATCTAAATAAACAGTGGTGTTTTGACTATTAGATTTGAAGAATTAATGCATTCTAAAAAAAAGAATAGAAATTGCTAATCATTAGCCACAATGAGCATTTTTATTAATATTGAGGATGCTCATCCGCATTTAATAACTGCATTTTCAGGTAACCAGTGATAAAGTTTATTGAAATATAGAATTCAATTTTTTTTTCCTGTTTTTAGAAATACTTCAGTACTTAGAGTATAAGGCTTTTTAATAGATGCTTCTTCTATGTTTGAGAGTTAATTTACCTGTGAGTTTTTTTGTTTTGGTTAATCCTCATCTGAGGATATTTTCTCATTGATTTTTAAAGAGAGTGAAAGGAAGAGAGACAGACCTGAGAGAAACATCGATGTGACATAGACACATCAATTGGTTGCCTCCCCGATGTGCCCCAAACAGGGCTGTGATTGAGCCAGCAACTGAGATACATCCCTTGACCAGAATCAAAACTGGGACCCTTCAGTTTGTGTGCTGACGCTCTATCCACTGAGGCAAACCGGCTGGGGCCCTATGATAGTTTTTAAGTTTAAAGTGTCCTTTCAGCCCTGTTGAATTTCCTTGAACTCAGTGGTTGAGCGTTAACCTATGAATCAGGAGGTCACAGTTGGATTCCAGTTAGGGCACACACAGGCTTGATCCCCAGTGTGGGGAGTTCAGGAGGCAGCCAATCAATGACTCTCTTATCATTGATGTTTCTATCTTTCCCTCGCTCTCTCCCTTCCTCTCTGAAGTCAATAAAAATATATTTTGAAAAATATCCTTTCAGGTTTTAATTTGGGGGAGGGGGCCAAATATCAATAAAAGTAATAGTCTGTCTAATTTGATTAAATGAATTGTCTGCCATTTGATTAAGCTCATAAAGAGAAATTAAAATCTAGAATCCAAAAAGGTTAAGTTCCCAAATTCCTCACTTTCTAGAGTATTGCTAAATCAAAGCCAGTGGGTTTCTCATATGCCTCTATGGTTAGAGTTAGGGGTTTTCCAGGAGCTGTAGCTTGGGTTGTTTTCCTCTGATTGTGAGTGGCTTTTTTTGTACTTCTAAAGGATAATTATTTGACCTCCAATCTCTTTTGTAGCTTACTTTTTTAAGAATTAGGAAGGTCTATCCAGTCCAATACCCATTAAATTTAGAAACACTAGTAATTCCTTGAACTTAGTACATAATACAGTTAACTCACATTACTATTGCCAGTAGGATTTAGTGATATCAAAGGGAAGATGGATGCACAGAAAATGCTACCAAGTCAGTTTTGGTTTCAGCTTCACCAGGGTGCCAGTCAGTTGTGCCAATTGCCAAATTCTAAAACTTGTACTAAAGTTTTACTGGGAAAATTCATCAGGTGTTCATTGTGCCACTGTATGTTTACCATATATTTTGTGGGTGAGAGCACTTCACCAAACATATCTACTTTCTTGAAAGTTGTATCTGAATTTCTGTCTTTAAAGTGTACAAGTTTCCATGACTGGCAGCCTTAGGCACCAGGCCTTCCTTCATGTTTCCTCCTTTAGATTTCCTTAATGTTAAAAGGTTTTAATGTCGCTGAAACTGGTTTGGCTCAGTGGATAGAGCGTCGGCCTGCGGACTGAAAGGTCCCAGGTTCGATTCCGGTCAAGGGCATGTACCTTGGTTGCGGGCACATCCCCAATGGGAGATGTGCAGGAGGTGGCTGATCGATGTTTGTCTCTCATCGATGTTTCTAACTCTCTATCTCTCTCCCTTCCTCTCTGTAAAAAATCAATAAAATATATTTTAAAAATAAAAGGTTTTAATGTTCATTTCTTCTGTGTTGTCTTGGTACTCCTGTGCTGAAATAAGTGTGTATTCCATTTAGTGTTCCATCTTCTAAAACTGGCTCTTGCACAGAGTGTATCACTTCTAGTATATAAAGTTCAAAACACAATCTCCACAGCGTCAGTTAGTGTTTTGCCCGTCTCTAGATTTCTCTGATCCCCCCATACCCCAAACTTTTTAGTCCTGTACTACCTTGGCTGTTTGCCACTCCCCTGAAATTTTTAGGCCTACTGAGCTAAAATAATAAAAAGCACTCCTGTTGTGCCCCATATTTGTATAATTCGGATAATCATAAGCAGGTACATGGAAAAAAAGCTGCTTTTAATGTTTCTGATGTCTGTTCTCATAGGAGCCCACTGAAGACAATATCTTTTCTGCCACTAGCTCTCAGCATTTTTTTTATTTTTTATTCTGCTATTAACTGTTTTAGGCCTTGCATAATTTGTTCTACCTCTTTGGCAGTGTAAATATTTCTTTTTGCCACATTTTTTTTCAGTAATGATAGGATATACCATTTCAGATAAACATAACTGGTTTTTGTTTTTGTTTACATTTTAGCGTATTCTTTTTTTAAAAGATATTTTATTGATTTTTTACAGAGAGGAAGGGAAAGGGATAGAGAAACATGGATGAGAGAGAAACATCCATCAGCTGCCTCCTGCACAACCCCTACTGGAGATGTGCCCACAACCAAGGTACATGCCCTTGACTTTGGGACCTTTCAGTCCGCAGGCCGACGCTCTATCCACTGAGCCAAACCGGTTACAGCTTAGCCTATTCTTAAGTTGGCCTCTCCTGTCTTCCTTTTCCTTTCTCTTACCTTTTGGGCCCAGATTTTAATATTCTTCAATTATCTCTTATAAGATCTCCCATAATGTCAGAGATGAAAGTCAAGGAATTCTGAGTTCAAAAAGCATTCATTAGCAAACAGATTTTGCCTACTCTCATTTTCCTTACCAGTTCAACATCAAACCTAGGATTGACCTATTTTATTTTTCTTCAGTGTGGCATTTCCTTATTCACACCCAGAGGCCTAACTTTGAGTTCCTGGGGCACTTGGCTTTGTGATACCTTGCCATACCATCCATACATTGCCTCTGTAATAACCATAGACAGTCCCTGACTTACAATAATTTCACTTACGATTTTTTAACTTTACAGTAGTGCAAGAGCAATAAGCATTCAATAGAAACTATATTTAGAATTTTTATCTTTTCTGGGCTAGTGATATGTGGTAAGATACTCTATTATAAAATGGGCATTGTGGTAGATGATTTTGCCCAGCTGTGGATTTGCTGTAGTTGGATTTCCATTCTGGTTCACTCTGAGATTTCTATCCTACAGTTACCTTCTATTCCTTTGTTAGGTAGCTTTGGACCAGTCACCCTTCCTTTCTAAGGGGTAACAACTAAAACACTCCTTCCCTCTCCCTATTTCATCTTCAAGAATACATAGTTCTGATATATATATATTTCTTTTTCAAATCTGTCTAGTCTAGGTTCTTAGAATGAATTTATTTGTAAGGAAGTCCTTTTCTTTTATATTAATCAACATAATCTTATTTTTTTAAAACTCTCCCACTGTCATTTTAATTGTAAGTGATCATCTTTTTTAAAACAAGCTTAGTTCTTCTTAAGGCTGAGCAAACCTGGTACTTAAAGTTAGTGTTTGAGGCATAGGCCTTTTAAAGTTCCTTTTTGGTCTTTGGATTTGTAATAATTTCATTGAGTTTTCTTTCTGCATAAGAAATTGATTTATGTCCTATATAATAATACTAGAGGCCCAGTGCACGAGATTTATGCACTCGGGGGGGGGAGGGGGTGGTCCCTGACCCCAGCCTGCACCCTCTCGCAGTCCGAGAGCCCTCAGGGGATGTCCACTCCCAGCAGTTGGACATCCTTAGCGTTGCCATGGAGGTGGGAGAGGCTCCCGCCACCTCCGTGAGCCTGGCTCACGGCATGCTCCCCCTATGTGAGCACATTTGACCACCAGGGGGCAGCTCCTGCGTTGAGTGTTTGCCCCCTAGTGGTCAGTGCACATCATAGTGACCAGTCGTTCTGCCATTTGGTCGATTTGCATATTACCCTTTTATTATATAAGAAGGAAGGATGCCCTTCATTATCTGTTTACTTGATAAAATCCACTGGCCATCTTTGTTGAATTCAGAAAAAATCTTCATATCTACAGCTTTGATTAGATTTATGTCCAAATCTCAGAAACTACTTGAGATCATATTATGAAAGTGACTATAGAAGCCTTTGGACAAGTCACATGAATATAAGAGCTACTCTTTGAGAACAAAATTAAGAGAGAGGGGGACAGAATTAGGCCAGCTAATCTAGGACTAATACTAACGATTTAAAGGCTAGACTAGGGGTGGGCAAACTTTTTGACTTGAGGGCCACAATGGGTTCTTAAACTGGACCGGAGGGCCGGAACAAAAGCATGGATGGAGTGTTTGTGTGAACTAATATAAATTCAAAGTAAACATCATTACATAAAAGGGTACGGTCTTTTTTTTCAATAGTTTTATTCATTTCAAACGGGCCGAATCCGGCCAGTGGGCCGTAGTTTGCCCACGGCTGGTAGACATTCACACACTGGTGTTACAAAGAGCCATGTGGAACTTAACGGACTTTCTAATTTAATCCTCTGGCTTATAATCATTGTTGAAAAACCAGACAGAAGGAACAAAAAAAGAAAAATTTCCACCTACCAATGTCTTAAAAATCTGTATGATTAAAAGACATTTTTAAAAAATCAATAATATAATCAATGCCTTAGCCATACCTGCAATACCATCTATGGCCAGGCTGTCCTAAACTGAAGTCAGAGGCAGAGTTCTGTTTGGCTTACCTTAGTTAAGACATTATTGTGCACACACATGTGTGGATACCACTAGCTGCAGGAACACAAACAGATAGGTTCACCCCACATTTCCATTTAATGTTCATATACATTTCCTTATGCTTATAATTTTGGGCTTTCCTTATTTATATGTCAATTTTAATATTTATGAGGGAAATGCTTGATATGTTACTCTCCCTAGTGTGTCTGGAATCAAATGAAAAATTTGGGATCACACTTTATCTAAAGCCTTTAAAAATTAGCCTGCCTACTTTCTTTCTTTGGAAGTACTTAAGAGGAAAGTTGGGACTTTAAGCAGGTACTCAGGTAGTCCATGGGAGATGTAGCCTGCCTCACACTATGGACGCAGAGAACTCAAGAAGGAGATTAGAGCCTTCTGGGAGTGATATTCCTTCTATGGTTGGTAGTTTTGACTAGATCATCATGAAGATTCTTTTTAAAAAAATATATATTTTATTGATTTTTTACAGAGAGGGATAGAGAGTTAGAAACATCAATTAGAGAGAAACACCGATCAGCTGCCTCCTGCACACTCCCTACTGGGTATGTGCCCTCAACCAAGGTACATGCCCTTGTCCGAAATTGAACCTGGGACCCTTGAGTCCACAGGCGGATGCTCTATCCACTGAGCCAAACCAGTTAGGATGAAGATTCCTTTTAATAGTAAGATTATATGGTATATTAAGATTTAGAGATACTTAGTTACTCCATTTTCCATTTTGTTAAATGTTTAGTCTTACTACATTTACAGAACCTTTTAAAGGCCTTAATGTTATATAAATATTATCTTGAGTAATGAGCCAAACAGACAGTATGCTTTATTGGGCCCCCAAAAGAACTGGGTTTTAGATTGCTTGTACCAAAGATTAACCCCTTGCAAATTTCAAACAACTTTAACTTACTAGAATCTACTTCCAAATCATTTTGCTGGGGTTTTTAAATAAGACTTTAATTTTAGACTTTCTTTACGTGATTATCCTGATAGAAAAAATCAAATGACAAGTGACTCTTCTTTTTTTGAATAGAGCTTTTCTTTGTCATCTTGATTCTCAATGGAAAACTGGGTGAGGGGAATTTGGGGGAGGCAGAGAAAGAATCCTCAGTTATCTGTTCAGGCATGAAGCATTTTATTTATATTGCTGTATCTAGGATATGCTTCATTTTTCAATAAGTATTGAACTAACAGTTGAAATGCAGCAATACCTTTGGAATAGATTGTATTTGGGTGTGGCCAGTCTGCTTGCCAAAAATAAAATTTGTAATTAATCATCCTTGAAGACAAATAATTAAACAGTTCAGACTGATGTGATGAAAGAGCCACCGAAGTAAGCTTAATCTTGCCATTTTCTTAAAACAAGGTATACTGGCAATAATAGCTCTTGTTTCTTATTGTGCCAGGAATTACCCTAGATTTTAATATATATCTTACTTAGTTCGTCAGTAGCTCAGTGATTAAAGTGATGTTAAATTCATTTTATAGACTGAGAAGAATAATTCTGCTAATATTACACAACTGTTTAGTGACAAAGTCAGGGCTGTTAGATTCCAAAACCTATACTCTTTCCACAGTGCTGCCAACCTACCTGCTTTATTTTTCTAAGTGACTATTAAAAAATACCCATAGGCAAGGGTAAATCTTGATGTGTAGTCAGGAAACATAGTAGGGAAAATATGTGAAGAATTGTGCTTATATTATAAAAAAAACCTCCAGAAAATAAATGAGAACATTGGAAATTGAGGTAAAGGGTTGGAACAAAATAGTTTTGTTTTAAAATAACTTTAAAAAATTGAGCTAACCTTATATTTAATAGAAAGTAGTACAGTTGTCAGAACAGGAAAATAACATTGGTGTAATATTCACTAAATTATAGACCCTATTAGAAATTTACCAGTGTTTTCACTAATGCTTTTTCTGTTCCTGGTTATTTATGATCTAACATTGCATATAGCTGTTATTTCTCCTTAGTCTCTTCTAGTCTGTAATAGTTCTTCAGTTTTTCCTTGGTTTTCATGATTTTGACACGTTTTAAGAGTACTGATCAATTTTTTTTTATAGAATATCATTCAATTTGAGTTTGTCTTATGATTTCTCATGATTGGAATGAATTTATGCATCTTTGGTAGAAGTACCACAAAAATGCTATTGTTTCTTTCTTGGTGTATCCTATCAAGAGAATTAGGATAATACGTTTTATTATTTGCTGGCCATATTTACCTTGATGGTTGGTTAAGTTTGGTTTTCTCTACTTTTAAAGCTACTATCTTTCTCTTTGTTGTTGTTTTTAAAAAAATCTTTATTGTTGAGAGTATTACAGATGTCCCCGTTTTTTCCCCATTACCACCCTCCACTAGTGTTCCTGCCCTACTCCAGGCCTTTACCACCCTACTGTCTGTGTCTGTAGCTGAATGCTTATGATAGCACATATAGCACAGAAGAAAATATTCAAAGTAAAAGGGCAATGCATTGTATACAGTATTACATATTTAAGAAAAATATATCCAAGAAAAATGGTGTACAGTATTATGTTAATAGCAGCATCTGGCATGACATTAAACAGTGTAAAAAAATATGTGAATTTAGCCAATTTTGTTTATGTCTCTTCAAGGATATTGTGGCAAACATATTGGAGATGTTGCCCCAAGGACTTTTATTGTATTAGATTTGAGCTCAGCTAGATCAGGCAGGGTATTAGTAGCTGAATATTGGTGAAGGAGGGAAGTTAAAATGAGAATAGAAGTTGAAAAAGTAGAAAGCTTCTCTTCTAAGGAGATAAACCCAGCCCATAAATGGAAAGTGAATAAGGTTGTAAATAGATATGGATTAGGATAAACTATTTGGGACTAAGAACAGGAAAACTGAGACTGTCAGTTGCATATTTTTTATGTCATACAAAAATGGTGGTGTGGTGGCAAAAAAAGAGACAATAAAGCTGATCAAACCCTCCAGTGAAGAGAAAATTTAAAGCCAGGGAACCCCTGTTTATCTAATATTCTTTTTTGCCCTAAGGTGGTTTAGAAAAGTCTACCCAACTTGGGGTCATCATAGTTAGTAGTAGTTTTTTATTTCCAGTTAGTAAGAACTATAAGATTTGGAAGGGATACTAGGTCATAGAGATAATACCTTCTAGCTTTCTTTTTTATCCAAACATGGACCTATAAACACTGGAGACCTGTGCTAGCTACCTGGTACTGCAATTTGGAATTGTCAAAGAACTGTGAAGGGTCTGAAAGTTTATCTAAGCCTGCCACTTTTTCATGGATGTTGGCAGAAGACAAAACTCCTGGATAAGAGATAAAGGACTTTATTACTCACTAGAGGCCCAGTGCACAAAATTCGTGTATGGGTAGGGTCCCTTGTGGTTGCCGGCTGTCGGCCCTGGTCTCTGTTCATTCCACGCCCTGGTGGTCAGCACATGTCATAGTGAGCGATCAAACTCCTGGTTGGTCAAACTCCTGAGGGGACACTTTGCATATTAGGCTTTTATATATATAGATTGCTCAGCAAGCAGCATGAGCTTCATGTTTATGTTGGTTCTCCTTGCCCCTTAGTCTCACAAAGATGGTGAGTGACTCAGGTGGATCCTGCACTCAGAGTAGGTTTTCATCACAGCTGAGGACCCCAAGTTTAGAGAACCCTTCTCTTTTATAGTGGTCTGAAGCAAATCTGTCTGACCTTTGCTCTAGAGCAGGGGTGGGCAAACTTTTTGACTCGAGGGCCACTATGGGTTCTTAAACTGGACCGGAGGGCCGGAACAAAAGCATGGATGGAGTGTTTGTGTGAACTAATATAAATTCAAAGTAAACATCATTACATAAAAGGGTACGGTCTTTTTTTAGTTTTATTCATTTCAAACGGGCCGGATCCGGCCCACGGGCCGTAGTTTGCCCACGGCTGCTCTAGAGGGAATTGACATCATGATTATAGGGACAGTAAACAGGCTCACTGTCTGGAGGGAGACATCATCTATTTTTCCAATACATAAAAGATAAAGGCTATCAGAACCTCTTTTTGAAAAACTATAGAAATACAAGATACCAGTGAAAAATTGTCTCCCAAAAGAAAGTGATTAGTATGAAAAGTCCTTGAGCTGTGAGTGTTCTTGGTGTTTTTACCCTGCACTAGTTTTCCCAGCTTTTAAATTAGAGTTGGAAAACTTTCTGTAAAGGGCATATAATAAATATTTTAGTCTTTGTAAGCCAATTCTGTCACAACTATTCAACTTGGTTCTTGTATCAGGAAAACAGCTATAGGTAATACATAAATGAATAATCCTGGATATGTTTCAATAAAACTTACGGACATTGAAATTTGAATTTCATATGATTTTCACACATCACAAAATATTTTTTTATCATTTAAAAATATAACATCCATTCTTAACTTGTGGGTTATACAAAAAGCAGGTTGCATGACAAATTTGGTTTGCAGGCTATAGTTGGTCAATCCGTTTTATATGATAAATTTTAAAAAATATAATACATTGTTTTAATATAGCAACAGTCTTGCATATGAATAATTTTATATAGATTTATAGCTACATGATATATATCAATATTTTATAGTGATTGATCATTCTAAAGTGTTTTTACATAAATTATCTCAACTTAAGAGTAAGCATGCAAGACAATCATTAGTTCCGTTTTATGGTGAGAAAAGTAATGCATAGAGAAGAAAAATGAACTACCCAATGACAGAGCCAAGCCTGATTATATTCTGCACTCTTTTCTCCATAAAATGGTACAGTTTTAACTTTCATAATTAGAGCATCATGCCACTATATCTTTAATACTCGATTGTTGCCAGAAGGCTTAGAGTTCAGTCCTATAAATAAAGATAATAATAATACATACTTATTTTTACTTTAATACTATATTCTGCTATCTAGCTATTTTAATATTAATTAGTATTTTGACAAAAGCTAAACATAGGAGGTGAAGAGTATGTGCTACAAAGTTTGGTAAATATTTGGCAGCTGAATGGTACAATCATTTATATAATATATTTCTTTTCCAAATATTCAAAGAAAATAGTTAATTTTATTTTTAGATGTTCACTATAAAAATAAACAATAAAAAACCCTTCCCCCCCATCATTTGTGTTCAGGCATAACTAATATTTTAATTTATCTACTAAGTTTTATTCAAATTTTAAAGTGGAGATGTTGAGGACATTTTATATAATAATATACTTTTTGGATTGCTTCTCTATCAGGTGGTTGAAGATTATGCTGGAAGATGGCAAGTCCCTTTGCCGCAACTTCAAGTTCTTCAGACTGCACTTTCTTGTTTTACATCAGCCAGTGCATCATTCCCAGATGAATGTGAGCACGTACAATATGTGTTGAGTAGCCTTGCCTTGTAAGTACTCGTTATTACTTATAAAAATATTATTTATCATGGTGTATTTGAAAATTGTTTTTTGATTATTTTCTTTGTGGAAGACACCTTTTCTAAAGTCTTCCCTCAAAAAGAAATTTCCATTTATTATTTAACTATGTTTAATTTTGAACAATTAACCACAATTTTACATTTAGTTTTACAGTTAAATTGAATTGTTATATAGATTCTTATGTCACTATCAGCACTTTCCTTTTTCTTCCCCTTTCCCTTTTAATTCCTTAGATTGCCTTGGGAAGCTGTAATGGTAACTCCCAGAATACAGCAGTTAAGGCCATCATAATTAGCAGCGGGACCTTAAATCAGCCAGAAAAAGGGTAGGAAACTCATGATTTTTAAAAATAGTTGTAGAGGGCTTTGAGTTAAAGATCAGACTCAGGCTTTGTGTTTATCGTTTTTACCCTTCTAGATCCTACTAAAATTATAGTAAAGAAGTAAAAGAGAAATATAGTGAAAGGAAAAGAGAGGAGAGTCATCAGTGAATGAAAGATTTCAATTGTCTGAGGGGCAGAAAACAGATAGATGAGTGGTCATTGAAACATGGCAGAAAAAGTCACAACTTAATTTGTTTTTTTGTGTGCCTCAAATTGCACTACATCATAAGGGTAGGTTTTGAAATATTTATCAACATTATAAAACATAGTAAAAAATATAGTACTTCACATAGAAGAGGTACTATTTTGTGAAACTCTTACTGTTTTATATATTATTTTTGTGTACAGTCATGCATCACATAATGATGTTTTGGTCAATGACAGAGCCACATGTATGATGGTAGTCCCATAATATTATAATGGAGCTGAAAAATTACTGTTGCCTAGTATCTTAGCGCAGAGGTTGCAAAAATACCCAAGGCTATGGTTGAGATGGCAAACAACTTTAACCAGGATGTGGATGAGAATGGCAATGAGGAACTCCTAGAGGTGGTTCCTGAAGAATTGACTAATTAAGAGTAGTTGGAACTGGAAAAGGAATGTATGGATGAAGAAGAGGAAAGAGAAAAGGAAATTGCAGGAGAACAAGAAAAAAATTCCCAGTGCAGGATTTAGAAGAAGCTTCTGAAGACCTCATCAAGCTTCTTAAAAAGTTTGAAAACCTAAACTCTAAGACCAAAAGGTTTTCATTAATAGAAAGGAATGTTTATCGTACATTATCTGCTTACAAGCAAATCTATGAGAAAAAAAGGAATAAACCAAGTAAACCATTGTAGACATATTTCTGAAAAGAGTGGGACCTCAAGAAGAGACTCAGGCAGGTCATTCAGGAAGTAGTCCAGAAGAAGGAATTGTTATCATAGGAGAATACAACTCCATCCATGTGCCCCTGAAGACCTTCCAGGGGGACAAGATACGGAGGTAGGAGACAGTGATACTGATGATCCTGACCCTGTTTAGGCCTAGGCTAATGTATATGCTTGTGTCTTAAGTTTCAATAAAAAATGTGTACATGTTAAAAATAAAAAAATTAAAAATGGAAAAACCAGAATAAGAATATAAAATATTTTTTTATAGCTGCACAATGTGTTTGTGTTTTAAGCGAAGTTATTACAAGAATTAAAAAGTTAAAATGTAAAAGTTTATATGGTAAAGTAAAAATGATACAGTGAACTAAGGTTAATTTATTATTACTAGAAAACATTTTTTTGTAAATTTAGAGCACTCTAAATTTACAGTGTTTATATCTACAATAATGTAGCATTTTTAAATCTTGAAGATGTGTCATTTTCATGTATATGCGCTATATATTTTTGGTTTATTTACATATAATGACTTAAAAGAATACATGTACTTTATGCTTCTTTAAAGGTTTACTTGTATATATTTAAAATTGTAGGGGGGGAGCTCTGAGGTGATGGATATATTAATCAGCTTGATTGTGGTGATCTTTTACCATATTATGTATATAAAAAATCAAGTTGTACACCTTAAATATATACAGTTTCTATTGGTGAATTATACCCCAATAAAACTGAAAAATAATTGCAGGAGAAAAGGAGCATTTAAGATATATCATTACTAAGATTTGTAAGAACAAGGCAGTTAAAAAAAACTATGATTTTTATATTTATCAAGCCTAAATGAATATAGGAAATGTATTGGGACTTTTGGGTTGTAACTGACAAATCTTAAGCTAGTTTAAACAAAAAAAGGCGGGGAGGGATTTATTAGATGACTAAACCATGGAAAAGCAAGGACTAGAACTAGTTTCTAGATTTTTCTGAATCTAGAGAAGAAAATATCATCTAGAACTGTTCTCTCCCATTCCATTTTTCCCTTTGGGTTTCATTCTCTTTTGGTTGCTTACAATTCTGGGATCAAGCTTACTTTATTAACCACTAGAGGCCCAGTGCATGGATTCGTGAACTGGTGGGGTCCCTCGGCCAGCCTCCGGGGATTGGGCTGAAATGGGCAGTCCAACATCCCCCAAGGGGTCCTGGATTGCGAGAAGGTGCAGGCCAGTCCGAGGGACCCCACTGGCGCATGAATCAGTGCACCAGGCCTCTGGTATGCATATAAGATCTTTGGTTAATCTCATCCCACTCTCCCCCCTCCCACCTCCCTTCTGAGATTCATCAGTCTGTTCCATGTTTCCATGCCTGTGTGTTGAGCGTCTGCCCCCCTGGTGGTCAGTGTGCATCATAGCTACTGGTTGAACAGTTGCTTAGGCTTTTATATGTATAGACTAGAGGCCTGGTGCACAAAAATTTGTGCACTCGGTGGGGAGAGGGGGTCCCCTCAGCCCGGCCTGTGCTCTCTCGCAGTCTGGGACCCTTCGGGAGATAACGACCTGCTGGCTTAGGCCTGCTCCCGGGTGGCAGAGGGCAGGCCCAATCCCTAGGTGCAGCCCCTGGTCGGGCTCAGAGCAGGGCTGATTGGGGAGTTGGGGCGCCGCCCCTGTCATGCACAGAGCAGGGCAGATCGGGAGGTTGTGAAGCCACCCTCAGTCACGCTCAGGGTAGGGCCGATTTGGGGGTTGGGGTACCGCCCCCGTCACACTCAAGGCAGGATCGATGGGGAGGTTGTGGCACCACCCCCTGTCACTCACAGAGCAGGGTCCATCAGGGGGGTTGGGGCTCCGTACCCTGTCACGCACAGAGCAGGGTTGATCAGGGGTTTTGGGGAACTCTCCCCATCACGCACAGAGCACGGCTGATCAGGGGGTTGAGGAGCTCCCCCCCCGTCACTCACAGAGTAGGGCTGATAGGGTAGTTGGGGCACCGTCCCCTGTCACACACAGAGCAGGGCGGATCAGGGGGTTGGGGCGCCGCACCCTGTCACACTCAGGGCAGGGCCGATGGGGAGGTTATGGCTCTACCCCGTCACACACAGAGTAGGGCCCGTGGGGTGGGGGGGGGGGGAGGGTTGGGGCGCCGCACCCTGTCACACACAGAGCCGCAGGGTGATCAGGGGGCTGGGGAGCTTCCCCCTATCAGGCACAGAGCAGGGCTGATCAGGGGGTTGGGGTGTCTTCCCCTGTCACGAACAGAGCAGGGCGGATAGGGAGGTTGTGGCCCCGCCCCCTGTCACACACAGAGCCGCAGGGCGATCAGGGGGTTTGGGCGCTGCCCTGTCACGCTGATCCCGGTGCCGGTAGGCCTCTCAGCTCCGCTGATCCTGGTGCCAGGAGGCCTCGCGGCTCTGCTGATCCCGGTGCTGGGAGGCATATTATCCTTTTACTATATAGGATAGAGGCCTGGTACACGGGTGGGGGCTGTCTGGTTTGCCCTGAAGGATGTCCTGGATCAGGGTGGGAGTCCCCACTGGGGTGCCTGGCCAGCCTGGGTGAGGGGATGATGGCTGTTTGCAGCTGGTCACACACCCTTGAGGGTGGGGGTCCCCACTGGGGTGCCTGGCCAGTCTGGGTGAGGGGCTGAGGGCTGTTTTCAGGTTGGCGGGTGACTGAAGCTTCCAACCGCTCCTTTTTTTCTTTTTCTTTTTTTTTATTCTGGGCCAGCTTTAGCTCTGAGGCTTGGCTCCAGCTCTTAGGCCTCCGCTGCTGAAAGCAGGTATCTGGTTTTTTTGCGTTCTATAATCGAAACACTGTTTCAACTCCAACTCTGAGATCCCGGCTGGCTGAAAGCAGGTTTCTGGGGTTTTGTTTAGCTTCTATATTTGTAACAATGTTTCAAACTGCAAGCTCAGAGGCCTGCAGTGGCAGGCGGGGAACGTTGGAGTCCTCCGTCACTGAAGCAAGCAAGCGCCATGTTAGTTTTCGAGCTGCCTGGCTGCCGGCCGCCATCTTGGCTGGCAGTTAATTTGCATATCACCCTGATTAGCCAATGGGAAGGGTAGCGGACGTACGACTAATTACCATGTTTCTCTTTTATTAGATGGGATAGGAGAAGAAATCCCCTCCTTCCACCTCTAATCCCCAGCTAAGATTATGTATGCCCACTGTATTGAGGAGAATACGGTAAAATTTTTGTCTCGGTCAGATGACAAGCCCACCCATGGCTAGGGGAAATGAGATACCACAATAGCAGCCCCATCAGAACCATAGAAATATTGGTGGGATAAGCAGTTCTCTCAAGAAGTGAGTGAGGTAGTGTAAAAGAGAGCTAGGTAAGTTATAAGGAATATTTTTATGTTTCTTTTGAAAGCTACAAAAATAGTTTCCATTATTCTCTATTGATTTCTGAGGAAAATAAAGTAAATAGTAATAGAAACATGTTGTTTGTAAGCAAGAAGTGTTATTCTTGTCTCAGTGCCTATGTGGATTTCCCTCCCTTCCTCCCTTTTCTTCTATATAATCTTTGTTAACTTTTTAGTATTGTACTGTGAAAATGCTTTTAAGGCTTATAAAAGTACTTTTAAAAAAATTATGTTATTTGTTGACTTCTGTTTCATTGCTTGCTAGCTTTTTTACTACTGACCATGAAAGGAATAATGCATTAAGCAGAAGCAAATCTTATTTAAGATGGACACTGCTAGACAAAAGAAAGTAAATTATCCTACTGGTTGGTCAAATAATAATGTTTCTTAAAAAGAAAAGTTTCTGCATTATTTGAACTTACCTTAACAGAAAAGTTAATTGTATTTTAAATACCAGAAGAAAAGTTGGTAAATAGCACAATGGGGGTCATAAAAGAGTAAGTCTGCAATTCTATTTAAATAAATATATATGCCAGAAAATTCTTCTAACAATTATTCCATAGTTATTCATTCATTCAGTCTGTAAATCTCTGAGCTTGGTTTTAGGAATAAAATAGAAAATAAGATAGTTAAGTCCTTGTTATCAGAGATTTTACAGAACTAAAAGATAGTGAAAAGACACATTGTTATGTAATTGTAATCATGAAAGGATTACATGGTATGATGAGAAAGTATAACAGGGCACTTGACTTAGTCTGGGAAGCCAGGGAAAATTTGAGCTGAGCTCTGAAGGAATGATAGCAATAAATTAGATGAAAGAGCATAAGAGACTCCCAGGGATGGAAAACAGAATGTTCAACGTGCCTGGACAAGATGTCAGGATATTAATAGATTTCATCATAATTCATATCTATTTGTAGAATTCTTGTTTATGATATATGTCATGTATTATTAATTTATAAATCACTTGTATTAAACGTTTATATAGGAGCTAAAGGATTAACTTAATATCTGTAATATTCTGTTATATGTTATACGTTAAATGTATGTTACTATATTTGCTGGTGGAAGTCAAATTTTCTCTATTTGCAGAAGACATGATATTATATATATAGAAACCCTAAAGACTATCAGAAAACTGTTAGAACTAACAAAATAATTCAGTAAATTTGCAGGATACAAAATCAATGTATGAAAGTCTTTGGCATTTCTATCTACTAATATCTGTCAGAGGAATTAAGAAAACAATCCTATTCACTATTTCATCAAAAAGAATAAAATACCTAGGAATAAATTTCACCAAGGAAATGAAAGATCTATACACTGAAAACTTGACAATGATGAAAGAAAGTAAAGATTCAAATAAATGAAAAACAAAAACTTGCTTATAAATTTGATGAATTAGTATTGTTAGAATGTCCATGCTACCCAAAACAAACTACAGATTCAATGCCATCACTATAAAAAATTATGGCATTTTCACAGAATTAGAACAATTTCCAAAATTTATATGGGACTACAAAAGATCCTGGATAGATAAGGTAACATTGAGAAAGAACAGACAAGAAATGGCAACGGAGTAAGTGGATGCTACACAGACATGCTCCCGGCTTTAGTTGTAATTTGGAATTACAACTAAAATACAAAAAAATCCTGAATAATCAACTGAGGACTAGCTAGAGAGAACCCTGATAACTAAGAATGGAAAGTGGGGACTGCATAGAGACTGGTAGGAAAGGCGGAGGCATGAAAGGGCTGGACTGGATCCTACAGACAGCAGCTGAAGTGCCAGAGAGATAGCTCAGTTGTGGGGAGTTGCCAATGAGAACTCTGTCCACAAACTGAGCCCCCCAGCAGAGAGCACCAGAACTGAGAAAAGTGCCCACATAATATCTGACTGTGAAAAGCAGAATGGTTGCTGTCTGCCAGGGAAAGATGGCTGGAAATGTGGGCACCCACTTAAAGGGCCAGTGCACAAAATTCCATATTCAGCCACTCACCTGTGAGAGGGAGGGAAGAGTGGACTGGAGCTGTGTGAGCAGAAGCCAGGTTGGGGGCCCTAGGGTTAGAGATCAGAAGGCAGACTCCCAGCTGCCCTGTGCTGAGTCATCCTTCATGCTGCGGAGGTCATCTTTCTCACACAGGCTTTAGCTATACAGGGGGTGTGGGGGGACAGCTGAGCCACCCTATTGGAAAAAACCTTGCTCCACAGTGGGTGTGGAATTTCTGAGGCCCATTAAGAAACTGAGAATAACAGTTAGCCTCCAGGCAGAAGCAATTGACCCACAATGTTGGAAAAACTCTCCTCACACCAGTGGACTATTGCTTGAGAGCTACTCAAGACAGAATCCAATCAGCCTGCAGGAAGAGGTGGTCTCTGGAGGTTTTGAGTCTGATCTAATTAGTCAGAAACAGCATTTGACACTGTCCTGCACTAGAGGTTGACAGGCATAGCAGATCTACCTAACACATAGTCACAAACCCAAACATGCAGCAAAAATGAGACAAAAAAACAACGCCCAAATGAAAGAACAAGAGAATTCTCCAGAAAAAAGAGATAATGAAATGGAAATAAGAAATTTATCTGATACAGACTTCAGAATAATGATGGTAAAGATGCTCAACAGCATGAGAAATGATATAGTAACTGTGAAAATGGAAATAAAGAATGACATAGCACAAAGAACACATTGGAAGGATTACACAGCAGATTAGGGGAAGTTGAGGATCAGATCAATGAATTGGAAGACAGGGTAGAAAAAAAATTACTCAATCAGAGAATAAGAAAAGAAAAAAAAACAATTAAAAAACAGGAGGACAGCTTAAGGGAGCTGTGGGACAACATGAAACAATAATATTTGCATAGTAGATGTGCCAAAAGAGGCAGAAAGTAAGCAAGGTATAGAAAAAATGTTTGAAGAAATAATGGCAGAAAACTTCCCTAACCTGGTGAAGGGAAAAGTCAAACAAGTTCAGGAGGCACAGAGAATCCCAAGCAAGAAGATCCCAAATAGGGCCATGCCCAGACACATCATAATTAAAATGCCAAAAATTAAAGATAAAGAGAGAATTTTAAAGGCAGCATGAGAAAAGCAAAGTGTTACCTACAAAGGAGTTCCCACAAGGCTGTCATCTGATTTCTCATCAGAAATTCTATAGGCCAGAAGGAAATGATATGAAGTACTCAAAGTAATGGAAAGCAAGGATCTGAATCCAAGATTACTATATCCAGCAAGGCTATCATTCAAATAGTCAGTGAAATAAAGAGCTTCCCAGACAAATAAAAGGGTAAAGGAGTGCATCACCACTAAGCCAGCATTATAAGAAAAGCTAAAGGGATTGCTGTAATGAGAAGAAGAAATGTTGAGAGAAACGTAGGCATACAGAATTAAAATGGCAATGAATAAGTATCATCAATAATAACCCTGCATGTAAATGGATTAAATGCTCCAATCAATAGACATAGGGTAGCTGGATGCATACAAAAACATGACCCAACTGTATGCTGTTTATAAGAGACCCACCTCAGAACAAAAGATTCACAGAGGTTGAGAGTGAAAGGATTAGGGGAAAATTTCAATGCAAATGGAAAAGAAAGAAAATTTGGAGTAGCAATACTCATATCTGATAAATAGATTTCAAAATGAAGGCCATCATGAGACAACAAAAGTCACTACAGAATACTAAAGGGATCGACCCAATAAGAGGATATTACCCTGGTAAACATATATGCACCCAATATAGGAGCACCTAACTATAGGCTCTGCGTGCCTGCCTCCGGAGACCCCCAGTCCCCTCAGCACCCCAGCCTCCCAGGATTAGCCCGAGGCACAGGCAAGCCTCAGATGTCGGCTGCCCAGCCACCCAGGACTGCCTGAGGCTCAGGTAACCAGGGCCAGCTGAGGCTTGCACTGCCGGCAGTGGCAGCAGCAGAGGTGTGATGGGGCATTGCCTTCCCCTGATCACCGGGTTGCCTCCTGCCCCTGAGGGCTCCTGGTCTGTGAGAGTGGGCAGGCCGGACTGAGGGACCCCTCTCCAGTGCATGAATTTTTATGCACCAGGCCTCTAGTTTTTGATAAAAACTCAGCAAAGTGGTAATAGAGGGAATATATTTCAACATGATAAAGGCCATATATGACAAACCTACAGCTGTTGTAGATAAGATGCCAGGTGGCGTGGGAGAATATTCAGTTGAGCACTCAGAGGAGTCATAAGAGGAGCCTTTAATGAACTAGTGCAGTGACTCAGGGGTATCAGCCTCCAAAGCCTGAGTGATGAATATGGAAGAAGCTTTCCTTTTATCCCTTTTAGTTTCTTTGTCCCACAAATATGGGTCAGGCTTCTGGACTTTTTGTGGGCTTTGCAGCCCCCTATGAGTTGGGAGAGGGAAGTGAGATTACACCCAAAGGCTTGGCCTGGCTGGTGCTAGTGCTGGCAGTCCCCTCTGGGGGTTGTATATGGTTCATGATATGGCCTCTGTAAAATGGGAGTATTCCGGGAAACAGGTTCTGCAAGGCAGGACAGGCATCACGATAACAATGGAATTAATTATCTGCTAGTAAGAATCTGCATCAGAATACAGGTTACTGGCACAGATTCAGATAGCTATCCCCCCAAAAGTCTTATTTTCCACTTCATTCCCCGCTTTTGATCCTCAAGCTAGCCTTAGCCTTGGGGATTATAGAAGGAATTGGGGATAGGGTCGCTGACTGCTCTAGCTGCTTCCTGCTGAGGAGGGATGTCGTTATGGGGGGTTCAGCAGCTTGAAGTTTTTTCATCTTCCCTGAGAGGGTCGTAACGGTAGTTCAGTGTCCTGGCTTGTTGTACCATCTGGAGCTTGAAGGCTTCTAAACAAGAGGAAATAAAGCAGGTGAGAAAGTTAAGAATGCAAGGACCAAATAATAGTGCAAGGAGAAGCATTAGGAAGAGCTAGCTAATGGGAGTGCCCAAGATGCCTAATTCCATATATAATTACAGGAACTCCAAGATTTTGATAATTCCTGTCTTCTTTTTGAGGCCTGGTTGGGTAGTTTCTGGGCCCCGTCCCTTACAATGCTGGACTGGTTGACATAAAAATAGCACTCTTCCTCAAGGAACATACATAAACCCCCATTTTCTGCTGTGAGAAGGTCTAGTCCTCTTCAACTTTGGAGGGTATTTGCTGCCAGTGAGTCTGTCTGGTCTTGTACTGCAATAATGCTCTGAGCTATTTCTTCTAAGATGTCTGCAAGGTCTTTGCATAGGCTTTGATAATAGGAAAGGGAAGTTGCCAACCCCCACCCCCCCCACCTCAGTGCTCAGGCTTGTAGCTATTCCTAGGCCAACAAGGAGGTGGGGAGGAGGGCAATGGCCCTTCGGTTCGATCATAGGCAGTGAATGGAACCTTAAAGGACTGATTGTTAGGGGCAATGTCTTTTTCGGGGGCTAGATTAAACCAGAGTACAGGTCCCAGTCCAGTTGGCAGATAGACAGAGATAGGTATTGGTGCCACAGAGGAAGAAAATTTCCTGGGTCTCCAGACAGAAGGTATTCCAATGGTAAAGAGGTGTGTGAGCTCGCTGTTCTCTTGTTCTAAGAAAGAGAGAGTTCCTGCCAAGGTTGCCCCTGTAAGGAGCTGAAAGGTGTTAGGTTAGGTGGCTCAGGAGGCGGCATAGGAAATAAAGACAGTCCAGTGAATCAGAAAAAGAAAGAAAAGGAAAAGGTTTATTTCTGCATCCCCGGGAGACCCACGTACCCCAAAGACAGGGCACGTGGATTCACGCCAACAGGGAGGGGGGCGCTTTTTTTATACTGCGGTTGGGTGAGGGGCGGGGGCATGAGCTGAGGTGTTTCAGCTGCAGGGGGTCAGCAAGGTATTCAGGAAGGAGTCAGTATCTGTGTCTGGCACGCTGATCTGTTAGAAATGCCAGGGAGAGTCCATTATCTCATCACACGTCTGCATGTATCCGATCCTGGGCTCTCTCCGACCTAACAAAAGGGGCTTTGGGGATGATTTTGTGTATCCCTGAGGTAGTGTCTTCAAAGAAAATAAATTTCCTGTCAGTCTCTATCCAGAATTTAGAGTGTGTGAGCCTGTGGGAAAGGAGGCGATGACATGAGGCCTGTTGGTTCAATGTGCAGTCCTGCCACGAGTGAAACCTTGTGCAGGTGTGGGGTCGGTCTGAGCAGAACTGAGAGATGTCAGTGGTTGGGAAGGCTGCTGAGATGGTGGGCCCTGCTGAAAATCGAACGGGCTTCTGAAAGGGAGCTCTTTGGGTGACAACATAGCCCAGTTAGAAGCAGGTTTAAGGTTTAGAGTAAATTTGCAGAGGTGTTGATCAAGATGTCCCAAAGCATTTCCTTCAGGGAGTTCCTTCTGATGTGTAGGGGTGACTGAAATGCTAAGACAGAGTTAGTGGTAACCGGTCCAAGGATAGGAACCTTGTTGGATCGGTGTGGTGTTATATCGATTAAATAAGTTTGGAGCAGCTGAACGGCCTTGCCTGTAAGTGTTCCTTTTGTCATCTCTGATTTGGAAGTCATAGAGTTCATTGAGGCATGTAGGTTGGAATGGAGGTCCTCCGTGTACCTTATAATGGAAGGACAGGCTAGAATCAAATCATGTGTGCAGGAAGGTGGGGGCTGCTATGTAGCTTGTAGATGAGAGGGGAAGACAGAGCCAGCAGTCCTTAGCCAGTCCAGGGTTGTTCAGGTTGAGGAGGTGATGAGTTAAGTTGAGGGTTTGAGAGAGATAGTGAGGACTTAGAAGATCCTTGAGAGGCAGAGTGTAGACTTGAGAGTGGTCAAGAATAAGAGAGTTTAGTAACAGTAAGAGAACCAGCCTCATCTTGGTCGGGGACAGCAATAAATTCTTTTGCAGTAGAGGAGGTAGTAATTTATAGTGGTTTTGTGTCCCAGCAGGGACAGAAGAGTTCTCCTCCTGGTACTAGTCTAGGGTTCTGGCGGCACTCATAAAAAGACAAAAGAATTATTAGAAAGATAAAAACAATTATTATCCAGAAATACCAGAGCATATTACTTTTAGGAGGAGATAAAAAAGAAATACTAGTGTAAGGAAGACTTCAGCAGCGTATTATCTGAATTCCTTGGAACAGGTTGGTCAGCCACATCCGCTGTTTTCTTGAGGGTGATCTGCAGGGGCTGTTTCTGGTCGGAGGGTACCTTCCACTCAGGCTGGGTGTCACTTTGCTGGTGGGCTGCTTTCACCTGGGAGTGGTGGGTCCAGGTGTTCAGTCCTGCAACCTTGAGAGCTGGGGTGGGGGGTGGGGGTGGTTAGTATGACTGGACAGGTTTCCTTCCAAGTTGGCTTAAGGGGCTCCTTTTTCCAATCCTTTACCCAAACCTGGTCTCCAGGCTTATGAGGGTGCACAGTCGTTCCTAAAGAGATGGGCAATCCGTCGGTCAGTAATCCATCTGTGGACTTCAAAGATAGTTTTCCTGAGTCTTTGTAATTGCTTCTGAGTTTCTAAGTTTTCTATTTCCCCCAAATCTCCCTTTGGCTGAATTAAGGGAAGGGGTCTGCCATATAGAATTTGAAAGGAAGAGAAACCTACCCTGACCCTCAGGGCACAGCATACCCACAGGAGTACAAGAGGCAAGATATCTGTCTAGGATAAGGTTGTCACTTGACATAGCTTAGCCATAGCCTGCTTGAGAGTCCAGTTCATGTGGTCTACTTTCCCGAGCTCTGGGACCTATAAGCTGCATGTAAGTTCCATTAAATTCCCAAGGCCTTAGCTACTAGCTGTACTATTTCAGCTACATTGGCTGGGCCATTATCTGACCCTATGGTTCGAGGCATTCCATACTGTGGAATTATGTCCTTCAGCAATGTCTTAGTGACTTCTCTTGCCTTCTCTGTGTGAGTAGGATATGCCTCGACCCAGCCTGAAAAAGTGCAGATAAAGACTAAGAGATATTTATTCCCTCTACTAGGCCCTATTTCTGTAAAATCTACCTCTAAGTCTTTAAAGGGATCTTGCCCACAGTGCTGAATTCTCATCAGTCCTACAGGACCCTGTTTGGCATTGTTCTGTGCACAGAGGAGGTAGCGCTGAAAGAGTGAGGCACATAAGGAGGGAAGATAGTCAATTAGGTAGTATCTGCTTAACAAAATAGATAAGTTCATGCTGCTGAAGGACTACCTTATGGGCTAACTGTCTGGGACATAGACCTGAGAGTGTCCACCAACCTTCCTTCATCTCTTACCCCCTTCTTGCTGGGCCCATTCCTCTTTCTGAGGAGTGTATTTTGGAGGTTCAGGTAATTCGGGGGTCAACATCTGCGACAGTGCTACTTATTCTTTAGCAGCCAGCTTGGTTGCTGCATCTGCACTATGGTTTCCTTCTGACACTGGATCATTCCCTTTTTTTTGACGGCTTCCCAGTGGGTAACGGCTACTTCCTTGGGCTCCCAGACTGCTTCTAGTAATGTTAGGATTTCATCCTGGTTTTTTATTCCTTTCCCTTCAGCATTCAGGAGTCCTCTTTCCTTGTGTATAGCCCCGTGATTATGCAGGGTGGCAAAGGCATAGTGTGAGTCAGTGTAAATGTTAGCGTGCTTTTCCTTGCTGAGTTCTAAGGCTCTGACCAGGGCCCAGAGTTCTGCCCTCTGCGCTGACTATCCTTTGGGCAGAGCCTGTGCCTCTACTGTCTCAAAGTCTGATACTACTGCATATCCGGCTTGTCTTTTCCCTTCATCTAGAAAACTGCTCCCATCCATATAAAATATCAGGTCTGGATTCTGCAGAGTCTGGTCTGTTAGAGCTGGCCAGCTGGAGTAAACCTCCTCTAGAACTTCTAGGCAATCATTCTCAGGGGCTCCCTCAGCAACGGGTAAGAAGGTGGCAGGATTAAGAGTTCTCACTGCTTCTAATCATACTTATAGATTTTCACATAGAAGCCCTTGGTATTGAGTCATTTGAGTATGAGTTAGCCAGTGCTGCCCCATAGCTTCCATTAGGATGATAACAACATGAGGTACTTTTACATTTATGTTTTGTCCCAGGGTAAGATTATCTGCTTCTTTGACTAATCAGGCCATGGCGGCAAGGACCCTGAGACATGGAGGCCACCCAGAGGCAACCAGGTCAATCTGCTTGGAGAGATAGGCTACTGGTCTTTGCCAGAGTCCAAACTCCTGGGTTAGAACTCCTAGGGCTATCCCATTGTTCTCATGAACAAAGAGGTTAAAGTCCTATGTCACATCTGGTAGCCCTAGTGCTGGGGCCTCGGTGAGCTTTGCATTTATGGTGGTGAAGGTCTTTTCCTACTCAGGACCCCAGTCGATGGGTGCCTTCTCCCCTCCTTTTAAAGCTTCATAGAGAGGCTTAGTTAGGTCTGAAAACCCTGGGATCAAATTCGACAAAACCCTGCTCCTCCCAGGAATTCCCGAATCTGGTGCCGGGTGCTAGGGACTGGAATAGCACATACTGCCTGCTTCCTTTCAGTCCCTAGTCCTCATTTCCCTCGGGTGATTCGGAAACCTAGGTACTTGACTTCTGTCTGACAGATTTTTGCCTTTTTCTTAGACACCCAGTAACCTGTTTCAGTTAAGAGTCTCAGAAGGGCTCGCGTTCTTTCCCAGTATTGAGCTCGTGTGGAGCTAGCCAGTAGGAGATCATCTACATATTGGAATAGAGTGCACCCCACATCCTGTCCTGGGAACTTAGATCAGATGCTAGTGCTCTGCTAAAAAGAGTCGGGGAGTTCTTGAACCCTTGGGGCAGTCTGTTACAGGTTAACTGCTCCTTGGCCCCTGTAATTGGGTTTTCCCACTCAAAGGCAAACAGGGGCTGACTGGAGGGTGCCAACTGAAGGCAGAAAAAGGCATCTTTCAGATCTAGACATGTAAACCATTCCACCTCTGATGGAATAAGTCCCAGAAGAGTGTAGGGGTTTGGCAGTGCGGAATGCAGGGTTATAACAGCCTCATTAACAGCCCGCAGGTCCTGCACCAGGCGGTAATCATTAGTCCCAGCCTTTTTGACAGGCAAGAGAGGGGTGTTTCATGGAGACTGATACTGTTTAAGAAGTCCTCACTGAAGCAGCCGGTCTAAGTGGACCTGGATTCCTAGGCGTGCATCCCTTGGAATCGGATATTGGCAGATTTTGACAGGCTGTGCCCCAGGCTTCAGTCAGTTAGTACTGGGGCAAGGTCCTTGGTCAGGCCAGGAGGATTTCCTTCTGCCCAGACCAGCAGGAATTCTTCCTCTAATTCAGGCTGTAATGGTGAGTCCTTTGACTGGGAGGTATAAAGTCTCCATTCTTCCTCCCTGGGCACTGCTAAAGACAGGATTATTGGAGAAGTCTCCTCACCTAGGTGCAACTGTGCTGAGCCATCTGGGGCAAAGGTGATATCTGCCCCATCTGGCTAAAAGGTCTCTACCCATTAGAGGCCCTGGATAATCTGGCAAGTACAGGCATTCATGGATTACTTGGTGGCCGCCAAGTTGGCATTGGCGAGGGCGGCAGGATGTTCTACTGGTCTGGTCCCCAGTAGCTCCGATAATAGTGACCTCCTTTCCTGAGAGAGGAGCTACCTTCTGAGTGACTACTAAGTACTCAGCCCCCATATTGACCATAAAGTTCACAGTCTGGTCCCCAGTTTTCATTCTGACCATGGGCTTGTGGGGGCCTCGTTGGGGGTGATTTTTTTTTTCATTTGACACTAAAGGCAAAGGCAATAAAAGCAAAAATAAACAAGTTGGAATATATCAAACTAAAAAAAACTTTTGCACAGTAAAGGAAACCATCAGTCAAAACCAAATTAAAATAACAATGAGATATCATCTCATACCTGTTACAATGATTTTTATGAAAAAGATAACAAGTGTTGTCAAGGATGTAAAGAAAAGGTGAATCTTGTACACTGTTAGTGGGTGTGTAATTTGGTGCTGCCACTGTGGAAAACAGTATCGAGGGTTCACAAAGAATTAAACATAGAACTACCGTATGGTCAGTTCCATTCCTGGGTATTTATCCGAAGGAAATGAAAACACTAACTTGAAAAGATCTCTGCACCTCTGTGTTCACTGCAGTATTATAATAACCAAGACATGAAAGTTACCCATGTGTCCATTGATGGATGAATTGATAAAGAAAATGTGACACACACACACACACACACACACACACACACACAAACAGGTGTGTGTGCACATATACATCATTCATAAAAAAGAAGGAAATCTTGATATTTGTGACACCATGGATGGACCTTGAGGGAATTATGCTAAGTGAAATAATTCAGACAGAGAAGGACAAGTAACATATATTCTCACTTATATTTGGAATCTTAAAACAAAACTCTGATACAGAGAACTGGTTGATGGTTATTATAGTGGAGTTTGAGAGATGGGCCAAATGGGTGAAGATGGTCAAAAGGGTACAAACTTCCAGTTATAAAATAAATAGGTCACTGGGATTTAATGTACAGCATGGTGACCATCCTATCTAATATGCAAATTAACTGTCACTCCAACACAAAGATGGTGATGCCCATAGCCACAAGATGGTGGCTCCCAGTCCTCTCAGCACCGCTAGAGTCCTTCAGTCCCGGGGGGCAGCCGCTGAGAGCAGAGCCAGCTTGGCTGTTGCCCTGGCAACCCAGGAGTAGCCAAGTGGGCCCCGCAGACAGCGCACAGCAGGGCCCACTGGGCCGTCACCGGTGGCGACCCGGGAGCAGCTAAAAGGGACCCACAGGCAGCAGAGAACCACGGGGAGTGGGCCTAAGTCATCGGTAGGACATCCCCTGAGGGCTCCCGGATTGGAGAGGGTGCAAGTCGGGTTGAGGGACACCCCCTCCCCCCCGTTGTCGTGCACAAATTTCGTGCACCGGGTCTCTAGTAGTTAATAATACTGTATATTTAAAAGATGTTAAAATGAGTAGGTTTTTATAATTCTTATCACAAGAAAAAATTGTGACTATGTGGTGACAGATGTTAACTAGACTTGATATTTTTGCAATATATGAAATATCAAATCATTATGTTGTACACCTGAATCTAATAAAATGTTACATGTCAGTTGTAGCTCAATAGAAAAGCAAAAATTCCATAGAATCAAGGCACCTAAACAAACATATATTTTTTAATATTTAATAAAAATAAGTATGTGGGTCAGTTGGTTGGAGTGTTCTTCCATGCACCAAAAGGTAGCAACATTTATTCACGGTGAGGGCACATACCTAAGTGTTGGCAGTTTGGTCTGTGTTCGGAGCATGTACAGGAGGCAACCAATTGATGTTTCTCTTTCACAGCAATGTATCTCTATTTCTCTCTTCCACTCTCTAAAATCAATAAACATCCTTGGGTGAGGATTTTTTAAAAAGGAGGTATGTGCCTATTGGTTTAAAAATGAATAAATACATATTTATGTGGCTTATGTTGGCTGTAGCCTATTGGTTATAGTTTTCTTAAGCTACAGTATTCTGAAAAGTTTTCCATTTTAATTTTGGGACATGTGGGAACAGAAAATAATTCCCTGTTGGTCTTGTAGGAAATGGTCATCAATAAATTTATTTTTGTTTCCTTTTTCATTTCCTTTTTTATTTTAAGATATATAGATTATTTCCATCAAGATCTAGTTAGGGAAATATATGTCATGCTAGATACTTAAGTAGAGAGAATTTAATTCATAGATCTTCTTTCAAAGTTGTTCGAAGATTGAGAGAATAGACAAGGAGAGGATGCTGAACCCAGACTTAGCACTCTAATAAGTTGCTGTTAGCCCTAGAAATGGAAGGAGGAAGAAAGGCGGAGGTATTGGTAGAGCTCAGAGACTGGAGATGGTTGATGAGAGGAGGAAGCACTGACTTGTGTAAAAGGAGACCTCAGAAGAGAAATAATTACTGTTAATCAGGACCCTGAAAGCACAGAATCAAGAAATTTGGAGAAAAACAAACAGGATAATTTGCAGTACACACACACTCTACCATCTCTAGATCACCTAGATGCTTAATATTCAATCTCTAAAATCACTGAGAAAATCTTGAAGGCCACCAGAGTAAAAATAGACTACCTAATTTAAAAGATTAAAGATAAGAAATACAGCATCATTATCAGGAACTATGCAGGCCAGAATACAATGAAATGATATCTTTAAAGTGCTGAAAGAAAAATCATCTTTTAACTCTAAATTCGAGAAGGAAAAATAAGCATGTATTTAGGGAAGGAAAAACTGAAATAATTAATTCCCAGAAGACCTGAACTATAAAAAATATACCACAGATATAATGCCAGACAGAAAATCTACCCAAAGAGATGAAGAAAACTGGAAATGGTAAAAGCTGAACCATACTTATAAAATAGAGTTTTTGTTATTTTTAATCACTGAAACATAACTATCTAAAGTTGGGGCTGGCAAATATTTTTTCAAAAATTATGTTTTTATTGATTTTAGATAGAGGATGAGAGAGGGAGAGAGAGATGGAGGGATGTGGGGCGGGGGGGGGGGGGGGTAGAAACGATTGGCTGCCTCCTGCACACTCCTACTGAGGATAGCGCCTGCCACCTGGGCATGTGCCCTGAACAGGACTCAAACCAGCAGCCTCTTGGTGCATAGGACGACATCCAATTCACTGAGCCACAATGGCTGGGTGGCAAACATTTTTTTAAAGGGCTAGATATTTAGACTTGCAGATTATAGAGTATCTGTTGTAACTGTTCTGCTCTGTACTTGTGACATTAAAGCAGCCATAGACAATACATAAAGGAATCCTTTGGCTGTGTTCTAGTAAAGTTATAAAAACTGGCATCTAATCTATGGGTCACATTTTTTAAAAGCCAAGACTAAAGCAAAAATTGTAGTGAAGTACTGTTGGCTCACAGTACATCTATCCTAATAAAGATGGAACATGCAAATTGACCGTCACTTTGTGACAAAATGGTGGCGCCCACAGCCTATAAGGACGGAATATGCAAATTGCCGCAACAAAGATGGCAGCGGCCAGGCTGGGACGCTTGCGTTGTCGCCATGGTGACGATGCAGGTGTTCTGCCCCGCACTGGCTGCTCGGGGCCTCTGGGCGGGCGCAAAAGTGGAAGGCGGCTCCGGGCTGGAGCAAAGGCAGAAAGAGTGCTTCGGGCTGGAGCGAAGGTGAAAAGGCAGCTCCGGGCCAGAGCAAAGGCGGAAAGGCGGCTCCAGGCTGGAGTGAAGGTGCCAGCAGCCAGGGGAAGGAAGGCCTATTCTTGCACGGATCTTTGTGCATCAGGCCTCTAGTCTAATCTAATAAAAGAGAAATACAAATTGGCTGCACCACTGCTATGCCCCAAGCCACGCCCACCAGCCAATCAGAGTGACAATATGCAAATTAACCCAACCAAGATGGTGGCCAGCAGCCACGGAGCTAGAGCAAGCAGGAGGCTTGGTTGCCCTGGTGATGGAGGAAGCCAGGCTTCCCGCCTGCCCTGGCCGGCTGTGGCCTCTGCTCAAGGCAACAAAGTTTCAATTGTAGAAGATAAATAAATCCCAGATACCTGCTTCCAGCCAGCCTCCACTGGGGGCTTGGGTGTCTGGGGACCATGGCCAGCCTGCAAACAGCCATCAGCCCCGCACCCAGGATGGCTACACCCTCATTGGGTGAGGGTCCCCTCTGGCAGGCTAGGCCAGCCTGCAAACAGACATCAGTCACTCACCCAGATTGGCCAGGCACCCCAGCAGAACGCCCCCACCCTGAAGGGGGTGTGGCCAGCCTGCAAAAAGCCATCATCCCCTCATCCAGGCTGGCCAGGCACCCCAGCGGGGACCATACCCTGAAGGGGCTGTGGCCAGCCTGCAAACAGCCATCAGCCCCTCATCCACCCTCATCCAGGCTGGCCAGGCACCCCAATGGGAACCCCCACCCTGAAGGGGCTGTGGCCAGCCTGCAAACAGCCATCAGCCCCTCACCCAGGCTGGCCAGGCACCCCAGCGGTACCCTCCACCCTGATCCAGGACACCCTTCAGGGCAAACCAGCCAGCCCACACCCATGCACCAGGCCTCTATCCTATATAATAAAAGGGTAATATGCAAATTTACCCTAACAGCAGAACGACTGGGAATGACTGGTCACTATGACACACATTGACCACCAGGGGCAGATGCTCAATGCAGGAGTTTCCCCCTGGAGGTCAGTGCTCTCCAACAGGGGGAGCTCTGCTCAGCCACAAACCAGGCTGATGGCTGCCAGTACAGCGGTGGTGGTGGGAGACTCTCCTGCCTCCTCAGCAGTGCTAAGGATGTCCTACTGCAGCTAGGCCTGCTCCCTGCTGGCAAGTGGACATCCCCCAAGGGCTCCCAAGCTGCCAGAGGGATGTCTGACTGCCAGCTTAGGCCCATTTCCCCCGGGGAGCAGGCCTAAGCCAGCAGGTGGTCATCCCCTGAGGGGTCCCAGACTGCGAGAGGGCCCAGGCCAGGCTGAGGGACACCCTCGCCCCCAAGTGCACAAATTTTTGTGCACTGGGCCTCTAGTATATATATATGTAAAAAGCCTGTGTCTGTGACGACCAGGATAACCCAGCGACCAGTCACCATGCGGTGCTAGCATAGAAACCAACCAATCAGAACCTAATCTGGGTGAATTGCGAAGGCAGTTTCTTCATGGAGCTCACACTGTAAGAAGGTTAGGTCAAGGATGAGAATTCAAAATTGACACCAGCACAGACCTCAGGTGCTGCTTCTCAGAGTGGCCAAGGATACACCCAGTAGCGGACTGGGGGCATGACTGAAGGGCTGGTGCTGACATGAAGGCAGGGCCGTTCTGGATTTCCCAGAGGAGCCAATGGCTGCCTAGGAGGTGGAGCTTTTGATGCTGACTGGCATAGAAACTGACCAATTAGAACCTAATCTGGGTGAACTGCAAAGGTAGTTCTATTTAAAGCAGGCTATTTAAAGGAGTAATTCTTTTAAATTGGGACTTTCACATTATTTACAATACACTTTCTGGACTTTTCTCCTCCTTCCTCCCTAAATGTATACTTTTCACTTCAAAACGACAGTCTGTGTGCATAGACACAGGTAAAGTCTGTGAGTGAACTAAGAATGAACGAGACAAATGCTTGCCTTCATGGAGCTTGCACTGTAAGAAGATTAGGTCAGGGACAAGAATTCAAAATTGCCACCTCAGGGTGCCGCTTCTCAGAGCATCCAGGGATACACCCAGTAGTGGACTGGGGGCGTTACTGAAGGGCTGGCACTGACATGAAGGCAGGGCGGTTCTGGGTTTCCCAGAGGAGCCAATGGCTGCCTTGGAGGCAGAGCTTTTGATGCTGACTGGCATAGAAACCAGCCAATCAGAACCTAATCTGTGTAAACTGAGAAGGCAGAACGTAAGGTGGGGTCTGAGGTGGGGTTTTAAGGGCAACAGCTATTTGGTGTAAGGTGTAAGAAAGTGGTTCAATTTTTTAATAACCCATTTGGCAGTGTAGTGCATATGGCTGGCTATCAGTCCAGATATAGGGATTATGTATTTTTGTCTGCCAAGAGCATCTCCTCCTGCTGAAAAAGGCTTTTCCCCCCATTTAAGTTATCCTATCATATATAATCTATCTATACTAATAAAAGGGTAATATGCTAATTAGACCATGCCGACTGGCCATCTTCCGGATGTCCAACTTCTTTCCAGACAAAACCATGGTGGTGGGGGCCAAGGCAGAGGCAGATAGGGTTGATCAGGCCAGCAGGGGAGAGCAGTTAGGGGCGAGATCAGGCTGGCAGGGAGTTAGGGGCAATCAGGCTGGCAGGGGAGAGCAGTTGGGGGTGACCAGGCCGGCAGGGGAGGGCTGTTGGGGGCGACCAGGCCAGCAAGGGAGGGCTGTTAGGTGCGATCAGGCAGGCAGGCAGAGGAGGTTAGGGGTGATCAGGCAGGCAGGTAGGTGAGTGGTTAGGAGCCAGTGGTCCTGGATTGTGAGAGGGATGTCTGACTGCCAGTTTAGTGCGTGATCAAGCCTAAACTGGCAGTCGGACATCCTCCAAGGGGTCCTGGATTGGAGAGGGTGCAGGCCAGGCTAAGGGACCTTCCCCTCTCCCGTGCACAAATTTCGTGTACTGAGCCTCTAGTTTAAATTAAAATTGATGAAAAACTAGCATGTAGATTATATTATACCTAAATTAGCAGATACTATTATTTGAGGGTAGGCTGGGACTTATTAAAGATAAGCAGTATATTGTCAACCTTAGGAGAATCATGAAAAACATTAAATACAGAGGGGTATATTTAAAGCTAAAGTGGGGATAAAATGGAATCATAAAATTACTCAATCCATAAAAGGTGGAAGAAGCGGTCAAACAGAACAATGAACAGATAGGACAAATAGAAAACAACTATTGGGATAGTAGGTTTTAACCCAGGCATATAAAAAAAATTATATTACATGTAAATGGTCTAAGCCAGTGGTTCTCAACGTTCCTAATGCCGCGCCCCTTTAATACAGTTCCTCATGTTGTGGTGACCCCCAACCATAAAATTATTTTCGTTGCTACTTCATAACTGTAATTTTGCTACTGTTATGAATCGTAATGTAAATATCTGATATGCAGGATGTATTTCCATTGTTACAAATTGAACATAATTAAAGCATAGTGATTAATCACAAAAACAATATGTAATTACATATTGTGAAATATTTATTTCTAATTACAAATAAGTTAAATTTTGTCTTGAAGCATGGTGCAGCATGGGTAACAGTCTTAATATAACAACAGTAAACTACATTGCTACATTTTGCGACAGTATGCGTAAAAAGCCAACGTCAGTGTGAAGGTTGAGATTGCTTCTTTCTCACCAGATCAGAAATTCTCGGGCAGTCTTTGCAAGAGCACAACGAAAATCATCTTCCACAACAAGGCTACTTCTGTATTTAGACTTGATAACCAACAAGCTGAAAACTCTGTTTCACAAAGATAGGTTGCTGGAAATGGAAGAAGGCGCAACACAGTCTCAGACAGAACAGGATATGACTGCAAACACTTGATCCAGAACTTTGTAACTGGCATTGTAGAGAAATCAGTTATCGCTGCATCGTTTTAATAAGTTCAATGAACTCCTTTTGTGCTGTCTCAGGAACATCTTCAACTTTGTGAATGGGCTTCTGCCAAGTGCAAATGGGGTGTCAGGTAGATTTGGAAAGTATGATGAAATTTCGTCTGCAAGCACGTGCAAGTGTTCTTTCACAGAAATTATCATCGCAATCCTTTTGTCTGGTTCAATGTCATGTTCCTCAAAGAAAGCAGATAAGGTAGGCAATATGTAAATTTTATTTTCATCCAATTTTTTTTTGCCAAAGCTGAAGTTTCATTTGGAATGATCGGATCTTTTCAGACAAATCGAGGCATGTTGCATTTGGTCCTTGCAGTGATAAATTTAACTCATTCAAGATGGCAAAGATGTCAACCAAGTAAGCTATTTTCTGCAGTTAACTTTTATCCCCAAAAAGTGTTTTGAACTGCAGTCTTGCTTTCTGATTAAAAAACGTTTTGATTTCATCACGAAGCTCAAACACGTTTTAAAATTTTTCCTCTCAATAACCATCTCTCTTCAGTGTGAAATAACAGAGCATTGTTCGGCACATCCAACTCTTTGCACAGTTGTGAAAAGAGTCAACTGTTTAAAGTGCTCACCTTTACAAAAGTGACACAACTTATGACGCTTTTCATTACTTCTTATAACTCTTGTGGCAGCGTCTTCGTTGCTAATATTTGCTGATGAATCATTCAGTGAGTTCCGATGCCTTTTGGTGACTCATTCGGTACCAAACGTTGAAATCCAGATCGACATCCTAGCATGGCCAGAGCACCATCTGTGCAAACACCACAAATCTTTTCCCAAGAGATCTTATGCTCCTTTAGAAATGAACCAACTGTGTCAAATACATCACGTGCAGTAGTTGTCGTTTCAAGAGGTTTGCAAAAAAAGAAACTCATCTTTAAAGTTGCCATCATTAATATACCTCAGGCAAACCAGTAACTGTGAACAGTTTGCAACGTCTGTAGATTCATCAAGCTAGATACTAAATATTGGAAGTGGAGCAGATTTAATTTCTTTGATTACCTGATCAAGAATATCAGCAGACATGTCATCTCTTCTTCTGCGGACAGTGTCATTAGATAAGGAAATTGCACTCAATTTCGTAACAAATTTGTCTCCGATCATAACTCGAACAATGTCTTTGGCCGCTGGCAACAGTAAATCCTCAGCAATAGTGTGAGGTTTCATAGCTCTGGCGATTCTGAGTGCCACCAAATATGAAGCTTCAATGGCTGCTACGTTTTGTTTGTGGTACTTGCCACCAGTGTCAAGTCTGGCTTTCTTGAGTCCATCAGCTTTGCTTCTAAAATAGTTGGTATCCTTGCCGGCAAAGCTCGGATGCTTGCTATCAAAATGGCGTTTTAGTTTGTTCGGCTTCATAGATTCGGCTGATATAACCTCACAACAAATAACACATTGCGGTTTCTCAATTCCTCCTATAATTATTGAGGTAAAACCATACTGTAAAAAATCCTCACTATATTTTCTTTTATTAATGTTCTTCTCTACACGATCCATTGTCATGGGATGGTTTGCTAATGAAAATAATATATAACAATAGCTTTAATAATACAAAAGATGATACATGGTATAGTTCAGTCAATACAGTTCATTAAAGTTTCTTATGATTTACCATTCTCTGTGCTTTTTTTACATACCTGTTACTATCACAAGGGGGCAGTATTCACATCAACCACAGCTGGTTATAAAAAGACTGATTAACATCCAGATTAAGTTCCCATGGTACAGATTTTTTTTTTTTTGCAGTAGTTGATGATTTTGCAGTACATGATTTTACATTTACCCAGTAATTATAATTCATGAAGTGTCATTTTACCTTCAATACTGCTGCTTTCAACACAGTAGCTACTTTTAACAGAGTAGTTGCTTTCAACACAGCAGCTGCTTTCTACACAGTCGCCGCTCTCTACACATGTGTGACTGGTCCACATAAGTACATTATGGCGCCAACCCTGTTACACACACCTGTATTTGTACGGAGCGTATGTGATGGGGTTGGCGCGGTGCTGTCATCACGCAGGGTACTCATATGTGGGCATATCTGCATGTGGGCGGATCTGCCTGGAGACAGATAGAGGATTGGTGTCTTGGTTCCTAAGACCATCGAAAATATGTGTTTTCCGATGGTCTTTAGGCGATCCCTGTGAAAGGGTCGTTCGACCCCCAAAGGGGTCGCAACCTACAGGTTGAGAACCGCTGGTCTAAGCCTATTAAAAGACAGAAATTGGTTGGATGGAAAAGCAAGATCCAGCTAACAGATATACAAGGTGTCCCCCCCAAAATGTATACACACTTAACACCTGTTACATTTTGAACATGAAATATATTTTAATAAGCCCTGCTTTTATAATTATTCAAAGTGTGTATATATTTTCAGGGGACACCTTGTACATCCATACCCAATGCCCTTTTTTTTTGATTAATGAGTAACATACGTTACTCTGCTTTTTTTCATTTAATAGTACATATATCTTGGAGATCACTCTATAGTTATATAGACATAGCCCAAATTCCTGTTTATAACTCATAGTATTTTATTTTGTAGATATGCCATAGTTTATTCAGTATGTCTTATAATGATAGGTATTTGGGTTGTTTCCATTCTTCTTCATAGCACGAATACTGCTATGATTAATTTCCTTTTGCAAACTTTTTTGTTGTATTTTTGACAATAGATTTTGGGGAAGGTTCCTAGAATCTGTGTCAAGGATGAATAAATAGATAATTTTGCTAGTAGTTCCAAAGTTCCCTCTGTACAGCTTGTACAGTTTTACATTCTTACCCACAAAATGAGGCCTTTTTTTACCTCTAACCTCACTGCAGTTTTGTATTGTCAGACTTCTGATTTTTTGCTAATTTAAAGAAGAGAAATAGCATCTCAAAGTAGTTTTAATTTGTATTTTTCTTATTGTGAGTGAAATTGAACATTTTTTTGCATACTAAAGACCATTTTTATTTCATTTTACATGAGCTGCCTGTGTGTATATTTCAAGCCCATTTTTTGTCAATTCGAGTTTTTATTCTCATTTTTATAAGCTTTTCATGTTTTAGGTATATTTTGAATATACCTAATACCGTCTAGTGATATAAGTTGCAAATGTATATTTTTTCATTTATCTTTAGCTTTGTTTATATTATAGACTTGGGGGTAGGGGAGTAGAGACTGGGAGGAGGGGAGTAAAGGGGGTGGAAAATGGGAGATATCTGTAATACTATCAAAAATAAAAAATATATTTTAAAAATGTAATTAAGCTGAAACCGGTTTGGCTCAGTGGATAGAGCGTTGGCCTGCGGACTGAAAGGTCCCAGGTTCGATTCCGGTAAAGGGCATGTACCTTGGTTGCGGGCATATCCCCAGTGGGAGATGTGCAGGAGGCAGCTGATCAATGTTTCTCTCTCATCGATGTTTCTGGCTCTCTGTCTCTCTCCCTTCCTCTCTGTAAAAAATCAATAAAATATATTTTTAAAAATGTAATTAAATGTTATCAATATTCCTTTATTGCTCCTGAATTTTGAATCATAGTTAAGAAAGTGTTCTCTAGCCCTAGCTGGTTTGGCTTAGTGGATAGAGCGTCAGCCTGTGGAGTGAAGGTCGATTCCGGTGGATTCGGGTTTGATTCTAGTCAAGGGCACATGCCCAGGTTATAGGCTCGATCCCCAATGGGGGTTGTGCAGGAGGCAGCTGATCAATGATTCTCTTTCATCATTGATGTTTCTATCTCCCTCTCCCTTCGTCTCTGAAATTAATAATAAAAAAAAAAATTTAAAAGAGAAAGTGTTCTCTATAACCAGGTTGTATGGGATTTTTTTCCTGATATTTGAATTGTTTAATATTTTATATTTAACAATTTTTATATTTTGATCCATTTGAATTTTTTTCTCATGTTTGGAAGCTGGAGTGAAACAATTCTGCCTTTTAACATTTGGCTATTCAGTATGAAGTATTCAGTAACATTTGGCTATTGATTTGAAACACTGTTTTTGTCATATACTCACTTTTCACATCAGTTGGTTTATTTTTGGATTTTCTGTATGATTTTATTAAGCTGTTTGTCCATGTGCCAATACAATTCTTAGATTCAATTACAGAGGTTTTATAAAGTGTTTTAATATTGGCTAGTTCCTTTTTCAATACTCTTGCTGATTCATGGTTTTCCTAGATATCCATCTTGTATATTTCTAGAAAAAATTAAAGGCACTTTCACTATATTAAATTTATAAATTTGTTAAGGAGAATTTAGTGCTTAACTCATTGAAGTGTTTATATGCTTTTCACCTTCATCCAGTCTAAGGACACTGGAACACTAATACTAAAACTTCTCATTCCAACTTAAATGCTATTTATATCATGTTTTTCTGCTATATGTTACTGAAAGCCCAGGTTACTTACTATTATTATAGCTTCATCCTGTCAAATTTTGCAGCCTATGTATTTTTGTGTCTTAGACCATTCTTGCTAATTTAATTTCCTGTTTCTTTGTAAACAGTCTATTTTTTTTTCTGGTTGTTTTATACATTGCTCTGATATTTGTATTTTATTGTTTACTGTGATTGCCGAGGTGCAGATTCAATTTTATTAATCCTTATTGAGATTTCTTGGGCTTCCTGGATCTGAGGATTAGTATCTTTCATCAGTTTTAAAAATTCTTACCCAGCCCTGACTGGCTCAGTGGATAGAGCGTCGGCCTGTGGACTGAAAGGTCCCAGGTTCGATTCCAGTCAAGGGCATGTACCTTGGTTGCGGGTACATTCCCAGTGGGGGGTGTGCAGGAGGCAGCTGATTGATGTTTTTCTCTCATCAATGTTTCTGGCTCTCTGTCTCTCTCCCTTCCTCTCTGTAAAAAATAAATAATATATATATTTTAAAAAAATAAAATAAAAATTCTTACCCAGTTTTTCTCTTTGTCTCATTTTCTCTCTCCATGTTTGACTTGTACATTTCATTGCCTGTGTCTGTAACTGTTGCTTGTATCCGTTTCTTTTTCTCTATATTGCACTCTCTCAGTCATAATTTAGTGGAATTTTTTCATGGTAGATATATGCACAAATCCACATTAGTGTATTTCAGTGTGAAAATTACTTATATGCCACAGAGACCCAAAAGAGAATAGTAATTCTGATTATAACTACTTTTGTGCCTGTGTATTGTATTACCATTTGTAATACTAGTGTTTGGGGAAATATAGTCTGACTTCCCGGCATCCCAATGACGGAGAGTTTGTTTCTTAAAAAGGGACTCTAGTGGTACTCTAGTTATATAAACTTTCAGAGCTAATAAGAATATACTGATGGATGATTATTTGTGGTATGTTTTTAAATTTAGAAAATATACCATCTATAATTATACCACTAAAAATAATTTATATTTATATATTGATCATTTTGGTTAGGTGATTCTATTTGGAATAATTTAGATAAGTGAACTGTAGATAATGCATAGTTTGGATGAAGATTCCTTATACATTGATTAATATATAAACAATTACATAGTATACATTAAGTATATATTATATTTTACAAACATATCTTAAACATTCAACATGAAAAACTGATAATAACATTATACTATAATACATTTTTTGGAAAGAAACTTTTTGAGGAATTTAGTCAGATATCTTAAAAATCTTCATAATTTAAATGAAAAAAATTAATACCTTATATTTCAATGGAATTGAAATCTAAGAAGATCTTGTGTTTCCTTAGATTGCCGAAGGGAACTTGGATGACATTGTTAATAATAAAAATAGTAGTACTATATTATCATTAGCAAACACCTATAGTACTACAGTGATTGTTCTAAATGATTTACAAGAAAGAAACTGAGGCACAGTGACTTGCCTAGTTACACATCAAGGGAGTAGTGGAGCTGAGGTTCATACCCAGTGTGACTCTAGACCAGTGATGGCGAACCTATGACACGCGTGTCAGAGGTGACACGCGAACTCATTTTTTTGGTTTGATTTTTCTTTGTTAAATGGCATTTAAATATATAAAATAAATATCAAAAATATAAATCTTTGTTTACTATGGTTGCAAATATCAAAAAATTTCTATATGTGACATGGCATTAGAGTTAAGTTAGGGTTTTTCAAAATGCTGACACGCCGAGCTCAAAAGGTTCGCCATCACTGCTCTAGACTATAGATGAGCAAAAGGGCCAGATATTTCAGGCTTAGCCCATAAGGTCTCTGTTGTACACTAATCAATTCTGTCATTGTGGTATGAAAGCAGCCATAGTATATATGTAAATAGATGGGTGAGGTTGTGTTCCAATTATACCTTATTTATTGATAATGATATTTGAATTTCATGTAATTTTTACTTGTCACAAAATATTCTCCTGATTTTTAAAAATAATTTAGATATGGCTAACTGTTCTTACCTCTTGCATTATACAGAAACAAGCCTTTCCTGGGCCAGATTTGGCCTGTAGACAGTAGTTTGCCAGTCCAGCTCTAGACTGTTAATGTATATTTTTGGGTCCTACTTTGTTCTATATTGAACTCATTTACTCTGCACCTTGTAGCGTGTTCTTCCATGAGGGGTAGACAACTTGATTTCTAAACATTTAGTTGATCCTTTACATTAGTAGTCATAGGAAAAAGAACAGATACGAAATATAAAGTTTCTACCTCTACATATAATCTAGATTTTTTTCCCCTTAGGGATTTCATTGCTGCTTAAATACTGACTTACCTGACTCTTACCCTAAGGCAGAGCTACATAGACCATGTTGTTTTGTCTTTGTTTACTCTTTACTTATTTTACATGTTCTTTTTTCATTTTAATACAATTATCATGGAGTTGGGCCTTGTTATTGAGAGAGTTGACAGTAGGGCATGCACATACTTCTCGTTTGGAAAAAATGTTGGCTGCCCTTTCATATTTATATATGCAGACATAATTCTGCTATTTTGTTTGACACTACGAAGTCATGTTGGTCTGCATACTGATGTCTAAATTTACTATCACAGCACATTTCTAATAATACTTTCTGTAACTCTCCCTTCTTTAATTCAAAATATAATAATTAGTGCAAATTTAACACCTTCATGTTTCAACTTGTTATAATAGGGATATATGCAAATTTTGGTGCAGACAAATCAACCATTTATTTGTTTAGAGAGAAGGAAGAGAATTTTAGGCCAAGTTCTTAGGTGAAAGTATATAAACAGGTCTTGAGAAAGCAACATATCCAAAGACCTTAAAATCATGGGAGTTTTAGGGAATGAAAAGTGTGTTGTAATTGAAGAGCATGGAATTTGTGGTAAAAGATATTTGTTTAAGAGCAGTTTTGGATCAGACAAAAAGGTTTTTTGTCATGAAAAGCAATTTGAATTTTCTGCTTTAGATCAGTGGTCTTATATACCTAAATAGAATTGGAAGGCAATATAAGTAATAAATAAATCAAACAGGCACTGTGTTGGAGAGGCGGATGGAGACCGGCAAATTGGAAAGGAGGTTCATTCCCTGTAGCCACTCAGCTTATTTGCCATGGAGAGATGCAAGCCCTGTGTTACAGGGATTCTTGTTTTCCAAGAGCTAAAATAAATCTATATTTAATCTGAAACATCACAGTTTTTTAATATTTGCCATTCACTAAAATATTCTAAAATAATATGTCATCCAAACAGAACAAGTGTCTCGCTAAAGGTCTTTGCTTTATATGTACAATCCAAACAGTAGTTTGTAAAGTCTGAAAGTAGTTAGATCATTATTTTAGGAAGATAACGGTGGCAGACATAGGTTTTAGGTAAGGGTAAAATAGCAAGACTGGAATTAGGAAGGCCTATTAGAAGTTTAAAGATGAGATAGATGTGAATTAACGTTTGTTAAAAGGGATTGAGAAGATTCCAGAGACACATTAATGGTTTTTTCTTTTCATACTTACTGATAGTAAAATAAATAATTGCAAAGGGTTATTATTGAAACATACTTCTTTTTATCCCTGACTTCTAGTTTCTCCTATGTAAAGGCAATTTCTTTTAGCAATTTGTTGCATAGCCTCTAGATCAGCGGTTCTCAACCTGTGGGTCGAGACCTTTTTGGCGGTCGAACAACCCTTTCACAGGGGTCGCCTAAGACCACCCTGCATATCAGATATTTACATTACGATTCATAACAGTAGCAACGTTACAGTTATGAAGTAGCAACGAAAATAATTTTATGGTTGGGTCACAACGTGAGGAACTGTATTTAAAGGGCCAGAAGGTTGAGAACCACTGCTCTAGATGGTCTGACAATATGCCCTGGATGTACATGTGCCCTTTGCTCCCTCCCTCCCTTTATACAAATGATAATGTAATGAATTTCTGCATCTTTGCTTAGCAGTATATCTTGATTTTTTCCCTTATCTCTTCGTGTAGATATAAGTATCTTCTCACTAATTTATTTCATTAATATTTGCATTATATTTCATTGTATAGGTGTATTATAATTAATTTACCTAGTCCCCTGGGGTAGACATTTAAAATATTTTCAGTCTTTCATACTACAAACCATCTGTGGGTGTATATTCTTATATATACATCTTTGAGCTTAGGTATATATATTTGGAGGATTAATTTCTATAAGTAGAGTTGCAAAATCAAGTGGTATATGTGCATTTAAATTTTTTTTTGCATTTAAAATTTTGATGATTATTACTGTATTGCCCTTAAAAGAGGTGGTACCATTTATCACTCCTCTACCAAACTATCAGAGCCATGATAGAATATATCAATATTTTCATAAATATGAAGGAAAAATGGTATTTCATTTTCATAAATTTTTACTTATTTAACTATGAGTAAATTAGAACATCTTTTCCTATTTGAAAAAAAAAAAAAATCTACCTGCATTTGTTTTCCATGAAGTTAGTCCTTCTTCCCTCCTAGTTTTCTACTGGTGGTTGGACTTTTTAAAAAAATTACTTGTATATGCTTTTTAATTAAGGAAATCAGCAAAATTCTTTCTCGGTATATTATTTTGCTTTTGACTGCTTTTACACTTTTTGGTCTGGTGACATTTAAAATTTTTAAGTAGTCAAATTTATAAAAATATCAGTTAATATTTTTGTAGCATATAGTTGCTATGCTATATTTTGAACAGTCTTTGTATTTATTGTGTAATGCTTAAGTGTCATAATTTTTAAAACAAGACAGTCTCATAGTTATGTTTGCATTTTAAAATTTTGATCTTTCTTAGTGATTAATTTTGATAAAAGGCAAACAGTGTTTATAAAACTACAATTTCGTGTATCTTTTACATGACTTAGTATTTAAACATTTTGTGTTTTTTGCCTTATCTCCTTCTGGTCCAGGGATTGGGAAAAGCAGTCCCTGGTGCACATATTTGCCGGGAGCCGGTCCATGCTTGCTGTTTCAAGGGACCTGGCATATATGGCATACTGTTCTTAATATGTTTGCTCACCTTCTTGGCACTATGTGTTTTAACCAAGGTCTCTGAGAAAGGTTGTTTCCCCAGGTAGGGATTTTCCCCTGAAGTTAGGGAGGGAATAAAACCTCTTAACTAAGTGCCAGGCGGGTAATTAATCATTTTAACTACGAACAATCATGCTTAAGCTACATAATCTTTACTCCCTGGAATGGAGATAAGAAACGCCCTAACCTTTGTAATAGAGATTGATAGGATTGAATCAACTGGTATAAATACAGATGTAACAAGACAGCAAGACACAGAACTTAGAACACAGAACTTAGAACACAGAACCAAGGAAGACAGAACCTACACAGAACCTAGAGACAGAAGAACTTCGCTGGAGAGAACATGGCAAAAGATCCTGGACTGAACCTGACTACAGAAATTGGCAAGAGAACCTGACTAGAACCTGGTGACTGAACCTGGCTGGAGAACCTGGACAGAGCCTGGCTGGAGAACCTAGTGGAGAACATAGATACCAAACCTGGCTGGAGAACCTAGCGAGGGAACATGGCTACAGAACCTGGCTGGAGAACCTGGAGAACTTAGCAAGAGAACATGGACACAGACCCTGGCAGGAGATCCTAAGCAGAACCTCTCTGGAGATCCAGACCAGAACTTGGCTGGAGATCCTGGCTGGAGATCCTGGCTAGGCTGCTGATCAACTGAACACTGTCTCCGTGTCATTCCTTCTTCGCCGACTCCATCCACACCTTTGGGGACCCCTGGACCCGCTGGGGTTGGACCCCAGCACATCTTGGTCCTTTCCAAAGGCACCCAACCACAGCAGAGAGAGCCACAAGCTTTGGATTGCTGATAGCTCCAAACAGTCACAAACAGTATCTGACATTGTCTTGCATGAGAGATGGGGACTCATAGCAGATCTACTTAATACAGAGACACAAATCCAAACAGGCAGCCAAAAAACAAGCCTGAAAGGAAAGATCAAGAGAATTCTCCAGAAGAAGAGATAATTGAAGTGGAGATAAGAAATATAACAGACATAGAGTTTAGAATAATGATGGCAAAAACACTCAACAGCATGAGAAAAGATATAGTATCTATGAAGAATGACATAGCAATAATAAAGAACACAGTGGAAAAAAATACAGAGCAGATTAGGAGAAGCCGAGGATCAGATCAGTGAATTTATTAGATGATGGTAGAAAGTCACTCAACCAGAAAACAAAAAAAACCACAACAACAACAATTGAAGAAAACAGGACAGCTTAAGGGAGTTATGAAACAATATGAAATGTAAAAATATTTACATAATAGGTGTGCCATAAGGGGAAGAAAGTGAACAAGGAATGGAGAACATGTTGAAGAAATAATGGCCAAAAACTTTCCTAATGGGGTGAAGGAAAAAGTCACACAAGTTCAGGTGGCACAGAGAGTCCCAAGCAAGAAGAACGCAAACAGGCCCATGCCCAGACACATCATAATTAAAGTGCCAAAAATTAAAGAGAGAATATTAAAGGCAGCAAGAGAAAAGCAATTTGTTACCTGCAAAGGAGCTTCCATAAGGCTATCATCAGATTTCTCATCAGAAATTCTATAGGCCAGAAGGGAATGGCATGAAGTATTCAAGGTAATGAAAAGCAAGAACCTGAAACCAAGATTACTGTATCCAGCAACGCTATCATTCAGAATAGATGTTGAAAAAATAGCTTCCCAACAAAAAAAAAGGCTAAAGGAGTTTATCATCACCAGACCAGCACTGCAATAAATGCCAAAGTGAATGCTGTAAGGAGAAGAATAGAGACAGAAAGAGAGAAACAGGGATACAGAATTAAAATGGCAAATAAGTACCTATTATTAATAACTGTAAATGTAAATGGATTACATGCTCTAATCAAAAGACAAGGATAGCTGAATGCATACAAAAACATGACCCAATTATATGCTGTCTATAAGAGACCCACCTCAGAACAAAAGACTCACACAGAATGAGAATGAAAGGTTGGAAAAAAAATTTTCCATGTAAATCGAAAAGAAAAAGCTGGGGTAGCAATACTCATATCTGACAAAATAGACTTCAAAATGAAGGCTGTGACAAAATTTAAAAATTTTGTGGGAGTGCCCAGCTGGCATGGCTCAGTGGTTGAGTTTTGACCTATGAACTTGAAGGTCACGGTTTGATTCCAGGTCAGTGCACATGCCTGGGTTGTGGGCTTAATACCCAGTAGGAAACACGCAGGAGGCAGCTGATCAATGATTCTCTCTTACCATTGATGTTTCTATCTCTCCCTCTCCCTTCCTCTCTGAAATCAATAAAAATATATTTTAAAAAATTTTGTGGGATTTGTCATTTAGGATTGCAAAGTAATATATAATAATTTTATAGTTTTCTATGTTCATGATTAGGAAATAAATAATATTTCTTCCTGTATGAGCTAATGAATTATTAAAGGCACATATACTAATTAATAACAATATTTTTCAAATAATTTATTTGAAAATAAGGATTTTGGACAGTAGGATAATGATAATTAAGAGAAGCCTGGAGTTTGAGTGTCCGTATGTCATTAATTAGATACATAATTGGTGATATTGCTGTAACATAAATGTTGGTTGAGAGATTCATGGTGACTCGCTAATATGTTTTTGTTTCTATCTATCCCTTATATTCTTCTGAAAAAGATTAACTTGAATTTTTTCAGCTTCCCCTTGTACTACGAGTATGTGCCCATTTTAGATAATCTTCACATGTATTGCTACATTTTACCACCTGGTATCCTGTTGCATTTTTTTGCAGTGTGAACACTAGTAGGCATGAGTTCATTCTGTAATTCCAGAATGTAAGTGTATTTCTTTGTATTTTTCTTGAAGATATTTCTATTAAAATTTTACTGAAAACATAAAATGAATCCTAAAAGATCTATATAATGTTTCAAAGCCAACTATTTTAAAACTAGATATCTGATTACATAGCTGTTATCTATTGAGATATTTTTAAATTGGGGCAAAAGTCAAAGAAGCAATGAAAGTTATCATTCATTTATTTTTCCTAGGAGTTTCTTTGAGTTGCTGCTTTTCTTTGGAAGAGATGAGTTTTATGAAGAGCCCTTAAAGGATATTCTTGGATCATTCCAGGTAAAACAATTTACTATTTTACATTTTGTCTATATATAAAACAAGCCTTTATTCTCAACCTAAAAGTAGTATATTGGTTACTTATTGCTTATAAGTTTTTAAATTTACTCAGGTGGCAGTGCTTAAGATCCTGTTATACTGGTGGGGAAAAAGTTTCTAAAAATGATTTTTAGCTGTATTTGTAAGCAGTCCGTAGATAGGATTCTAATTCTACATTTGCTATACCAGAGCCTATTACCACCACCCTGTAGATTCTTTTTTTTTTTTTTAAATATATTTTATTGATTTTTTACAGAGAGGAAGGGAGAGAGATAGTTAGAAACATCAATCAGCTGCCTCTTGCACACGCCCCACTGGGGATGTGCCCGCAACCAAGGTACATGCCCTTGACTAGAATCGAACCAGTCCGCAGACCGATGCTCCATCCACTGAGCCAAACTGCTTACGGCCACCCTGTAGATTCTTAAGCACATCCTGGACACATACTCATTTTTTATTGCTGCAGGCTTTGGTTTCAAAGCTCCATGAAGATCTGCCCGGAGCTAGACTCAGGCTGTGTGTCTCATGCCACGTTTCCCCTTGTCTATACCCTGATTTTCTCATCTATTTTCTCAATAGTCTCCCCAAGATAGGAGGCAGATTTTTTTTTTTTTGCATTCTCTATGAGAGAAGAGAGTAAAAAAATACACAGGAACATTCCTGTAGATGGCAAGAACATTTGATCTTTTTACCATTTAGGAAGAAATAACCTAGTACTGTGGCTCACTAATGTGTCCTTAGCACTTCTCTGGGGTGGAATAAAGGAAGATGTGCTTTGAGCTCCCCCTAGGGGTAAAGTGTTCAGACAAAGTATCTTACATTTATTCCTGTGGTGTTAACCACAAAGGCTGATGGTCAACCATTAGTATTCCTGTCCACCTTTAGGAAGGAGATCCACAGAGTAACAGAAGAATCATGCGATACTGTATTTCACCTAGAATTTTTATTTCATATTTATTGAAAGCAAGCTTTTAGATTGAATAGATTTTTATTATCAATTACTCTGGTATATACACAAAACATGAAAATTATAAGCAAACTTAATTGGCTAAGGCATATCTAAAACATCTTCACATTCAGAATCTGAGTCTAGATATGCTTTTCCACTCAGTCATTGATGTCTATTTTTCTATACCATTTTGTCTTCAGTGACATGAAAAGTGTTGATAATGTAGCATTTCCTAAAATAATAAAAGAACTAAAGTCATTGGTACTTGGCTTTAAAAAGTTTAAGCTGGCTTTATGGTCCTGTTTAGCCAATTTTTGACTCCTGCTTCAGAGGTGTTGTTAAGTTGGATTAATTACCCTAAACCCATCCCACATCTTTGATTCCCAAGACTTAATAAAGTACTCTGCCAGTCTCAGATTTTATTTTGAGTCACCAATATACCCTTTTGCAAGTGTCCATGATGTCTTTGAATGTCCATTCAAGCGGAATGACAACTATATGATGACCATTACCAGGTTGACAATGGATTCTAAGATATCATTGAATATACAACATTCTGATTTTAGAGTTGTACAAATATGAAAAAATGCATGTTACAATCAGTGAAATTAGGAACATTACATTGGACATTTTACTTTATCCATTTTTATATTCAGCAAAAGGTAAAAATACCTGTTGTTATGGAGCTTACATTTTAATTAGAGCCTATATTCAAGTATTTAAAACATTGATTTTCCATTTAGTTTTTCCTTTGACACTTGTGTTCTTGGCAATCCATTAAACTTTTACTCAGCAAATATTTATTGAGTTCCCTCTATGTGCTAGGTACGAAGCTCTGGGACAAACAGTAGTAAGCAAAAACAGAAATACCTTGTTACTGTGGAGTTTAATTCTAGTGTGGAAACAGAATGACAATAAACCAAATTGTAAATTAAGAGTATTTTAAATGACTTAGCAAAAAATGATGAAGACCAGGGAGATAGGGAATGCTGGCATAGTGGTACTGGGGAGGAAATTTTAGTTTTAAATGGATCGTCAAGGAATTCCTCATGGAGATGTGGTCTGTGTATTGGCAATGGAAACCAATGAAGTGTCCATGGAGTAGATGACTTGTATTAGATGTATGAAATCATAACATTTTGAAGGGATATAGTCTTTTTTTTTTTTTCTTGTGTGCAGGGTTTCCATTCAGTTATCAATATAGTTATTTCCTCAAGGGAGGGTTTATAGATTTTGTATCTCCTACTCAAATTCTAAAGCCCACCACCTTTTCTCCTTTTTGTTGCTTTTTACAATTTCTCTGCCATTTCTGTAATTGTGTTGCTGTGGTCTCTTCCCCTTTTCTTCAGCCTTTTTAACTCCTGCCTCCTAGGATAGACTTCACCTTTTGTTCCCATTTTAGCTTTACCTAGATAATCGTCATCCATTTTCTGAACTCAGCTGTTGCTGTTGGTGCTTCTCAGGCCTATGCCCTTAGAGCCCCAGGAAGGCCAACATGCAGTACATCCCCTTAAAACTGGGGTGTGTAATGTCTGGCTCGTGGGCCATAGAAGGCTGGAGAAATCAATTGTTCTGGCCCTGCCCAGGCACTAGGGGTGAGTTAATTGTTTAACCAAATATAGGCTAATTTTTAAGTTGCTAATTGTGTATAGCCTGCAAATGACGTTATAAATATCCAAATGGCCCTTGGCAGAAAAAGATTCTCCACCCCTGCCCTAAAATCTTGAATTTACTAAGCTTTGTGGATTCTCCAAAGTTTTTGACTGACTTTTGATAATCCAATAGCCATCCGAGTGTCATCTTTGGAAATTAAAAAAAAATTTATACTGCTAGTGTAAACTATTTCCCCAAGTGGTTTCCTTCTGTCCATCTTTCATACAGATTCATACCAGCTTAAGATCATGCTCTTTTTCCTCTACCATGTACTTTGGGGGTCTTGTTAAAATGCAGATTTATGACTCAGTAGTTCTGGGGTGGGGCCTGTGACTCTGCATTTTTAACAAGCTCAGAGGTAATACCTATAGTGCTGGTACCTGGGTCACACTGAGTCCGCAATAGACTAATATTCTTTTAGTTAATTATTCCTTCTGTATCCACCCTCCACTCCCTGTCCCCATATTCCAACTATAAGTATACTAGCTTTGCTACTCATGCTGTCATCGTGGGTAGTTTCTGTGTCTGTTTCTTCATTTGTGAAATGAGGACAGTACTGTACTTGCTGCATAGGATCATCAGCTTGGCATCATTCTTAGCAAAACATCTTACTTAAGGTTTAAGGCAGGCCTGATAGCTTGTCTGGTGAAGGGTGTGGCGTTCGATGTCATACTACCTGGACTTACCTGTTTTCACAATAAAACCAAAACCTAGCCCTTAATTATAAGCTTATTCTGTTCTTCCATTGATTTCTTCTTTAAAAATAAACAATTCATAAGTTATTTTTATTTATTTGTTAATTTTCACATGAGGATATTTTTTCATTAATTTTTAGGGAAAGTGGAAGAGAAAGGGAAAGACAGAGAGAAACATAGATGTGAGAGAAACACATTGATTGGTTGCTTCCTGCCCAAGCCCTTACCAGGGCCCAGGCTGGGGAAGAGCCTACAACCAAGGTACATGCCCTAGACTGGAATTGAACCCGGGACCATTTGGTCCACAGGCCGATGCTCTATCCACTGAGCCAAACTGGCTAGGACCTTCCATTGATTTCTGATCTAAAACCTGAGATGTTCAAGTAGAAATTTTTAAGTCTTATCCACTGACTATAATTTTCCTCTGGCTTATTCCCAGAAGAAACTTCAATCTTAGAGACAGATGTTCCACTCACTGGCTTCTAACAGTTTGCTTTTTTATCCCTTAGTTTCCAGTAACTTATTATTTTTTTTACCTCAACACAAGATGATGACACATTTCTAATATGATGCACTTATCTCACTATTATTATATTTAATCTGTTTATTGGTGAATTTTTTTAATTAAATCTTTATTGTTCAGATTATTACATTTGTTCCTCTTTTTTCCCCCCATAACTCCCCTCCTCCCAGTTCCCACCCCACCCTCAGCCCTCACTCCCCACCCACTGTCCTCATCCATAGGTGCACGATTTTTGTCCAGTCTCTTCCCGCATCCCCCACACCCTTTTCCCCCCCAAGAATAGTCAGTCCATTCCCTTTCTATGTCCCTGATTCTGTTATAATCACCAGTTCATTCTGTTCATCAGATTATTTATTCACTTGATTCTTAGATTCACTTGTTGATAGATGTGTATTTGTTGTTCATAATTTGTATCTTTACCTTTTTCTTCTTCTTCCTCTTCTTAAAGGATACCTTTCAGCATTTCATATAATCCTGGTTTGGTGGTGATGAACTCCTTTAGCTTTTCCTTATCTGTGAAGCTCTTTATCTGACCTTCAATTCTGAATGATAGCTTTGCTGGATAAAATAATCTTGGTTGTAGGTTCTTGGCATTCATCACTTTGAATATTTCTTGCCACTCCCTTCTGGCTTGCAAAGTTTCTGTTGAGAAATCAGCTGATAGTCGTATGGGTATTCCCTTGTAGGTAACTGAGTTTCTTTCTCTTGCTGCTTTTAAGATTCTCTCTTTATCTTTTGCTCTTGGCATTTTAATTATGATGTGTCTTGGTGTGGTCCTCTTTGGATTCCTTTTGTTTGGGGTTCTCTGCGCTTCCTGGACTTGTAAGTCTATTTCTTTCACCAGGTAGGGGAAGTTTTCTGTCATGATTTCTTCAAATAGGTTTTCAATATCTTGCTCTCTCTCATCTTCTGGCACCCCTATAATTCGGATGTTGGTATGCTTGAAGCTGTCCCAGAGGCTCCTTACACTATCTTCGTATTTTTGGATTCTTTTTTCATTTTGCTTTTCCAGTTGGGTGTTTTTTGCTTCTTCGTATTTCAAATCTTTGACTTGATTCTTGCGCTCCTCTGGTCTGCTGTTGGGAGTCTGTATAATATTCTTTATTTCAGTCAGTGTATGCTTAATTTCTAGTTGGTCCTTTATCACAACCTTGAGGGTCTCACTAGATTTCTTGAGGATCTCACTACATTTATCGGTGGTTTCTAGAAAGTTCTTGAAAAACCTTAAAAGTGTGATTTTGAACTCTATATCCAGTAGTTTGCTTTCCTCCATTTCTGTCATTTGTGACCTGTTTCTTTGTCTCAGCATTTTTTATGCTTCGCTGTGTCGATAGAGTGGCTTTCTGTGCTAAGTGTCCTATAGGGCCCGGTGGCTCAGCCTCCCCAATTACCTGAGGAAGACACTCTTGGTGCACCCCCTTGTGGGCTTTGTGCTCAGTCTTGTTGTAGTTAAGCCTTGATTGTTGTAGGTAACACTGGGAAGATTTGACCTCCAGGCCAATTGGCTGTGAGAATCAGCTGTGTCTACAGTGGGAGAACTTCTGTGCTGGAGACACCCTTCTGGGGCAAGACTTGCTTCAGTGGGGCTTTGGTGCTCACTGAGTCTGCCCCCTGAGTGCGTCCCTTATGGATCTGCGGCGTTATAATCAGATGGTCCCACTCTGACCACTGGGTACATTGGCTCTTGGATCTAAGGAGGTGCTAATCTAGCCTCTGCCTGAGGCTACCCTGCAGAAGCCAGCTGTAAAGCAATGCAAGTTGCCCTGGGGCCTTGGGCAGCTGCAGTTTGTTAAGTAATTTTCAGATTACAAAGGGTCGGGCCTTTTATAAGCAAAAGCCTCCGTGCACCCCCAGGGGATCAACTGGGTGGGCAGAGCGAGCAGTATGGCTGCTCTCAGTACTGTCCTCAGAGGCCCCGGCAACCGCTGCGTGTGCCTCCGAGAGAAAGCTGCCCTCGAGTTCCAACTGATGCCAGACAGTCCCGTTTCTCCCGTATGAGTCTGGGTCCCCAGAGACTCGCCCGGGACTGGAGCTCAGAGCCTGAGACTCCCTTCCAATTGAAAAAGACAATCGTGACCTCTGCTGCCAGCCCTCTCCACATGCACCTCAGCACCTTTGTATTTTACTTCCGCACCGCACCGCCTCTGAGTCTCGGTATGCTTTTCTCTTTCCTTCTAGTTGTAGAATTTCCACTCAGCCAGCCTTCCTGTGGTTCTGGATGATGTCCGTTCCGTTTTTTAGTTGTATTTTTGAAGTGGTTGTGCGAGGCAGCAATCTCCGGTGTTTACCTATGCCGCCATCTTGGTTTCCCCCTGGTGAATTTTCCATAGGCTTGTGATTGAATTCATACAGTAGGCCTCCAGACACCATTAGTTTAATGACATTTTCTAGATTCCCAGTGAAATTACAAAAATAATATAAAATAAGGAAAAAATTCCTTATGAAAGATAGGAAGGACGAAGACCTGTATCAAGAACTTGGACAAACCAGATTGAGAGTTGGGCCAAACAATATTTGATTAACTGAATGCAATTAAATAGGGGAATTTGAGAGAGAGAGAGAAAGAGAAGTGGGATCTCCCAGTGCTATCTAGTAATGCCCTCCTCGCCTCACACCCACACATCAGTGTGTAATAAGAGGGGCTGGAGGAAATAGTAGATGGTAGGGCATTTGATGTGTGGTCAGTGTCATTTTTGTTAGTGCTTTAAAAAAAAAAGTTTTTAGTTTGTTAATCCTTCCATGAAAAATCTGCACAGTCACCACAGATAAAGTCACTGAAGAATCTACTCTTTCTGTTGTCCAGTCTCCAGCTCACTTTTTGTCAGCACCAACATTGACCTTTATAGTCCCCTTGATTTTTCTCATTCTGTTCTTGTGTTCCTTTTGCTGTTGTCTTGAGGTCTTCTTATTGTCATATTGGTCATGTCTTGCAAGTCTGTGTTTGAGTTCATTTTTCTTTGCATAATCCAAGGAATCAAATCATGCCAAAGCCAGTAAATGGTCTTGCCACCACTAAAATGGGTTCTGAATGCAGATACAAAGATGACACCTGGTATGGTCTTACACATTTTGGCCAGTTTTTCACGAATTTTCTGTCTTAGGTTGCCTGCTTAGGTGAAGGATGTCAGTGATCATTTGTTCCCACTGAAATAGTCTGTTGGTCATGAACTTCCTTATCCAGATAGTTACGGTGTTGTTCATGATGGAGGCTAATATTCAAGCAGCCAGAGAGGAAAAGAGTTGTTGGTGCTTCTTGAAAGTTTAGCAAGTGTGCACCAGAGCCCACAGAACAGGAATTGTGATATAACTGTTATACCTACATTAAAAATGGGATGTATGACTCTGCATGAGAGCATTCCTTCCATCAAGAGAATGAAGATATATCCCAAACCAAATGAAGCCTGTCCACCCAGAGGTGAGAGAATCTTGAAAAGGTATGGTTGTCTCCCATGTAGTTGCCTCTTTACTGCCTCATAGGCCATTGATCTACCAAATGAAAACTTCTCCTTCTCTTTTGCTTTGGGCTCAGGATTCCACAGAGAGACTTATTTACCCATTAGTAAAACAGCTCTCAGTTATAGATATTCTAGAGAAAGATGAATAAAGAGACTGTCATTTACCATCAATTACATGGTAACATACGACAGTTATAAAAGAATCAGTTATGAGCATTATTTACAATAGCCAAGATCTAAAAATGGCCCAAATGCCCATCGTAGATAACTGAATGAAAAAGCTATGGTACATTTTTACAATGGAATACTGTTCAGTTTAAAAAAAAAAAAAAAAAAAAAAAAAAAAGAGGATCTTAACTTGTGTAATATCGTGAATGGACCTGGAGATTATTATGCTAAGTGAATATAGCTAGTCAGAAAAAGACAAATACCATATGATCTCACTTATATGTGGAATCTAATGAACTGATGAACAAAATAGAAACCAAGGCATGGATATATGAAACAGACTGACAGCTGTCAGAGGGAGCAAGGTACAGGGGACTGGATGAAAGAAGATGAAGGGATTAGTCAGTGAACATATATATATGCATAGATCATGGATACAGATAACAGTGTGGTGATGGCCAAAGAGGTAGTTGGGGGTTGGGTGGAGGCAGGAAAAGGAGGGGGTGATGGGGACATTTGTAATAGTGTCAACAATAAAAATAAAGAAAAAATATGAATTAATTCAGTTATTTTCTTGCTGGGGTTGAGTTCAGGGTATCTTCCATGAAACTAGAAATGACATTTTAAAGAAGGGAAAACCCCAGAGAATGTGTGAAAGTAAATATTGCATAGAGATGAAACTACTAAATTAAAAGTATAATAAAGGCAATCAACAGCAGATTAGCTCCAGAAAAAAAACAAATCAATGAAGGAAATGATATCTAGAAATTAATTTTCAATTCAAAGTTATGTGTAGTCATATCTGGTATAATCTTCAATTTTCAGGATGAAGGGAAGTTCCCACAAATGCAGGACTCATGTAGAATAAACACAATTCCCACAAAAGGAAAAATATTATCAGGCTGGCAATGACTTTCCATTATAACAAATGCCAGCCTAAATAGATACCTTCTAAAGAGTTTTTCAAGAGAAAAAAAATATTGTTTACTACAGTTGCCCAAGCCCTATAGTTTATGAGAGAGGGCAATAGAAATAAATAGTCCAAATACTTGGAAAACAAACCATCTACATGTCATTTACCAGGAAAACAAAGAATTATGACCGCTGATTTAGAAATGATCAAAACAAAGAATTTACAAAGAAAGTTGTTAAAAAAAATAAAAGAAATAGGATTGACCAGAGGAACCAAGTTAAAATTAGTGGATTATTATTTTTTTTTTTTTTTTTTAAATATATTTTATTGATTTTTTACAGAGAGGAAGGAAGAGAGATAGAGAGTTAGAAACATCGATGAGAGAGAAACATCGATCAGCTGCCTCCTGCACATCTCCTACTGGGGATATGCCCGCAACCCAGGTACATGCCCTTGACCGGAATCGAACCTGGGACCTTTCAGTCCGCAGGCTGACGCTCTATCCACTGAGCCAAACCGGTTTCGGCTGGATTATTATTAATATGGCTATTATGAAAATTCTATCAATGTCAGAAATGTTTCTGGAAAAAAAATACGTTTTAAATAAAAGCACATACATAATAATCTAGAACTAAAATCTCAGATTATAGTATTGATGGGGATAGGAAGATAGAGGAGAATTAAGTATATTATTGGGTATCTAAACTGAAGTAACCACACAGGGTAGGGTCATTCACTATGTGGATGGTGATTACAGGGGGAAGAGTGGGATATAGAAAGAAGGTAGTTCTACTTTAGACACAGAGTTTTAAATATCTTTGGAATATCCAAGTACTAATGCCCAATTATGGTTGGACACATGGATTTATATTTGTACCTTTCTAGTTTTTATTTTTGAAACAAAAAAATATATATATATTACTTTTATAAATGAAGAGAAAAATTGGTGTTATAAAGTGTTTTTTGTTTTTTTTTTTTTTTTTTTTTTTTCAATTTAGAAAAATAAAAGAGACTTTGGAATAGTCTGCGAAATGCCAATCAGTAATTTAGAAGCCTTACTTCTACCTCAGAGAAGACTATCTCTATCCCTTGAGGACAATGTATAAGTCAGAAAAATCTTTTCTGTTCAGACTAGAAGTAGGTCTTAGTTAAACTTTCTTGCAACTCCACCCAGTTTTTTTTTAAATCTGCTTGTCCTTCTTTAGGTGAGTGGGGAAAAGGTGGGAGGTAAGGAGTATAACCTTCCAAGCATGAGGACTGTCTTATTGCAATTGTATCAAAAGAGCATAAAATAATCAAAAGTAAAAGAACCAGCCCTGAGCGGTTTGGCTCAGTGGATAGAGCATCGGCCTGCGGACTCAAGGGTCCCAGGTTCTATTCCGGTCAAGGGCATATACCTTGGTTGCGGGCACATCCCCAGTTAGGGGGTGTGCAGGAGGCAGCTGATCGATGTTTCTGTCTCATCGATGTTTCTGACTCTCTATCTCTCTCCCTTCTTCTCTGTAAAAAATCAATAAAATATATATATAAAGTAAAAGAACCAGCCTCAAGAGAGGAGGTTATATAAATTCCTTCATTTTTAGTTATCATGTTAATTGTTAACTGTTAACTATACTGTACCCACCTAAGTAAAAGAAGTATGTGTCTATCATCTTACTTTTTATCCAATCCCAGAGTTTCCCTGCTTTGCTTTCTCCTGCCTCTCTAATCTATCACTAATGGATTTCGTGTAACCCACTTCTCTTCCTTTGATGTAATGTATAAAACAAGGTGAAAAACTATCATTCTCTGGAGCATTATCCCAATACATTGAGATTGTGCTTCCTGGCAACTGTCTTCAGTTTGGCTCAAATAAACTCACAAAAATACTTAAAAAAAAAAGAGAGAGAGAGAGAGAGGAGGTAAAATAAATTATTCCCACCCTGTTTCACTGGAATGTTGACCTCACCTTTTAAAGTTAGAGTGTATATTTCCTGGCATTATAAATCAGCACATCTCTTAGATTTTTTTTTTTTTTTTAGCCAATATGAAGTTTAGAATTATTGACTTTCTACTAAAACCTTCTGAGGACCATGTTCTTAGATTTCTTGGAATAAGTTGCCCAAAGACTTAATTTGGTGAAGTCCTAATCGTGGTATTCAAAAATACCTTTGCAGTTGTGGCTTTTAAAGAATACAACCATAATAGTAAGACATTTTGTGAGTATCAGTTTCAAAATTGTGTTCCCACATCTTCTTTTCTAATAGAAGTTCTGTATTATGTCTGCTCAACAACATTTTGCCTACATATTACTTCTCTCCCTTAAATTTTTCCACTGTTAATCAAAACACTAATCGCACTATATTCAATCTGTGGTTTGATAGTCTTTCCAATAGCACTGTTAGATCTGGTGGGTAGAGACTGACTCATCATTATGTCTCCAACACTTTGTAGTTTTACTTGAGTGAAGATTAAAAATGGCGGTGGAATCAGTGGATGCTACACACACAGGTTCCCAGGGTCAAAATGAATTATTCAACTAAAAAATCAACTGAAGACTAGCTGGAGAAAACCTTGATAACCAAAGATGGAAAGTGAAGACTACATAGAGACTGGTAGGAAGGGTGGAGGCACGAAAGGGCTGGCCAGTTTCCCACAGACAGCAGCTAAATTTCTGGAGACAAAAAACCAATGCCCAAATGAAAGAGAATTCTCCAGAAGAAGAGATAAATGAAATGGAAATAAGAAATCTATCTGATATAGACTTCAAAATAATGATGGCAATGATGCTGACAGCATGAGAAAACATGTAGTAACTATGAAAACGGTCATAAAGAATGACACAGCACAAATAAAGAATATATTGGAAGGAATACATAGCAGATTAGGGGAAGCTGAGGATCAGATCAGCATATTGAAAGATGGTAGAAAAAATCAACCAGCGAACAAAAAAGAAAAAACAATTAAAAAACAAGAGGACAGCTTAAGGGAGCTGTGGGACAACATGAAACAATAATATTCTCATAATTGTGCCAAAAGAGGCAGAAAGTGATCAAGGGATAGAGAACATGTATGAAGAAATAATGACAAACTTCCGTAATCTGGTGAAGGAAAAAGTCACACAAGCTTAGGAGGCGCAGAGAGTCCCAAACAAAAAGAACTTAAACAGAACCATGCACAGACACATAATTAAAGTGCCAAAAATTGAAGACAAAGAGAGAATCTTAAAGGTAGCAAGAGAAAAGCAAAGTGTTACCTACAAAGGTGCTCCCAAGGCTGTCTTCTGATTTATTATCAGAGATTCTACAGGCCAGAAGGGAATGGCATAAAGTACTTAAGGTCATGAAAAGCAAGGATCTGAATCCAAGATTACTATATCCAGCAAAGCTATCATTCAAAATAGATGGTGAAACAAAGAGTCTCCCAAACAAAAACAGTCTAAAAGAGTTCATTACCACCAAGCTAGTAATATAAGAAAAAGTAAGTGGACTCCTGTAATAAGAAAAGGAGAGAAAAACTTAGGCATATACAATTAAAATGGCAATGAATAAGTACCTATCCTATATAATAATTGAGGGATATGCTAATTAGCCCAGAGGCCTTAGCAGTCATGACCAGCACAGACCTGAGGTGCATGTAATAGTCACAAACAGTCAGGTGTGGCCTGGGAGCAGCCCCTGGTGGAAGTGGCCACTGGTGGGGGCGCGCGGGGGCCCGTGGCACCACCTAGCCCGGTGACTGCCTGGCCAGGGGTCGTGAACAGGCCCTCGGCGTCCCTGTCCTGTGCTGAGGTGGAGCGGCCCCCAGCGGGAGCCGCCCCAGCGGAGGTCGCCCAGTCGAGTCACTGGAAACTTTGGTTAAATTCAATAGTTAAGGGGAGAAACCAAGATGGCGGCATAGGTAAACACCGGAGATTGCTGCCTCGCACAACCACTTCAAAAATACAACTAAAAGACGGAACAGACATCATCCAGAACCACAGGAAGGCTGGCTGAGTGGAAATTCTACCACTAGAGGGAAAGAGAAAAGCATACCGAGACTCAGAGGAGGCGCAGTGCGGAAAATACAAAGGTGTGGAGGTGTGTGCGGAGCTGGCTGGTGGCAGAGGGTGCGGTTGTCTTTTTCAATCTGGAGGGAGTCTCAGGCTCTGAGTTCCAGTTCCAGGAGATTCTCTGGGGACCCAGACTCAAACGGGAGAAGCGGGACTGTCTGGCATCGGTCGAAACTCGAGGGCAGCTTTCTCTCCGAGGTACTTGCAGCGGTTGCTGGGACTCTGAGAGGCAGAGCCTCTGGGGATGGGACTGAGAGCAGCCATAACTGCTCGCTCCGCCCGCCCTGTTGATCCCCTGGGACCCTCCCTGCCCAAGCCTTGCACAGAGGCATTTGCAGGATAGCCTTAGGCAAAGGCTAGATTAGCACCTCCCTAGAGGATGGAAGTTCTCCCACTGCAGACACAGCTGATTCTCACAGCCAGTTGGCCTGGAGGTCAAATCCCCCCTAGTATTACCTACAACAATCAAGGCTTAACTACAAAAAGACTGCGCACAAAGACCACAAGGGGGTGCACCAAGAAAGCATAAAAAATGTGGAGACAAAGAAACAGGACACAACTGACAGAAATGGAGGATATAGAGTTCAAAACCACACTTTTAAGGTCTCTCAAGAACTGTCTAGAAGCCGCCGATAAACCTAGTAAGGCCCTCGAAAAGACTGGTGAGACCGCCGATAAATATAGTGAGATCCTCAAGAAATCTAATGAGACCATCGATGTTGTGATAAAGAACCAACTAGAAATTAAGCATACACTGACTGAAATAAAGAATATTATACAGACTCCCAACAGCAGACCAGAGGAGCGCAAGAATCAAGTCAAAGATTTGAAATGTGAAGAAGCAAAAAACACCCAACCGGAAAAGCAAAATGAAAAAAGAATCCAGAGAGAGAACCAAGATGGCGGCATAGGTTAACGCCGGAGTTTGCTGCCTTGAACAACTACTTCAAAAGTGAAACTAAAAAACGGAACGGACATCACCCAGAACCACAGGAAAGCTGGCTGAGTGGAAGTCCTACAACTAGGAGGAAAGAGAAACGCATACGGACACTCAGAGGAGGCGCAGTGCTGAAGTCAAATCCTGAGGTGCGGAGTGCGCGGAGCGGGCTGGCGGAGGAGGGCGCGGTTGGCGTTTTCAATCGGGAGGGAGTCGCAGACTCTGAGCTCCAGATACAGGAGAGTCTTTAGGGACCCAGACTCAAACGGGAGAAGCGGGACTGTCTGGCATCGGTCAGAGCGAGTGCAGCTTTCTCTCCGAGGTTTGCAGCGGGTGCTGGGACTCAGAGAGGCAGAGCCCCTGGGGACAGGACTGAGAGCCGCCATAACAGCTCTCTCCGGCCCACCCTGTTGATCCTGTGCGACCCGCCCCGCCCAAGCCCTGCACACAGGCATTTGCCGGATATCCTCAGGCAAAGGCTAGATTAGCACCTCCCTAGAGGACAGAAGTTCTCTCACTGCAGACACAGCTGATTCTCATAGCCACTTGGCCTGGAGGCCAAACCCTCCCTGGTATTAGCTACAACAATCAAGGTTTAACTATAAGACTTCGCACAAAGACCACTAGGGGGTGCACCAAGGAAGCATAACAAAATGCGGAGACAAAGAAACAGGACAAAATTGTCAATGGAAGATATAGAGTTCAGAACCACACTTTTAAGGTCTCTCAAGAACTGTTTAGAAGCCGCTGATAAACTTAATGAGATCTACAAGAAAACTAATGAGACCCTCGATGTTATATTGGGGAACCAACTAGAAATTAAGCATACACGGACTGAAATAACGAATATTATACAGACTCCCAACAGCAGACCAGAGGAGCGCAAGAATCAAGTCAATGATTTGAAATGCGAGGAAGCAAAAAACACCCAACCGGAAAAGCAAAATGCAAAAAGAATCCAAAAATGCGAGGATAGTGTAAGGAGCCTCTGGGACAGCTTCAAGCGTACCAACATCAGAATTATAGGGGTGCCAGAAGATGAGAGAGAGCAAGATATTGAACACCTATTTGAAGAAATAATGACAGAAAACTTCCCCCACCTGGTGAAAGAAATGGACTTACAGGTCCAAGAAGCACAGAGAACCCCAAACAAAAGGAATCCAAAGAGGACCACACCAAGACACATCATCATTAAAATGCCAAGAGCAAAAGATAGAGAATCTTAAAAGCAGCAAGAGAAAGAAACTCAGTTACCTACAAGGGAATACCCATACGACTGTCAGCTGATTTCTCAACAGAAACTTTGCAGGCGAGAAGGGAGTGGCAAGAAATATTCAAAGTGATGAATACCAAGAACCTACAACCAAGATTACTTTATCCAGCAAAGCTATCATTCAGAATTGAAGGTCAGATAAAGAGCTTCACAGATAAGGAAAAGCTAAAGGAGTTCATCACCACCAAACCAGGATTATATGAAATGCTGAAAGGTATCCTTTAAGAAGAGGAAGAAGAAGAAAAAGGTAAAGATACAAATTATGAACAACAAATATGCATCTATCAACAAGTGAATCTAAGAATCAAGTGAATAAATAATCTGATGAACAGAATGAATTGGTGATTATAATAGAATCAGGGACATAGAAAGGGAATGGACTGACTATTCTTGGGGGGAGGAAAGGGGTGTGGGAGATGCGGGAAGAGACTGGACAAAAATCGTGCACCTATGGATGAGGACAGTGGGTGGGGAGTGAGGGCTGAGGGTGGGGTGGGAACTGGGAGGAGGGGAGTTATGGGGGGAAAAAAGAGGAACAAATGTAATAATCTGAACAATAAAGATTTAATTAAAAAAAATTCAATAGTTAAAATCACAGTGCTCTGTGAGAGCTGACATCCTCAAACACTCAGAACCCTCCATCGTACAAATTAATAAGAAACAATTGCATAATGCTTTAACCTAATTGTACACACTTTAATATTGTTTAAAAATTATTCTATATCCTTCAAGTAAATTCAGCAGCTGACTGAGGAAAGGTGGTGCTGGGAAGCATGTGGCCCCGGCTCTGCTATCTTGAGTTTTGGGTTTCTAAGGAAACAGGCAGAAGGGATGATAAACCCTCTGCAAACAGCCTATCTAAGTGGTGGCAAGCAGCGGCTTGGTTTAAATCGAGCCTTTCCGGCAGTGAATGACCCCAACCCTCCTTGGATCAGGCAGGTTCCTGTGGAGTGCAATCTCCATGCAATACAACGGAGGCCCCAGTTTCTCCCTGGCGATCTCATGCGCGTTAGCTCAGGGCAGCCGGAAAGGAAGGGAAAAGGCATCACGTGGGGCAGCTCTGGTGAACAAGCAGAAGGAAACCATGTCTGACAGACACTACCCTGCCACCCTCTTCAATGTGTAAGAAGAATCAAACCAATACAGACACCCCTCCGCCACCCAGGAGAGATCCAGGACTGAGGGACATCCTGCCCAGGCATTGCGTACCTGCTTCCCATCCCCTTTATCCAAATGGACAGGTTAAGGAGTTAAGGGGAGGAGGAGGAGGAGGAGCCTTGCAGGAAGGGGATTCCCTGGAACCACACACCTGCCCTCCCTCTGGACCTGAACTCTTAGAGCACAGGGCCTGACCCTGCCCCCAGCAGATTTACATATCCCAGACCCTCTGGTATTTCCAGGCGCTGGGCATTCCCACGTCTTCCCTGCCTCCCAGCCACTGACCCTCACTGTCTCCTACCCCTGAAGCACTCTGCCCTCCTCAGCTTTCAGTTTTTATAGCCTAAATGCATGGTGGGCTTCTCCACAGATTTTATTTGATAAGAGCCCAGAAGTCGCTTAGCAACTGAGCTGCTCAGACTTCATTAGGGTTAACGAATAACACACCTACTTGGCTTTGATAGCAAAGCAATCTTATTCTTCTTTTTTAAATAGACTTTTATTGATTTCAGAGAGGAAGGGAGGAGAGAGACATCAATGATGAGAGAGAATCATTGATCGGCTGCCTCCTGCATGTGTCCTACTGGGTATTGAGCCCGCAACCCAGGAATGTGGCCTTGACCAGAATTGAACCTAGGACCCTTCATCCTCAGGCTGATGCTCTAGCCACTGAGCCAAACCAGCTAAGGCAAGCAATCCTATTCTTAAAGATTTGATTTTTGTCATAAACAAGTGGATTTGAATCATATCAAACCAATATACATTTTTTAATAAAAGTCTCTTCATTTCTACTAATGCAATTCTACCTTAAAGCTTATGTGATATAATCTACACTAATAAAAGGGTAATATGCTAATTAGACCAGACGTCTTCTGGACATCCATCTGGATGTCCTTCTGCACAAAGCCACAGTGGTGGGGGCTGAGGCAGCGGCAGTTAGGGGCGACCAGGCCAGCAGGGGAGGGCAGTTAGGGGCAATCAGGCCGACAGGCAGGTGAGCAGTTAGGAGCCAGTGGTCCCGGATTGTGCAGTCAAACATCCCTCAAGGGGTCCTGATTTGGAGAGGGTGCAGGCTGGGCTGAGGCACCCCCCCCCCGTGCACAAATTTTGTGCAGTGGTGCTCTAGTCAATAATAAACTTATATGTAAATGGATTAAGTGCTCTAGTCGATGGCGTTTTTTATACACCAATAATGAACTCTCAGAAAGAGAAACTAAACAAACAAAACAAACAATCCTATTTTCCACTGCGATAACAAAATTAAGATACTTAGGAATAAACTTAAACAAGGAGTCAAAAGCCTTGTACTTTGAAAACTACAGGATGTTGAAAAAAGAGATAGAGGAAGATATAAACAAGTGGAAGAATACACTGTGTTCATGGATTGGTAATATCAACAGTACATTTCTCAGACCTAGAACAAACTCTCCAAAAATTTATATGGAACCAAAAAAGACCCCAATACCAGGTGTACCAGTTAATACTGTGGATTTTGTAATTAAAGAAAACACGATAATTTCAAGAGATACATCAAAAGTGCTTTATTCAAAGTAATGTCCATCACTAGCTACACATTTCCCCCATCTTTCAGGTAATTTGTGGATACCGTCCAATAGAACATTTCTTGTTTTGAGGCAAACTATTTAGAGACCCAGTTTTCCACTTTGTACGTTTTGAAGTGCTGCTTAGAAAGTGCGTGTGCCATCGATCGGAACAAGTGGTAACCTGAAGGAGCAAGGTCTGGTGAATACGGCGGGTGAATACTTCTCAGGCAAGATCTTTTAACGTGTATTTAACTGGTTTTGAAGTGTATGATACTGGGTTATCAGGAAGCAAAATTACTTTGTCGTGTCTTCTGGCCCATTCTGGTCGTTTTACAATCAAAGTGTGGTTCAAATAGATTATTTGTTGTTGGTAACGACCAGTATTAATGGTTTCACCTGGTTTTAGAAGCTCATAATACACCACACCTTCCTGATCCCACCAAACTCAGAGCATTGTCTTCTTTCTGAAGCATTTGGCCTTGCAGTCGATGTTGATGGTTGACCTGGATCAACCCATGATTTTGTGCATTTGGGATTCTCAAAATAATTCACTTTTCATCACCAGTCACAATTCGATGCAAAAGAGACTTTCTTTCATGCCACTGAAGCAAAATTTTACAGATGACTTTTCAGTTTTCCGTATGTCTTTCGTTCAGTTGATGTAGCACCCATTTTCCTTCCTTTAAAATCTTTCCCATTGCTTGTAAACAATCAGAAATTGTTTGCTGAGCAACGTTTAATCTTCTGCAAGTTGTTTTTGAGTTTGACACATATCTTCATCCAATAAAGTGGATGTAGTTGTTGGTCTTCAAACTTTTTCAGTTGACCTGGACGTTTTTTGTCTTTCACATCGAAATCATCACTTTTAAAGTGTTTAAACCAGCCCTGACCGGTTTGGCTCAGCGGATAGAGTGTCAGCCTGCAGGCTCAAGGGTCCCAGGTTCGATTCCGGTCAAGGGTATGTACCTTGGTTGCGGGCACATCCCCAGTGGGGAGTGTGCAGGAGGCAGCTGATGGATGTTTCTGTCTCATCGATGTTTCTAACTCTCTATCCCTCTCCCTTCCTCTCTAAAAAATCAATAAAATATATATAAAAAAAATAAAGTGTTTAAACCAGCGTTCACAAGTATCTTGAGATGGACCATGTTCACCATAAGCTTCCCCAAGTATACAATAACTTTTTCTTCAAAATAATGAATTAAAACTTCCCACAAATGCTCTTTTTTGGCACAAAATTCGACACTTTTAAGTGTAAAAATATCTATGATGTTAACACCTTCAGCAAATTTGACATCTGAAGTTTTGAAGCTTGCTGTCAATACAACAAAATAGCATACATATCAAATCACACATATATCAACACTAGAGGCCCAGCGCACGAAATTCGTGCACTGGGGGAGGTGTCCCTCAGCCCAGCCTGCACCCTCTCCAATCTGGGACCCCTTGGGGGATGTCCGACTGTCAGTTTAGTGGGATCGGGCCTAAACCGGCAGTCGGACATCCCTCTGACAATCCAGGACTTCTGGCCCCCAACTGCCTGCCTGCTTTATTACCCCTAACCACTTCTGCCTGCCAGCCTGATCTCTCCCTAACCACTCCCCTGCCAGTCTGATCGACGCCTAACTGCTCCCCTGCTGGCCCAGTCGCCCCCAACTGCCCTCCCCTACAGGCCTGGTCCCCCCAACTGCAGTCCCCTGCAGGCCTGGTCCCCCCAACTGCAGTCCCCTGCTGGCCTGGTCTCCCCTAACTGTCCTCCTCTGCAGGCCTGTTTGCCCCCCAACTGCCCTCCCCTACAGGCCCAGTCGCCCCTAACTGTCCTCCTCTGCAGGCCTGTTTGCCCCCCAACTGCCGTCCCCTGCTGGCCTGATCGACCCACAATTGCCCTCCCATGCCGGCCATCTTGTGGTGACCATCATGTGACAACATGGGCACAGCCATCTTGTGAGAGGGTGTGACAGTCAATTTGCATATTACCTCTTTATTATATAGGATATGTGTAACTCCATCTATTGAAAAAAATCTGCGTTATTAACTGGTACACCCAGTAGCTGCAGCAATCCTGAGAAAGAACAAAGTTGGAGGATCACAATACCAGACATCAAGTTATATTACAAAGCCACAGTTCTCAAAACTGCCTGGTAGTGGCACAAGAACAGACATATAGACCAATGGGACAGAACAGAGAACCTAGAAATCAAACCAAGCCATTATGCTCTATTAATATTTGACAAAGGAGGCAAGAGCATATAATGGAGTGAAGACAGTTTCTTCAATAAATGGTGTTGGAAAAATTGGACAGATACATGCAAAAAAATGAAACTAGACCACCAACTTACACCATACACAAGAATAAACTCAAAATGGATAAAAGACTTAAATGTAAGTCTTGAAACCATAAAAGTCTTAGAAAAAAAAGAACATAGGCAGCAAAATCTCAGACATCTCTTGTAGCAATATGTTTATGGATATATCTTCTAGGGCAGTGGTCAGCAAACTGTGGCTTGGCAAACCGCGGCTCGCGAGCCACATGCAGCTCTTTGGCCCCTCGAGTGTGGCTCTGCCACAAAATACTGGCTCTTCCACAAAATACCGATGTCTGCGCATGGGCCACGAAGTTTCAGTCACACTGTACGTGCGCGCCTGCACATGGTATTTTGTGGAAGAGCCACACTCAAGGGGCCAAAGAGCCGCATGTGGCTCGTGAGCCACGGTTTGCCAACCATGGTTCTAGGGTAAAGGAAACTAAGGAGAAAATAAATAAAATAAAACTACATCAAAATAAAAAGATCTGCACAGCAAAAGAAACCAACAAAACAAAAAGGGAGCCCACTGTATGGAAAAACATATTTGGCAATGATATATTTGATAGAGGGTCAATATCTAAAACATATATAAGGAGCTCATATAACTTAACGAAAGGAAGGCAAACAATCTAATTAAAAAATGGGCAAAGGACCCAAATAGACACTTCTCCAAAGTGGACATACAGATGGCTAAGAGACATGAGAAAATGCTTAAAGTCATTGATCATCAGACAGATGCAAATTAAAACAACAATGAGGTATTACCTCACACTTGTTGGAATGGCTACCATCAACAAATCAACAAATGACAAGTGCTGGCGAGGATGTGGAGAAAAGGGAACCCTAGTCCAATGCTGGGAATGCAGACTAGTGCAGTCATTATGGAAAACAATATGGAGTTACCTCAAAAAATTTAAAATGGAACTTCCATTTGACCCAGTGATCCCACTTCTAGGAATATATACTAAGAAACATGAAACTTCAATCAGAAAGAATGTATGTACCCCTATATTCATAGCAGCACAATTTACAATAGCTAAGATCTGGAAACAACCCAAGTGCCCATCAGTAGACGAATGGATAAAAAAGTTATGGTACATTTACACCATAAATGTCATGTAATGTCTGACATGACATTAGGATCAACAGAATGGAGTACTCTGTAGCGGTAAAAACAAAGAATCTCTTACCCTTTGAGACAACATGGAGGGACCTGGAGTGTATCATGCTACATGAAATAAGTCAGAGAAAAACAAGTATCCCATGATCTCACTCATATGTGGAAACTGATGAACAAAATAGATTCAGAGACATGGAAAGATGGAACAGAATGCAGAATCTTGGAGGGAAGGCAGGGGAGGGTAGGTGGGTGGGAGGTAATCAACCAAAGACCTGTATGCATATATGCATAACCCATGGACACAGACACAAGGGTGGTAAAGGCCTGGGGGGCGGGGTAGGCCGCAATGGGGGTGGAGGTTCAAAGGGGGCAAAAAGTAGACACATGAAATACTTTCAACAATAAATATTTAAAATAAATACACGAACAAAGAAACAAACTTGAGACATTTAAGCTTCAGGAACCAAGTGCAAGCCTCCAAAAGATAGGGCTGTCAGCATCAATAAGTTCTATCTTTCTGGAAAGGTCAATGTACACGGATCAACAGTCTTCTAAAAGAGAGTACTACACAGTGTGCATTAATAGTTGTTCATACCAATCATAAAGATCTTACATTCTGAACATCCTGCAAAGTCTTGTATTATCAGGAGTAGGCATGTAATTGCCAAAAAAATCAATGATAGGATTAACAGTTTGAAACTATCTCCAAAAGCACATATGGATCAGTGAAGCATTCACTAATCACTGAAAGCTGGTTTTGTAGAGTGTCCTAATACATAACAACTAGAATTTTAGCATGGTTGTGCTTGGAATAGTTTATATTTCAACAGCTAAAATATTGGGTCATAGAAAATTTATCTTTAAAGAACTGTAGAGGGCAGTAATTCCAATCTAATTTTTAAATAATGATGAAACCAAGGACCAGAGAGATTCATTTGTTTACCTATTTATCAACATTTATTGGAGATTAAGTAACTTGCCCAATTGTAGCATAGCCAGTAGTCACTTGTCCTCTTGACTGACTCTGCCGCTCTTTCTGCTGAATCAGATTTTGTATTTATTTCTCTGTGTAGGAATCTTTGCTGAAATCTTGCATACACCTTAATTCTGCTTCAGGTTTGTCTTACAAGTTAGAACTATAACAATAGAACTTCTCTGTTGGCCATATGATTTCATTACTTATTTTAAAATGTTAATGGGTGCATGTGCTTTCATTAGAATAGCAACTACAAATTAATTTTGAAATTTGACTATGCTCTCAGTTGATGGTTTTACAATATTTATTGTCTTTTTCTACATGAACAACTGTTAATCTACTTTTGCCCACCTCTGTATTTAGGACAGTGCAGTGGTATTAATGACAATAGACAGATGACTTAGTAAAGGATTAGGTTAATATGCAGGTCTAAATCTTTAATTAAGTAAACGTTCTAAAACACACACCACAATATGTATGTATATTTTAAGAAAGATAAGTTGTGAATTCTGTAGTGATTTTGGTGCTTCCTTTTTCACTTTGAAGGCTTTTACTAGTAAACTGAATACCATCTAAAAAAGCCACCATAGTATTTAAGGAAGCAGGAGCCCAAACATACTTACAAACTTACTTGTTTTTTTTCATCCTGTGTCTTACTTACTTATTTAGATATTATGCAAGAATGATTCATTTTATATTTTTAAATTTATCTTTATTGTTGAAAGTATTATAGATGCCACCCCCCCCCCCCCCACTGACCCTTTCCACCCCACTTGTTCCCCACCCCTCTCTTTCCAGGCCTACCAGGCCTGTGTCTTTTTAATCCTTACCTGAGGAGGATATTTTTTCCATTGATTTTTTTTTTTAAGAGAGAGAGAGTGGAATGAAGAAGGAGAGACAGAGAAACACTGATGTGAGAGAGACACATCAATTGATTACCTCCTGCATGCACTCCCCTCCCCCCACCATGGCCAGGAGCCTGCCCCGAGGTACATGCCCTTGACTAGAATCGAACTCAGGGCCCTTCAGTCCGTGGGCCAACGCTCTATCCACTGAGCCAAACAGGCTAGGGCCAGGCCTGTGTCTTGAATAGAGCAGAATGTTTATTTAATCTTTATTGCCTATCCTGAGCTATTTCTCATAGAAGTGGTCTCCAAAATACAGTGTACTTGATTCAAGAAGTGCACACACAAAAAAAACTTGTATTTATAATTTTTATCTTAGGGAAATGAACATAAGCTAATTTGCTAATTTTTAATAGAAGAGTTGATGGAATGTAAGTATATAACTTATAGTATGAATATTTGTGAAAGTAGACACTAATTGTAGGAGGTGCAATAAAAAAGCGTGCCAAAATTGATTGTGGGATAAAGGTTGTTAGGTTTACAGATAGATCATCAGGGCTTTCCCCTAGAAATTTCGACTCAGTAGGTTTCAACTGGGGCCTGGAAATCTGTTACTTAACAAGACCTCCAAGTGTTTCTTATTTTCAGCCAAGTTTAGGAAATTAGCAGTAGACCTGCTTTCCCATATCTTGACTTTGGCCTAAGTGCAGTTCAAATATTAATGGCTGTATGATTGGTGCCTCACTTACCCTAATACAGCTAGAAAGATGGGTTGTCCAAGGGCTTAGCAGCTAAGCTACAGCTCACCTTATTTCTTGTGCTTTGATTGGACCAAAAGCCAGCTTGAATTTTAGAGGCACCAATATTGTGTCTAGTGTAATTTAGGATTTTGTTTACCTTGATGTTTGAAATTGATGACTGTTTTCAACCATGAAGCTGCTGCCACAGGTCATTACTATCTTCCATGTGTTAAAAAAAGCATGTATTTTTTTTTAATGCTCTAACATGCTGTCACATGGAAATCTAGAAATAAATTTTATGCTGAGGCAATTGGGTGTCCTAAAATAAAATATTTATTCAAAATGTTAAAAAAAATATAGAAGAAATAATAGCTAGCATTTATTAGATGTTTGCCATATACCAGGTATTATACCAAGCACTTTTCAATACAGTTTATTATTTAATCCTCACAACAATCCTACGAAGGAGGTGTTTTTACTATTCTTTTTGCAGAGGAGTTCATTGAAGTAACACAGAGAGGTTAAGGAAAAGTAACTTGCCCATTGTTTATAGGGATTTTGTTTGCTTGCTTGTTTGCTCATTTTAATTTGGGAATGTCCTAAATGACTTTTAGGTGAACTTATTTTCTTCGACTTCTTTGACTGAATGATTCTTTATCTTGAAATCTGATTTCTTCTATTGCCTCATTCTCATAAAACAAAACCTCTTATATATTTTAACAAGGAATATGAAGTAACATATAGATATACTTTGGAACATTCAAATGATGAAAGAATATGACAATTTAATAAAAGCAAAGTTTATTGTCACTTTGAGTATGTAGCTTAGTGATTTATCTGGGGATTGATATCTATGACTATACATAGAGGGGTGGGCAAAAGTAGATTTACAGTTGTAATACAAATAAGTAACACAATAATTAATAGAACAACAATAAAATCTGTGTTTCACATACTCAACAACTGTAAAGCTACTATTGCCCACCCCTGGATATTGTTTTATCCTGAAGCTTTGTTTTATAACTGTTACTAATTTTTTAATGTCTGGGGATTTTTTTTTTTTTTTTTTTTTTGAGAATGGAAAGAAATTCTGGCAGTTGTTTGTTTTAATTGATGCACAATTTATTAAAATTTTTAACATTGCCAGTTTTAACATCTAGTTTTTTCTTAAGCTCAATTTATGCATTTAAAAAATAAATTTATTTTTATTTATTTTTTTTACAGATACGTAGATTTTATTTTACAAAAGTGGGATAATTGGGAACACATATTTCTGCAACTTACTTTTCTCACCGTGGACATTTCTCAAGTCAGAAATACAATCTACCTCATTTTTTTTTTTTAATTTTGTTTTATTGCTTAAAGTATTACAAAGAGTATTACATATGTCTCCTTTTTTTCCCCCTTTATCTTCCCCTGGCCTCCCCTACTCCCCAGTGTTTTATTAACTCCACTAGGCTTCAGTTAATCTCTTTAAATTACCAAATTAAATACCCTGAAACATTTTAAAACACAACAATGGACAAAGTAAAATAAGTCAAAAAGCATAATCAAAAAAACAAAACAAAAAAAGAACGAAAAGCATAATCAAACAATTAAATATTGTAAATCTAAATCTAATAAATCAAATTTATAAATTCAGTAAACCAAGTTCTCCTAAATATTAAACATTGCTTACTAACTTGTTACGTAATTCATATTATAATCACAAATCTGAGATAATTCTCTAAAAACATTTCAAATATCTTAAAAAAAACACAACAGAATATGCATAAACAATTTATCAACTAATGCCCAACTTACCAATACATTTTTATCTTAAACCAAATGCAAAGTCTTCATACTAGCATTATAGGTCCAATTCATTCCTTAAGCCTGTCATTTTTCGTCCCAAGACTACAAATGTACTTGCACAACAAAGTAGAATAGAATTTTCATCTTTCAACCTTGTACCACAACTAGGATAATACATTTGGGATTGGGCAGGGCACCTATGTGTACTTGTCAACCAGAGTCTGCATTGGACCCTTCTACCCTTCTTATTGTCAGGCTTTTGCTTGCCCTTGTTAACAGAAACCTCGTGAGCCTCATGTAAATTTAAGTAAGCATTTAAGTTATACATTTTTGCAACCTGGTTCTTTTCCTAGAAATGATGCATCCTGTGTTTCCATTTGGTTTTTGCAACCTGGTGGTTTTCCTAGAAATGATGCATCCATTAAGTTTTTTTCTTACATTTTAGCAATGCGATTTTCTTCCTAGAAATAATTCATTCCTTAAGTTTTTTCCTTAGGTTACACTTCATCCCCATTATAATGGGATTTCCTAAGTCCAGTTATGTACAAACTGTGTAACCTTTGACATTAAAGTTAACTTGTGTACTAATGGGTTTTGACACCCTACATAGGTTACTTAACAACCCTTTCTCTTTTATAATTTAATAACTGCCTCATTGGCCATCAGTCATTTTATTCACAATAATGATCAAGTTTAATTTTTAACCCCTTTAAATTCATAAAGCGAAAAATGATTTTTCTCTCCTAGGAATGCCAGAATCACCTCCGCAGATATGGAAATGTGAATCTGGAACTGGTGACTCGAATCATTAGAGATGGTGGCCCATGGGAAGATCCAGTGTTGCAAGCTGTTCTTAAAGCCCAGCCAGCATCTCAAGAGATAGGTACTTCAGGAAACTCAAAATCAAAACCAACATTTATGAGAAGCAAACACAATTTCATTATCTCACTAGAGCTGTATTAGTGATTTTTCTTTATTTTATAATATTGAGTAAGAATTATGTATTTTTACATGAAATGTGTTTAATTTGTTGTACTAATGTGCCCTAAGAGTGATTTTTGACACTAGACTTGGATACATTTATTTCTAGTAATTTCCCATTCTAATGGGAATTAACATATTTACTGTCCAGATGTTACTTACAGAGAGTTCATTTGCTTTTGTCACTGCAGTTATAGTTTAAATATCTATTTAAGTTGCCAAACCCTTTTAAAACAAAACATCCTGCTTAAGAACTTGAGATCTCCCTTATACAGAAGCAGCTGTGAGAGCTATAACTCATCCAATTTTTATCACTATTACTGTATATCCCACACCTAGCCCAGTGCCTGGTAGAGAGTAGGTGCTTAATATATGTTGATTGAATGAATGACCACATGATGACTGTATAAGTGAATGCGTGACTAAATTTCAATTCCGAATACTGTAGAGCAGTATTTCCCACACTTCATCCATTAATAGAAGTTGAATTTTCCCTCATCCCTTTACCGCCTGCATACTTCTTTGGCATCACCTCCTCTTAAACCTAGATGTACAGTGGTTCCTGTGGGCCAGAATTTTCTTTTGAGGAAGGAGGCTCTGTCAACTGCTTCTTACATATTATTCCTAAGCCACAGCTGATCACCAAAGCTTAGAATATAGAGCTGAGTAGTAGTGAATAAACACAAAACTGTGAAAAACATTTGAATGTATGGAGAGCCTAAGGAGTACAATTTTAAGATTGCCAAAAGGAAAAGACAAGAACTCCTAGCTCTGGAACAATTCAGACCTTGGTCTGGTGAGAAAGACACTTCATACCACAGACTGTGCTCTGTGGGTTAGGATCTGTCCATTTGTCCCAGGTTAAGGGGTGAGGGTAGGGGTGGGTTGTGGGTAGAGTTGAGTGGAGAAGGAGCTGTGATTCTTGGGCTTAAGAGCAAGCCAACCAGATACAAGTGTGGAGGCTGATGGCAGAGATGTGAGAGAAGATGAAAGTAAGGCCAGAAGAAGTAGCACAAAGCAGTGGGATGAGATGGGAGATAAGACAAAATAGGAGGAAAGGGCTGAAATATATATGTGGCAGTGTTATATACCCAAGGGATACAAATGAGACGAACTTGGTATGAGGGTCTGGAGAAGGAATAAAAGAACGGAAGCAGCTGGAACTGAGGAGGAAGAGTTGGATGGCTGAGGAAAGGTAGAGTCAAATACAGGTAAGGCAAAGGTGACTAGCTGAAGGAAACTATGAGGAGACTAGGGAATGAGGCAAGAGCAGGGTAGGAGATAGACAAGACAGAGCTTCCAAAGGAGTGAAAAGTTAGGGCTTTTAGGAGAGCTTTTAGGCTTCTCTGAGTAGGAGCAAGAACAAACATGAGTTGCTTTGAAGTCTGATGGCCTTAATATATGTATATATAGTTCTTCACACATAGTCCTTTAATACTTACAGTGACATACCTCACTCAGGGTAAAGCTGCTCTAGAGCCTCATTAATATGAATGACTCTTCTCTGGTTGGTGATCATTAGGGTAAAAACTAGTGTGAGGTTTATCTTTGCATTAAGTGAACAGATGAGTATCTGTTGATCATATGTTGGAAACAGAACTGCAAGGCAAATGTTGGCACCCGAATAAAACATCACTCATAAGTATTTTAGAAGCTAATGATTAAACACATAACTAATTAAAATACTTGGGGTCCAATAGGATATATGTGTTCTAGTTCCTGCTTTGCCACTTAACTTTTGTCTTTGGGCAAGTCATTTGACCTCTCTGAGACTCAGTTTTGTGATCTGTAAAACAAATACTATGATAACTACCATAAGGATGTTTTTAGGTCTAAATAAACTTAGTAGATAAAGGTGTTTGCATACTTTTTAATTGTGTAAAACCAAGTATTTGTTAGTAATTATTCTTAGTGATACATGAGCACATATTAATAAGCATTCCTTTTGGCTTAATCTTTTGTTGACAAGTAATAAAATGTATTTCTTTCATGATTTAACTTTTTCATTAATTCAGATTTATTTCTCTATAATTAATCAGTAATGAAAATATTGAGCACTAAGATCAGAGTACATAATCTTAGACTAGAAATTACATACCCCATGTTATTTGAAACATTTTAACATATTAGTGAACTGAAAAATAAATATTTCAGGTTTTTTACTTTTTAGACTGAGAAGAAATCAACAGGTATTTCTTGAGCACTGTTTTGTTGTCACTTTTATTTCCGTTTTTCCAATATATCTTTTTTCACAAATAAACTCTTACTAAGAAAATGCTATTTAATTAAATAACTAGTTAATCTAATTAAATGCCACATGTTAGTGATAAAGTTTCAAGCAATAATCAAGAGTTTGAGAGAATCCTTTCTTGAGAGTAATACGAGTCTGTTCTCTATTTAATACAGTGAACAAATACTTAAGTTCGGAAAATCCACTATTCTTTGAACTACGTGCCAGATACCTAATTGCTTGTGAACGCATACCCGAAGCAATGGCTCTTATTAAATCTTGTATAAATCACCCAGAAATCAGCAAAGACTTGTATTTCCATCAAGCACTCTTCACATGTCTATTTATGTCACCTGTAGAAGAACAGCTATTCCGGGAGGTATTGTTTAAGATTTTGTTTGTTTGTCTATCATCATTTTAACCTTATAATAAAAAACAGGGAAAAATATAGCCGAATCTTGTTAAATTCCTTTTTATAGTAATACCAAAGGTTTTCAGATTAAATTATTTTGATGTGTTCTCTTTAACACCATTCTTTAAGCTCATGTTAAATTAGACCAGTGGTTGGCAAACTGGCTCGCGAGCCACATGCGGCTCTTTGGCCCCTTGAGTGTGGCTCTTCCACAAAATACCACGTGTGGGTGCGCACGTACAGTGCAATTGAAACTTCATGGCCCATGCCCAGAAGTTGGTATTTTGTGGAAGAGCCACACACAAGGGGCCAAAGAGCCACATGTGGCTCGCGAGCCACAGTTCGCCGACTACTGAAAAATCTGATATTAACAAATGATGAAATTAACAAAACATTAATAAGCTTCATTTTATTCATTTTAATCCTCACCCGGGGATACATTTATTGATTTTTAGAGAGAAAGGAAGGGGGAGAGAAAGAAACACTGATGTGAGTGAAAAATATGGGTCAGTTGCCTTCCAACCAGGGATCGAAACTACAACCTAGGTATGTGCCCTGACCAGGAATTGAACCCACAACCTTTTGGTGTATACGTCAACCAACTCAGCCACCTAGCCAGGACAGCGATAAGCATTATTTATGTTGAGTTTCTGGTGTGACAGAGGTCAAATAAAAACTGAGAACCATTATGATTTTGCCTTTTAAATAAAATATTTAAAAATTAAAATTTTCATGTTTGTTATTTTTTTTTCAAGATGAAAGAATCTTTTCCTAATATGGATCCTACCTACCTATAAGTTATAAACATTAATGAGATTAAAAGTAACTGTAAACTATAGGTGCTATATAGAAAAATATGAAGCTATGAAAAATTTTCTGTACAATTCATCATTGTCTTTGTAGAAGAAAACTAAACATCTAATTTCTTCTGAATGTTTAAACACTTATTGCAACTAGCTTTTAGATATTTTTTAATGACATGAACTAATTTTTCTTTTCCTCTTATAGCATTTATTGAAAACTGATTGTAAGAGTGGAATTGATATCATCTGTAACACTGAAAAAGAAGGCAAGACTATGTTAGCCTTGCAACTCTGTGAATCTTTTCTTATTTCACAGCTCCAGAATGGGGATATGTATTGTATCTGGTAAGTGTTCCTAATATAGAAATTAAAGTAAGACGGGGAACAGAAAAATTGGTTAGCAGAGTTTGGACTTTATATTTTTTTAAAAAGTTATGTGAAAATGTTAAGCAAGAAGCAATAATGCCTAAATATTAAAAAAGAAAATGATCAGGTACTAGTAATTGATATTGTAAATGTTTAAGGTATGTGTTATAATGAAACAATCATGTTTTAAATTAAATTTGGAGTGTTAGCTTGTTTGTTTTTTAATTTAAGACAGTTTTTTAGAGCAGTTTTAATTAACAGCAAAACTGAAAGGGAGGTACAGACATTTTCCATATACCCCCTGCTCCCACACATATATATCAATATCACTCACCAGAATGGTACATTTTTTATCAAGGATGAATCTCCACTGATTCATTATAATCACCCAAAGTTGACAGTTCACTCTCGGTGTTATATATTCTACGGGTTAAACAAACATATAATTACATATCTATCATTGTAGTATCATACAGAGTATTTTCACTGCCCTAAAAATCTTCTGAGCTCTAACTCATCTCTCTCTGATCCCCACCTTTGGAAAGCACTGATCTTTTTACTGTCTTCATAGTTTTGCCTTTTCAGAGTATCAGCTAGTTGGGATCATACATGTAGTCTTCTCAGAATGGCTTTTACGTTAGTACTATACATTTACGGTTCCTCCATGTCTTTTCATAGTTTGATAGCTCATTAGTGCGAAATAATATTCCCTTGTCTGATGTACCACAGTTTATTTATCTATTCACATACTGAAGGACATCTTGGTTGTTTCCAAGTTTTGTCAGTTATGAATAAAGCTGCTATAAACGATCTGTGTGCAGGTTTTTTTGTGTGGACATGTTTGCAACTCCTTTGGGTAAAAATACCAAGGAGCACTATTGCTGGAACATATAATAAGAGTATGTTTAGTTTTATAAGATACAGCCAAACTGTCTTCCAAAATGGCTGTACCATTTCTTATTCCCACCAGCAATTTATGAAAATTCCTGTTGCTCATCTTCACCAGTATTTGTGGTCAGGGTTCCAGATTTTGGCCCTGCTAATAGGTGTACAGTAGCATCTCATTGTTGTTTCAATTTGCATTTCCCTGATGTCATATGATGTGGAGCATCTTTTTATAATCTTTCTTGCCATCTGTATATCTTCTTTGGTGAGGTGTCTGTCCATTAAGATTTTTGGCCCATTTTTTCAGTCGAGTTGCTTGTTTTCTTATTGTTGAGTTTTAAGAGTTCTTTGTATATTGTGGATAATAGTCATTTATCAGTTGTCTTTTATAAATGTTTTCTCCCAGTCTGTGTCTTGTCTTTTAATTTTTTTTTATATTGTCTTTTACAGAGAAGAGGTTTTTAATTTTAATGAAATTTTATTTCTTTCATGAATCATGTTATTGGTGTTTTGTCCAAAATGGTATCACCATACCCAAGTCATCTAAGTATTATCCTATCTTAATTTCTAGAAGTATTATAATTTTGCATTTTATGTTTAGGTCTATGGTCCATTTTGAGTTATTATTCATGAAAGTTATAAGGTCTGTGTCTAGATTCATTATTTTTCATGTGGATGTCCAGTTCTAGCATCATCTGTTGAAGAGACTACCTTTGCTCCATTCTATTGCCTTTGTTCCTTTGTTTAAGATCAATTGACTATATTTATGTGGGTCTATGTCAGGGCTCTGTATTCTGTTCCATTGATCTATTTATTCTTTCACAATACAACAGTGTCCTCATTACTTTAGCTTTATAGTAAAACTTGAAGATAGATAGATTAATCCTCCAACTTTGCTATTCTTCAATTTTATTTTGGCTATTCTGGATCTTTTGCTTCTCCATATAAACTTTAGAATCAGTTTGTCAATATCCATAAAATGACCTGCTGGGATTTTGATCAAGATTGCATTAAATCTAGAGATCAAGTTGGGAAGAAACAACATTTTGATAATATTGTGTCTTTTTTTTTTTTTTAATTAAATCTTTATTGTTCAGATTATTACATTTGTTCCTCTTTTCCCCCCCATAACTCCCCTCCTCCCAGTTCCCACCCCACCCTCAGCCCTCACTCCCCACCCACTGTCCTCATCCATAGGTGCACGATTTTTGTCCAGTCTCTTCCCGCATCTCCCACACCCCTTTCCTCCCCCCAAGAATAGTCAGTCCATTCCCTTTCTATGTCCCTGATTCTATTATAATCACCAGTTCATTCTGTCCATCAGATTATTTATTCACTTGATTCTTAGATTCACTTGTTGATAGATGCGTATTTGTTGTTCATAATTTGTATCTTTACCTTTTTCTTCCTCTTCCTCTTCTTAAAGGATACCTTTCAGCATTTCATATAATCCTGGTTTGGTGGTGATGAACTCCTTTAGCTTTTCCTTATCTGTGAAGCTCTTTATCTGACCTTCAATTCTGAATGATAGCTTTGCTGGATAAAGTAATCTTGGTTGTAGGTTCTTGGCATTCATCACTTTGAATATTTCTTGCCACTCCCTTCTGGCCTGCAAAGTTTCTGTTGAGAAATCAGCTGACAGTCGTATGGGTATTCCCTTGTAGGTAACTGAGTTTCTTTCTCTTGCTGCTTTTAAGATTCTCTCTTTGTCTTTTGGTCTTGGCATTTTAATTATGATGTGTCTTGGTGTGGTCCTCTTTGGATTCCTTTTGTTTGGGGTTCTCTGTGCTTCTTGGACCTGTAAGTCTATTTCTTTCACCAGGTGGGGGAAGTTTTCTGTCATTATTTCTTCAAATAGGTTTTCAATATCTTGCTCTCTCATCTTCTGGCACCCCTATAATTCTGATGTTGGTACGCTTGAAGCTGTCCCAGAGGCTCCTTACACTATCTTCGTATTTTCGGATTCCTTTTTCATTTTGCTTTTCCGGTTGGGTGTTTTTTGCTTCTTCACATTTCAATTCTTTGACTTGATTCTTGCGCTCCTCTGTTCTGCTGTTGGGTGTCTGTATAATATTTTTTATTTCAGTCAGTGTATGCTTAATTTCTAGTTGGTTCTTTATCACAACATTGAGGGTCTCATTAGATTTCTTGAGGATCTCACTACATTTATCGGCAGTTTGTTGTTGTTTTTTTAATTGCTTAAAGTATTACAAAGGGTATTACATATGAGTCCATTTTATCCCCCCGCCCTAGACAGTCCCCTAGCCTCCCCTATCCCCCAGTGTCTTATGTCCATTGGTTATGCTTATATGCATGCATACAAGTCCTTTAGTTGATCTCTTACCCCCTTACCTCCTGCCCCCCAACCCTCCCCGGCCTTCCCGCTGCAGGTTGACAATCTGTTTGAGGCAGCTCTGCCTCTGTATCTATTATTGTTCAAAAGTTTATAATGGTCTCTATTATCCATGAATGAGTGAGATCATGTGGTATTTTTCCTTTATTGACTGGCTTATTTCACTTAGCATAATGCTCTCCAGTTCCATCCATGACGTTGCAAATGGTAAGAGTTCTTTCCTTTTTAGAGCAGCATAGTATTCCATCGTGTAGATGTACCACAGTTTTCTAATCCATTCATCTACTGACAGGCACTTAGGCTGTTTCCAGATCTTAGCTATGGTGAATTGTGCTGCTATGAACATAGGGGTGCATATATCCTTTCTGATTGGTGTTTCTGGTTTCTTGGGATATATTCCTAGAAGTAGGATCACAGGGTCAAATGGGAGTTCCATTTTCAGTTTTTTAAGGAAACTCCATACTGTCTTCCATAGTGGCTGCACCAGTCTGCATTTCCACCAGCAGTGCACAAGTGTTCCTTTTTCTCCACATCCTCTCCAGCACTTGTCGTTTGTTGATTTGTTTAGAAAATTATTGAAAGACCTTAAAAGTGTGGTTTTGCGCTCTATATCTTCCATTTCTTACATCTGCGTCCTGTTTCTTTGTCTCCGCATTTTTTATGCTTTCTTGGTGCAACCCCTAGTGGTCTTTATGCGCAGTCTTGTTGTAGTTAAGCCTAGATTGTTGTAGGTATCACTGGCGGGGATTTGACCTCCAGGCCAACTGGCTGTGAGAATCGGCTGTGTCTGCAGTGAGAGAACTTCTGTCCTCTAGGGAGGTGCTAATCTAGCCTTTGCCTGAGGCTATCCAGCAAATGCCTCTGTGCAGGGCTTGGGCGGGGCGGGTCTCAACAGGGTGGGCTGGAGCGAGCAGTTATGGCTGCTCTCAGTCCTGTCCCCAGGGGCTCTGCCTCTCAGAGTCCCACAACCGCTGCAAACCTCGGAGAAAAAGCTGCCTTCGAGTTCCGACCGAAGCCAGACAGTCCCGCTTCGCCCGTTTGAGTCTGGGTCCTAAAGGCGTGCCCGGATCTGGAGCTCAGAGTCTGCGACTTCCTCCCGATTGAAAACGCCACTCCCTGGCAGACAGCACCCCACCGATTTTCACAGCTAGATGGTATGTGGGTACCCTCCTCAGTTTGGTGTTCTCTGCTGGGGAGCCCAGCTTTGGGATTAGATCCCAGAGGCACTCCTCACCCCCCCACCCCCACCCCAGCCCCCAGCTGAAATATCTCTTTGGGACTTCAGTTGCCATCCGCCCCTCCTACCAATCTCTATGCAGTCTCCTCCTTCGGTCCTTGGGTAACAGGGTGAGTTTTCCGTTGATTATTCAGGAAGCCTTTCTATATTTCAGTTGTAATTCCAGCTTATTCTTGGGAGCATGTTTATCTACACCTACATTCTTGCTGGTTCAGCTCTTCTTCTCAATATTGTGTCTTTCTATCCTGGAAATATCTCTCCTTTTATTTAGTTGATTAAATTCACCTGAGTTGTGTAGTTTTCCTCACAAATTTTGTGCCTATTTGTTTAATTTTTAACTAAGTATTTTGTTTCTTAGGTACTAATGTAAATGGTATTGTGTATTAGTTTCAAAAAAACATTTTAAGAATTACTTAAAAGTTATTAGTAGGATATGTAACTTAGAACGTATTATGAGTGTTTTTAGGACCTACTCTTAGAGTAGTGTTAGGTGAAACCATGAATAATTATTATAAAAGATTCTAATAACTTCTGTCCCGCTCCCTCAACACACATACACACAAACTTTAACACTTTGACATTTCATTAATTTTGAAGGAAAAACTAGATTTCATTTGCTGAATATAATAATCTGAAATGATATGGGCTATAAACATTTTTTATCAATGCTTTTGAATTTTAAATATTTAAAACAATAGCTCAAAGGGGGATTTAAGCTAAACTCATTTAATATTCTTGTTTTACAGATTAAAATCTTCAGAATAAGAGATAAATAGGTCATTAGTAACAGAACTGTGTCTAAAAACTAGTGGATTATCTTCTAGGAGAGAATACTTTAGTTAGATTATGTAAGTTTTTATTCAAAAGTTTTCCTGGTAAGTTGGAATTTCAAATACACTTAAGTATCATTTCTTGATAAGTAGTATTCCAAAACAGAATATAGTCATGACTATTATAGTAGACTAGAGGCCTGTTGCACGAAAAGATTCATGCAATAGGCCTTCCCTTCCCCTGGCTGCCAGCACCAGTTTTCCCCCAGCACCCAGGACCCAGGCCTTGGCTCCGGCCGGAGCTGCCTTCAAAGCCTTCACTGCTCCGGCCAGAGCCACCTTCAGTCTTCGCTCCACAGCTTTGGGCCATATGCAAATTAACTGTCATCTTTGTTGGCGGTTAATTTGCATATTGTGCTGATTAGCCAATAGGAGGCGTAGCGAAGGTATGGTCAGTTACCCTGTTTGTCTATTATTAGATAGGATTAGAAGCCCGATGCACAAAATTCGTGCAAGGGGCTTGGCCCTTGCAGCTGCAGTGGCTTCCTTGGCCCTCACAGCCCCTGCTTCTTCCAGAAGATCATCCGGAAAGATGTCCAGAAGATCGTTGGGCTGTCCAGTCTTATTAATATATTATGTTTTTATTATTATAGATTGCTTCCTATGAGGATAGGCATGTTCTTTGCCCTTGGCTTTATTAAACTATCTAAACAGGATGTCTTCAGTCTTTTCATATTGTTAAGTAAATTGGAATTGTGTAAACAACAACAGAGAGGAAAACATTTTACTTATTTTCTTGGCTAACCAATTTCTACTCTTTAAGGAAGGAAATTAAAAATAGAACAGGACCTATCCTTCCCACTCCTGGCCGTTATCACCCTCCAAGAATAGAGCTGCGAAATGCAACTTCCAGCTGCCTAACTGGAAAGGAATCTTTAGCCTACTTCTTGGTCCTTTCTTCTGAGTAGGCTGAGTTCTCATAGTCTGCCCTCATTTCTTCTACCTCTCCTCTATTTTTTTTTTTTTATTGTCTGAAGTTTTACATATGTCTCCTTTTTTCCTCAATTGACCTTCCCCCCACACCCATGCCCCAACTGCCCCAGTGTCTGTGTCCATTGGTTATGCTAATATGCATGCACATAAGTCCTTTAGTTGCTTTCTAACTCCCCTCCCCTACCATTTGTCTCTAGATTGATCTATTCTTGTTCATCAAATTATGTTGATCATTATATCCCACATATGAGTGAGATCATGTGATATTTATCTTTCTCCAACTGTTTAATTTCACTTAGCATAATGCTCTCCAGTTCCATCCATGTTGTTGCAAATGGTAAAAGTTCCTTCTTTTTTATAGCGGCATAGTATTCCATTGTGTAAATGTACCACAGTTTTTTAATCCACTCATCTGCTGATGGGCACTTACGCTGCTTCCAAATCTTAGCTATTGTAAATTGTGCTATGAACATAGGGGTGCATGCATCCTTTCTGATTGGTGTTTCTGGTTTCTTGGGATATAGTCCTAGAACTGGGGTTATTTGGTCAAATGGGAGTTCCATTTTTAACTTTTTGAGGAAACGCCATACTGTCTTCCACAGTGGCTGCACCAGTCTGCATTCCCACCAGCAGTGCACGAGGGTTCCTTTTTCTCCACATCCTCGCCAGCACCAGTCGTTTGTTGATTTGTTGATAATAGCCATTCTGACAGCTGTGAGATGGTATCTGATTGTTGTTTTGATTTGCATCTCTTGGATGATTAGTGACTTTGAACATGTTTTCATATGTGTCTGGGCCTTCTATATGTCCTCTTTCAAAAAGGGTCTATTTAGATCCTTTGACCAATTTTTGATTGGATCAATTATTTTCCTTTTGTTAAGTTGTATGAGTTCTCTGTAAATGTTGGAAATTAAACTCTTATCTGAAATAACATTGGCAAATATGTTCTCCCGTCCAGTGGGCTTTCTTGTTGTTTTGTTGATGGTTTCTTTTGCTGTGCAGAAGCTTTTTATTTTGATGTAGTCCCATTTGTTTATTTTCTCCTTAGTTTCCATTGCCCTAGGAGCTTTGTCTATAAAAATATTGCTACAACATATGTCTGCTATTTTGCTGCCTATGGAGTCTTGTAGAATTTGTATGGTTTCCTATCTTACATTCAAGTCCTTTAGCCATTTTGAATTTATTTTTGTGTATGGTGTAAGTAGGTGGAATAGTTTCATTTTTGTGCATGTATCTGTCCAATTTTCCCAACACATTTATTAAAGAGACTGTTTTGACTCCATTGTATGTTCTTGCCTCCTTTGTCAAATATTGAGCATAATGGCTTGGGTCGATTTCTGGGTTCTCTGTTCTGTTCCATTGGTCTATATGTCTGTTCTTGTGTCAGTAACAGGCAATTTTGAGAACCATGGTTTGGTAATATAGCTTGATCCCTCCAACTTTGATCTTCTTTTTCTGGCTTGCTGCAGCTATTTGGGGTCTTTTTTTATCCCAGATGAATTTTTGGAGAGTTTGTTCTAGATCTTTGAAATATGCCATTGGTATATTAATGGGGATTGCATTGAATCTGTAGATTGCTTTTTGTAGTATGGACATTTTAATGATGTTGATTCTACCAATCCATGAACATACCATGTTTATGTCTTCCTCTGTCTCTTTTTTCAATATCCTGAAGTTTTCCGAGTACAGGTCTTTACATCCTTAGTTAAGTTTATTCCTAGGTATCTTAATTTTTTGGTGCAATGGTAAATGGGATTTTTTTTCTTTTCGTTTCTCTTTCTGTGAGTTCATTATTGGTGTATAAAAAGGCCATAAATTTCTGGGTGTTAATTTTGTATCCTGCTATATTGCCAAATTCATTTATTAAGTCTAGTAGTTTTTTGATGAAGTCTTTGGGGTTTTCTATGTATAGTATCATGTCATCTGTGAATAAGGACATTTTTCTTCTTCTTTTCCAATTTGGATGCCTTTTATTTCTTCTTCTTGTCTGATTGCTGTGGCTAGCACTTCCAGTGCTATATCGAACAGGAGTGGTGAAAGTGGGCATCCCTGTCTTATTCCTGTTCTTAGGGGAAATGTGTTTAGTTTTTGCCCTTGAGTATGATGTTGGCTGTAGGTTTGTCATATAAGGCTTTTATTATATTGAGGTATGATCCCTCTATTCCCACTTTGCTGAGAGTTTTTATCAAGAAAGGGTGTTGGATTTTGTAAAATGCTTTTTCTGTATTGATTGATATGATTATGTGATTTTTGTCTCTGAGTTTCTTTATGTGATGTATCATATTTATTGATTTGCGAATACTGTACCATCCTTGCATCCCCGGAATAAATCCCACTTGGTCATGGTGTATGATCTTTCTAATGTAATGCTGAATCCAATTTGCTAGAATTTTGTTGAGGATTTTAGCATTTTTATTCATCAAGGATATTGGCCTGTAGTTCTCTCTCTCTCTTTTTTTTTTTTTTTTTTTGTGGTGTCTTTAACTGGTTTTGTGATTAGGCTAATGCTGGCTTCATAGGAAGAGCTTGGAAGTGTGCCTTCCTCTTGAATTTTTTTGAATAGTCTGACAATAGGTTTTAGTTCTTTGAATGCTTGGTAGAACTCCCCTGTAAAGCTGTCCGCACCAGGGCTTTTGTTTGCTGAAAGATTTTTTTATCGCTGCTTCAATTTCTTTCATAGTTATCAGCCTATTCAGGTTTTTTGTTTCTTCCTGATTGAGTTTTGGGAGCTTGTACTTTTCTAAGAATATGTCCATCTCATCTAGGTTGTCCATTTTGTTGGAATAGAGTTGTTCAAAGTATTTTTTCATAACCGTTTGTATTTCTGTGGGATTGGTTGTTAGTTCACCTGTTTCATTTCTGATTTTGTTTATTTGGGTCCTCTCTCTTTGCTTCTTGGTGAGCCTGGCTAGAGGTTCATCAATCTTGTTTATCCTTTCAAAGAACCAGCTGTTGGTTTTGCTGATCTTTTGTATTTTTTTTTTTTTTTTTTTGTCTATATGTTATCCTCGCTCTGATCTTTATTATTTCACTCCTTCTGCTTATGCTGGGCTTTTCTTGTTTCTAACTTTGAGTTGTATGTTTAGATAATTTATTACCATTGTTTCTTGTTTTTTTTAGATAGGCATGTAGAGCTATGAACTTCCCTCTCAAGACTGCTTTCACTGTGTCCCACAGATTTGGGATTGTTGTGTTTTCATTATCATTTGTTGCCATGATGCTTTTTATTTCTTCTTTGATCTCTTTGGTAACACAGTCATTGTTTAGTAGCATGCTATTTAGCCTCCAGGTATTTGATTTAATTGTTTTTATGGTAGTTGATTTGTAGTTTTTTCCCTTGTGATCTGAGAAGATGATTGATATGATTTCTAATTTCTTGAATTTGAAGAGACTTTGTCTGTGTCCCAATATGTGGTCTGTCTTTGAAAATGACCCATGTGCACTTGAGAAGAATGTACATTCTGTGGCTTTCGGTGAAATGTTCTGAAGATATCAATTAATTCCATCTGATCTAGTGAGTCATTTAGGATTGCTGTTTCTTTGCTGATTTTTTGTTAGAGGATTTGTCCAGGGGTGTTAGTGGGGTATTAAAGTCCCCTACTATGACTGTATTGCTGTCAGTCTCTCCCTTGATATCCTCCAGAAGTTTATGTATTTGGGTGCTCCTGTATTGGGTGCATATATGTTTACCCGAGTTATATCTTCTCGTTGAATTTCTCCCTTCAGTATTATGAAGTGGCCTTCCTTATTTCTTGTTATGGCCTTCACTTTGAGGTCTAATTTGTCGGATATAAGTATTGCTACCCCAGCTATTTTTTCATTTGCATTTGCCTGAAAAACCTTTTTCCATCCCTTCACCATCAGTCTGTGTGAGTCCTTTGTTCTAAGCTGGGTTTCCTGTATACAGCAGATATATGGATCATGTTTGCTTATCCACTTAGCTACCCTATGTCTTTTGATTGGGGCATTTAACCCAAAATTATTAATGATAGGTATTTGTTTGTCACCATTTTTATTCTTTATGTCTGTGTTCCTTCTTCCCTTCCTATTTCTTCTTTTTACAGAAGACCCTTTAGCATTTCTTGCATTGCTGGTTTGGTGGTAATAAACTCCCTTAGTCCTATTTTGCTTGTGAAGCTACTGATTTCACCCTCAATTTTGATTGATAGCCTTGCTGGGTACAGTATTCTTGGATTCAGTTCCTTCCTTTGCATGACTTTTGTATATTTCATTCTATTATTCCCTTCTGGCCTGATGTGTTTCTGTTGAGAAATCAGTCTCTAGTCTGAAGGGGGATCCTTAGTAGGTAACTTTCTGTCTCTCTCTCTGGCATCCTTTAAGATTCTTTGTTGTTGGTGTTTGCCACTTTAATTATAATGTGTCTTGTGTTGGTCTTTTGGGGTTCTTCTTGTTTGGGACTCTGTGAGCTTCTTGGTTGTGTGAGTTTTTTCTTCCCTATATCAGGGAAGTTTTCTGTCATTATTTCTTCAAACAGGTTTTCTATTCCTTGCTCAGTTCCCTCTCCTTCTGGGACCCGAATCATGCAAATGTTGTTTCATTTCATATTGTCCCAAAGTTCCCTTAGGCTCTCCTCCTGTTTTTTAAGTATTTTCCTAGGTCATTGATGGCAAACCTATGACATGCGTGTCAGAGGTGACACGTGAACTCATTTTTTTGGTTGATTTTTCTTGTTAAATGGCATTGAAATATATAAAATAAATATCAAAAATATAAATCTTTGTTTTACTATGGTTGCAAATATCAAAAAATTTTTATATGTGACACGGCACTAGAGTTAAGTTAGGGTTTCAAAATGCTGACACGCCGAGCTCAAAAGGTTCGCCATCACTGTCCTAGATGCTACTCTGCTTGTGTATTTTTTCCAACCTTGTCTTCTAGCTCACTGATGTGGCCCACAGCTTCTCTAGTCTACTGTTGATGCTTTCTATTGAGTTCTTTATTGCAGTGATATCATTTTTCATTTCTTCTTAGTTCTTCATTTCTTCTTGGTTCTTACACATGTGAAATTTGTCATCCATCCTTTTCAGTGACCTTATGACCATTGCTCTGAATTCTTTTTGACATGTTGCTTGCCTCCATTTTAGGTACTTCCTTTTCTGGTGATTCTTCCTTTTCTTTCGTATGTGGGCTGTTTCTTTGTCTCCCCATGATAGCTCCTCTCTGGATGTCTGGTTATGTAGTTCTCTCTGTCCTGCATTGAATTAAATGCAAAAACTACAACACAACAAGACACAACGCACAGGGCACCAAAGACAAATGTATTCACGATACTAATAAATCCAAATAAAGGTGTCCAGCAGAGATAAGAGAGTGAGGGGATAGAAAAGAGTGCAGAAATGATATTGAGGAAAGGAAAAAATGTAAGAGAGAAAAGAAAGAGAAGAAAAAAGAACGGGGGAAAAATATATGCATATGGGGAGAAAACTCCAATAAAACAACTAATCCAAAAAAATGCAAACAACAAACACACAGAGCTGAATGCAAACTATATACAACAACTAATCCAAAATATGTAAACTACAAATCTTTAAACAACAAACACCCAGATGAATCTGTGGAAGCAGAGCTTATTTCCAGAAGGTAAGGTCAAGGAATTTAATGAATGGGGAAATAGCCACAATTCAGTATAGAGGAGGTAGATAGAGAATGAGTGTAAGAAAAAAAGTAGAAAACTAAATACAAAAAAAGAAAAGGAAATGTATATTAAAGTATATATATACACACACACTATATATATATACTTTTCCCTCTCTTTAATCTATTTATGTATTCGTTTACTATTGGAAAAGGAGAATAGAAAGTAGATAGGCCTGAGTTTGTCATTGGAATTTGTTAAGCTATTAGTAGAAGAGGAGAATCATTGAGGTGAGGAAAAACAGAAGTTAAAAAAAAGAGAGAATAAAACAAGCAATTGAATTCAAATTAATCAACAATTAAACAACACCAAGACAGATAGAAAGAAAAAGGCAAAAGAAAAAAAAAAGAAAGAGAAAGAAAATTTGGATAGTGAAGAAAGAGAAGACAAAAGTATGTATGGACTTGGAGCAGGGGAGCAGAAATTAGATATATGAGTAAGATCAATTTTTAACAGGGAGTATAGAGAGAAGATAGAGGAAAACTAAAGCAGGAACATGGTAAGAGAAACAGGACAAAAGGGGGAAGTGAGGAAGAGAGTGTTAACATAAAGGAAAAACTGAGATAGAGTAAAGTAATACTAAAGGAAAAATAAAAATAGAATGTAGAACACTAATCCCAAAATAAGATAAAGAAAAAATAAAACTAAAAAAAGGTAAAGTACTAGTAGTAATAATAATAATTAAAAATAAAAATATAATGTAAAAGGTAAAATCAGTGAGAAAAAGAAAAATTTATTTTCTCAAGTAAAAGATAAAAAGTAAAAGTGTGAAGTAGTGAAGGTCATTCAATTCTCTACTGTTCTGCTTGGCAGGTCTGTTTGCTGTCAGGTAGACAGCACAGTATTGAAGTTCCCTGCACTCCACCACTCCTCTGTGTCATAAGCAGTCTGTTTTCAGGCGCTCAGGGTTTCCTTGTTTCTCAGCCTACCTTTAGTTGTATTTACACAAGAGTCAATTTCTGATACAACCCCTGGGTGGCAGTGTTTCTGTATTGATATCTGGTGATAAAAGTCCCCTCCCCTGCCCAGTGGTTAGATTTCTTCCCCTGCAGCACTCACTACTGGGTTGGGGATATAGACTGCCCTAGAGCTGGTTTTCTGCTCGTCTCTCCCTACTCTGAACCCCACCCAGGTTCCACAAAAACAGCTTTCCCCTGCAGTCTCAGTGTTTTTTAATTGGATCATCCTATATACTGGACTTAGCAATCAAAAGCAAGGATTTAAAAAGAAAAAGAAAAACAAAAAAAGCCACAGGATGCACGCAGACTCGCCTCTTTTTTCCCCTGGCACTCGGCAGCCGGTATAGTGATAGAACTTCAGGCTGCCTTTCTGGGCCCAGCCCTGCTGTGGGTTAATTTCTATAGTCCCCTTCTTCCAGTAGCCCCGTGGGCCCCCTTCCACATTCGAGGGGTACACTGACCCCAACAGCCGCGGATTTCGTGGGGCGCAGTCTTCCTCTGAAACTCTATTTCCCGCTAGGTGCGTTTTGCACACGTTTCTCCCTCCAGCCTGGATCCCACCTCTCACCTTTCCCTCGGTGATATCTGACCTTTCTGTCCACCCATTGCCTCAACAGCTATATTTAATTCACCAATTCTGGTGGATGTAATCGATTCAGCTGTTCCTTCTATCTGCTCTGTGAGAAGGCGCAGGGCTCGTCCGCATATTCGCGCTGCTTTGTCTCCTCCTGTACAGACTTTCTAGGCGCCGGTGGTCAGGGAGGATGGAGTTTTGGTTTTCCTGGGTTCGCAGCTGAGGCAGCTCTTCCCTGGCTGGTGTGGCTGAGGGTCCCGGGAGGTATCTGAGGTCTCCCGGGTTGAAGGTGAGGTTGGGCTTCAGATCACCGCCAGTCTCCCCTACAAGATGGCATGGTCTCTGCCGCAGAGCCGGCAGCTCCAGGAGAGATTTCAGCAGCACTAGAGGCTGCCTGGTCAGGGGAGCCCCGTCGGCAGTCCCCAACAATTCCTTGGAATATAGCTGCCCCTCACTTACAAATATAGACACTTCCCGTGCATCCACACTCGCCTTTCCTTCTCTCACTCACACACTATCTTGCAGACTGCCGTCCCGTTGGCAGCCATCTTGGATCCCCCTCCTCTATATTTCTTAATGCTGAGCTCCATTTTCCTTCTAAAAGTTGATTTTCATTGTAACTTGAAGAGCAGGAATCTTTCCATCCTATAAAGTCTCTGTTGTCTCTTTCATCTTGTCCTTCCCTATGAACTTGCTTACCCTTTATCTCCACTCTTTAAGGAAAGAACCTGATCCATAGTCCAGTTTTGTTGTATCTCAAGCTAGTGGAATAAGCTACTAACCCTATATCTTACCATTACTAAATAATAATAATAATATAGTAATAGCAGCTGCTAATAGTTGCCGAGTGCTTCCTATAATCTTTGCTGTAAATCTCATTTCAACAACTTTATGGGGTAGATAATATTATACTCAAGATATTCAAGTAGTTGGTAATAAAGCCAGAATACAAACCAAGGTAGCCTGACTCACAGCCTCTGCTAGTAAACATTACTTATATAAATGAGTCAAGTATGGAAAAAAAATCTATGTTATAAAGATGATTGTGGAACCTATTATAGCCTATTCTCTGCAACTAGATAACTTGATTATTTTATTAGTACTTGCTACCTGGTAAAAGTGCCAAATTGGTGCTGTGTTTTCTAAAGGACCTTATGTCTGAAGAAAAAAAAAAAATAAGTAAGCCTCATTAAAATATTCCCGTTGGTCTTCACAAAGACTACTAGTGGTTTTTAGTGTGTTTGGTTTTTTATTCGTGTTTTCCTTCAAAACCCAGTGTACACATAAAACCTGAGACTCCTTTTGTAAATTCAGCCAGAATGGAGCTTTGTAACCATATTTTAGTTTTCTACTTTGCTTGCTAGAAAGCAAAAATCCATATTGGTAGCTCTCTCCTGGCAAATTTATCAAGGTCTTAGTATTACATTTTGTTTACAAAGTTTCCTTCTGAGTTAACAGAAACAAAGAGATCTCTCTCTTCAGAAAGAGAAAAAAATAATATTGTGCCTTGAGAATGTCTTTCTAAGGAGGCTCAAATTATTTTTTGGAATAAGTTGGAGAATATATACATTTCTATAATGTTAAACATTTATTTGTATAATATTGAATGAAATACTTTCCCAAAATTTCCAAATACCATTTTTTGTCTTTAAATCTGTTGCAGAGAAACGCCACATCTTTTTAAACACTTCCTACCATCCATATTCCTCTGTTCATAATATGCCCTTTACTCGGAATGTCCACCATCATCTTTTATCTCATTCCATGTCTACATTTTCCTTTAATATATTCCCTCAAGAGGCTTATTCTAAATGTGTTTAACATTTAGGAATATAATTTTTTTCAGATCATTAACAAATATTTAGTGAACAAATTTCATTGCTTGGTATATTAAGATTATAAAGACAAGGAAAGAATAGAAGAAACTAGTGATTTATTAAACATCAGTATATACCAGACATATTACCGAGGTGTTTTCGCTTAATATCTCTTAATTCTTTTTATGTACAGTGGGACCTTGACTTATGAGTGTCCCGACTAACGAGTTTTTCGAGATACGAGCCGTCTCTCGGCCGATTTTTTGCTTTGAGTTGCGAGCTAAAATTCAGGTTACGAGCCAGCTTCAGATATCCCACCGCTAGTTGGTGCAGTGAACGTCACAGTGAACGCCACAACATCAGCCCAGCATTCAATTCATTGTAATGGTGAAAACTGATTTGACATACGAGTAATTTGAGTAACGAGCTCCGTCACGGAACGAATTAAAACTCGTAAGTCAAGGCCCCACTGTATAAGAAAACTTATACATAAAGTGGATTAAAGAGATGAAAGTCTCACAGCTAGTAACAAAGTGAGGTTGGAATTAAACTAGTCAATCTGCAAATGATAGCATCCTAACTAGTTTAGGGAAAATATAGTATAGGCCAGGGGTGGGCAACCTTTTTGTGAGTGCGTGCCAAAATCAGCAAAATCTCTGACTCAAAATTTTTCTGCGTGCCAACCCTAATTTTTTGAGAACATGTTATGCGTACTTGATATCTCTTAAGGTGTACGTATGTGAAGAACCTTGAAGAAATAATAAAATTCATTCGAGCGACAAAAACACAGTATATGAAGATGAAAAATACATTTATTTTTTAATGTATACATGTACACTGATAGTCTGACAGAAAACTTTATGACTCCATTTGATATTATTAGTGGGACTTTTGCTGCTGCATCACTGATGACAGAGATTTTACATCAAGTTTATATTTTGTGACCTTCAGAGATATGCACGAGCTACTACTTTCATCCGTCAGGCTACTCCTATTACGAGACTTAACAAAATTCATCACTGAAAACAAAGATTCACAAGAGTATGTGGATGAAAACATGGAGAGTAACGCTGTTGCAAAGTTTTTTAAACAGAAAAAAATTTCTGGAATGGTATTCCAAGTCCTCAATAGTTCGTTTTCGACACTATTGAAATTGCTCTTCCCCTCTCTCATCAATCCATGTCTATGGTCTTTAAGATAGCTTGTTATGTAAAATTATTTATTTATCTAAGATGCACCTATACTGAATTTATCTGAAAAATAAAAATGTCGATATTAAGAAAAAAATTGTAAATGGAAGATTGTAAGAGAGGGTTTCGCGTGCCAGCAAAAATTACTGGCATGCCATGTTTGGCACGCGTGCCAGGTGTTGCCCACCCCTGGTATAGGCATACCTCGGACATACTGCAGGTTCGATTCTAGCCATCACAATACAGTGAGCATTGCAATAAAGCAGGGGTCCTCAAACTTTTTAAACAGGGGGCCAGTTCACTGTCCCTCAGACCGTTGGAGGGCCGGACTATAGTTTAAAAAAAAACTATGAACAAATTCCTATGCACACTGCACATATCTTATTTTGAAGTAAAAAAACAAAACGGGAACAAATACAATATTTGTATTTGCATGTGGCCCGCGAGCCGTAGTTTGAGGACCCCTGCAATAAAGTAAGTCACAATCTTTTATTTGTGGAGGGTCTTCAATTGGTGAAAAGCATAACATCTGTCAATTGCAGTGAAACAAAGTGCAAAAAGATGAGGTATGCCTGTATTTATTGGAAAGATACTGGGGTATGACATCAGTCACAAAAAGAACAGGGATATAGTTGGTCCTCAAAAGGGAAGTGCTACCAGGGACACTGAGATGGCTAGGTTTTTTAAAAAAATTTGTTTCTCTTTTGTGCCATTTGGTTCCAGTCTCTCTTACTGCAGACCAAAAGAAATGCCAACAGTCCCAAGGCTTCATAGTTTAGAGTTGAGAACATTCCAGAGTTGAAAATTCAGTTTTCTATTCCTGAATTAATATCTTAAGGAGGTTGAGGAAGGACACATAGGAGACATGGCCACTGGAGTTCCAATCTTGTATATTAGGGTTATTGCCAGAAAAAGGTGGCTCAGTGTAAAGTGGGTAATACCATGCCAAGTAGCGTATATTGATATTTAAATCTATTTCCAAACTCACATTTTTGCCAATACTTTAATACAATGTATCACTGAGAAGATTTATAATGTATTAGTAGTTGCAGAAATAGGACCTATAGAATATAAGCAAGGAAGTATATGAAAAGCATGAAATAGTAAAAGGGATATAATATGTTCTGAATTATCACTTTAGTTTAGGATGAAGAGGCATTTGATATGGATGTTGAAAGATAAGCTCATTTTAGAAATAAATACTTTCCAAGTAGAGTATTCAATATAAACAAAAGTGAGAATAAGTGAAGCAAAGTCACTGTGAGGAGACCAATCTAGAAGAGTGCCCTGGATTCAAATCCTGATGCTTCTGATTATAAAACCAATGTTTCCATTGCACTTGACATTAACCAGTGTATAGAATAAGCACTAAATAAAATGCTCTGGAAGGTGTAGACAGATCAGTTTAGCAGCCCTGTATATGTGTACAATTAAAGGGCCTAAGGTAGTAGCATTAAGAAAGAATGGTATGGCTTTGAGAAAAAAAATGTAATCGAAATGTAAAGACTGTGAAAAATAAACAGGTTAGAACAAGTAGATTAGAGGAATGTTTAGTGTTACTGACTGATCTAGGAAAAGATCTTTTACAGGGATATTATTTGTTCTGACAGGGTTAAGGCGATAGAGAGCAATCTTAATTGAAATATACTGAGACATAAAAAATGGTAAAAAGTCAGAACTAGAGATTTGGGAGCAAGGTGTGAAACTTAGTGAGCTTTCAAAGGACTACATGTGCAAAAAAAAAAAATGTGAGCGGTGGACTAAAACTTATGAATACCCACACAGTTAGTATGAAGTAGAGGTGGAATTTTGGTTTTACTGCTAATGTTACTTGCCATCATTTTCTGTTTTGTGTTTTCTGTATGGTCTCTATAAGTAGACTATGCACACCTTCAAGCTGCCATTAGATTTAATAGTTGTATATGCTCGGATCAAAGTACATACTTAAAAAACACATATTTTCATCAGTTATTTTAATACTTATTAGATTATGATGCTCTATGTAACTTTAATGATATATTTTAAAGAATTCTAATTTGTTAAAATGTGATACCCAAATATATCAATTACTGGCATATCTTATGATTTCCTTTGCCTCAAAACTCACTACTTCACCTAATAACCTTGGCCATATGTTACAAAAGACTACCTGTGAAATACTTTCAATGGTCCCTAGCTTGTCTATATTGAAGGTACTGTGTGTTAACGGAAGAGCAGATAGATCATTTCAGAATTAGTAGTATAATATACTTTTAATGTGTAGTATTTTTGATATCTTAAAAGGTTGAAAATGAAAAATGTGAACCATGTATTTGCAGACAGTCTTATAGCACTGATTTCTAAATTTGCAAACAGGGTATTAATTAATGGCCACAGTTTATTCTTTTTAAGTATCATAATATTGGTACATTGGAATTAGAATTTGTTTTAACCAAGTACTAGAGATACCTTAGGTTTGTCAGCATACGATTGAAGTTCATTCCTTACCACTGCAAAATCAGTTTCTGTTCTCCCCTTACACCACCCCACCTCTAAGTTTTTATTAGTTTCATACAGGTAGAAGTAGTTTGGGGCTTAACATAATATCCATTTATACCCACTCTGTATACATCCCAGGGCACTATAGACTCAGTGAAAGAGAACTCATGTCTGTATTTTAATCAACTGTATTTTTGATATTTCTCTTGTTTTCTCATTTACAGGGAGTTGATTTTCATATGGAGTAAACTTCAGCTTAAGTCTAATCCTTCAAAACAAGTTTTTGTAGATCAATGCTACCAGCTTTTAAGAACAGCAACTAATGTGAGAGTCATATTTCCTTTCATGAAAATCATTAAAGATGAGGTAAATAGGATATATTTACCCTTCATTTCAAACGAAATTTAAATGACAGTTCACTGAATCTTGAGTGTCTTATGACAGAATTAATTTGATTATAAATTTGAAGAGGAGGATATAATTAAATAAGTTTGTCACTTTTGTAGAGTTTTAACTAATTTGCAGGCGGACTTTATATATCTATAGGCAATACCTGCTCACTGTTTTAAAGAAATACAGCTCAGCCCTAGAAGGTTAGGCTCAGTGGATAGAGCATTGGCCTGCAGACTGAAAGGTCCTGGTTCAAATCCAGTCAAGGGCACATGCCTGGGTTGCAGGCTCGGTCTCCAATAGGGGGCGTGCAGGAACCAGCCAGGCAATGATTCTCTCTCATTATTGATGTTTTTATCTCTCCCTTCTCCCTTCCTCTCTGAAATCAATAAAAATATATTTTTTAAAAATACAGTTCATAGTTTTAAGTCTGGTGTTTAGGTGAAAAGAAACCATGAATACGAGGTATTTTTGGAACTTAAGGACACATTTTTAAAGTGTTTATTTTAGGTAATAGTATAAATCCATTATCTGTTTTTAAAAATAGTTCTGAAGTTTTTGATGGGTCACTTGCAAGTGAGTACAATTCTACATGACTTACGTAGATATGAAAATAGATCCTGCAAAATCCCTTAACTTTTCCCCTCAATTATTAACAATTTTGAATACAAAGATAGAAAAAATAAAGCTACCCTACTTTTTTTGGGGGGGGGGTTAATCCTCACCCAAGGATATACTTCCATTGATTTTGAGAGAGACTGGAAGAGAAGGGGAGAGACAGAGAGAGAAAAACATTGATGTGAGAGAGACATATTGATTGGCTGCTTCCTGCACATGCCCCGACCAGAGCTGGGGATTGAGCCCTCAACTGAGGCTGTGCCCTTGACCGAATTCAAACCCAGGACCCTTCAATGCTCAGGCCAACGCTCTATCCACTGAGTCAAACTGGCCAGAACTACCCTACATTTTAACTAAATCTTTATGTGGGTTACTTTTAAATGTATAAGGAGGCATCCATTAAATAATATATATTTTTCTTACATATTTATGCATTTATCACATCACTCATTAGATGTAAACCATGTAGTGATCATATTTCCATGATATAAAGTTGGCAGCATTATATCAGAGGTGTGTTTTGTTTCCTATTTATTTTGCTAACGGCTTTAATAGCTATGAAATGTCATTCAAATGCATCGCATCGTTAAAGTTAACCTCTCTCCATACCAAAAAAGAGGGAAAAAAACCCCAAAGTATGCTATAGAATACTTACCAACATTCAGAGTGCATCAGAGTCACCTGTAAAACATTTCTAAAAATAAAGATGTATCTGTATTTTTTTACATGATTCTCATTTGCATAAAAAAATTGAGAGACTTTGTTAAAGAAAGTTTATAATATAGGTGAAGTTCAGCCAGTTATCATAAAGCTTTCTTGTTTTCACAATTTTCACAAGTCTGGTCAACCTAAGAATACATTATAAGAGGAAAAATTCTCAAAGATGAAGTCAATATTAAAAATGTGCTTAATTTTTTACTGTCCTAAAGAGGTTTTTATTAATGGAATAGGGTCACTCACATGCCTCCGTGCTATGAAAAGAGGCACAGACAATGCTGTATGAGTTCAGGAGGAGACATTACAGATGGCATATTTGAAAGGCTTCACAGTAGAAGATGCTTTCAGCTGTGTTTTGAATGATAGAGGAGGATAATACTAATATTTTTATTTTAGAGCACTTTTGCCTCATTATTTGTTTCTCACAACTGTCCAGTCTCATTAATAGTGTAGCAGAGAAACCTGGGGAAAGTGTGTAGGAGATGAAATTAATCAGAGGGACTGCAGGAGGTGGGGGTGGGTTTGCTGTTGGAACTTCAGTCTGTAAATATAATGGAATTGTTAGAGAATTTCAGGTAAGGAAATGTCCTGTTCCCTTTTGTCCTTTTACAATGAAATTTTTAAACTTAGGCAACTGGATATATTATAACTTCATTTGAAGCAAGAGGAGGAATTCTGTTTGGAAGCAGTGAATTTTGAATTTGTCCTATCTGGAAAATCTAGGTGGGAATATCTAATTGTAACAGACAATTAGCAAAAGGCAATTTTTTTTGAATTCAGAAAAGAATTTCAAGCTGGAAATGATGGATTGATAGGAAAGAACTAAATTCAGTGGAATAGATCTGATCCCATTTACTCTGTAAACATTTACTCAAAGGTCACTATATGCCAACTTCTATGCTAATCATAGGAGGATATAAAAAATGAGATACTGTATTACTTAGGAATTCAAAGTGATTCCTAGGAATTTAAGAATTCAAAGTCAGAAGCATGGTCACACACAGATTGTTATGAAACAATATATACATGCTTTTTAGAAATAAGTATAAGTTATTCTCAGTGGAAAGAATGGGGAATGTTTAACTCTACCCCAGGGCAGGGGCCAGAAAGAATGGTGAGAAAAACTTTCAGAGTAGAACTGATTCTCAAAGAATGAATTGGAGATGGGTAGGAATTTACCAACTAGATAAAGTGGGATTATGATGTGAAAATTAAGGTCTTCTTGTGGAACTGTAAGTAGTTAAGCAGGGTTACATAACATTTAAAGGATTAAGAGGATGTGAGCATGGTAAGGTAGTCTTCCTCTCTGTCATCTATAATATACCATATGCCGGCAGTATGATGTACACATACACACAGTTTTAAAGACATCACTTTTGTACTTCTTTCTATTCAAACAAGCATTTTGATAACTCTAAATCATTAGCAGTGTTATTTATAGCTTGAATTAGCGTGGGCAGACAATAGATCCCAAGTAAAAGCTTATGCAGTTATCTTTGAGAAGTAAAAATTTCAAACCTTGAATAATTTGCAGATAACTTCCAGTAGGTTCATTGTTCTCATACCTTATTAGATTTGGAAGGATTATAATTGCCCTTTCCATGTGGCCTATACTTCTCCCCTTATTTGGATAATAATACTTAAGTAACAGAAGTAATATTATCCAGTGCAGCTTCATGAAAGAGTTTCCACAAGCAGTTCTCTTTTTAAAAAAAGTCTAGTTATTTTTTAAGATCAAAATTTGATAAATGTGTTTAAATACATATAATGTAACCCTTCTGCCACAGAATGTGAGGTAAGTACATAAACAGAATCTAGATTTGTAAGAAACTACTCCTCATAAGTTTATGAAGCACTTTGTATTTTAAATCACCATAAGGTTATGAAGCTTTCTGTATTATGATTAACTAGAGGCCCGGTGCACGAAATTCATATACTTGGGAGGGGGGGGTGTGGTCCCTCAGCCCAGCCTGCGCTCTCTTGCAGTCCGGGAGCCCTCAGGGGGTGGTTCGACTGATGGCTTGGGCCCACTCCCTGTGGACTGTCAGTTGGAGATCCTTAGTGTTGCCATGGAGGCGGGAGAGGCTCCCGCCACCACCACTGCACTGCCACCCATGAGCCCAGCTTCTGGCTGAGCAGCACTCCCCCTGTGGGAGCGCACTGACCATTAGGGGGGAGCTCCTGAGTTGAGCGTTTGCCCCCTGGTGGGCAGTGCACGTCATAGCGACTGGTCATTCCACCATTTGGTCGATTTCCATATTAGTCTTTTATTATATAGGACTAGAGGCCCGGTGCACAAAAATTTGTGCACTCGGGGGGGAGGGAGGGGTCCCTCAGCCCGGCCTGTGCCCTCTCGCAGTCTGGGACCCCTCAGGAGATAACGACCTGCTGGCTTAGGCCTGCTCCCAGGTGGCAGAGGGCAGGCCCAATTCCTAGGTGCAGCCCCTGGTCGGGCTCAGAGCAGGGCTGATTGGGGAGTTGGGGCACCGCCACGTCATGCACAGAGCAGGGCGGATTGGGAGGCTGCGATGCCACCTTCAGTCACACTCAGGGTAGGGTCGATTGGGGGGTTGGGGCACCGCCCCCTGTCACACTCAAGGCAGGGTCGATGGGGAGGTTGCGGCACCACCGCCTGTCACACACAGAGCAGGGCCAATCAGGGGGTTGGGGAGCTCCCCCCTGTCACTCACAGAGCAGGGCCGATAGGGGAGTTGGGGCACTGCCCCCCGTCACGCATAGAGCAGGGCCTGTCAGGGGGTTGGGGAGCTCCCCCGTGTCACGCACAGAGCAGGGCCCGTCAGGGGGTTGGGGAGCTCCCCCCTGTCACGCACAGAGCAAGGCCCATCAGGGGGTTGGGGAGCTCCCCACATCATGCACAGAGCAGGGCCAATCAGGGGTTTGGGGCTCCGTACCCTGTCACGAACAGAGCAGGGCCCATCAGGGGGTTGGGGAGCTCCCCCCTGTCACGCACAGAGCAGGGCCGATCAGGGGGTTGAGGAGCTCCCCCCTGTCACTCACAGAGTAGGGCCGATAGGAGAGTTGGGGCACCGCCCACTGTCACACACAGAGCAGGGCGGATCAGGAGGTTGGGGCGCCGTCCTCTATGACCCACAGAGCAGGTCCAAACGGGGTTGGGGCGCTGCCCTCTATCACCCACAGAGCAGGGACCATCAGGGGGTTGTGGCGCCGCGACTCTCACACTCAGGGCAGGGCCGATGGGGAGGTTATGGCTCTACCCCGTCACACACAGAGCAGGGCCGATCAGGGTGTTGGGACGCCACACCCTGTCACACACAGAGCCGCAGGGCGATCAGGGGGTTGGGGAGCTCCCCCCTATCAGGCACAGAGCAGGGCTGATCAGGGGGTTGGGGCGCCTTCCCCTGTCATGAACAGAGCAGGGCAGATAGGGAGGTTGTGGCCCCGCCCCCTGTCACACACAGAGCTGCAGGGCGATCAGGGGGTTTGGGTGCTGCCCCCTGTCATGCTGATCCCGGTGCCGGGAGACCTCGCGGCTCCGCTGATCCCGGTGCTGGGAGGCATATTACCCTTTTACTATATAGGATAGAGGCCTGGTGCACGGGGGGGGGGGGGGGGGGGGGGCGGCTGGTTTGCCCTGAAGGGTGTCCTGGATCAGGGTGGGGGTCCCCACTGGGGTGCCTGGCCAGCCTGGGTGAGGGGATGATGGCTGTTTGCAGCTGGTCACACACCCTTCAGGGTGGGGGTCCCCACTGGGGTGCCTGGCCAGTCTGGGTGAGGAGCTGAGGGCTGTTTTCAGGCTGGGGGTGACTGAAGCGCCCAATCACTCCTTTTTTTCTTTTTTTATTCTGGGCCAGCTTTAGCTTTGAGGCTTGGCTCCAGCTCTTAGGCCTCCGCTGCTGAAAGTAGGTTTCTGGCCTTTGCTTACAATGTTGCGATCCTGCTGGCTGAAGCCCAGCAGGTTTCTGGGGTTTTGTTTAGCTTCTATGTTTGTTACATAGTTGCTTGCAGCTCAGAGGCCTGCAGCAGCAGGCGGGGAACATTGGAGCCCTCCTTCACTGAAGCAAGCAAGCCTCATATTAGTTTCAAGCTGCCTGGCTGCCAGCCGCCATCTTGGCTGACAGTTAATTTGCATACTGCCGTGATTAGCCAATGGGAAGCGTAGCGGTTGTACGCCAATTACCACGTTTCTCTTTTATTAGATAGGATAGGACTAGAGGCCTGGTGCACGAATTCATGCATCAGTGGGGTCCCTTGGCCTGGCCTGCAGGATTGGGCTGAAACTGGGTCTCTGACATCCCCCAGGAGGCCCCGGATTGTGAGAGGGCACAGGCCAGGCCAAGGGACCCCACTGGTGCAGGATCAGGGCCGGGGAGGGATGCGGGAGGTTGGCCAGCCAGGGAGGGACACGGAAGGGCTCCAGGGCGTGTCTGGCCCATCTTGCTCAGTCCCAATTGGTCAGACCCCAGCAGGAAGCTAACCTACCAGTCGGATAATCTGCCCCCTGGTGGTCAGTGCACGTCATAGCTAGTGGTTGAGCAGCCTTAGCATATTGTTAGCATATACACTTTGATTGGTTGAATGGCTGACTGGACACTTAGCCTAAATAGGATAAGTCTTAACAAACTTTAAATAAATTGGAAGTGAAAATGCTATCTTTTGCAAATTATTCTCAAGTTTAAAAAGATTTATTTACATATTACAAAAGATTTAAGGCTACCCATTAAGGAAAATTGTACATTTGAAATACTGTATTTAGCTTTCATTTCAGAGTTGTAATTTAAAAAGATAAACTGGTTTGTGTAATATTTAAAAGGTATTTAATAGTAATATATATATATATTTTTGTTTTTATTCAGGTTGAAGAAGAAGGCTTACAAATTTGTGTTGAAATATGTGGTTGTGCTCTACAACTAGACCTTCATGATGATCCCAAAACTAAGTGTCTAATTTATAAAACAATTGCACATTTCTTGCCAAATGATTTGGAGATCCTCAGGATTTGTGCACTCTCAATATTTTTTCTTGAGCGCTCCTTGGAAGCTTATCACACTGTTGAAGAGCTTTACAAATGTCCAGATGAAGAATATAATGAAGGCACCAGTAGTGTTCAAAATCGTGTTCGTTTTGAATTACTTCCAATTTTGAAAAAGGGATTGTTTTTTGATCCTGAATTCTGGAACTTCGTAATGATTAAGAAAAACTGTGTAGCATTACTGAGTGATAAATCAGCAATCAAATTTCTAAATGAAAATACACTGGAAAATTCTATAGGTAATCTAAAAAAGACATTGGAACAGAAATGTTTAGATGAAGGTGTAGACTCTTTTACAGATCAAAGCACTGGAGAGCTTGATCCTGATGATATATCTGGAGTACAACCTAAAGGCCATGTTAACACAAAGAAAAACCTTACTGCTCTTAACACTTCTAAAGTAGACCACAGTGTCCCAAGGCATCGGTGTATGTTATGTAATAAGGAATTTCTAGGCGGTCACATTGTAAGGCATGCCCAGGCTCATCAGAAAAAGGGCAGTTTTTCCTGTGTTATATGTGGTAGGAAATTTAGAAACAGAGGACTTATGCAGAAGCATTTAAAAAATCATGTTAAAAAAATACAAAGACATCAAATTACTGTAGCTCAACAGGAGGATCAGGAAACTCCTGCTTTGGAAGAAATAAACTTTTCCAATTCTTCAATTTCATTTGAAAATGGAGATTTTGATAATAAAGATTTGGAAATACCGACTATTAATACTTCCAGTGATGGAAACGAAGCGGTCATCCCTGAGCATGTGGCTGAATTCACTGAAATTCCCATAAGTGTATCAGAAGATGTCATTGAAAACATTGAAAATGGCAGTCCTGACACTTATATAAATAATGTATTGGAACCTTTAACTGTATGTGAGGATGATTACGAGGAGGAAGATGATGAAGAAGGTGATTATGAAGAAGATGATTATGACCTGAATCAAGAAACTCCAGCACTTCATAAAATTAATGGAACTTTGTGCCATCCAAAAGACATATATGATATAGATCAAAAAGGAAACTTTAAGTGCCCTGCTCTTGGTTGCGTTAGGATATTTAAAAGAATTGGATTTCTCAATAAACATGCAAGGACTGCACATCCAACTGACTTAAATGTGCGGCAAACGGTAATGAAGTGGAGCAAAGGAAAATGCAAATTTTGTCAAAGGCAGTTTGAAGATTCTCAGCATTTTATAGATCACCTTAATAGACACAGCTATCCAAATGTGTACTTTTGTTTGCATTTTAACTGCAATGAATCGTTTAAGCTGCCATTCCAGCTTGCTCAGCACACAAAAAGTCACAGGATATTTCAGGCCCAGTGTAGTTTTCCAGAATGCCATGAGCTTTTTGAAGATCTTCCTCTGTTATATGAACATGAAGCTCAGCACTATTTAAGTAAAACACCGGAATCATCTGCACAACCAAGAGAAGCAGTTGCTTGGGATGTTCTTACAGACTCAAATAATAGTTTTCAGGAAAAAGACTCATCTAGTAATGAGAAACAAGCTATTAGCCTGCCAGTTTGTCCTAGCAAATCAAGGAAAGATTCTACAGAACCAAAGACATGTATAGACAGTATGGAAAAGAAGACAGACAGTTTAGTTCAGAATGGAAATGAACATTCTGATGACACTGTTTCTGATATAAGCTTGACAGACCAAAAGATGCCTGACCTAGAGCCAAATTCTGAAAATAATTGTAGTATTATTGATTTAGTCAATGGACACGGAATAGAACAGACATCTTTAGTTTCATCAGGTTCTGCTTTGAAAATTGATACAAATAGAATCAGAACAGAAAATGGCTCCATTTTACCCAATGTTGTATCACAAGAACACAGTACCCTGCCAGTATCTCAGGCACCATCCAAACCAAATCTAATGAGTGAACATACTTCATATGGCTTAATTTTATCAAAGCCATATGTCAGACCATTGCCTCCCAGTTACCTTGATGAACGGTACCTTAGTATGCCAAAACGCAGAAAATTTCTGACTGATAGAATAGATGCCTGTTCTGATCAAGATAACATTTGTAAAAAATCAGTGAAAAGATTAAGATGTGGCAAATGCCTGACCACCTACTGTAATGCAGAAGCACTTGAGGCTCACCGTGCACAAAAGAAATGTCAGGCACTCTTTGGATTTGATTCAGATGATGAAAGTAAGTCTTCTATCTTCTCAGTAGGTATATCTGTAGAAATAGAAAATGCCACAGGTCTTTAAAGTTAACATTTGTATAGCATCCTATATAATAAAAGCGTAACATGCAAATTGACAGGACTGCAGAATGTGGGGTGCAGGGCAGGCGGCACCAGGCCAGCCAAGGCACGTGCCAGTGGGCAGAGGGAGGGAACGACGGTGGGGGGGTGGGGTGACCAGCAGCAGCAGAAGGGCGATAGGGGGGTCTGACACCGTCCCCTGATCGGCCCATCAGGTCGCCTCCCGCATAGGGAGGCTGGACAGTGGCAGGGTAATGGGGGCGGCGGCGGTCCCTGTCCAGTCACCTCCTGCAGAGGGAGGCCAGACTATGGCTCAGGGAGCAGGCCTGTGCCATCAGTAGGACATCCTCTGAGGACTCCCAGACTATGAGAGGGCGCAGGCCGGGCTAAGGGACCCCCCCACCCTCCAGTGCATGAATTTTTGTGCACTGGTCCTCTAGTAGATAATAAAGCACTAACTATACATTTCCTTTAGTCTATACAACCATTATAAGGTGATGTCCCTATTCCTGTTTTATAGATCAAACTCAAATTCACAAGTTAAGTAATTTGCATAGGCACAGGCCTATGAACTTGTGGGAGCCAGAACTTGTACACAGGTTTTCCATCTCTTTGATCATTTTCACTGTATTTGAAGCTTTTCTTCATTCTAGGTTTCATGTACTTAAGGTTCTAGAAACAAAGTAATTATGATGGAAATGTTTTTCATCTGCATGCTGTATTATAATCCAAGTGAAACTGAGCCTCTTTACAAATACAATTTAAAAGAATCAGAAAATAAATGAAAGACAAAAATGAGCAGAAGAACTTGCCTGCCTTTTTACCGCTATCAATATTCTTTCAATGTGTAAGGGTGTAAATAAACAGGAATCTGACTTAGAGTTCCAGTTGAACATCTATACAATTTGAATTAATAGACATGTTTTGTTTTACAGGTGCCTGATAAAAATGTATCAGAAAGATCTGTCGATCAAGCAGTAGTGTGAAAAAAGCACTACAAGAAAATGCATCATCAGTTTGCTATTTCCCTGACGGCCTTAATTTTAGAGTGGTCTAGGATTAGTTAAAGACAAAGCACATTGTCTAGAATGAACTCACAGCGATGTGCTAGTTCAGATTCCAAAAGGGTTATTACAAAACTCCCAAAGTACCAGTTATCCAGAAAACCACATTTTAAAAAAAAGTTCATGAGATTAATAGCAGCACGTTCAGTTTCGCTTAAGTGAGAAACTTGTTCAGGCAACTAGTCAGAAAGAGAAGCCAGCTATGGCCTTACAGAAAGGGAGTTAACCCATTTGAAAAGGGGGAGGGGTTGGTTTACAATAAACAACTTAAAGTATTCTACAAATGGGATGGTTTACTTGTCATGTATAATCAGATTTTGACCTCCCTTCTGATCAAACATGGCTTAAGGAATCACTACTGGGTTTATTATAATTTAGAAACTGATACATGAAAATAAAACTTGATTTATCACTGTTCTATCCATAAAAGATTGTAACTTGTTTCCAGATGATTGAATAGACAGGTCAAAGTTCAATGTATGGCATGCCAGTATTTAAAACTAAAAAACCAAAAGACAAAACAGTGCTTTGCTGGAACCTTCCACTTTCCATTTTTGTGATACCAATGAATTATAAAGGCAGCAGTGTCAATTAAATAGAAAAAGTACCATTGGTAACTTTGGGGATAGATGGGAGGAATTTTAAGACCATTAAAGGCTATCTAGTTGGTGGAAAACACTGAATTGCAAATTCCTCAATGTGAATAATGGTATAAGCACACTGGGATATTTCTATTTGTATATAGAGTAGTGTTGGGACATTGCTTGATGATTCATAGTAAGGTCCTTTAGACATTAATGTGAGTTATCTAAGTACAGTCCTATAAAAACTGGCTGTAAAAAATATGTAAGCTAAGAATCAGGTCAAGAACTCATTGGTTTTATTCATTTAGAATAGTTAGTTATAAAATAAGCCATACTACTCATGCTTTCTTATTTATTAGTGATAGATTTGGTCTGATTGATGATTTTTATATATATATGAAAGGAAATATTTACATAAAAATTTGCACAGCAAGAACACAGTAAGATATATTGATGCATTTATTTTCCTTGATGACCAGTAATTTTCCTAAGGAAGATTTTAACTTAATAAATTAATACAAAAAATGTTTTTAAAAATACCCTCTCAGATGTGTTCTACTTGTACATTCTCTAAAAGAGGAAGGCTAAAGACCTTTTATCTAATAATGTGTTAATCTATAGCAGGGATAAAATGAAAAAATGCAAAGGCAAATTCTTCAAAAACTGGGCTAGTAATGTACCAATGTCAACCAAATAAATATTCTAGTATTCCAACTGACACATTTTTGTTCAAAGCAGATAATCTGATCAGAGCCTACTATATCCATATATTTTGAATATTAAACTTTGGCATATTAAAGTTTCTTGAATGAAGTTACCAAGCAAGTGGGACATTTCTTCCAGGGCATCATCTAGACCAATGATGGCGAACCTATGATACGCGTGTCAGAACTCATTGTTTTGGTTGATTTTTCTTTGTTAAATGGCATTTAAACATATAAAATAAATATCAAAAATATAAACCTTTGTTTTACTATGGTTGCAAATATAAAAAAATTTCTATGTGACACGGCACCAGAGTTAAGTTAGTGTTTTTCAAAATGCTGACACGCCGAGCTCAAAAGGTTCGCCATCACTGATCTAGACTATTGAATTAAGATTTCCAAGTCACAATAGATCATGGTAGGTCAGATATCTAAAAAATTTCCCAATTTTATTAGCTTAGTTATCATGTGCATTCATTACTATACAATTGACAGTCATAAATCCATTCCAATAAAATTTAGGTTTTTTGTTTTTTAATTTTATTTTTATTGTAGCCTACATTAGGCTGTGGAATTTACATTTAAATTGCATAAGTAAACACAAATCAATTAGATTTTTTAATTCTTTAAGGTCAACTTAAAATCTTTTCCATACTCCCTTGACACTAAAAATATAATACTTGAGATCTACTTCAGTTTAGTCTAAAATAATCATGTAATTAAGTCTGTCTGGAAACTAGTTCATTTGGAAAATAAAGTTATTTTTGAAATATAGTTTCTGCTTCATTTTCCGGAAGTTTAACATTACCACTTAACATTTTTAACTCTTTACTTTTTTGCAAGTTGAAACTATCACATCTACAAATTATTTTCATTCATTTTGCAGTTCATACCAAGATGTTTTTAAATATATTGCATATGTTATTTTATGTCTTTGAGGTTTTATTTCTATTATGTTGCTAAGAGAAAACTTTGGGAGATTGATCAAATCGGTTTATACATAAATCAAGGAATGTCTTATAAAATTCTATTTGAACACACTGTTCTCACTCTTTATATATTTCTCAGATAATTGTTATTGAAAGAATGTGTACATTTTATGTATGTTTTATAAAACACAAACTTACGTCATTTTGCTTGTAGAGGATGCTTAAACTTCCAACAATTCTAGTTTGGGATCCAGAAGAAAAGGAAGCTTTCTTCCTCAATTTATTCTCTTTTTTACTCCTTCTGTTTTGAGGATATGTTTAACTTACATGGACCAAGTTTCAATCCTATGTTTTTAAATAAAAAAAAATTGCCTTCAAAACATTACATACTAACTTTTTATGTTTCAGTAAGGTCAAGAAAATAGCAAATCTGAATTTTTGCTGCTCAGATATTTTGGGAGAGGTAAAAAAGAAATCTCCGTGGACAGGGACACTGGTACTTTGGGCTTTAGCCATATTCGTTTTTTTAAACCACCAATTATATAATGAGTAGATAATTTATAACATTGAACTTGTGATTCTTCTGAAATCACACTTGAAGGTTCAGCCGTACTCCTTTTGTGTTTGGTTTAAACTGTTGTATGGATGAAAAACCTAAAAGGGATGATAGTGTTTATTTTTTAATTTATTTGGTACTGTAAAACACCTTTCAGAATGACTAAATGCTGCATATGCATTTTGGAATTGTTAATATGTGAAAGATATTACAGTTTCAGCAAGAAAGGAATTTGTGCTTCCTTGTTGAACATTAAATTATTTTACTTTGCATTTTATAAGAGTACAAATTAAAACTGAGCCATTGAACTGCAATAAATCAACAATAGTGTCTCATTTCAAGAAGTTTTTTGTACTGTACATAGATTTGTTCAATAAAACATTGTTCTTATTGGTAATGAAGTGTTCATTTTTTTAAGCTGCTTTATTTTTTTAAAATATATTTTTATTGATTTCAGAAGGAAACGGAGAGAGAGAAAGAAACATCAATGATGAGATCATTGATCAGCTGCCTCCTGCATGCCCTCTACTAGGGATCAAGCCTGAAATCAGGGCATGTGTACTGACCAGGAATCGAACCACAGAGTCACACCGGCTGGGCAGAAGTGTTCATTTTTGTGTAACACAACCCTTCAAAGGAAATAGGCTTAATATATATATTAAATAAGAAATTTCTATTATGTCTGATAAGAGAATGAGGTATTTCAGTTCATATCATGTTTAGATTATTAAGTGATTTTAAAAAATATAGAAAAAAATAAATATAAGTTTAAGTAGACCTTTTTAGAAATTATTTTAACTAATGTCCACATGTAGGAATTACACATTGATAGAATGCTGGTTACTGAAGTCATTTCAAGTAAATGGCTTCAGTGTGAGGTAGGTGGAAGACAACTATCAGAAGCGAGACTGGATGGATTTGTTTACGTTGGTAATTCTTCAAAGATGAAGAGCTTTTGCTGGAACTTAAAACAAAAACTGAAGTCATTTGGAAATAAGATGTAAATAATGATGAAAATTAACCACCTACAAAAACATTTCAATGGGAAAATGTCTAAGCCAATTAATCTGTCTAAAAGTGAGGGCTCCTACATTTTTGGTTCACTAACAAAGGAAAACCCTCTCCACTTTGCTATAACTTGCAACTGGAAAAAAATGGGCCTGATGTAGAAAAAGGACCTCTTTAATGTGATGAGATAGTACTGCAAATGACAGAACATATACTGTGTTAAATACACTGTTTTGTACATGTTACAAATGTTATGCTTTGAAAAACACTATGAGAAAGTTATTAAAGCATAGAGTTGAGATCTAGAATTCTCAGTCTATGATTTATGAATATATGGTCTTAGACTATTAAATGCTTTGAGGTATTTAGATAAAATTATTGGAGTTATCTATACTTTTTTCCTGAAACTTGAGGAATTTTGAGAAGCAATCAAATATTACTAAGTACCTTTCAAATAAATAGGTTGTTTTTTATAGCGTAAGATCCATGCTGATTTCAAGAACCAACTGATAACAGAGACAAGTTTTGGCTCTTCATCAAGATTTGCAATGGAGGCAATCTAATAGTACATGGAATAAAAATTAAAAGTGCAAGAGAAGTTCATGCCTTATGGGTCCAACACACTGGAGAAGAAATGGCTTCTTGTTTTACTAAATTACTGTGTACAAACTATATGTGTAACCCCTAATTGTTAAAACAACAATAGATAAGAACACTGCTTTTTAAAATCAAGATTCAGAAAGGTTAAAGTCAGATAGCTAATAAATAGGTGGAACTGAAAAGTCAGATGTGTCCTAAAACCATAATCCAGTTTCCATTCTGCCATGCTGTTTTCCCTACAAATATAGATCATGAGTGGATCTAATACATTCAAATTGAGAGGGCCAGACTTGCCTGAGGATCAGTGATTTCAGAGACAAAGGATGAAGTCGGCTAAAGACAGCTATTTGATATTTTATTCTCTTCTACCGCAGTATGGTCACCAGTGGTCTCCAAAGCAGCAGAATCTCAGAACTTGTTAGAAATGCTAAATTTTGGTCAGGTGAGGGACCAATCTGTTTTTGAGAAATCCTCCAGGTGATTGATATACACTAAGATTTGAAAACTGCAGACCTAAAGCAACAATGTTCTTCATTATTTCCCTAGAGGAGATAAACTATGTTGCCTTAAATTCAATCTTTTCAGAAGCTCAGTTTCCAGGAAATTTGAAGAAGTACTTAACTACTTTGGGGTGAATGGATATTTTAATAGTAAGACCTAATACCCCAAACCACTCTAATCAAGAAAACTTTTCTTTCCTCAAAACCATTCAGTAAGTGAAACTGCCAGAACATGATTTAATGGAAACAGCCCATAGAGGTGTGGGGATCGGGCTCAATTCCCGATAGGGGATGTGTAGGAGGCAGCCAATCAATGCTATGCTATGCTTTGATATCGATGTTTCTCTCCCTCAAGATCAATTTTTTTAAAAATCTTAAAAAAAAAAAAACAAAAAAAAAAACAGCAAGGGAACCACTGCGACTAGACTGGAGTGAGAGTGAGAGAATAACTGGAAGTGAAGGCAGGAAGGTAAAAATATAAAAGCCAAAGTCTATAATGGCAGGCAAGGCTCTATCTAATACAGTAGCCACTAGCCACATGTGGCTATGAAAATATAATTAAAATTAAAATAAAATGTAAAATTGAGTTCCTCAGTTGTATTAGTGCCTGACAAGCCGATGCTCAATAAATACATGTTCCGAATGATATGAATGAAAAAGTTGGGCATGCCATCCATGTGGTTCCACACCAGTCTGATGAGCAACTACTTGTCATGTTTTACTTGCCAAACTCCCAAAAGGTCCTCTGTATCTTCAATACCTAGCATACTAGGCACTCAGTAATGCTTAACGAGAAATGATCTGGTATCTGTTTAGTAAAACACCCAAACAGCATCCACCGCCAAATTAGATTAAGGATCCTGTGAACGCCTGTTCTGAAGACTACATTCAAAGTACAGTTTATGACTGATATTTCGCTGTGTTTTTAAAAAAATATTAAATTTGCTCACGGGATCTGCATATGTGTCTACATTTCAGCTACTAAATGGCAATACACTAATTAAATATAGACGAATCTAAAACACGGCTTAAAAACGGAAGAGACAGAGGCAAATGTTTTAAATCTGATCCCTAACCGGACTTCCCGCGGAGCATGACTTTCCCTCCCGTGAACGTGGGCTGCTGTCGTCGGAAGGGTATCAGTGACGCTAACAGTTGTTGAGCTCTTTCTTTCTAAGGGCAGGCACTCTTCTTCACCCCCGCCCCCCTCGCCAGCAAGCCCACACTGGCATCTCTACTAGCTCCGTTTCGAGACAGGCTGAGGGACAAGTGTCTAAAGAGCTCGCCCACGGTCGCCGTGGCCTCCGGCGTCCAGCACTTAACCTGCTGCTACCGCCCCTCTCGGACCTGGTCTGCGGGGACCGGAACGCGAGCGAAGCCGCCCCCGCCGGAGGGGAGCCAGCTGGCAGGCGTGGCATAGGAGAGGTGATTTTAAAAAACACACCCGAAAAGCTTTCCATACTATGATGTTCAAACCAAATTATTTTAACACAGTACCACGCAACTCAAGAATACCAAACTGCGGGCACGCCCAACTTGGAAGTAGCAGAGGCGGACTTTCAACCGCTCCCGGGGTCAGGCCGGCGGGCGGGGAGGAGGCGCCTCCATTGGCCGGGCCCGGGGCATCACGGGAGTTCGCCGTACATCCAGGCCGGCGCTCGCTTTCACGCACCTGCACCTACGCAGCCCTCCCGGGCGCTCTTTTGGAGAAGGAACTCCTAAAGCTTTCAGGGCATCACTTCCCGCAACCAGCTGCCTTATGGAAGGTCGATGTTCTCAGTGTAAATGCGCTGCTTTCCTAAAGTGAGATTCAAGGGACTCGCTCCGTCCTGGCCAGCCCGGAACGACAAGTTGGAACCCCGCGTTTCCTGATCGACCTCATTGGTGGGATCACTTCCGCCCAAGGGTTTGGAATACCCGAGGCGCTTGGCGGCGAACACCCGGAAAGGCACTTCCGATGCCTGTTGCCAAGGCGCCGGCCCCGTGGGCCTAAAGGAGCGACATTATTGGCGTCGTCCTCTCCCCCCTTCCAGGGGGTCGAGATGTCGGGGCTCAGCTGCCCAGAGAGAGAGGGCTGTCGTAACCTGCTCGGCCTGCTGGATACCGACGAGATCATGGCCCTGTGCGACACCGTCACCAGCCGCCTGGTGCAGCCTGAAAACCGCCAAGGTGAGGAGAGACCCCCACCCCCAAGGGCGGTCGCCCTCCCCGGCCTCCCGGGCCCGCGGGTCGCGGCGGCGTGGGCGTGGGCGTGGAGGGGGAGCGCGGCCTCGCCCCCGCCCGTCGGGACCGCGCTGGACCGAGCCGGCGGGAGTCTGGGCCCCCGCAGCCTCGGACGGCCCCGCTGCGCCATTCCCCCCCGGGAGGCTGTGACCCTGAAAACGGCGCTGGCTTTACCCCTTGAACAATGTAGGCAAATGCTTGTTTAGAGAACGTGAATAGTCATTAAAAAAAAAAAAAAAGGAACCATTTTGAGGAACCATTTTGTTTCGATCAGCTGAGCGTCAGCTGTTAGCCGCTCAGGCACTTTCGAGCTTGTAAGGGAATATCAGACATTTTGTTCCATCTCCGGATAAAACAGATTATTACTGTAATAAAAGCGGGTGTTTGAATTCATCTATGTTCTTGGATCCAGGTTTTTTTCTGAGATTTTATGTAGAAACACATTGCTTCAAGAGTTATTAAACATAAGCCTGACTGTAACGAGTCCGGATAAAAATGCAATGAGTAGCTTAATAGTTTGTTTCATTTTATATACCACCTGGCCAGCTTTATTCTAAACTTGCTGGATTTTACTTTAAAATGTCAAAATTCCAGCCCCCTATAGTAGTAAGTGACTTATTTTATAAAAGACGCCGCTTTTTAACACTGTACTTTTCTACTTAAGTCAGATTTACATTTTGATCATTTAAGAAAATCTCTCATTTGAAACTTCGAACCATGAACATTGAAAGCAGAAATTCCTAAGAGAATGGTTTTAGACCTAATGTAGTTCTTCAGCTTTTACGTCTTTTACATAATCACCTCTAAAGTCATAGTGAGTGAATTTAAAATTGTAATACATCGAAATGCTGGATTTACTTGGTTCCCAGTACAAGAATGTGAAATGATTTGAAGAAATGTTTCTCAAAGAGGAACATGTAATCACTAAACATATGAAAAGGCAACCTCTTAGAAAGCAGTGAAATGAAAACCAAAACACACGATCTCTTTTTCCCTCCCCATATACCAAATTGGCAAAAAAACTAAATGTGCAAACTTCGAACGCTGGCGATGCTGTGGAGCAGCTTCTAGAACCACCGCTGTGGAAGCAGGTTTGCCGTTGTCTCCTGCAGCGGAAGACGCGCTCCCGCAGAGGCACAGGTTCCTAGACCCGAGCTGCCCACAGCGGAGCGAGCCTGTGGCCCCGGGACCGTGTTCCAGCGCAGATTCTGGCTCAGGGGCTCGCGGAGGGCCCAGAAGGTCCACAGTTTTAGCAAACCCCTAAGTGATTCTCCTCTTGTCCCTCTGCACTAGGGGACATGCGTGGAAGAAAGTAATAGTGTTGGTAATTGGACACACACGATGAAACCCTATCAACAGAAAGATAAATACTTTGTGACTTAGTCCGATAATTAACTATGGTACAACTGGCATTAATAAAGCTACGTATATTCTAATAGATTAATCTCAGAAACAACTTTAAGGGAAAAGCTGATTACAGAAGACATCTATTGGTGGGTTGAATTTACAGAGCGCTCAAACAATAGCAAATTATATTGTTCAGGGATATGTCACTAAAAAAAAAATCAAGGAAATCATAAACAACATTTGGGATAATAGCTACCTGTGAGATAGATGGGTAGAGAGAGGGAATGGCATTCAGGAGGGAGGGGTAAAATTATGACCTCAAAGATATTAGTAATTTCCTGTATCTCAAGCTGCATGTTATGTACATGGGAGTTCATTTTATTGGTATTCTGTATACCTCACACATGTTAAAAATAATCTTTTGTCTGTTATTTAATATAATTTTTTAAATTAAAAAAGTACAAGTCTGGGTTCTGCCAATTTTGGGGAGCATAATTATTGATAGCTTATGTATCCTCAAGTTTCATTATCTGTAGAGTGAGAAGATTGAACTAAAAGTTTTTGTACATCTAAAATACTGTGATTTTGCCCATTTTTAGGAATTATAACTGAATTTAGGTCCATTGCCGCCTAAGAAAATTTTTTTTCTGGCTTAAAGTTTTTCTTATAACACTAGGTTTATTTTTTTTATTTTTTTATCCTCACTTGAGGGTATTTTTCCATTGATTTTTTTTTAGAGAGAGTGGAAGAGGGAAGGAAAGACATAGAGAGGAGCCTGCAATGGAGGTATGTGCCTTTGACCAGGTACCCTTGACCTGGGATCCTTCCATTTGCAGGCTGACACTCTATCCACTGAGACAAACTGGCTAAGGCTTTTTTAAAAGAAATGCTAGAATTTCATTATATTAATGAGAAGTGAAAGGAAGAGGGAATTTTAGGTAGGAAAGTTAAAAGCATAAAGAAATTTTTTTTAAAGTCCCAAACCTGACAACCTACTTCCTGGTTTTTAAAAATGATAACCATCTCATGCAGAAGCAAAAATGTCATGACAAGAGTATAGATAGTTGATAGTTTGTGCTGATCCTGGACAAACTTACAAGTGACTCATGATTTTCTATTAATCTTTACAATTTCCTTCTAGATGCCATTCGTGCAATCTTAGTGTACAGTCAAAGTGTAGAAGAACTTCTGAGGCGTAAAAAAGTCCACCGAGATGTCATATTTAAGTACTTGGCATCACAGGGGGTTGTTATACCTCCAGCTACTGAAAAACACAATCTTATCCAGCATGCAAAGGATCACTGGAAAAAGCAATCACATCTGAAATTGAAGGAAACACCGGAGCCAGTTAACACCTCTCAGGACATTAGAAACTTGAAACAGGTAAAATTGATCGTATAGTTATAACCTGAACCATAATTCTGTTTCAAACTCTCTAGATAATCCTAGATCTGGCGTAACATGTTAATAATATTTTGATTTTTGAAATAATTTTAGCTTTTCTTCATTTCTACTTTAAAAGAATGCTATTGTCAGCTCTTTCTCATTTTGAAAATGGTCTCTGGTATTAAATTTCAGAAATTCCATGAAAGAAACTTAAATACTTTTTACATTTGGTTTTTAATCTAGAAAAAATTTTGTTGTAATTTCCACTTGCTGACATTGGCTGTTCCTATTCCTTTATATCTTTACTGTACATTTTAGATATTGTGTGAATATTTAAAAGTTGATTGAATGAACCTCTAGCTCATTTGCAGATTTTTAAACTGCACACCACAAACTGAATTAATGAGGTTTTACAGTGAGAGCTATTTCACATTAGGAAAGGATCTTCGTGATCATGGTATCTCCCCTGCCAGGTAAGTATAGGAAAGGATCTTATAAGGTCTTTCTTAATGTACTGAAAAGAACCTTGACTGTTAAATCATAACTGATGTGATTTCAAATTAGGGTCTGCCATATAATAGGTGTGAGCTTGTGCAAATAACTTGACCTTTTTGAGCCCTGTTTTCTTTATCTACAAAATGGGCATAAGGATAATATCTATGTCATAAGGCTTGTGAAGATAAAAGTAAATAGCACATACCACAGTGCCCAATATATTCAGTAGCATTGCTCAGCAAATACAAGATTTCATAACATGTAAATGAGATAGTTTTTTTAATAACCTGTGAAACCACTGGCACAATCAAGAGAAAATGCTTATATAAATCATTATTATTGATTATTCATGATGATTTTTTAAGAGGCTTTTGCGAAAGTCCACGGCCAGCGTGGCTTTCGCGCGTTCAAAGGCTTGGAGGAAGAGCTGATGCACAAATGATACACAAGATGAAATATTATTTTTAATACTGGGGGAAACTAGAGGAAAACTCAACCATAGCAGTCAAGTTCTCTCTCACTGCTCCATTCCCAGCTGCTTTTATTTGCTAGAATACACAATTGCCTTTAGGAATGCAAACAGACATATCAATGGTAATGTTTAGTAAACAGTAAGATTGTCAGGTCTTGGGGGAGTTTGCTTTAGGTCATTGAGTCAGCAGCAGGTAATAAAATGTAGATTTTCACCCTGTGAATATCAAAAGGAGTCCTGGTCAGCCTTCTGCCAGACTCCTCACATTTATATCAGTTACTGTTGATCTTGGTTTCCAGCAGGCTTTGTTAAACCTTAATTTTTTAGCTGGGTTTTTGGATGTTTCAGCTGGGAAATTCTAAAATGGTTTTCCCCTTTTTGCAGAAAGAATTTACTATGCATGATAGGTTCAGTGAGTTTACATGTAGTTCATTTCCCTTGTGCTATAATTAGTACTATATTAAAACCTAGCTCTGAAACAGGCTAGATAGAATAGATACAACCTTGATATTAACCTTGGTTATAGATATTAACCTTTCTTTTATTTTGTATTTATCTTAATCCACAGGAGAAAGAAGATAAAACTGAAAAAGTTGATTTCCGTCGATTAGGAGAAGCATTCTGTCGCTGGTTCTTTGAACTTCTTAATTCTCAGAATCCTTTTTTTGGACCACCTCAAGATGTATGGGGGCCACAGCACTTCTGGCATGATGTCAAGCTTAGGTTTTACTACAACACATCTGAACAAAATGTGACATACTACCATGGAGCAGAAATAGTGAGCCTTCGTCTGCTGTCACTTGTGAAAGAAGAACATCTTTTTCTCAGTCCCAACCTTGATTCCCATGGATTGAAATGTGCTTCTTCTCCCCATGGTTTGGTTATGGTTGGAGTTGCCGGGACTGTCCACCGAGGGAACTCTTGTTTGGGCATTTTTGAACAAATTTTTGGACTCATCCGCTGCCCTTTTGGGGAGAATACTTGGAAAATCAAATTTGTCAACCTGAGGATTATTGGACAGTCTTCCCTTGCTCCTGGAGCATTAATGAAACCAGCTATTACATTTGAACCGAGTGATCTAGAGGCCTTTTATAATGTAATTGTTGTATGTGGTGCCAATGAAGTACAGAGTAATGTAAGGCAGACGGATAGTCGAACTGGAGACCAAGGTTTGTGCAGTGGAAATGAGGCATTGTTGAACAAAAGATAACTGAGTTTAAGTAATCCTCTAAAGCACTGAGCACTGTATGTACGGAGACTATTCCAGATACTACATTGAGATATTTTAGTTGCAATATCTTTTTTGACTACAGACTAACCTATGTGAATACTTGCCTCTTTCTACCTGAGCTGCTGCAAATGTTCTAAGGGCTTAATGCAGTTCAGATAAATCCCACTTTAGATGTTATAAATGTTGTGCCCTAGAAACCAGGTAATATTTTCATTTTACTGAGTATAAATGTTCTGCTAATGTGTATACACATTTCATGTGGAAAAGGAGTGATGGTGTTCAAGGCTTCCCATAATTTTACAGTATTTAAAAAATATGCACTTTAAAAAAATTGCATATTTTAGAGGTGTCTAATGTAAAATCAAACTTCTTATTCTAGAAAACATCAGTGACATTCATATGCAAAAAGTTTAATAATATAGCAGGCATAGAAAAATTTACTTTGCCTTTTTAAAATCTGAGGAACCTATTTCAAAGTTATCTACTATAGTCCAACTTAGATATCTTAGAACCTGCAACATTTTCTGAACTATTTTGGGCAATGTTAAGTGCTGTTCTCAAATCAGACTTTATTATCTAAGCTCTAATAGTTTTATGGGGCATTTATTCTAACACCATGTAAAGGAAACATACTGTAGAAATTTTTGAAAGGTGTGCCCAGTTTCTAACTTTTAATTGAATTACTGTTTTTCCTCTTGCTTGATCTTGGTTGAGGCGACCAAAAAATAAAAATAAAATTATAATGTAAGCATATACTCCCTCATCATAAATTAAAATTATTAGGATTTTTTTCACCTGTAACTTGTTTTACTAGGATTGAGTTATGCAGGTTAAGTTGCCAAATTAATTACATAGTTGCTTTAAAATTTAAATTTCTCATCACCCAGCGGCTACTTGCTGATACTGGATTTAGTTTGTAATTTTAATTTTCAAATGAAAAAAAATTCAACTGGGAAATGCTGTGATGTTGTGTTGTACATGTTAACTTTTTACCTTTAACTCTGCTCATGATCATCTGGGTGACTGAAAATAATTTTGGAAGCAGGAGGAAAGAACTCTTTTTTGTTTTTTTAATGCCATCCCTCTTATGAGGAGTACAGATTGATATGTCCTAAAATAAAAACTTAAAAAAGGAGGGAAAACTCTTTTGTCTGTTATTAGAACAGTGTATTATTTAGATTTAAAGCCAATTTTATTTTTCTCTAAGTTGGAAGTATTATAACATGTAATTGATAAATATCCTAAGTAAAGGATAAATTAAAAACTATTCCCATCATTTTCTTTGTGCTATTGATGTCAAGTACTGCAAAAAATATAACTATAGATGCTTAAGATAGACAGAAACTGCCTCTAATACTGAATTTTTGAATTTGTGTAATGCTCCGGAAAAACTGCAGTCTCTGCATGTTTGTTTTAATCACCCTTAAAAATTCAAAATCTTCCTGATAGACTAAATCTCTTGAAGACTGGAGTTATGTTTCCTGTGAATCCGCAGCTGGGCACATCCATAGGACCTAATGTTGAACGGAATGGGTGAAAGGGTGACCAAAAGAAGCTTCTGTGTCTAGACTTTTATCTTTGGTGATTCTTATCAGTGGTAGCTTTTTGATCATATGATCTGTTTGAGTTGTATATGTGGATACATGGAAACTCTTAGGCCCCAAACTAACTCAGTTTTGGGAATATTTTAACTTTCATTTAAATTTTGATGAATTTCAGAAGCCCCAGATCAGAGTGGGATATACTAAGAGGGCTCTAAAACTACCTAGACACTGTTATAGGGGACGTGGATACTTCCCAGTTTGGAGGAGGAAGACTGGGAGAAACTGAAATTTGTTCAGTAAGCTTAAAACTTGGTAAGGCCTCTAAGAAGGTTCAGAAGCACAGTGCAGATTAAATGCTCCTTTTATACCACCCATTGACCTGTTTATGTTAGCGAATGACGCAGACCCCCACCCCAGCGGGTGTCTCTTGCTTTATTACATTTCACTGTTATTTGGAAAGTCTGTGGAGGCAAGTGGTAAAGAATAAAACATTCTGCACATAATTTATAGTAACTGACTGGTCAAACCATGGGGCCTTATGGGTTTTATTTACTGTAGGCTGATTTGCTGAAACTTAATAATGGTATACATCAACTATTCTTTTTTTGTGAAAATAAAAAAAATCTTAAAGTACTAATTATATCAGGATATTTTATTAGTATCTAGAATGCCCCTCCCCAAAAAAACCTATTTCATGTGTCTCATTAACAATAGCAAATAGAAAAAAAAGCCACTGCAAATAGCAAACTCAAGTCAGGAAAATGTTCCGGAGTTTTCAGAAAAGTAACATTTTTTATGCTGAAGAAAGGCTAGTTACTTAGTCCCAGTAAGAAATTGTGATAACACCAGAAAAGGATTTAAAGAATAGTGGTTTAATTTTTAAAATAGCTGATCAGAAACGTGTTTTAACAAAATGGCTCTTGTGGCTAAGTAGATCATAAAAATGAATGAAAACCATACTTCAACATTTTTCTTAATATCTTATTTTCACAAATGTAAATGCCCTTTTCTTCACTGGTTTTTAATTTGGGTTATGGGTGGTAGTCATTGACGTTTTGAAAAATAAAAGCTATGTTCCCTCTCCCCAGAAAAAGTATGTTTGCATGTAATATTACAATTGTTGCATATTTCAGAGCTCTTGGATTTCCTTAAAGCACATCTGTGAACCCTGCCATAATAGCTTTATTCCCCCCAGACTACTATTCTACTGTATAAAACATTAAAATTATTTTTAGAAAATCTGTGCCCTTGCAAGTCCCAAAACTAGAGTACTAATTTTTTTTTTTTTTTAAATATATTTTATTGATTTTTTACAGAGAGGAAAGGAGAGAGATAGAGAGTTAGAAACATCGATGAGAGAGAAACATCGATCAGCTGCCTCCTGCACACTCCCTACTGGGGATGTGCCCGCAACCCAGGCACATGCCCTTGACCAGAATCGAACCTGGGACCCTTCAGTCAGCAAGCCGACGCTCTATCCACTGAGCCAAACCGGTTTCGGCTAGAGTACTAAATTTTATAAATGATCTCTAGGCTGTCTGTTAGTTTATGATCATTGTTAAACTTTTGTTTTTCAAAAGATGTCAGATTTAAGACAAAACCTGAAATACTGTCAAGTAAAACATAAAAATCAATTCATTTAATATAAATTTAATGTACAATGAACATGCTTTGGAGAAAGTGATAAAAATGAAAAGGAAAAATATTTTTTAAAATCTATTTTCTCAAGACCTTTATAAAAACCATCCTAAGATGTTTATTTAACAATGATTGTATATTGCTAATTCTGATGAAAGATTTAAAAAAATAGGAACATTTCCTCTGATGGGCCTATATATGTGATCTATTTTTCACCACTTACTCTCCCCTAACCCTATTTATAAGCTTTGTATATAGTCATTTTGCAGATAGCACAGCTGCAGTACTGGAAACAGGATTTTCTGGATCTGGGTTCTCTTTACCTTTATTTGGGATATACTTATTGAGCATCTACAATTTGTAAGTAACTGAATCAAGTGTGAGATAAAGTAATCTATTAGGTTATTTACCTAAATTTATGTTTAATTCAAATCACAATCCCTGTGTTGAGATTTCTTAAGGTGAGAACTATTGTAAGCCCTTTGCAAAAGGATTCGGTGTTAACCTTTTTTTGTGGTCAGAACAACAGGAAACATTTAATTGAAAATTTGAATAGTTATATGGTTCTAGCTAAGTCATACAGGTTTTACCAATACAGAGTATAGGATATTTTGACAGACCACTTTTATTTTAGAATTGTGTCAGTGTACTGAATCCTGTTAGGTTTATTTTTTCTAGTTTGAACCTTTCCACTAGTCTTTCAGTAAAAAGTGTTAAAATTGAATGTAATATTTGCTGAGAGTTATAATGGACCTCAAAAAATTAATCCAGAAACTCCAGAATTACTTAAAGAATTTAGTACCTCCTAACTTCGGTTCGGAGTATTGCCAAATTTAATATCCCTTTTTAGTGAGTCATTTAGTAGTTTTCATTTTCAGTTTTTAGATCACCTCAGTCTCATGTGAAATTACATTTGAATTAATTGAATTAAGGATTAAAGGAATGCCCTACTGCACACTGCCAACTGTGATAATATGATGTTTTTTAAACAAAAAATATCTACTTAGGAAAGCCATTTTTCTGGAACGATTTAGTTGCACAAGTTTGCAGTAATCTTTTCCATCTCCCATCTTTCACTATACTAATGGATAGTATCAACACTTAATTGTCTCAAACTGTTACATGTAAGTTACTTTTGCCTCCTACATAGATGGTATATTCTTACTTATTTCAAAATCTTCTTATTTATTTCACAATCTTTTCCCCTGTGTCTGGTGATTCTTACTTATTTCACAATCTTCTTTTTCCCTGTGCTTTATAGGATATATAAGCTAAATTGTGGATGCTTAATATACTGGCTACTTTTCTGGGCACATTGTGTTTATTAACTCATTTTATCCTGTGGACAGCTAAATGAGGTAGATACTATTATACTTCTTTTACCAAAAAACAGGGTTGAGTAATTTCTTAGCTTTTAGAGCTAATGGTAGAGCCTGGACTTAAACTCAGGTATTACAGCCTGAGAGCCCTGTGGTAACACTACACTGTATTGCCTCTTATATGTAGTAAGGTTTTGATGAGTCCTTTTTTGACTGCTTATCATTTGCTGGCACTTAATTGCCTTTACTTTATATTGTTTATCTAAATACAGAATAGGAGTGTCAACGCAAATTTTATCATCTTTTAATTACACATTTTAAGTTGCTCCTTTAGTTATTTAAAACCACTGTGACAATATTACATATGGAAAAGAATAAAAGTAATAGGGTAATCTAAAAATATACATAACAATATATATCAAATTTCTTGAACTCATTGTCATACCACAATCTCTAGTCCTCTTCCCTACCTATTAATGATACCATTGTGCTTTCAGCCTGAGAATTAGTCTGTTTCACTAGTTCAATTTCTTGCCATGTCTGGATATAAGATATCCACAGTATTGTTTTCTGTTTCAGCTGCTGCTATAATTAGATTCTTTTTACATAAACCTAGACTTATTTTAATTTATTTTTTGCTTTAATATTTCTTACATGTTTGTGACACTAAAATTCCCTTAAGTACAGCTTTTGTCATGTCTTTCATGCTTAGAACTTTCAGTGGTGGTTCATTACCTTCAAAATAAAGACCAGATTTTATAATCTGGTTTTCACCACTATCTAGGTTTGATTTCATTCATTTTCACACATTGTTTGATCCAACATCTACTAATGTGTGTAGTCATTATACTTACTTATCCTGTTTATTGGAAAGTAAACAAAATTGTAGAGTCTTATTTTGTTGTTGCAGTCTGATACTATATTATAGAAAGAAGAATTATGATTGAAATGGAGTTTAACAATTGGAAATGCCAATAAGTAGCATTTTTTCTATTTAGGAATTCTATGCACATCATTTGTCTAGAATACTCTTTCTCCAGCTTTTTGCATGGCTACTTTATTTTCATTTTGGGGGTTTGGCTTAAATGTTTCCTCTTCGCAGACCAAGTGGACCTTCTTGTTAATATTTATCAGAGCACCTTGTTTGTTTGTCTTACCACTTTAATACTGTTAATTTACTGATTTAGTAATCACTAGATTTTAAACTGAGAGCAAGGACTGGAACTGTTTCACTTTCATTGCTTCCACAGCTTTGCACACAGACTAAGTGTTCAATATTTATTAAAGATATAAATAAGGGAACAAACGCTACTGTTTATTCAGGGCCTTATATATTCCTAGCGTTTTGCCTAGCTGCTAAAGACAATGTCTAGCATGTATATTACATGCTCAGTAAATATTTGTTTAATGAATAAAGCCAGAGTTATCTTCCTGAATACTGATATATAAGCTCTAATATAATCAGTACTCTTTAGTAGATAGAATTATTAAAGTTTTATGCTTTTGTAAAAAATGAAGAAACTGAGCCCACACCCAAAATTAAGTAAGGTGCTGAAGTTTACATAATTTTGTTTTGGAGATTTTTCCCTGGGCTCTTTGGTTGTTTTGTTTCATTTTTCAACTACAAAGCCTGTGTTTTTTCTCATTCTTTATTTCCAATACTGCAACTACCTTATTTTGAAAGGATTTAAACTCTAATCCTCAGTTTCTTCACACATAGTGAACCAATTAGATAAGATTATTTTTAAAGTCTGATTTTGAAGTTACATGGTTTTGTGATTATGTCTTCTAAGCAACTCAAGGATATTACTTTTAAAGGAATTTGTAGTTCATTGTTGAGGAAATGTTTTGCTTCCTCATAAATCATGCTCTTTGAAAAACACTTGATTTTTTGTTTTTTTTCTAATAAGTTACATTTTAAATGTATGTGTGTGTTGTGTATACTTCTATTTATAAGAAGGGAAAAATCAAAAGGATAAAAATATTACACATCAAACCTAGAATAGAAAGGGTTAAAAATTATGAAACTGTTAAAATATTTTCCTGTTTTCCAATCACTAGAAATCCTGAAGTTGGTTTGAAACTACTGTTCTGTAAAACCTTTTTGCTTGGTTGCATATCTTCAAAATGTATGTCCATGTTTTAATGAAGAAAAGTGCAAAGTGGTTGACAGGCCAAATTATAAACTGACAGTAATCTAGTAAAAATAAAGATGTTACTTAAGTAATCAAATATAGATGATTTCTTCAAAGAGAATAGGAGTTGGCAGATATGTAAGAGTGACATTGGAGACAGGTGATAGGTTTGGACAAGATATTTTGTGGGAAGATGGCACCAGCTGGGAACTTTAACAGAAAACATTTAGTCAATAGAGGAGGTTTTGCTGTACTGACTGCACGTACTGGAATAATACAGCTTTATGATAGAATTAGCTTAGAGTATAGAAACAAGATAGCAATAGAACTGGTAAGCATGTCGGGCTTTAATGCTAGAACTAGTAGAACAATCACAAAATCATTAGGACAAACTTGATGGACTCCTAGGACTTGAGAGAAACTGCAGAATGAGTTATAATCTTAATTCTAAAAGCAACCTTAAGCAGCAGCAAGAGTTTAGGACTAAAAAAAAGTTGGTTTTAAATAATGTATCAGCATTTTCTCTTGAATGTTCTTTCTATTTGATGAACATTTATTGAGCACTTATTCTGTACCCGGTATTTTAACAGATATTTGGTACATTATCTTCTAGTTTCTAAAGCATTTCTCACTTTAACTTATATAAAGTAATGTTTACTGTTTAATAAAGAGTTTATTTTACTAGAAAGTGCTTCTCTGATCTCTCATTGATGCCCTTGTTGCCATTTTAACTACTGTCATCTTTCGGTGTTTAAATTGTAGGTAAAATTCTAACCTTTGGATTAGAGCAATGCTGCCAAAAGAATGGTGATTCTTGATAAATAGTTTGGCCGTTTCAGAGGGAAAAAATTCACTGAAACTCTTTTCTTCACATAAAACATACATTTTTCCAATTCTATGCACATGATTCCCATTTTGCAACTTTTAAATGTAAGATGACTTTTATAAAAACTCTTTAACAGTATTATGTTCTTAATGTATAATCATTAGGTGCACATGTACATGACAAGGACTAAGTTGTCATGGACTAAGTTTACCTCAGCCAACATGAAGTTAACATGATGTTCATCTTTGGTAATGGACTTTCCTATTAATTTTAATGTTGGTTAAATTTGCATTTTATGGTTGATACTCATTTCTTTTATCCCCAATCACAAAAATGACTCACTGAAAAATGATGAAAATAGTAACAAGTATGCCATTAATTAATTGCCATAATGCAAATAGTAGAAAGCACTTCAGTGTGAATGCAGAATTAGAAGGTGTTTGCACTGTGCAAGAGATTCTGAGTGTGATGTTTTCAAAACATCAGATGAACTATATAAGGAAGGACAGTGATGAATATCTGAAGTTTTTTTTGGCGGCTTGCAATCTATTTACCACTGGTCAGTAGAACATAGTCTTTCAAATACTTGCATATTTCTGTCAAGTTTTTCACATCTGGTAAATGAATTTAGTTAGATAATTTTATGTTTCCTTGAACACATGTAAAATAATACATCTCAATTTAAAATCTGTCATACAAGGTGGAGGAGAGTCCAAAATTACAAATATACAGAGTTGCATTCGTTAAAATAAACCACATATGAAACACTGTTATCAGTTTCTGCCAGATGTTTGGCACACAACTCACTGAGCACTTTATGGCAGGAAGCCACCTCACTTCACATCAGTCTCTTAGATCAATTACATGGACACTAAGAGGTTTTAACATCTCCTGTCTTAAAGATTATGTCCATTTTTCTATTTGTGTTTTCTATGTTGGGTCATCCGACGTACCCTATAACAAACTAATAATAGACACTTGCTGAGAAGCTTATATTTGTTAACACTTTCAAAGTTAATAACAAATACAATCAGAACAATCAGAAAACAAATCTTTTAAAAAAATTCTATCAAAGTTGCTTAATTCAGGAACAACACCAAAGAGCAGTTTCTATCATATGCGTTCTAGAGGTGGGTTTTTTCAAACTACAAGAGAAGTTTATTTAGAAAGTCACAGAAGTAGCAGTGAGCTGTAGAAGAATGGGCTCATGAAACAAGTTACAGAGGCAAAGAAGGGCCCTTGGGAGTTTAGGGGGGAGAGAGAGAGGAGAGAGGGAGAGAGAGAGAGGGAGAGAGGGAGAGAGGGAGAGAGAGAGAGAAACACCTTGAGAGATTAAGGAGGGAGGAAAGGCATGGGCATGCTCTGGCAAAACAGGCCAGGTCCCTGTCTCAAGGGATTTTATCTGAAGTCTCAGGAGGATCTTAATAGAACATTCATCAGCTTTCCAGGTGTGCCACCTTTTGGTCTTCACTGATTGGTTGGCTCGAGAGCAGGATGTCATTATCAGTAGAGCTGGTCCTGATGTCAGCCATGGCAACGCTCTGATTTGCTGCTTCTCTGGGCCTGGAGCTGAAACACAGCTGTGGCCTATGTGTCGTCTCCAGGGGCTAATGCTAAAGGGAGTGGTCATGAAAGGGCTTGTAGTTTTGCCTGTTGTTTAGCACATAGGGCTCTCCACCCTGATGACCCTCTGCACTTCGCCTATCTTTCCTGCTCTGTTCATGCCTGTCTTACTACCTACTACATTCCCCCCACTCAAGGATTTTGGCTTTCAGCTCTCCAAGGGAAACAGGCATGGGGTTTCTTCTGTAGGTACTTCCTGCTGAAGAGGGATAGTTTTCTTTCAGAACCAAGAGATCCTTGCTCTCTATTGGAGGGACAGTGAGGCCTGGGCACAGAAGGAGGTTGCAATGGTGTCCAGAATGGGCAAAGGATGGTATTCCTGGAGTATGAATAGGGCTGTGGCCTGTTGGAGAAAAATTGTGTTATAAACCTTAATATTATTGAGGCAAAAGTTAGAATGACAAAGTGAACAGTCCTAGAGGATATTTTATGTTGCAGACAAAACTATTGATGTGCAGTGTCTGAATCACGATTTGGCATATGTGTTACATATATGAGTAAGAGAAGTCTTTGAATATAAAAAACAAGATTACATTAGGAAGTAAGTTGTAGTGAGGACTAGAAAGGGTGTGTCAAACTTTAAGGATGGAATACCAGTTTGGGGGCAGCAATGAAGGTGATTGTTAGGTAAATAAGGCTTATACAAAAAGCCATCCCCTTCTTAAAAGAGAGCAGCTATTTTTCAACAAGAAACCATCAAGATACTGATTCAGTCTTGAAGGGAATAGAAATACAATTTGATTTTATCCCTTGTGTCTACACCATTTTTTATAATGCTGTTATGAAAACCTGGGCAGGACGTTACAAAGCTGTTTTGTTTCCCCAGTACTGCCTGTTTAGAGGAAAGGTGTTCCCATGAAATTTTGAGATAAAAGCATAGATTAAAAATATTTCTTTGTGATGTTGCTAATGTCAGTAGGAGGCTTTTCTTTGATGTTAGGTGCTTTGCTCAAGTGGCATATCAAGCAGTCTTTATACTGTCTTGAAGAGACATCCTACCAGGTCCATAATGTGAATTGTAATGTCAAGGAGATAGATGATTTTAAGATTACACAACTCTTGTGTAAATGGCTCAGTTCCACAGAGCTTCATTCCCCAGTTCCTCCCCAATCTCATTTTCTTGGCTTACTGCAGAAACATAATGTATTTGGGAAGTTTATTTAAAACCAGGTCCAAACACTGCAACATAATATAAAAGAATACTTTCCTTAAATGAAAGCAAAGGACAGATTGGGAATCCATTTAATAGCATCTGCAGGTAGATTTTTCTTCTGGTGATTGGGGGTAAGATTATTGTGAAAGTGCATGCCTATTTTTAGAATACCAGTGACAAGCTTCCTCTTTCTATATAAAAATGTTAATATTGAACAGACCTGGGGGTGGGAGGGGGGGAATAACTGCTTATATATCATTCTTAGAGAGGTTTATCAAATTGAACACTAAAAGCCTATGCTGACCTGACTTTTTTTCTTAAAGTAGTAATCATCTTTTTACACAAGCAATTTCACTGAACACACCACCTGCGTTATTTAGCAAGCATTCAATGCCCTTATTTTCTGTCCTTTTATAATCCCAGTATTTTGGCAATTTGTCAGAGATCACTTAGCTCTGTCTTTTTACTCCCACCCAAATATCATTTGAAACAGTTTTCAGTACTGGATTGAAAAATACTTTTTAAAAAACGTTTCCTTTATTCACATTCTATGAATTACAATGACGAAGCACATGTCACTTACCAGTAGACAGCCTTTCTTTTAGAAGTTATGTAGAGCAAGGGCCTGTTTTGTACAATATATTGGAGTCTCATAAAATAAGTTTTATATTCTTTGTTATTTCCTAACCAGAATAGAGCTTCTGTTTATTATCATAATTAGTAAATACACAAATATGTCATATTTCTTTACTTATATCCAGATGTCTGGCTATGATCTTTCTTACATGGTAAGCCTGGCATTTTTGAAGCTCTTGAACTGGCACATTAATCAAAGTCTCATTGTTGGTCACAAGTACCTTTAAAATACATCTGGCCCTAGCTGGTTTGGCTCAGTAGATAGAGCATTGGCCTGCAGACTGAAGGGTCCCAGGTTCAATTCCAGTCAAGGCACATGCCCGGACTGTGGGCTCCATCCCCAGTAGGGGGTGTGCAGGAGGCAGCTGATCAATAATTCTCTCTCATCATTAATGTTTCTATCTCTCTCTCCCTCTCCCTCCCTCTCTGAAATCAATAAAATATATATTTTAAAAACCCCCAAAACATCTTGCCCTGCCCGCCCGGTATAGTTCAGTGGTTGAGCATCAACCCATGAACCAAGAGGTCAACAGTTTGATTTGGTTGGATTCCCAGTCAGGGTGCAAACGTAAGTTGTAGGCTCATTCCTGTAGGGGGCATCCAAGAGGCAGCCCATTGATGATTCTCATCATTGTTGTTTCTATCTCTCTCTGAAGTCAATAAAAATATATTAAAAAAATACTTCTGGCCCTATTTTCTAGACTTTGTATGGTAATGAATTTAACTTTTACCCATAATAAAGGTTGCATGCCAATAAACAAGTTTTCAAGGTATGTAAAGTATAGTGAATAATACAAATTTTCACCACTCTCAAATAACTTAGCAATAGCTAATTTTTCCAGACTAAGTGAACTTGAATTACAAACGCTTTTAGAGAATGCATAAAACTTTGTACATGAATAAACAAGTACATTTTTACAAGTTCTATTTTAGAATGCCTACTTTAAAATATTAAATTTGAATTCATTAAAACATGTTTATTGGACTACACATTGCTAGAAACAAATTTGTGAAGGCCCAAATAGCATGACATACTACTGCAAAACCACCTTGCCTTTCTTTGCCTATCACATTTTTTAAAAATTTTAAATTTAGAAGGAATCAAGGATTCCTTCTTGTTGGAACCCAAATGCTGCTGATTATTTTGAAGGAAAGAAGCTTGTGATAGCATCTTAAAGTAGAATGTGGAATTTTAGTGACATCTGGTGGCCAAGACTTTTCTCTGAGTATTTTATATCTGTGTCATAGTTTGGCTTTGTAATATAGTGGACTTCCAGCTGGAAAACATATATTTCTAGTGGTACTTAAAGACTTACGAAAATTTAAGCTGGTATAAAGACTTAAGGCAATTTCCTTATCCCCAGTCTCATTTCCTCTCCCTAAACAAACTTGGCTATGCCTGTGGTCTAGCACTCTTAACATTTTTTTTTCAACCTTCCTTGTATAGTTACTATTTTCCCACTTTACAAAAGAGAGATCTTCTCACCCCTTCTGAACCTCACTGTAGTGCAATGCCTGGTGATGGCAAAACCTCTTGAGTGCTAAACACAGAGAATTTTAAGTTATTGGGGTTGGTGTAGTGAAAGGGAATCACTGTAGTACTATTCAACAAAAGTTTTTCAAGTCAGGTGGCTGCTAAACTTTCTTTAAAATGAGTCAGTTTCCACAAATTAAAGAAAAAGCAAATTATGTTTTCATTTGATAGATCACTCACTGAAAATAAATCTGATTTTTTTCCTTTTGATGTAAAATTTACATATACTATAATGTGCAAATCTTACCTATGTATATGTTTAAAATATTGGGTGTTATTATAATTTTAGTCCTCTGTACTTATTAATGTAAGCATGACCTCTCATGCTTACATATAAAAAAAATGAATAGAATTGATGATGAACTCTTACAAGTAATAAACCCATCAAATTAAATTAAGATTTCCAGCAAAATGTGTGAACTAGTTTTGTTGTTTTGATAAATTATATAATACTAAATATTATAACTCAATCCAGAAGAAAATTTTAGCACATTGTAATGAATATTTTTAAATTATGAAAATTTTCTTGCATAGAAGTGTTGTAATCAATAAGCATGAAATATATCACTTGGGATAAAATTCTTTGGGACAACTGATATACAAGTAGAAATTTAAGGATTGCAAGTAAAATTTATAACTATAAAAGGAGCTTATTTATAAATATGTAAATAGATAGAATTCAATGAAGTTTGATAATTTTTAAAGAGTTACTTAACACTTTTATTTTAAAAGATGGAAATGACTCTTTCAATTACCTAGTAATGTCCTGAAATATTTCAGATGTCAACTCAAAATCTGTGAGGGGATAAAGTGTACAAATGTTCTTTCAGACGATAAGCAAGCAAACAAGTTTGAGGATCAGGACTTTATATTATTTAACTTGACCTTCGGTTCATTAGCTCAGGTAGGTAATGTTTAGGAAGAAAACTACTTCCAGCTTTAGATATGTAGTAATATTTTCTGAAACTAAAATTAGGACAAAGTCAGTACTTTATAGAACATTTCAAATCAAAACCATATTCCAAGATCTAGGAAACTGTTGTCATTATAGCATAAGCCAGAAATCAAAACAAAAGAAGCTGAGGTTTTGTTTTTTTTTCTGATCAGAAACAAAGTGTCCTGATTTGTCTTATTGTAAGATTTCATTGATTATAAGCTACATCATTAATTCAATTATTTTTGGTGCTAAAAATTATCATTATGCTCAATCCTATATAATAAAAGGCTAATATGCAAATAGACTGAACAGCAGAACAACCAAACAACTGAACAATCAGTTGCTATGACATGTGCTGACCACCAGGGGGCACACGCGGAAAATGGTGGGCATTGGCAGCAGGCGGCAGAGTGCAAAACATGGAGGGCATCAACCACAGTGGGATGGTGGAACAGGTGAGTGGAGGTGCCAGACCAAGGCAGGGCGCCGGTCGCTGTCATCGAGGTAAACCTTTGGTATTTACTGAAAATTCTTTGCTCCTGCACGCCGCAGTCCTGCCCGGTGCTCACACCTGCTGCTGGCACTGGCCCCACTTGCACCCGCTGCCAGCATCTGGTGCTGGCCCTGATCTCTAAGTGCTGTCAGTGGGTGTAAGTGGTGGCTGCTAGCCTTGATCCCCTTAGGGCTTCTCCACCTCCCCCTGCTCCTGAGGGGCAATCAGGGTCGGCAGCCGCCTCTTGCACCCGCTACCGGCAATGGCCCCGCTCACACCCATTTTAGGTGCTAGCCCTGCTTGCACCCACTGCCGGCACACGGCACCAGTTTCAATTTCTTGGCGCCATCAGCGGGTGCGAGTGGCGGCTGCTGGCCCTGATCGCCCCTGAGGGTTTTACCACTTCCCTCTGGATCCTGAGGGGCCATCAGGCAGCAGCCACTGCTCACACCTTCTGCTGGTACCTGCCCCAATTGCTCCATACTGTCAGCAAGTGCCAGTGAGGCTGGTGCCATCAGCGCATGGGAGTGGCAGTGGAGGGAAAAGGGCTGCCAGCAGACGGGACTGGGGGCTAGGTGGGAGGGGCTGGGTGGGGGTGTGGAGGATGGGCCAAGACCCGCCCCTGTGCCCACCACAGCCTCATGGTTCACAGTTCTTTTCAAGGTGCACAAATTCAATCACTGGGTCCCAAGTAGATGTACAAAGAAAATAATCCAATGTCAGCAATGTTAAATGTGTGTGTGTTGGCGGGAGGTGGGGAATGAGGAAGTATCTTAAGACTGAAGAAATAAGCTACATATAGCAGGTTTTTAAATAGCAGGTTTTTATTTTTTTTATGTGGCATTAGGGTTACACAGAGATATAGAATATGGTCAATATCTATGCTAATAATAGAGGAATATGCAAATTGTCCATGACTCCATCACAGTAACAACCGAACAGCAGGCTGCGTGGGGCAACAAGGCCAGCAGGGGGTTAGTGAGGAACGACCAAATGACTGAACAGCAGGCTGTGTGGGGTGACCAGGTCGGCAGGGGGGGCAGTTGGGGGCAACCAGGCTGGCAGGGTGGGGCAGTTGGGGGTGACCAGGTTGGTGAGGAGGGCAGTAAGGAGTGACCAGGCCTGCTGTGGGGGTAGTTTGGGGGAACCAGGACAGCGGGGGGTCAGTGAGGGGTGACCAGGCCAGCAGGGGGGGCAGTTGGGGGCAACCAGGCTGGCAGGGTGGGGCAGTTGGGGGTGACCAGGCTGGTGAGGAGGGCAGTAAGGAGTGACCAGGCCTGCTGTGGGGGTAATTTGGGGGAACCAGGACAGCAGGGGGTCAGTGAGGGGTGACCAGGCCAGCAGGGGGGGCAGTAAGGAGCAACCAGGCTGGCAGGGGGTGCATAGGGGGCAGTTAAGGGCAATCAGGCTGGCAGGCAGAGGCGGTTAGGGGTGATCAGGCTGGTGGAGGGGGCGGGAAGTTAGGGGTAATCAGGCAGGCAGGTGAGCAGTTAGGAGCCAGCAGTCCCAGATTGTGAGAGGGATATCTGACTATCAGTTTAGGCCTGATACCCGGGATTGGGCCTAAACTGGCAGCTGGACATCCCCCGAGGGGTCCCAGATTGAAGAGGGTGCAGGCTGGGCTGAGGACAACCTCCCCCTTGTGCATGAATTTTGTGCACCGGGCCTCTAGTTTTTATATAAACAGGAGAAAATTTAATAAGGAAAAGACAGCACAATTAGTACTAACAAACTGGAAGCATTTGCAGAGTAGATTGAACTGTAAGTAAAGAGCAAGACTTAGATTCATGTAGAACAGAGGTTGGCAAACTAAATATTGTCCAAGAGTCAGGGCCTATCCAACATATGTTTTTGTATAGCACCTCTAGCAAAGAATAGTTTTAATATTTTTAAATGATTGAATAAAAATTAAAAGAATAATATTTGGTAACATGAAAGATATAGGAAATTCAAATTTTATTGGAATACATGCATGCTCATTCATTTACAATTGCCTGTTTTGGCTCTACAGGGCAGAGTTGAGTAGTTGTGACCAAGACCATAAGGCTTCGAAAGCCTAAAATATTTAGCTGACTTTTAACACAAAAACTTTGCCTATCTCTGATGTAGAGCAATTTTACAGGCAGGATTGGTGACATGCACAAAACTCAGTGGTGATGTTGTGGCATGATGGAAGGAGGAGTAATAGCGGAAGAGTCAGTAGAGTAGAAGTGGATTAGAGCCAGCTTGAAAGACTTTATGTTAGGCATTGAGATGCCTCAGCAATTTTGGAGCCAGGGAATGATTGTCACAGTGCTCTTTAGAAAGATTAACTTGGCAGCAGTATGTGAAATAGATGAGAACACAGTATTAACAACAATGGGGTAGAAAAGTTCAAAGATTATAGCAACGGTATCAACATGAGGCAGCATGTATCTGGAGCTCAGTGGTGACTTGGGAATGAAAGGAGAGGAACAGATAAAAAATTAATACTTATTAGTAATAGCAATTTTGATTTTAAAGATCTTTTAATCTGGATTTTATCATAGGGCTAGTATACATGATTTGACCAAAATCTGTTTAATAGAACTATGCTATATAATAAAGAGCTAATATGCAAATGGTCATCATGCCCTCACACTCTCACGCCCTCATGCCCTCATGCCAGGGCCAGGGGATCTGAGGCCAGGCCAGGGGACCTGAAGCTGTGCCCCCTGCCCTGCAGGGCTTGATGAGGGTGGGGCCAGCCAGGTCTGGGTCTCACGCAATTTCGAGGCACGCAAGGGTGGGTGGGGCCTTGACTCTGGGTCCCACGGTGTGCCCCAGACTCTAACAGGAGGGAGATTTTCATATACATTTTACTAATTTTCTTTCATCTCTGACATTTCTATTATAGAGAAAGAGCATATAGCAATATTAAAATATTTCCTCTAATTAATTCCCTTTTAATGTGCACGAATTTCATGCACCAGGCCACTAGTATAAATAATAAGATGCTACTCCCAATGTGCAATTAACCAACCAATCACTAGGTTTCCTCTTCAGTGCAATGTCAACTTACTAATCTATCAAAGCATTTGCTCACTAAGAACTTATTCTGGCTCTAGCTGGTTTGACTTAGTGGATAGAATGTCAGCCTGCGGACTAAAGGGTCCTAGTTTTGATCAAGGACACACATGCCTGGGTTGCGGGCTAAGTCCTCAGTGTGGGGATGCAGAAGGCGGCCAATAGATGATTCTCTCTCATCATTGATATTTCTATCTCTCTTTCTCCCTCCCTCTTCCTCTCTGAAATCAATAAAAAAAATATATATTTTTAAAAAGAAACAACCTGCAAATGAAAGAAAAAGAGAATTCTCCAGAAAAAGAGATAAATGAAATGGAGATAAGAAATTTATCTGATATAGACTTCAGAATAGTGGTGGTAAAGATGCTCAACAGCATGAGAAAAGATATAGTAACTATGAAAACAGAACTAAAGAATGACATAGCACACATAAAGACCACATTGGAAGGAATACACAGCAGATTAGGGGAAGCTGAGGACTGGATCAGTGAATTAGAAGACAGGGTAGGAAAAAATCACTCAACCAGGGAACCAAAAAGAAAAAAACAATTAAAAACCAGGAGGACAGTTTAAATATTGTGAAATGTAACAATATTAGAATAGTAGGTGTGCCAGAGAGGCAGAAAGTGAGGAAGGGGTAGAGAACATGTTTGAAGAAATAATGGCAGAAAACTTCCCTAACCTGGTGAAGGAAAAAAGTCACACAAGTTCAGGAGGTACAAAGAGTCCAAGCAAGAAGAACCCAGTAGAGCCACACCCAGACACATCATAATTAAAGTGCCAAAAATTAAAGACAAAGAGAGAATCTTAAAGGCAGCAAGAGAAAAGAAAATTTTTACCTATTAAGGAGCTCCCATAAGACTGTCATCTGATTTCTTCTCATCAGAAACTCTATAGAGCAGAAGGGAATGGCATGAAATACTCAAGGTATTGGAAAGCAAGGATTTGGACCAAGATTACTATATCCAGCAAGGCTATCATTCAAAATAGATGGTGAAATAAAGAGCTTTCCAAACAAAAAAAGGCTAACGGAGGTCATCACCACCAAGCCAGCATTACAAGAAATGCTAAATGGACTGCTGTAATGAAAAGAAGAAATAGAGAGAGAAACATAGGCATACAACATTAAAATGGCAAGAAATAAGTACCTATCAATAATAACCTTAAATGTAAGTGGATTAAATGCTCCCAAGAAAAGACATAGGGTAGCTAGGATACAAAAACATGACCCAACTGTATGCTGTCTACAAGAGACACACCTCAAAACAAAAGACTCACATAATTTGAGAGTGAAGGGATGGAAAAAAATTTCCATGCAAATGGAAAAGAAAAATAAGCTAGGTAGCAATACACATATCTGATAAAATAGACTTCAAAATGAAGGTCGTCACAAACCAACAACCTACATAAGGTCACTACATAATACTAAAGGGATTGATTCAACAAGACGATATAACTCTGGTAAACATATATGCACCTAATATAGGAACATCTAAATATATAAAACTACTTCTAGAGAACTTTAAGAGAGCGATCAACAACGATACAGTCAGAATCAGGGGCTTTAACACCCCTCTGACTTCAATGGATAGATCCTCCAGACAAAAAATTAACAAGGAAACAGTGACTTTAAAGGACACATTGGATCAGATGGGCCACTCACTCTTTCCTCCTTGAAACACTTTCTTCAAGGGGTCCCTAGGACACCACCCGTCTTTTGTCTTCTTTGTATCTAACTGGCCACTATTTCTCTATTTCTCTTACTAATTCCTTATTTTCCTGATCTATTAACATTGGAGGGACTCAGAACTCAGTCCTTAGATTTCTTCAGTACCAAACATCATACTTTGTTGGTCTCAGCCATTCTCATGAGACTAAATAACATCTTTATGCTCATAATTTTCAAGTTTATACCTTTGGTTGGAGTCTCCAAACACATTATATTTATGTTTAAATTCTTTGTTGTTGGAAGTATTACCTATGTCTATTTCCCCCCCCCCCCCCATCTGAAGTCTCTCTCCCCACTCACTCCCACCTTCCGGCACAGGCCCTCACCCTGCACCTTCCTCCCCGCCCCCCGCATTGTCTGTGTCCATTGGTTATGTTTATATGAATGCATACAAGCCCTTTGGTTGATCTCTTTTTTTAAAATTTTAATTTATTTTATTTTTTATTGTTGATACTATTTCATATGTCCCCCATTCCTCCTCACTTTGCTCACCTCCACCCAGCCCCCAACATCCTCCCCTGGCCTTCACTATTGCTACATGATTCACTCTTGCACTACTTTCAACTCCGTGTAAACATTGCCTTCTTTTTCCCCCCATTGACCCTCTCCAGCCCACCTCCACCCCTCATCCCAGGCCTTCATCACCTATTGTCTGTGTCCAGGGTTATACATATATGCATACAAGGTCTTTGGTTGATTACCACCCAGGCACCCACCCATTCCCACCTTCCCTCTGAGATTCTGCACTCTGTTCCATGCTTCCATGTCTCTGGATCCACCCTGTTTGTCAGTTTATTTTGTTACTTAGAGTCTACATATGAGTGAGATCATGTGATATTTGTCTTTCTCTGACTGACTTATTGCACTTAATATGATACTCTCCAGGTCCCTCCATGCTGTTGCAAAGAGTAAAAGACTCTTCTTTTTTACTGCTGCATAGTATTCCATGGCATAAATGTACCCCAGCTTTTTATCCATTCGTCTACTGATGGGCACTTGGGCTGTTTCCAGACCTTAGTTATTGTAAATTCTGCTGCTATTGAAATGTGGGGTTTGGGGTGCAGATTCTTCTGTGGGTCCTTGTCCTACAAAGTTTGAAGAATAAATTCACAGACTAAAAGGCTTCTTTAATAAAATTGTGGAAGTTTATTGGAAGCATCTACAAACTCTCCCTGGGGAGGGTTCCACAAAAGGGGAACCTTCTGGGGAGGGGTTCCCAAATAGGAAAAGCCTGCTCTCTCTCTCTCTCTCTAATGGGGAAAATTTTTTTTAAAAAAATCTGCCTCATGTCCCTTTGTCTTTGGTTTATATATGCTACAATTCTTTGTCTGAACATGACCCTTTCTAATTGGACCCTTCATTAATTTAGGACCCCCATGCTTTCCTCATTAGTCACTCTGCTACACAGTATCAGTTTCAAATGTCAAAACCCACGCGGTGCCCCCCTCTTTCTTTCCCCTTATCTTGAAACATTCCTCTATCCTTTGTAAAAATATGTGTTCCTCTTCCTAGTATCTTGCAACATTTCTCTATCCTCTCTCAAACTATGTTTCCTTCTTCCCATCCTGCTGTCCTACATATTTTACTCTAGGTAACTGTAGTGAGTAATATCTTAATGACAGAAACATAATCTATTAATTCATTTTATTTTTATTTCACCCCAAATTTGGCACATGGTAGTATTGATATTCTCCAGGACAGCAAATGTATTTTGGTCATTTCTTTATGCAATATTCTTTAGTCTAAAGGAGAAAAAATGAGGAGGATGGATGTGTATTCTAAAGAAATTTACAATCTATAGGATATTATGTAATCAAATAAACATACAATTAGGAAGTTTAAGGTACAAGTGAAACAAGAAGTAGCAAGTACTATATAGAGAGTTTCTTTTCTGGAAATATGGACAAGACATTAAAATTCTTTTTTTTTTCTTCTTTAAATTCTCACTCAAGAACATGCTTAGAGAGAGGAAGAGAGAGGGAAAGGGAGATGGGGAGGGAAAGGGAGAGAGAGAGAGAGAGACATTAATGTAAGAGAGAAACACCTATTGGTTGCTCTCTGGTAAGGGCACGTGCTGGGTTGTAGGATCAACTGCAACCCAGCACGTGCCCTTACCAGGAATCTAACCAGCAACCCTTCGGTGCATGGGATGACACTCAACCAACTGAACCACTACAGAGAAGAGTAGGAATATTGATTATATTGATTAACTAGAATTTATTTTTATTTTTATTTTTTTTAATTAAATCTTTATTGTTCAGATTATTACATTTGTTCCTCTTTTTTCCCCCCCATAACTCCCCTCCTCCCAGTTCCCGCCCCACCCTCCGCCCTCACTCCCCACCCACTGTCCTCATCCATAGGTGCACGATTTTTGTCCAGTCTCTTCCCGCATCTCCCACACCCCTTTCCCCCCCAGGAATAGTCAGTCCATTCCCTTTCTATGTCCCTGATTCTATTATAATCAACAGTTCATTCTGTTCATCAGATTATTTATTCACTTGATTCTTAGATTCACTTGTTGATAGACGCATATTTGTTGTTCATAATTTGTATCTTTACCTTTTTCTTCCTCTTCCTCTTCTTAAAGGATACCTTTCAGCATTTCATATAATCCTGGTTTGGTGGTGATGAACTCCTTTAGCTTTTCCTTATCTGTGAAGCTCTTTATCTGACCTTCAATTCTGAATGATAGCTTTGCTGGATAAAGTAATCTTGGTTGTAGGTTCTTGGTATTCATCACTTTGAATATTTCTTGCCACTCCCTTCTGGCCTGCAAAGTTTCTGTTGAGAAATCAGCTGACAGTCGTATGGGTATTCCCTTGTAGGTAACTGAGTTTCTTTCTCTTGCTGTTTTTAAGATTCTCTTTTTATCTTTTGCTCTTGGCATTTTAATTATGATGTGTCTTGGTGTGGTCCTCTTTGGATTCCTTTTGTTTGGGGTTCTCCGCGCTTCTTGGACCTGTAAGTCCATTTCTTTCACCAGGTGGGGGAAGTTTTCTGTCATTATTTCTTCAAATAGGTTTTCAATATCTTGGTCTCTCTCATCTTCTGGCACCCCTATAATTCTGATGTTGGTACACTTGAAGCTGTCCCAGAGGCTCCTTACACTATCCTCGCATTTTTGGATTCTTTTTTCATTTTGCTTTTCCGGTTGGGTGTTTTTTGCTTCCTCGCATTTCAAATCATTGACTTGATTCTTGCGCTCCTCTGGTCTGCTGTCGGGAGTCTGTATAATATTCGTTATTTCAGTCCGTGTATGCTTAATTTCTAGTTGGTTCCCCAATATAAGATCGAGGGTCTCATTAGATTTCTTGAGGATCTCACTACATTTATCGGCGGCTTCTAGACAGTTCTTAAGAGACCTTAAAAGTGTGGTTCTGAACTCTATATCCTCCATTGACAATTTTGTCCTGTTTCTTTGTCTCCGCATTTTGTTATGCTTCCTTGGTGCACCTCCTAGTGGTCTTTGTTTGCAGTCTTATAGTTAAATCTTGATTGTTGTAGCTAATTCCAGGGAGGGTTTGACCTCTAGGCCAAGTGGCTATGAGAATCAGCTGTGTCAGTAGTGAGAGAACTCTGTCCTCTAGGGAGGTGCTAATCCAGCCTTTGCCTGAGGCTATCCGGCAAATGCCTGTGTGCAGGGCTTGGGCGGGGCGGGTAGAACAGGATCAACAGGGTGGGCCGGAGAGAGCAGTTATGGCGGCTCTCAATCCCGTCCCCAGGGGCTCTGCCTCTCCGAGTCCCAGCACCCGCTGCAAAGCTCAGAGAGAAAGCTGCACTCGCTCTGACCGAAGCCAGACAGTCCCACTTCTCCCATCTGAGTCTGGGTCCCTAAAGACTCGCCCGGATCTGGAGCTCAGAGTCTGCGACTCCCTCCCGATCGAAAACGCCAACCGCGCCCTCCGCTGCCAGCCCGCTCCTCGCACTCCGCACCTCAGAATTTGACTTCAGCACTGCGCCTCCTCTGAGTGTCCGCATGCGTTTCTCTTTCCTCCTAGTTGTAGGACTTCCACTCAGCCAGCGTTCCTGTGGTTCTGGGTGATGTCCCTTCCGTTTTTTGGTTTCACTTTTGAAGTAGTTGTTCAAAGCAGCAAACTCCGGCGTTAACCTATGCCACCATCTTGGTTCTCGATTAACTAGAATTTATATGATTATTCACACTACAATTTTAAGGGTGACCGCTAAAATAAATTGGACTTGCAATCTCTAGAAAATAAATGAAGGGGGGACACGAAGTTAACAAAAAATGAGGTTAAAATTTATGACAAAAGCAGAAAAATTAGAAAGCACAAAATAAAATGTTAGTAATGTGTAAATATATTAGTAGCCATAATAAATATAAATGGATTAAATGGCCAGTTAAAGGAAAAAGATAGACTTGATAAAATAATTTTTAAGTTATTAGTACCACTGATGATCCGTATAGCAACAAATTACCACTCCAACTCCTATAGAAATTATTTCACATGGCTTGACAAACTAATAAAAAAAGCAAAATTTTTTGGTTTCTTAGAAGAAATAAAGAGCAACACATGACTACAAGACAAAAAAAGTATTTCTTAGATAAGAGTTACTAGCACAAATCACAAGGGGGAAAGATGGTAAAATTGACTACATATACATAAAGTTATTTAATTTGTGTGAAACATAATTAAAGAATAAATATTACTTATAATAGTATTTCACTGTTCACCCAGTGAAAATATAAAAAACTACAAAGTTGAGCAGATATTTGAAAGTATAAGAATGATAAAGGGTAGAATCCAGAATTTTAAAAATCTCTTAAAATATATATAAGAAAAGACAATTTGTTTGAAATATTGGTAAGTAGATGAAAAGGTAATTTTTCAGAGAAGAAAGACAAGTGACTAACAAATTTGTTGAAATTCATATATAATCTGGAGAGAGAAAATTAAAACCACAATAAGTAACAAGTATATCTCTCAAATTAACAAAAATTTAAAAGTCCTGAAAATACCAAGTTTGGGTGAGAATATGGAGTATCAGGAACAATGCTTGGAGTGAATATTGGAAAAAATCTTACAACTCAGTAATTTAAATTCTAGGTACATAAACAAACAAAAAACCCCCACACAAACCCTCTGGATTATACATACAAGGAAATGATTTTAGCAACATTGCTTATCATAGTAAAAAGCAGTGAAAACACTTTAAATGTCTATAAACACAGAGACTGGATGAAACAATTTATATTATGACTAAAGGCCTGGTGCACAAAAATTTGTGCACTCGGCGGAGGGGTGGGGGGGTGGGGGGGGTGTCCCTCAGCCCGGCCTGTGCCCTCTCACAGTCTGGGACCCCTCAGGGAATGTCCATCTGCTCGCTTAGGCCCGTTCCCCGGGGGATCGGGCCTAAGCTGGCAGTCAGACATCCCTCTGGCAGCCTGGGAGCCCTCGGGGGATGTCCACTTGCCAGCAGGGAGCAGGCCTAAGCTGCAGTTGGACATCCTTAGAGCTGCTGAGGAGGTGGGAGAGGCTCCCGCCGCCACCACTACTGTGCTGGTAGCCGACAGTCTGGCTTGTGGCTGAGCAGAGCTCCCCCTGTGGGAGCACACTGACCACCAGGGGGCATCTCCTGCATTGAGTGTCTTCCCCCTGGTGGTCATTGTGTGTCATAGTGACCAGTCATTCCCACTTGTTCTGCTGTTAGGGTAAATTTGCATATTATCCTTTTATTATATAGAATAGAGGGCTGGTGCACGGGTGGGGGCTGGTTGGTTTGTCTTGAAGGGTGTCCCAGATCAGGGTGGGGGTCCCGCTGGGGTGCCTGGCCAGCCTGGGTGAGGGGCTGAGGGCCGTTTTCAGGCTGGCCACACCCCCTTCAGGGTGGGGGGTCCCCACTGGGGTGCCTGCTGGGGTGCCTGGACAGCCTGGGTGAGGGGCTTCTTTTTTCTTCTTTTTTTCTGGGATTTATTTATCTTTTATAATTGAAACTTTGTAGCCTTGAGTGGAGCCAAAGGCCGGCCAGGGCAGGCGGGAAGCTTGGCTTCCTCCATTGCCGGGGACATCCCAAGCCTCCTGCTCTCTCCAGCTCCATGGCCACAGCCATCTTAGTTGGGTTAATTTGCATACTCGCTCCTGATTGGCTTGTGGGCATGGCTTGAGCATAGCAGAAGGACAGTTAATTTGTATGTTTCTCTTTTATTACATAGGATGATGGAATACTCTATATTACTAAAAGTAGATAAGTTAGGTTTACATGTAAGAAGACTAAATGTTGGGCAAACAACTTTTACCCCATACATTCCCTAAGTCATAGGATAAGATATACAGTATGACATCACTTTAATAAATCTTGAAAAATAAAAAACTTATATATTATTTGGATTATATACATATATAGCAAAATTATAAACAATGCACATAAATGAAAATATTAGTTATAGTCATGGTTACCTCTGCGAGAGAGTGAGGAAAATTCCTTTGGGGAAGGGTATGCTGAGATCCTATGTTTTTAATTATTTGTTAGTTGTATTTCTCTCTATGCCTTCTTTTATATTTGAAATATTACAAACATGTGGGGTTTTTTTTGAAGGACTAAAAGAGCTACGGGAGGGCATGGAGATCAACTTTGGAGGGAATCAGGGACATAACAGTTAATTTGTCCGAAGAATCCAAAGGATGAAAGGCAGAGATGGAAGTGACAAGGGCAACAGGGAGGAAGACAACAGCATGGGCTTCTGCCCTGACACTAGGAGGCCTGGTCGCACCTGAATATGGAGACAGGTAGAGAACAAGAGGAATGCCATTTAGGATGCTTCAGGAAACGCTTTGATTATAGGGTTTTCCGTTTTATTCCTATAAAATGGGGAGATATTCAGGGCTTATAAGCAGGGAATTATAAGATTTTATGTGTGCTTTCGAAATAATAAAATGGTACAGAATTAATCAAGACTTGGAATGAAGAAAACGATGAATCTGATATGTGAAGATACTTAAGATACTTAATGCAATATTCCAGGCAACAGATGATGGTGAGTTACCTGTAGCTAGGAGGCTGGCATTGGAAGTGGGAAAGAAAAGTTGGGGATGATGAATAGTATTGAGAATAGAATGATAAGTCAGAGTCTGACTGTGGGTAGGGTGGGGGGATGGCATGTAAGATTTATAGATAACTTCAAGCTTTTGAGGCTAGAGGGCAGCGTAGTTGTGGCACTAATAGAAACAGAAATATCAGGAAAACACACTAGTTTTAAAAAGAAAATTCAGTTTTATACACATTGAGTTTTATATATTCCCTAAAGAGATATTGAGAAAGCAGTTGAGAACCATGTACCTGCTCAATGGTGATACTAGCAGACATATATAGATTAAATTAACCACAGATTAAAAATATTTGAAAAAAAAAGTTATGTTGTTATTGGCTACTATGTACTTAGGCCTACGATGGTTGTATCTGTACTGAACATGATTTTTTTTGCTTTGTCATTATTTCCTAAACAATACAATTATTCACATAGCACTAACATTGTACTAGGTATTATAAGCAATCCTGAGATGATTTAAAGCAAAGGGGAAAAAGTGCATAGATTAGATGCAAATACTACTAAGGGACTTGGGCATCTGAGGATTTTGGTATCTGCAGGGGATTCTGGAACCAATCCCCACTGGATACCAAGAGAGGCCTGTAGTTATGATTCCACCCAAAGGCAAGAATTAAAAAATATTCGTGGAAATAGATCTTTAGAATGAATATTTTCTTAGGATGATAGAGAAGAAGCAGAAAGAGTTGCGCAAGCAGTGCTAAGAAAGGGACTAAGTGGTCACAGCATCATCCTGAAGTGAAGCAAAAGAACTAGAACTAAATGTAATGTTTCACAGGCCATTGTTGAGAGAGTGGTTTTAAAAGAACAGCTAAAAACGTGATGCATTGTTTAAAAACTCTAAGTTCTGATTATAACTAAGTTTTTAAACATAAAATTTATGCTATTTTAATTAATTGGGACATTCATTTCCAATTCTTTGACTGATCGTTTCTGACTTCCCTTCCTATTTTATGATTCTTTTAGTGACTTTCTCATCTTTAGGGCATTTACCAAACAGTAGTTTCCAGAAATAGTTACAGGACAAATGAAGTGTAGTGAAACAGTGTAGCTTCATTTTTTTCCATTGACAGAGTCATCTTTCAAAGCCCTAAGCTTTTAAAAATAACTTTGCTCCAGTGATTTTAGTGATAATGCCTATTATATTCACCTATTTTAGCTACATCCATTGAATTAATGGAATTAGTTTATGTGTTTCGTTTTGTTTTTAACTCGAATAATCAACTGTTAAGCACATAACATACCCAGTCCCTCAGATATAATAACATAATTTTGATAGTCCATGTGTCCAAGTCCTTGATCTACAACATTTGTATTGCCTAATTCACATTGTTACAGATTCACAGTTGCTTCTTTCCTTAAAGTATTTATTTGAAAAAGTCTTAGTAAATTCTAAATATGTGGCATTTGATTAAAACATTTATATTTGTTTTTTAAAAATTTATCTTTATTGTTGAAAGTATCACAGGTGTCCTCCCTTTCCCCCCATCATTATTTTCTCATGCAGAATCATCATAGAATCTTAAATCTGGTTAAGGCCTTAGAGAAAATTAACATGCATCATTTGATGCGTGAGGAATGGAAGTCCCAGATAAATTAGGGGAATAATTAAAAGTCACATGACTTGTTGACACACCTTATATGACTCAGAGTTATACAATTGCAAGGATCAACACATAATAAAATGGTTAAAAAATTACTTGCTTATCACAGTCATTCTAAATATTATTAGATTTCCACAATGGACATCAAACTATGTTAAGAGCTGATGAGGAAACAAAAGGTGGTGATAACATTCTCCCTTCCCTCTGGGAGGTACATACTTGGGGGAAATCTTTGCTGTGCACCTATAGAATCTAATAGAAAGTTGTCATTGTGGAATGAAACAAGAATAAATGAATGATTTTAGCTAACAAAATGTTTCCCTTCTGTTATATGGTAAAATCACTAACAAACAAGCCAATAAAAATATAATATAGATTAATGTTTTTAAACAAAGTGGTCAAACTAATTTCCAAGTGCAAGACGCTTTGAGCCTTCACTTGAACAACAACAACAAAAATGCTGTTGTCCAAAAGGTTTGACCAAGGAGGATTGGGAAATTTAGATTTTTCTCCCTTTGTCCTTCATTTAAGAAATCTCTTCACTCAACACTAGAAAAAGGGGCTTGTGCACAAAGGCACTTTGAAGTGAGTATATATGAAAACAGTAGATCTTCGATATTTAATCTAATAGCACAAAGTTTTGAAAAAGCTCCATAAAATTTAAGCTTAACTCAGATTAGCATCTCATATTATTGTATACCAGATAAATTTTGTGGGAAAAGAATAATGATTAATAAAGGAAGTCATTGTTAAAATAAAGAGGGATATAGTATAGTTTCATCTTTATTTTTTAAATTTTTCTAAATAATGTATTTGAGTAGGATGAAAGGGAGAGAGGTGGACCATTAGTAAAACAACCACAGTAAACCGTGCCTGCATGATAAGAAGCCATGCTGACTAAGAGATACTAATAAAATTATGGACTAAGATTGATTTTCAGGAAACTATTAAAATATCTTTAATTTATTATTGAATAAGTGCTTGGGTGCATCACCCTTAAACCATGCGTTCCCACGGAGTAGTAAGCAATTCTGAATCTGGCCACAGTGAGGAGCTGTTACGACACAGATTTACATTGCCATGCGGAGGAATGCATATTCCAATCATAATGGGAACATGGATTTCACTGGCAGCACTGCTTTCCTTTCCATTTTATAATATCATAACTTAGTGCCTCCATTTTCTACTGTAACTTCATAAAGGTGTGTGGCACACTATTTTTTCTAGAGAAAACATTAGAATTTTTATGCATCTGGTACCCCTAAATAATCACATGTAATATGGTGCTTTAAACTGATTCTCCATACCATGACTGGGAATCTATGTCATGCTAAATGAACCAATTTCAATATACTGTACAGTGTTCTTAAAAGCCCCACGAGGGCATGTAAAATAATACCAAATACCACCACAGTTCATGGGTTTCATTTAAGAATGAAATGGCATTCCTTGTAAAAAAAACATTCACGATTTCATGTGCAAATGTAGCTGTTATTTCACTTCACAAACGTGAAGTGCCTACTCTGTGCCAGACACACTTCCCAGATATGCAGAGAGAAACAAAATAGACTTGATCCCTATCTACTGGAACTGAGTGACATTAAAAAGATTTACAAATACATAATTACTGTGAGACAAATGTGATGAGGGCAAAATAAAGAATACAATAAAATGTTATGGGAAGAGAGAAAGAAGTGAGGTGACAAATTCACCAGGAAGAAAGTGTTCCCAGGTAGAGGGAACAGCATTTAGAGAGGGGGAAGGAGTTTGGTAACATCAACAAACTGAAACAATGTTACTAGGTTAATAGGCTTGATGGAACTTGTTGAGGAGGGTCGGGTAAGAGTGGCAGGAGATGCCCTGCCAAGTCAGCAGGGGCCAAAACATCTTTGTGTTCAATACATAATTTGAATGTATATAGATCCTTTGTAAAGAGCTGATTATCTTTTGGCAGACAGTAAGAAAACCCAGTTTCTTTCTACTACTAGTAAATGATTTGTTATATCACTATATTAACAATATATTATTATTAATAATTATTATTTTGGCACTATGAGAATTCTAGCACTTATAGTTCCCACAGTACATCTTTTTTAAAAAGAATAATTCTCACATGAGGGTATGTTTTTATTGATTTTAGAGAGAGAGGAAGGGAGAAAGAGAGAAACATTGATGTGAGAGAGAAGCATCCCTGGGCTGCCCCCTGTACATGCCCCCACCAGGACTCAAACCCGCAATACTTTGGTGTATGAGACACTTCAACCAACTGAGCCACACAGTGTGTCTTAGAAAGTGACTGTTACGTGCTGAAATGACTAAAGATGCATCAGAATTGGCTACACATTTTATTTGTTTTTTGGTTCTCACCTGAAGATACATTGATTGGTTTGAGATGAAGGCATTTTGTATTTACTCACATGCCATTTTTTGGTGCTCTTCTTGCCCTCCTGTCAATTTGAATTTTCATCTGGTATCATTTTTCTTCTGCCTATTGAACTTCTTTTATCATCCCCCCCCCCCCCCCCCGATTCAGGTCTGCTAATTATGAGTTTTCTTAGCTTTTTTCTCAAAAGTTTTTTATTTCACTTTTAGATTTAAAAGTTGTTTACTCTGGATACAAAATGCTAAGTTGATATTTTGTATTCTTTCTGCATTTGACAAATTTACTTCATTTTCTTTTTTTTGACAAGCAGAAGTCTGAAGTCATTCTTATCTTTGTTCTCTGTACTTAGTGTGTTTTTCCTTCCTTTCTGTATCACTTGTTCTCAGCAATTTAATTATGATGTCCTCAGTGTAGGTTATTCTTTAATCATGCTTGGGATTTGTTAAGCTTTCTGAGTCTATGGGTTTTTATTTTTATCAAATTTGGAAATGTTTTGGCCAATTCATATCTATTTTTCACTCCTATATCACCCCTCCCCCGCAAGGTTCCAATAATATGTAGGTTAAGCTGCTTGATAGTTTCCCACAGGACAGTGAGACTCTGTTCATTGTTCTAAATTTTATTTTCCCTCTGCTTTATTTTGGACAGTTTTTATTTCTGTCTTTCAGTTTACTTCTCTTCTCCGCTTCCTCCCCCACGAAGTGTTTAATTTGCTGACAACTGTGTCCAGTGAAATTTTCATGACAAGATACTGTATTTTTCATTTCTGGACGTCTCATTTTATTGTTTTTATATCTTCCAGTTATTTCTTCATTATATTTATGTTTTAAATTTTGAGCATATTTACACTATTTATTGTAGCTGGTTTAAAGTCCTTGTTCACAAATTCCATTATCTCTGTCATTCCTTGAACAGTTTATATTGATCAAATTTTTTTCCAGGGTAAGGTTTATATTTCCCTTCTTCTTGGAACATTTAGGAATTTTTTATTATATGCTACACATTATAAATTTCTCATTGTTGAATCTAGATTTTGTTGTACTCCTTTAATAAGTTCTATATTTTGCTCTGACAGTATTTTGCTCTGACAGGCAGGAACATTACTTCAAATAAGTATAGTTTATTCAAGGCTTGCTTTTTTTTTTTTTCCCAAGGCTTGAGTTTAAGCCATTTTTGGGTGAGTACATGTAGACATTCTCTAGGACTAGTTCATTCCTGATATAGAGGATAGAGGATAGTGTTTTCTGGATACCCCATAGGCTCCTTGTGTAGCAATCTGCTTGGGCTGCCATAACAGAGTACTACAGACAGGATGACTTAAATAACATTGATTTTGTCACAGTTCTAGAGCCTAAAAGTCCAAGATCAAGATGCTGATCGCACCCTAGTCGATTTGGCTCAGTGGATTGAGTGTCGGCCTGTGGACCAAAGGGTTCTGGGTTTGATTCCGGTCAAGGGCATGTACCTGGGTTGCAGGCTCCTCCCCGGCCCAGGCCCTGATCAGAGCTTGCAGGAGGCAAACAATCGATGTTTCTCTCACATAGATGTTTTTCTCTGTCTTTCCCTCTCTCTTCCACTCTCTCTAAAAATCAATGGAAAAATATCCTTGGGTGAGGATTAACAAAAAAAAAAAAAAGAAAGAAAGAAAAAGAAGATGCTGAATAAGGTTGCTTTCTGGTGAAAACTCTTTCTTTCTGGCTTGCAGCTGGACACCTTCTTATTGTGTCTTCACATGCTCCTCTCTCTGTGCATGAGCTGATGTCTTTCTGTGTACTTCCTGGTCTTTTCCTCTTCTTATATATGAGGACACCCATCTTATAAGATTGGGGTCCCGCCCTTATAAGCTTATTTAACTTTAAGTATCTCCTTAAAAGCCCTATAGTATATAGGGCCTATACGGTCACAATGGGAATTGGGGCTTCAACATGAATACTCTGGCACACCATTCAGTGCATAGCACCCTGCATATTTAATAAGGTTGTTGCACTCAGGCTGCTGGGAACTGAATGGATAATACTCAGCCTTGTAGGAGCTGTCAAAAATTTTTGTCTGATGGGGTATCCAGTAATTGTTCTTTCCCTTAAGGGTTTCCCCGCCCCTAGTTCTGTAGCATTTCACCTTATACATGCTCATGCTATTCTTTATTGAAAGACTTTAAGAAACCCCTATGAAGATTTCTGGAGCCCCTTCTCTTGTTTTATCCTCTGCCTCCTAAATTCTAGCATTCGTAGCTTCCTTAAACATCAACCTATGTTTTCTCACTCTATTTGTGTTCCCCTCACTATGCTGCACCTGGAAGCTGCCTGAGGCAGAAAGCTAATATAGATATAGGACTCACATTAGTTCCTCTGTCTATTGTCTCAAAAGAGTTGTATCATATTCTTTCTAGTTTTCTACTTGTTTTTGGCAGGAGGTAAAATCTGAAAGATAGAAGTTATTCATGGGCAGAAGCAGAAGTCCTTTACAAAATTTACATTTGTAAAATTAAATGTTTGTAACTACTTACTTTTTTTATCTTCTTTCTTTTTTTTTATTTCAAGAAAAAGATTTTAAATATAATAATGTTACATTCAATAAACACCAATTGCTCAGGAAAAATGGTCTTACATATAATAATAATACATGGAATAAACATTAATATTTCAAGAATAAAGGATTTTAAGTATAATAATATTACCAAGTCTGTACTAACATAGTATGATATCACAAAAGTTATAGGAAATATTAAAAGTCTGCTAATAACAGGATTACCTCTATTATATTCTAGACTATTTTCCCCCCTTCGGCTCTATTTTTGTTCATCAGTTTATGTTGTTCATTATATTCCACAAATGAGTGAGATCATATGATATTTATCTTTCTCTGACTTGCTTATTTAGCTTAGCATGATGCATTTAACATCTATTTTGTCAGATATGAGTATTGCTACTCCAGCTTTTTTTTCTTTTCTATTTGCATGGAAATTTTTTTCCCATCCCTTCACTTTCATCCTGTGTGTGTCTTTTGTTTTGAGGTGGGTCTCTTGTAGACAGCATATAGTTGGGTCATGTTTTCGTATCCATTCAGCTACCCTCCACCTTTTGATTTGAGCATTTAATCCATTTACATTTAGGGTTATTATTGAGAGTTACTTATTTATAGCCATTTTAATTCTGCATGGCTAGGTTTCTCTCTCTGTTTCTTCTTAGCAATCCCTTACAGCAATCCTTTAGTATTTCTTGTAATGCTAGGGTAGTGATGACCTCCTTTAGCCTTTTTTTTTGTCTGGGAAGCTCTTTATTTGACCATCTATTTTGAATGATAGCCTTGCTGGATATAGTAATCTTGGTCCAGATCCTTGCTTTCCATTACCTTGAGTACTTCATGCCATTCCCTTCTGGCCTGTAGAGTTTCTAATGAGAAATCAGGGTCAGCCTTATGGGAACTCCTTTGTAGGTAACAGTTTTCTCTTGCTTTAAGATTCTCTCTTTGTCTTTAATTTTTGGCATTTTAATTATGATGTATCTAGGTGTGGGTCTGTTTGGGTTCTTCTTGTTTGGGACTCTCTGTGCCTCCTGAACTTGTGTGACTTTTTCCTTTACTAGGTTAGGGAAGTTTTCTACCATTATTTCTTCAAACACCTTCTCTATCCCTTCCTTCCTTTCTGCTTCTTCTGATACACCTACTATTGTTACATTTCATATTGTCCCACAGCTCCCTTAAGCTGTCCTCCTGTTTTTTGTTTTTTTTTTCTTTTTGGTTTTCTAATTGAGTGATATTTTCCAACTCTGTTTTCTAATTCACTGATTCGACCCTCAGCTTCCCCTAATCTGCTATATATTCCTTCCAATATGTTCTTTGTTTGTGTTATGTCATTCTTCATCCCAGACTGTTCTTTTTTCATAGTTACTATATCTTTTTTCATACTGTTGAGCATTTTTTAACATCATTACTCCAAATTCTGTTTCATATAAATTTCTTATCTCTGCCTCATTTATCTCTTCTTCTGGAGAATTCTCTAGTTCTTTCATTTGGGAGTTGTTTCTTTGTTTCCTCATTTTGGTTGTCTTTTTGGATTTGTGACTATGTTTTAGGTAGATCCTCTACACCTCTCAATCTCTAGTGCAGGACAGTGTTAAAGGCTGTTTTTGACTAATTGGATCAGGCAAAGACTCAAAGCCTCCACAGACCTCCTCTGTCTACAGACTAATAGGATTCTGACTTGAATTATCCCCAGGCAATCATCCTCAGGTGTGACAAGAGTTTTTTTCAACAGGGTGGGGCAGTTGCTTCTTCCTGGAGGCTAATTGTTACTTTTAATCTCTTAAGTGGCCTCAGGGCAAGGTGTTTTCCAATAGGTGTGTTGACTGTCTTCCCCCTAGGCAAGGCAGATGTCTATGTGGGAAAAATGTCCTCTGCTATGTGAGGGAATGACTCAGCCCAGGCAACTTGGGGTGCCTGCCTTTTGAGCTCTATCCCCTGAATCCCCAGTCCTGGCTCCAGTTCACTTCACCCTCCCTCTGCCAGAGCACAAGGTGGGTGGCTCCACAGGGAATTTTTGTGCATTGGCCCTTTAAGAGGGTGCCCAAACTTTCAGCTGCCACTCCCTGGCACACAGCACCCCACTGCTTTTCACAGCTAGATGTTATGTGGGTACCCTCCTCAGTTTGGTGCTCTCTGCTGGGGAACCCAACTTCAGGATTAGATCCCAGAGTTCTCAGTGGCACCCCCTGCACAGCTGAGATATCTCTCCTGGACTTCAGTTGCCATCTGTGAATTGCCTGGACAGCCCTTTCATACCTCTGCCCCTCCTACCAGTCTCTATGCGGGCTCCACCTTTGGTCCTTGGGTATTAGGGTTCTCTCCTGTGAGCTTTCCATTGATTATTCAGGAAGCCTTTCTGTATTTTAGTTTTAATTCCAGTTTGTTCCTGGGAGCATGTCCATGCAACATCCTCCTACTCTGCCACCATGTTTAATCCCTATAACTATTTAATATTTTAATAAATGTATGATGTTAATCCTATATAATAAAACCCTAATATTTAAATCAACCAAATGGCAGAACAACCAGTCGCTATGATGTTCACTGACCACCAGGGGGCAGATGCTCAATGCAGAAGCTGCCCCCTGGTGGTCAGTGCGCTCCTACAGGGGGAGCACCGCTCAGCCAAAAGCCAGGCTCACAGTTGGAGAGTGCAGTGGTGGTGGCGAGAGCCTCTCCTGCCTCCAGGACAGCGCTAAGGAGCCTTTCCCACCTCTGCAGCAGCACTAAGGACCCCTCAGTGGACATCCCCTGAGGGGTCCTGGACTGTGAGAGGGCACAGGCCAGGCTCAGGGACTCCCCCCCTGTGCATGAATATTGTGCACCGGGCCTCTATTATTAACATATTTGCCTTCTAGACGTATCTACTAGTATCTAGAACACATATTCTAGATAGATAGAGGGTAAGTCTATAAAGATCTATAAGGCAAGATATATGGATCTTGTCAATGTAAATATATTGAGTTATACTGTGGTTCTAATTACAGCCCCTAAAGCCCCCAAAATATATTTCATTAGAATCTAAGATGAAATACTTATCAAAACTTAATCTCACAGTAGTAAAAGTATTGTGAAATATGTTGTGAAAAATTGCTCTCAGTTGAGTACCATTGCTATAATGTATCCTTAGACTGACCAAATGTGAAAATAATACAGCTATTTGTTCAATAATTGAATTTCACTGATCTCAAACATTTTATTGCAATATCACCCAACCTTTTGTGCAAATGAGAATTACACAGATGCAAGTATAGGGAAGGTATTGAAGTTTAAAAAGTTGTACAGGTGATAATGATGCATATCAAATGTTGAGAATTGCTATTGTGGAGCTCAGACTTGAGTGTGTATCAGAATCAACTGGAGGCCTTGCTAAAACACAGATTGCCAATGTCCAGTCTCTGAGACTTTGATTCTTTAGGTTTGATCAGAGCCTAAGATTGTTCATTGTTAACAATTTCCCAGGTGATGCAGCTGCTGCTAGTTCTGAAACCTTACCTTGAGAATCATTGTTTTATAGCATAGTTATTTGTGCTGTTTAACTCTGGCAATAGTAATTTTTCAAACAAATAGTGTATTAATAATTTGATCAATTGAGATGATCATGTGGTATAGCCAAAGAAGTATGGAAACTGGAATGAAAATGAAAACAGGATGAAATATCTTGGTTTAGATCTTACCCAGTCCTTGCTAGAAAGTCTGTTTGTCTCTGAATCTCAGATTCATCATCTATAGAAAGGGAATTATAATATACTAGAGGACCAGTGCACAAAAATTTGTGCACTTGGGGGGAAGAGGAGGTCCCTCAGCCCGGCCTGTGCCCTCTCGCAGTCTGGGGCCCCTCGGGAGATAACGACCTACTGGCTTAGGCCTGCTCCCGGGTGGCAGAGGGCAGGCCCAATCCCTAGGTGCAGCCCCTGGTCGGGCTCAGAGCAGGGCTGATTGGGGAGTTGGGGCGCCTTCCCCTGTCATGCACAGAGCAGGGCGGATAGGGAGGTTGTGGCCCTGCCCCCTGTCACACACAGAGCCGCAGGGCCATGAGGGGGTTTGGGCTCTGCCCCCTGTCATGCTGATCCCGGTGCCGGGAGGCATATTACCCTTTTACTATATAGGTTAGAGGCCTGGTGCACGGGTGGGGGCTGGCTGGTTTGCCCTGAAGGGTGTCCTGGATCAGGGTGGGGGTCCCCACTGGGGTGCCTGGCCAGTCTGGGTGAGGGGCTGAGGGCTGTTTTCAGGCTAGCAGGTGACTGAAGCTCCCAACTGCTCCTTTTTTTCTTTTTTTTTAATTTATTCTGGGCCAGCTTTAGCTCTGAGGCTTGGCTCCAGCTCTGAGGCCTCGGCTGCTGAAAGCAGGTATCTGGTTTGTTTGGGTTCTATAATCAAAACACTGTTTCAACTCCAGCTCTGAGATCCCGGCTGGCTGAAAGCATGTTTCTGGGGTTTTGTTTAGCTTCTATATTTGTAACAATGTTTCAAACTGCAAGCTCAGAGGCCGGCAGCGACAGGCGGGGAATGTTGGTTTCCTCTGTCACTGAAGCAAGCAAGTCTCATGTTCGCTTCAAGCTGCTTGGCTTCCGGCCGCCATCTTGGCTGGCAGTTAATTTGCATATCACCCTGATTAGCCAATGGGAAGGGTAGCAGAGGTACAGCTAATTACCATGTTTCTCTTTTATTAGATAGGATGATTTGCTGCCTTGCATAAGTAACACATATAAATTGATTAATATTTAATAATAAACAGTATTTTCATTCCACCTCGTTTCTCATAGACTTCACTAAAAAATAAATTATACAGACAACAGTGTATGGACTCCTTTGAACTAAAAAACTCTAAACAATGAAGGCAAAAGTCACCAGAGGACCCTTTATTAGGGGATCTGGAGCATAATAATCATTTTAATCTTCTTGAGTCAATTCTGGAATAGCCCCTAGAAGTACAGTTGTCCCTGAGTTCTGGTGAATAGTTCTAGTGGGTAAAAAACATCTTGGATATTTTAACTCCTTCTTGAAACACACAGATTTGCTTTAGAATTAACCAGAATTTATTTTTACAATATATTTTTATTGATTTCAGAAAGGGAGAGGGAGAAAGAGATAGGAACATCAATGATAAGAGAATCATTGACTGCCTCCTGCATGCCCTCCACTGGGAATTGAGCCCAAAGCCCAGGTATATGCCCTGACAGGGAATCAAACCGTGACCTCCTGGTTCAAGGGTTGATGCTCAACCACTGAACCATGCTGGCCAAGCAATTAACCAGAATTTTGAGATTCTAATCACTTGAGGCAGAATTATTTATATATCCACCATGATTATTTCAGACTGAACTAAAAACATTTATATCTACATTATTGGTCTTTGGTTTACTTTGGGGCATTTATGAGAAATGCACAGACTTCACTTGAGAGTTAGTTTGAATTCTTTTGCCACTAAGATGCATCAGTCTTTAGGAGGTTGCTTCTCAAGACAGACATATTACAGTGTTCTTTACTACATTTTTCTGCTGGAAAGATGTGTAATGTATGTTACCACTTCTATCATTAAGGGTATGGATCTTGCTTAGCCTGACAGTTTGTGGGATCCTAGTTGTGTGGTATATTTAAAGGCATCTAACTGGATAAATAACATCTGATGAGTTCAAAGCACACACATTAATGGTAGTATGGATATCTTTCTGAATAAACTACAAAAACAAAACCAAATTCTGTGGTTATGCTTCCATCTGCCCTATGACATTCATTATTATAGAATAGCATACAGTGCTGGTGTCACAAATGTTATGTCTCCGGAGCATCACGTAACCTTGGGAGTAGAAATATCTGAAGAACCAAAGGAGAGTAAAGGCTATAATTAAAAATAAGCCCCAAGAAATAGTTTCCATGTGGTTGTGAGAAGCCCTTGAGCACAGCTGGAAAATTTCAGGCTGAAATATGTTGGAACAATAGTTTACAGAGGAAAGTAGCTGGGTTTGTGGTTATACTTGGAAGTGAAATTTCCTTGCTTGGTCATAATAGCAAACTAGTTATAATGTTTGAAAGAATATTCCCTAAAGAAGATTGTTACTCCCTGAATTACAAAGAGAAACATAATAGAAGATGATTTCTTAAATGAAAGTGTCAGCTTATGCTCACATTAAGAATTGTTTATTATGTACAAATGGACATAAGTTTCAAGGCATAAGGAAAAATACAGATTTACTTAAAAATAAAGGCTTGAAAAGTCCAAAATTCAGGAGAGGAGATTAGGACTTATTCTAAAGTAGTAAAATAAGGTTAAGTTTTAAATCTTATGGTACAAATCTCTCATCCTAGTATTTGAATAAACATCTCAATATATCGAAAATCAACTATCATTTCCTCTCAGATTTACTTCTTTTGTATTTCCTTTGTTGTTATTACTGTCTTCATCTTCCTTCAAGTCATCTACTCTTGGTGTTATTTTAAATTTCTCCCTCTATCCATTTTCCATATTAGGTCAGTTATTAATTTTCAATTCTACTCTAACAGGACATTTACATCCATATCTATTTATGAAATTGCTTTTAGAGGTTGGGATTATTGAAAATAGTCTCAACAGAAATGTCAGGCAAGCAGAGAAGCACTGTGGAGTTGAAAAGCTTCAGGTGTATATAATCATTTGGAAATGGGCGGAGGGGTAGCAGGGTGGTTATTTGTGGTTGATGAAATTTTAAGAAATCAATGCATTGAAAAGCTAGAGTGGAATCTAGGAGTAAGGATGGAAAAGCTAAAAACAGATGTGTGGCAGGCATATGTGGGTAATCATGAGTAATATTTTAGATGATAGGAGTGCATTTTAGAACAAGAATGTATACTGCTGCTGACAAGCAGTATTATCAAACTATAAAAAATGATGCCAAATATGGGTCTACCTGGGGTGGAAATGCAATCTTCCTTATAAGAAAGTAGCTTCAATCAGTGTTTCTTCAACCTTCAGACACATTATCTGCAAATTGTTTAGTTGTTAGAATATAATGCTGGAAATTTTGTTCAAAGATTTTTCCCCCAGTAATGATAAAATTTGTGTTATGGAAAACGAACTTAAAAGACCAATGCAATTTACAGTTGTATTATTGTGCATGTTGGCTTAGTGGTTTGGATATCAACCTAAGACAACTTTAGAATTTTATTCAAGATCTAAATCATAATGTAAGTTCAGTGACTCTCTCCCTGGATGCTAGGATTGCTCCCTGTTGCATTAGTTTTCCATTGCTGTTAAACAAATTACCACAAATTAGCAGCTTAAAACACCCCTCTCCCTTTGTAATCCTCACTCGAGGATAGGTTTATTGATTGTAAAGAGAGAGGAAGAGAAAGAGGGGAGAGCTATTGGTTGCCTTCCTTACATGTCCCAACTGGGGATTGAACTTTTTGGTGTAGGGACAATGCTCCAACCAACTGAACCATCCTGTGCTGGGGCAACAAAACTCATTTTAAAACTTGCAGTTCTGTGCGTAAGAAGTCCAGGATGGTGTGGCTAGGTTTTCTGCCCAGGGACTCACAAGGCTGAAGGTAAGGGTATCAGCTGGCTTTGTTATCATCTGGAGCTTGGTGTCTCCCCATGATTCCTGCTATTGGCAGAAGTCATTTCTTTGCAGTTGTAGCAGTGAGGTTCCCATTACCTTCTTCTTATCTCCTGAAGGTCATCTGCATTCCTTCTTAAGTGTCTCCTTCCATCTTCACAGCAGCAAATCATTCTCACACTTCAGATCTCTGACTTCCTCTTCTGCCATTAGCTGGAGAAAGCTCTTTGCCTTTATGGGATCTTGTGATCAGATCAAGCTCTCTATTTTAAAGTCAACTGTGCCACAAAGCATAACATAATCACAGAAATCATATCTCATCATATTCAGAGCCTTTGGGGGTTAGGTGGTGACATCTTGTGGGGGATGGGGGGACGCATTTTAACAATTTTGGCTGCCACACGTGTGTAATGTCAGCAATGGGACGGTGAGGTTGTGGGTTGCAATGCAATCCCGAAAGACAGAATGGAATTGTTCCTTCTATTTGGTCTGTAGGTACGCTCTAGTCTCAGTTTAAGTTGATTTAAATAAAAAACAAATTGTAGCAGAGAAGCAAAATAAACTGTATTTCCAAGACCAGAATGCTCCGATAAAAAGAGAGTCAATAATAGAGGAATTAATAAATTTTGAAGAATTAGAGTAAAATTAACTTAAGATGATATTTAACAAAATGAATACGAAGACATTTTTGGTAAATTTTAAGTAAACAGTCCTGGCTGATTTGGTTCAGTGGATAGAGCATTGGCCTGCGGACTAAAGGGTCCTGGGTTCAATTCCGGTCAAGGGCACATGCCCGGGTTGCGGGCTCGTGCAGGAGGCAGCCAGTCAATGATTCTCTTCCATAAATGATGTTTCTATCTCTCTCTTCCTCTCTGAAATCAATACAAATATATTTTAAAAAATTTTAAGTAAACAAAATCACCAATATTTTATGAAACTATTAGAAGCCCAGCTCGCAAAATCACATGGCCCTGCCCACCTGCGCTGGTCTTATGGTGTTAGGGCCACAGGCCTTTTATAATATAGATTTTCATAATGGCAATAAATTGCATACATGCTGGCAAAAGAACTGTAATGATATAAAATAATTTACCACTCTTAATTAGGTATTTTCAAGGAGAAACACAATAATGAAACCCTGAATTGCCATGATTTCCTATGGTTTAAGAAAAAACAAAAAGTGAATTGGAAAATATTGCTTTCTTAAGAAGACATTTACTAATAAAATTGGTGGATTTTCTTTAAGATATCCTTAGCAACAAATATCCCCCAACACACATTGTGTTTTTATGAATGCTATTAAAAAACACTCATAGAAATAATTTTTTTTGCAAAAATAGTGGGCAGAGTTTAGTTAATTATATAAACTAAACTATTATAATTGAACAAAACTACATCTGAGACACACTGCAATGCACACACATGATTCAATCCCATGAATATGTCCTTTGGGAATATTAATGTACTAGAGGCCCAATGCATGAAAATTCATGCAAGAGCAGGCTCTCTGGCACCGGCTTCCCTTCAGCACCCGGGACTGGGGCTGCTTCCCTCTGGCCGCTGTCAGCAGGTGCCCCAGACCCAGGCTGCTTTGCTCAGGCCCCAGCCTCGTCCAGAAGGACATCTGGAACGACACCTGGAAGGACGTTCGATCTAATTAGCATATTACCCTTTTATTATTATAGGTGTTTCATTCTGAGAGAAATATGAAATTGAATTACTAAAAAAGAATGAGTAAATAGTTTCTGGAGACTTCTGTGAATGAGGATTAGAGACATTTTTATTGATAGGTTACTTAAAATTTTCTCCCTTTTTCTTTTCATATTGATACCATTGTAACTAGCTAGTTATTAATAGGAAAGGAGCAAAGGGAAGGCCAGCTGTTATAGGCATGTCATTTGGGCAGCTTCACCAGGATGCTGCAATTCACCAGTTCATTCTCTTCAGATCATTGGGCGGGGGGGGGGGGGGGGGGGGGGGGGCGGGGAAGACTGGGCAAAGGGGAAAACGGGCACATGCACAGTAAAGTTGGGATGGCATAGGGAAGATGCCTGTCAGTCTAACCTGGGAACAGATCATTGGCCAGAGTAGCCAGGACCATTGCAAACCCATGAACATTTGGGAATACATAATCCCCCAAACAAAGGACGTCTCTCTCAGCTCTCTCTTGGATCTCTGGTTTCTTTGGCTTTGCTCCTGCTTGTGTTCCCTCCATGGTCATGTGGCCATGGGGACCCCAATGTACTAATGGACTGCAGCTGGGAACACAAACTAAGCTAGCCTGGTGCTGGATTAGACTATGCCATGGGACAGAACTCTGGGCACTGGCTTTGATTTTAGCTGTGCTGAAGCCACAGCTACACTTCTTCTATGGCAGGGCTAAGGGAAATGGAATCTTGGCAACTCAGGGGTTTGAGTCCACAGAAATAAAACTTTCTATAATACTTCTTGTGTAACTCTCAGAAAATTCCTTTTCTCAGGATATTGCAAGAAGCCTACTCCCAAGAGCGACATGTGGGGACAAGGACCTCTCCCCACCGATAACAATATCAAGCAAAGATTAACATTTTCCCTTCTTATAAGAAACCTTTAGCTTCTAGACCAGCGGTTCTCAACCTGTGGGTCGCGACTCCTTTGGCGGTCGAACGACCCTTTCACAGGGGTCGCCTAAGACCATCCTGCATATCAGATATTTACATTACGATTCATAATAGTAGCAATTTTCACAGTCTTGTAGTAAATGATGATGCACATGCCTTCTCAAGGAGCTATGCAGGCAGTCTGGCTACTACTGAAGCTTATTACTGCCTTACTCACAGGAAAGAAAGATTCATTTTCTTAAGGTGGAAAATTAACTATGGAATCTGTCTCAAAAGAAATAGAATTCAGTACTTACATGATGTTTAAGGGGCAGGAGAAGAGTAGGAGAAAAAAACACAGGACTTCCTGTTATTGCCCACCATCAATGCCCCACCCCTGTAATGCTCAAAGACTCCTGTTAGCCTAAGATAATGAAGGTAGGACCCTGTATATCTAGTGGAGTATGAGAGGGACAAGTCACTAAACATGGGGTTGTGAAACCCAGAAACCAGAAGCCTCCTCACAAGAGAACAGTGTCCTTTATATTTCCATTGTTGACCATTTCCATTGTTTGCAGTGCAAAATTGTTATAACTGATGGCCTTCTGCTCAGATAATGTCTTCATATTTGTTGTTTAAAAAAGAAAAATAAATGTCAGTGAACCTACCTCTTTGAAAGTCATAGAAGATACCAAAGATGAAGCATGGAACTCAGAGTTGAGTATTAGAAGCTATATGATGGGGGCAAGGAGCCCGAAATGAAAACTAAGAGTGTCACTTTTTTTTGACTTTATTAAAAGGTTTATCTACATTCTTGCAGAGTCCTCGCCTCTGTGATCTTTGTTGTTTTCTTCTTTGACCTGACTCACTTCCATCTAGAACTGAATGGTAATGAATTAAATGAAAATACAGAGGATTCCAAAATGGTGGTGGAGTAAGTGGAAGCTAAACTGACACTCTCCCAGTACCAACTGGAAATACAACTAAAATACAGATAAAACATCCTGAATAATCAACTGAAGACTAGCTGATAACCAAGGATGGAAAGTGGAGACTGCACAGAGACCATTAGGAAGTGCAAAGGCACGAAAGGGCTGGCTGGGCTCCCCACAGACAGCAGCTGAAGTTCCAGAGAAATATCTCAGCTCTGAGAGTGGGGAGGTTTTCCACTGAGAACTCTTGGGTTTAACCCTCAAGCTGGGCTCCCCAGCCCAGAGCACCAGAACTGAAAAAGGTGCTGACAGAACATCTGGCTGCAAAAAGTAGTTGGATGGTAGTCTGCCAGCAAGAGAGGGCTGGAAATGCACAAAATTAAAGGGTTAAAGGGTTAACACACAAAATTTCATATGAAGCCACTCACATTGGCCTCTGTCAGAGGGAGGACAGAGTGGACTGGAGCTGTGTGAGCAGAAGTGAAGTTTAGTGCTCTGGGGTTGGAGCATGGAGGGTAGACACCCCAGTTTCCTGTGCTGAGTCATTCCTACCACTGCAGAGGACAACTTTCTCTGGCAAACCTTTGCTATCCAAGCAGTTTTGCCTGGGGGGAAAGCAGTTGTTCCACACTGTTGGAAGAAACCTCATCCCCCCCACTGTGGTCAATAGCCTGAGACTAATCAAAACTGAGTGCCAATGGGCCTACAGGCACAGGAGGGTCTCTGGAGGCTTTGAGTCTTTGTCTGATCTAATCCTGGGACTGGGGCTAGGAAAAGCAGACCCTGGTACACATCTTCATCTTTTCCAAAGGCATCCAGCCCCAGCAGAGGGAGCCAGAGCTGTTCACTGCTGATAGCTCCAAACAGGGTACTCAGGGCCAGTCACAAACAGCATCTGATATTGTTCTACATGAGATATTGGGACTCATAGCAGATCTACCTAATACCCAGGCACAAAACCAAATAGGTAGACAAAATGGGAAGACAAAAAACAAAACAAAAAAATAAGAAACCCAAAATGAAAGAACAAGAGAATTCTCTAGAAAAAGAGTTAAATGAAGTAGATAATAAATTTATCAGAATACAGTTCAGAATAATGATGGCAAAAATATTCAACATGAGAAAAGATATATTAACTATAAAGAATGACATAACACTAATAAAGAACACAAGGGAAAGAATACATAGCAGATTAAGGGAAGCCGAGGATTGGATCAGTGAATTAGAAGACAGGGTAGAAAAAAATTATTCTATCAGAGAATCAAAAAGAAAAAAACAATTAAAAAACAGGAGGACAGCTTAAGGGAGCTATTGGACATGAAACGTAACAATATTCGCATAGTAGTCTGTCAGAAGGAGAAGAAAGTGAGAAAGGGATAGATAAAGTGTCTGAAGTAATAATGGCAGAAAACTTTCCTAATGGGGTGAAGGAAAATGTCACACAAGTTCAGGAACTACAGAGAGTCCCAAGCAAGAAGAACCCAATCAGGCCCATGCTCAGACACATTATATTTAAAATGCCAAAAATTAAAGATAAAGAGAGAATTTTAAAGGCAACAAGACCTACAATGGCAAACTGTGACCTACAAAGGATCTCCCATAATGCAGTCATCTGATTTCTCATCAGAATTTCTACAGGCCAGAAGGGAATGGCATGAAGTATTCAGGTAATGAAAAGCAAGGATCTAAAACCAAGATTCCTATATCCACCAAGGATATCATTCAAAATAGAAGGTGAAAGGAAGAGCTTCCCAGACAAAAAAAAAAAAAGGCTAAAAGGAGTGTATCATTACCAGACCAGCACTGCAATAAATGCTAAAGGGACTGCTGTACTAAGAAGAAGAAATAAAGAGAGAGCAAAACATAGGCATAAAAATTAGAGCAGAAATAAATGACTTAGAGACTAAAAAAAAAAAAAAAAAATCAAAAACTACACACATACAAAAGATCAATGAAACCAAGAGCTATTTTTTTTTTAAAGATAATCAAGCTTGATGAACTGTAAGCCAAACTGATCAAGAAACAAAGAAAGATGGCCTAAATAATTAAAATCAGAAATGAAAGCAGTGAAGTAACAACTGAGAAACAGAAGTATAAAGGACTGTAAGAAAATACTATGAATAACTATATGTTAACAAGCTGCACAATGAGGATGAAATGGAAAAATTCCTACATAAATACAATCTTCCAAAACTGATCAGGAAGTGTCAGAAAACCTGAATGAGCCAATAATAACTGATGAAATAAAAGCAGTAATCAAAACAAATGGCTTCTCAGGGGAGTTTCACCAAACCTTCAAAGAACAGCTAACACCTATCCTCCTCAAACTTTTACAAAAAAATTGAAGAGGAACAAACACTCCCATCCTCTTTATATGAGGCTAGCATTATTCTATTTACAAAACCAGGTAAAGATACTACAAAGAAAGATAATTACAAGCCAATATCCCTGATAAACATTCATGCTAAAATCCTCAACAAAATATTAGCAAATCAGATCCAGGAATATATTAAAAAGATCATACACTGTGACCAGTGGAATTTATTCCATGCATGCAAGGCTGGTACAATATTTGCAAATCAATAAATGTGATATATCACATAAACAAATTGAAAGACAAAAATCACATGATCATATCAATAAACACAGAAAAAGCATTCAACAAAGTCCAACCCCCATTTTTGATAAAAACTCTCAGCAAAGTGGGTATAGATAGTTCATACCTCAATATAATAAATGCCATATATGACAAACCTATAGCCAACATCATACTCAATGGGCAAAAGCACAGGGGCAAGACAGAGATGTCTGCTTTCACCACAACTATTCAACATAGTACTGGAAGTCCTAGCAACAGTGATCAGACAAGAAAAAAAAAAGTAAAATGCATTCAAATAGGGAAGGAGGAAGGAAAATTATTATTATTCACAGATGATATGATATTATATATAGAAAACCCAAAAGACTCCACAAAAACTAGTAGATTTAATAAAGGAATTTGGCAATGTAGTAGGATACAAAATTAATACCCAGAAATTGATGGCATTTTTATACACCAATAATGAATTCTCAGAAACAGAAACTAAACAATTTCATTTACCATAGCAACAAAAAAATTAAAATACATAGGAGTAAACTTAACCAAGGAGGTGAAAGACTTGTATTCGGAAAACTATAGGACATTGTCAAAAGACATAGAGGACAATGTAAGCAAGTAGAAGAGAAATACCATGTTCATGGATTGGTAAAATTAACATCATTAAAATGTCTATACTACCTAAAGCAATCTACAGATTCAATGAAATCCCTAATTGAAATACCAATAGCATATTTCACAGACCTAGAACAAATAATACAAAATTTATTTAGAACCAAAAAAGACCCCAAATAGCCACAGCAATCTTGAGAAAGAAGAACAAGTTGGAGGAATCACAATATCAGATATCAAATTATACTACAAAGCCATCGTAATCAAAACAGTCTGGTATCGGCACAAGAGCAGGCATATAAATCAATGGAACAGAATAGAAAGCCCAGAAATAGACCCAAGCCATTAGGTTCAATTAATATTTGACAAAGGAGGCAAGAACATACAATAAAGTCCAGATAGTCTCTTTAATAAATAGTGTTGGGAAAAGTGTACAGATACATGCAAGAAAATGAAACTAGACCACCAACCTATACTATATACTAGAATAAACTAAAAATGGATAAAAAACTTAAATGTAGCCAAAACCGGTTTGGCTCAGTGGATAGAGCGTCAGCCTGCGGACTGAAAGGTTCCAGGTTCGATTCCGGTCAAGGGCATGTACCTGGGTTGCGGGCACATCCCCAGTAGATGTGCAGGAGGCAGCTGATCGATGTTTCTCTCTCATCGATGTTTCTAGCTCTCTAGCTCTCTTCCTTCCTCTCTGTAAAAAATCAATAAAAATATATTAAAAAAAAAAGATAAAAAAATGTTTTGTTTTTTTTTTTAAAAAAAACTTAAATGTAAGTATCAAATATCTCTCATAGCAATATGTTTATGGATACATCTCCTAGGGCAAAGGAAACTAATTAGAAAATAAACAAACAGGACTACATCAAAATAAAAAGCTTCTGCACAACAAAAGAAACCATCAACAAAATGAAAAGGGAGCCCACTGTATGGGGGAACATATTTGGCAATGATACATCTGATAAAGGGTTAATATCCAAAATATATAAGAACCTCATATAACTTAGCCAAAGGACGAGAAACAATCCAATTAAAAAATAGACACTTCTCTAAAATGGACATACAGAAGGCCAAGAGACATATGAAAAAATTCTCACAGAGTCACTGACCATCAGAAAGATGCAAATTAAAATGACAATGAGGTTTCGCCTTACACCTGTCAGAATGGCTACCATCAACAAATCAACAAATGATAAGTGCTGGCAAGGATATGGAGAAAAGGGAATCCTAGTACACTGCTGGTGGGAATGCAGACTGGTACAGCCATTATGGAAAACAGTGTGGAGTTTCCTCAAAACATTAAAAATGAAACCGCCACTTGACCCAGTGATCCCACTTCTAGAAATACATCCTAAGAGACCTGAAACACCAGTCAGAAAGAATGTGTGTACCCCTATGTTCATAGCAGCACAATTTACAATAGTTAAGTTCTGGAAACAGCTCAAGTGCCCATCAGTAGATGAGTGGATAAAAAAGCTGTGGTACATTTACACCATGAATACTATGCAGCAGTAAAAATGAAGGATCTCTTACCTTTGAGAGAGACAGCATGGAGGGACCTGGAAAGTATTATGTTAAGCTAAATAAACCAGTCAGAGAAAGAGAAGTATCATGTGGAATCTAATGAACAACATAAACTGTTGAACAAAATAGATCCAGAGACATAGAAGCATGGAACAGACTGTGGAATCTCAGAGGAAAGGTGTGGGAGGGTGGGTGGGTGGGAAGAGACCACCCAAAGAACTATCCATATATGCATAACCTATGGACACAGAAAGTAGGGTGGTGGAGGCCTGGAATGGGGGGGGGGGCGGAGCTATAAGGGTCAATGGGGGTAAAAGGGGACTTATGCAATACTTTCAACAATAGAGATTAAATACATACATACATACATACATACTTACATACATACATACATAAACAAATAAATCAGGACAGCTGCTGTTGCCCCGTATTAGGACAAGTGACCTTGACCTCTCACGCCTTTGCATGGCGAATCCTGAAATACTTCTCAAGAGAGAGACCTCTAATCTTACAATCATTAGGGTTAAGAGGACAGATGCATCCTCACTCCTACTTCCCTTCATACTAGAGACAACATAACTTTACATTAATTGTGTCTCAGGTCCTTAATAAAACATTAATTAATGCTTAGATTTATTTATTGTTGTCATGTCTGAAAATGTCATAACCTTCTAATAGTATTTTTATATCTAGGAATTGTACCTAAAATTATGGATATATGTAAAAATTTAGATATAGGATTTTTTTTTATAAAATCACAAAAAAATGAATATACATATGGAACATATGGAACATATCTATATATAGCATATTATGTATAGCAGTTTTTAATCATGTTGCTCCTGAAAAATATTTAATAATCTAAGAAAATATTTATTTTTAAGTGTGAAATCAAGTTCAAAAATAAGTATTGCATGTTATAGCTATATCATCTACCTCATTTGCATCTATGTATTCACATTTCTACCAGCTTCATCATTTATTAGCTTTATTGTCCTCTCCATCTGTCTCTTCTTCTCCCCAACCATGTCCTTCCCCACTTTTACCCTCCTCCACTGCCCCACCCACTAAAACTTTAAGAATGCTACTACCTTGGAGTTAAGATTATATCTGGATTATATTTTCCTCTTTTCCTCTTGCCTACGTTTTGTAAGTTTTGTACAAGGATTGTATGTAATATGGCTTGCTCCATGATTACTCCCTGGCTTCCTTTAATAACTCATGCTTGAAACTTCAGATGTCTCTGATACATTCTTAGCTAAAAATATTTCAATAATATTTACAATAATTACATTCTGCTTGAATTATTAGTGGTTTGATACAGTTTGACTGGTTCTCAGTTTATATAATCTCAGAGAGCTAGAAAAACTTTAGAGGTTACTCAAGCCAGTTCCTTATCTTAAGGAGAGTAAAAAACTCAGAGAGGCTGACAATCAAGGCAACATAAGAAGTCACAGAATAGTGGTGAATCCAAGGTTCTCACTATACAATGACTTTTATGACCACAATATGAACTAGTTTGAAATTCCATCGTTTTACTTTTGTGCCTGTTGGAAAACATGCACTCCTAATATATGCATGCTTAATCATAACAACGAGATGCTGTCTCTAAATCAAAATATTTAAAATGGAAGAAAAAGTCATAATTCCAAAATGGGAGACAAATTTACATATGCTGTGCTAAAAATAGCTTCAAATTGTGGGTTTAATGTTATTTTATGTTGAAAGGAGAACTCATAGAAAATGTTCATTATAAAAAGAGAATCTTCCTGAATATATTATGCTAACAAAGTCCAAGTGTTGTTATATTTTAGATAAAAATTTATTGTAACAATCAACTATGTGCTTATTATATGGGTGTGTGGGTAAAAATAATTGTTGCCATGGTTAAACTACCGTAGTAACCTTATCTTGCTTGAGCTACATTTTCCTCTTTGGAAAGGGAACCTCTGTATCCTACGTACCTCCTTTCATCCAAAGCACACATATTGGCAACAGAGATCAGACCATTCCCTGAAAAACTGCACCAGAGAAATTTGCAGAGGCCTGCATTTGAGCTTCTGGTTCCCAGATTCCCTGTTATTTGATCTGGTTTAGTCTGGCATGTTGTTAGTGTTTACACAGAGTAATAAGGCATCTGCTGCCCACCCAAACCATCATGATCTGTGGCACTTCCCAGCTGACTGCCAACCTATTTATATTAATTAAATGCAGTGTATTCTGCATACACTGCTGATTACCTTCATTTATTTCATTTCCTAAAGAACTGGGATTTCTCTACATGCCCTTACAACATTGTTCTACTCATTTGGCTCCAATTAGCTTCAGCTAACAAAAATACATTACAACAAACCTCTGGTTAGCCATTGCTGTTTCTAATGACATAATTTGTGAGTTTTTAGTCCTTGAAAGTAAAGACATTGGGAATTAAGCCATAGTGTCTTCTGTGGGGCTGAGAAATATTAATTGTAGGCATCTGGGCTCACTTCCTTAAAGAAGATTTGTGATTTCTACTTAACTAATAAATGTTGGCATAATGAAAGAGCTATAAGCTCCATATGTTGGAATTTCTGAGGAATTCTGATTATGCCCTTGTTCATTTAGTAAGAAATGCTTTGGCATTAACACTATATTTTGGTTTATTTGCACTAATTATTTTATAATTATACTAGAGGCCCAGTGCACAAATTCGTACCCAGGTTGGGTCTGGCCGGCCCGCACTGATAGGGGTGTTTGGGCCAGGCCAGCTGGGGGGAGGGGCCATGGGCAGTTGGCTGGGTGGCCCCACCTCCTGGTTGAACTCTTGGTCGAACTCCCAGTCGAGGGGACAATTTGCATATTAGCCTTTTATTATATAGGATTGAATGGTTAAAGTATTCATTTTAAATAGTTTCTTTAGGAATTTATTAAAATATGCAAATTTACCCCAAAACTATAAAATGTTATTAGTTTAGTGATCAGTTATATATTATTAATTTAAAATTTTTTTCTCAATGAACTAATTTTTCCATTCTAGTGTTTTAGCTCTATAAGTTATATTTTAAAGGTAATAGTTTTCTAGATAAAATTGTTGAATAATGATGATTACTTCAAAGGATCTTTAAAATTTTTTTTTTAATCCTCACCTGAGGACAAGCCTTTATTGATTTTAGAGAGAGGAAGAGAGAGAGGGGAGGAGAGAGAGAGAGAGAGAGAGAGAGAGAGAGAGAGAGAGAGAGAGAAAGAAAGAAAGAAAGAAAGAAAGAAAGAAAGAAAGAAAGAAAGAAAGAAAGAAAGACAGTGAAATATGTGCCTTGACCAGGGATCTAACCTGCAACCTAAGTGTATGCCCCGACTGGTAATTGAACTTGTGATCTTTCAGTGTGTGGATGATGCGCCAACCAATTGAGCCACACTGGCCAGGACCAAAGGATCTTTTTAGATGTAATTTAGACATTTGAAAAAAAATTAAGAGAATGTCATAATAGATACTGTAACAAATTACAAGTTCAGCAATTTTCCTATTTTTTTTTTTAGTCTAGATATTTGCATGTTGTACAACTGTCTTTAATGGTATAAAATCTAGTTTTTGATCTATTTTGAAATATAATAAATTACTACATACTAAATCTGAGGGAACTTTATTGCTAAATTATAACCCTAAGCAAAAAGTCTTTCTACTTATCACTCCTTTGAAAGTTTTGGTTTTTAAATGGTGTTCTCATTGCATTTTATGTTTTTTCCTCATTCTATCTCAAACTTGAAAAGACAAGGCCAATCATAGTCAAATACTGTAAAAGCTGTGCTCCCATGGTTTTCATGTAAAGTTAATAAAATAAATAAGAGGCAGCTGTGCATTTCAGGAAATTGCTCCATTGAGGGGTTCTGGGAATACTATAACCGCAAGTGTGAAGCTGGAGTCACCAGAAACCCTCAATGGAGTTATAGCTCCATAAATCAAAATCTCCTTCTTACCTTTACAGTATAACTCTGCATTCTCTGTGGTGCCTATACTTTACAACATTCCTACTGCTATCTTTTTAATTATGATGAAACTTCTTGCTTCCTGTTCCAGCAGGTTGGGATTTTTTTTTTTTTTTTTTTTTTTTTTTTTTGCGGGAGTGGAGGGGGGTTGCGGGGAGGGGGCGGACTTTGTCTGTGTGCTTGGTTTAGGTGGGTCTCAAACCTTTTGGGTCTCTGGACCTTGGTGTGGTAAGAAATTCCTCTCACTTGCTACCACCAAATAAGGAAGAGTGACTATAGAGGACTGTGAGGTATTTTGATATTATTTCATGGAGGTATATGTAAATACTTCCTTGTCAGATTGTAATATCACACGTGTTAATAGGTCCATGAACTGCAGGTAGGTGGACCACCTGGAAGTCCCTGCGGGCCACTGCATCTTGGAGTTGACTGATAGACTGAGTTAATGTTATTTTTAAAATCATTGCAATACAGTTGTCATTCTTTTCTTTAACTTATGTATTCCTTGGTGACAAACCCAGTGAATTATATTTTCCCAGGAGTTCTTATTCTAATATTTCTGTCCTACCCCTATTTTCTTTTAAAGTAAGAATGAAATCTTAGTTTAATGGAGAAAACAATACACAGAATCTTCTAGTTAAGCAGACCAAAAGCCAAGAATATGCATTCATCTAAAGCAGTGATGGCGAACCTATGACACGCGTGTGTTTGGGTGCACGCGTGTCAGAGGTGACACGTGAACTCATTTTGGGTGACACGCATCTGCAGAGACAAAAAATTGCATAATTCAAATATTTGTCTCTTGCAACGGCCAGAGTTGGGCATCACTCGAGTAATATTATTACTCACATTACTCATGATCAATAATGCAATTCTAAAACCGGATGTAAACATGTAAAGGGTGTCCCAAAAGTCATGCAAGAAGTAATTTTGATAGAAAGCACAGCTTTATAGTTAAAATTGTAAATTTTTTATTGATTCATAAAGTATACAGTATAGGGTTATGTATGGAATAGCACATCGGGTAAATGGCCTCCACAGCGTTGCTGGCACATATGCAAAGCTGTGGTCTTCATCGGTCTTCATTGTCCCTGCTCCTGGGCCATAATTGGTACTTGGTAATGCTTATCAAATTGAAGGGATTTAAATCAAAGGGCAACAGATATTAGAATCTGATTCAATAAATCAAGTAAAATTAGGCTTTTATTTTTTTTTCTTGTTGTTAATGCTCACGCAAAATTCAAATCTTGCGTGAATTTTGGGACACCCTTTACATCGGTGTTGTGTAGCAAGATACATAGTGAAAACATCCAAGATACATTGTTCCAATATTGACATTAATATAAAAAGGTTAAGAATTGCACTATAGCTGAAACCGGTTTGGCTCAGTGTATGGAGCATCAGCCTGCGGACTGAGAGGTCCCGGGTTCAATTCTGGTCAAGGGCATGTACCTGGGTTGCGGGCACATCCCCGGTGGGGGATGTGCAGGAGGCAGCTGATCAATGTTTCTCTCTCATCGATGTTTCTAACTCTCTCTGTCTCTCTCCCTTCCTCTCTGTGAGAAATCAATAAAATATATTTTAAAAAAAAGAATTGCACTATAAAGAGATTAATCTTTACTCATGACATTTTATTTTTACTCAAGTGACAAAATGCCCAATTCTGGAAACAGCCTCGTTATTGTCAACATGTGCCTCGGGTAAGCTTCCCGTGCGTTCGGGTGCATTCGGCAAACGGACGCACTTGATCGTCAAGTTCATTAGGAGACAGGAGTGGGAGGGTTAGAAGAAAAAGATATACAGTGCAACAGTTCTCGACGAGACATTCTGCGTGTCGGATAATTGATTACAGCACCATATATTTGTTGGTTATACATACTATCTTTGAATTGTTTTGCACCAGGAGTCAGTGCAACAACACTGCAAAAAGTTAATAGGTAAGAAACCTATCAACCTTTTATAAAAACGCTGTGATTTATATTTATTTAGTTTGTAGCCTTGTGGTAGAGAATCAAAAAAATAAAAAAAGCAAGATTGAATGATAAAGGAAGTAGAAGTAGCAGTAGCCGACTCTTTCAAGAAATATGGACCGCGATGTACGGGATTGTCGACAGAAACAACAGATCATTGTGCATACTGTGTAATGAAATGGTAGTAAGCAGAACGTGGACTGTAAAGAGACATTTTGAAACTAATCATTGTCAGTTCTTGAAAAAAAAGCATCGATGAAAGGAAAGAATACATTTCTAGGCAGCTACACCTCTATAAAGTCAATCAAATTCCATCATTAAATTTGTAAGATGCTCTACAAATTTAACATCAGCAAGTCACTGTATTGCTCACTCCATAGCTCAGCATGGAAAAGCCCTCAGTGAAGGAGAATTTATTAAGGAAACATTTCTAAGATGTGCACCAGTTCTATTTCACGATATGAAAAATAAAGATGATATTATTAAAAGAATTTCTGAGTTACCACTAAGTAGAAATACTATCAAAGACAGAATAATAGGCCGAATCCGGTTTGGCTCAGTGGATAGAGCGTCGGCCTGCGGACTGAAAGGTCCCAGGTTCGATTCCGGTCAAGGGCATGTACCTGGGTTGTGGGAACATCCCCAGTAGGAGATGTGCAGGAGGCAGCTGATCGATGTTTCTCTCTCATCGATGTTTCTAACTCTCTATCTCTCTCCCTTCTTCTCTGTAAAAAATCAATAAAATATATTTTAAAAAAATTCAGAATAATAGATCTTCACAAAAATGTACAACATCAATTAAAAAAGGACTTAAATAGTTGTAAATATTTTTTGATTTCTCTTGATGAAACTACTGATGTCACATCAAATGCTTGGTTGGCCATTATTGCTAGATATTCTGATGGTCTCATAATGAGAGAAGAGTTGATAAAGTTAGAATCAGTGCCAATAAGTACATCAGGAAACAAAATATGTAAGGTTGTTATAAAACATTCAGTGACCTAAATATTGATATCTCTAAAATTGTGTCAGTCACGACAGATGGGGCACCAAATATGGTGGGAAAAAATGTGGGATTCCTGAAATTGTTTATGGAAGCTATCAGACATCCACTTGTACCTTTTCATTGCATTATCCACCAGGAGGTGTTGTGTGCCAAATCGGGATTCTCAGAATTGAATGATTTACTGTCAGTTGTAACAAAAATTGTGAATTTTATAGCTTCTCGACCCCTTTACAAGTGAGAATTTTCTGCACTTTTACAGGAAGTTGATTCAATCTACAATGGACTACTGATGTTCAATAATGTGAGAAGGCTGAGTCGAGGTAAAGTACTTGAGCCATTTGTGGAGTGCTTTGAAGAAATTACAGTATTTATTGAGAAGAAGGATCTGGCAAACTTTCCTCAGATCAATGATCATAAGTGGGTCAGCAATTTGATGTTTTTTACAGATCTCTCTGTTCATATGAATGAACTGAACTTAAAATTACAAGGTTTTGGCAAAAGTATTGACGTTATGTTTGGATACATAAAATCTTTTGAAAGTAAACTTAGAATTTTCAAGCGAGATATTGAAACTAAAACTTATGAGTATTTTCCTCGGATAAAAAAGTATTTTGAGAAGGCCACTACAATGAGTGTAATGGAGTCCATACTTATGTACCAGAATATAGTAAACTCATTATTTGAACAGTTCAGCGAAAGATTTGACCAATTTAGAAGCCTAGAACAGATCATTAAAATAATTAAGTATCCGGATGTAGTTGTTTACAGTACTTTGGAATTAAAGGATTTCCAATGGATGCAAATTGACGATTTAGAGCTGCAACTTGCAGATTTTCAAGGTAGCATTTGGACTCATGTGTTTGTCGACTTAAGGTTGAAACTTGAAAATCTGGAAGGAAATCGTTTGAATAATGAAGAGTGCAACTATGAACAAGAAATTTTGAGTGCTTGGAACAGAGTACCTGACACTTTTAGCGACATAAAAAATCTAACAATGGCTTTGCTAACAATTTTTTCATCAACTTATTTTTGTGAGACTTTGTTCTCAGCATTAAATAATATTAAAACGGACAAAAGAAACTGGCTAACAGATGAAGTTAGTGGCGCTTGCTTGGCCTTGAAGTGCACCAAGTATGAACTTGCAATCAAAGAATTAGCAGACAAACTTCAGCACCAAAAAAGTCACTAGTTTCTAGTTTTCGTACCATTTGATTATCACTGTTTTTATTATTATTTTTTCCTAGATGTACATTGTTTTTCTGTTTTTGTTCATTTTCTACATATTTTTTTGGTTGATTTTTCTTTGTTAAATGGCATTTAAATATATAAAATAAATATCAAAAATATAATTTTTTTTACTATGGTTGCAAATATATAAAAAAAATTATGAATATTTCTATATGTGACATGGCACCAGAGTTAAGTTAGGGTTTTTCAAAATTATGACACGCCAAGCTTAAAAGGTTCGCCATCACTGATCTGGAGCCTGGGTTCAAATCCTGGTTTTCATAAATTCTTAACTCTATAACTATGGGCAAGTTACTTAGTCTTTCTATGTCTAAACTTTCCCCTAAAATGGGAATAAAATTAGTACTCTTCTGCTAGAATTGCAGTGAGCTTTATCAGTAAGCTTCTGCTGTGTAACAAAGTACTCAGAAGGCGGTGGTTTAATGTAGTAAACATTTATGTCTATAAGTCTATGGGTTGACTAGGAGGTTCTTCTGGGTGGTTTTGGATGATTTTATCTACCTGCCAGGGATTGGAGGTCTAATTGGTCCCGGGAGGCCTCACCTCATGTCTTCCAGTGCATGGGTGGATATTTTCTGTCAGATGGGCAATACGTCTCTCACCATCCAACAGGCTAGCCCAGCTTCTTCACGTGGTGCTCTCAGGGCTGCAAAAGAGGGAAAATCCATTTCCAAGCCTCTGTTTGCATCATGTTTGCTCATGCTTCTTAACTATAGCAAATCACATGAGTTAAAGGGTGGAGAGAGAGGCTCCTTGATAGGAGGAGTGGAAATGCACATTGCAAAGGAGCATACATACATACATTCAAGGATGGATGGAATCTGTGGCCTTTTTGAAGTTTGACACATGAGGATGAGATGACAGTAGTATTGAGAGTAAAGCTCCCGGAATCAATGACTGGCATATAGCAATAGTTCAAATAAATGTTTTCTGTTATCATCTTCATCATGTTTATCATTAGCATAATCCTCATGCTTAGCTCTTGCCATTAGAGCAGGCTTTGTGTAGTTTTCCTTTTATATGTAAATCAGAAATTATATCAATTAAGATGCTGTTGAAATTCTGATCTTCACTTTCTAAGTCCATGGCAATATCCTCCTAGGTAGATTCTCTTTAAGAAGGCAAGTGACATAGTCTTTACAAAAAAATAAAAATAAAAATTGTTTCTTCAGTTCCTCCTCCACACTGCTGCCAGAGTGAAAGATTTTAAAAGTCTGGATTTTCTAACTTTCTGGTCCAATTTTCCACAATATTCTCACCCTGCCCCCACATCCAACTCACATGCCTTGAATTACTGCTTGAACTTGCTGGTACTTTTTGTAAATGCATTTCCTTCTGCCTGGACTGTTCTCCAGTCTCACCTAGAGAAATGGAACTTTTGAAATGCCATGCATTTACAAGACTCTCCTTCACATCTCCTGCAGAGATAAGGACTCCCTCTTCTGAGTTCTCGTAGCATTCTTCCCATGCCAGAAACTTAACCCGCATTTCATTTGGCCAGAGAATCCCTTTCAACACAGTACTCCAGAAAGCTGCTAACATTTAACTGTTCAACACATGAATTTAAAATCCAAGGCTGGATTCTGCCTATTATGAACAATTTCTTTTTAAAAACTTTCCCCCCCAATGCTCTCTGTGCTCGGTGCTACCAAAAACATCAACCAGAAGATTGATACAGTAAAGGATTCACTCTTTGGAGGTGAGAAGAGTTGAAATAAGTGTATGATCATGCTGGCTCCATGAGGTTGAAAGACCTGTGGGTCAATCTTAGCAGGAATGAGATGTTAGAAAATGAACTGTCTTTCAGAATAAATGGGCAGCTGTCATAGGAATATACTGTGTATGTTCCCCTGTGGGAGGGCAGAACCTATCAAAGAAGGGCAGTAGATGGTGGAGGTTAGTTAGGTAGAGTGATGCTGAAAGGAAACCAGACTAGAATAGCTCATTAGTTGATTATTAGCTCCTTGAAGGGAGTGACAATATCTAACACATTATCTCTGATTTTTGTTCGTTTTTCGTGTGTGTGTGTGTGTGTGTGTGTGTGTGTGTGTATGTGTGTGTGTGTGTGTGTGTGTTGTTAGTATATTGTAGAGTGCAGGATACTTAAAGAAACACTGTGAATAACTATATATTTGGGATGAATGAAAAGATTCATAATTTAGGACCTAGTTTTAGGTCACATAAGACATCACACTTTCTTGTTCATTAACACGAAGTGCAAGAACAACTTCTGGCCCGGGGAATAACTTTCAACAGAGGAAAAGAGTGTGCCAATCCTGGTACAATGTTCTCTACCTTTCCCTGAGGTCTCCTAATTCCCTGGCAGGAGAGTATCTGGAACCATATCACCTTCCTAGAGTTCTTAGACTCCGGAGGAGCTACCAGATTAGATAAGTGACCCAATCCTGCTGAGAGGTGTCTGCTGTAGGATTATTTCAAGGTAGAGCTTTAAAGTGGGTCATTGTTCATGCAGATCATTTGACTTCTACCCTGAGATAAACTTGGTATTATTCTCTCTCAGACAGGGCTCCTCGTCACAGGTGATTTTGAGACCTCAGGGACATTTGCCAATATTTGGAGGCATTTCTAGTTATCACACTGGACAGGGAGTATTACTGGCATCTAATGGGTAGAGGCAGTGATCTTGCTAAACATCTACAATGTACAGGACAGTCCTTACAACAAAGAATCATTATCTAAATGCCAGTGATGCCACTGTTGAGAAATCCTGCTTTAAACTATATCTGGTATTGGCCTGGCTTAGATTTTTGGATTTTCATTCATTTATAAGATTATGCCTAAATAGTGAAGTATAATTCTTTTTCTTCCCTCAGTTTTGCTGGGATATAGTTGTGCAGCATTGTATAAGCTTACAATATACATCATAATGATTTGACTTATATGGTAAAATGATTAGCACAATAAGTTTAGTTAACATTTATCAGCTCATACAGATATCCCCCCCACGCAAAAAAAAGAAAAGTTTTTTTCCTCGTGATGTTTTAGAATGACAATAATTTTATTAAATATAGCACCAACCATTGTATTTTCTTGAAAGTACAAGCTTTAAAGATTTAAAGGTTTAGATTTAAAGATTTAAAAGTTTTAGAAGAAGTTTTAAACAAAGCAGAAACTGACTGAACTTAAAATGCCTTTGAAATAAACTTAGCTGACTTCCCTCAATTGGATCGCTGATGGTAACTGAGTCAGAGCTACATGCAGTATTTATAATCAGGATCTTCAGAATATGATATGGAGCCCTTGAGGCTGATATAGTAGATGCACTAGGATTGGTTTGGATTTCATTATGCTTAATAACTATGATAAATGCCAGTCATGGATTCTTGCAAATTCAATCCTGGGAAAGTTTCCATAAAGATGTGACTCAGGTAAAACAAATGTGTTTTAAGTATCTAATCTACAGTGAACAATTTGTCCTAGCCCCAAAGAATGAGACAGTAATTTCAAACACATGTTTGGGTAACTGGACAGTCAAGGTACTACTGATACCATTGTAATTAGCTAGTTATTAATAATAGGAAAGGAACAAAGGGGGAAGCCAGACAGTATAAGCATGGCCATTTGGCCAGCTTCACCAGGAAGCTGCAATTTCACACTCCCCAGGGAACCACTGGGGAAAGGGGTGCAACAAAGGGAAGATGGATGCGTGTGCAGTGATGTTGGGGTAACATAGGAAAGGTGCCTGTCAGTCAAACCTAGGAACAGAAATCATTGTCCAGAGTGGGCAGGGACACCGCAGATCCGAGAAAATTTGGGAATACATAATCCCTTAGATAAAGGAGCTTGCTCTCTTGACTCTCTTGGTCCTTGGCTCTTAGCACTCTTGTGGCTCTCTTAAACTCGTCCATGCTCCCTGCATAGCCATATGCAATGGGGCTGCAAATGGGAACACAAATTAAGCTGGTCTCATGCTGTATTGTACTGTGCAGACATGGAACGGGAACCTGGGACACTGGCTTTGATCTTATCCCTGCTGAAAATGAAATGGGACTTTTTTTCTTCACTGGATGAAGAGAAATGGTACCTTGGGAACTCAGGGGTTTAATTGCACAGAAATAAAGCTTTCTACAATATCCCATCCCCCCGTGGGGCCTCCGGAAATTCTTGTTCCAGTGGCACTCCAAGGACCTCACTTCTACCAATAACACTATGAGGATTTCCATAGTAGCTAAGAAAACAGTATTCATTTGTAGTCTCACCAACAAGGTTCTACTCAGATAGGAAAAATTATATTGTCCAGTGAGGGGAGACATCAGTTAGCTCCAAGCATGCCTTATACTCCTCCCACTTCTCACCCCAGACATACCTGGGCCAAACCAGGAAATAGCAGTGCTGTGTATCTACCTTACAGAGCCCCTGACTGACCACCTGAGAGTCCACATTCACACAAGAAGCCCCTTTCCTCCCACCTCTCATTCAGGAGTGGAGGATCTCCTTTCCTTCCCTGAACTGTTTACGGGGAGATCCTAGTGTCTTCGATATTGAAACCATGCAACTATTTGCTTGTTTGTTGAAAACTGGTAGAAGGAAAACAGTACAGCTTGACACAGTGATTACAGAAGATTAAAAAGATCTGCATCGCCCTAACTGGTTTGGCTCAGTGGATAGAGCGTCGGCCTGCAGACTCAAGGGTCCCAGGTTTGATTCCGGTCAAGGGCATGCACCTTGGTTGCAGGCATATACCCAGTAGGGGGTGTGCAGGAAGCAGCTGATCAATGTTTCTCTCTCATCGATGTTTCTAACTCTCTATCCCTCTCACTTCCTCTCTGTAAAAAAATCAATAAAATATATTTAAAAAAAAATCTGCATCCATGTCAGGAGACATAAAAGCTATTTATCTTTTAAATATCTTGATGATTCAGATGTAGAACATTTCTCTTATATTTAGAGTTTCAGGAACATCTTCTGAAAAGTTCAGTTTCTTTCGTTTGGCTACAGAAGGCTTCTCTATCTGGGTACAGGAGAGGGAGGAGGCCTGAAGATTGGAGGTAGATTTAGAGGGTGAAGGCAAAAGCCCCAGCTCTGACTCTGGGCACCAACTTGGGGCAGAGTCTGATACTTCTGTGACTATCACTTTAACATGATTGAATTTGGACTGACAAAGCTAAAAAAAACCCTTTTTTTCTTCCTATGGTTAACTCAAAGCATGTGTTTTGAGTAGCCATAGGTGTCGCATGTAGTAATGTAAGTGGATTAACTATCTCTGTCCTTACAATAAAATTAGAGCCAAAGGCAGGGATGCATAGGGTTGTGAATCCCAGGCAGGAGGAGAAGTGATTGAGGCTCATACCACAGAAAGTTTGTCATTAGGGAATGGGCAGGTCTGGCAGAATACCCCACTCAGTTGCTTTGGAAGGGCCTTCTTTTCTGCCTTCCTTTCGGCCTGAGGTCACGTGTTTCACTCCTATCCTTCCAGCTTGCCCCTCTGTCACCTATTATAGTTCTATTGGACCAGAATTATTATAGTTCTGTTGGACTAGAGGGTGAGGAAAGGAATTGCCCCAGAGGGGGGTTGACTGGAGGTGAAATCTGGGGCTTAGCCTGGAACTCACTACTCAACCACAGTCAGGAAGCCTGTGGAAGCCAGAGCTCTCACCATCTTTGAGATGCTCAACCATTGCTGTACCCCCTTCTCAGTCTTCAGGGGGACAGATGGCTATAGAAGAAGAAGTAGACAGGATTCTTTGCCCTGAGAGAGACCAAGGGCCTAGTCCTTTGGAATCTTGCTCAGGCCAACTTTGTAGTCAGGGAGTTCACTGGGCCAACCTAGCCCCTGTCCAGCTGCTAATGGACCTCCTCATGGAAGCTCCATTTCACTTTTATTTTATTTACTTCTTGGCAAAACAATAAAGATAAATTAGGTAGTGGAAAATCCATCTGCTTAGGTTGGGGTTGAATTTTTTCCCCCAAAGGAAAAAAAAATGCAGTGGTCACCCATTATCAAGGGGAAAAGTTCCAAGACCATTAGTGGATGCCTGGAACCAAGCATAGTACCGAATCCTATATATATACTATGATTTTTCCTATACAAACATACACTTTCACTTAAAGAAAGCACTTTATGGCTTCTCTTTGGCACATCTGAATTGCCAGCATCATTACATTTGTGCTTTGGGGCCATTGTTAAGTAAAATAGGGTTACTTGAACACAAGCATTGAGATAACCTGCCAGTCAATCTCGTAACTGAGATGGCTATTAAGTGACTAATGGGCAGGGAACATGGATAGCATGGATGTGCTGGACTAGGGGATGATTCACACGCCAAGTGGGACAGAGTATGGCACATGAGATTTCATCATGCTGCTCAGAACAGCATACAACTCAATACTCATGAATTGCTTCTTTCTAGAAATTTCCATTTAACATTTTTGGACTGTGGTGGACGATAGTTAACTGAAACCACAGAAAGCAAAACTACAGATAAGAGGGGGCTACTATATTACCTTAGACTTTTTGGACTAATTTATTAAGAAAAGAGGGAGACATCGTTTAGTGACCGCTGGAGTATTTTACTTTCTCAAATTATTCTTCCTTGCCACCTGCAAATACATTTCACTGATTCGCAATTTTTTTCACGTGTTTAAAATGATGCACTACTCTAACAGTTACAGTTTTCAGAATCTGCCCTGGGTTTGTCTCACTCCCAATCTCATTCCTGCCAGTGAGTCTTCCCTGTGCTTCTCATTCTTTTATTCTTCCTTTCAGGTGATTTCAGGCCCTCCACCAAGAACCAAGGCTTTGTGTGTGTTGGGGGTGCTTAAATGTTAACTCACCATTTACCCCTCTGGGGGTTGAGGGACCACTTTGTAATATTTTTGTGCCAACTTATGTAACCCACTATTACATTAAGATGTTTAAAATGAATTTAAACAGTTAATGAATTAGGACAATGAATAAACATCTTGTAGTACCATTTGGATTGCCTCCTTTCTCCATGATGTCAATCCTGATCCCCAAAACCAGAATAAGTTAAAAGAACCCAAATGCCCTAAAGCAAGTGAGTTTTTATCTAGTTCTGATGTGTCAATTACTCAGGATAGAGAAAAGTATGTGTCTATGAATGGGTATCAGAGTGATGGCCAGACGGGGATACTTCTGCTTATGATAGTTTTTAAAAATAAATGCAACAACACTGTCGTGTAATTGTGGCAACTTTGAAAATTGCTAAATCTGCCAGCCACCAGCACCCTGATATTGATGTGATCATTCCTCCCATCCTTTAAGCTATTCTCTGTCTTGTCCCAGGAGATATGGCAACTTATCCACACTTTTGGAGTTTGTTCTTTTGAAGGGTGAACACTACAGTTTTCTTTTGAATGAAGGTTGTTTCAGCCATAAAACACTTCATTCCACTGTTTCAATTTCAAAAGAAAAGGAAATTTATATTAAAAATAATACCATCTCAGTTAAGTTTGCTAATATAAACAAAGAGAAGATAGTAATGAAACTGTTATAATGGACTGACAATAATCTATGAACCTGATAAGAGATGTGGGGTAGAATGAAGAATTGCAATTAGATCTAGTTGCATGGGAGACTGCATTTAGGGGAAATGGGACTTCTTATGCTCAGAAATAAAATTCATTTATTCATTTGTTCATGACGACCTTCTTGTTCATCATTTAATAAATATACACTAAATATCTAATATAAATAAGGTGCCATATTAATCTTTAAAAGGCAAAACTTATAAACTCAGATGCCCATAGGACCAGTAGTTAATAGGTTAGTGAAGTTGGCCAAGTATTAGGCAACAGAGAACAGTGGGGACTTGGTTAAGTGGGAAGCACATGTCCCACCTAAATAGACAGAACAAAGATGGAAGAATCATGCTGATATCAAACTATACTACGAGGTCATGGTAATCAAAATATGATGGTACTGGTGTAAAAACAGACATATAGATGGCACTGAATAGAAAGTCCAGAAATAAACCCATGCCTTTATGGTCAATTAAATTTGACAAAGAAGGCGAAAACATATGATGGGTTAAAGATAGACTATTCAATAAATGGTGTTGGAAAAATTAGACAGATACATGCCAAAAAATGAAACTAGATGACCTTCTAACACCATACACAACATAAAATATATTAAAGATTGAAATGTTAGACTTGATACCATAAAAATCATAGAACAAAACATAGGTAGTAAAATCTCGGACACTTCTCATAGCAATATTTTTCTGATATATCACCTTGGGCAAGGGAAACAAGCGAAAAAATAAACAAATGGGACTACATCAAACCAAAAAGTTTTTGTACAGCAAAAAAACCATCAACAAAATGAAAAGACAACCCACTGAACGGGAGAATATATTTGCCAATGATACATATGATAAGGGATTAATATCTAAAATTTATAAAGAACTTATACAACTCAACCAAGAAAACTACACAATCCAACTAAAAAACGGGCAAAGCACCTGAATAGATACTTCTCCAAAGAGGACATAGAGATGGCCAATATTTGGAAAAGGTGCTCAACAGAAGTAATCATCAGGGAGAGCAAATTAAAACGACAATGAGGCACCACTTTACACCTGCCAGAATGATTATCATCAATAAGTCATCCAGCAACATGTGTTGGCAAGGATATGGAGAAAAGGGAATGCGTGGACACTGTTGGCGACAACGCAGATTGGTGCAGTCACTGTGGAAAGCGGTATGGATTTACCTCAAAAATAAAAAATGGAACTTCCTTATGATTCAGTGATTCCACTACTGGTAAAATATCGGAATAAACCCAAAATACCAATTTGGAAGAATATATGCTCCCCTATGTTTGTTGCAGCACTATTTACTATAGCCAAGATTTAGTCACTATGGAAAGCGGTATGGATTTACCTCAAAAATAAAAAATGGAACTTCCTTATGATTCAGTGATTCCACTACTGGTAAAATATCGGAATAAACCCAAAATACCAATTTGGAAGAATATATGCTCCCCTATGTTTGTTGCAGCACTATTTACTATAGCCAAGATTTAGAAGCAGCCCATGTGCCCATCAGTAGATGAGTGGATAAAATGCTGTGTAACATTTACACAAGGGAAAACTACTTGGCTGTAAAAACGAAGGAAATCTTACCCTTTGCAACATCATAGATGATCCTGGAGAGCATTGTGCTATGTAATAAGCCAATCAGAGAAAGACAAGTACCCTATGATTTCACTCATATGTGGAATTTAATTAACAAGATAAACTAACAAACAACAGATTCATAGATACAGAGAATAGACCAGTGACGGCGAACCTTTTGAGCTCTGTGTGTCAGCATTTTGAAAAACCCTAACTTAATTCTGGTGCCGTGTCACATATAGAAATTTTTTGATATTTGCAACCATAGTAAAACAAAGATGTATCTTTTTGATATTTATTTTATATATTTAAATGCCATTTAACAAAGAAAAATCAATAAAAAAAAATGAGTTCGCGTGTCACCTCTGACACGCATGTCATAGGTTCGCCGTCACTGGAATAGACTGACAGATGTCAGAGGGGAGGGGGCCGTGAAAAAGGTTAGGGATTAAGCAAAAACCAAAAACTTCATAGTCACAGACAACAGCATGGTGATTACCAGAGGGGAAGGAAGGAGCGGGGACAGGTATATGAAGGTATAAAGGGGATAAATTTTGATGAAAAGAGACTTGACTTGGGCTGGTGAACACACAGTAAATATACAGATGATGTAATACAGAATTTGAAACCTGTATAATTTTATTAACTAACGTTAATAAATTAATAATTATTTTATTAATAAATTAAATAAATTAAATTTATTTTATTAATAAATAAAAAACAAACAAAACAATTGCAAATGAAATACACACACACACACACACACACACACACACACACACACGGTATGCCAACCAACCAAATATATTTTCAGACTGAATTTTCCATGCAGGTTGCTGATTCGGGTCTCCTGATGGGAATTGAAAAAAGATGAAAACAGATGTTCTTACCATTAAATTTCCTTCACATTAGTAGAAAAGATGAGAAAACATACAAATAATTATAATAATTATAGAAAAGAGAGTATTCAAAAAGTGGAAAGCTTTGACCATATAATTGGGGGGAGGTGTCATGACAATAGTGACCTTGAGGAATTATTTCCTTTTAAAAAAAAGAGAGAATAGGAGATTTATATATACATAAAGCACAAAAAATCTTGTTGAACTCTGTTGATGATATTAGAGACATACCCTAAAATGAAATTATTTTTTGCAAAATTCTAAATGATGGAGATGATAAGATCTATAGTTTTCCAAAGCCAATGCCAAATGTAAATATCAACATAATAAAATGAACTTGTAAAATATAGAATAAATATGGAATTTTACTTAAAATTTATTAAATATTCTAATTTTTAATATTTTAGGGAGTCAAATTTTAAAAGTTGGACATTGTGGACCCTGAAAGGTAATTTCTTCAGACTCTTAGCTCTAGGATGGCTTATTTAGTCACTCTGGCCACATGTGTGAGCTGTTAAATGCAGTTCTGGCTTTCAACTGGCACATTTAGTAGTATCATTAATCTTTTTGTATACAACAGAATATAATTCAGAAAAATGTTTTTTAGTTACATTTTACACAATGAACTTAAGGTAAATCTTTAAAAAGCCTTTATCTTCAATATATGAATAGAGATCATTTAAATTAGTTTCTGTTTCATTTTTAAACAAATCTTAAAAAAGCATTCTTACAAAATCATCATTTTTAAGTTTTATCAGTGAGAATAAAATGTGATTAGGGAAACCTTTTCTTTAACACTGTCCTCTTTTCTTTATAGTCATATTCTTTATTTTGCAATTTTCCCTCTTTGTGAAATGTGGATATGGCAAAATTTACATTGTGATTTTAATTTACCCTTATAAACTGAAAAATTTTCAAGAGAATCTTCTTAGAAGGCTTAAGGCTTCCTGGAATTAGGTAACCTCATAATTTTATACAATTCTTCTTATTAATTTCTTTCACGCTTTTTTTTTTAATCTTCATCTGAGGATATTTTATTCCGTTGATTTTTAGAGAGAGAGTGAAAGGAGGGTGGAGGAAGGGAGGGAGAGGGAAGAAGGAAGGGAGAGAGAGAGAAAGAGAGAGAGAGAGAGAGAGAGAGAGACATTGATGTGACTCGTTGCTTCCTGCACTGACCAGGGCCGGGGATTGAACCTGCAACAGAGGTACATGCTCTTGACTGGGAATCAAACCCATGATGCTATGGTCTGTGGGCTGATGCTCTAACCACTGAGCAACCAGTCAGGGCTGCTTTCATGTTTTAATTGCTTATACAATAAGCAATTCTACTGAGAGATAGGCTATGGTGGACTGTTTGCTTGTCACTCTTCACTAAGACTCTCCCATTTCAGGCTGAGAATTTAGCTTTTTAGAATCCCCTTTGCTCTATGGTTTTGGTTAGAGTTTCAGTGAGTAATCTGAGTGAGAGGTGGAGAAAGTGAAGTGCAACCATACCTTGAGAAGTGGGCTGTTAAGACCTGACAGCTTTGCAGGTTGCTTGATGAGCTTTCACTGCATGGTCATGGTGGTGGTGGTTCCCGGGACTTCCCTGCGGGCTGCAGCTCCTCCTTCCTCAGTGTGCAGGCTGACAGCAGTGCAGCTGCTCCTGATCTCTTGGCTTCATCCTTCCAGGGGAAGGTCACTCTCCAGCAGCCACTGCAGTCATACACTCCCTAATTCCTATATTGCACTGCTTATTTCCATAATTCTTCTAGTGCCTCACTTTATGATCAAACACAGACTCATACAGCTTTATTCCAATCTCTACTAATACATTTGGCATTATTATTTATATTTTATGAGCATTCTTTTCTCCAAATGAATGTGTTTTTTTCTAAATTTATCTAATTAATGTACTCTCTCTTAATATTAATTTAGGTATCAGCCTCTTTTCTATTCAACTATTGAAAAAATTTAAATACTTTAATCCTTTATTATCACTAATTTTGTAAGTCTTTATTATCATCAATTATATTTGCAGTTACTTTTGACAATAATAATGAATTGTAACTCCTGCTGAGTAACAGGAAGTAACATATAAAGCACAAGGTATGTGTGTGTGTGTGTGTGTGTGTGTGTGTGTGTGTGTGTGTGTGTGAGTGTTTGGTTCAGGTTATATCTAGAATGCTTTTATCTATATTTGAATATAAAATTTGAGAGCATGCCAGTAAATCTCAAAGACATCTTATTTACAATATTGACACTGTAAAACTGATTAGACATGTTGGTACCTTATCAAACACTTGTCATTGATTATGCACAACTTCATGAATGTCAATTGTTATTTATTTTTGTTTTTTTAAAAAATATATTTTTTTTGATTTCAGAGAAGAAAGAAGAGGGAGAGGGAGAGATAGAAACATCCACGATGAGAGAGTCATGGATCAGCTGCCTCCTGCAAGTCCCCCACTAGGGATCAAGCCCACAACCCAGGCATGTGCCCTTGACCAGAATTGAACCCAGGACCTTTCAGTTCACAGGCCAATGCTCTATCCACTGAGCCAAACCAGGTAGGGCTCAATTGTTACTTAGTTCTATGATGGTCCCAAAGCCAAGGTTGAAGCTAAAGTCAAAGAGAAGATCTTGGCAAAATTCTGGGAGAAACTGAATGGCATGAGAGCGCTGCACACAGAGGGGGACTCAAGAAGTATTTGCTTTCCGACTAGTTGAGGATATTAATTATGATTTATAAAAACAGATGGAGCCTCAAAGATATATAACTTATATCACTAATTATAAAAGTTACGAAAAATAGATGGGCTTACTTCACTTCAGTGTTGTTTAGAGAAAGCTTACTTTAGTTTCCTTCTGAAGTTCATGGAAAAGGCTGTTTGGAAGCTTTCATAATTAACTCAGAATTTTGTAGCAATTAGAATGCTAAGAAAGCACTTATCATCTCGTGTGGGGAAAAAAGCAGACATTTAAAAAAATAAAATGTCCTCTCATAATTTCAATGTCACTCAATGGTAAGTGGAAAATTGCTTTACATTATCAGTAAAATACATTTTCATTTATAAAGTGCCAGAAATGATTCATTTTTTTAAAAAATATATTTTATTGATTTTTTTACAGAGAGGAAGGGAGAGGGATAGAGAGTTAGAAACATCGATGAGAGAGAAACATCGATCAGCTGCCTCCCGCACAGCCCCTATGGGGGATGTGCCCGCAACCAAGGTACATGCCCTTGACCAGAATCAAACCTGGGACCCCTCAGTCTGCAGGCTGACGCTTTATTCACTGAGCCAAACCAGCTAGGGCAGTGGTCGGCAAACTCATTAGTCAACAGAGCCAAATATCAACAGTACAATGATTGAAATTTCTTTTGAGAGCCAAATTTTTTAAACTTAAACTATATAGGTAGGTACATTGTTATTAACTTAATTAGGGTACTCCTAAGCTGGCCTTTGCTAAAAACGTCCTCATCCTATCTAATAATAGACAAACATGCCTGATCAGCACAATATGCAAATTAACCACCAACAAAGATGGCGGCTAATTTGCATACTGCAGGCAGGGCAGGACACCGGGAGCCACCATCCAGGCCCCTGTGTGTGACCCCAGGAGCCACCGGAAAGCCAGGCCGAAGGCAAGGTGGCCCCCTGGGACACAGGAGCCGCCTTGCCTGCGGCCAGTGATCGTGATCGTGATCAGAAAGCTGGGCCACGGGCAAGTCGGCCCCTCGGGACCCAGGAGCCCGTTGGCGAGGTCTTCAGGCGAAGCAGCGATCAAGCTATGAGGGGAAGGGTGGGGGGTGGAAGGAGCTAGGGGAGCAGCTCTGGCCAGAGACTGAAGACTCCGGCTGGAGCAAGGAGCAAAAACTGAAGGCTCCAGCCACAGTGAAGGCTGTGTCCAGAGCGAAGATGGAAGGTGGTGGCCAGAGTGAAGGTCTGGGTCCCGCGTGCCAGAGGAAAACTGGTGCTGGCAGCCAGGGGAAAGAAGTCCTATTGCATGAATCTTCATGCAACGGGCCTCTAGTTTTATAATAATAAAGCCACCAACACAAAATAATTACAATTCTTAAATTGATGACAAAAATACCTGTAGGATTTGCAGCTGGTTGGAAAAATACAGGTAGCTTTATGCTTCGAGTAGGTACTTTTGTCACGTGTGCGCGATTTGTGGACACGACTAACACTAACCACTGCACTACTGCTGGCTAACTGACTGACTGGCTCACTCAACTCGTGCATGAATCACGCGTGCCTCCCCTGCGCTGCGTCTCCCGTCGCCCAACTGACCAACACCCCACACTTCTTCTAACGGCACTTCTTCAAAATAGACTCGCCCAGGCTGAAAACCGACTTCTGGGCATGGGCCACGAAGTTTCAATGGCACTGTATGTGTGCACCCGCATGTGGTATTTTGTGGAAGAGCCACACTCAAGGGGCCAAAGAGCCGCATGTGGCTTGTGAGCCGCAGTTTGCCAACCACTGGGCTAGGGCAATTCATTCTTATTTTCAGTTTTTGCATCATCTCTATGTAACTGTCCTGGAAGTACCCAGAGAAATGAATTAAAATCTTCTGGCAATACAAGCATTGTCTAGAACACCCTATGGTATTGCTGTGGAAACTGAGAGACAAAAGTTGTCTGAGTTAAAAGCATATAATTATGCATGTAGGTATATAGCAAAATTGTACAGATATTTTTTATTCTGTTAACCTGTTTCTCTCCAGAATAGCATTCTTTGACTTTGGTCTCCAGAACATGGATTTAATAGGTGACAACTGATGTGTTCAGCAATAGAACAGAAATATCAGCATGATTATTTATGGAAATGTTTGCCCCCAGGCATTCTGTGGACAGCAGGGTCCTACTGACAAGATTGCTTTCCTCAAGGACCTAAGTACTAATAAAAATTGGTGTAGACACATTAATCAAAAAGAAAAATTTTTAAAGAGTTTATTTTTGAGGTTTATTGTCACTGTTCTTAGTGAATTGATAATCTTAATTGGGTATATTTGGAATTGATCCAACTTCTTATTTGAAGATTGAATTGTTTTAGTGATTAAACAAAGTAACTGAGGTCACCACCCTATTCAATAAGATATTTTTTTGGCATGTAATTAATTATAATCTCAGTGTAAATCCTTTTGATTTAAAGATTAATGTTGATTCTTTGCTCCAATTATGCTATTCATTTGTATTTTTTAATTAAAATTAAGGCATGCAACAGATCAGTTTGGAAGTTCTTCAAGATGCTGATACTATTCATTTAAAAAAGCCTATTTTATTCTTCAGTAAAAAAGCAATGAATTTGGCATAGCTACATTGATCTAGTTATATTGTATAGGAAAGATGTATAAGGATTATATATTTTGTAACAATTCTTTTCATTTATAAATGTTAGTGCTGTTGTTTCAATATTTAAAACATAAACTTCTAGGTTTTTCTCCGGATGTTTATGAATCCTTTATTCATTTACTTGGTTATACTTTTTTTTTTTTAACATACACACACACATACACAACACACACAAATTTAAAATTGTTTTAATAAGGATGGTTGACTTCATTATTCCTCAGGCTCAGATTAAGTTCTTATGGCAAGCTCTTCTATGGTGTTAGAAACCAAATGAAATGAATGATTTTTAAATATTTTCTTAAATTCAAAGTTATTATTCAATTTAGCAGTTTACAACTTTTAATTTGGTATAAGATTTTTTTTCATAAACATCAAGAGGAATAACCCTAGAAATTAGAGTTAGAAATTAAGACAGTATTTTTTTTAATATGTGGGTAGCATAGATTTTAATGTTTTATGTATTTGCTAAATATAGAAACCTTGTAATTTAACATTTTTCATGTATAAAGTGAAAACTAAGAGAACCATTCATTTTTTTTTTTTTAGGAATAGTATATAATATCTATAATTATATATAATACAGGGTGGGGCAAGAGTAGGTTTACAGTTGTGAGTACACTAAGACAGTTTATTCTTGTACTAGAGGCCTGGTGCATGAAATTCGTACATGGGGCGGGGGAGGTTCCCCTCAGCCCAGCCTGCACCCTCTCCAGTCCGGGACCCCTTGGGGGATGTCCAACTGAGAAGCAGTTGGGCATCCCTCTCACAATCTGGGACCGCTGGCTCCTAACTGCTCACCTGCCTGCCTGCCTGATCACCCCTACTGGCCCCCTCCCCACCAGCCTGATCATCCCTAACCACCTCTGCCTGCCAGCCTGGTTGCCCCCAACTGACTCCCCTTGCCAACCTGGTCACCCCCAACTGCCCCCCCCCCTGGCCTGGTTGCCCCTAACTGTCTCCCCTGCCAGCATGGTTGCCTCTTACTGCCTACCCTGCTGGCCAGGTCACCCCCAACAGCCCCCCTCTGCTGGCCTGGTCACCCCTAACTGCCCCCCCGCCAGGCTGGTCACCCCTTACTGCCCCCCCTGCAGGCCTGGTCACCCCTAACTGCCCCCCCGCCAGGCTGGTCACCCCTTACTGCCCCCCCTGCAGGCCTGGTCACCCCACACAGCCTGTTCAGTCTTCTGTTCTGTCATCCATTTGGTTGCGATGGCCCCTGGCTCTTTAAATAAAGAGACTAGAGCCGCGGTTGGCAAACTGCGGCTCATGAGCCACATGCGGCTCTTTGGCCCCTTGAATGTGGCTCTTCCACAAAATACCATGTGGGGGTGCGCACGTACACTGTGATTGAAACTTTGTGGCCCATGCGCAGAAGTCAATATTTTGTGGAAGAGCCACACTCAAGGGGCCAAAGAGCTGCATGTGGCTCGCGAGCTGCAGTTTGCCGAGCCACAGTTTGCCGACCACTGGACTAGAGGCCTAGTGCACAAAATCTGTGCACAGGGGCGGGGGGTGTGTGTTTCCCTTAGCCCAGCCTGCACCCTCTCCAATCTGGGACATCCCTCTCACAATCCAGGACTTCTGACTCTCAACCGCTTGCCTGCATGCCTGCCTAATTGCCCCTAACTGGTCCCCTGCCAGCCTGATCAATGCCTAACTCCTCCCCTGCCAGCCTGATTGCCCCTAACTGCCCTCTCCTGCAGGCCTTGTCACCCCAACTGCCCTCCCCTGCAGGCCTGATCGCCCACAACTGTCCTCCCCTGCTGGCCATCTTTGACTACATGGGGTGGCCATCCTGTGTGTTGGAGTGTTGGTCAATTTGCATATCACTCTTTTATTAGATAGGATTATTAATTATTGTATTTTCTACATGAACGACTGTAAACCTACTTTTTCCCGCCCTTGTATATATAATGATATCTTTGAGATTACTTCAGTATTATGTACACATAACACTAGCCCCTTGACCTGCCTCCTATAAAATGGCTGGAACAGAGATCAAGTTGTGCTGATGGTGAACTTTAAGGCACTAGTTATTGAAGGGCCATAGAAATCCTTTGCCCTCTGCCCCTTGGAATGGGCTGTCTAATTTCCAATACAGCAAATGCAAGAGACAAAGTAAGGTCAAGAAACTAAGGGGAACAAGGTGCCGAATCACTGAGTAGGAAGAAGAAAAGTAAAATTGGCAATTATATGAGTTTCAGAGTCAATAGCAGTAACATTGAATTTTAGGGTGAGGGAAGTTCTGACTGGAAGGACTAACCCAGGAAAATGGAGGGGCTTCTAAACCTTGATCTTCTTACTCTCAGTGAATATCCCCCCTACCCTTGGGGTCAAAGCAAAAATATAAATATTTCTCTTGCCTCTATCCAATGTGAGATAGAGCTCTTACATTGTTTTCTTTATTATAGGGGTGTGTGCCAAGTATAAAGATTTGAATTAATTTTATGGTGTAGATTATTACAGAGTAAATAAAATTTTGTTAGGTGATTAATGAAGGTGAATCTTAAATGTGGGATGGTCAATAAGGAAGATGGCATAGCTTCAGGACTTCTGCAAACAATTGGATCAGCAGCCCATTTAATCCTTTAGAGGTAGCCCGTGCTAAGTGAGACCTGAGAAGTGTTTTTTGCACCCGATGAGGATCTTTGGGGTCTTGTACACCTCCTCCGTAATCTTTCTGTCCACCTTAGGGCTCTTATGCTCATCCAGTTTCTACAAATGTTGATTATGTGAAATAAACCCACATTCCTAACATGATGAAGGTGCCAAAATAGTTTATTCCATTTGCCCCCAACAGAGAAATTTTCCCAATTGGTGCCTTAGGTGAGAACTAGATCTCATATACTTGAAAGGATATTTTCTACTAATAGTACTTGTATAAGGAAATTGCTAAATTCACCACAGAGTATGGTTTATGTCTCTTGTTTAGTTAGAAATTGGACTGATAACCAAGTGAAAGACTATAATATGAGGTAAAGTGTATGCAGGATCATGGACCATGATCTCAGCTAATGTTAACCTATATATACACCTTTGAGTTGGGGCATTAATCTAAATTTACTTATGCTTAAACTTACTTATGGAAAATATATCATTTTGATTATTTTCTAGTAGTAGTGTTACAGGATTCCAGAGCAGAAGGAATCGGGAAACTGAGATAGGGAAGTTAAAACACGGCCAAACAATGTGGGCAATTTGCAGCCAGCCTGTAACTAACAAACCATTATCTTCCCTCTCCAAGGATACGAGAACAAATGGTTAAAAACTTCTCTAATGAGAGAATACAGAAAGGGAGGAGGAAAGAGGGAAGGAAAAAAAGGGTTTTACTCCTTAAGCAGAAAAGCCAGCAGTGTCAAGGCTTGGCAAGATAAAGTTGCCAGGTGCTTCTCATGAATTCTGGGAAGGCCACAACAAAGTAAAAAAAAAAAAAGAACCTTGAGGATGAAACTGTACCAAAGCAGTCAGCAGAGGAATTTTGAGACCTATAGACAGGAGGGTATGTAACACCTCAGACCCCACCCAACTTGCTCTTCAGATTAGCTGAGAGCCCGTCTGTGCTTCATAAGCCAGGTTTGCTTGCTTTGCTTTTTCAATAAAGGTGCATGCTTTAATTGCTTTAATAAATTGGTTTTTCACAATGCAGTAAAGGTCTCACATAAATTCATTTACATGAGCAGACATGGGTCCAGGTTGAGAACAGGCCTTTTCCACTGACTCAGGAGGCTGTCTGGTAACACCTCCCTGGTGTCCGTGAGAGGTCCCTGTAATAGTAGTAGAGAAAGTAAACTAATTATAATGATGAAGAATGATTTATCAAGTTTTATCAAGGATGAAGGTAAAAAGCCTTATTGTTCCATCATTCATCCACCCCTCCATGCACACTTGATCATGTGTACATAATTTAAGACATTCATGGAGAGCCTACAGTGTTACATGCTCTGTATATGATCTGGAAATATGATAGTGAATTACACATGTACCTGCTCTCAAGATGCTTACAGTCTATACTTAGGAAATATTTGAGTAGTAGATATTACTTGATTGTCTCTCTAACAGCCAATTGTTTCTGCCATTTATTTTAGTACTGGCTTGTACAACCATGATGTTTGGAATAAGCTGTTAAACTAACCATCACATTTCATCACCCTGGGTTGGTTGTAGGCATGAGATGGGAACTGGGACAATAAGAGTAAATATCTGGATTTTTGCCTGGAATTCAATTAATGGTGCTATCTCTCATATTATAATCCTCTAGGATAGACAGGACAGAAAAATGGATAGGGCACAGGTGAGATTTGTCCAATGAATGAGCCAGGTGGAAATCAATTGGCCTTATTTATTATATTTAAAAATGACATTATCTGTTCATGGATTCTTGTTAATAAAATCTGGGGCAATAATTTGATGTAAAATCATTGATTAGAGCAGGACAGGAATTCATATCTTTAAGAGTTATCAGAAAGATAGATTTATTAATTTATTATTTACAAACAAAATTGGAATATATTGAAAGTGTACAATGTGATAACTTGATGTATGTGAAAAGGTTTCCAAAATTGAGTTAACACATCCATCACCTCACTTATTTACCTTTTTTTTCTTTTGATGAGAGCACAATTTCTACTCTCTTAGCAAATTTCAATAGTTTATCAATTATAGTTACCATGTTATAAGTTAGATCCTCAGACCTTATTCATGTTATAACTGAAAGTTTTTATTTTTTTATACACCTCCCAACCCCCCGGCTACTGACAACCACCACTCTACATGTTTGACTTTTTTCACCTTTAGATTTGGCAGGGAAATTGCAAATCAATCAAAACCACAATGAGATACTACATTATGGCACTATGTAGTATTTCTGTCTCTCTGTCTGACTTATTTCACTTAGCAAAATGCTTTCTGGGTTCCTTCATGTTATAAAAAATGCAGGATTTCTTTCCTTTTTAAGCCCAAATAATATTCCATTGTATACAAATACCACATTTCCATTATCCATTAATTTGTTGACAGACACTTAGGTTGTTTTGCACACCTTGGCTATGGTGACTAATGCTTCAGTGAACAAAGGAATAGAGACAGTGATTTTTGTTTCCTTTTGATATATTCCCAGAAATGGGATTGCTGGATCATATGGTAGTTTTATTTTGTTTTTAGCTTTTTTTTTTTTAAAAAAATCTTTACCCGAGGTATAGTTTTTCACTGATTTTTAAAGAGAGTGGAAGAGAAAGGGAAAGAAAGAGAGAAACATCGATACGAGAGAGATACATCAATTAGTTATCTCCTGCATGAGCCCTGACCAGGGCCCGGGCCAGGGAGAAGCCGGAAACTTAGGTACATGCCCTTGACTGGAATCGAACCTGGAACCCTTTGGTTCACAGGCCAACACTCTATCCACTGAGCCAAACTGGCTAGGGCTATTTTGTTTTTAATCTTTTGAGAAGCCTCCATACTGCTTTCCATAGTGACTATACCAGTTTTCATTCCCACCAATAGTGTACAAGTAGTCCCTCTACTCCACATTCTTGCCAGCATTTGTTATCTTGTCCTTTCAATGATAGACATACTAATAGGTGTAACGTAGTATCTCATTGTGGTTTTGATTGATTTGCAATTTCCCAGATGATTAGTAACATTGATCACCTTTTTATACATCTGTTGGCCATTTGAATGTATTCTTCAGAAAAATGTCTATTAAGATACTTTGCCCACCAATGATTTGGATTATTTATTCATTTATTTTTGGTTTTGAGTTGTATCAGTTTGTTTTTTTTTAAAAAATTGTTAAATATTTATTTTATTTTTTATTAAATTTATTGGGGTGAGATGGTGAGTTTCTTGTATAGTTTGGATTTTAACCCCCTTTGGGTATGTGGTTTGCAAATACTTTCACTCATTCCTTTCATTTTGTTGATGGATCCTTTGCTGTGCAAGAGCTTTTTATACACATAAGTACCATTTGTTTATTTTTTCTTTTGTTGCCTTTGCTTTTGATGTCAAATAAAAAAAATTATTGCCAAGAATGATTACCACCTATGTTTTCTTCTATGAGTTGTATGGTTGCAGGTATCATGTTCAAGTCTTTAATTTATTTTAAGTTGACTTATGGATGGGGTAAGCTAGGGGCTCAGTTTATTTATTTATTTATTTATTTATTTATTTATTTATTTATTTATTTACATGTGGATATCTAGTTTTCCCAACACTATTTATTTAAGAGACTATTCTTTCTTTATTTTATATTCTTGGTAGTTTTGTCAAAACTTTGACCAAATAAGCATGGGCATTTTTCTGGGCTCTTGATTCTCTTCTACTGATTATGTGTCTCTTTTTATTATATACTATTTTGATTATATAGATTTGCAATATCGTATGACATCAGGAAGGGTGATGTCTTCAGTTTTGTTCTCATCTCTCAGGCTTTTAGGGATTATTTGTGGTTTCATATTTGTATTTTTTTCTATTTCTGTGAAAAATGCCATTGGAATTTTTATAAGGATTGCATTAAATCTGTAGATAACTTTGGGTAGTATGGCCATTTTAAAAATATTAATTCTTCAAATTCTCCCAATCAATGAGCTATTTACTTGTTTTTTGTTTTTTTTTTCAATTCCTTTCATCAATATTCTATAGTTTTCAGTATACAGATCTTTCACCTCCTTGGTTAAATTTATTCTTATTTTATTGTTTTAAATCCTATTGTAAATGGGATTGTTTTCTTAATTTTCCTTTCTGATAATTAGTTGTGAGTGTATTGGAATGATTTTTGTGTATTGATTTTTCTTCCAGAGGATTACTAATTTCTTGTCCTTTTCGCTCTCCTATGCTGGCTAATTAGAAGCCCAACCTTCGGGTAGCAGCTGGGAAAGTAAAAATGTTACATATATACCCTACCTCCCACTAGGGAGAAATGAGAAGCTGGCTTTTTTTGCTTACTCTGTCTGTGCTGAGGCAGAAGGATTATCTGCTCAGATTGCTTGTGTGACCAAACAGAACTGCCTCTTTGCTTTGTGTGGTCCAGGGGGATTGGTGAATTCCAAGCCCTACTCCCTTCTACAGCAAGGTTATTTGGGAACCAGTCCCTGGGTGGCAGGTCTAACAGTTGGGTGCTAAATGTGTGGACATGCTCCTTTCAGGGAGAAGCCTGATTTGATTGTTGGAGCTAGCAAAGAGACAGAGGTTGGCATGCCCATGAGCTTGATCCTGGTCAGATCCTGGTCAGCTTCTACGTGCAGGCTGGTTAGAAGCCAGTAATGAAACCAAAATATGGGGTTTTGAGTCTGAGTTCATTGTCTCGCAAAATCGAAGAATGAAGTCGTGGATGAAAAAACAACAACAAACAGTGGAACTGAAGTTTATTGAGAGAAGCCAGTCCTGAGAAAAGGCACAGCTGGGATTCCAGGAGCAGGCCAGGGTCCATAGCTTCCACTCCATGTTACAGTTGAGAGTAGTTTAGCATCCGAACAAATTAAAGTCTACCAGTCTACGTGTGGAGGCCCATATGGCCATAAGCCACGTGGGTGACACAGAGGCATCTCCTGCCAGCCACAGGGAGTGATATTTGGGGTTCAGGATGCAGAGTCTTCTGTGGGTCTACCGGAAGCCGGTCCATCCTTGCTGCTTGACACAGTCGGTGCAGGAAAGAAACATCTGCACAGCATATGTTTCAAGGGACCTGGCGTATATAGCATACTGTTCTTAATATGTTTGCTCCCCTTAGCGCTGTGTGTTTTAACCAAGGTCACCTCTCCGAGAAAGGTTGTTTCCCCAGGTAGAGATTTTTCCCTGAAGTTAGGGAGGGGATGAAACTCCTTAACTAAGTGCCAGGCGGTAGTTAATCACTTTAACTACAAACAATCATGCTTAAGCTACATAATCTTCACTCCCTGGAATGGAGATAAGAAACGCCCTAACCTTTGTAATAGAAATTGACAGGATTAAAATCAACTGGTATAAATACGGATGTAACAAGACAATAAACAGCAGCAGAACCTCTCTGGAGATCCAGACCAGAACTTGGCTGGAGATCCTGGCTAGGCTGCTGATCAACTGAACACTGTCTCCGTGTCTTTCCTTCTTCGCCGACTCCGTCCACGCCTTTGGGGACCCCTGGACCCACTGGGGCTGGACCCCGGCATGGGTCCTTGTCCTACAGAATAAATTCATGGACTAAAACACTTCTTTAATAAAAATGTGGAAGTTTATTGGATGTGTATAAAACTCTCCCTAGGGAAGGGTCCTCAAAGGGGAACCCCCGAGAAGGGGCCCCCAAATAGGAAAAAACCTGCTCTCTCTCTCTCTCTCTCTCTCTAATGGGAAAAAAATCTAAAATCTGTTGAGTCTATTTGTCTCTGAGTTTATAAAGGCTACAGTTCTTTGTCTCTTCATGACCCTTTCTAATTGGACCCTTCCTTAATTTAGGACCCCTGTGCTTTCCTCATTGGTCACTCTGCTACATACTATCCGTTTCAAAGTCCAAAGCCCATGTGGTGCCCCCCTCTTTCTTGTTCCCTTATCTTGTGACAGTCCTCTATCCTCTGTGAAAATATATTTCCCTCTTCCTGGTATCTTGTGACTTTTCTTTATTCACTGTGAAAATATGCCTTCCTTCTGTAACATTTCTCTATCCTCTGTAAAATTAAGATACGCATTTTGGTGACTCCAAGCCCCCACTTATGCATTCCCATGGACCCCCCTTTATCTCCTGACTGCCTGTGCTGTCTCTAACATTCCTTTCAGGAGGGAGAGGAGGAAGTGCCTGCCCTTTTTTTTTTTTTTTGTCTATATGCTTGTTAGTTCCTGACTGGTCCTTTTAAAGAATTTTGCCTTAGGAACATCATTGGGATTGGTTATATGCTGCACTGCCTTGTGATTGGTTATCTGCAAGCTGCCTGTCTTAGTAACATTCATACATTTTAAAGCTTATGTCTCCCACACATGCCCTTCCTTCCTCACCCAGTTGGAGTCTAGTAACTCTACCTGGTTGGGTTCCTGGGTTAATTCCTCTCCCCCCATTGCCCCCATCCCTGTGTACCTGGCTTTTTTGAACCTTGGCAGCAGTTGAGAATGTATGTAGCCAAATCCCTTCCAGAGATAAACTGTGAGATGAGCATTTTTGTCTGCTGCCTCTGCACTGAGCCCAGGGGAGATACCTGTAGGAAGTGCTTGCATGCCTGTTCGAAAACAGTTTTTGTTTGTTTGTTTGTTTGTTTTCAATATGGTCCTGTGAGACTCACGAATGCTGAGCCCTGTTGGCTATTACATCTAGGTATTTTGAGGGCCTACCCCTCAGGTGGCAGCTGCCAAAGTTGATGACTAGATGTATGAACAAGCTCTTTCCAGGGAGAAGCTGGGGACTGGGATTTATTGTTGGAATGAACAGAGAGAGGGGTGCCCACTGGCCCTCAGGAAGCAGCTGGGTGAGTATGCAGTTAAACCCACTCCAGGAAAAAAAACTGGGCGATGTGTGTTTGTTATTTTAATCCTCACCCAAGGATCTGCTTTTCATTGATTCGAGAGAGAGACAAAGGGAGAGAGAGAGAGAGAGAGAGAGAGAATCTTCAATTGTTGCTTCTCACACACACCTCGGATAGGGTTCTAACCTGAAAACTGGACATTTGCCCTGACTGGGGATCAAATCCTAGACCCTTTGATACAGGGATGACACTAACCACTGAGCACGCCAACCTCAGCAAGAGATGGGTATTTTTGCCTGCTCTCTCTATGCTTAGCCAGGGCAAATAGCCATGGGCAGTGCTCAAGTCCTTTAACAACTGCTTCTTTGTTTGCTATAGTCCAGTGGGACTTGTGAATGCAAGTCCTGTGGACTATCAGAGCAGGTGACTTGAGGGCGCATCCCTCAGGTGGCAGTTATAAAAGATATAACTTGGGTGCTAAATGTACAGACAAGCTGCTTATTTGTGTGTGTGTGTGTGAGGGGGGGCGGGGGGGGAGTGAGCCAGAGGAAGAAGGTAGGGTAAATGCCCACCTGCTCTTTGGGGCTCCTGGAGGATCTCAGTCAGCTCCTAGAAGTGGGCTAATTAACAGCCAGACCCTCAGGCAGCAGCTGGTGAAGTAAGTATTCAACACACCCCTTTCAGAGCAACACTGGGGGAGGGAGTTTCTGGCTGCTCCTTCTGCACTGAGCCTGGTGGGGTAGCCAAGGGGAGAGCTCCCGTGCCTGTTAACTGCTGCTTTGCTTGCTATGCTCTGGTGGGACTTGTGCTTGCCAGCTCCATTAGTTCCAGGAGCTAGGTGATTTTGGGCCATTCCTGAGTGGCAGCCTTAAAAGTTGGGGCATTAGATTTGTGGTCCAAACCCTTAGCTCCTGAGGGAGAAGCTAAAAGTTGGGGGTCCTTCCAATTATAAGCAGACTTATGATGGGACTTATGATGAGAGTGTATCTCAGCCTTTCCCACCCATTTTGATGTTGGTATTTTCTCAGTCCTTTGATGTGTAGCCCTAGAAAGGTTGAATAGGAATAACAATTATCTTTAATCCAATTGAGAGGTTTTGATACAGGTGTTCTGGGGTTTGGTGGATCGGAGGGTCTGAGACCCACTGTGGGTTCTTGGTTTAGCACAATAAAACAATTCAAAATGAGCCAGCAGAGTTTAAAGTGAAAGAGATCTTTTTAGTGAAGCAGTGAGACAGAGTGTCCACTCCACACATAGAGCAGCCCCTCCCTAGTGGGATTTACTTCTTTTATTGATGCTCATTTAATCAAGGGATAGGGCATTCAATAAGGGGGGAGGAATATTCAGGATCTTTCAGGGTTGGGGGAGTGAATGAGGGCAGGGGTTTTGAGACTTCTCAGAAAAGACCCATTGGCCAGTTTTTGTCTTTATATAGGCTTTCCATTTCTGATCAGAGCAGGAAGGGATTTGTCGTTTAGCATGCTAATCTATTATAATGAGTGTATAATGAATCTAGGGGTTACCCTACGGTGAAGTTTGTCGTCATGTTGGATCAAGCTGCAATTTTAAACCATAAATCTGTTGGAGGTTGGTCTTAGTTTCTCCTTGACAGTTCCTGTAGCCCTTACCTGTTACAGCCAGTTCATCACATACAAATCTGGGAGTAAAGCCAGAAGAAGGAGAAATGGAAGGAAAAGACCCAAGCAGTATAGAATAGGTAGCTGAGTGGGTAAGTGAGGATTATAATAAGAATCAGCAGTTATTTAGAATTAAAAGACCTTTAACTATTTTTCTTTTCAAAAATAGGTCTCCCTCTCTAATCTGGGATCCCTCTCACAATCCAGGATTGCTGGCTCACAACAGCTTGCCTGCCTGCCTGATTGCCCCTAACCACTTCTGCTTGCCCTCCCCTGCTGGCCTGATTGCCCCCAACTGACCTCCCCTGCTGGCCCAGTTACCCCCAACTGCCTTCCCCTGCCAGTCCGGTAACCCCTAACTGCCCTTTCCTTCCAGCCCAGTCGCCCCCAACTGCCCTCCCCTGCAGGCCTGGTCCACTCCAATGGACCACCCCTGCAGGGCTGGTCCCCACCAACTGCCCTCCCCTGCAGGTCTGGTCATCAAGGCCTGGTTGTCCCCAACTGCCCTCCCCTGCTGGCCCAGTCACCCCTAACTGTCCTCCCCTGCAGGCCTGGTTGCCCCCCCACTGCCCTTTCCTGCAGGCCTGGATGCCCTCAACTGCCCTCCCCTGCTGGCCATCTTGTGTCAACATGGGGGTGGCCATCTTGTGTGTTGGAGTGATGGTCAATTTGCATATTACGTCTTTATTAGATAGGATGATAACTGTTGCTTTTCAGGGCTGGAGTTACAAATTATTTTTAACAAATTGGCCCATAGGATTTGAAATGTAATGCCATTCCTCTTGTGGGCACTGACACAAATTATCATATGTTTGGTAAGTTCTTCGGCAGCTGATCACCCTTTCTGAGATGGGCTGTATGTGGAGACCAGGATTGGACACTAGTAATTCAGAGCACCTAATAAGCACATGCAGAGTATCTGTGGTACACACTGGGCCATATGGGATTGCATTCACCTATGGAGGAGATCAAGATGGAGGAGTTTATCAGTAGATTGAAACAAATCCTAATGATAATTGTCTAGACAAAGCTGGACTGTACATGTTTCTGTCCCCACGGCTATAGGCTTCTGGATGTTGAAACCTTGTGAACTTCTCTTTCCATTTCCATTATGGAAAAACACAGAAGAAGGAAGGGGGCTAGAATAACAAAAACTGACGAGAGCTGGCCTGAACAAAGATGGTACTAAATCTGACCTCCAGGAGACCCTGAACCTCATTATATGCTGATTATAATACACTAGGGGGCCAATGCATGAAAATTCATGCAAGAGTAGTCCTTCCTTCCCCCGGCTGCCAGCACCAGCTTCCCTCCGGCACCCAGGACCCAGGCTTCCCTCCTCTGGCTGTCTGCAGGCACCTGGGACCCAGGCTGGCTTCCCTTGGCCTCAGCTTTGTCAGGAAGGACGTCCAGAATGAGGTCCGGAAGGATGTCTGGTCTAATCTATAATTTATTATAGGCACACCTGCCTGCACCATGACAGATTCCACTGGACCATATAACGGAAAAAAAGGGGTGGTGCCGTAATTTGGGGAAGAGACCCTAAAAATTAATGCATATGACTCTCCCTCCTTATGTAGCCCCCATAAAAATCTCCCCAGACTTCTATAGACAAGAAGTTGATCTGTGATTTTGACTTCTGCTTCTCCATTCTCAGGCCATTGAATAAAACTTGTGCTGCTGAATGCTCAGCTTCAGTTTCAGTTTCGGCTTGGTGACACTGAATGGAAAAAGAATTTTGAAAGGACAGAGGGTGCTTCCAGGGACCAGGTCCACTCAGTGAAGGTCTGAGTGATCTAACTTGGTAACATTTGGTCTGTTGGCAAAGATAAAAAGTATTCTAGAATAGAACGTTTTTTAAAAAAAATTTTTACTTTTTAAAAATTTTCTTTATTGATTAAGGTATTACATATGTGACTTTATCCCCCCATTGCCCTACCCACCCCCCCACCCCCCGCTCATGCCCTCACCCTCCTGGTGTCTGTGTCCATTGGTTATGCTTATATTCATGCATACAAGTCCTTTGGTTGATCTTTCACCTTACCCCAACCCTCCCCTGCCTTCCCTCTGAGGTTTGATGGTCTGATTGATGCTTCACTGTCTCTGGATCTATTTTTGTTCATCAGTTTATATTGTTCATTATATTCCACAAATGAGTGAGATCACATGATATTTATCTTTCTCCAACTGGCTTATTTCACTTAGCCTAATTCTCTCCAGGTCCATCCATGCTGTTGCAAATGGTAGGAGTTCCTTTTTCAGCAGCGTAGTATTTAACTGTGTAGATGTACCATAGTTTTCTAATCCACTCATCTGCTGATGGGCACTCAGGCTGTTTCCAAATCTTAGCTATTGTAAATTGTGCTGCTATGAAAAAAGGGGTGCATATATCCTTTCTGACTGGTATTTCTGATTTCTTGGGATATATACCTAGAAGTGGGTCAAATGGGAGTTCCATTTTTAGTTCTCCACAGTGGCTGCACCAGTCTGCATTCCCACAAGCAGTGAAGGAGGGTTCCTTTTTCTCTGCATCCTCGCCAGCACTTGTTTGTTGATTTGTTGATGATAGCCATTCTGACAGGTGTGAATGGTACCTCATTGTAGTTTTGATTTGCATCTCTCAGATGATTAGTGACTTTGAGCATGTTTTCATATGTCTCTTGGCCTTCTGTATATTCTCTTTCAAAAAGTATTAGAAAAGAACTTCTTAAACTATCTTTGGTGAAGTCCAGATCTTTGCCTTTTTTTATGTCCATATGTCTATTTTATCTTGGATTATAAAATACAATACAAATTAATTACTAGAAAATTTAAAAACAAATCTCTATTTTTAAAATTATATTCAACTGACATAAAATACTCTATCAACTTGCTATAAAAGTTTATAAATGTCAACAGTCAATATATACATAATTACATATATGTTGTCTAATTCCCAAGTGTAAATTAAATGTTTTTAATAGCAAGATAAAGTAATTACATGTGGTTGGTACTACTCTGAGAGAACCTCAACTACATTTTTTAATACCTCAGTTCTGGGGCCATTTACCTGTTTAAGAGAGTTGGTATAGTACATGGTAAAAATTCATTCAAGACCTTTTTTGGGGGCAATACCCAAGTGATGAATATCTCTTTGTTTAAGCAGGTCATCGACAGGATGTGACTGCCTGTTGACCTAAGAACTTGATCTGAGCAATCAGACACTCTTCACCCCCTCCTCTGTCCTTTGGAATGTATGCTCTTCCTATCTTTTCACATAGTGGGAGTGGTTTTCAAGGACACAGCCTTGAGAGAGTAATGTGTTGTTGAGATCATCTGGTCGGTGTACTGACTGAACTCAGTGATGACCTCTAAATAAACCTTTAAGATTCTGGTGGGCAGGTGCAAAGATCTACTTGTCTTTCAGACACCCAAGATGAGCCCCATAAGTAAGTTCTCTTGCTTTTTGAAACTGCCATCTACCAATATGGAAGGGCCCTCCTCTTTCTCGGTCTCTCCTAGCCCTCTGTGTATCTCTGTGTATGAGGAACAGTTTCAGATTTCACCCAGGGAAACTCTCACAGTTGTGAATCAACACTCTTAGTCCACCTCTTTTAAGATGATAACTTCACTTTTGACTTTTGAGATAATTTTAGGAAAGAAACATTACTAAATAAATATGCTGAGAAAATAGAAACATAAAACTTATTACTTAAGGCTATCTTGCATATAAAATAAAAAAGGGTTAGTTGAAAAAGCTGTTACTGATATATACATTTCAATTTTGGCTTATAAAGGAGGTCAATTGATTATTTTAGAGAAAGGATAAATACTAGTATGTATCCCTGATCTTTGGCCATATATATTCCTATAATGGTGGATCAAGAATAAGAATTAGATAATAATGGATGTTAAGACTGAAGATCTCATAGTGGCTAAGTTATAAGGGAGTTCCTCTCTGTGATAAGAGCTTGGATTTGATTTTGTGGGAAATGGAGAACAATTCAAGAATTTTAAGTAGAATTACATGATCTGAATGCATTGTTTGTTCATTCTTTTTGTTTTTTATTTTTTTAAAAATTGACTTTGCTATTGAATGGGGAATGGATAGGAGAAGGGATGGGAGAAAGTGCATAAGTTAAGTATTAGAGGCAAGGAGGCCAGGTGGTTTGTGATAAAATAGAGGCAAAAGACAACATAGATCTGAACTAAGATAGTAACAATAGGATCAGAGAGATAGATTTAGCCTCTCAAAGTAGTGAAATCAGCATTTATTGTGAATGATAGAATAAGGTGGTAATGGAGAAGCAGAGTCCAGGGCAATTTCCAGGTCCCTGTCTTGGTCAGCTGTAAGTGGTGGTGCGTTACATAGACATGGAAACACCAGGAAAGGAGTAAGAATGAGGAAAGGTTAATTCAATGTTGGCCATGTAGGATTTGAGATTATTGTAGATCCTGGAACTAATTATGAGTAATTGGCAAAAAGGACGCTTCTTTTGAGCTTTGGGGTGTGGTAACTAGGAAAATCATAATTGTATAAACAGTTTTACGCAAAATTCTTTGAGACATTTGATCTACAAAAATTACAAAGACATAAAACAGATTCAAAGCCTCTTTATGAAGTAGGAATGTTTCAAAATCAGAAAGAATTGGGAGGCTGGCTAGGATAATGTTGATATCAGACTCAAATGATATCTAAAAGCAGCAGAAGAAAGAAACTTATTAAGTTTTCTCCAAAATTCCTACATTGCAATGCAAATTTTCTCCAAAATTCCTACATTGCAATGCAAAAAATATATAATCAATATTTATTCACTTTGATGAGTTTTGACTGTTTTATATTTGCACCCTGTTTAAAGAGGAATGTGAAAAGTGAACTCTCTTAAACAAATAACAAAAATAAATATGGAGACATAAAGATGGGATCAATAATGACTTCTGAAGAAGTTAGGATCACCTATATATAGGGATAGGTAACCAATTGGTTTTTTCTATTTTTCTGGAGAACCCTGGCTAATAATTTAATAAAAATGCTAATGTTGGCTCTGAAAATTCTATGTTTTAGAAAATAAAAACAAGTTGCAACTTAGACCTTGGATAACCCAAGTCTAGATTAAACAGTAGTTGCTAATGGCTGAAATTTAAGATCAGTTTACCATTCTAAATAGAAGTGGTTCCATTTCTAAAGTTTTAGATTTTTAAAGTTTCAAATTTTCAAAGAAAAATAATTTGAAGAGTTGTAGAAATATGTGTCACCAATCTTTCAATGGACATATTGGTAGTGTAGGATTCTTATGTCTGATTATGACTTCATAGGTGATTGGCCTGGCTTCTGGGATCAATAAACAGACAAATATGAAGAGAAGGGAGAGTAAGGTATACATTTTAAAATAAGTATGCAAAAGTGACTGATCAGATCATTTCACTTGGAGGAACAATCATCTGCCGACTCTATTTTATGACAGGGATTTATTAAGTAAAATTTTCATTTACTCTTCAAATAACCTAAGAATATACTTGTAATATTTATGCAAAGATGTTAATTGAAGTAGGGACAGATTGAAAACAAATTATTAAGCTATGAAAAGGGATAGGTTAAATAAATGTGGGATATTATGCAGTCATTAAAAATAAAACTGTTGATCTAATTATGATATGACATGATATTAAACCTACCTACAAATAAAATTAACATGTACTAACAATTTGCACTGATTCTCCTGGTTAGGAAGGAACACTTTGTGAGAGAATCTATGCTAGAAAGTGAGAACTGGTGGAATGACTGGAGAGAACTGAAGAATCAAAAGGCTTTATTCCATCCGCTCTACAGGACAACATGGGAACAGAGAAGATTGAAGAGAATGAGAGGACATAAGGTCCAGTGAGATGTTGTGAGTAAAGGATTGCTTAAAACTAAGGGCCAGTGCAAATTTCCCAGTAGTGGGTTTACCAAAAGTCCGTTTGGAAACTTTGATGTCTGACATTTGATTCAAATGGTGTTGCTCTGATGTTAACTTGTTTTTTGTCTTTTTGTTAAATCGTCAATAAAGTCTATTTTATTCCCAGATGCTTTGTATAAAGTAGATCTTTTTGTGGAAAATAAAGAAGGGTCTGAATTTTCTATCAGCCATCGGAGAAAATGTATAAAGGCTAAAACATGGAGGGAAAGGCACTAAGGAAAACAACTGGGAACTGGAGGAGGGCTGTGCACAAGCTTCATTCACAGGGCATAGATTTAAGGTTTGAAACAATGCTTATTTAGGAGTCATTAGCTGACACTACCTGATATGTGCAATATGGCGTTGAGCAGAACATCATGCATGAGTTGCTAATCCCAGGGAAAGACTCCAACTACATGGAAGATAGCAAAGATCATCATTATGCCAACCACCAGGAATAGCACTCTAAACACTTCTGTCAGTTGCATCTTGAAATTGGAGTCACACATGAAGCAGTCAAGCTCTGGACAGGACATGGCTTTACTTGGAGAAGAGACAGAGCAAGATCAACTTCAGTGGTGGGCAGTGGTCTCCCAAGGCCTGTGGTTTTCCCCAGCCAACAGAGGGCAATTTGCTCTCATGCACCCCTCTCGGGGAAGGACCCCGCCCCCGCCCTGAGGGGCACAGACATAGCAATGGGGTTGGCCAAGTGCCAGATGACACAATACTGAAACAGAATAAAGGAACACACACTGAGATGGCAATAGGGAAAATATTCCCACAGAAGGTAAAAGGTCCAGCACAAAGTGTGAGGGCTCTTTCTCTCATGGTAAGAAAGTGTTCCAGGCCCACGGTCCATTCTTACGCTGTTGGGAGGAGGTTTGAAAGACTATGCACTTAAGACCACCTTTCCGACACATAGATAACTCCGAAGAAAACCTTTTCGTACAAGTGTGGGGCTACATTCATGAATGCACACACATTTACCTACACACTCACAAATACTCAAACATTGTGTTTGTTTCTGGGAGGCTGGGTTTAATGTTCTTTATATTTTCTCATGGCCCATGCATTTTTTTAAATAATAAATGTTTCTTGCTTTTTGAATCAGAAAACAGAAATACATATGTTTCGGGGGAATAAAAGAGAACTTTTGCTTTATTTCTAGTACAAAATTTAATCGTGCAGAGCCTGAGCTTTGCAGATTTTTTAAAAGAACAGGGCAATATCACAAAACCACTTTTGCATTTTTTTAACCTTATGTATGATATTTGATGTGTATTCGAAATGGCACATGCACGTCAAGCCTTTTTTTCCTGTTGCTTTGCTGTGGAGAGGTAAGTTATAGCTTTGGAAGGTTTTATGAGGTAGAGGGTCCTGCTCTTTCAAGCTGTGCCTTTACTTTCAGTGCCGTCTCCTTTCTCTAAAATGCCCTTCTCCTTCCCGTCCTTCTAAATACGCTCTGAGTGCCACTTCTTTCTTGGTTAAGCTGTATCCAGCCTCTCCAACTTCAAATTTAATTGCTTTGCCCCCAGGCTGCCTTGCATACATCTGAAATAAGATCTCTATTATATTATCATGTGCTTATTCCTCTATACGGCTGTTTTCTCCACTGGACGGTTAATTCCACAAACAGCCATTTTGCTCTTGATATGCCCAAGATTTCTGTGAACCTCGAGTTCATTTCTGGCTCTAATTTCCAGCCCATAGTGAATCTGATGAGAGATCACCTCGCCCTTTCGCAGTGCTCTCCCAAATTACATTGTGCACAGAGCTGTCTCTGTATCCCCTAGATTTAGTCCAGTGTCTGGCGCAGAGCAGTTTTTCAATTTGTGTTGCCTGGATGATAACCACTGGGGTCAAGTGCTTAGTTCACAGAGCCCATCTTCACTCCGTCCAGTCATAGCTACACAACTCTTCCATTGCATGAACTCACAACACAGATTTAGAACAGGCTTTTAAGTATAAGTAGTATAAGCACATCACCAAGGAAATTTTAAGTGAAGTTACAATATTGATGCTTTAAATAATTCATACTTATTAACAATGATTATATGTGTTATACTATCCCCTCAACATTGATATTTGTAAGAAAACTGATACTTTTTCTTATCTTCCTAGTGTACTATTCACTTTGCAACACATTCGAATTGTCCCATCTGTCTTAAGTTTAACTTCAAAAATATTTGGGATCTGTTCTGTATCCAACTCCAAGAGAAAAGTGCCCTGGCCTTCTACTATCATCCATTATTATTATGTTTTCTGCAATGCATTATACCATGTGTAACTAATATTTTAAAATTGCAGAGAAGCATCTGCTTCTGTTTTAATGTCTTGATAAAAGTGTTGTAAATATAGTAGATGTATAAGATTCCTCTCCTTAAAGAATATGTTTTATTTCACCTGGAAACTATCTTCATTCTTAAATCCTTCACCCAGATGCTACATCTAGTAGATGAATTGCATAGCTTTTAATCAACTTCTGTGTTAATTAGTAATGGAAAATATGCAGCTTTACATTTTCAAGAAGTGGTGCTAAAAGTCCAAGGTAATCAAAGAGCCAGTAATATAACATGTACTCCTGTACTGTGCAATTAACCTTTTAGAACACAGTTTTCATATTCGTTTAATTACACAAGGCTTGAAAATTATACATTCAAGGCAGAAATAACTGGTTAGGGCCAGCAGGGAGTGCTGACCACATAGCCAGTGACTTGATTCAGAGAGCGCTGCATTTTGGAGAGCTACAGTCGTGGGATTGCTGCCTGATGCCCCCTTCGCTCAGTAATGATCATTCCAAACAAGCTTATGGGGACAGCTGGAGGGGTGCCCTTTCTCCATTAAGACATAGATCCCAGTGGGAACAGAGAGCAGTTAAGGATGTAGCAATGAACTCAAGTTGGGCTATATTCATTTTATTGCTTTTAGTTTGGGGGGAAGGGGCAGAGGTTAATTTACCATGTTTTTCCTGGAAAACCTTAGTTTTACAGAATGTTCTAGCTAATAACCTTCATTTTGTGGATAAAAAACCAGAGTTTCATGAATGTGAATCATATAACTCCTGGGAAAAATAATGTTACTGTTACCCTGGGTGTTATGAGCTGCATAAGATTAATATAAATTGCCATTTCACTCTTTGTAGACCATTGGTGTGTTCAAGATTTTTGTAAATTATCGGATTTACTTCTAGCCCCGACTTCCCAACCCTACTGCCTTTGATGAGAGGTCACCTTGCCCTGCCATATGTGTGCTTCTAAATCACAAGATTTTTATCATTTAAAAATTTTTTTTCCACAAAAGAGTAGTTTCTCCAACCTCTGCCATTCAGTTCAGCCCTGTTCTTTCCTTCGTCCCAAAATTCCTATTTGATTTTCATGAAGATAACTTTATTTCTTCTTAAATGGCTTATTAAGTTATTTTTAAAAAATAGACAAAGTTCCCATGTACACTACAAAGTGCCAGATGTCAGCAACATATAACATTAAATTAATATGAGCCAACAGATAAATAGAAATAAAGATAGAAATAAATTAATCTTTTTAAAAAATATATATTTTATTGATTTTTTACAGAGAGGAAGGGAGAAGGATAGAGAGCTAGAAACATCGATGAGAGAGAAACATCGACCAGCTGCCTCCTGCACACTCCCTATTGGGGATGTGCCTGCAACCAAGGTACATGCCCTTGACTGGAATTGAACCTGGGACCTTTCAGTCTGCAGGCCGACGCTCTATCCACTGAGCCAAACCAGTCAGGGCTAAATTGATCTTAATAAAATTTTTTGTTGAGTGAATTTACATGTAATGTTAGAGCGATTCCTTTCCATTTGAGGCACTCTTTGGTTACACACTGACTATTTATTTACTCTCTTCTCTATCTGTGATATGTGTAGGGTAAAACCAAAATTCTTGTTAAATATGACTCTTGCTCTCTGTGTCTGCCCCGAAACAATGAATGTGGCTGAAGGGAAGTAACCAGCCATGCTGAGTGCATTTTCATTAACTCACGACTCCTGGGCTTTTGGAAGTTGTACTTCATTTCCTAGTCTTAGGCTCTCCCACTCTCTGAGATGGCTACTTTGTGCTTTCTTCTTTATTCTCAAACCCACATTCCTTTCTACTCTCTTGTTCTCTTAGCTGACGAGTCTGCTTCTTATTTCACTGGGGACATAGAAGCAAGTTAAAGAGATATTCCTTATCTCTAAACCACCCAAACGTGCAGCCCGTGCACACCTATACTCATAAACGCTGCCCCCTCTCTTGTTCAAACAGATGCTTGGGCCTAAGGCTAGCCCTCCACGTGTGCACTATTGCATCTCCAGGGCTTAGAGATGAGCTCAGAGAATAATGGGTTTGCAATAAATCATTATACATGAATGAATGAATGCCACTCTTTCTTCATTGATGTAGATTTAAGGGCTGTCCAATAAGTAAAAGGCTGAACTTTAAGATGTTGCTTCAGTGATCTCTCTTTTATACTGCACTAGGTTTTCATGATTCCTCTCTGGATTCAGATGGAAGGTGGTGTCATATATTTGAATTCTCTTTGGTGGCAACAAAAGTTCCAAGGGCCGCATTAGGGGATAAGGATAGAATAGGTAACATGACAATAATCTGTTGTCAAAAAGTTTGCATTTTAGTAAAGAGAAGCATTATTCTAATTCAGAATTAGTTTACAGACTTTAGGATATTTTGAGTCTTTTCCTAAGTTTGTTAATTAATTAAAATATCAAATTAAATAAGTATAAATGAATATTTTCTTTGTTTAACAGCTTATTTGGTTTGATGAATATATTGTTTCTCTGTAATGTCTTTTTTGCTTTTTTTAAACCTGAATTCCAACCACTGCAGCTGTTTTCCCACTGTACTTTACCCCATGGTGTATCATTAAGCTGCCCATTTTCCTGTAATTTAAAAGGTTAAAGAATTGGTTTTAATCATCACTCTCTGAGGAAAAGCAGCAGGAATAAAATTATAGATAATAGTTTTTTTAAAAAATCAAACATGTTTAATATATGTTTCTTTTAAGCAAATTTCAGAATTTATGGAATAGACTTTCTTACTCATATTCAGGCTTTTCGGCAGAATAGTAAACTATATTGTTCATTAGATAGTTCTTTTCAATAGCTTTAAAAGAGAGGAATCTTTATTTCTTTTCCTCTTGGTTTTATGTTTCATAATTTTTTTCTTATATTTAACTAGAGGCCCAGTATATGAATTTGTTCACGGTTGGGGTCCCTCCCATTGGCCAGCCATGTGGTAAGTGCATTCCCATAGCCAAACTTCCGCAGCTGGCCAAACTCCTGCTGGCCTTGATCTAGTCTAGACCAATCAGGGGTGGCTGGCCGGAGGAGGGACCACAGAAGGTAGACTGCTGGCCACGGAAGGTTGGCTGTGGGAGCGCACTGACCACAAGGGAGCAGCTTCTGCATTGAGCGCCTGCCCCCTGGTGGTCAATGCCTGTTATAGTGACTGGTCAACTGGTCATTCGGTCATTCAGTCGCTTAGGCTTTTATATATATATATATATATATATATATATATATATATATATATATATATACTAGAGACCTGGTGCACGAAATTTGTGCACGGGGTGGGGGGAGGGTGTCCTTCAGGCCGGCCTGCATGCACTTCAATCTGGGATCCCTCAGGGAATGTCCTACTGCCAGTTTAGGCCTAATCCTGCAGGGTGGGCAGGGACTTGCAGTGTTGGGGGCCTCCATGTGCCTGCGCTGGGGGAGGGCCTGATCAGCAGCCACAGTGGCTGCTTCAAGGGGCCAGAGAGGGAAGCAGGGCCTGATCAGCAGCCCTGCAGCTGCTGTGAGGCCCAAAGAGAGAGGCAGGGCCTGATCAGCAGCCACAGTGGCTGCTTCAAGGGGCCAGAGAGGGAAGCAGGGCCTGATCAGCAGCCCTGCAGCTGCTGTGAGGCCCAAAGAGAGAGGCAGGGCCTGATCAGCAGCCGCTGCTGGGGCTGCTACTCCTTGGGCCCGGGTCAGGGCTCATGCAGGAGGCAACCAATTTATGTGTCCCTCTCACATTGATGTTTCTCTTTGTCTTTCCCTCTCTCTTCCATGCTCTCTAAAAATCAATGGGGAAATATCCTCAGGTGAGGATAACAAAAAGAAGAAAGAAAGAAAGAAAGAAAGAAAGAAAGAAAGAAAGAAAGAAAGAAATGTCATATCCTATGAAAGAGACATCTTAAAAATGCCTAAAGAAAGTTGTCATTTTTTTCTGTAGTGAAGGGACTGGAGTCCATGTTGATGAAAACACCTTGGCAGCTGCGAGGGCCGAGGGCTGGCAGTGGTAGTGGCAGCAGCAGCAGCAGCAGGGTGATGGGGGCGGCGCTTTCACCTGATCAGCCCAGTGGCCTCCTGCAGAGGAGCGGGCCTAAGCTGTCAGTAGGACATCCCCTGAGGGCTCTCGGACTGTGAGAGGAGGCAGGCTGGGCGGAGGGAACCCCCCGCCCCCATGCCCAAATTTTATGCACCAGGCCTCTAGTGATTATATAAGAAATACTATTTTACACGCATAAGGAAAACCAAGAGAATGGACTTTGGAGCCTATCCATTGCTAAATTGTAAATAAGTGATTCTCTTCTAAACTTACAAGTTGGTGGGAAGATAGTATACGTACATAAAAATGATAGATTATCAATATTTGACTTTGTACTGAATTATGTGTTATTGATGCAAGTGTTCTGGGCATCTGGGGCCCCAAGGATTTTCAACCCACTGTGGTTTCTTGGCTTTGCACAAAAAAGAATTCAAATCAAGCCAGCATAGAGTTTAATGTGAAAGTGGGTTTATTAGTGAAGCAGTGAGTAGGCTGCTCACAGATACAGCAGCCCCTCTACAGCAGGCTTTGCTTCCCTTATTGAGGTTTATTTAACCAGGGGTAGGGCATTCAAGGAGGGGGAGGAATATTCAGGATCTTTTTGAGAAAGGAGTAGAGACTTCTCAGAAGAGCTCCCAGGGCCATTTGTTTCCTTACCTGGGCTTTCTGTTTCCATCATCTCAAGGTGTGTCATTTAGTATGCTAATGAGCATATAATTAGGCTGGGGGTCACAGTAAGGTGAAATTATTGGTAGTTGATATGTTGGATGGAGCTGGTCTCTGCCAGTTCTAAGCCATAAATCTGTTGGGGATTGGTTTTACTAGCTCCTTGACTGTCCGTAGTCCTTATTGGTTACAGCTGTTTCACCACATACCCTATCTCATTATGGTGTATCAGAGATTTTTCTCAGGAAGAAAAGATTAAGGTGAGCTTGAGTAATTGGGAAAGTAATCAAGCTGCAAGTGGGAGTTTGGGCTTGAAAGAAGGACTAGGACTTCCCTGGGGAAAAGAGAGAAGCTATTGTGGAGAAGGGAAATTCCTGAGTAGAGACAAGGGGCTTTGAGATTAACAGACCATATGAGGATACTTGCAATTTTGGCTAATATCTCCTGAGAACAGTAGGGTTATTTATTGTATTAATCAGGGTTCTCCAGAGAAACAAGACAAATAGGATCTATCTATCTATCTATCTATCTATCTATCTATCTATCTATCTATCTATCATCTATCTATCTCTATCTATCATCTTCATCATCATCATCATCTATCCATCTATCAATCAGGTTTACTATTGAAATTGGTTCATGGTGTTTTGGAAGCTGAGAGGGTCATCATCTGCTGTCTGCAAGCTGGTAAACCAGGAACACAGGTGATATAATTCAGTCTGGATTGAAAAGCTGGAGAACCTGAGTGTGGGGGGCAGTGGTATAAATCCTGGTTCCAATTTGAAGGCACAAGAACAAGGAGTGCTGATATCTGAGGGCAAGAAAAGATATGTTCCAGCTCAAGCAAAGAGAACAAATTTCCCCTTCCTTCCCCTTTTTCTTCTGTTCAGGCTCTCAAGGATTGAATGAAGTTTACCTGCATTGGAGAAGGTGATATTTACTTAATTTACCAATTCAAATGGAAACTTATACTGGAAACATTCTTTTTTTAGATAATATATTTTTATTGATTTCAGAGAAGAAGGGAGAGGGAGAGAGAAATAGAAACATCAATGATGAGAGAGAATCACCGATCGGCTACCTCCTGCACACCCCCTACTGGGGATCGTGCCCACAACCAGGCATGTGCCCTTGACTCGAATCAAACCCAGGACCCTTCAGTCCCCAGGCCAACGCTCTACCCACTGAGTCAAACCAGCTAGGGCTGGAAATATACATATAGTCACACCAGAAATAATGTTTAACCAGCTATCTGAGCATCCCCTAGCCTAGTCAAGTTGATATCATCAAGTAACCATCACACTCCCAGAAAAAGAAATGTTTAGTTGATTCTTCCAAAATCAATGCCTTTTCTGATTTTTACAGGAAATAACTGGGAATTTTGGAGAGCAAAAACTTGACTAAATTCTTTATGTTTACTTTGTTCATTTTTGTCTTCTTTTCCAGCCATCTGTTGGCACCCTGTCTTAAGCAGATGCATTTTAATATGTATTTTCTCTGGATATGGTAAAGATTATAATAAAAATGATAGCTTCAAGTACTTATTATGTGCTAGGAACCATTTCAAGTGCTTTCTAGGTGTTGACTCACTCAGTCTCTCAGAGCAACCCCTATAACATAAGTACTGCCATTACCTCCATTTTACACATAAGTCAAGCGAGACACAGAGAGGATATATGAGAGGTTATTCAACATTATAGATTGTAATCAGCAAAGCCAAGATTTGAAACTTAGTGGTTTTATTCCAGACATTGTGTTCTTAACCTTATTTAGAGCCTATGTCTTGGACTTAGTCACATAGACACTTTTGTTGAGCATCTACTAAGTGCTGGACATCACGAGGATAAATAATTATAAGATATGACTCTGCCCTTAAAGAGGTAACAACCTGTTGCTAAATTATAAGGGAAAGGTTCATAGGCTTTAGCTGATGACATGAGAGTTGATTAATAAGATCAGGAGTTAATGAGGTCTGTGTTGATGTACAGAGAGGGCAGGGTACCAATGGGAGTGCATAGGCAAAGGTGGTGCATTAGTTACCTAGGGCTGCCATAAAAAAATACCACAAATATGCTGGCTTAAAGCAGCAGACATGTATTCTTTCACAGTGGGGCTAGACGTCTGAAATCAAGGCATGGGTAGGGCCATGCTTCCTCTGGAGCCTCTAGGTAAGAATCCTTCCTTGCTTCTGCCTGGCTTCTGGTGGCTCATGGCCTTCCTTGGTGTTCCTTGGCTTGTAGTTGTGTCATTTCAATCTCTGCCTCCGTCTTTACATGATCTTCTTTCCTTGACTCTGGGAGTCTTCTCCTCTTCCTATCAGGACACTGGTCATTGGATTTAGGGTCCTTACTAGTCTACTATGGCTTCATCTTAATGCATTACATCTACAAATACCTTATTTCCAAAAAAGTCACACTCTGAGGCAGACACATATTTTGGGGGGCACTATTCAATCCACTGTAAGTGGTCACAGCACAGGAAATGGTGTAGGCACCACGCTCTATGAGCAAAGGGAGTAAGTGAGAGATTCGTGGGAGGGAGAAAATATGATTTGTACTTTAAGCCACGTGAGTTTGGATATGTTTCAGCAACAATGTGAAACAGCTTTATTTCCTTGGAAATATCATCCATTTGCAGGTGCTATAAAGCACCTGGTTATTGCAATAAAATAATTTAAGTAGGTTATTTCTCTGCTGAAATATACTTTCTTCTTTTTTTCTGTTTGTACCCAACAGCCCTTTCCCATGCATCTTTTCTTCTTCCTCATAATTATCATGGACATAGAAAGGCAAGTATTTATTGAGTGCCTGTTACATGCCCAGCACTATAGTAAGTCTTCACATCTAATCTTTTTTTAAAATTTATTTTTATTTTTTTAAATTAAATATTTATTGTTCAGATTATTACATTTGTTCCTCTTTTTTCCCCCCATAGCTCCCCTCCACCCGGTTCCCACCCCACCCTCCGCCATCACCTCCCCCCGCTGTCCTCATCCATAGGTGCACGATTTTTGTCCAGTCTCTTCCCGCATCTCCCACACCCCTTTCCTCCCCAAGAATAGTCAGTCCACTCCCTTTCTATACCCCTGATTCTATTATAATCCCAAGTTTATTCTGTTCATCAGATTATTTATTCACTTGATTTTTAGATTCACTTGTTGATAGATGTGTATTTGTTTTTCATAATTTGTATCTTTACCTTTTTCTTCTTCTTCCTCTTCTTAAAGGATACCTTTCAGCATTTCATATAATACTGGTTTGGTGGTGATGAACTCCTTTAGCTTTTCCTTATCTGTGAAGCTCTTCATCTGACCTTCAATTCTGAATGATAGCTTTGCTGGATAAAGTAATCTTGGTTGTAGGTTCTTGGTATTCATCACTTTGAATATTTCTTGCCACTCCCTTCTGGCCTGCATAGTTTTTGTTGAGAAATCAGCTGACAGTTGTATGGGTACTCCCTTGTAGGTAACTGACTTTCTTTCTCTTGCTGCTTTTAAGATTCTCTCTTTGTCTTTTGCTCTTAGCATTTTAATTATGATGTGTCTTGGTGTGATCCTCTTTGGATTCCTTTTGTTTGGGGTTCTCTGTGCTTCCTGGACTTGTAAGTCTATTTCTTTCACCAGGTAGGGGAAGTTTTCTGTCATTATTTCTTTAAATAGGTTTTCAATATCTTGCTGTCTCTCTTCTTCTGGCACCCCTATAATTTGGATGTTGGTACGCTTGAAGCTGTCCCAGAGGCTCCTTACACTATCTTCATATTTTCAGATTCTTTTTTCATTTTGCTTTTCCGGTTGGGTGTTTTTTGCTTCTTCGTATTTCAAATATTTGACTTGATTCTTGTGATCCTCTAGTCTGCTGTTGGAACTCTGCATAATATCCTTTATTTCAGTCAATGTATGCTTAATTTCTAGTTGGTCCTTTTTCATAACCTCGAGGGTCTCACTAGATTTCTTGAGGGTCTCACTACATTTATTGGCGGTCTCACCAGTCTTTTTGAGGGTTTTAATAAATTTATTGGCAGTTTCTAGAAAGTTCTTGAAAAACCTTAAAAGTGTGGTTTTGAACTCTATATCCAGTAGTTTGTTTTCCTCCCATTCTGTCATTTGTGTCCTGTTTCTTTGTCTCCACATTTTTTATGCTTCCCTGTGTTGATAGAGTGGCTTTCTGTACTAGGTGTCCTATAGGGCCCAGTGGCTCAGCCTCCCCAATTACCTGAGGTGGACACTCTTGGTGCACCCCTTGTGGGCTTTGTGCACAGTCTTGTTGTAGTTAAGCTTTGATTGTTGTAGGTATCACTGGGAGGAATTGACCTCCAGGCCAATTAGCTGTGAGAATCAGCTGTGTCTGCAGTGGGAGAACTTCTGTGCTGGAGATACCCCTCTGGGGCAAGACTTGCTTCAATGGGACTTTGGTGCTCACTGAGTCTGCCCCCTGAGTGTGTCCTTTATGGATCCGAGGAGCTGCAATCTGGATGGTCCCACTCTGACCACCGGGCACACTGGCTCCTGGATCTCTAAGGAGGTGCTAATCTAGCCTCTTCCTGAGGCTACCCAGCAGGAGCTCTGCTGTGAAGCAATGCGCGTTGCCTTGGGGCCTTGGGCCAGCTGCAGTTTTTTAGGTAATTTTCAGATTGCAAAGGGCCAGGCCTTTCATATGCAAAAGCCGGCACACACAGCTTGGGTGTGGCGAGGGATTCCAGGGGATCAACAGGGCGGAGCAAGCAGCTATGGCTGCCCTCAGAGGCCCCACTTCTCAGTGTCCTGGCAATCACTGCGAGCACCTCCGAGAGAAAGCTCCCTTTAGTTCCAACTGATGCCAGACCATCCAGTTTCTCCCATATGAGTCTGGGTCCCCAAAGACTCGCCCGGAACTGGAGCTCAGAGCTTGAGACTCCCTACCAATTGAAAAAGACAACCGTGTCCTCAGCCGCCAGCCCTCTCCGCGTGCACCTCCATACCTCTGTGCTTTACTTCCGCACCTCTGTGCTTTACTTCCGCACCACACCTCCTCTGAGTCTCTGTATGCTTTTCTCTTTCCTTCTAGTTGTAGAATTTCCACTCAGCCAGCCTTCCTGTGGTTCTGGTTGATGTCTGTTCCGTCTTTTAGTTGTATTCTTGAAGTGGTTGTGCTAAGCAGCAATCCCCGGTGTTTACCTATGCTGCCATCTTGGTTTTTCTCCCTTCACACCTAATCTTTAAAACTATCTGATGAAAACTTCCATATAACCTATTATAGGTAAGGAAACTGGTATAATTTTTATTTCAATGTTGCATTTTAATGAAAATATGAAATAATCTTTACCTCATAATTAGTAATGCAAATTTTACTTAAAATGTAACTACTGATGCTGACAAAATAATCATCAGATGACTCGATTCCTCTTGTACTGGATAAGTTCTCAGGAAATGCACTGATTGGAAGTGGGAGGGTTTCTTTGACTTGGTTAACAAGACAAAAATCAGAAAATGCTGGAACTTAAAAATGTTATAGAATCAAGGATATGTGATAGATCTGCTTTGTCAGTTCATAAACTTTACCATGTATTCCTTTTGGTGATGTAGTTAGAGGAACTTGAACTGATGGTTTTTGCACATATATATTTAGAAAGTGGTACCGTTGGAACAACTACTTTATACCTCTTTCAAAATCTTATGTGAGGGGTTCTAGAAGGATGGTTAAGGGCAATAGCATTGGAGTCAAACTCCTGACTTTCCACCATGACTTGCTCCATGAATGTGGGCCAGTTGCCTAAACTTTCTGAGCCTCAGTAACCTTATGGAGGTAAGGGTAATTAAAATATGGATATCCTATCTAATAATAGACAAACATGGTAATTGACCATACCTTTGCTCTGCCTCCCATTGGCTAATCAGTGCAATATGAAAATTAACCTCCAACAAAGATGGTGGCTAATTTGCATACTGCAGGCAGGGCGGGATAGTGCTGCCAGCGTGAGCCACCATCCCGGGCCACAGGCTGGCCCCAGAAGCCTCAGAAACTGCCTAGAAGCTGGTAGTCGGGGGGAGATGGGGTCCCTTGCCCAGGCCTGACACCTCTGGTGGAGGCGTCAGGCCTGGGCAAGGGGCCAATCCAGTGATCGGAGGGTGATGGAAGTCGATGCCTCTGGCCGAGGCATCAGGCCTGGGTGGGGGGCGGAGCTGGTAATCGGGGGGAGATGGGGGTTTCCTGCCCAGGCCTGACACCTCTGGTGGAGGCGTCAGGCCTGGGCAAGGGGCCGATCCGGAGATCAGAGGGAGATGGGGGTCCACTGCCCAGGCCTGATGCCTGGGCCAGAGGCATCAGGCCTGGGCTGGGGGCAGAGCTGGTTATCAGGGGGAGGTTGGGGTCCCCTGCCCAGGCCTGATACCTCTGGCTGAGGCGTCAGGCCTGGGCGAAGGGCCGATCTGGTGATTGAAGGGTGATGGGGGTTGGCGCCTCTGGCCGAGGCGTCAGGCCTGGGCAAGGGCAGAGCCAGTGATTGGGGGGTGATGGGGGTCCTCTGCGCAGGCCTGAAGCCTGTGCCAGAGGCGTCAGGCCTGGGCCGGGGTGGCCAAGCTGGCGATTGGTGTGAACTATAGAGGAAACACCTTTTCTGACCGCTCATTGGCTAAGCTCCCTGTATGCCACTGGTAATATTCTTAGTATAACTTGGGTAATAAGAATCCAAAAAGGTGATCTAAGGTTTTTACCACACTCCTGGAGAAAAAAAGGAAGGTCCACTGCTGGAGAGCTAAGAAATGTCATATCCTGCCCTAGCCAGTTTGGCTCAGTGGATAATGCCTCGGCCTGCCGATGGCAGGGTCTGGGTTCAATTCTGACCACGGGCTTGTACCTAGGTTGCAAGCTCCTCCCTGGCCAGGGCCCAGGTCAGGGCTCATGCAGGAGGCAACCAATCAGTGTTCCTCTTACTTTGATGTTTCTCTCTGTCTTTCACTTTCTCTTCCACATTCTCTAAAAATCAATGGAAACATATCCTCAGGTGAGGATAAAAAAAATAATAAGTAAATTATTATTATATGAAAGACACATCTTGAAAATGCCTAAAGAAAGTTGTCATTATTCATGGTGAAGGGACTGGAGTCCGTGTTGATGAAAAAACCTTGCTGGCTGCAGTGACTGGCAGTGGCTGCAGCAGTGGGGTGATGGGGCTGGTGCCTTCCCCTGATCAACCCAGTCACCTCCCACAAAGGGAGGCCAGACTGCGGCTTAGGCCCTATCCCCAAGGGGAGCAGGGAGCGGGCCTAAGCCATCACTAGGACATCCCCTGAGAGCTCCCAGTATGTGAGAGGGGGCAGGCTGGGCTGAGGGACACCCCCCCACCCCCCCAGTGCACGAATTTCGTGCACCGGGCCTCTAGTATATATATAAATTAGATAAAATTATATGTATTTGCCTATAACACTGTAAGTGCTAAATTTATTAACTAAGATTAATGAATAAAGAACATTTACTTAACATTTATGAAATTACACTGAATGGCTCTTTCTTTGTTGCTTGAGTTATTTCAGTTTCATTAGTTGGTAGATGCATTTTAGCTTATTGTTTTTCAGGTCACAAAATTAAATGTGAAGTTCTTTCAAGTTTCAAATGGAGACACGAGTATAAGGAAATATAAAAGATTCAATTCATATAATTGTTAAATTATTTTTTAAAGCAGGCATAGTTGTTTTGAAGGATTGCTAGTTAGGTCTTTAAAATGTGTAGTGCATATTGGAGTTTGATGCTATCAAGTGAGTTGGCATTTCTAGAAAAGTATTTGAAAAGATGTCAATATTATTATTAGACTACTGAAATAATTGGCATTTCAGGTGGCTCTATACATTATGATTAAAGTATTTGTTGATAATGACCCCCAAATTTCCTAAATCCCAAGGTAATTTATTATCATCTGATTCATATATGCTTATTCATGATTTTTAAGAGTAAGATTTAACTACTATAATTTTTGTGTATAAATGGATTTTATCTGTTGCAATTATTAAATTTATGATGTATTTTTGCATCCTCTTTTGATTCCAAAATTTTCTTCTGTTTATCATGTATGTATAAGTATCTTATATAATAAAAGGCTAATATGCAAATCAACTGAACAGCGGAACGATGGGTCACTATGATGCACACTGACCACCAGGAGGCAGACGTTTAATGCAGGAGCTGCTTCCTGGTGGTCAGTGTGCTCCCACAGGGGGAGTGCCACTCAGCCAGAAGCCCTGAGCCAGGCTCATGGCTGGCGAGTGCAGTGACAGTGGTGGAAACGTCTCCTGCCTCTGCAGCAGCACGAAGGAAGTCTGTGGGGAGTAGGCCTAAGCCATCAGTTGTACATCCCCCAAGGGCTCCCGGACTGTGAGAAGGTGCAGGCCAGGCTGAGGGGACTCCCTGACCTGAGGGCACAAATTTCGTGCACTGGGCCTCTAGTGTTAAATAAAATAGCATTATTTATACCTTCTGTGCCTTAAGGAAAAATGACTAATTCACGATTGATGCCTACCTCAAGACGACTTATTTCCCAAGTGATTAACTTCATTTTCAGTATCTTTGGAATCAGAGGAAGTGATATTCTATTAGGTGATCTATTTTTATTTCTCTCATAAACCAATATGAAAACTGTGGACATGTCTTGGATCAAAAAGTGCAAGGAATTTACAGACAGATGCTAGAAATCAACAGGGATAAATGTTTATTGAAATATTTACTGGCTAATGATTTTTACATTCTATCAGGGTTTGGGTTTGTGCTGCTAGTTATACAATTATCTACTTCTGTATAATAAACTCAATTCAAACTATAAAAATGTAATACATAATTTACATTTTGAAGTTTCTATAGATCATCATCCTCATATGTTACCAAACATTATTTTAATTTGATATCTCATTTATAGGAAAAAGACTGAGTAAATTGTTTTTAAAAAATTGATATATTAAAATCAGCTGCTTTATTCTAATTGTGATTTTTATCAGATTTTAGACTATGTAAATTATTTTCATATGTTTAGATTTGTTTTTAAGTGACAGTTGTTGAATTATATTTTAGATCAATATATGCTTTTCATGAACACAACTATTAACTACAATAATTAGATTTTAGGTGGTTTAAATATTTGATCCATTTATAATAAAATTATTCATTAAAAATAAACTTGTCAAGATTTGCTTTCTAAGGGATGGTTTCATAAATCATATCAATGAGGATATGAAATCACTATACTTTTCCTTTATTTTAGCAAATGTTCATAAGAGGTGCAAGAGTAAGCATAGCTCATTAATATGACTTTGGATATACAAAAGGTATTGCTTGGCTGAGTTTGGGTACAGGAGCTGGCAATAGCTAAATTCTCTGTAGAATGTAGAAAAATTTCTTTTTTCTTCTGAAAGGGTAGGCAAAGAGAATAGCAGAGAAAGAAAAGGGAGAGAGTAAATAGAGAGGAGGATTGAGTTACAAGATAGAGTATGTAAAGGGCACTTAGGAATAAGGATCTAACATTGAATTTTAAATTTTGGTTGGTTCAAAGTACAATTTCTCTTGCTCTCTAAACTGCCATCCAAGTCTGCAGTGTGAAATATCCATTGCTTATGTGTATAAATCAAGGAGAGGTGTTGGAGGTGAAAGTCATAGTTATTTTTTAGATTTAAATTTATTCCCTCATTCTCTTTAATGAATTAAAATGAAAGTGTTCTTTTTTATCTCTTAAATTTTGAAATAACCACCAATTCAACAGTTTTTGAAAATAAAACACTGTGATCTTATGCCATTTTCAAGTGACAACGTCATTTTAAGGTCAGAGGAATGCACGGCAATGGCATCATAGCAGATCTATGCTCAGCATTCATCAGCTGGTCATCAGCAGCCCCTACACCGTGGGGTGTGTCAAAGCCCAGAGTGGTGTTAACAGCTCTGAGTGCATATTGACTCAGTACTATAATGACAGAAAAGTATGATCCATTGATAATTCATGCACTGAGTTTATGTTACCAAGAAGTCACCGGCTGATTTATAATGTGCACTATTATCCTGTCATACAATATAGAAGTTAGGCATCTGTTTGCATATAGGGGCTATGCAACCATCTGACATGCCATCAAGCATTTAAAAAGAAAAGAGGATTTCAAGTGATATTAATGGTATTAGTAGTAATATTAGGTTGCACAAACTGTTCTTTTATTTGGTTTTTAATGTACTAAGCAAAAATCATAAAATCTCATGAAACTGGTGAGGTCAGCATGTGTCCTTCATATAATGTGGCGTAAAGTTCATCTACTTGTATAGTGTAGGGAGGTTTTAATGGGATTATCTTTCTTCTGCAGAATCCGAGGATTTCTACTCCTTTTCAAAATGCAAATCTCAGGAGATTACAGTTAAAGACTATGCTATTGACCTAATTTCTCTGATGATTTAATTTCATTCATATATTCATTTGAGGAATTTTATGCTTGTAATTGTAATCTGGTGTAATGTGCCCTATATTCTAGTTCATGGCAACTTTGTTTCACACAATCCCATAGGTGACCTAGTGGACTGTTTGAATAATTAGAACATTAGTTCTATGAATGCCTGCATATGCATGTATGCATGCATATTTAAAACTGAATAAACAAAATGCCAGCTTCAATTTACATTATACAAAGTAATTTCATTATAGTTATTTTCTATTAAATAAAATATGCCATGTCATATCACAGTTTAAAATAATTGAAAATATTTTTAGGATTTTTGTGGAAAGAAAGAGAACATACAGAAATAACTTAGAATAGAATACTTAAGTTTACCATACCATTTAGTAGCTGTACAATTGTATAGAGGGATTAAACTATTTACAGTATAAATGATTAGATAATGTATTTCCAGTTCTTGTTAACCAGATTTCAATGTTTATTAAGTCAAAGTTAATATTACTCATTTTTCTGAAGCTAAAAATCTTCTTTCTTTCCATTGAGACAGCAATGGAATTACTATTGTAAGACTAGAGGCCTGATGCATGAAATTTGTACAAGAGTAGGCCCTTCTTCCCCTGGCTGCCTGCACCGGCTTCCCTCTGGCACCCAGGACCCCGGCTTCCCTCACAGCCCCGACTTCATCCAGAAGGATGTCTGGTCTAATTAGCATATTACACTTTTATTATTATAGATTGCATTAGTTTAGGTCTATTTACTGCTATAATTTAGTTTTGGGAAGAGATGATTAGGAATAATTATAAACTATAAGAAAAGAATACATTTACATTGTGATGTATTAAAATGACATTAGCTCAAAAGGTATTTGAACAAATAGTGTTATAGTTGGTGTTCAATATGGGCACTCGTCTATGTTTATAGAGACCTCACCATGGAAAGATCTGTGGGGATAGTGAGGTTGATCCCCTTGTCTTCTGAGACCCACTTTCTCCTCAGACACTTCATTCCTGATGCTGCATGTCTCTTTCTCCTCTCAGATGTTAGTTGGCAAGTGGCCTAAATGAGTTAAGTAGGCATTATTCTGAAAGGAAAACCTATTTGTTATTTAATTAAATATATAAATATCAGAAAATGAAGCAGAGCGTGTTTCTGTGATTCCTGGAGTTTTTATTGCTTCAAAATGTATTCTTTTTTTGTATTTTAAATCAGTGCCTGTGCTTGACCTAGTCGGTTAATAAGTATATTTCTATTTCCAACCCCCTTCTTCATCATGTACTTCTGGAAATCAGAAAAACCTAATTTCTCACTTTCCCAGCCCCTCCTGTGACAGTGTCACTTTGGGACACAGTTCATGAATTAAGTAGAGGTATTCTGGGAAAGACTTTAGTGGTGGTGCTTCTTCCCTCTTCTTGCTTGCGATTCTGATAAAATGTAATTGTTTTGTGAACTTGAGGTGTTACATATGTGGGAAACACACTGAAAACTAGCACCCATTGCCGTTACCTGGGTGGTCCCATATCAACATCACAAGCCACCTCTGGTACATAAACACTTGAAATGTGGCTAGTCTAAATTGAGATATGCTGTTAATGCAAAATGCACATTGTATTTCAAAGACTTAGCATGAAAAAAGAAAAAAAATGATGTCATTACTATTTTTATACTACCAATTGCATGTTGATATGATAATACATTGGATACATTGTGTTAAATATAATATATATTTAAAATGAACTTTATGTGTTTCCTTTTACTTTTTCAGTGTGGCTCCTAGAGACTTTGCTATTACCTGTGCCACCTGATTTTCCCCCCTCACATTATATTTCTAATGTACAACACTGCTCTAGACTTTCTATGTGTGTGAGAAAATAGGGTTACCCATTAAAATTGAGCTGACTGTTACTTATGGCTGAGAGCTTTCCTTACTGAAACCAAATACCATTTCCAGTTACCTAATAAGAGGATTATGAAAGTTGTTGGTTGAGTCTTTCCAACACACTGATACATGCTATAGTTTTGATTAAACCACAGTATAAGTTTATCACTTTTGTGCTCACCTGCTACTACCCTCTGCTTATTACTCCTTTTAAATAAATATGTATTTTAAACAGTGAGACAGGCCTGGGTACACATCTAGGCTTGGCTCTTTATTGTCTATGGGCATTGTGCAAGCTATTTAACCTCCCTGAGCCTCAATGTTCCTAGTTTTAAAAGAAACAAGGTAATGTATGACTTGTAAGATTGTGTGAGGATGAAGGAATACAATTTATATAAAATGGGTAACCCAGTGCCTGGTACATAGTTTGTATGTAAAGTATGATAAAAGAGTAAAGGAGTTGGGTCAGTAAAGGAGTGGGTAGAGGGAAAGAGTTGCTAAGAAAATGTGTGAGCTGGTTGTAACATCTATACTAATAAAAGCCTAGGTGACTCTCGCGCATGATGTGGTCACAAGATGGCTTCCACAAGATGGTCACGTGCACAGCGGAGGCAGGGCATAGAGGAGGCCAGTCCTGGAGGAGGAGGCAGGTCGAGGCAGGGGAGGGCAGTTGTGGGAGATCGGGCTGGCAGGGGAGGGCAGTTGGGGGCAACCAGGCCAGCAGGGGAGGGCAGTTGGGGCCATCAGGCCAGGAGGGGAGCAGTTAGGCATCAATCAGGCTGGCAGGGGAGCAGTTAGGGGGCGATCAGGCTGGCTGGCAGAAGCGGTTAGGAGCCAGCAGTCCCGAATTGTGAGAGGGATGTCCAACTCCCTGCGGGATTGGTCTTAAACCAGCAGTCAGACATCCCCGAGGGGTCCCAGGTTGGAGAGGGTGCAGGCCAGGATGAGGGACACCCGCCCTGTGCATAAATTTCATGCACTGGGTCACTAGTTCTATCTAATAAAAGAGAAACATGGTAATTAGCCGTAACTTCGCTACCCTTCCCATTGGCTAATCAGAAAGATGCAACTTAACTGCCAATCAAGATGGCGGCTGGCAGCCAGGCAGCTGAAGCAAACATGAACGTGAGGCTTGCTTACTCCAGTGATGGAGGAAGTCAACGTTCCCCACCTGCCACAGCTCAGCTCTGAGCTCCGGATGAAACAATGTTGCAATGATAGAACCTAAACAAACACCAGAAACCTGCTTTCAGCCAGCGCAGCCTCAGAGCTTAGAGCAGCCAGTGATGGCAACAGAGTTTCAATTATAGAATCTAAACAAACCCAGGTACCTGCTTTCAGCCGGCAATGGCCTCAGAGCTGGAGCCTGCTCTCAGCTCCAGTGACAGCTACAGAAGGTAAATTAATCCCAGAATAAAAAAAGAAAAAAAGAAAAAAGGAGAGGCTGGGAGCTTCAGTCGCCCACCAGCCTGAAAACAGCCCTCAGTCCCTCATCCAGACTGGCCAGGCACCCCAGTGGGGACCCCCACCCTGAAGGGTGTGTGACCAGCTGCAAACAGCCATCATCCCCTCATCCAGGCTGGCCAGGCACCCAAGCGGGACCCCCACCCTGAAGGGGGTGTGACCAGCTGAAAACAGCCATCATCCCCTCATCCAGGCTGTCCACGCAACCAGGCAGGAACCCCACCCTGACCCGGGACACCCTTCAGGTCAAACCAGCCGGCCCCCACCCATGCACCAGGCCTCTATATAGTAAAAGGGTAATATGCAAACTGACCCTAACAGCAGAAAGACTGGGAATGACTGATCACTATGACACACACTGACACTCAATGCAGAAGATGCCCTCTGATGGTCAGGACGCTCTCACATGGGAGGAGCTCTGCTCAGCCACAAGCCAGGCTGATGGCTTCCAGTACAGCGGTGGTGGTGGGAGCCTCTCCTGCCTCCTCAGCAGTGCTAAGGATGTCCGACTGCAGTTTAGGCCTGCTCCCCGCTGGCAAGTGGACATCCCCCGAGGGCTGCCAGGCTGCCAGAGGGATGTCTGATTGCCATCTTAGGCCCAATCCCCCGGGGAGTGGGCCTAAGCCAGCAGGTGGTCATCCCCTGAGGGGTCCCAGACTGCGAGAGGGCACAGGCTGGGCTGAGGGGCTCCCCATCCTCCCCGAGTGCACAAATTTTTGTGCACTGGGTCTCTAGTCCTATATAATAAAAGCATAATATTCAAATTGAAAGGCAGAACACTCGCTATGATGCACACTGACCACCAGGGGGCAGATGTTCAATGCAGGAGCTGTTCCCTGGTGGTCAGTGTGCTCCCACATGGGGAATGCCACTCAGCCAGAAGTCGGGCTCATGGCTGGCGAGCGCAGCAGTGGTGGGAGCCTCTCCCGCCTCTGCTGCAGGCAAGCGGTAAGGAGTGAGGGGTCCCAGATTGCGAAAGCCCCGGACTACCAGAGGGATGTCCGCCTGATGGCTTAGACCCGATCCCCAGGGATCGGGTCTAAGCCATCAGGCGGACATCCCCCAAGGGATCCCAGACTGTGAGAGGGCGCAGGCTGGGCTGAGGGACCCTCCTCCTCAGTGCACAAATCTCGTGCGCCAGGCCTCTAGTAAAGTGATAAAAGCCACATGTAAAGGCTCTGTATACAAGATCAGGCTTGAACATCCACTCGAGGCCCTGTCTGAAGCCCTTCTTCCAGCCTCTGCAGCCATCCTTTCCATTTTCTTTTCCTAAGGCCAACAAAAATTGGCCTGAACAAAATTTGGGAAGCACTAGTTAGGGGGGAAAAAAGCAGTACAATTATGAGCTTATAAAAAGTGAACTTGTTTGACTTAGGGAATCTGAACACTTTGATTTGTTTTTGTTTGTTTGTTTACTTTTCTAGAGTTTGGTGGTGGAGTGTTTAGCAAGAGTGTTTTGCTATCACCTTAAACGTTTTAAAGGAAAAGGGAAAGATACAAGGAGAACACAGTAGCAGGTATTGGTACAAAAGAGAAATGGACTTCTAGCAGGTGCTTTTGGAAAGAAAAGGTAAAACACAGAAATATACCCATAATCATATAAATGCATCCTTTCCATCTCACCACACATTCTACATGTGGCTGGAAAAACATCCAAATGGGTAGCAGAAAAATATCCAAACTGCTGAGATACATGATTTAATAAGAGAGTGAATGCAATTGCAGTCACTATTTCAAATGTGACCTTCTAAGAGGAACAGAATTGGGAGAAAGAGGGCTTAAAATGAATTAAAGTTTAAACAATTCCCAATCAAATGGTGATGTTCTGGGAATAGTGCCAGAGAGCACTGTGGAATTGGTTTTATTATAAGTACTCTAAATTTAACCAGCTGAAATAATTTGCATTTTTTTTGAAATTACATGTGTAGATATGTTGTGTGAATATTTAAAATACATTTAAGACAAGATCCAAGATGGTGGTAGAGTAGGTGGAGAGTATACCTATTTCCTCCCAGGACCAAACAGAAATTACAACTAAAATAAAGAACAGTCATCTTAAATAACCAACTGAAGGCCAGCTGAAGAGAAGTCTTATATCCAAGGATTTACAGAGGAGCCACATGGAGACTGGTAGGAAGGGTAGAGACACAAAAAAGGTCTGGAGAGACGTCTTAGGTACAAAGCTTCCCCCTGAAGAGCAAAGGGTCACAACCCCAGGCTAGACTCCCCAGCCCAGAGCACCAGAGGTGAGAAGAGGCACCTACATGACATCTGGTGTGAAAATCAGTGGGGATTCTGACCACCAGGAAGAGACAGGAGTTTGTTAGAAACCCAGGTACCCCCTTAAAGGGTTGGCACACGAAGTCACATTCACCACTCCCTTTGGACTCCAGCAGAAGGAGGGAGGAGTGGATGGGAGTTGTATGAGGAGAGACTGAGGGTTGGTGGCTCTGGGGAGAGAGCTGAAGGGACAGCTGCCAGGGTTCCTGTGCTGAATTATCCTCCCACACTGCAGATGCCCTCTTTCTTTGGTGAAGCATTGAAATGTGTTGTTTTCCTCTGGCAGGATGCAAAGGTGTTTTCCTGGGTTCTTGTCCAGGTGGATTTGAAGAATGAAGCCATGGACAAAAGGTGATATAGGAAAAGGTGGAAATTTATTAGTAAACAAGCACAGACTCCCATGTAGGGAGGGGGAAAAAGACCTACTAAGTCCCTCTTTCCTAAGGTTTATAAAGGCTGCAGTTCTTTGTGTCCTGATATCCCCCCTGATTGATCACTATAGCAGCTTCAGAGCTCAAACCCCACATGAGGTCTCCCTCCTTTTATCGCTTTTGTTTTTCTACTCCCTGTGGCCTTCCTCTTTATTCTGAGAATGAGTGTCTTCTTCTCCCTTTATTCTGTAAATGAGTGTCTTCCTCTATCTTTATTCTGTGAATGTCTGCCTTTTGGCAGCTCCTAACCCCCCAGCTTTGCAGCCCTGTGGTTCCCCCCACCTCATGTACCGTACCCCCTAATTCATAAAACTCCCTAAACCTGCCTATTTTACCTCTGAAAACTCCTTTCAGCATCTTACAGCATCAGCCTGGGGAATTGCAATAGCCTTGAACTCCGGGTTCCCTGTCACATCACCCTGTGGAGCTCATGCCCTGCCGAAAAATTAGCAGCCTGAACTGGGGTGCAGAGGTCTGAGCAGACTCAGTGGGTGACAGTGACTGAGTTGTGCAGCTTTGGAGCAAGGACCATTCCCCTCACTTTCCTGTGAACCTGACCGGCGACACCTCCCCACATGGGAGGTCCAATAGCCCTACTGTCTGGGCTCCAGGCTGCCCTGCCTTTCAGATTCCTGGCTGCCCTGCTGAGCTAAGGCTGACAGCAGAATCTGGGGCACACTGAGTTGTGTGGCTCTACGATGGGGCCATTTTTCCCTCTCCTACTGACTGGTGCAGAGCTTTCCATTTACATGGCCAAATCTTGGTCTGTTTTGGCCTGATAAACTCCATTAGCCTAATCCTGATGACCCACCACAAAGGTCTGCAGGTGCCCAGTGGGGGGCAGCTAGACTCAGTAAACTCTGTGACTTTTGCTGAGTGGCCTCAAACCCAGCACTAGCACTGAGTTTGAACCTGTATCAATCTGGTGAGGACCCCTTGTCCCTACCTGGTGACTCATTGAGAATCTACTTCATGCAACTCGAGTACTGCCAGAGGCTCTTTCAGTGACTAAACCTAACAGGTAGCCAACAGGTGGAGGCAGGCAGAGGTGGATCTTGGGTACCTTGGGAATTTTACTGACCTGTTCCCAAGCTGGCCTTGGTGCACAGCCAGTCAGAGAAAGACAATACCATATGATTTCTTGCTGAAGGAAAAACACATTTGAGGGAAGTGAGATTTATAATCAGCAGCTGAGTAGCTAAGACAGGCAGGGAACCATTTCTGCTCAAGACAGCCAGCTACCTTCTTAGTGAACACTGTGACAAACTGCCACAAGTCTGCTTTCTGGACAAACAGATGGGCTCTTCTGTTAACTTCCTGAGTAACAGATGTGCATTTTAACAAGGGCCTAGGGGTAAAGCTTAATCCAGAGTAGCAACAAATGTAGAAGACACGAAGCATTGCCACTGGCTGGAGAGGTCATGAGAGGCATCATCCTATCTAATAATAGACAAACATGGTAATTAACTGTACATCCGACACACTTTCCATTGGCTAATCAGTGAGATATGCAAATTAACTGCCAACCAAGATGGCGGCCATCAGCCAGGCAGCTGAAGCGAACAGGAGGCTTGCTTGCTCCAGTGAAGGAGGAAGCCAAGGTTGCCCACCTGCTGCTGTTGGGCTCTGAGCTTGCACTCTAAGAAACAATGTTGCAATTATAGAAGCTAAACAAACCCCAGGCTTTCAGCCAGCCGGTCAGCTGGAGTTGCAACAGTGTTTCAATTATAGAACCCAAACAAACCCAGATACCTGCTTTCAGCAGCTGATGTCTTAGAGCTGGAGCCGAGCCTCGGAGTTAAAGCCGGCTCTCAGTTCCAGTGGCAGCCATAGAAGGTAAATAAATCCCAGAATAAAAAAAAAGAAAAAAAAGAGAGGTTGGGAGCTTCAGTCACCTGCCAGCCTGAAAACGGCCCTCAGCCCCTCACCCAGACTGGCCAGGCACCCCAGTGGGGACCCCCACCCTGAAGGGTGTGTGACCAGATGCAAACAGCCATCATCCCCTCATCCAGGCTGGCCAGGCACCCAAGCGGGACCCCCACCCTGATCTGGGACACCCTTCAGGGCCGGCCTCCATCCGTGCACCAGGCCTCTATCCTATATAGTAAAAGGGTAATATGCCTCCCAGCACCAGGATCAGTGGAGCAGCAAGGCCTCACTGCCCCGGTGTCAAGTGGAGCCACGAGGCCTCCCCGCACTGGGATCAGCGGAGCCACGAGGCCTCCTGGCCCCTGGAGCTGCGTGACAGGGAACAGTGCCCAAAACCCCTGATCGCTCTGTGTGTGACAGGGGGCAGGCCACAACCTCCCTATCTGCCCTGCTCTGTTTGTGACAGGGGAAGGCGCCCCAAACCCCTGATCAGCCCTGCTCTGTGCCTGATAGGGGGGAGCTCCCCAACCCCCTGATCGGCCCTGCTCTGTGTGTGACAGCGTGCAGTGCCCCAAACCCCCCGCCATGGGCCCTGCTCTGTGTGTGATGGGGTGGAGCCACAACCTCTCCATCGGCCCTGCCCTGAGTGTGACAGGGGGGAGTGCCCCAACCCCCTGATCGGCCCTGCTCTGTGGGTGACAGGGGGCGGTGCCCCAACTTCCCTATCGGCCCTGCTCTGTGTGTGACAGGGTACAGAGCCCCAACCCCCCTGATGCGCCCTACTCTGTGCATGACAGGGGGGAGTTCCCCAACCCCCTGATCGGCCCTGCTCTGTGCATGACAGGGGGCAGCGCCCCAACCCCCTGATTCACCCTGCTCTGTGCGTGACAGAGGGTGGTGCCGCAAGCTCCCCATCGACCCTTGAGTGTGACAGGGGGCGGCGCCCCAACCCCCCAATCGGCCCTACCCTGAGCATGACTGGAGGTGGCATCTCAACCTCCTGATCCGCCCTGCTCTATGCATGACAGGGGGCGGCGCCCCAACTCCCCAATCAGCCCTGCTCTGAGCCCAACCAGGGGCTGCACCTAGGGATTGGGCCTGCCCTCTGCCACCCGGGAGCAGGCCTAAGCCAGCAGGTCATTATCTCCCGAGGGGTCCCAGACTGTGAGAGGGCACAAGTGGGGCTGAGGGACCCCACCCCCACTAGTGAACAAACTTTTGTGCACCGGGACTGTAGTCCTATCTAATAAAGAGGTAATATGCAAATTGATCATCACTCCAACACACAAGATGGCAGCCCCCATGTGGTCAAAGATTGCCAGAGGGGAGGGCAGTTGGCAGGTACCAGGCCTGAAAAGGAGGGCAGTAGGGGGGACCAGGCCTGCAGTGGAGGGAAGTTGGGGGCAACCAGGCTTGCAGGGGAGGGCAGTTGGGGGGACCAGGCCAGCAGCAGAGGGCAGTTAGGGGCAATCAGGCCAGCAGGGGAGGGCAGTTAGAGGCTACGAGGCTGGCAAGGGAGGGAAGTTAGGCATTACTGGGCCAGGAGGGGAGGGCAGTTAGGGGCGACCAGGCCAACAGGGGAGCAGTTAGGCATCAATCAGGCTGGCAGGAGAGTGGTTAGGGGGTAATCAGGTTGGCAGGTAGAAGTAGTTAGGGGCAATCAGGCAGGCAGGCAGATGAGCGGTTGGGAGCCAGCCATCCTGGATTGTGAGAGGGATGTCTGACTGCCTGTTTAGGGCAGCTGGACATTTCTTGAGGGGTCCCAGATTGGAGAGGGTGCAGGCTGGGCTGAGGGACACACTCCCACCTTTGCATGAATTTCATGCACTGGGTCTCTAGTCCTATATAATAAAAGGCTAATATGCAAATAGACCGAACGGCGGAACAACTGGAACAACTGAACAACCAGTTGCTGTGACTTGCTCTGACCACCAGGGGGCTTGCGCGGAACATGGCAGACATTGACTGCGGCAGGATGGTGGAGCAGGTAAGCAGGGGTGCCAGACCAAGGCGGGGAGCCAGTTGCTGTAATTGGGGCAAGCCTCTGGTGGTTACTGAAAATTCTTTGCTTCCACGCACTGCAGTCCCACCCGGTGCTCACACCTGCTGCCAGTGCTGGCCCAACTTGCACCTGCTGCTGGCACTGGAGCCGCTGCTTGCACCCACTGCCAGTGCCAGCCACACTCACACCTGCAGCTGGTGCAAGAGCCACCGTTCATACCTGCTGCTGGTGCCCAGCGCCGGTCCCAATCACTCGGTGCCATTAGTGGGTGCAAGCAGCAGCTGCTGGCTCTAATCGCCCCTGAGGGCTTCTCCACCTCCCCCTGCTCCTAAGGGGCGATCGGGGCAGCAGCCGCTATTCACACCCATTGATAGTGCTGGCCCCGCTCACACCCACTGCTGGCTTTGGCCCCAATCACTCCATGCCATCAGTGGGTGAGAGTGGGGCTGGCATCGTCGGCACGTGGGGGCAGCAGTGGTGGGAGCAGGGCTGCAGGTAGAGAGGGGACTGGGGGCTGTGGTGGGAGGGGCTGGGCAGGGGTACAGAGGATGGGCTGAGATCCGCCCCTGCGCCGACCACAGCCTCGAGGCCCACAGTTCCTTTCAAGGTGCATGAATTCATGCCCTGGGCCTCTAGTCTATAATGTAGGGTTTGTCTCTAAAAAATGGACTAAAGTCTGTATAATGTGTCAAGTTCACTTGTAAAGAATGAGACACAATTTGACAAGAATACAAATTACATTAGCTCTAAAGTATAAAGCATTCTATGAGTCTGGCTGGCACTCTTGGCTTCTCAAACATTTTTTTTTCAAATCCTGTTTCAAAGTCACCCCTAAATTCAGCTGACATCCCTCCTCCAGAATGCAGATAGAAAGGAATCCAGAATCAGATGTCTGATGAGAGCTTAGTACATCCATTTCATGTCTGACTACAGGAAAGTTGGAAAGTCCTTCTTCAGAGGTGCTGGGAGCTAAATCTTCCACATCGCTGAAGGCCAGGGGTTTGAATTACTCTAATAGTGATGGGTGGGATGGCAGAGCAAGGCTTGTTGGTGAGATAATGGACAGTGCCCAGAGCAGAGAAAAACTGATTTCAGTTGCCGCTGAAAAGCTAGCAGTGGAAGCACTGTTTGAGAGGCATGGTACAAAACAATTAGAGGACACTATTTCCTAATTTGAATATCAAGTAAAGTTTTAAAAGTCTAGAAAAATATAGGAGGAGATAGGAAAAAAGAGTATAAATTATAGACCTCATTTCTAATCTCAAGTGGCCTAATCCTCTTCTACTCTGGAAAACTAAGAAACTCAACCTTTTCCTGACAACGGAATGGATCCTTTACAAGGACCCAACTTATTTGTGTGTGCGTGTGTGTGAATGTGTGTGTAAACACATGACTGTGAAAATGTGGGTACAATTTTGTGCACATGTGTATGTATGTGTGTATGTGTATATGTGATTGTGTGTGAGAAGTATGTGAGTATGTGTGTGGTGGTGAACAGAGCTCAGATGAAAAAAGGGCTGGCTTTCCTTACCCAGTGCATGGGCCCAGTATCACAAGCAGACACATCCTAAAGTGGCTTTTTTTAAATTTATTTTTTATTTTTTTTTATTTTTTATTTTATTGCTTAAAGTATTACAAAGGGTATTACATATGTGTCCATTTTCCGCCCCTCCGCCCAGGACAGTCCCCTAGCCTCCCCTATCCCCCAGTGTCTTATGTCCATTGGTTATGCTTATATGCATGCATACAAGTCCTTTGGTTGATCTCTTACCCCACTACCTCCTGCCCCCCAACCCTCCCCGGCCTTCCCGCTGCAGTTTGACAATCTGTTTGAGGCAGCTCTGCCTCTGTATCTATTATTGTTCAAAAGTTTATAATGGTCTCTATTATCCATGAATGAGTGAGATCATGTGGTATTTTTCCTTCATTGACTCGCTTATTTCACTTAGCATAATGCTCTCCAGTTCCATCCATGCTGTTGCAAATGGTAAGAGTTCCTTCCTTTTTAGAGCAGCATAGTATTCCATCATGTAGATGTACCACAGTTTTCTAATCCATTCATCTACTGATGGGCACTTAGGCTGTTTCCAGATCTTAGCTATGGTGAATTGTGCTGCTATGAACATATGGGTGCATATATCCTTTCTGATTGGTGTTTCTGGTTTCTTGGGATATATTCCTAGAAGTGGGATCACAGGGTCAAATGGGAGTTCCATTTGAAGTTTTTTGAGGAAACTCCATACTGTCTTCCATAGTGGCTGCAACAGTCTGCATTCCCACCAGCAGTGCACAAGTGTTCCTTTTTCTCCACATCCTCTCCAGCACTTGTCGTTTGTGGATTTGTTGATGATAGCCAGTCTGACAGGTGTGAGATGATACCTCATTGTTGTTTTGATTTGCATCTCTCGGATGATTAGTGACTTTGAGCATGTTTTCATATGTCTCTTGGCTTTCTGAATGTCCTCTTTTGAAAGGTGTCTATTTAGGTCCTTTGCCCATTTTTTTATTGGATTGTTTATCTTCCTTTTGTTAAGTTGTATGAGTTCCCTATAAATTTTGGAGATTAGGCCCTTATCAGATATGACATTGGCAAATATGTTTTCCCACACAGTGGGTTTTCTCGTTGTTTTGTTCATGGTTTCTTTTGCTGTGCAGAAGCTTTTTATTTTGATGTAGTCCCATTTGTTCATTTTCTCTTTCGTTTCAAGTGCCCTAGGAGCTGTATCAGTGAAGAAATTGCTTCGGCATATGTCTGAGATTTTGTTGCCTTTGGATTCTTCTAGAATTTTTATGGTTTCCTGTCGTACATTTAAGTCCTTTATCCATTTTGAGTTTATTTTTGTGTATGGTGTAAGTTGGTGGTCTAGTTTCATTTTCTTGCATATATCCGTCCAATTTTCCCAACACGATTTCTTGAAGAGACTATCTTGGCTCCATTGTATGTTCTTGCCTCCTTTGTCAAATATTAATTGAGCATATTGTTTCGGGCCTATTTCTGGGCTCTCTATTCTATTCCATTGATCTATATGCCTATTCTTGTGCCAGTACCAGGCAGTTTTGAGAACAGTGGCTTTGTAATACATCTTGATATCTGGTATTGAGATCCCACCTACTTTGTTCTTTTTCAGGATTGCTGCAGCTATTCGGGGTCTTTTTTTATTCCAGATGAATTTTTGGAGAGTTCATTCTAGATCTCTGAAGTATGCCGTTGGTATTTTAATGGGAAGTGCATTGAATTTATAGATTGCTTTGGGTAGTATGGACATTTTAATGATGTTGATTCTACCAATCCATGAACACGGTATGTTCTTCCATCTGTTTATGTCTTCCTCTATATCTTTTTTCCACGTCCTGTAGTTTTCTGAGTAGAGGTCTTTTACCTCTTTAGTTAAGTTTATTCCTAGGTAGCTTAATTTTTTTGGTGCGATGGTAAACGGGGTTGTTTTTATAATCTCTCTTTCTGAAAGTTCACTATTGGTGTATAGAAATGCCTCAGATTTCTTGGGGTTAATTTTGTATCCTGCTACATTGCCAAATTCATGTATTAAGTCTAGTAGCTTTTTGATGGAGCCTCTAGGGTTTTGTATGTATAATATCATGTCGTCTGCAAATAAGGACAGTTTTACTTCCTCTTTTCCAATTTGGATGCCTTTTATTTCTTCTTCTTGCCGAATTGCAATGGCTAACACTTCCAGTACTATGTTGAACAGGAGTGGTGAGAGGGGGCATCCCTGTCTTGTTCCTGTTCTTAGGGGAAATGGTGTTAGTTTTTGTCCATTGAGTATGATGCTGGCTGTGGGCCTGTCATATATGGCTTTTATTATGTTGAGGTATGATCCTTCTACTCCCGCCTCACTGAGAGTTTTTATCAAAAATGGGTGTTGAATTTTGTCAAATGCTTTTTCTGCATCAATTGATATGACCATGTGGTTTTTTTCTTTCAATTTGTTTATGTGATGTATCACGTTTATTGATTTGCGGATATTGTACCATCCTTGCATCCCTGGGATAAATCCTACTTGGTCATGGTGTATGATCTTTCTGATGTACTGCTGGATCCGATTTGCTAAGATTTTGTTGAGGATTTTGGCATCTATGTTCATGAGGGATATTGCCCTGTAATTCTCTTTCACTGTGTTGTCTTTACCTGGTTTTGGTATTAGGGTGATGCTGGCTTCATAGAATGAGCTTGGAAGTGTTCCTTCCTCTTGAATTTTTTGTAGTAGTCCTTTTACTTATTTCCTTCATATCTTGGTCTTGATATGAAAAAGGAAAACATTCACTCTTTACCAATGTCTGATGTTAGCTGTAGGCTTTACATAAGTTCACTTTGCCAAACTGAGAAAATTAGCTTTAATTATGAGTTTTCTAAGAGGTTTTTTAAAAAAATTGTAATCAAGAATCAATATTGAACTTAATCAAATGCTATTTTTGTGACAACGGTGTTAATCATGTGGTTTTTTCTTCTTAAGTTTCTTAGTATAGTAAGTTTTCAAGTCTTAAAACTGCTTTGCATTCCTGTGATAAAGTCCTCTTGAATATAATGCATTACTTTTTTATATATTGTTGTAATCTATTTACTAAAATTTTGTTTAGGAAATTTGCTTTTATGTTCATGAGGGATATTGATCTGTAATGTTCTTTTCTTGTAATATATTTGTCTTGATTTGATATCAGAGGGACACTGGCCTCATAGCATATATTAGGAAGCACTTCTTTGTTTTTAACTTTCTAGAAAAAATTGTGTAAAACTGGAATTATTTATTCTTAAATATTTAGTAACTATCTGAAGTTTTCTTTATGGGAAAGTTTTTAACTATAAAATCAAATTCTTTAAAATAAAAGATTATTCCAGTTATCTATTTCTTCTTGAATGAGCTTTTGTCTTTCCAAGAAATTTATTTCTGTTAAGTCATTGATTTATAGGTATAAATCTATTCATAGTATCAATCTATTCAAATATATATATATATATATATATGTATATATATATGATATCCCAAAAAATGTATACACATTTTTTTTCTGATAGCTCAATTGATGTTCCTTTCTTTTCAGATTTAACCCATTGGAATGAATAATTATTCAAAGTGTGTATACATTTCTGGGATACCATGTATTTATAATATTCCTTTATCTTTCTAATATCTATAGAACCTACAGTGACATCATCTGTTTCATTTTGACATTAGTAATTTGTATATTCTCTTTCTCCCCAATCAGTCTAACTAGAGTTTAATTTATTTCATTAACTACATCAAAGAAGAAACTTTATAAAAAAGAAAAATTTTAGGAGAGTTTTCTGTTTACCACGAAATTGAGAGAAAGGTACAGAGATTTCCTATATACACTGTCTCCACACATGTATAACTTTACCCATTATCAACATCACTCACCAGAATGGTACGTTTTCAATGCATTCAAATCATGAAAAGTTCATAGTTTACCTTAGGTTTCATTCTTGTTATTGTACACACTATGGGTCTGGACAAAGTTATAATAACAGATTCCCATAATTATATTATAGTACAGAATATTTTTACTGCCTGAAAAAATACTCTGTGTTCCACCTATTTCTCCCCCACCAAACCCGAGAAATCACTGATCTTTATACTGTCTCTATAGTTTTGCCTTTTCCAGAATGCAATATAGTTGTAATCACACATTATGTAGTCTTTCCAGATTGCCTTCTTTTACTTAGTAAAATGAATTTTTTCTCCATGTCTTCTAGTGGTTTGATAGTTCATTTCTTTTTAGTGCTTAATAGTAATACATTATCCGGATGTACCATGGTTTATTTATCTTTTTACCTACTTGAAGGGCATCTTGTTTGTTTCCAAGTTTGGGGAATTATGAATAATGCTGTTATAACATCTTTGTGTAGTCACAAGTATTCAATTCCTTTGAGTAAATACCAAAAGTACAATTGCCAGATTGTATGATAAGAGTATGTTTAGTTTTATAAGAAATTGCCAAACTGTCTTTCAAAGTGGCTGTACCATTTTCTACCAACGATGTATGAGAGTTCTTAATGTTCCACATCCTTAACAACATTAGGTGTTGTCAGTGTTCTGAATTTTGGCCATTCTAATAGGTGTGTGGTGTTTTGGCACTGTTTAAATTTACATTACTTGATGACAAATAATGTGGAACAGCTTTGATTTCATTAGTTTTCTGTTCTATTATTTTATGTTCTGTTCTTTATTATTTCATTTCTTCTTTAGATTTTAGTTTTTGTTGTTTTCCTAGGTGTTTAAGGTGGAAGTTGAGTTCATTGATTCAAGACTATCCTAACTCAGGTATTTAATGCTGAAAATTTCTGCTAAAGTACTGTTTTCACAATATCTCATAAATTTTAATTATACTTTCTTACTTCACTATTTTTGAACATTTAAATCCTTTAAACATTTTAGAGTGTAATGATATCTTGCATTTGTCTACCACTTTACCATTTCCAGGATTAAAACATATTTTACCTAGTTTTATTCTCATAATAAGTTAAAACAAGTCCGCACTATGTCCCTAATTGAACAGTCAGTCATTTAGCAAGTATTTGGAGGATGCCATGCTTTGTGCCAGTTACTGGGGATATGGTAGCAATAAAACAATATCCCCTCTCTCAAGGAGTTTATTTTATTTCTGCATAATAATTAAAAAGATGAGGTGTGGAGACACAAGTTAAGTAGCTTACTGAAGATTACACAACTATACATGCTAAACTCTAATCTTTCAACCACAATTTCAGGGTCTCTTTCCTTCTTATACCATAAACTACAAATATTTTTATATGTATAAAAATATCAGGGTATTAATAAAACATGTGCACACTATTAAATCAGAGTTATATAAAGACCTCTCAACAAAACTATAGAACATTGTTTTCCTGTGTTGATGTGAGGTTAAGTAAATCTCTCATAATTGATTCAATGAGACGAGATGTATTATAGAGTTAATATTGCCTGATTGGGAAGAGGAGAACTAGCCTACCGACACACTTTAATATGAGCAAATAGCTTTACTTCGGGTTTTCAGTTTCCACATTAAGAAATGACAGGAAAATGAATTTTCCCGTTATTTCTAACTTTCAGATACTAAGAATTTAAATTTTAAATATTTATTGAGCATTTACTGCAGTGCTCTATTAGGGATTCAAAATAAGACATAACATTTGTACTAAAACTATATAGCTTAAAAAGTAAGATACACATAAAATATGTTTAAGTGGCAATAAGAATGATACAGAAAATAATGATCTGGAACAACAGAGGGTGATTTTGACCCTCCTTGAGTATATTTGACAATGTTTGGAGTCACTTGCTTGTCACTACTGGGAGGTGACCTCTATTGGGTAGAGTCACCAATAGAGTAAAGGCCAGGAATGCTGCCAAACATCCTGCAGTGCATAGGACAGCCTCCTCCACAAAATTACCTGGATAAAAATATCAATAGTGTTGAGGTTGAGAAACTGCTCTAGAAATTCAAAGGAAAAATCTTTGTGGGAAGGAAAGATCAGGAAAGTTTCATCAAGGAGCTATGTTTTCCCACGAACTTTTAACATGGTTACATCTGGAGAAACAGCATAAACAAGGTTATGGAGAAGGGAATCTGGATTGTTTGTTTGGGGAACAGTGAGAAACCCAGTACAGTTGGAGTAGAAGGCTCACATATCAGATAAAGAGTTAGATTGGTGCCATATTGTGGAGAACCTCAAATGCCAGGATGAAGCCTTCTTACTTTATTTATTAGACAATGGGGAGACATTCCATGGGCATACTTTAGAGTAAGCATTGTTTTGGTCAGGGGAGCCTGGCAGTGGCCTGAGGATATATTGTAGTAGAGAGGCTGGAAGACAATCAGGAGGTTTTAACAACCAAGCTTGAGGGATTGAGTATTAATTCAAGCAGCACTTGACTTAACCATGATGCTTGTACCACACACCCTTTTCTAAAGGCAACTATGGGTTAGGGTAAAGCCATTCAGCAGCGGTAACACTAACTCATGTTTTCACACAAGTGCATAAACAATGAGTTATAATTTATAAGTAATGTGGGTTTTTTAGACCATGTAATTTTGCTCATGTGTTTATATCGAGTTTGATAATGTTTAAAAATTGTGATTTTATTTCACAAACTGAAGCAATGAGAAACTCTCATTTGAAGACATTAGCTTTTATCACTTTAATTTTGGTGTTTTTTATTTTTTATTTTTTTCTGTCCCTGGTCCCTGTGTCCCTTCTTGAATACTGTTCCTTAAATGCTGGGTTCCATGATTCACAATGTACAAACACACTGCTTTGTAAGTTGGCTGTCATGTTTGGTTCCACTTGCCTAGGCAAAAATAAACAACCACCAAGAAGTTCACATTATTCAGACTGAATAACCCTCATAGGTTATTAATACATTTAAACTTATATTTGGGCAAGAAAATTATTTGAGTCTGGAAGAAGCTTTCTTGTGATCATCAGTGCAAAAGTAAGTTGTAATCACTTTGTTCTACCCTGTTTGTAGCAGGACCTAAATAAATATCAAAGGTGTGAATGAAGAAATGAATGGATGAAAGATAGCCAATATAGCATGTCAAAGATCCTGTAATTTAATTCTGGCTTTGCCAATCATAGGATTTTATTTTATTATTTTTTAATTGTTTTATTGCTTAAAGTATTACAAAGAGTATTATATATGTCTCCTTTTCAATCATCAGATTTTAGAAAAAAGTAGAATTTTTTAAAATGGAAAGAAAAAGTAAATGTTCTTTTTTTTCTGTCTCTATTAGAAAAGAACTTCTAGGAAATTTCAGTTTTAATCAGCTGTATCTAAACACTGTCTGTTTTAGTGGTATTCATGGTTGGCATAGATATGTTTAAATCATAAAGAAAGAAATTATAATAACTGACAGTATTTTGAATTAAGATTTTCTTTCATGGTAAATGTACCTTTTGGCAAATTAGGTAAACTGTGAATTTACTTTTCTATGAAAAAAATGATTTATGTAAGTAAATAGGCTGCACTTAATCTACAAGTAAAATTGCCACCCTGTGGTCACAGTGCTAAGAACAAGATCCAATCCAGTAGATCATTCTACTCATGAGAACACAGTTTTAATCTGTGATAGGTGTTTTACTAAAGAGTGAGAAAACAACTTTTCACCAATGTCCTGAGGAAAGATAAGGGAGAAGATACACTGTCAATGTAGGTGCACATTAAAACATAGCCATTAGAGATAGCTCATTTGGCAATGCCACTCAGAGGAGTCACTTATTTGGTTTCAGTGTGCATAGACTGTTCTAAATTACTTCATACAAGAGATAAGCTAAATGGGAAGATAGTTTCCTTTGAAACTGGAAGTACTGGAGGTGAACACACACTCAGAATGCACTTGTCTGTGATCACTCAGAACAGCAGCATTGCAGCTGCCTAGGATTTGACTGTCTATCATTGGTGCAAAGATTTCCTTAGGTTATTACTACAGGTCACTAAGAAGGCTGGAACTGCCCATGGGTATGATGATACTATTACCTTTGAACACATAAAACTATTTTTAGGGCAGCTTCTTGGTAAAGATTGCCTTCCTCCAATCCAACAATATCAAAAGCTTGCTTTCTAGGGACTGTTAGCTTGACCTGCCTCAGACCATTCATTGCCCATTAACCGGCCACCACAGGCCTAGACTTGAGGGACTGACATCTTATTTTAAAGACTCTGTTGTATATTTCTCATTAGCTACCTCAAAATTTCTACAATGTAGGGAATTACTATATCAAAATAATGGCGTTTACAATTGTCTAAGACATCTGTTTTGAACTAGGGTTCCCCACTATAGGGAAGCACAGGAGACGTGGTTGGAAAGTCTATAGGGAAGAAATTCTGAAAAGGGAAGTTGGCTGAAGGTGGCCTGCCCCTGTTTATTGGAATTCCAACTTAGGGGAGTTGGCTGAAGGCAACTGTCCCTAATTGTTCCTTGACCTTTCCAAATAAGTCTGTGCACATGCAGACCCTTAGGTATTTACCATAATTTTTATGCTTAATCTTTAGGTGTCCTTGCTTAAAGGACACTGAAGACATGTGTGTCCCCCCAAGATTACTTACTCTACTGTTTGTATCTAAAAGATAAACTTTATCTCAAACTGCTGCTACAATAAAAGCCTGAAGAGGCAGGCGATCAAGGCTGTCTGGTTCCTTTAGCCAGGCAGTCCCTTAGCCCTCTCTTTCACAGCAATCCTGTGTCAGAGTAATCATTCCTCCTTTGCTCAGGGTCTGCTGGTCATCCCTGGCACAGCATACTAGACCTGATTTAAGAGGCACAGTTGTGACTGGACCTCAGCGGAGACTCTTCAGGATGGTTTGATCATTCCTGAGCTGGAATGTAAAGCTAAAATGAAGGTACTTCCACTTTTGAATCCTCCTATGATGACTGCTTCTCTTAGACACACAGAGGCTCAAAGTTTTCACAAGTGGAAAAAACTGTTCCTATTTAAAAAATGAATTCTGCTGTTCCTACATCATATAGGAATGTGATAATTAATCATGGGGATATGTGACTTTTTTGTTTAAGATATTTCATTGACAGGACTTTAGGTTATATAAAAATAGGCCTTAGAACTTAATCTGGAGTGAAGAATAAAGTAAATATGAAAATAAATTATGCTTTGTGATTAAGTTAGAGGAAGTTGGGGATCTGGAAGGGGTGATAGGTTGAAGGGGCCTAGATGTGGGTAACAGAGATTTTTTAGGATAGAACGTGACAGTGCGACTAGCAAATTTTACTAGATAAAGGCTTAGAAGACAAGGGACTACTGAGAAATTCCCTGTGGTGATGATAACTAAAGGACTTTGAAAGAAAAATATTTAATTATTTATGTTAAAGTTATTTTTTATTTGGTCCCATGCCATTATCTCCCAAAATTATTCCTATGACTTTAGTAAAAAATAAAAACCATATCCTTGAGTACTGGTACTCTTGGAAATTCAAGAAGCTCTGTCTTCTTTTGGATATGTAGAGGAGACAGCAGCTGTGGTGTGCAAGATGGTGGGATAGGAGATTCAGACCTAAACCTGGCCTAAAAATTTGGAGCTAGTCAATAGTCTAAGGAATATTATGGAGATGTTGTATTTTCCACTGTAGTGTGCTCATGGGGGCTCTTATAATTTATTATTTTTATTATTTTTTAAAATACTTTATTTTTTTTCAGAGCAGTTTTAGGTTTAGAGCAAGGTAGGTACAGAGATTTCTCATTTGCTCCCGACCCCAAACATGCATAGCTTCCCCCATTATCAGCATCACTCACCAGAATGGGATTTTTTTTTTTTAACCAAACACGAACTTATGTTGACACATCACAATCACTCCCAAATCCATAGTTTACATTAAGTTCGCTTTTGGTGTGGTAGATTCTACGGGTTTAGACAAAGGTATAATGCCATATATCCATCATTACAATTTCCTACATAGTATTTTCACTGCCCTAAAAATCCTTTGTGCTCTGCCTATTCATCTTTTCCCCAACCACATCTGGGTTCTTGTTATTTTGTGTAGATATTAAAGCAAAGGAAGACTGGAAGATTTGGGGAAACTTGCTTATAGTAACACCCAAGAAGAGAGAGGAAAAGAGAAAAAGTGAAGGAACAGAACCCCCAATTCACAGCATTTTGGTCTTTTACCTTCTCAGATGTGTATAAGTTATCTAACCTTTCATACTGGTTAAATCAGGTTAAAATGAAGCCTTGAGAGAAAAAAGTAGTTAAACAAACAAACAAACAAACAAACAAAAACCAGCAAGCATCTGAAGACAGTGATTCCAGTAAAAGCAGGATGGGTCTATACATTTGATCCCTATTGAAGAGGTTGTGTAACAATTCAGGCTTTTATTTTGCACCATCTGGCCAAGTTGCACATTCTCCTCCAAGCCCCAGGACCTTTCTCAATCTTCTAGTTTTAATGTCCTCTAGGGACGTCCCTGAGTGGAATCCAGTGACAAAAATGATGTACTTGACATTTTTCTGAAAATAGAGAGGAGGGCTAAGAGATGCAATCACACACAGTAGATCATCAGCTAGGGTTCAGAGGGAGGGGACGTCCTTACAGGAGTAGGAATACAGAAGATAATCTGGACAAGTGTGCTACATACAGCTCTAAGGGCTTGTGCATGCGAAGCTGGGGTGGACTCTGGGAGCAGTTATTGGTTCATATAAGTTAATGGTAAGAAATTGAGGTCCTACTCTGCATGGTCCCCTCAGATTCTGTGATGCTCTTTTGTCATGTGTGGGGCACTGGGAGTTTCTTCAAGGTTGCTTGTGCCCACCTGTGACATCTACCCACAGGCAACACTGTTGAGTTCATGAGGTTTTGCAGGTGCCTGTAGGGATTGTGCCCTGAAGAATTGCAGATGTTGCCTCACTCTTCTTGCCCCACATGCATTCTTAGTCTGGGTGAGTCATTTTCCCATTCTGCTTCTTCAAAGCTACTGTGTTGATGTTTGTGAACTCTCTAAGTTCTCCATTGGGTTTTGGCTTTTGAAATTTCAAAATAGGACCTTTAAGCTACACCATGGTCTGCCTCCCCTGAACCAAAGAATCACAGAGGCTGCCCGCTGTCTTCTTTAAAAGGAGGGAAGAGGAAGGGGATATATATTGAGCAAAAATGTTAATATCTCAACTAATTTGACTTGATTAATAATTAAAGAGCAATACAAAGCCTCAGAGAGTGGACTTTTCTTAGTAGACGTGCGTTGTTTTATATGCGCATTTCAACACTGCCTTATTGTAAATGTGAGGAAGGCCACTTGAAGGATTTGAGAAAAGCACAAATTGTCAGCCTCTTCTGGAGGGGCTGGAGGGTGTCAATCTTCTTTACTTTTCAAATTAACAGAAAATTAAGAGTATTCTTTTCAGAGAGGAACTGAATGAGCATGCCAGATGGGGGTGGGTGGCCTAAGAAACCTGCTGCTGTTGGTGTTGGGTAAAGAACAAGGGCTGCACAGCCAGAGAAAGACAAGTATCACATGATCTCACTCACATGTGGAATCTAATGAATAAAATAAACTGATGAACAACATAGATCCAGAAGTATGGAACAGACTGATGAATTTCAGAGGGAGGCGTGGGTGGGGAATGATTAACTGGGGATCTTATATACATACTAGTGAACCAATGCACGGATTCGTGTACATTGAAAGGAAATTAATTAGAAGGTGGCCAGTGGGGCTGGGACTAGGCAAGACAGGCCAGACATGCCCTGGAACCAACCTCCCGCAGTCCCTCCCTGGTTGGCCATACCTAGGGTGGCGCCGTGGCTCAAAGGGTGTCTGTGGAGTGAGTGGGGTCCCTCTGGCAGGTGGGGTCCCTCGGCCTGGCCTGTAGGGATCGGGCCGAAACTGGCTCTCCTACATCCCCTGAGGGGTGCCAGAGTGCGAGAAGGCACTCTGCATAGTTGCTGTCGTACAGGAATGCAAATGCAAGTGTATAATAAACCAGATTCGGGGCCCACAGTGCCCCAGCAACAACATAACCCACAGCTGAAGGTGGAATCGCATGGCTCTGTGACTAGTTACTAAGCTTCTGTGGCACACACAAAAATATATTTTTTTGCCTATCTGACAAAAAAAAATAGGTATAATTTTGATTCATTCAATACTGCATGGCTATTGCGTTGGCTGTTGTCATTTTTTTATTTGATAATCCAAGGGCAAAGAGGTCAGTGTCCCTAACTAAATAGTCAGGTATTACATATTTTGAAAATTCTGTGGCGCACCGGTTGAAAATCCCTCCTCTAAAGTGTGGGTTCTGAACATGAGCTTTCTGTGAGTGCCCGGAGAGAACTTGCAACATTTTGTGTGTGTTTGGTTTTCCTTAGAATGTGCTAAGTGAATGTTTGAGTTTTTGGATGGAGGTTGGTGGAGAGTTGCCAAAGCCGTGGTGACTTGCCAAAGGGTAAAGGAGTTCTTCTCAGGACTTGGTTTTTCCACCGGTGTAGCTACTCAGACACTAGGCAGGGAAATCCGACATTAGGGGAGGCATGGAAGTGGCCCAGGACCCAGAGGTGACCAGCACACAGGCTCCGTGTGAATACTCTTCACATCAGGCTCTGGCACCAGGGGCAGACAGAGTTGGTGAGGACAGGAACCAAGGGTCTGTACGCCAAACCAGTTTGTGGTTAAACCAAATTTACGTGATGCTTAAAAAATGTGCACTGTACAAAGGACTGTTTCCATGATTTTGTTACCATGTTGTTGTTGCTTTTTCAATTTTGTTTTTCCTTTAGTATTTTGGAGAGCCCATTTTGAAAATTCCAGTGTATCTCAGCTGAGCTGTGGGATAAGGAATTTCTTCCTCTGCTGTCCCCAATACACACACACCTAACCTTGGGGAACAGAGGGGTCAGTATGAGGGTCACAGCTGCCCAGGAGACACGTGGTAGGAAGATATGGCAGAGCTAAGAGCATACCTGGTGTTTCTGAACTAAAGACAGGGTGTGCTCAATGTTGAACATGTGGTCGTTAAACTGAACACTGTAGAATGCCCTGGTAGGGAGAAATTGCTGAGGTCAGGTTTGCAGGGAAAAATTTCATGAAATAGTTTTCATTTGAACTAGACCTCTGTGTAAGGACTCAGAGAAACGCACTTAGGTAAGAGCATGCTTTACCTTTACATGTTAGTTTCAACATTCTATTCACTGAACGCAGCGTGTTCCAGGAGCAGCCTTCGAAAGGCATGGTTTTTCACATTCTGGATTCTCAGGCTTGTCTGTGTGTGAACGAGGAAGGCAGGCAAGTTACTTTAAAAGTAAGTTGATAGTGGATTAAATGAAGATATATGGAATGTTCTACAGAAATTCATTTTTAGGAAATCTAGAAACATGGAAGAATCATGGTTCTAATATCTCCTTATATTAGTTATCAGATGGAAAATAAATACTAACAGCAACAAATTACTGTGCTTTAGCCTATGGCTAAGAGGACTCTAATTTTGCCTTTCATAGATTTATGTGTGGAGCACAAGGTAAGAAAATCATTTGATTAGTTTATTCATATGTGTATTAATGCAGGATTTCTATTGAGAAATTGATACTGAACTAGTGATAGAAAATTTTGAGATGACTTGTTTAGGGAGAGGAACTTTCACTTCAGAAAGACAAGCTTCTAGATCTTGTTAGATACTAACCAGCACTATGGCCTCGGGCTACATACCTAATCTCTTTCTGTATTTGCTCCTTTTGAGAGTTGGTGTATGCCTGGGTTCCTGGTCTTGTCCCTTTCTGAAAATGCTCAGTCTGCTAAGCATTTCTAAGTGCCATTTTCGTTCTGAAGATGGCTAACAGAGAGTTGTTTATGATGATTTTATAACTTCATGTAACTTGCTGGGTAAAACCCTAACCCATCTATGTCAAGGTATCTGGGACCAGAATTTGGAAATAATGAAATTGAGAAAGTTTGTTACTTATACCGAGCGGGCTGGGGTCTTCTTCCCGCGTCCGGCACGGTGAAGGAGACTTGAACCAGTTCCTGCAATCTAGGAGGCGCTTTCTGGATGAAGAAATAATGAGAGACAGACATAAAAGATTAAAAGCTTGGGCTGGGTGTGGTGCCTGCCCTCCAGAGGAACAGGCAGAGAGAGCCTACCCCTGGAGGGACAGAGCACACAGAGAGCCAGCTCCGAAAGCTGCTTTATTATATTCTTGAATTACAGGAAGTTACATCACACCTGGGAGGGCCTTTGACATCATGAGATCCATCCCCTTAACACTGGGCGGGAGAGTCAGACTGGGTGGCGTCCAGTCTTTGACTGGTCCCGCCTTCAGGGCGGGGCTTTTGCCCTCACACAGAGTCCAGATGACATAAGTTAAGCCAAGTGTATTCTACCGGCCCTTAACAGTTACTAATAAAATTTCTGAGTACAATTAAGAAGGGGCGCCACTGACTTCTTTGCTGGAAATCCTAGAAAATTACAGGAAATAGACATTTGTTGTCAAAATATCATTTACACCCCAACAGTGCTTAGTTTTCAGACCCAGAGTCCATTTATTCTGCAGCAGTTTATTTTTCCATTTTCTCAAAAGATTCTATAATTTTCTCAAATCTGGAAATGATATAGGTTATAGCCCCTAAAGATCTCCATTCCCCTTTTCATTTTAAGGTTTTTACAACAATCACTTGATGCAAGGACTGAGCTACAAATCGCAGAACACCGTAGGTGTGGCTTGTGCTGTCCATAGGTCTTGTTCTCTTGGCGACATGTTCTGCAGTCCCTTCTTTGATTATGGACCTGGGACAGTCAGGCTGATACGAGAGTATTGCCTGCTCTATCCCTCCCTAAGGTGAGTTCCACCTTTGGCCTCTTTGGATAAAGAGCACTTTCAGTACTAATTATATAGAATATGTATTGTATTAGTTTATACATATAGTATTTATATATTACTATTCCTAACACTTCTTTGGTTCCAGTTCCCAGAATATTTTAGGTCTTCTGTGTGCAGTCAATTTGTAGAGCTTAGTGACAGACCCAGGCACAATATGTATAGTAAAGAATTTGGCTTTCCTCAAAGAGAGGTGATTCTTTTTTTTCTTCTTATGGGAGGTAACTTCTAAATCTTTGGAATTTACCAAGTAGTCAGAGTGCCTTTGCTATTCCTAGTGGGGCAATTAGAACATACCTGATAGGTTATGCTAATGAGGTGACCTAGAGGGTGATGCAAGTCATATCAATAGTCTGGCCACACTGGAAAGATCATTTAAGGTATTGGCTTTGGGTCATGCAGTATTAGTTAACCTAGAGACTAAGTTCAACCACGTGGGAAATCAATAAATCAACATGCTTAGGTAATGAAGCCTCAGTAAATGTTTCACTTCTTGGGAACTTACGCACAGGTGACCCAAGCGCCTCACTTGGATATACCAATACAGACGTCAAAGGGTACTTACTATTAATTAATATGGCCGAGCTTAACCAAAAACTAAAAAGAGAGAAGACATAGGGAACAAACATTGCAAGAAATCACACAGGTTTATTTACCAGAGAGCGGATGGGTTTCAGTCCTTGGCAGGCCACCCGGAGACACTCGCTGACAGAGACGCACGGAGGTCGTCCAATACGCCGCGGCAAGGCGCTCGGTCTCTTGACTCGAAGAGAGGCCTCTAACAGTCTGGGCTCAAAGGCAGAGCAGGAACGGCAGTTTCCAAGGGGGAAGGAGAACGTCTTGTCTGTGGAGGGCAGCCAGGCGTCTGAACCGCAGCAGATTTGCTCTCCTTAAATCCTTGAAGCTGGGCGTCTTCAGTGTCTCCTATCCGGGGCCATACACGGGTGCCGCCCTGTTACCTAGCTATACACTCAGGCGGGAAAGTTGTGTACATGTCCAAAGCTTATCAATCACGCACACACATCTTATTCTGGAGTTGTTTACAAGTTTTGGTCTAAGAATAAAATGGGGTCTACTTATGCTAACTAAACTTAGTACTTATAACAGGCTTCTTCGGTGTCTCATATCAGTGTGCTCCGGTAGCCTTCTGGGCTTATCGGGATACACACGCAGGGGGGTTACAAGGTACTTATCAGGAGTTAACATGCAGGGAGTTGTTGATCAGGAGTTACAAGTTATTTGTCAGGAGTTAACGTGCAGGGCGTTACAAGTTACTTATCAGGGTGTCTCTCACACACACACACAGATTAAGTTCCTCTTCTAAGTAAAGTTTAAAATTCACTCTAATAAAAAATGAAATTTGATTATGCTATCTTATACTAACTAAACTTACTACTATAACAGTAAACCTCTAGATATTGAAGATAAGTAAGCTCTCAGGGTTGGCAGTACTCTGGTATTGCTACATGTCAAAGACAAGAAGAGGGTAACTGCCCTGAGGACAATGGAAACTTGATATCTGGAATTCTCCCAGACATTGCCCTGTGCATCTCTTCCTTTGGCTACTTTTGATTTGTATCCTTTTCTTGTAATAAATGTAACCATAATGGACTCATTAAATTTTGTGAGTATTTCTAGTGAATTACTGTACCTGGGGGTACTCTTGGAAAACTCCTGAACTTGCAGTTGGTGTCAGAAGTGAGAGTTTTCATATGTGGACTCTTCCTCCTGACTTTGTAGTTGAACTCTGTTAAAAAACAAACAAACAAACAAAAAACACAAAAAACTTAACTGGGTAAACTTGAGGATCTAATTGGGTTTAGAATTGGGCAGCATCCCACAAAGCAACTGAAAGGGTGCTTGGAGGGGTTATACAAAATTGTACGTTTTTGTAGGAGAAAGGGTGGGGAATGGGAACAATTAACAAAAGAAAAGAAAGGATTATTTTTGGACCAGGACATCTTTTTCTTTGGGGGGAAAAGAAGGGAAAGGTTTTTGTCATGCAGATTGCCTCTTCTTTCTATGGGGCATAAGGAAGACTCCCAGAACAGATATCTTACTGGTGTTTGAGCAGAAAATTCCAGACTGGTTGATTAAGATTATGTTTCTGGGTGAAATAGAATCTGCAATTAGATCAAGTCTAATTAAATCTAGGTTTGCTATCATGGGTTTTTAGCACAAGTGACACCATTTTGAGCCTGTGGTTTTCTCTTTAATGCTACTAACTCTTTGCAGGTTGGGCTCAGGCATCTTGGGAAGACTTGGTGCTGAGCACACACATTTTGCCCAAAGGAGGACAGTCTTTTCTCAGATGTTAGCTGAATCCTAAGCCTTTGGTTTTCTGGGATGAATCATCTGCAACCTACTCCCACTTCGGTTTCAGGGAAGTTGTTTTGAGGAGTATATTAAGTTGTATTTCACTACATATGGTTTATTTTAAATCATAATTATACACATTAAAGTACAATTATTTTGCCCTACATGTTATTTAAATATTAAACAAGCATTAAGATGGATGCCATGTCTTCTGTGCTTTACCCTTCCTGTAAAATGGTGATATAATAATAAATATATATTTGGTTTTCATCTCTGGCTTCTGGCCAGAGCTCCTAAAACCCTTGTAATTTCCTAAGTGATAAGAGCGACAGGAGCATCTTCTGTTACAATGTTGTTGTGTTTTGTCCCTGGCCCTGAGACAACTCTACAGTAAAAGAATGTGAAAGGAGCGTCTTCGTTTATCCACAGCCACCCCTTTCAACTACATCTGAGTTTTGTAAATGAGGTGACTTTTGGAAAGGACCTAAGCATGGGGGCTGGCTGCCATGGGAGTCAACCAGGTGATCAGATGGTTGGAACTTCCAGCCCACTCTCACAACCTCAGGGAGGTGGAGACTAAGTTCCATCACCAATGGTCAATGGCCTACTCAATCATGTCTTCAAATGAAACCTCCATAAAACCTCTAAAGGAGGGGTTTCAAAGACCTTCTGGATTGGTGAACACATGGAGGTATTGGGGGCTGGTGTGCCCATAGAGGGCATGAAAGCTTGGTGCTCCTTCTGCATACCTTGTTCTATGCATTTCTTCCATTTGACTGTTCCTAAATTGTATTCTTTATAATAAACCAGTTATAGTAAGTAAAGAATTCTTCTGAATTCTGTGAGCCATTCTAGCAAATTATTGATGGAAGAGGGGACTTGGGGAGGCTAGGTCACAACTTGGGGCTTGTCATTGGCATCAGAAAAGTTGGCTGTTGGTGGAACTAAGCTCTTCAACCTACGGGATCTTGCTAACTCAGGTAGTTAATGTTAGAATTGCATCAAATTGTAAGACATCAGCTGGTGTCCAAAAAGAACCAGAGAATTGCTTGGTATGGAAAACCCACACATTAGATGTCAGAAGCTGTCTTAGTTTGCTCAAGGTGCTATAACAAAATACCACAGACTGGGGAGCTTATAAACAACCAAAACTTATTTCTCACAGTTGTTAAGGCTGGAAGTCTGAGGTCATGGCACTGACTTGTGGTGGCTGGTGAAGGCCACCTTTCAGGCTGCAGACTGTGTCCGCAGACGGTAGAAGGAAGGAGGGATCTGGCTGGAGCCTCTTTTCCAAGGGCACTGATCCTAAGCGTGAGGCTCTTCCCTCAAGACCTCCTAATCACCTCCCAAAAGCCTTACTTCCTGATACTATCCCACTGAGCATTGGGATTTAACATGTGAGTTTAGGGGGGACATAAACATTTAGACCACAGCAGAAGTGTTGTATAGAAAGACATTTAAATATATATATATATATATATATATATATATATATATATATATTTTATTGATTTTTTACAGAGAGGAAGGGAGACGGATAGAAACATTGATCAGCTGCCTCCTGCACACTCCCTACTGGGGATGTTCCCACAACCAAGGTACATGCAAGGTACAGAATCAAACCTGGGACCTTTGAGTCCACAGATCAATGCTCTATCCACTGAGCCAAACCGGTTAGGGTGAAAAACATTTTTTTTTTTAACCTCCCTAATTCACATTTGACTTTGTGGCCTATGGATAATGCCCTTTGTTAATACTCTTGAATTTTTATCAGTGAGAGAATGAGAGCCTTTCTATTATATCATTTCTCTTCCTCTCTTATCACACTAAACTAGCAGGTAAGCATTCTGGGAAGAGAAGGAAGTCAGGTCTGGGATGGAAGCCCCCACTACATGCTCCCAATCTACAGATCTAGGTTTGTCAATATCCAAGATGTCTTCTAGCACTGAAATACTGAAATTCAATATAAAAGTTCAGTAATATTAATGCCTTTAAAAATGTCTAAATTTCTGAGATAGAATGGGAACACAAAGTGATAAAATAAGGGGAACAGGATATAACTTAGGAAGAGCTGAAGTTCTCTTTGTTTGATGATGCTAAACATCACTGACTCATGCTTCTCTACATGAGTTTTCCTATCATCATAGAATTCTGTAAGAATCCCAACATTTGTGAAAAGGGGCAGGGTACTCTTCCTATCTCCCTCCTATCTTTTTCCTTCGGGGATGTTACAAGCATATCTAATAAAAGTTCTGATTATTCTCTGGGCATGATACTTGTTGACATGAGAATTCACTATTTGCAGTATGTGTAACAAACTTGGTTGGCAAGTGTTAAATAATTTTGAGCAACAAGGAAGTTTGGGACTTTTACATGAGGTGGGATCTTAGTATTTTTGCCCCATGTTTCTGTATTAAGAACACTGTCAGCTAATTTAAAAAACTAGATATAGATAGGAATATAACTTAAAGTTTTACATGAAAGTTGCATTTTGTTACATTTTTACATTTTTCTACCTTACCTTAAAAAGCATGTGGATTAGCTCTGAGAGAAAGGTACATAGAAATCACTACCTTTGCCCAATTTGACCTTAAGCCTCTGAAATTCTTCAGTCCTCAATTTATAAGAATTCATAACTTGGTTATATTTGTAACAATTAAAGTCACATGATCATTCAAGAATTATTACATATTTATAGTGTACAGATTATATGATACTTATAGTTCTAATTTAATATTGAACACAGAGTTTCCATGTTACAAATAACTATTAAAATTATGGGAATCATGTAAATTAGATTTATTTGAGCTTCAGTGGCTGCCTGAATTCCACAAGATAAACGCCAGATTATTTTTTATTGCCAGAACCCATACTTAGGGAAACCATAAAAAACTTGGAATTTCCTAAGTAACTGTCACAAAGATACAGTTAAATTTAGATTCTTCTCCACCCCAAACATGGAGATGCCTTCCTTTCCCTCCGATCCCCAGTACTCCTGCCATGCTGCTCAGACTCTATTGACTTCATATTTGACATAAAATTCTGAAAATATTATGACTATGGATTACTAGTTTATTATTAAATCAAAAGTCATTGCTAAATTTTATCATATTAGTTGTCTTTTATTGTTTGGGCTAGATTTTTAAAATTTTACCTTTTTACTTTAAATAATTTTTTATTTTTTAATTACTATTGACATACAATATTATATTAGTTTCAGGTGTACAACCCAGTTATTGGACATTATATAACTTACTAAGTGATCATCCCAATATATCTTGTACCCATCTGACATCATACATAGTCATTACAATATTATTGACTCTATTCCCTATGTTGTATTTTACATCCCTATGACTATTATGTAACAACCAACTTGTACTTCTAAATTTCTTCACCTGTTTAACCCATCCCTTCAATCCCCCTTACACTCTGGCAACTATCAAATTTTTCTCAGTATCTATGAGCTCATTTCTGTTAAGCTTGTTCATTTACTTTGTTTTATAGATTCAATTGCTGATAGATATATATTTATTGCCATTTTATTTTTTATATAGTCTATCTTCCCCCTCCCCCCTTCTTTTTAAAGAAAACCCTTTAGCATGAGTGAGGAGTGGGTGGGTGGGGTGGCAATGGGGAGATAAGGACACATATAATACCTTAATCAATAAAGAAAAAAAATAAAGAAGACCCTTTAACATTTCATGTAATAATGGTTTGGTGTTATTGAACTCCTTTAGCTTTTTCTTATCTAGGAAATTCTTATATATGGCCTTCACTTCTAAATTATTCTTTTGCTGGATAGAGCAATCTTGGTTACTTGATCCTTGCTTTTCATCGCTTTGACAATTTCTTGCCAGTACCTTCTGACCTGCAAAGTTTAGGTTGAGAAAGCAGTTGACAGTCTTATGGTAACTCCCTTATAAGTAATTAACTGCTTTTCTCTTGCAGCTTTTAAGCTTCTCTCTTTGTCTTTAACCTTTGGTATTTTAATTATGATGTATCTGGTTAGGAAAGTTTTCCATTACTATTATTATCATCATTATTATTATTATTACAAAGGATTACAATTCCTTGCTCTCTCTCTTCCCCTTCTGGCACATTGATGATGTGAATTTGTCCGAGAGTGCCTTAAACATTCCTCATTTATCTGGATATTTGAATTACTCTTTTTTCTTCTTTTATTCAGATTGGGTATTTTCTGCTTTGTTATTTTCTTAATCTCCAAATTGATCCTTTACTTCATCTACTTGATTGTTGATTCCCTGTAATGTATTCTCCATTTCAGTTAATGAATTCTTCATTTCTGACTGGTTCTTTTTTTATATATTCTAGTTCTATTTCTATGTTTCTTATACCTTTGTTGAAGTTCTCACTAAGTTCATCTCATCTTCTCCTAAGTTCATTGAGCATCCTTATAACCAGTGTTTTTTTAATTTTTTAAAAAAATATTTTTTATTGATTTTTTTTACAGAGAGGAAGGGAGAGGGATAGACAGGTAGAATCATCCATGAGAGAGAAACATGGATCAGCTGCCTCCTGCACTCCCCCTACTGGGGATGTGCCTGCAACCAAGGTACATGCCCTTGACCGGAATCAAACCTGGGACTGGGTGGAATCACCACCACCATGGAGGATCAGCTCTGCAGGGGCCCACCCCACAGAAATTTTTTATTTATCTTTTCTATCTATCATCTATCTATCTATGTATCTATCATTATCTAGCCACACAAGCACAGACATATATATCTATATACAAAGAACCAGGGTCCCTAACATCCACAACAACCAAAGGCTGGACCCAACGCCAGGCTAGGGAGCTGAGGGAGTGGGAGCTGTGGGTCCAGCTCTCACAGTGTGGCGGGGTGGGGCTGCGGAGGCTGAGGAACCTCGCGGGGCGGGCGCTCTGAGCATGGAGATTCGTGGGGTGGTGAGGCGGAGGAGCATCACGGTGCCCTGCGAGTTTGGCTGAGGCCAAGGAGCCTCGCAGGGCAGAGCTGTTAGCCTGGAGGTTCACAGGGCAGGGGTCACGAAGGTGGAGGAGTGACACTGGGCAGTGGACATGGCCCTGATTGCAGAGAGGCCTAGAGAACCCACATGATTTAATCGTGCCTGGGTCTCTAATATAAATATATATATACATATATGCATATATATATATGCCATACTAATTCTAATGTGAAGTTAAACTTGTCTGGGGATATTTCTGAAAAAATATATATGTATTATTTGCTCTTCGTTTTTTCAGATTGCTGTTCATATAGACATGTGTGACTCCTCTTCCCTGAAGATTTCCATTCTTTATCATTCTTTATTCATGTTTTTTATTTCTAGGTACTTCATTTTACATGTCAGCTTCACATAGATATTCCATACATCATTAGTAAGAAACTATAGTCAATATTCATTCTTATTTTATATTCTCTAACTTTCTGATTTATTTTTGACTCAGTTATATTCTTCAGGGTCTTTCTTCAGAGACTCTCAGATTTTTATCCTTAACTCTGTGGTAGAATCAAGTCTCTGCCTTTCCCCTCATTGCTATATTATTTCCAAACAATGGACTTTTAGGATATATAAACATTAATTTCTGGTTGACCACTTTTGCAAGGTCATATTATTTTGCTTCAATTAATATCACATTTGAATATTTGCATATCCCATAGTGTCTTTGAATTAAATAGAAAACATGTGATTAATTCCATTGGTAGCCACATCACTGCTCTAGATACCTTATTAACATATAAATGATTCAGTTGAAAATGAAATGTATTCCCTCTACATTTAAACAGAATGTGGTAAAAGCCACCTCAGTAATAATATTTCCCATGCATCTCTCTTATCCCTCTTCATCTAACATCCCCTACCCTGTATTTTTTGATACCTGTTCTTGTAAGATCCTTACTGATAAATGTTAGCTTCTACCCTGTGCTCAAAATTATATTTTTTACTTTCTTAAAAATTAAGTTTTATAATAAAATAGGTAAAAGTTTATGTAAATATTAGCCTGGCTTTTTCTTTAAGGAAACCAAATCTAATCGTAAGCAAATTGTTAATAGTGTGCATTCCAGGAAGGGTTTCAATTTTGATTTGTTGTACTGGCTGTAAAATGAAGACACTGCCCAGAACAGGGGTCTTCAAACTACGACCCGCGGGCCACATTCACATACAAATATTGTATTTGTTCCTGTTTTGTTTTTTTACTTCAAAATAAGATATGTGCAGTGTGCATAGGAATTTGTTCATAGTTTTTTTTTAAACTATAGTCCGGCCTTCCAACGGTCTGAGGGACAGTGAGCTGGCCCCCTGTTTAAAAAGTTTGAGGACCCCTGGCCCAGAAGGTCATGATTGTATTGTAGTTCTTAGGCTGGTTATGCTGTGTACTCTGGCCTGGACTTAGGGAGGGCCACCTGGAAGATTTCTTAGACAAATAACTGCTAAAGTGAACCAAAGTTAGCCAAAGAGAGTGGGAGGGAAGAGATTGATAATAAGGAGAGGACAAAGATTGCAGAGAGAAATCAAACAATAATAAGTATGTCAAAGTGATACAACTGGAAGGATTCAGTGAGGCTGGGGTGTAGAGCTAGAGGTCAGCCCAGACACATAAGCAGAGACCAGCTTTGAAGGGCCCTTTATATTAGTTAACTAGAGGCCTGGTGCACGAATTTGTGCACCAGTGGGGTCCCTCGGCCTGGCCTGAGGGATGGGGCTGAAACCGGCTCTCTAACATTTCCTGGGGGGTGCCAGAGTGCAAGAGGGTGCAGGCCAGGCCGAGGGACCCCACAGGTGCACAATCGGGGCTGGGGAGGAGCATGAGAGGTTGGCCAGCCAGGGAAGGACTGTGGGAGGGCTCCAGGGTGTGTCTGGTCCGTCTTGCTCAGTCCTGATCAGCTGGACCCCAGCAGCAAGCTAACCTACCAGTTGGAGCGTCTGCCCCCTGGTCGTCAGTGGATGTTATAATGAACGGTTGAGAGACTTTAGTATATCATTAGCATATTATGCTTTGATTGGTTGAATGAATGACCCGATGAAGGGATGACCGGACCCTTAGCATATTAGGCTTTTATTATATAGGATGGTGACATGAAACCCATCAACATACCTATGTGTTGTTAAAATAATTAAACTAGGAGGCCATTAGACTGAGGTGGCTCTAATGCCATGGGGTCTATGTAAGCAAAACAACACAAAATCTAAGCCCGTAAAATGCCTCAGGATGACAAAACCCAAAATGCTAAGGACAACCAGTCATAGTCAACGAGGCTTTAAACTATAGACAATCCAATAATTTCCTTTTTTTGCTTCCACACTTCCTCTGTATAAGTCTTTCCCATGGTTCTTGTTGGCCAAGGGCTCCTAACCACTTCCAATTTGGTGCTGCCTAATTGAAATAGATTTATGCTCAAATAAACTCTTAAAATCATTAATGTGCCTCAGTTTATCTTTTAACAGTTCCTAAAAATGAATGCTATTTTAGTCTCAATAAGATGAATGTAGTGCTGTATTTTCTCTTAATGGCTAATGACTGCCTTAATATTCTGAAAGCTCAACCAATAAATTAATCAGCCAATATAAATAATGCAATATGACTTCTTTAAAGCAAACACTAACTCTAAGGAAATGATCTTATTTTGGCATTTTTTAAAATCTCTAATGTAGCTCTGGATCATTTCCTTACTTTTAAATGACATGTAGGTTAGTTCGCAGGATGTGACTGGTGTGTAATAAAGTCTTAACTTAAATAAGATTTCCGAGTAATTCATGCCAAAGAAAAGTCTTTTAGAAATAACTTTCTTTTGATACAAGCAATGTAATTAAGGGAAAGGAATTTTCCATAAGTATTTTTATATTTTGATGTGAAACATCAATATCATGGAAACATTTATATAAAAAAAGGAAACAATTATTTAGGGAAAATTTTGGGAAATGCTTTAAGGCCCTTGGAGGAAAGCACACATTTACATTATTATAAAAGTAAGAAATTAGTCAATGTAGACAAAGTCCCTCAGGTGTTAAGCATTCTCAATTGTCTTAAACAATAATAATGATAAAGAAATAATATGAAAATAAGGCTACTGAGCATAAACATTAACAAAAATTGCTTAATAAGTAACCTCAAAAAAATTACAGGAGAGAAAAGAATCAGCCTTCACATGTATGGTGCTGCTTCAAAATCAGCTTTTATCAGATGAAAGTGAAGATATATGCAAACCTGTGAGAAATGCAGAGGAAAATAAGAAAAAAAAATGATATGAGTAAAAGAAGAGGAGAAACAGATAAGAGAAATGGCAGCTGAAACTAGAAGCAATGTTAGCTTCTGTGCAAAATATCAAGGATGAAAAAGCTGCCATGTGTGAAAGAAGGAAGAAACACTGTCCATAAAAAATACTGAATTGTGGAGACATGTAGCGAAAGAGAAAAATCATACTCACTTAAAAAATTCAGAGCATGCTTCTTTGCAACACTCAAATGTATTTGATCAGTCTAGGGATAAATCTTTTAAAAATTTCAAATACAGGAAAATATCTCGCATCTACAAAATAATCCTAACTCATTAAAAAAAAGATCAGTATGCTTGGTTTCTTTAAACACAATAAGAAACACAGTATAATATATTTTAAAAATGTTTTCATAAAACAATTAAAACAAAATCTCCACTTATCTGAAATTCAATTTATCTAAATAAACCTTTTCTAAGCTCTATCCACTCCACAACTTGTCTCAATATCAATATATCAAAATTTATTTGTCTGAATTATCCAGCTAATTTTATTGCTGTACTTCATCTGTCTCCTCATTTCTTCTGGGTATAAACAGCCTGATTTGGGTTCTCATTACTTCTTTTCTATATAACTGGCTTAATAGAAGGTCATTTAAAAATTGTATAGAGAAAGATATAATCACTTGCTCTGTCAACCATTAAAAATTAGAAATCAAGGTTTCAATAATACACTATATGTTAAACTGGAATCTAGAGCATTCACTGTTAATGAAAATTATAATAGTAATCCCCTGAGTGTTAATATAGTGCCTGAAGAATAAATTGAAGCAAAATGCAAATGTTCAGACTTTTCTACAGTCAGAGGGTTTGGACCTTTTCCGTTTTTATCTGCTCAAACCACACTGCAGTGGGCTGCCTGAATTTTCTTATCTTTAGTTTCATACCTGAATTGGATGCACTTAGTTGTTTTTTCCATTTCCAACGTGTGATTCAATTTGAGAAGTTCTTAAACATAGTCTAGGGATTGTAAAAATACTTGGAGTGGGGCCAAATTTTCATGAATTAATATACACTCTTCTCTGCTCTCAGTTACACGTGACCACCATTGACATTTGCTGTGCACCTTTTGTACCAATTGCTGATGCGCCACATGATGCTATTGGACTTTGCAAACATTTCTCCCAATTAGCTTTAAGCAAGCAGTATTCTCTCTCATTAACATATGTGGATCTTAACAAGAATGTGTGATCACATCTAGTACAATAAACAGAATATGTGCAAAATCGAATTTTCAAAGATCAGCAGCTTCTTATTGCTACACACAACTTTGCATTTGCTAGTGATTACAACTGTATATTAGCAGGAATTTTCTGTTTCAATTTCTCTGTTTATTTGTAATCTAGGAGAAAAATTCCTTTGGAGACTTAAATATTTTATCTTCATTGTTTTCTGAAACCTCCTTTTAGAAAATATTTGGAATAGTTGTTTACTAAAATGCAGTAATTCTGAAAAGATATTAAAACATGGTAGAAAGATCATTTCTATTTGTTTTGTTTGTCTAAGTGTGGGCATGGTGTGTATAAATGTTGCATGAATATTAATAAATGTTTATTCACAATAATGTTTTCATGGGCTGCAAACATTTAAAATGCTTCTATTCTAAGATGAATGCTGAGAATATGATGATATACCACCAAGTGTCCAGAGAAGACTATATAGCCTCACACAGACTTAATAGCCTTATACGGCCTTTCGCATGTTTTGTGACCTCCCATGTGTTTACTGTAATGTGTGGTGAAGTTAATGAGGACCAAATATCAGATATAGTACAAAATAAAAAAGAAAGTAATTTATGATAAATGTAAGGAATAAATATTCTAAAAAGATATTCTTAGTACATATTTGCTGGAGATGTGGTGTCCGGTTGAATTATATTAATGTGTTGTTTTTACTGGATGTTGAAACCCAAGTTTCTCCTGTTTTGATCTGCTTGGTAGTATCCTTTGGAAGAACTCGCACACCACACTCCTGCATAACCCTCCTAACATCTCACCAAAGTCCTCGGTGTGGCTTTGCAGAGTGAATAGTTATGTATATTTCAGGCAATGGAAGGCATCCAAATATGACAGGTTAAGAAGCCAATTCCTGAGAGTGTGGAGCTATGAATTACTGGAAGAGAAGAGCAATCAGATATGAAATAGAAAAATATCTTTAGATAACTTATTTTTGAAAGGAGATTGTGCTGATGCTGTGTATGATTGCGGTAAAGTTTGTAGTAGAAACTGGCGGTGTTTTACCCTGATTCCTCCCAGCTGCAAGCAAGTGCCCATGGTTCAGCTGCAGTGACTGATGGCTACTTGAGGCTCACAGTCATTTCCTTGTACAGGGAATTTCCTTTCTTTGCTTGAGATCAGCTGCAGATGAAGTTGATTTGAGATGGAGTGGGAGTCCATGCTTTCCACCATCATTGTCCTCGACCCTTGGCAGAGTCCAGCAGACGACTGACACAGAGGTCCAAAAGGCCTGGCCCCTTGGCTCAAAGGGACACAACTCTGGTAGGCTAGACATGCTCCAGAGAGCCCCATGGGGTCAGGCTTAGATGAGGACTCAACTTAAAGTGCACCTTTGCTTAGCTTCTTTCCTGGCCATGTCCTATTCCTCACTGCTGTACTGGTTTCTCCTGAGTGCACTCAGGAGACTCCCCCAATGAATCCCTTGTATGGAAATCTAATTCTAAGTTTTGCTTCAAGGCAACTGAACCTAAGACAATGTTTATTCCACTCCTCCAGGTCTAGAACCCGTATTTAACAAATGACTACTGCAGACATTGGGCATTCAAATACAAAACTGGGTAGAACATTCCTGTTCTTAAGGCACTCAAGGTCTTTTTGTGGGAGCACTTATAACAGATCATTACAAAGTGATATGTTCTCTGATAGAGGAAAGAGCAAGATCTTTTACATGAGGTGGGGTCAGAAGGCTTCACAGAAGAGGTGATAAATGAGCTGCATATTTATTAGTAAAGATGTCTTAGGCAATTGGAAGAAAAAGACCAAAAAAATTTTTCTTTTCCCCCTCAAAAAACACAAAAGCATGATGTCTTTAGGTACCCATTGTAATCTCTATGTGTTTAGAAGGTATATGGAAGGGCAATGAAGAATGAGATTGATTTAATCAGGTGTGTAGACTATGTAGGGCACCAGTAGACTTTTTCCTATAGGACATGGATGTTTGAGGAATGTCAAACATCAAAGCGACATGATCTTATTTAAAATTTAAAAAAAATATTAATGATATAAATCTAGAGAAGGAAGGTGGTGAGGTAATTAAAGGGAAGAGGGGCAGTGAGAAATACTGACAATGTAGGTAGTACATAGGCAGAGAGAATTCTTTGAGGATATGAGATATGAGAAACAGAATCTTTAGAAGAACTTGACAATTTATTAAATGTAGGGGATAAGAAAGAGTCTAGGGCAGCGGTTCTCAACCTTTGGGTCGCGACCCCTTTGGGGGTCGAACGACCCTTTCACAGGGGTAGCCTAAGACCATCGAAAAACACATATATAATTACATATTGTTTTTGTGATTAATCACTATGCTTTAATTATGTTCAATTTGTAACAATGAAAATACATCCTGCATATCAGATATTTACATTATGATTCATAACTAGCGAAATTACAGTTATGAAGTAGCAACGAAAATAATTTTATGGTTGGGGGTCACCACAACATGAGGAGCTGTATTAAAGGGTCGCGGCATTAGGAAGGTTGAGAACCACTGGTCTAGGGTAAATTTGGGGGACCTGGAGTCAAATAACGGGGTTTCTGACAGTTCCAAGAGCAATATAACTTTGATTCTAACACCAAAACTTTTTTACTTATATTGTCTTGCAAATTTGTAATGCTTCCTTACTAGACAAATTCACTGGTGGCTGGTAGATAACAGGAGGAAAGGTCTGATGATTTTTACCTTCTAAAAATCTTTAATGTCTCTCTTTCAAATTGCTACTGCTTCCCTAGTTAGCAAATTTAATTTTATCCCCACTCTTTTTATTCAACTCAACTTTTCCTGACAATTGAAAAATTTTATACATCCGTATCCTCTGGAAAACCTTGTTTCCTTATTATTTTTAAATGTATTAAGTAGTTCTTAAGAACTACAAATTATGTGTCTAATTCCTTTGCCAATAGTGCTCTGTTTAGAAAAGTTTTTTGTAAAAATGATACCCTGTCATAGGTTTCAGCATACTGTTAGTTCAAATGGTTTTGATTGAAGACACTAAAGCAGTGGTTTCTACCATAATTGTCCCAAGCTTTCTTTAAGGGCATGTAATAGAAGATCCATGTGCATTTTTATATGAAGTTTGTACAGTACTTAATAATCTATAGGGTTAAAACTGAAGTATCACAAAAATCCCTAGGAATTGGCCAGAGTAGAAGATGCGTTGAGGCATCATGGGCACAGAAAGCAAACAGGGCCTCATGGAAAATTTCAAAGACAGATGCCCTGTATTTCAGATATTAATTTGCAAATGAACTGCTTTTGAAATGGGCAAATTCAATATAGATGAGGTGATTTAACTGCTGCTCCTGAAATTTATTTATTTAATAATTGTCCCAAGGAACACTAACTAGACCAGCCGTGGGCAAACTACTGCCCGCGGGCCGGATCCGGCCCGTTTGAAATGAATAAAACTATTGAAAAAAAAAGACCGTACCCTTTTATGTAATGATGTTTACTTTGAATTTATATTAGTTCACACAAACACTCCATCCATGCTTTTGTTCCGGCCCTCTGGTCCAGTTTAAGAACCCATTGTGGCCCTCGAGTCAAAAAGTTTGCCCACCCCTGAACTAGAGGAACTGGTTTTAAAATAAAATATGTATCTAAACTGAAAGTGAAATAAGAATATGTGTGTAATCATTTTTTGTCAGAATAAAGTGAAGAGGAATGCTATTTCTAAATTATTATTTTAAGTTTGGAAGTTTATTTTTAGAATACATTCTATAATAATCTTTGATTGTTAACTATAAATTTCCATTAGGGTCAGAAAAAAATATTCAAATGATTATAGGTCAAAATTGTTTACTTATCTATAATATTTTTTTTTCTAGTGTGTCCTGAACTTATAACCTACCCATTTAACGTGGACAATAAAATTTCTATTTATATTCCTGAAATACATATAAATACTTCTGAAAATAAATAATATCTATTTAACTTTGATTCTTTACTTTGTTTTCCCATAGTACATTATCAAATAACACATCTTTAACCATTAAGTATTGATTGAATATGTACTAAATTTAAGACATTGTGTGACAATTTTATCCTTTGAGGTAGGTAAAGTTTCCTGTCATAATGTAAAAGTGTTTTTTTAAATGATGCCATTTTGGTACTTTAATTACTAAGCTTTTTATTTATACAAGCCAGTGTAGACTCTCAGACAACCCTAATTAGATTTTAATATTTTACTAATTAATAGAACAAACATATTCTCTCTAGGAATAATTTCATCTCAACATTGGTTGATGACAAACATTATCCTAAGGTATTATAGACATTTAGAATATGATTTTAAATTCTGAGACTATACAATAAGTCAATGGTAAAGAAATAGAATGTGGAAAACAAAGAGTTCAAATAATGTTTGATGTGGTGAATGATGTGGTGAATATGCTATTGGTATCCAGTGAGAAACTGATATCACAGGAAATTATTATTTAAAAAACTTTTTAAAATTAATGTTTAGAGAGAGAAAAAGGGGGAGGGAGAGAGAGAAACATCGATGAGAGAATGTGACATCAATAGGCCTCCTCCTGCAGGCCCCCACCAGGGATCATGCCTGAAACCTGGGCATGGACTCTGGCTGGGAATTGAACTGGCAACCTTTTGGTGCATGGAATGACACCCAACCAACTGAGCCACACTGGCCAGGGCCATAGGAAATTATTTTTAATCCAAACAAATAAATGTACATTTTTCCTTCTGTATTATTTTACAAGGGCATTTCAATTTTACTAAAATCAATTTTACCAAGGTACTAATGCCTTTGTCCCTGATCTGAGAACCTTTTATTGAACTTGGCCTCCCAAATACAATAAATATGGTTATGGCTGTGGTTTGTGGAGGGACAGCCAGCTTGGGCTTACCCAACCAATACTCAGTGCAATGAATGTTATGGTGCAGAAAAGGAAACATGCCAACACAAGATGAAAGAATTTCCTGTGCTTCCCTTCTCAAAGCATTCAGAATTATTGAGTTGGCCTCTGGTATACAGAAAAATCTTCATAACTGCAAAGTAATTTGTTTGGAAAGATTTTCTCCCATGTTGAAACCTATGAAAATAACGTCTATGTATTATATAAGATGAAAGTTGATATTCTATATCTCTAGGTAATATTTTCCTTACATGAGGGAAGTCTCTGGAGTCTTGATAATTAAAACTACCCCATAATCCTGGCAAAGTGGATGTAGGTTGATATTTTCCACCACATAAGTATTGCCTAAGTTTTATTGCCTGAAAAAAATGTCCTTTTTCATTAGTGAGTTTTTCTATATTACTGTGTGCCAGTTGTAACATTTATTTTTGTTTTATACAAGTTTTGATTTTTTCCTCATATAATTAAATTCAGATTTTATTGGTTAGACTTAGTTACTTGGAAATTTTTTTCCTCAAAATGATATCTGCAAATAACCTCCAAGTGGTCCTGTTTTTTGCATTGAAAAAAAAGTAAGATTTAGATGGAGAGGAAAAATGAGAAGTGAATAATGATGACAAATGAATTTCACTGTTGTCTTGCTGCTCCTGTAATTAAGAGCCCAATGTGTCTTAAAGCTCATCTCAAAAAGTACTACCTTGTTTATTTAGCATTGGAGTTCTTTCATCAACAGCCACTTTATGACCTTAATTTTATTTTTCTCCTGTTATCAGGCATCTTTCTTCCTGCTAATACTTACCTACATTTATCTATTTTCCTCTTCTGAAATTTTCACATAATCTTCCTCCTGTCTAAAGAGGCTTTTCTTCAGTTTTTTGCCTATTCAAATCTAACAGGTTCTTCAAGGCCTTGATGAAAAAGACCTCCTGTGAAGCTTTCCTAGAGAAACTGTGGCCAAGAAGGCTCTTTGTGCACCTCCATTACTTTATTCATTTATTTTTAATTTACCTTTATTGTTGAAAGAATTACAGATGTCACCCTTTTTTGCTTCATTGACCCCCTTCACTCCACTCCCACACCCTCTCCAGGCCTTTACTGCACTATTTTCTGTTCTTCAGTGTGCATATATGTGTATAAGTTCTTTGGTTAATCTCTGAAATTCATCAGTCTGCTGCAGGCTTCAATGTCTCTGGATCTATTTTTTTTGTAAGTTTATTTTGCTCATTAGATTCCACATATACTAGTAAGTGAGATCACGTGATACTTGTATTTCTCTTACTGGCTTATTTTGCTTAACATAATACTCACTAGGTCCCTCCATGCTGTCTCTAAGAGTAAGAATCCTTTTTTACAGCTGCATAGTATACTACTTTTTTATCCACTGATCTACTGATGAGCACTTGGACCCCTGTTACTCTAAATGACTTTAAGCATATATATGTGTTTATCTTTCTATCTATCTAATCTATCTATCTATCATCTATCTATCTATCTATCTATCTATCTATCTATCTATCTATCTATCTATCTATCTATCATCTATCTATATCTCCTATCTCCTGTATATCTATCATTTATCTACCTATATATCTAGCTTAAAAACAAATGCCAAGATTTTGGAGTCTAACTGTCTAGATTAGTACCTTTGAACTTTTATCTCTCAAAATGTATAGATCTAGGTTACAATATCAGTTAGTAATAAAGGGGAAATTTATGCATAAATTCAGGTTGAGATGGGTTATTTCATTCTTAGATTTCTCCCAAGCTTTAAATTCAATATTTTTTTCTTAGAAAAGCCTTCATAGAAATGATGTTTGAGTTAGCTGAGCCTTGAAGTTCAGTTGGATACCTGAAGACAGCAGAGTATTCCAAGCAGGAGAATAGCATGAGACACTTTCTGGAGTCAAGAAAGAATAAGGTGTGTTTACACAAACAATATCAGATTAATTGAATATAATCTGCAAAATTGAAAGTCATTTAGCCTGCTGGTACCTAATAGCCCTTTTATTTTATGTGTGATATCTTTGCTTCCAGCCTTTGGTTTTATGAAAAAATCAAAATATAGCAAGAATGCTATGCATAGCACATTTCACCAAAACTATTTTGAGAAATATGAGCAAGCAGAGAATTTTGGTTGGAAGACCTTGAGTATGTACATAACTCTTCTGGTTCAGTATATTAAATTCCTTCTTTAATTAGCAGCTATTTGCATACTATTTTTAGTTTTGTGCCTAATAGATTACTTAATTACACACCCACACACACACAAATACACATATACACACACACACACACGTATCTTAGGCCTACCCTAGTACAATTTTGAGAAGATTTGACATAGTGTTGATGTAAAATAATCTTCATTATTTACTATTCTTTCATTCAACAAATATTTATTTAGTGCCCACTATGCAAGATAGGCATTGAAATAAACACTTGTGATATATTCATGTACCAAACAGATAAAAAAAAATCCTTCCCTGTGGAGCTTATACTCTTGTGGTCATATGTTATGAAGGGAACATACTGCAGTGTTTAAAAGCTTGAGCTCAGAAACTGGACAGAATTGGGGTAAAATTTCAGCTCTAAGTTCAATTAGTTTGGGAGAGTTACTTTTCCTCCCAATGAATCAGATTCCTCATGTATAAGTTAGGGATAATTATAATGCCTTCATATGAGGTTTACCATGGGAATTAAATGAGATAATGCACTGAAGAGGATAATATTAATAATAATGTAGAATGTAACAGGTGCATTTTCTGTCACTGAAAATATTAGACCATTGTTAACATTATAAATATACCTTCAAAATAGCATTTTATTCAACAGAGAATAAATAAGGAAGCTTCATTGAATATACCAACCTCACAAGTTCAGTTGACATTAATAATATTGTCAACATATTAATAATATAATCCTTTTCTCCTATGAATCTGCAAAATTGGAAGAGCAACACCTTCTTCACTGCAATAGTCTGAAGGGCAGTTTTTACTCTCCAGAGTCTCAGATGATCTCTGATTCTGAAAGAGTCCAACAGTACATGAGTTTTTACACATACAGGGTATTGCTTAGTAAATGACTAGTTTAATATACCAAATGGTTTATTTCTGGTCAGAAAAATGATCTAACATGTACCTAGGGGAGAGAGTTATTTGACTAATGACACTAGTAAAAACTGACTCTGTAACTTATTTCTTATAGTGTTTTGTTTCTATTTCCATATTAGCTAATTCTTAAATCAGAGGATAATATTTATCTAAACAACTGTTCATTTGAATTTCTGGCAGTTAATGGCTTGATTCATTTATTCATTCATCCTTTTAGTCATATGTTTGCTCATTCATTCATTAGATTTTTTTCATGTTACTATATTAAAATCTATAATAAAAGCTGAAAATTGAATGAGACGTTACCTGGGGAGAGGTGTAATGAATAGAGCAACTGGAAAATAAGGCTGCAATGTTGGTATAATACAACAGGAGTGAATGGCTTACAGTGGTGGAAGGTAGCCCTCTTGGAGTCAAAGTTTGAAAGAAATGAACAATATGCATTGGCAAGAAAGTAGTCAAATATTAAAGGTTGGGTGCATAATTATTCTTCACTATTAGAATATTTTATAATAAAGTTATTTATTTCCTTTTTAAATAAAACACCCTTTAGTTAGGTAATGGGGTTTAAAGAACAGATAGCCAAAATAAAGCTTGCTCTTTAAGTATTCTCTCTAAAATTTTGAAGCTGGTAGAAAATTTTCTTTTGCTTGACATCCTTTTTATTTATTTATTTTTAAAATTGTATTCTTACCGATAGGAAACTATGTTAGGACTAAAACACATTCATATACATACACACTGAAAACCACTTTAGCAGGATGTACGATTTTCCCTCAACCCATGTGGCCTTGAAAATGAGCATGTGAGGGAAGAAATTGGTCTATAGAAAAGTGACTCTGATTCTTGGGTGGCTTATGGTTAATGTTATTGTTTTTAAAAACCACTCTTGGCTTTGTGGTACATTGACCTGTGCATGGAATCTCAAAGTAAATGTTTTCTACTCTGTGGGATACTGGGTCAAAGACGAAAGATTTTGCTCCCTTTCTAGTAACAATTTTTCTCTCTCTGCATTCACACGATGATTTAAAGTCCTTCTCTTTATTTGAGGTGAACCTTCTTTCTTAGAACAAGCATTTCATAACTTGGGAAGCCAACTACCAAGGCCTCATGTTCACTGTGAGCAAGGCAAGGCAATCCCCCGTTTGGTCTAATTTTAAGGGTGTAGAGGGATTTCTCTCTACTACAAGGAACTGCTGTTCCTAGCATTTTGAACTTTTGGTTAGGCCAGGTTTCACCAGCATGCTGCTATTAACACTCTGATTTAAACTATTATAAGCTTGCCCTAACCAGTTTGGCTCAATGGATAGAGCATCGGCCTGCAGACTCCAGGGTCCCAGGTTCGATTCTGGTCAAGGGCATGTATGTTGGCTGCGGGCACATCCCCAGTAGGGGGCATGCAGGAGGCAGCTGATTGATGTTTCTCGCTCATAGATGTTTCTAACTCTCTATCCCTCTCCCTTCCTCTCTGTAAAAAATCAATAAAATATATTTTAAAAAAAATAAAAATAAACTATTATAAGCTTGAACATAGATTAGTTTATTAGATTATCTAGAAAGATTAGTAGTGTATTAGATTATCTATGAAGGAATGGACAGTGGATGCATTTGTTTTTCTTATAGGGGAGAGAAAAAGGGCAATTAGGAGTTCTATGCATTATTCAGTTGCATGATGGGAAATAGTGAGACACTATTGGAGGCCACTGAGTGGCTGGCTGGCTAATGAATAGGGAGGAGACTTATGAAAGTGAGAAAAGGACGGTGGGAGATGATGACCCCCTTGAAACAAACTACCCTCCTAACAAATTTGTGTAAAGTTTTTTTTGTTTGTTTATTTAGGGTGAGGCCCTATCTGAAATTTCTGTAGAGTGCTGCCATGTCTGACTCACCAGGATATTTGGCCTATGAGAGAGCTACTCCAGGGATTCTTAGAGTTTGGATGAGACATTAGGGCTACATTATGCAAAGTTGGAGTAACTTAATGATTTAAGACCTCAATATTCCTCTAAAAAAACCTGAAACACCCTTTAGCATTTCATAGGACTGAATCTTCTTCAAAGTCTGAGACCTTCATGTAAAGCTTGGTGTATGATATACTAAGGCAAATATCAGGACTTTGTCACATTGTTCTCCCCGATGGAATATGCTGAGCCATGCGATAGTCCTGAACTAGTTTCATATGGTAGTAGGCAGTTAGATGGGAGCACTGTAGAAACAACAGGCCAGGCGTGGAATATCACCAAGGAGGAGAGCCCTGGGTGCCTACCAGCAGGAAAAACTGACAAAACAAGGACCTCACCCCCAGGGTGGCCTTTCCTCCTGTGTCACGTAGCTAGTCATGCAGTTTTAGACCCCTTTAGAGGAGTAACAAGGGGCCAGAGAATAGCCTCATAAGACTCCCATACAAACCCTTGCACAGCCACTTGTAAGTGTTAAGCCCTCAGGACAATGAGGTTCTGGCCTGCATCAAATAATCTTCGGAACAAAACTTTGCATCTGTTGACCACAGAGACAGAGTTTTGATCAAACCAGAGTTAATATCTAGGCTTCAGTTGTGTTTATGCTCCATGCCCAGAGAAGCAGCAAGTCCAGGCAGGGCAAAGCCGTGGCTGACACCAGGACCAGCTACCATGACTAATGACTCCCTGTCCTGGCACCTACCAATCAGTATAGACCAGTGATGGCTAACCTATGACACCTCTGACACTCGAACTCATTTTTTTTGGTTGATTTTTCTTTGTTAAATGGCATTTAAATATATAAAATAAATATCAAAAATATAAGTCTTTGTTTTATTATAGTTTCAAATATCAAAAAATTTCTATATGTGACACGGCACCAGAGTTAAGTTAGGGTTTTTCAAAATGCTGACACGCCGAGCTCAAAAGGTTCGCCATCACTGGTATAGACCATGACCCTGAAAGGACACACCTGGAAAGCTAATATATATTCCATTGAGATCCTCCCTTGGGACACCCCCTAAAATATCCCCATCTTTAGAGAGAGGATAAAAACCCTCAGGACAGAGGACCCAGTATTCTTTCTTAAGTGTGCCCTCACCTTTCCTACCCCTTTCTTCCTCTATGCACATACCTTTGTCTTTCTTTCTTTTGCCTCTTTAACTTGTTTCCACACAGTCCAGCTGACTCACTTCTTCCATGACTTGCTTTTTCTACCTCTGTGACTTTCTAAATAAACTTTTGCTTGTATTTGAACCTTAGCTGTGACATTTTTCTTAGCTAGAACTCAAGTACCGAGGTTGCTGAACCAAGGTCCAATTGCCGGCAACATTCTGGTGCTATTTTGTGGCTGACAATATGTCCTCTGCCTGTATTCCCCACCTTTCCCTTTCCAAATGCTTCCTGTATGTGTCTACACCAATGTCCCCCATCTCTCCTTAGCCCTGCCCTCATTTCTTGCTCTACCTCACTGTAATTTCTGAGCAAACAAAATAAGGTAGTGTAGGGAAGAAAAACATCTTTTCTACCTGCCTTAGGTTCTCCAGCTTGGGCCCTGGAAATTAGAGTGGCCAAAGACAGACTAAGAAGAGAAAAACAAACAGAAACTCACTCCTTAGTCACATTAATCCAGGGGTCCTCAAACTTTTTAAACAGGGGCCAGTTCACTGTCCCTCAGACCGTTGGAGGGCCAGACTATAGTTTAAAAAAAACTATGAACAAATTCCTATGCACACTGCACATATTTTATTTTGAAGTAAAAAAAACAAAACTTAAAAAAAAAAGGCTCTCCTAACTTAAAAAAAAAAAATCCTAACTTGTTCTTACCTGGGTCCTCAGGCAGGGGCAGGCTCTGCACAGGCAAGCTCATGACTCCTCCAATCACACCAGAGACTGAGAGGAAGAGTTGAGAGACAGAGAGAAGGAGGGGAGTCGGAGAATGCGGCACACATTACACACATGCGCACTGCAGGCCCGGGACTAGTCGGCTGCTAAGCAACAGGCAGGGTGGCAAAAACACCTGGTGGGCCGGATAAATGTTTTCGGCGGGCTGCATGTGGCCCGCAGGCCATAGTTTGAGGACCCCTGCATTAATCTCTTCTGCATCTTGGAATATTTGCCTGAAATGACATATTTCTTGGGTGATCAAATTTCTTATTCATCAAGCTTTTAACTTTAGTCCTATACCAACACTCAGTTTTTCCATTCCAAGCATTTATCACAGTGTTTATTTAACTTATTTTTTTTTCTGTTTATGTATTTGTTCTGTCTCCCATACCTGTATGTTCTTTTTGAGGTAAGAGTTTGGCTAGTCTTTATAACTTTTATGTAATTGAGATTGTAGTATAATCTCTGAGACATAGTAGCTACTTAATAAATATTTGCTATGCAAACAGCCAATGACATGTCATATTTCCAATACTTTTGATAAAGACCACCAATTAAGCATTGCTCCCCAAAACATGCTTCTGATTCTACATGACTATCCCACTGTAGATTAAAATAGCATCTGAGTGAATTGGGTGTACACCTTTTATAAACTTCTATCTATCTTTCTTTAAATAAGCTGCTAAACAAGATTTTTGCCCTAAACCTAAACAATTATTATTGTGAGAATCATAGGTTTTTAAATATACTAGTCAGCTAATCCAAAACCATGAATATACTGTTTCCCCAAGCAAATCATGCATGTCATAAAACTTTTGAGATTTTATTTTAAAAATTGCTTTTCTAGCCATGCACACCTTTCTGTTTTCCCACCTCCTCACCACTTATCTAACTAGGAGAACTAATTGCAAAAAGTTCACAGATGTGAGTGCATTGAAATATCAGAATAAGCTGTTCTTTTGAAGTTAAACTGAATATTTAACTTAACTATGGCTATTAGTTCCAAAGTATCTGACCCAATGGCATTCAGTAGCATATATATCATCACTGTGTTGTGTAAAAGGCTTGACTCCAATTCAGGAGTTTAAACTTTTCTCACTGTATATTCACTTTTCAGTAATGTTAATTAGCTAATTTGCAACACACAAATAAACTATAATTAGCATGGTGCTTTGATATTTTATTTCTAACAACACAAAGATGATTACCTTCAAAAATAATAAAAGATTTAGATCTAAGTAAGATCTGAATTACAGTCATTGAGTTGTGAAGAAAAGTGAATTCAGTTAATCCCCATTTGCATGTGCCAATTAGTTAAGTATTAATCAATTTCCTATATAAATGGAAATGAGGATACCAGGATTCTTTAGTAAGATAATGTTTCTCATTAACACAAATACCACCTCCTGACATTTTTATGGAAAAAAACACACACAATAAAACACCAAAAAACTGCTTCATCCCCTTGGTATTGCTCTTCTTCAAAATATCTTTTGATATATTTCTCTGTAGTTACGAAATCTGTACATCTCAATACATTTATAATTTTTTCTCAGAAATTTTCATAATAATAATAATAATAATAAATAGCTATTGAATAGAACTTAGAGCATGCATTAATTACCTTTCTTTCTTAAAAAATTCAAATCTCAAAACTCAATTTGATACTTTAAGAAATAGAAAAGCAAAGTAAGAAGAAGCTAAAAAATTTTAGATGAGTTATGCTCCAATGAATTTATCTTCTCTCTCCCTCTCCTTTATTCATGTAGTGTGCATACGTATACGTGTTTAAAATGCTTATATTTAAAACAAATATTGGAGTTTGAAAAATCAATTAAGTAGGCCAGATTTTTGATATTTACAAAGGTATTTGGTACTTGAAAAACCAAAGGAACAGAAAATTTTAATGTGACTTAAATAAATGAACCATTTTTTTTTTAAAGTGCTTTTATAGAACTTTAAGCTTTGAAGCTCACTTTTGCACAGTTCAGGACTACATATAATCATGAGGTTCACAGAAGCAAGAATACATCTACATTCTCTGCTTTTAGAGTCAGTCCTCTGGGGTATATTTGCTCTATGGCAACCTGGCACCACATCATCATATTGACATACCCCTAAAATTCAATTAAAATATTACTGCAGGAAGTGAGAAATTAAAATAAAACCAGGATGGGCCTTTGAAAAGTGGTAAATTCTGTAATAAGATTGCTACCAGACATCTTCCTCCCTGGGGGCCTGCCCTGCCCCAGCAAATCCCCGACATTTCACTTATCTGGCATCAAGACTTTGACTCACCCAAGAAAGAGTTCAGGGATGAATTGGAATGAGAATAAAACAAGTTTTATTCAGATAGAGAGAAAGAGGCCAGGGTGGGGACACCAAATGAAAGAAGCGACATTTACATTTTTTAAGAATCTGTACAGTTTTATTGATGATATTTTCAATATTTTATGGAGAATTCATCTGACTTGGGATAACAGACATTTTGTTTAATATTGTGGGTTTTTTGATGATTTTTGAGTATTTCCAGTAGTTTATGTTTTCTGTCAAACATGATTAATGATGAATAATGAAAAATTCCTGACCAACTTTTTAAAAATTCAGCAGGAGTTTTTAATGATAAGAAATTATATTTTAAAAGTGTAAAATAGTGGGTAGATTAGCTACATAATAGTTCTTTAGGAACAGCAAATGCTTGTAAGGAAATATGGTTGGCAATGACCATATATCCTTTTAAGCACCATAGTTAAAACGTGGCCAGGATTGTAACATGATATTAACTTACACTGCTTTTAAAAAAATCATATATACATAGCCAATTCACTGTTCTAGTCATTTAGTTGAAGGTTTCCTGAGGTATTGATATTTAGACTTGCTAAAGTCTTTCATTGCCACAAACCACTTTATTTAATTCCTTCATTTTAGAAATGGGAATTCTACCACCTTTCTGACATCAGTGACATGATGATTAATTAGTTAATGTTTGTAAAGTGCTTTGAGGATATAAAGTACTAAATAAGTGTTAAGCACTATTAAGTTTCACAATCAATCAACATATTATTTTATTGTACAGAATCTCATGTGTTACTTCAAATGCAGTATACTAATTTAGTTAATGTGAAAGTTTTTATGAAATTAGAACTATATCAAAAAATTGGCAGAAGTTTCATAAATTACAAAGATGCATCAAGGACCATCTATTGATTCATTTATTTAGTGTTTTAATTTGTATCCATTATTTTCATTATTAATCAAAAAGAAAATTTCTTATCCCAACTATCCATTTTATTTATTTTAAATAGGTTTTTAGTGATTTTAGAGAGAGGAAAGGACACGGGGAGAGACAGAGAGGAAAAAACCCCACAACATTCTTCGGCTGCCTCCTGCATGCCCTCTACTGGGGATTGAACCCACAATTTGGGCATGTGCTTTGACTAGGGATTGGACCATGACCTTTTGGTGCATGGGTCGATGCTCAACCACTGAGTCACACCAGCCAAGGCTCAACTTTCCATTTAAATTTATGTATTAAAAACACTCATAAAATAATCTATACTGGAATCTCCTCCCATCCTCAATTCTGAATACAGTATTTCATTGCCAAAACTATTATTGATCTCTTTTCAAGACTGAGAGTAAGAGCTACAATTAATTTATCTTTCTATCCCCATAAAACTTAATAAATGGCTTTGCATTAATAAAAAATAAATGGCAAGAATTTTCTACTATGGCTTTTAGGTAATATAAGATAACTTTTCTATCTGAAAGAGGCTTGATACAGTCCAGATATATTGACTCTAAGTTCAAATGAACAAAACAAGAAAGTAGGAAACATAAATTCATTTTCATTTCTTTAAATCCCAGAGGACATTCATGTTCTTTGTGCAGAAATGAAGAATTAAATCAAGTTTATTTATCTATGTTTTATATAGAAATGAGCAAATGATATCTCAAAGACAAGTCCTTATTATTAAAAATAGTTAATAAACTATTCTTAAAAATACCTGAAACAATGTAATTACATGAAAATATATTGTCTTCTTTGTTGAAGCATGTAATTTTACTCTATGAGGGGAAGGTTTAAAGCAAGTAATGAACAGAATGAAAGAGCAAACACAGTTTATGTACTCTAGACAGCTTTCTCTTGCCTTTGTAGACCTAAGGAAATTCCTTTTCTGTGTCGACGTCAGTACTTGCGTGAGAATAATCTGAGAACACCAAAGGGATTTAATTAGGTAATTGAGTTTGCAAAAACAAACCACACTTTAAAAAACATACAGATCCCAGAATCTTCACTCATTCCGGGAAATTATTTTCCTGGGTTCCTAAAAATCATGTAGTGTAATCCTGTAGATGAGAACACTGCATTCCTGGGACTTGCCTGGGGCAAAGGACTGCAGAGCCCAGGGCTGCTCTGTCTAGGGACCTCACCCTGCGGATCGCTCCTGTCTTTATGGGTGAGGAAGTGGGCACAAGTTTTGGGATTAGGCAGACTAGGCCTGGGCCAAGGTCTGTCTTTGTCACTTTTGATATGGGTAACTTTGAGCATATCACTTCTCTATCAATTTCAGTTCATTCAAAATGAAGAAATGATGCTACTTTTCAGAGCTGCTCTAAAAATTAGAGGTAACGTATGATAACTAACCAGTGAGGAGCCCGACTTAAACTCAGGAGCTCAATAATTAAGGGCCAAAAATATAAACAACATAAGATCCCTTACAGATGTTTATCTCAGTTAGAAAATGACAATTATTATTATACTTTATTATATTAATTCTATCAAAATAGTATCTTATACTCAGTAACTCCACATTTATTCACTTAATTTCACAAGAGCTGTTGTGAAATTGTGTTTTATTTCTGTGTTACAGATGAGAAAGCTGAGGTAGTTACGGATATCTGTAACACAATCAAGACTCATGGAGAGAAAGTAACCAACCCAAGAGGACCACACAGCTGGTGCCAGGAAATGGGACCTCTGTCAAGTTGGCCCGTCTTCCCTTCTGCATCTTATACTATATAGCTGCCTACCTAAATGACTCATTAATTTTAACCTGCAGCAGTGACCTTAAAGATAAGAAGGGGAAATCTCTCTAAGAGAGAAGAGTATAAAAAATGAGGAAGAAAAGGAGAAATAGATAAGAGTAGAAAAATTCTAAATGTGGTATGTAAGGTTCTTGAATAACCAACATCATTGATACATTCTTTTACATTAATTACAGGATCTAAAAAACCCCCACTATTTTGTTACTCTGGTGTAATGGTAACTCCTTAAGAATTTGAACTTTTTTCTGAGTCTTAGTGTACTGTCAGTTAGACGAGGTCAGTTTACATAATATCCTCTCCTTGCCACCAATTTTACTGACTAAAATAAACTCGGTGTAGTATCTGTTACTGATATAGCACTCATTCGTCATTGCGAATGCACATTATGTCCTCCACCGTGGCAGTGACTTTACCCACAGTTCCTTGGGGAGCCAGAGTATATCACTTACAGTGCTTGGTGAGCTCATAAAGCTATTTATAATGTGTAACACAACCATTAATAGTTTAAATATTTATAACCATATTTAATAGCTATATATCACTGGTACAACAACAAAAATATAGGTGGAAAGAAAATGGTTTATTTCTCAAAGGCAAAACATATATCTTTGCCTTTAAATGAGCCTGGGGAAAAAAAGAGGTTAGCATGTGCACAAAACCATAAATGGCCCCCAAGGAGGAACGTGTCCTAGGATTTTTGTAACGTATCCTTATGGCATTGTTATTTACCCAAACACTGCATTTTATGTTTGTTTCCTTGTCCTTTCCCTACCGCACTGTGTCCAGTCACTTCAGGTTGGCTTAATTTATTGCACAAACATCTCAAAGTTAACCCCATGCAAAACTGAACACTTGATTCCCACCCTCCCCACTCTACTTAAAATTCCCAGATCCACTTGAACTCATCCCTTACCAATTGGTGGCATGTTCCATTTTTTCTGTTGCCTGGATGAAAAATCTTTGAGTCACCCTTCGCTATTGTCTTTTGCCTCTCTCTCTCTCTCTCTCTCTCTCTCTCTCTCTCTCTCTCTCTCTCTCTCTCCTCTAATTAGAAGCATGTTCCTCAACATAAAATATCTTACAGTTTTAGGTTCACAGATATCCTTAGCCTAGAAACTTTTTGGACATTGGATGAAGAACCTCTATCTAATGCTCCTTCCAGGTTTATAATGACATGATGTTTTACATTGAAAGTTTTTATTTGAAATATGGCTCATTTTCCAGCAAATTGATGCCGCTTTAACAGTTGGTTCTTTTAATCAATAGAAAAGAATATCTTAATTAGGACTTTTGATTTTTCTCTTCAAGTATTGATAGTATAAAAGTCTTATGTGAAAAATTCATCACAACGGAGCTTAAGGACCAGAGAAAAAAATGTCAAGTCTGCCTTACCAGATTCTAGAGAACTTAGATATTTATAATATCATCAAAGAACAGGGTTTCTGTGGCTTACCCTTTAAATATTATTCTAAAATTGCAATATTAAAAGTGCAAGAATCAAACATTAGAAAGTGGATTTTAAAAAACTCAGTGGGAACCTTACTCTGGTGATTTAATCAACAACGATCAAATGAATTTCTATAGACAAGTAGAAATTGCAATTGTGTCAGACAAACTTTGTTGACTGTGAAAAACTCCTGCCTGATATTCTAAGAAGCTCTTGATCTTAAAATTATGACAAAGTCTATTGATTGCTTTGGAATTCTGCTTAACATATTAAGTTTTAATGAGTAATGTAGGTCATGATTTGTACTTGGTCATATCTCTTTTCCATCCCTCTCACAATATTCTTATTTTTAACAAAATTACATTTTTATTTTAAGCTTTTAATTTTAATTATTTATACATAATTTTGGCTTTTAGTTAATGCTTCAAATATAAAACAATAATTGAAACATTGAAATATTGGCTAACTATCAACCCTCTGGGATAGCAGAGGTAAAATTTACATTCTCTGAACAGAACAAATTGAAATTTGACTATTCTAGCGTACTAGTAGTGTTCTAATAGCAAAATGGGGAAGTTCTAAAGAAATTTTAGTTATAATTATCGTATTTTTGGCATACAGTTAATACATTTGATATTCTAATTTTTAGAAAAGTTTTTGGGTTAAGAAATTAATAGATTTTTTTGCATGTATTTGTCCAATTTTTGTAACACCATTTATTGAAGAGACTGTCTTGACTCCATTATATGCTCTTGCCTCCTTTGTCAAATATTAGTTGAGTATAAAGGCTTGGGTCGATTTTTGGGTTCTCTGTTCTGTTCCATTGGTCTACACGTCTGTTCTTCTGCCAGTAGCAGGCAGTTCTGAGAACAGTGGCTTTATAATATAGCTTGACATCTGGTACTGTGATCCCTCCAACTTTCTCTTCTTTATCAATATTGCTGCAGCTAATAAGGGTTTTTTTTGTTGTTGTTATTGCAGATGAATTTTTGGAGAGTTTGTTTTAGGTCTTTAAAGTATGCTCTTGGTATTTTAATGGGAAGTGCATTGAATCTATAGATTACTTTGGGTAGTATGGACATTCTAATGATGTTGATCTTACCAATCCATGAACATGGTATGTTCTTCCATTTGTTTATGTCTTCCTCTATCTCTTTTTTCAGCGTCCTGTAATTTTCTGAGTATAGGTCCATTACCTCCTTGGTCAAATTTATTCTTAGGTATCTTAATTTTTGTGTTGCAATGGTAAATGGGATTGCTTTTTTAGTTTCTCTTTCTGTGAGTGTATTATTGGTGTATAAAAAAGCCATAGAATTCTGGGTGATAATTTTGTATCCTGCTACATTGCTAAATTAATTTATTAAGGCTAGAGTTTTTTTATGGAGTCTTTAGGGTTTTCTAATTACAATATCATCTGTGAATAATGACAATTTTACTTCTTCTTTTCCAATTTGGATGCCTTTTACTTCTTCTTTTATGATCACTATGGCTAACACTTCCAGTACTATGTCGAGCAAGAGTGGTGAAAGTGGGCACCCCTGTCTCATTCCTGTTCTTAGGTAAAATGGTTTTAGTTTTTTTCCCATTGAGTATGATGTTGGCTATACGTTTGTCACATATGGTTTTTAATATATTGAGGTATGATCCCTCTATTCCCACTTTGCTGAGAGCTTAACTTACACCATACACAAAAATAAACTCAAAATGGATAAAGGACTTAAACATAAGGTGGGAAACCATTAAAATCTTAGAAGAAGCCATAGACAGCAAAATAGTAGACATTTGTCATAGCAATATCATTACCGATACAGCTCCTAGGGCAATGGTAACTAAGGAGAAAATAAACAAATGGAACTACATCAAAATAAAAAGCTGCTTCTGCACAGCAAAAGAAACCATCAACAAAACAACAAGAAAACCCACTGCATGGGAAAACATATTTGCCAATGTTATCTACAATAAGGGTTTAATCTCCAACATTTATAGGGAATTCATACAACTTAACAAAAGTAAGATAAACAATCCAATTAAAAAATGGACAAAGGACCTAAATAGATGCTTTTTGAAAGAGAACATACAGAAGGCCAAGGGACATATGAAAACATGCTCAAAGTCACTAATCATCTGAGAGATGCAAATCAAAACATCAATGAGTACCATCTCACACCTGTCAGAATGGCTATCATCAACAAATCAACAAATGACAAGTGCTGGCCAGGATGTGGAGAAAAAAGAGTCCTCTTGCACTGCTGGTGGGAATGCAGACTGGTGCAGCCACTATGGAAGACAGTATGGCGTGTTGGGGTCCAACCCCAGAATGTCCAGGGGTTTCCCAAAGGTGTGGATGGAGTCGACGAAGAATGGAGGACACAGAGACAGGGTTCAGTTGATCAGCATAGTTGGGTTCTCCTTTTATTCTCCTATTACATCTGTATTTATACCAGTTGATTTTAATCCTATCCATTCTATTCCAAAGGTTAGGGCTTTTGTTATCTCCATTCCAAGGTCACTACTCTATTGTTCTGTTAAGCTACAAGAAAGTAATTGAAGGAGATTATCCTAAGTAAAGATTATGTAGCTTAAGCTCAAACATAGTTGAAGTGATTAATTACCCGCCTGGCACTTAGTTAAGGGGTTTTATTCCCTTCTTAGTCCTGTTAATCCCTAACTCCAGGAAAAAATCCCTACCTGAGGAAACAACCTTTATCAGAGAGGTGACCTTGGTTAAAACACATAGCACTAAGAAGGGGAGCAAACATACTAAGAACAGTATGCCATATACGCCAAGTCCCTTGAAACATATGCTGTGCAGATGTTTTTTCCCTGCAGCGACTGTGTCAAGCAGCAAGGACGGACCGGCTTCTGGCAAATTCCCCCTTTTTTATTTTTTAAATGATAGCACGTGTAAATTAGCAGCCACCTCTCGGATTGGGTTGTTTAAGACTCAAAAGACCTGTTTGTGACTTTGCCAACAGGTCAGTCTGAGGCTTAACCCTATATCGACTACTCACATGGCATTTCCTCAAAAAATTAAAACTGGAACTTCCATTTGATCCAGTAATCACACTTTAGAAATATAGCCCAAGAAAACAGAAACACCAATCAGAAAGGATATATGCACCCCTATGTTCATAGCAGCACAATTCACCATAGCTAAGATTTAGAAAAAGCCTAAGTGCCCATCAACAAATGAGTGGATTAGAAAACTGTGGTACAGTTACACAATAGAATACTACGCTACTGTAAAAAAGAAGGAATTCTTACCATTTGCAGTAGCCTGGATGGAACTGTAGAGAATTATGCTAAGCGAAATAAGCCAGCCAGAGAAAGATAAAGGTCAAATGATCTCACCCATCATAATAAAAACCTAATATGCTAAGTGTCCGGTTGTCTGGTCATCCATTCAACCAATTAAAACATAATATGATAATCATATGCTAAGGCCACTCAACTGCTTGCTATGATGTGCACTGACCACCAGGGGGTAGATAGTTGACCAGTCGACCAGTCACTATGTACACACTGACCACCAGGGGGCAAACACTCTGACTGGTAGGTTAGCTTGTTGCTGGGGTCTGGCCAATTAGTACTGAGCAAGATGGGCCGGACAAGCCCTGGAGCCCTCCCATAGTCCCTCCCCAGCTGGCCAAACTCCCATGTCCCTCCCCGACATGGATTGTGCACCTGCACCCTCTTGCAATCTGGGACCCCTAGGGGAATGTCGGAGAGCCGGTTTTGGCCTGATCCTTCAGGCCAGGCCAAGGGACCCCACTGGTGCACGAATTCACCAGTGAACTGGGCCTCTAGTTTGTAGAATATAATGAACAACATAAATTGATGAACAAAAATAGAATCAGAGTCAAAGAAGCATTGAAAAGACTGTCCAACCTATGAAGAAAGGCAGGAGGTGAGGGTATAAGAGATCAACCTAAGGACTTATATGACACATATGAGCATAACCAATGGACACAGACCAGGGTGGGGGTTGGAGGGTGGGAATGTGAGGCCATGTGCTGGGGGTTGGGGGAGGCCAGGGAGAGGTCAATGGGGAAAAAAGGAGACTATGTAACACATTAAACAATAAAGAATTTAAATTTAGGGGAGAAACCAAGATGGCGGCATAGGTTAATGCCGGAGATTGCTGCCTCGAACAACCACTTCAGAGATATAACTAAAGGACAGAACAGACATCATCCAGAACCACAGGAAGGCTGGCTGAGTGGAAATTCTACAACTAGGAGGAAAGAGAATATCATACCCAGACTCAGAGGAGGCGCAGTGCTGAAGTGAAATACTCAGGTGCGGAGTGTGCACGCGGAGCGGGCTGGTGGCGGAGGGCGAGGTTGTTGTTTTTAATCGGGAGGGAGTTTCAGACTCTGAGCTCCAGATCCGGGCGAGTCTTTAGGGACCCAGACTCAAACGGGAGAAGCGGGACTGTCTGGCTTCAGTCGGAACTCGAAGGCAGCTTTCTCTCCGAGGTTTGCAGCGGTTGCTGGGACTCTGAGGGGCAGAGCCTCTGTGGACGGGACTGAGAGCAGCCATAACTGCTTGTTCCGCCCGCCTTGTAGATCCCCAGGGACCCGCCCCACCCAAGCCCTGTGCAAAGCCATTTGCCAGATAGCCTCAGGCAAAGGCTAGATTAGCACCGCCCTAGAGAGCTTCCAGCACAGAAGCTCTCCCACTGCAGACACAGCTGACTCTCATAGCCAGTTAGCCTGGAGGTCAAATCACCCCTGGTATTGCTGACAATCAAGGCTTAACTACAACAAGACTGCCCACAAAGACCACTAGGGGGTGCACCAAGAAAAGATAAAAAAATGCGGAGACAAAGAAACAGGACGCAAATGTCAGAAATGGAAGATATAGAGCTCAAAACCACACTTTTAAGGTCTCTCAAGAACTGTCTAGAAGCTGCCGATAAACTTAGTAAGGCCCTGGAAAAGACTGGTGAGACTGCCGATAAATGTAGTGAGATCCTCAAGAAACCTAATGAGACTCTCGATGTTGTGATAAAGAACCAACTAGAAATTAAGCATACACTGACTGAAATAAAGAATATTATACAGACACCCAACAGCAGACCAGAGGAGCGCAAGAATCAAGTCAAAGATTTGAAATGCGAAGAAGCAAAAAACACCCAACCGGAAAACCAAAATGAAAAAAGAATCCGAAAATACGAAGATAGTGTAAGGAGCCTCTGGGACAACTTCAAGCGTACCAACATCAGAATTATAGGGGTGCCAGAAGAAGAGAGAGAGCAAGATATTGAAAACCTATTTGAAGAAATAATGACAGAAAACTTCCCCCACCTGGTGAAAGAAATAGACTTATAGGTCCAGGAAGCGCAGAGAACCCCAAACAAAAGGAATCCAAAGAGGACCACACCAAGACACATCATAATTAAAATGCCAAGAGCAAAAGACAAAGAGAGAATCTTAAAAGCAGCAAGAGAAAGAAACCCAGTTACCTACAAGGGAATACCCATATGACTGTCAGCTGATTTCTCAACAGAAACTTTGCAGGCCAGGAGGGAGTGGCAAGAAATATTCAAAGTGATGAATAGCAAGAACCTACAACCAAGATTACTTTATCCAGCAAAGCTATCATTCAGAACTGAAGGTCAGATAAAGAGCTTCACAGATAAGGAAAAGCTAAAGGAGTTCATCACCACCAAACCAGGATTATATGAAATGCTGAAAGGTATCCTTTAAGAAGAGGAAGAAGAAGAAAAAGGTAAAGATACAAATTATGAACAACAAATATGCATCTATCAACAAGTGAATCTAAGAATCAAGTGAATAAATAATCTGGTGATCATAATAGAATCAGGGACATAGAAAGGGAATGGACTGACTATTCTTGGGGGGGAAAGGGGTGTGGGAGATGCAGGAAGAGACTGGACAAAAATCGTGCACCTATGGATGAGGACAGTGAGTGGGGAGTGAGGGCGGAGGGTGGGGCGGGAACTGGGAGGAGGGGAGCTATGGGGGGAAAAAAGAGGAACAAATGTAATAATCTGAAAAATAAAGATTTAATTAAAAAAAATAAAGAATTTAAATTTAAAATAAAAGAAAAAGAAAAAGACAAAAAGAAATTAACAGGTGTTAAAAGTTCCATTGAGTTATAAATTTTTAAGAAGGTATAAAATACATATTTATAAAATCATTTTGAAATTTCAATAACATGAAGTCAGATTTTAAGTTTATAAAATACAATATCATTGTTCAAAATGAAATAAATGTTTCTACTTAAAATAGTATAAGTGGCTATCATAGAATTAAACTTCTGGAAACAGAAGGGACTTTAGAGTTTATGTTATTTATAAACTATGTTAAATATATATATTTAATATTTTTAATTGATTTTAGAGAGGGTTGGGAAAGAAAGAGAGACAGGAACATTGATGTGAGAAACATCAATTGGTTGCCTCCTGTATGCACCCTGACTAAGGTAGAACCTACAACCTGGACATGTACCCTGAGTGGGAATCAAACCAGTGACCTTTTGGTGTAATGGACAATGCTCAACCAACTGAGCAACACTGGCCAGGGCAAAAATACTTTTCATCTTGAACTCTGATAAGTACTATGAAGTCTAAAAAATATACATGAAACCATTTTATTGTCCTCATTATTTCACAACAAATAGCATGTTGTGCAGAGTCTTCAATAAATGGTGTTGGGAAAATTGGACAGATACATGCAAAAAAATTGAAACTAGACCACCAACTTATACCATATACAAGAATAAACTCAAAATGGATAAAAGACATAAATGTAAGTTGTGAAACTATAAAAATTCTTGAAGAGACCATAGGCAGCAAAATCTCAAACATCTTTCATAGCAATGTGTTTGCTGATACATCTCCTAGGGCAAAGGAAACAGGAAAAAATAACTAAATAGGACTATATCAAAATAAAAAGCTTCTGCACAAAATAGGTACATAAAAAAACAATGAAATGAAAAAGTCCATCCAGCGTGCCTCAGGGTTGAGCGTGGATCTAAAGCCAGGAGGTCAGGGCACATGCCTGAGTTGCAGGCTTGACCCTCAGTGGGAGGAATGCAGGAGGCAGCCAGTCAATGATTCCCTCTCATCATTGATTTTCTACCTCTCTCCCCATCTCCCATCCCCTCTGAAATCAATAAAAATATAAAAAAAGAAAAGCTTTTGCACAGCAAAAGAAACCATCAGCATAATGAAAAGGGAGCCCACTGTATGGAAGAACATATTTGGCAATGATAAATATAATAACAGGTTAATTTCCAAAATATATAAGGAACTCATACAAACAATCCAATTAAAAATAGGCAAATGAAAAAAATTAAGTGACAGGCAGAGGTATAGACAGACATGTCCTGTGCCTTGTCCCAGAGCAGATAAGGGTGAGCAGCTGAAACGGGTAACAGACAGCCCAAATAAGCAGAGGATATTCAGCTGAGAGGCAGTTTGCAGCCAGGAAAGGCGGAGGACTCCCGGAGAAAGGGGATGGTTGGAGACTGCGGCTGGAATCTCTCCCGGAGCGCTGGCTCAGCCGCAGAAACCACGCCATCTTGAGTGGCTGTTATTGGAGTGTATACATCCAAAGACCCGGCATCCAGAGATTGGCTGCTAACCCGGAAACACCGGATCTGGGACAGCGCGACTACCTGGAGCCCTGCTTCTTCTCACGGAAAGCAGAGAGATAACTACATAACCAAACACCTGGAGAAGAGAGATCATGGGGAGACCAAGAACCAGCCCGCATATGAAAGAAAAACAGGCATCACCAGAAAAGGAAGTAAATGAAATGGAGGCAACGGAGGCAAGCAACCTGTCAGAGAAAGAATTCAGAGAAATGGTCATAAGGTAGATGAAAAGAATGGAAGACAAATTCAACAATATGTGTAAGAACCAAGAGGAAATGAAGAAAAACCAAGAAGAAATGAAAAATGACATCACTACTATAAAGAACACAATAGAAAGCATCAACAGTAGACTAGAAGAAGCAGGGGACTGCATCAGTGAGCTAGAAGACAAGGTAGGAAAAAATACCCAAGTAGAGCAGCTTCTAGAAAAAAAAATTAAAAAGCAGGAGGAGAGCCTAAGAGAACTCTGGGACAACACAAAACGAAGCAACATCCGCATAATAGGGGTGCCAGAAGGAGAGGAAACTGAACAAGGAATAGAAAACCTATTTGAAAAAATAATGACAGAAAACTTCCCTGATATAGGGAAGAAAAAACTCACACAAATCCAAGAAGCTCACAGAGTCCCAAACAAAATGAACCCCAAAAGACCGACGCCAAGGCACATTATAATTAAACTGGCAAACACCAACGACAAAGCAAGAATCTTAAAAGCAGCTAGAGAGAGACAGAAAGTCACCTACAAAGGAGCTCCCATCAGACTAGCGACTGATTTCTCAACAGAAACACATCAGGCAAGAAGAGAATGGAATGAAATATATAAAGTCATGCAAAAGAAAGGTCTGAATCCAAGAATACTGTGCCCAGCAAGGCTATCAATCAAAATTGAGGGTGAAATCAGGTGCTTCACAGACAAAAAAGGACTCCGGGAGTTTATTACCACCAAACCAGCAATGCAAGAAATGCTAAAGGGTCTGCTGTAAAAAGAAACAAATAGGAAACAAAGAAGGAACACAGGGGTAAGGAATAAATATGGCGACTAACAAGTATCTATGAATAATAACTTTAAATGTAAATGGATTAAATGCCACAATCAAAAGACATAGGGTAACTGCGTGGATAAGAAAAAATGACCCATATATCTGCTGTCTACAGGAAACCCACCTCAGAAAAAAAGACGCACACAGACTGATGGTGAAGGGATGGAAAAAGGTTTTTCAGGCGAATGGAAATGAAAAAAAAGCCTGGGTAGCAATACTTATATCTGACAAATTAGATCTCACATTGAAGGACATAAAAAGAGATAAACAAGGCCATTTCATAATACTAAAGGGAGCAATCCAACAAGAAGAAATAAATCTGGTAAACATATACGCAGCCAATATAGGAGCACCCAAATACATAAGAAATCTTTTGGAGGAGATCAAGGGAGACATTGACAGCAATACAATCATAGTAGGGGACTTTAACACCCCATTATCAACATTGGACAAATCCTCTAAACAAAAACTCAGCAAAGAAACATCAATCCTAAATGACTCACTAGATCAGATGGAATTAATTGACCTCTTCAGAACATTTCACCCCAAAGCCACAGAATATACATTCTTCTCAAGTGCACATGTGTCATTTTCAAATATAGACCATATATTGGGTCACAGACAAAGCCTCTTCAAATTCAAGAAAATTGAAATCATATCAAGCATCTTCTCAGATCACAATGGCATAAAACTGGAAATCAACTACAATAAAAACAATCCAAAAAAAATCAAACACATGGAGACTAAATAGCACACTATTTAACAATGACAGGGTTACCAAAGAGATCAAAGAAGAAATAAAAAACATCATGGCAACAAACGACAATGAAAACACAATCCAAAACCTAAGGGGCACAGCGAAAGCAGTCTTGAGAGGGAAGTTCATAACTCTACAAGCCTACTGAAAGAAACAAGAAACAATGAGAATAAATTACCTAACCCTACAACTGAAGAGTTAGAAAGAGAGCAACAAGAAAAGCCCAGTGTAAGCAGAAGGAAGGAAATAATAAAGATCAGAGCAGAGATAAACGAAAATCAACAAAACCAAGAGCTGGTTCTTGGAAAGGATAAACAAGATTGATGAATCTGTAGCCAGGCTCACCAAGAAACAAAGAGAGAGGACCCAAATAAACAAAATCAGAAACGATAGAGGAGAAATAACAATAGACCTCACAGAAATACAAAGAATTGTTAGAAAATACTATGAACAACTCTCCTCCAACAATCTAAACAACCTGGAGGAAATGGACATATTCCTAGAAAAATACAACCTTCCAAAACTTAATCAGAAAGAAACTAAAAATCTCAATAGGCCAATAGCTATGGAAGAAATTGAAGCAGTCATCAAAAAGCTTCCAACAAACAAAAGCCCGGGGCCATATGGCTTCACAGGGGAGTTTTACCAAACATTCAAGGAAGAACTAAAACTTATCCTCCTCAGACTATTCCAAAAAATTCAAGAGGAAGGAACACTTCCAAGCTCATTCTATGAAGCCAGTATCACCCTAATACCAAAACCAGATAAAGACAACACAATGAAAGAGAATTAAGGCCAATATCCCTCATGAATATTGATGCCAAAATCCTCAACAAAATCTTAGAAAATCACATCCAGCAGTACATCAGAAAGATCATACACCATGACCAAGTAGGATTTATCCCAGGGATGCAAGGATGGTACAATATCCACAAATCATTAAACGTGATACATCACATAAACAAATTGAGAGAAAAAACCACATAGTCATATCAATTAATGCAGAAAAAGCATTTGACAAAATCCAACATCCATTTTTGATAAAAACTCTCAGCAAGATAGGAATAGAAGGATCATACCTCAACATAATAAAAGGACCATATATGACAGGCCCACAGCCAACATCATAATTAATGCGCAAAAACTAAAACCATTCCCCCTCTCACCACTCCTGTTCAACATAGTACTGGAAGTACTAGCCGTTGCGATCAGACAAGAAGAAGAAATGAAAGGCATCCAGATTGGAAAAGAAGAAGTAAAACTGTCCTTATTTGCAGATGACATGATACTGTACATAGAGAACCCTAAAGACTCCATCAAAAAATTATTAGGCTTAATAAATGAATTCGGCAATGTAGCAGGATACAAAATTAATACCAAGAAATCTATGGCATTTCTTTACACCAATAGTGAACTTACAGAAAGTGAGACTAAAACAGCAATCCCATTTACCACCGCATCAAAAATATTAAGGTACCTAGGAATAAACTTAACTAAGGAGGTAAAAGACTTATATGCCAAAAACTACAGGACACTGAAAAAAGAGATAGAGGAAGACATAAACAGATGGAAGAACATACCGTGTTCATGGATTGGTAGAATCAACATCATCAAAATGTCCATACTACCCAAAGCAATCTATAGATTCAATGCAATCCCCATTAAATTACCAACGGCATATTTCACAAATCTAGAACGAACATTCCAAAAATTCATCTGGAATAAAAAAAGACCTCGAATAGCTGCAGCAATCCTGAGAAAGAAGAACAAAGTAAGTGGGATCTCAATACCAGATATCAAACTGTGTTACAAAGCCACTGTACTTAAAACAGCTTGGTACTGGCACAAGAACAGACATATAGATTAATGGAATAGAATAAAGAACCCAGAAATCAACCCACACCACTATGCGCAATTAATATTTGACTAAGGAGGCAAGAGCATACAATGGCGTCAAGACGGTCTCTTCAATAAATGGTGTTGGGAAAATAGGACAGATACATGCAAAGGATGAAACTAGATCACCAACTCACACCATACACAAAAATAAACTCAAAATGGATAAAAGACTTAAATGTAAGACGGGAAACCATGAAAATACTAGAGGAATCCACAGCTAGAGAAATTTCAAACATATGCCGAAGGAATTCCTTCTCTGATAATGCTCCTAGGGCAATGGAAACTAAAGAGAAAATAAACTAATGGGACTACATCAAAATAAAAAGCTTTTGCACAGCAAAGGAAACCATCAACAAAACAACAAGAAGGCCCACTGCATGGGAGAACATATTTGCCAATGATATCACCGATAAGGGTTTAATCTCCCACATTTACAGGGAACTCATGCAACTTAACAATAGAAAGATGAACAATCCAATCAAAAAATGGGCAACGGACCTAGATAGACACTTTTCGAAAGAGGACATACAGAACGCCGAAAGACATATGAAAACATGCTCAAAGTCACTAATTATATGAGAGATGCAAATCAAAACGACTATGTGGTGTCATCTGACACCTGTCAGAATGGCTATCATCAACAAATCAATAAACCACAAGTGTTGGAGAGGATGTGGAGAAAAAGGAACCCTTCTGCACTGCTGGTGGGAATGCAGACTCGTGCAGCCACTATGAAAGACAGTATGGAGTTTCCTCAAAAAACTAAAAATGGAACTCCTATTTGACCCTGTGATTCCTCTTCTAGGAATATATCCCAAGAAACCAGAAACACCAATCAGAAAGGATATATGCACCCCTATGTTCATAGCAGCACAATTCACCATAGCTAAGATTTGGAAACAGCCTAAGTGCCCATCAACAGATGAGTGGATTAAAAATCTGTGGTACATCTACACAATGGAATACTATGCTGTGGTAAAAAAGAAGGAACTCTTGCCTTTTGCAACAGCATGGATGGAACTGGAGAGCATTATGCTAAGTGAAATAAGCCAGTCAGAGAAAGATAAATACCTCATGATTTCACTCATTTGTGGAATATAGAGAACAACATATTCTGATGAACAGGGACAGATCCAAAGAGAGAGAAACAGTGATCAGACTATTAATCCCCAGAGGGAAAGTAGGGGAGGGAGGGGGCAAGGGGAAGAGATCAACCAAAGGACTTGTATGCATGCATATAAGCCAAACCAATGGACATGGACCACAGGGGGATGAGAGCATGAGTGTGTGTGTGTGTGTGGGGGGGAGAATGGAGGTTTAATGGGGGGGGGGATGAGGACACATTTGTAATACCTTAACTAATAAAGAATTTAAAAAAAAATGGACAAATGACCTAAATAGACACTTCTCTGAGGCAGACATAGAGATGGCCAAGAGACATAAAAACATGCTCAAAGTAACTGATCATTGGAGAAATTCAAATCAAAACAACAATGAGGTATCATCTCACACCTGTCAGAATGGCTACCATCAACAAATCAATAAATGACAAGGATGTGGAGAAAAGGGAACACTAGTACACTGCTAGGGGAATGCAGACGGGTACAGCCATTGTGTAAAACAATATGGAGTTTTCTCAAAAAATTAAATATGGAACTGCCATTTGACCCTTCGATCCCACTTCTAGGAATATTTCCTAAGAAGCCTAAGACACCAATCAGAAAGAATATATGCACACCTATGTTCATAGCAAGCACAATTTAAGGTAGCTAGGATCTAGAAACAGCCCAAGTGCCCATCAGTATATGAGTGGATAAAAAAGCTGTGATAGATTTATACATATACAAAAGCATATGGGATACTATGCAGCTGTAACAAAGAAGGATTACTTACCTTTTGAGGCAGCATGGATGGACCTGGAGAGTATTATGCTAAGTGAAATAAGCCAGTCAGAGAATGACATATGTCACATGATCTCACTCATATGTGGTATATAATGAACAAAATAAATTGAGAAACAGAATAGATCAAAGACATAGAAGCATGGAACAGACTAATAAAATTCAGAGGGAAGGTGGAAGTGGTGGGTGGGTAGGGAGAGATTAGACAAAGAACTTATATGCATATATGCATAACCCATGGACAGAGAAAATAGTTTGGTGAAGGCTTGCAGGGGGTGGAGGGTAGGAGAAGTTGCGGGGATGGGGGTCAATGTTGAAAAAAGAGGGACATCTGTAATACTTTCAACAATAAGGATAACTTAAATAAAACAACATCCTATATAATAAAAGTGTAATATGCAAATTGACCCTAACAGCAGAACGACTGGGAATTACTGGTCACTATGACGCACACTGACCACCAGGGGTCAAATGCTCAATGCAGGAGATGCCCCCTGGTGGTCAGTGCGCTCCCACATGGGGAAGCTCTGCTCAGCCACAAGCCAGGCTAATGGCTGCCAGTACAGCAGTGGTGGTGGGAGCCTCTCCTGCCTCCTCAGCAGCAGTGAGGATGTCCAACTGCAGCTTAGGCCTGCTCCCCACTGGCAAGTGAACATCCCTTGAGGGCTCTCAGGCTGCCAGAGGGATGTCTGACTGCCAGCTTAGGCCCAATCCCCCGGGGAGTGGCCCTAAGCCAGCAGGTGGACATCCCCAGAGGGGTTCCAGACTGGGAGAGGGCACAGGCTGTGCTGAGGGGACCCCCTCCCCCGAGTGCACAAATTTTTGTGTACCAGGCCTCTAGTAATAAATATTTTGCTACTATTCTCTTCTCCCCCACCACTAGCAGTCACATACTAAAAATTGCATACATATTTGAAAACTTGGGAGTGGCCTTAAAACACTTTTCAACACATTCCTTTAAGTAGTCATTTCTTATTGATCTGAGTTGGCTAACAGATGAAACTTTTTTCACCATTCTCTCCTCATGGTACCACGGCCTCTAGTTAGCTTATGATCTTGTATGGCTAAGAGTTATGTCTTTTTAACAATATATCACACAGTTTTTTCTCCAAGATTGTCCAACACACTGCTGTTGAATATTCCAGCTTTCTCCTAAAACTGGCTGATCTCTTTTAAACAAATCCAAGAATACATTTTTCACATTTGTAAGAAATAGATGATATAATGCACCTAACAATTTTCAGGAAGCCCAGTTAATTATCACAAAATCTAAAATTCTGAGTATAAGTAAAGTAATTCATGAAATTACACCAAATAATATTATTTTAAGATATTAAAAGACTAGGGCACATTTAGATATACCTTTCATACCCAGCAGCCTGTCCATGTATAATAAATATTTTTTTCCTTTATATTTACTGATCTAATTTAAAAGTGCCTTTGAAAGATCAGTATGCTGGCATAAAAAATAGCATGCATATTTTTATTGTAATAATCTTAGCTTTCCCTAACTTGAAGCATAAAAGCCTTTCAGTAACCGATGTTAAATTCTTAAAATAGACTACATTATCTCCAACCTTATTATCTGTTCCCATATGTCATAAAATGATAAAGTTTCCACCAGAATACCAGGAAATATACAAAAGGAGTCAGTAAGTGGTATTGTTTTCCTAATGCCTTCTGGGAGACATGTTAAATTTGATTCTGATGTTTAAATGTAACATAATAAAATAGGAGGAAAATATATATTTTCACTGTTAAAATCATAAGTTAGGAAACACTATGTTAAATTTTCCCTGATTTGAAACATTATATAAACATGTGAAAGAATAGATTATGCATTTGCCCTAATATTCATTCACTCACTGAACAAATATTTTGAGTGCCTTTAGATGCTAGTCCTTCTAGGTTACAGCAGTGAAAATCAAACAAAACAAATCTCTCGCTGTGGTAGGCAGCCTGTCAAGGGGCTCCCAATGAGCTCAGCTTCCTGGTATTCACACCTTTGTGTAACCCCATTTGCTGAGTGTTTGCTGGACTTAATGATTCAGTTTTAAGCCATATAATATGGTAAAAGTAATGGGATGCCACTTCAAGATTAGGCTATAAAAAGACTTGCTAAAACTGTCTTCTGCTCTTGCTCTTTCTCTTCATGAGCCCCCACTCTTGGAAAACAACCTGCCATGTGTGAGCTGCACTATGGAGAGGCCCAGGTGGCAGGGAACTGATGTTTCTGACCAACAGCCGGTGTAGACCTGGGCATGCCAATAGCTATCTTGGTGAAATTAGAAATACATCTTCGGAGACTTCCCAAATAGACTGAATTTGGATGCAGATCTTTCCCCAATTAAGCCTTGAGTTGACTACAGCCTCTGCCAATACCTCGATTTCAGCCTGAGTCAAGGCACCCAGCTCAGCTTTGACCAGATTCTTGACCCACAGGAACTGTGAGATAATAAATCTTTAATGTTTTGAGCTGCTAAGTCTTGGGGGTAATTGGTGACACAGAAATAGACAACAGCCACACTTGATCTCATCATTTATTTATATTTAAATTTGTGATCTGACCTAAGGAGAAAACATTCTCGGGTATGGTGGATATAAGATTAATGTGAACAGTATAATGATCCCCCCGAAATTTAAAAATATGACCCAACAATACCCAAAAGATTTGAAAACAGGGACTCAAAGAGATATTAGTACACCTGTCTTCATAGTAGCATTATTCATGACTAGAGGCCTGGTGCATGAAATTCATGCACAGAGGGGAGGTCCACTCAGCCCAGCCTGCACCCTCTCCAATCTGGTACCCCTCGGGGGATCGGGCCTAAACCAGCAGTCGGACATCCCTCTCACAATCCTGAACCACTGGCTCCTAATTGCTCACCTGCCTGCCTGCCTGGTCGCCCCTAACTGCCTCCCCTGCCAGCCTGATCACCCCTCACTGCCTCTGCGTGCTGGCCTGATTGCCCCTAATTTCCCCCCCTTCTGGCCTGGTTTCCCCTAACTGACCTGCTGCCAGGCAGGTCTATCCCAACTGCCCCCTCTCTGCCAGCCTAGTCACCCCCAACTGCCCCCCTGCCAGCCTGGTCTCCCCTCACAGCACCCCCACTGGCATAGTCATTTGGTCATCCCTCACTAACCACCCTGCCGGCCTGGATATCCCATGCAGCCTGCTTGTCAGTCGTTTGGCCGTCCCTCACTAACCCCCTGCCAGCCTGGTCATAGGCAGCCATCTTGTGAGGGTGTGAGGGTTAATTTGCATATTACCTCTTTATTATATAGGATAGCCCAAAGGTAGAAACAACACATGTCCATTGATAGATGAATGAATAAACAAGATGTGGTATACATTTACAATGGAATATGATTCAGTCTTGAAAAGAAAGATAATTCTAACATATACTACAATATAGATGAAATCTGAAGACATTATGCTAAGTGAAATGATCATACAAATACTGTATACTAGTAACTCCATTAATAAGCCTCCTAAAGTAATCAAATTCATGAAGACAGAAAATAGAGTGGTGACTGCCAGGGTCTGGGGAGAGGGGGACATGGGGAATTAATTGTTAAATAGGTATGGAATTTTAATTTTGGAAGATGAAAAGAATTTTAGAAATGGTTGATAGTGATGATTGCACAACCATGTGAATGTACTAATGTCATTGAACTGTACATGTAAAATAATTAAAATAATTAATTTTATGTAATGTATGTTTTACCACAGTGAAAAAATACACAAATAAATAAAAACAAGTGGACAAAGAAGAACTAATGTAAAGAAAAACTCTCCATTCACTTCCACACTTTCCCTAGGCTCAGACAATTGAGGGTGACTGAGTACATTTCAAAGTTTGGTGTGCTACAGGAGTCATCAAGGTGGGATGTGAATGCTCTCGCAGTGATGGGAGACACTGGCTATGCTTTTCAATCCCCAGTGATTCAATAAGGGTGAGAGTTCCTTGAATGCACATAAACACAAAGAATGATGGAATTAACTTCAATAGAAAAAGAGAGTAAAGACATAGAAAGCACAGATAACAGAGCTTCCAAGCAAGCCAGTATGGACTAGATTATGGTGACTAGATGAAACAAGTTACTAGAGAGTAATGGAGTGTGGGAGACATATGGCTAACCCTTGATTGGTCACTGATGGGATGGGGGTGTGGAGCTCCCTCTCAGAAGAGTTTGTTTGCATGGGGTTTTCAGGACTAAGTCTATCATGGCACTTCACATAAATCCGAATCTATATATAGTTAGGAAAGAGACAGAATGGGAGGTGAGAATTTGGGGCCAGAGTGAGAGAATAAATTCAGGTACATCCACATGGATGTAGATGTACCTAAGTATAGTATACGGCTTTTGCCTTTACCTACAGGAAGATTTAGAGGACAAAGGTAGCCAGAGGTTCTCCTGTGTGGAGAACCAGCTTATTATCTGCCTCCTCAGATCACACACTAGGCAAGTTCAGACAACCTAAGTCTAGGGATGAAAGTCTCCAAGTCCTGATGTTGCTTTCTTCAACTCCAGGTTTTCCTTTGTTTCTTCAACATCTGACTAAAGTGTGAAGGGAACTTAATACAGTTGGAAGATTATATCTTGACTTATTTCTCAGGATCTTTGGTGCTGAGTATTGTCTCAGTGGTCATCTCAGAGCCGTTTGGTGAAGATTGTAGCAAAAGCCTTTACTGACAAAGTAGGGTCATGGGACATTTGAAAACAGAGTATTATACTGTTCTGAGGGGTAACAGAGAAAAGAAAAAGCAAGTGGGAGATTATGATGGAAATAGTACTAAAGGGTGGAGAAGCATTTTGCTCTTCCTACCAATGACCTGCTTCCTTTTATCATTTTCACTTCATATTTGGGTGTTATTTATATCACCAAATACTGACATTTCAATTATTAATACATGTTTGATTTAAATCACATCAGTATAATTGTGAAGTGAAGTGGATTTGTAAATTTGCTATCTTTATCCATTTATATTATTAGGTGTATACAGGACATTGTAATTGCTTGCAAGGATACACAGATGACTAAATATATACTCTTTTTTTTTTTTTTCTTGCAGCTGAAATGAAATGGAAGGACATAAATATTTTCCTTGCAATGTGATCAGTAGGTTAGCAGAGGTATGGAAAGAGTACAGAGTAGGAGTGCTTGTGGGGCGAGAGGAGCTTTTCTAGAAAAGATAAATGTTTATTAAAGAACAAAATTCAACTAAGTACATTTTAAAGATCTTATTGGCTTAATTCAGAGATTCATGTATCAAATAGAATCCAATCTGGAAAATAGAATGGAGCTTTGAAGAGCTGTCCAACGCAAGAGCTGCCTAGAACAAAGTGAGCAGGAACAAGAAAGTTACTCTGGGTATTTGCTGATTGGTTAAAATAGGGTTACTTTCCTTATATGGAGCAAAGGGAAGTCTTAGAGCAGGGTTAGGTAACTTGTGCTGAGCAGGCAATTGCTGATTGGTTGACTTAGGCCTTCCTTTTCTGGGAGAGTTGAGCATAAAAACTTAGTTAACTTTTGTCTTGCTGACAAATGACTTTGTGAGGCTTAATGTGAGCAACTCCATCTTGGGCCTAATTTCTTACTTTAACATTTTAACTGCCTTGAATAGGTTGTAGCTCATAGATAATGTCAGGGTTCTTGTTCCAGCATTAAGAAGGGTTCAGGAATCTGGAGAAGGCTGTGCATAGATTAAATAAAAGTCCAGAGACAAAATATAATTTTGAAAGGCATTTAGGGGGTCAGAGGAGCTTAGTTTAAAGGAAACTAAGATCTAAGTTCTAAATTCTAAGTTCTCCTCATCTCAGGACCCCATGCTTTTTATTAACACAATTTGTCCTGAGGCGGGGCAGAGGTATACACTTCAAAGGGTATACACAAGCATTGTCAGAATGGGGGAATTAGCTTACAGCTGTACAGGTGTTTGGCCAGTAGGAGGCAATAACATGTAGATTAAGATGCCCTGAGCTGTCTGGCAGCCAAGCAATCAATTTAATGTATCTTATTCAGGTTTGGGGGAATGCCCTCAGCCATTCCCAACAGGTGACTACATGTGTGACTCAGCCCTTGTTGAGTCCCCAAGTTCCATCAACCTTTTGATGAAACTCTTGAAATTATGACATGCTAGAATTGGCTTCTGGCAGAGAAGCAGAGAAATGTGAGAGATCATGAAGCCAGCAAATATTTTAATACTGCTGTAGCTCTGGGTGTGCATGGGGGACGAGCATGAGATATGTCAGGAGAGGCAAGTAGAACTCAGGCCCTGCTGGTTCCTGTGTGCCTAGCCTTGTATCCTTACAGACAGTGGAGGCACTAGTGATAGAAGTGACATCATCACTTTTGGAGATGAAAACCATAAAATGGAATTGCTCCACTATAATTATAAATGGTTTTAACTACATGAATTGTGTGGATCTTCTCCCTCCACTTTTTCTGTCTCTGCCTCCACATTTTTAAGGTCAGCTGTGATACTCAGATGTAGGTGATTCTCACTCCCTGGACGTACACATCCCACCTGGGGAGGTAGATATAGAGGACTGTGGTGAATGAGGGATAGAAAGGTTAAACAAAACTGTTCATTTATTTATTAAAATGCATTTAATATTACTATAATTTTTTTTAGTTATTTTTTGAGACCTTTTATCTAGGAGACAACACTGATCATTAGATTTCCTGGGTTTCTATGTTTTCAAATCAGAAGAAAGTAAAAAATGAATAAACAAAACATTCTTTATTTTCAATTTTAAAATCTCTCCTTTTTTTAATTATATTTTTCTTTAATTCTTAAATATTATAAGTACTGTTACTTTTATTTGTTTTTGAATGATATCAATTAATGGTAATATGGTAAAAGTTTTATTTATGGAAAAAATAACCACAAGAGAAGTATAAAAATAATATTTCACTGATGCTGGGAAAAAATAAAGACTTACCTCCTTAGATTATTTAAGTTTTTCTTTAGATAAATTACTTTGGTTCCATTAATTGTATGCTGTCTATTGAACTATTTAAAAAATAAAATACTTGTATTATAAAATGAAAGATGTAACAATTCCCCTATTATAAAAATTCTGTACTGTAAATGTAATCACCAAGGGAAAATAGCTTGAAATCTTCTAAGGATTTGTTTCATGATTTTTCCTGAAAAAGATTCGTTATAGCTAAATATTTTGAATAGTTTGCTATGGTTTTCTGTTCTTCTTACTTTGAAATTTATTCCCAAGAATAGTATGTGCAAAAAATCAGTTTGAAGAGAATTTTTAAAAAAATCCTCCATAGGATCCAGTGAAGAAGAAGTATATTGCAAAGTCAAGTAGCAATAGCAATAGCAAAGCAATAAGGTCAACAAAAATAAACAAAACCAAAATCCTAGGCATATCTGAGTTAGTTTCTGGCCCAAGACTAAATCTTATTTTTCAAGAAAATATGTTTTCCTTGCATAATTATGAGTTAGATAGAACGACTGCTTTCTTATGCCTTTCTAAAATTCATTCATTAGACAATGAGCTTTTGAGTGAGTGCTATTGTATTAGTTACTATATATAGGGGTCTTCAGAGAGGTTGACAGTGAAGTGGAGGACACAGATCAGAAAAGAGTAATGAGATAAGAACTGAGAAGCTTCCATTGACTATAGCAATGAGGAGCAAGCCTTCGTTGGAGCTGCTTCCATAGAGTGTAAGTCATTGTGTGGCTGGAGGGAAGAGAGAAAGATATTGGAGACGGACTAGACATTTTCATCACGTTTAGCTCTGAAGGTTGAAGAGAAGGGGTAGTGGTTTCCTGAGGGCTCACAGGGGAGGGAAAACTTTTGTATTTCAAAATTGAAGAATATTATGCTTGTTTAAATGCTAACCAGAAGGAAAGAGAAGGGAGAGAGTTTGAAGATACTGAGAACAGTCACAATATACAATGCCATACCTATGAGTGGAAATAAACAACAAACCTATGGGCTGGTAAGGGTAGAGATCAGATACCATTTCTGAGGTATAGAATAGATTGAACATCCTTTGGGATTCTTTTTTCAGGTTAGACTAGTTGAGGCAGATGGTGCCCTTTCCTACCATACTTCTTGCTTCTCTACCCAGATTTTTATAATGTGAAAGGTGGTGAGGTAAAAATAACTGAAAAAATGGACCATTATTGTCACATACTCTACCACCTTTTTTCCTTTATAAAGGATATCCTGACTGGTTTTAAAATAATTACTTAAAAAAAGCAATAAATCTGTATTAGGCCAATAACATTTCTTGTGAGCCTTCATACATTTGAAATCATTTTAGCAAAATAAAAAAAAATGAGGTGATACCTTTGTGAACTAATAACATTTTGGGTTATTAATCTATACTTTTCTTCTTGCTTTCTGTTTTCCTATTCATTATGTCCATTTAAGGAGGTAGTTTGCTATTGTGGTCATCAAACCAGGCATGGGTAGAATGGAAAGGAAATGGCAAGTCTGTCTGGATTTTTTCTGAAAGCGAAATCTTTAGAAGAAATTGGAATGATGATGGAGGCGTTAAAGGGAGGGGGATTCATGGATATAGACAAAACTACTTGAACACATTGTACTGGACAGTGGTGTTTGCCGTCCAGGCTGGAAAGATCTCTTCAGGCATTAGAAGGTCAGGGAAGATGCTGAAGAGGAAATCTCTGGATCTTGAAATTAGCAACAACTACTCCTTCTATCCCACAGCACTGCTGGTGAGACTGCAAGATCTGAGTGTAGAATGGGTTGTTGGTGCCTTGGCAGGCGGAATTATGGGCAGCTAAGTTTCCTGTGGTCCCTAAGCCTGGCTCAGAGCAAGCAGAGCCATTAGAATGGACTGGGTCACACAGCAGGAGCAACGGGCGGCTTAGCGAAATGTTAATGACTGTAGCCTGAAGATAAGATGCCCACACTACCTCTATTTCAAAGTCACTCAAATAATCCTGCTCAGCATGGTCTTACTGTGTGTGTGTGTGTGTGTGTGTGTGTGTGTGTGTGTGTGTGAGTGTGTGTGTGTATAATTTATTTTCATTTTGATGAATTTTAAAGGACAGGAAGGGCAAGCTCCAGAGAGAGATGTGAAAAAGTAGAGAATCCAAATCTCATAGGTACCACTCTTACCAAAACTTTGTGTCTCTTTAACCAATGTATTCATACTGCAGTTTTTCATTTTGGATTCACTTTAGTATAGATTTATGATTCACCAGCACAGAAAGTAACCCACACTTGAGGTATATAACCACATTTCTGTGTTCCTGTAGCTGAATCATACAGCTTCTTTATAAAGAATTAAAAACTGAGAATGCCTGTAGGAATATATAGTAACCTTCAATAGAAAAAGGATGAGTATTAAATTACCCTTTATTTCAGTTTCATGGTAAAAAAAAAAACCAGTGTACAATAAATGTTTTACTAATCCTTCTTGTCTTTCTCACATCAATTGTATAAGAAAAATGAAGCTTGAAAGTTAAGTACTTTTCTGAGGTAAATCAACTAGTAAGCTGCAAAGCTGGTCTTTGAATGCAGGTTTTTGTCCTCCCCTTCCTCTGTCATTTCTACTTCTTTCCACTGGTGTTTCTACCTTCTTTCCATAGTAGTAATATTTATTTTTGAAAAAATATACATAATTTATAGAATCTTTTGTCTCTAAACAGTAACTTTGTGCACATATTCTCATAGTATTACTTTTAACAAAAAAAAATTAGAACATTTTTCTACATTTGCCTTCAATATCAGTTTATCAGCCATGTAAGAAAAAGAGTTTTATTTCATGTCTCATCATAGCATACTAGTACATGTCTAAAATTGACAGTGGATTGATCACTGACAATTACCATAGGCTTGGTACTGGATTACTAGTGGATACTTTTAAAAATTCTTAATGGATAAAAAATATGACATCCGGGTTGACTTCAGAGAAAAATGTGTTATGAGGTCTTGAGGCAATTTTTAAAAAGCCTTACAGTGTGAGATCATAGCATTTGAGAACTGAAACAGATCTTTGTCCAACTTCCTTCCCAGCTCAAAGTTACTTTTAAGTGGTTTAACTGTGGTTTAAAGATAACATACAGATTATCACATTAGAAACACAAAGTTATTCAAGAAAATGTTCACCAAAAAGATTCATTTTCTGTCTTTACACATTTTAAGACATTTAATTCCAAGAAGGAGATTTAATGTCTACCACTAGAGCTAATGGAACATTGAAGACAGATTTCTACTTAATCCCCCTGAACCAAAGAAAGCTAATTTTTAAGGCTTCATATACAATGAAGATTAAGAATTTTATAAAATCCAGGTGGATAAACAATATCCATATTATATACTTAAAAATTTATACCTTTTCTTAAATGTGTTTTAATTTCTCTTTTAAATAGAATTGAGGATTTAAATACTCTGGATTTTAATCATTATCAATTACTATTATTTTATGATGCAGAAATAGTGCATATATTATGCTTTCTTATAGCTGAGTTAAATATGTTTGCATTGTCTAATTCTTTATAATGGTCAGGCACTTCTAATACTTTGAGGGTTGTTCTAATAGAGTATCAACTTCCTTGTGACTTAGGACTTTTTATTGAATTTATAATCAGGAAAATAAATCTCAATACTCTATAGTTGTCTTATTTTATTCATAGGAAACCAAGTAGCATGCACTTTTATTTAAAGAAGCCAACTAAGTAATAATTTTTTAATGTTTATTACAATACTTTCTATATCTGTAGTATTCCATGTAATATTAATAGTTGCTCAAGAGATTATATATGGCCTAAAATCAGCATTTTAAAAAATATGCTGAAGAAGGGCTATTAAACATGTACAATTTTCTTTTCTGAAATATGCAGTCACTAAAACTAAGTTTTTTTTTTGTGTGTGTGTGCCACGTATAAAAATGTGTCATTGTGGGAGTAGTAGTATTGATTTTCTAGGTAGAATACATTCTCCAAAACAACCAAAAATTTATAAAAATGTAAATATATGTGTCTCATAAAAATATAGATTAAATAAAATGTTTGGGCCATGAATCTCCCTATTAAAATTTGAAATGAGATAAAATATTTTCAAATATCCTTAAAATATTTATTTCCTGGAATTCAATATATATTGAACATTTAAAAAGCTAATTTACAAAATGTTCTGTAAAGTGGTTTATCTAAGTTACCTAATGAAGAAAATATTTTTCAATAACCCCTTTATATAATCCTTGAAATGATGTATGAATTTTTAGCTTTTGATACATTTTTTAGCAAAACTTGCAAAATTTCTGAGACAATGTTATTTTAAAATATGTTGATTATAATGTTCTTTGAATAGATTGCAGCTTTCTGAGGTCAAAAAAATGTCTCATTCAGCCTAGTGTCCCTAGCACTTAGCACAAGTCTTGGGACTTGACCTATTTGTTCAGTCTACTGAATTAATAAATGAATGATAAGTTTTTCCTTATGAGGCATCTTTAGGATATCTACATCTTCTTTAATATATTGGATTTTTATTGTTCAAATGGAAACATCTTTTCAGTTTCCTAATGAACCTCCAATTGTTTAAAAATATATTAATGAATAAGAAATAAATCCACAAGTTATTTATTGACTACCTATATGAAAATAAAATACAAGTTACAATATCTAAGACTTTTGGCTCCTTTTGGAGATATTGTACAATGGCATTGCTTAGGAAAGATAAATTGGGCTAAATTATGAAGCCTTGAAACTGAGGCATGAAATTTAAGCTTAGTGAAGTAGGCAATAAAATCCATTTTAGGTCTTTATCAAGGGTTTAAGTATGATAAATTCAGGATTTAGACTAAATGAGCCTCACTATAAGAAACTCTAAAAGATGGATAAGGTTGAAGACAGGCAGCTCAGCTGAGAGACTATTGCTATAATTCATATGTGAGCTGGGTGGTGGAAATGTGAATAGAGAAGGATATAATAGAAGATATTTAGCAGGAAATGTGTATAAAAAGGGATATCAGTCAAGGAGAAGTTAAATTAAAAATTTCAAGCTGGTTTGACTGAAGGCATGAAGGGGAGGGGACTGGAAAATTTGATGTCTCATTTTAGGCTCATTAAATTTGAAATGACAGTAAGGAATCAAAGATATTTTGATTCCTTACTGTCATTTCAAATTTATATACACATATTACATATGTGTATATATTATATATACGTACTTCCAGGTGGATGTTCTATCACACACACACTTATACACACACACACACACACAGCCAGCCATTTAGACATGTGAATTATAAGGCAGAACAAAATATATACATATATATTTATCCAGCCAGCACCCACCCATGCACCAAAATATATACATATATATATATATCCTATCTAATAAAAGAGAAACATGGTAATTGGCGTACGACCGCTACCCTTCCCATTGGCTAATCAGGGCAATATGCAAATTAACTGCCAGCCAAGATGGCGGCCAGCAGCCAGGCAGCTTGAAACTAACATGAGGCTTGCTTGCTTCAGTGATGGAGGACTCCAACGTTCCCCACCTGCCGCTGCAGGCCTCTGAGCTGCAAGCAACTATGTAACAAACATAGAAGCTAAACAAAACCCCAGAAACCTGCCGGGCTTCAGCCAGCAGGATCGCAACATTGTAAGCAAAGGCCAGAAACCTACTTTCAGCAGCGGAGGCCTAAGAGCTGGAGCCAAGCCTCAAAGCTAAAGCTGGCCCAGAATAAAAAAAAAGAAAAAGAAAAAAAGGAGCGGTTGGGAGCTTCAGTCATCCCCAGCCTGAAAACAGCCATCATCCCCTCACCCAGGCTGGCCAGGCACCCCAGTGGGGACCCCCACCCTGATCCAGGACACCCTTCAGGGCAAACCAGCCGGCACCCACCCATGCACCAGGCCTCTACCCTATATAGTAAAAGGGTAATATGCCTCCCGGCACCAGGATCAGCGTGACAGGGGGGAGCTCCCCATCCCCCTGATCGCCCTGCGGCTCTGTGTGTGACAGGGTTGGCGCCCCAACCCCCTGATTGGCCCTGCTCTGTGTATGACAGGATAGATCCTTAACCTCTCCATCGGCCCTGTCCTGAGTGTGAGAGTGGTGGCACCCCAACCCCCTGATCGGCCCTGCTCTGTGGGTGATAGAGGGCGGGGCCCCACCCCCCTGATGAGCCCTGCTCTGTGTGTGACAGGGGGCTGCGCCCCAACCCCCTGATTGGCCCTGCTCTGTGCGTGACAGGGTACAGAGCCCCAACCCCCCTGATGGACCCTGCTCTGTGAGTGACAGGGGGAAATGCCCCAACCCCCTGATTGGCCCTGCTCTGTGCATGACAGGGGGTGGTGCCGCAACCTCCTCATCAACCCTGCCTTGAGTGTGACAGGGGATGGTGCTCCAACCCCCCAATCGGCCCTACCCTGAGCATGACTGAGGGTGGAATCACAACCTCCCGATCGCCCTGCTCTGTGTATGACAGGGGGCGGCGCCCCAACTCCCCAATAGGCCCTGCTCTGAGCCCAACCAGAGGCTGCACCTAGGGATTGGGCCTGCCCTCTGCCACCCGGGAGCAGGCCTAAGCCAGCAGGTCGTTAGCTCCGGAGGGGTCCCAGACTGCGAGAGGGCACAGGCCGGGCTGAGGGACCCCCCTTCCCCCGAGTGCACAATTTTTTGTGCACCGGGCCTCTAGTATATATATATACTAGACGTCCGGTGCATGAAATTCGTGTTTGTGCATGGGGGGTGGGAGGTGGGGGTAGTGAGGGTATGTCCCTCAGCCCATCCTGCACCATCTGCACCATCTCCAATCTGGGACCCCTCTAGAGATATCTGACTGCCGGTTTAGGGATGTCTGACTGCCCGGTGTGGGATCGGGCCTAAATGGGCAGTCAGACATCCCTCTCACAATTCAGGACTGCTGGCTTCCAACTGCTCGCCTGCCTGCCAGCCTGATTGACACCTAACTGCTCCCCCGCTGGCCTGGTTGTCCCCAACAGCCCTCCCCTGCTGGCCTGGTCCCCCTTAACTGCCCTCCCCTGCTGGCCTGGTCCCCCCAAACTGCCCTCCGCTACTGGCCTGGTTGCCCCAAACAGCCCTCCCCTACTGGCCTGGTCCCCCTTAACTGCCCTCCCCTGCTTTCCTGGTCCCTCTTAACTGCCCTCCCCTCCTGTTCTGGTCCCCCTGAACTGCCCTCCCATGAAGGCCTGGTTGCCCCAAACTGCCCTCCCCTGTTGGCCTGGTCCACCCCAACTGCCCTCCCCCTATTGGCCTGGTCCCCCTTAACTGTCCTCCCCTGCTGACCTGGTCCCCCCCAACTCCCCTCCCCCTGCTGGCCTGGTCCCCCCAACTCCCCTCCCCCTGCTGGCCTGGACCCCCGCAGCTTCCCTCCCCATGCTGACCTGGACCCCCCAACTTCCTTTCACTGCTGTCCTGGTCCCCCCAACTGCCCTCCCCTGCTGGCCTGGTCCCCGTCAACTGCCCTCCCCTGCTGGCCTGTTTGCCCCAACTGCCCTACCCCTGCTGGCCTGTTCCTTTCTTGCTGCCCTCCCCCTATAGGCCTGATCTTCCCCAACTGCCCTCCCCTGCAGGCTATCTTTGACCACATGGGGGCAGCCATCTTGTGTGTTGGAGCGATGGTCAATTTGCATACTACTCTTTTATTAGATAGGAGATATATATATATATATATATATATATATATATATATATATACACACATACACTGAGTGGCCAGAATATTATGACCACCCCAGCAGTACTTCGTTGGGCCACCTTTTGCCTTCAATACTGTGGCAATTCTTCTTGGCATTGACTCCACAAGATCTTGAAAGGTGATGTGAGGAATCTGACACCATGCCTGATGAATAGCACTGTCCAGTTCTGTGAGATTTGATGGTTGTGGAACCAGCTGCCTGATGGCTCTTTTAACTTCGTCCCATAAATGCTCAATTGGATTGAGATCTGGTGATTGTGGGGGCCACCTAAGCAAGGTAAAGTCTCCATCATGTTCTTGAAACCACTCCTGCACAGTACGAGCACCGTGGCATCGTGCATTGTCTTGTTGGAAGAAGCCATCTCCATTGACGCATTGTCTTGTTGGAAGAAGCCATTTCCACTGGGATACGCCATCAACATGATAGGATGAACCTGATCAGTAGCAATACTTACGTATGTTGTGTTATTCAGACGTTTATAATGATCTGGCCCTCTAGCAACTTCAGCAGGAAATTATAGCTAATTTGCCTACAAATGTCAGGTGATCACAATAATCTGGCCACTCAGTGTGTGTGTGTGTGTATATATATATATATATATATATATATATATATATATATATTATTAGGTTTTAAAATGTATTTCAGAGAAGAAGGGAGAGGGAGAGAGAGATGGAAAAACCAATGACGAGAGAGAATCACTGATTGGCTGCCTCCTGCACATCCCCTGCTTGGGATCTGGCTCACAATCTGGACATGTATCCTGACCTGGAATTGAACACTGACCTCCTAATTCATGGGTCAAACTCAACCACTGAGCCATACCAGCAGGGCTGAATATATGTTTTGAGCATCATCAGCAATGAAGGAGTGGTTGAAGCTATGCTAAGGCAGCATGCTGTGGGATAATGTAGAGACAGAGAGCAGTCACATTGAATCCTATAAATTGAAAATGAAAACTGGAGAAGGAACTACCTGAGAAGAAATAAGGAAAAGTCAAAGAACAAAGACGAGAACCAGGTTAAAGTAGGAGATGCAACAGGTAAAGAGAGTGTCAAGAAAGGAGATATGGCTGTGGTAGATAGAAGCTTATTTCTATCAGCTCAGAAGAGCAGATTGTTACATTTTAAGGAATTTTATGAGTCAGTTTTTAAACACAGCCAATTTAAATTATATTAAATCCAAGTAAAAAATATGTTAAAAACAGTTAATATATACAAGTTATCACTTTCTAAATATTTTACTACTTTTTACTGTTATTCATACTCTTTAGGTTATTTATACATATTATATCTGTATGGTGGAAATATTATAACACCAGAGGCCCGGTACACAAAAATTTGTGCACTTGGGGGAGCGAGGGGGTCCCTCAGCCCGGCCTGTGCCCTCTCGCAGTCTGGGACGCCTCAGGAGATAACGACCTGCTGGCTTAGGCCCACTCCCGGGTGGCAGAGGGCAGGCCCAATCCCTAGGTGCAGCCCCTGGTTGGGCTCAGAGCAGGGCCGATTGGGGAGTTGGGGCACCCCCCCCGTCATGCACAGAGCAGGGCGGATCGGGAGGTTGCGATGCCACCCTCAGTCACACTCAGGGTAGGGCCGATTGGGGGGTTGGGACGCCACACCCTGTCACACTCAAGGCAGGGTTGATGGGGAGGTTGCGGCGCCACCCCCTGTCACGCACAGAGCAGGGTCGATAGGGAGGTTGCAGCGCCAACCCATGTCAAGCACAGAGCAGGGCCCATCAGGGGGTTGGGGAGCTCCCACCGTCACTCACAGAGTAGGGCCAATAGGGCAGTTGGGGCACTGCCCCCTGTCACCCACAGAGCAGGGCCGATCAGGGGGTTGGGGCACCGCCACTGTCACACTCAGGGCAGGGTTGATGGGGAGGTTATGGCTCTACCCCATCACACACAGAGCAGGGCCCTTGGGGGGGGGGGGGGGCGCCACACCCTGTCACACACAGAGCAGGGCCGAACAGGGGGTTGGGGTGCCGCACCCTGTCACACACAGAGCAGGGCCGAACAGGGGGTTGGGGTGCCGCACCCTGTCACACACAGAGCAGGGCCGAACAGGGGGTTGGGGCGCCGCACCTTGTCACACACAGAGCCGCAGGGCCATCAGGGGGTTGGGGAGCTCCCACCTATCAGGCACAGAGCAGGGCTGATCAGGGGGTTTGGTCGCTGCCCCCTGTCACACTGCTCCAGGGGCCAGGAGGCCTCACGGCTCTGCTGATCCCAGTGCTGGGTGGCATATTACCCTTTTACTACATAAGATAGAGGCCTGGTGCATGGGTGGGGGCTGGCTGGTTTGCCCTGAAGGGTTCCCTGGATCAGGGTGGGGTGCCTGGCCATCCTGGATGAGAGGATGATGGCTGTTTGCAGCTGGTCACACACCCTTCAGGGTGGGGGTCCCCACTGGGGTGCCTGGCCAGTCTGGGTGAGGGGCTGAGGGCCGTTTTCAGGCTGTCAGGTGACTGAATCTCCCAACCTGTCCTTTTTTTTCTTTTTTTAATTCTGGGCCAGCTTTAGCTCTGAGACTTGACTCCAGCTCTTAGCCTTGGCTGCTGAAAGCAGGTATCTGGTTTGTTTGGGTTCTATAACTGTAACACTGTTGCGGTCCTACTCACTCCAGCTCTGAGATCCCGGCTGGCTGAAAGCAGGGATCTGCGTTTGTTCTATAATTGAAACAATGTTGCCGTCCTGCTGGCTGAAGCCCGGCTGGCTGAAAGCAGGTTTCTGGGGTTTTGTTTAGCTTCTATATTTGTAACAATGTTTCTTAAACTGCAAGCTCAGAGGCCGGCAAGGCAGGCGGGGAACGTTAGCTTCCTCTGTCACTGAAGCAAGCAAGCCTCCTGTTCGTTTCAAGCTGCCTGGCTGCGGGCCGCCATCTTGGTTGGCAGTTAATTTGCATATCACCCTGATTAGCCAATGGGAAGGGTAGCGGAGGTACAGCTAATTACCATGTTTCTCTATTATTAGATAGGATGGTGTTCTATTCAATTGTCCATTTATTTACAACTCAACATGCAGTGATGTTCCATTGGTACCTTGAAATTAGCAATGTGGGAGTATTTACACCATAAAGATGGCAAATGCCAAAATTTGGGCCTGGTGTATATTTCTGTTAATTGTTTAGGCAAAGAATTTGCAAACTACATAATTTGGACCAAATCCCATTCATTGTTTGCTTTTGTATATAGTTGTATTTGTATATACTTGGACTATCTCTATATATGCTATATATAAAAAACACTAATATGCAAATAGACCGAACAGTGGAATAACCGGACAATTGAACAACTGGTTGCTATAACATGTGCTGACCACCAGGGGGCGTGCATGGACCATGATGGGTGTCGGCAGCAGGTGGCAGAGCATGGAACATGGTGATGATTGGCCTTGGCAGGATGGTAGCACAGGTGAGGGGGGATACCAGACCAAGGCAGGGCGCTGGTCACTGTCATCGGGGCGAGCCTCTGGTGGTTACTGAAAATTCTTTGCTCCTGCATGCCGTGGTCCCACCGGGTGCTCACACCTGCTGTTGGCTCCGGCCCCACTTGCACCTGCTGCCTGTGCCAGAACTGCCACTTGCACCTGCTGCTGTCGCCTGGTGCCGGCCCTCATCGCTTGGTGCTGTCAGCGGGCGAAAGCAGTGGCTGCTGGCCACAATCACCCCTGAGGGTTTCTTCACCTTCTTCTGCTCCTGAGGGGAGATCAGTGCTGGCGGCCACAGCTTGCACTCACTGATAGCACCGGCCCTGCTTGCACCCGCTGTTGGTGCTGGCCCCAATTGCTCCGCGCTGTCAGTGGGTGCGAGCGGGACCAGCGCCATCAGCATGTGGGAGCAATGGAGATGGCAGGAGTGCTGCTGGCAGACATAGGGCTGCGGTGGGAGGGGCCAGGCAGGAGTACAGAGGATGGGCCGAGACCAGCCCCTGTGCCCATCGCAGCCTCACAGCCCACAGTTCCTTTTAAGGTGCACGAATTCATACACTGGACCCCTAGTTACTATATATTTTTCAAGTTTTATTGGAACACAAACATAACCATTTGTTTATATACTGTCTGTGGCTGCTTTTGCATGATAATAGCAAGTAAGAGAAATTATAACACAAACTATGTGGCTTATATAGTCTAAAATATGTGCTATCTAACCTTTTACAGAGAAAGTTTTCCTACTCCTGATCGCCACGTAAGAAAGTGCTGAGGATCATGTAAATGCCAAAGGTTAAACTTAAACACATATTGTGTGTACAGGTGACACATTGTGAGGACCACAGAATTTGAGAAAACTTTTTACCGGTATTTGCAAATTATTATCTGACTTAGCAAAAAGTTGCCCACACTATTGACAAATGTGTGACGTTCTAATATGTGTCTGTGTTTTGACATTTTTATTGTACTCAAAAACATAAACAAAATGTCAACTGATATCCACATTAGAATTGTTGGTTTCAAATATAGATTGGATATGGATACAAGAGTTCAGCAAAAATCCACAAAAGCATTCTGTGAGGATCAATTGGCTATATATTCTTTCAATAAAGAATATTGCACATGATATTATTATTTTTAAATTTTATTCTATACAATCTTTATGTCAGTAAAATTTACAGTAAACTATGTACGTGTATACACATATTACTTTCATTCAAAGGGCATGTTGTTGTTAAACATTTATCAGCCGAGCCTTTTATGGCAGTTTAAGGAGCAATGGAGTTGCCTGGTTAGCGTGGCTCAGTGGTTGAACGTTGACCCATGAACCAAGAGGTTACAGTGCGATTCCTAGTCAGGGCACATGTCTAGATTGTGGGCTTGATCCCAAGTGGGGGACATGCAGGAGGCAGCCAATCTAGGATTCCCTCTCATCATTGGTGTTTCTATCTCTCTATCACCCTCTCTCTTCCTCTCTAAAATCAATAAAAAATATATGAAAACAAGAAGCAATGGAGTCTTAGAAGAAGATAAAAACAGACATCATTACATTTAACAAGTATGCATTTATATATTTGTCATTCAGAAAACTATGAATCAGTTAAAATTGTCAGAGCAATTAACTATTTTATTTACTTTGTCTTTTATTGTTTAACAAACATTTAATTGATTATCTGCTCTGTATTAAGCATCATGCTAAATGATGGGAATACTGTGAAGAATTATGTAAGGACACACCTTGTTTTGTGCAGTGTATAATCTGATATAGGATGCAGATGATAGAGGAGTAAATACATAAACAAACATATAATTTACAAAATTACATAAACAGACTATGGAGTTAGTGAATAGTTCAATGAGATGAAATTGACCTTGAGCAGGGCATCCAGGAAGGTCTGTCTGCTACTCTAGCCTAGGCAGAGTCTGGGCTGAGAGATTGTGCCTGGACAAATATCCTGAGGACTTAAATTAAAAAAAATTATTCCCTTGCAATAGAAAGATAATCACTTTGAATCACTTCATTAATTATAAAAGAAACTAAAATTTAAATAATATTACTTGGGATATAGGCAGTTACTTTTCTCTAAAAACCTCAAAGTTAATCATGTGTGGAAGTTAATTTCCCAAGTTTCCTTTTAAAGCTAGTGTGGAATTCTCTCTATGTTTATATATGACCTTCATTAAGGCTAAGAATTTCTTCATTTAGATTTGGCTTTATTTGATGCTAATATGTTACATCAGGTTGTTTCTCAATACTCTGTCAAAGGGCAAAACTATTTTTCTTCCTTCACTTATGTGTTCCTGAATGTCTGAACCACACTTGAGCTCAGACAGGAAGGCATTCACACTCTTACCCATTTTGAATTGTTATGTGATACATGAGACCTCAGAGTTAATATATGTCTTTTGGTTTCATGGAAACATTGGGTTAAGTTCAGAATTATTATGGAAATCCACCTTGTGAGAAAAAGATTAATTGCAATTTTTTTTTATCTTTTAAAATTATTCTAGCTACATTTTTTTTAAACAAAAGTGTAACTCAGGCATAATAAGTTCTTCAAGTGGTAAAGATTAGGGCTAATCTATGTGGATATTTTGAAGTATTGCTGAAATATCCTCTTTACCATCACTTCCTCTTTTCTCTGCCTGACCTTAATCTCTCACATTTAAAATTTTTTTATTTCCTTTCCTTGGACCTTTGAGACCCTATATTCCCATGTGCAGGCATTCAGGAATTAGTTGTTTGATGTTATTGTTGGACAGTTGGAAAAAAAGCGGGGGAGCAGAAAATGCTTACCTTTTAAATTTAAAGGCTTCACTTCTCAGACAAGAAGGAAGTGATTCAGGGTGTTTTCCTGAGCAGGATGCTATAGAGAGAGCCTGGGGGTGCACTTGAGCAAAGGGCTGTTGGCTGAGTCCAGCGGTGTCAGCAAAGCCATGTCCTGGAAACATACCTCGCCAAAGACAGGGATGTTGTCAGTCCTGACCTTTATCAGGCGCCAGGGGTTGGGTGTAATTATTTGAGTTCAGCTGGGCACCAGGGACCTATGCAATTATCAGGGTCCAGTCAGGCCTAACAATTCCGAGAAGCCACAAGAATGAAGAATGCAGCTTGATCGTTAAGCATGATTTCACATAATTTCCTTTGTCTTAAACTCTAGTAAAACTTCCTGGTATCACGTTGTATATAATAAACATGTTGCACTAGCTCTGGGTCACTGCCTCTCCATCCAAGAACAGTGTCCCACCTGGTCCCAGCTTTACCCACTGTCTCTTTCTTTTTCTCAATCCCCTGTCGCCCCTACTCAGGACTTGTCCACTCTCTAGTTGTGCTGGTCTCAGCTGGAGAACCCCCATGGGATGCAAGGATGATTTCTTTCCTGGGTACTTGTCCAGATGGATTCAAAGAATGAAGCCACAGACTAAAGATGGTAGATGAAAAGGTGGAAATATATTGGGATCAAGTAGACTCCCATGTAGGGAGGGGGTCCCAAGGGCGTAACCCACTAAGCTCCTTTTTTCTAAGGTTTATAAAGGTTGCAGTTCTTTGTCTATTCATACTGCCTTCTAATTGGTCACTCTTTTTGCAGAATATCAACTTCAAAGCCCAAACCCCAGGTGATGCCCCCTTTTTTTCTCCCCCTTATCTTGTAACATTTCTTTATCTCTTGTGAAAATCTGTTTTTCTGTTTTCCTCTTTCTCCCATTTGTAGGCATTTCTCTATTCTCTGTGAAAAGTTTGTTTCCTTTTTTCCCCATACCCTGTGGCTTTTCCCTATCTTCTGTGAATGGATGTCTTCCTCTCCCCTTATCCTGTGGCACCTTTTTTTTTTTTTTTCCTGTGAATGTATGCCTTTTGGTAGCTCCAAGCCCTCACTTATGCCTTCCTCCCCCATGTACCTTCTTTATTCCTAAATCTCCCTAAACCTGCCTATTTTATCCCTAAAACTCCTTTCAGAAGTATTCAGGAAGAATATTTGTTTTCCAGTCCTAAATTTCCCCCTTTATTGCCCAGAGCTCCAGTGACCTGTAGAGGAGCTTAGAACAGGAAAGGAAGTGAGAGAGCTGTGTTCAAGGTCTGCTTTTGTTCTCAACCCGGGATTATTTCAAAATAGGGGTGGTACTATTGATAAAAACCCCAAAATAAGTTTGGATATCTAAAACTAGAAGGATGAGAGGGAGCAGAGTTTGTCACCTTATAATATAGCTTTTGAGATGTTAGCTTTTTTAAACTAGTTATTTTTAAGAAACAAAAGACTCAGGGTAAAGTATCTATCTATATAAAACCCTAATATGCAAATTGACTGAACAGCAGAATGACCAGTTGCTATGACACATACTGACCACCAGGGGGAAGATGCTCAACACAGGAGCTGCCCCCACAGACCCTGACCAGCAGCAGCGGTGGGGGGTGGGGCTAGCGAGTGGGTGGTGCCAGGCCAGCCAAGGCAGGTGTAAGCAGGGGCCCCCTGATTGCCCCTCCAGTTGCCCCACAGATTAGTCCTGATCACCAGCCAGGCCTAGGAACTCTACCCATGCACGAATTTCATGCACCAGGCCTCTAGTAGTTTAACACAAGCTAGTGTGTAATACACAGGGAGGAATCTAGCAAGATTGCTCAAAGTCCTCTCTGTGTCTCATTGTCCCCTTTGTCCCTCCTCCTTAGCTCCAGAATGGTGGCATATAAGCCTCCATTTAAACTTTATTGCCCTAAATACCACAAATAATGTATCCTTGGGTCTCATATTTTTATGGCATCCCCACATTCACATAAGTATTAAATTTGGCCATTTTTACTGTTAATCTGTCTCATGTTAATTTGATTATTAGCTCAGTCAGAAAAATTTTTAAAAGTTATTATTTTTCATCCATATAGGAAACTAGTTCTGGGATGTCAGCAAACTTTAACCTTGAAGATATTTTCCATATTGATAAGGGATTGGGTCCTGAAGGCTTTTTTGCGGTATTTAGGACAATAAAGTTTAAATTTAGAGTTTTTGTGACTCCAGAGAAATCTGGGAAAATAGCTAAATTTTCCACTGCCTTCAAGGAGGGTGCAAAATTGGCTGTATGAGAGTACCAGTGGAGTAAAGTGACTTCTCAGTTTTGGTTGCTTAATGGTACTGCAGACCATGGAGTAGTGAGTGATTCTCAGAGATTAGAGTGGGGATGAATGCAGGAGCAGAGACAAGGAGAGGCAGAGGTCATCTCTGCAGATCACTTACTTCCCTCTCCTCAATATAAGTCCCTGAAAATAAGGTGTCAGGCTGAGGAGAAAGAACAAGATGAGAAATCTTGAATGAACTACACTTAAGCCTGAAATGACTAAAGACAGCAAAGAATGACTTTCTGTTTTCTGCCATTAGGCAGGACGGGGCTTTACATTTATTTATTCAACATTTACTTATTGAAAAATTAGTATGTGCCAGCCACTATTCTAGGTACATGAGATATACTGGCAGCAGAAAACTATGCTTTCATGAAGCTTCTTTGTAGCATGGTGACAGACAAAAGTGATTGGGGGTTTGGATGGGGTGAGATTGTTGTAGTATTAAATTACTTTCAATGTAAGATTTGAGAAGATACTTGCTAGAGATGAAAAGGTTAGCTAACCAAATATTTTGAGGAAGAGTATTCCTTGAAGAAGCAACAGCTAGAGCCAAAATCCTAGAAAAAGAAAGTGTTGGGGAGTGTAGAAAAGAGGTCAGAGAGGTAGTGGAGAACAGATCATTGGGGTTTTCAGCTCATTTTGACAGAATTCGGCTTTTACTTTGAGTAAAACAGGATTCCATTACAGTATTGAGAAGAAGAGTGAAGTGACCTGATCTGCCTTTTCAAAGGATCATTCTGCCTGCTGCGGTGACTAGAGGCCGAGGGGGCAAAGGTAGTTATAATGCAAGCAATTAAGAGGTTATTGTTGTAACCCAGGCAAAGGATAGTGGCATTGTGAACGTGAGCACAAGTGATTCCATTCTGGATCTATTTTAAAGGTGGAGCCATCATAATTTCCTACTGATCTAAGATGAACAATATGACAGAGAGGGAGGAATAAAGAGAACTACAAAATTTTCTGTCTTGACTTACTGGAAAAAAGCAGTTGCAATCAAATGAGAATCAAGTTTGGTGTTGCAGAAAAGATTAGGCGGTTGGTCTTGGACATATTAAGTCTGAAATGTCAATCTGGCAGCTGATTGAAATGTTGAGCATGCAATTAGATACATGAGTCTGGAAGGATCTCAACTGGAGATATAGGTAAAGAGTTTTCAGCATAGAGAGAATATTTAAAGTCGTGCTGCTGAACTGAGGACTGGTTCCCCATTAATATGTCTGAGTAATCTTCTAAAAGACCTCCATCTTGCAAAAAATAATAAATCCTAAACAAAATATCAAAATAACTACTCAAAGGCTCTGAAGAATTTATCAATCAGGCAAATTATGGAGAAAAATCGCAATTTGTGAGAAGTAATTGGCATTGAGTGAATTTTTCATTTTTATAACTTTCAGCTTGCGTACTATCTCCAGTTGTTTCTGCAAGAAATACTTTTAACTTTATTATAAAAGCTTAAGTTTTTCTGGCTTGAAGAATCAGCAGGCAGTGTGGGGCAATCACAGAGAGTAGAAAGTGAATTTGGAAACAGAGAGCCAGAGTGGGAGAGGCCTACTTTCTGTGGATACACTCTATCAAATTTCTGGCCACACATGAACCATACATGACTGGAAATGATGGAAGAAGTGAACTGACATTTGAGCTACCTCTGATGAGACAGTTAGTAGTCTGAGTTTAATTGCATTAACCATGAGACAAAAAATTTGTCCTATTCTACTCTTTAGAGGAATAAAATAGGATAAAGAATCTCCCCCTCATAACATTTACAGTGCTCTGAATATAACCTGAAATCATTCAACATATGAAGAATTAGGAAAATGTAACCATTTTAAAGAGAAATAGCTATCAATGGAAGCTAACTCTGAGATAATGCAGATGTTGGAATTAGCAGACAAAGGATTTTAGAGTAGCTATGTTAACTGTGCCCAGTGAGGTAAAGTAAGGGTGCTTATAATGGATAAATACAGAAAATCTTATCAGTAGAACAGAAAACATAAAAAAGAACCCAGTGAAAATTCCAGAACTAAAAAACACTGTACCTAAATTAAAGAATTCCCTGGATGGGCTTAACAGTAGAATGGAGATGACAAAGGAAGCGTAAACTTGAAGAAAGATCAGTAGACAGTATTCAGTCTAACAAAGCAAATAAATAAAGATTCAGAAATTTGAACAGACATTTAAGAATATGTAGACAATATCAAAAGGTCTAACACAACTGTAGAGTTCAGCAAAGAGAAATGGGAATGGACTATAAAAAGTAAAATGTCTGAAAAATTTTAAAATTTGGTGAAAGACACAATACTATAGATTCAGGAAGCTAAGCAAACCCAGGTCAAGGCAAATGGAAACTAAAGGTAAAAAGAATATCTTGAAAGTACCAAGAGAAAAATGAGTCATTACCTATATGATTCATAAAATCACAAACATCTAATCAGAAACCATAGACACCAAGAGATGATGGGACAACATCTTTAAAGTGCTAATGTAAAGTCCTGGAACTTTGTAAGATCACTAAGAAAGTAGAGTAACTGAGCAATTAGGTGAAGTGATGAGAGATAGAAGAAATACTGAATGGGAGGTATGTTGGGATGAGGAGGGAATGATCATCTGTGAAAATTGCTGTGATTATGTCAAGAACAGAGAATTGAACATTGAACGACAGCAGTAATAATGTCAGTAGAAACAGTTTAGGTAGAATGATGGCTGAAAGCTTAATTGGAGTGGTATTAAGAGAGAATGAGAGGAAAGGAATAGAAAATTATGAGTAAAGGCAATCCTTTCAAAAACTTTTTCTGTGTAGGGATGGAAGAAATGGAGCAGTAGTTAATGTGTAGAGTACGGCCAAGAGAAGGTTTTGTTTTAACATATTAATTAGCATAATCCATAAAAAAGCAAAAGTGATAATTTGGATAAAAAGGGAGAAATTGTCCAGTGTTTTCAGATCTTTAGAAGAAAAGCAAAACAAAACAAAACAGCCAACTGAATTAGAATAAAAAATCATATACATGAATATGTGACTTGAATTCTCATATCTTCTATTTTGGGCAAATCTCTGCTCCACAGACCTTACTATTTACAATTTGGTCATTTGTCAATGTAAAAATATTTGAAGAGTATATCTATTAAATATCATGTAAAATTATATATGACATTATAAAGTCATAACTTTGATTTCTTCCTTTGCGTTTTTCATTTATGGCCATTTCCCAAATTATAAACAGTGTTTCAAATGTTGGTTTATAAGTTATTTAAAAATTCCAAGTGCATTTTTTTCTAATAATATTGATGATATGTTTAACTTGGCGAGTCCAAAAAAATCCTATATGTGACTGAATTGTAATACTAATTACCTGGGAAGTTTCAGATGTTTAGACTTTTATTTCTATGGAAAAACTTCTACCCAAGATTCTGGAACACATCTCCCATTATGAAGTGAGCTTGACGGTGGGAGTGGAAGCACAGCCTCCTATTCACACTCCCTACCCTCACCTTCCAGCAATGAGGGTAGGACATTGAGGTTCTCATGGCATCAAGGATTTAAGCAATGGGATAATGAAGATCCTGGACATATATTTCTTCACCAGTGAAAATTAAATGAAGAGCTAGGAGGAATTCACTGCAGTTATAGTGATGAGAAGGAAGTTTCAGCAGCTAGAGTGTGTTGGTGAGTTCAAGGGATATATATATATATATATATGCATGTTATAGTCTTTCTGTGCTATTTAAGGTTATGTGAATGCATGTGCATGTTTGTCTATATGTGCTTACACCTGTGTGCTGTTATTTCTGTACATATTGAAGTCTTATTGACCTGAAACTCCAACATCTAAAAAATGTCAATGAATAAACTTTTGTTCAGATCTTTGATTTTATGATTAAGAGATACATGTCCATTTAATAAACTAAAAGAAGATTCCCCCACATCTATTTTAAAGCGCGTACAGGAAAACCCCACTTCCCCTGCATGTGCACTTACAAGATCTTACAGTGGTAACGATGTATGTATTTAATGATGATGCTCAAGGCAGGAAGTGAATCCTGAAGGGAATTCTGAGTCATCCATAGCTAAATATTTATAAATCTTTGAACATTGATAAACCATATAATTCTTGGGTAAAAGGAATGTTGACCAGAACAGCTCCCAATTACAGGGATGAGAACTTATGGTTGTTTCCTTAAGTGGAGAGACACTTTATTTAGACCTATTGAAGTATTTCTTTTTTGACTTTTCATTTCGATCTTCTGAGTCATCCATTCACTATTTTCTACTATCTTGAAATGTAAAGCTGATATTTTTGAATATGCTTTGGACTTTAATAATTGGAGGTGAGGATGTTGAATGATTTTAAACTTGCTGGATGGAATCTTTTTCTTTTTTATCTCACACACATTGGGGAAGCATTTGAGATCAAAAGGCTTAGAGTCATTGTAATTACGATTCATTGAGAGTAAGAATTACAGCTAAGTAATTTTCTTTTCTTGTCTCAAAAGAAATGGGTACACAGATGTATATTCTGAATACTTCCAGAATCTTAATTGCCTGCCATGAGGTAGTATTTAGGAGCATGATTAAATGGGTTAAGACACATTTATATAGAAAGGAAACCTCTAAGTAAGAGAGAATGTACTTGTTAACATTGCTTCTGAGATTGAATTTAAGATTTATAGCATTCACTGTTTTTTTAAAGTTGCATATGGTTTATGTACGCACTTTTAGAAACTAAATCATTCGAAATTGCCTATTTTATGCTGATTCATTGGCACTGTTTCTCAAATACCAGTTGCTATTTCAAATCGTACTTTTCAAAACCTGCATATTCTTATATACCAAGATCTCTTCTCTATAATTTTGTTCTTCCAATATACCATTGGTGTTGCTATCAGGAGCTATTTGTTCAATGGTGACCCGTGGGGCTTTCTTAACCTCGTATAAACTTAAGTGCCAATCATATAGCTGAATATAATTACGTTTTGGTGATTTCTTTGACCTTTGAAGCTAATGGATAGCCTCAAGTATTTAAATAACTGCTCGAACCTTCTTAATTGGTACAAACTGTCTGTAGTAACTTTACTTTGTCTAATATGCCATCTGAACAGCTTTATCTTAGGTTAGTGTACTTAATTGAGAGTGTTCAGTAGTACCTGATATTGATGTGAGCCTTTGTATATGAGATAGTCATGCTAAGTTACATTTTAAAACTATATACCAACTTCATAAACTAATATATTTAAATCAATGTTTGTATGCTAGATCAGCAAATTCAATATTTTGTAGTAAATTTTGTTAGTCTTTTGTAAACATACTAAAACTTGTACAACCAAATAATTGTTCCTGTGTTTTCACATTGCAAACTTATATGGACACACACTTTTCAATTAAAATTAAAGTATCCATGTTATATTTATAAAACTATACCAAATGACTTAATATTTAATTATAATTAAGAGATATTAAAATACTTCTAAATTTTTACTGAAGGATTTACTGATGTTCTACATCAAAAATAATCAATGAATTTGAAGGATTAATTAGGTTGACAGGTTATTTTCTTTTTAAAAATCACATCATAAAATGTACATTAGATATTGCTCTGAATAAGGATACATTGTTATAAAAGAAGCTGTGGAAGAAAAAACAATTAAAAATAAGAAAACACTTTTTGGAATTTCTCATTGAGAATTAACCTTAGCATCCCAGATTTGGGTTAGCTAGATATTTCTGAGTTCGAATCCTTATTCTGCAATGTGCCTGACGTGTGATATTAAGCAAGTTCTGTAACTTCTATGAGCAGCTGTTTTCTCCTGTATAAGATAGGGAAATGATTATAAAGACTAGAATAATTATATCAAATATTTAATATCTCTTGATATTTCATGGACACTCAATAAATGGCTACCTCATTATTAGTCTTCCCACAGAAGAAATGGTTTATTACTTTTTAATTGTACTTTGATTATAACCAGAAATTATGCCCCAGATTTAACTTCTGATGACCTTGAATTATTTAAAAAAAACAAAAACAAAACATTCCCCAGTGTATTAAGATCTGACACCACTAAAGTATTTCAGAGATTTGAATGGCATTTTTCTAAAGTTCAACTTCTTGAGTACCATTTATTTGAATGATTACATTTTGGTATATTTGACAATAAGGGTGATGCTCTATAATTAATCATATATTGACATATTTTTATTCATTGTATTCTCTTCCTTAATAAATAGAGGATTATATAAAAATCACATAAGTCATTAAGTAAGTAAGTATTATTAAAGAGAAGTCACTACACTCTCTTGCCTATATGTTGGTATGAATATATTATTTTTGGTATTAGTTTTGTTTGATAATTTTTATTTGAAAAGATGTTTATATTGTGTGTTTGTGTGTGTTTGAGTATCAGCAACTAATATGCCATAGTAAATAATTTGGAAAAAATCTTTGCTATAGTATTGTGAATGTACATAACTTGAGGGTGCTAATACAACTAAGTCATGCTTTAGTATTGAGGAAAATATATATATATATATAATATCAGAACTTTTCTTATTAAAAAGGAAGAATAATAATTTGCATCTCTTCCTTGGGGGGGGGGGGAACATGTTGAGAGCCATGTTTTAAAACAAAACAAAACCCACATTGTATATATATATGACTTTGAAACATTCATTTATTCTTGGAAACAGGTTGATAATTCTTCAGGTTGATAATTTTGGTCTTTATCATCTCCAGTTCCAGGAACTAATGGGTATAGCATAGTAATTTATGAAGAATTTTCTTTTTTATGGGTAGCCACTGGCCACATGGAGCTATCAGCACTTAAAATTTGCTTGTGTGACTGAAAATGGAACTTTAAATTTTATTTACTGTTAATTTATTTTTACATTTAAATAGTCGCATGTGGCTAAGAAATGCCTTATCAGACAGCACAGTCCTGATTTATTAGCCATATTCCATATATGGTTACATTCATGCGTTGGCTTGCTTCTGACAATGCCCAGCATATAAGTGCCTGGGGGTCACCCTCCTCATCTTGTAGACAGAGCCCATGCAGAAGATTGACTACATAGCAACATAATGACAGAGATGAGACTCAGATCTCCAGATATTGTTTCCCAGTCACAGAATCCCCAACAGAACTTAATTTCTATTTCCTTATGACAAGTGATAAAGTTGCTAGATAGTGATAATGATATTCAACAACCACACTAATTAAACTCTATGCCCCTCCTGTAGTGTGCTGTTAAGAAATGAGAAAAAGGAGACAGAATAAAGGGAACATTCTTATAATTAGTCTCTGCCCCTTAACTGTCCTGCGAGTCTGTTGATAGAAGTTGCCATACTCTTAATAAGCATTATTATTGGGTTTGGTTACAATCATTTGTTGAGTTTGTTATGTAAAAGTCACTAATTGGAGCAACACACTTCTATCTGATAAAGAATGACATTGGAATATAAGTCCAATAAGCAACTTTTTAAAGTTATTTTATGAAAATAAGATATAAACTATCATTACCTTGTGGTGACTGATATGGAGATCAAAGACTCTTTGCACTTAAATTACTAAATAAATAAAAAAAGCCATCTAGACTGAGATAAGAAACTATGCCTTCTTTTCCGTCATAAACTAGCTATTTGATATTTTGTTCTTTTGCTAGAAGAGCTAATATATAAGAAACAAGTAAGTGCAATGTGACTTTCAAAGTTACCACAACAATGATGGAACACAGAAGAAATTGCTCTCACTTTCCCAATCTAGATTTCACAAAGGATCTCTCCCAATGGTCAAACAGTCTTTCCTACTACTAAGATTTATTTACTGGAGGGCACATTATAAGAGATTCTGATCCCTGGTAGGGGGAGGTAGAAGAGGGTAAAAGTGGATAAATGGTGATGGAAAGAGACTTGACTAAGGGTGGTGAATATACAGATAACGTGTTATAGAATTGTACACCTGAAACCTATATAATTTTATTAACTGCTGTCTCACAAATTAATTAAATAAAAAAGAAATTCTGATCCCTGGCATTTCAATAATCATAATTTTGCAAATGTTTTTATAGGATTATATTTTTAGCTTTTCATGACTTCTAATCCCAAGTGCTAGAGACTTTGTGGTAGAATTTTAGTAGATACAAACACTATTTCTGCTAGAAATTGTAAACAGGTTCAAGTTCTATTTAAGAGGTACATTTGCAATTAAGAATAGTAAGCAAAACAGAGGCAGACTCACAGATAGAGAGCAGGCAGACAGCTCTGAGGGTGGGAGTGGGTGTTAGGGGTGGGGGATTGAGCAAAAATGAAAAAAAATAGAGAGAACTCATGGACAGGGACAACAGGGTGGTGATTGCGGGGGTTGGCTGAGGGGGTGGGTGTAGGTGGAAGAGAGGGCATAGAGAGATAAATAGTGATGGTAAATAAAAAAATACAATACAATACAATACAATAAACAAAAAAGAATAGTAAACTGTTAACTATCTGTAGAGGCTCATCTTATGTTAAAAACTGTTTATAATATCCTGGCAATATATAAATATATGAAATAATTCCCATCACCAACAAAACTTTGTTTGTAGAAAGGGCAATGCTGAGTTTCAAATGTTTATATATTTTGATCTTGCCACAAATGCATGTGCTTTTTATTTCCTTGAAACATTGCTTTAGAATCCTTTGTTTAACTTGTTCTTCTCTGAGCTTTAGTAATAATTATAGGTTCAAATTGAGCAGCACATCAAATCCTGGGAAGATACCATAACAATAATAGCAAGAATTATTCTGAGCCCCAAACTGAGTTCAAAGTTAATCACATTTATTTTAGGTCTATAGGATCCAAATTGATACCTACATGATTTGATATACTAATTTATTTCTTAAGGGGGAACTTCTTTATCTTTGTAGGGCACCTATGAATATAAACCTGACATTTAATCTTGCTGTCTCCTATTTCATTGGAAAGATATTTGTTAAGAACTACAGGAAATAAGGTCAAATACACAAATATCTCATAATAAATTAATAATAAAGAGAGAACTATCGTTACTAAATTGTAAATTATACAGTAAGTCTTAGGAGATTTCTTTAGTATCTTAGACACCTAGGAAATTTCACTAGTTGGCAGAAATTGGAAATGCGTATTAATTGCAGGCTCCATCCCACATCTGAAAATAAAGGAAAATGTCAGGAATAGACTAATTCCAGTTTTCTTTTGAATATCATATTTTAATTTTTTTCATGTTTCTTTAATCTTTTCAGCAGTGCTTAAGGATTTGAAAGATGTTGATTAAAGCATTTCCTCTGATTAATTATATTTTGGCTTTCAAATGTTTTATTTTATTTTAAAATGAAGTGCACACACATTGTCTGGATTATAGGAGCATCTGCTCTTCCCAGTCTCTGCAAATATTTATATAAATCTTACTGCCACCCTGTTCTCTCCAAGTTCTCGCTGCTTAGCTAATCCTGATTGCATCTCCTCATTAAGCCATCTTCAGGATATGGAAACATAAATAAAACAGACTAGCAGCCTACATTTCAGGGATATTTGTGCGCACGACTTGCCACTTAACTCCTGCTGTTAAATTCTCAGAAATCGTTCTGAAGGCATAGGGTCTCCTTTACTGCTGCTTTCTTTCTATATGTGTCTGTTTATTATTAACCTAAGAACTATTTTGGATATAATGGCTATGCCCTTATCAAGAAGATACTATTTATTAAGCAAGGTCTATGAAATTAATATAACTGAAAATATAGAATTTGGTAGGAGGTTTAAAGTTAATGCCAAATGTTGAATATGTCCTATGTTTGCTTTTCCTTTAACTATCCTTAGCATTTGCTACTTCTTTCCTTATTTTTCTATAGGCTAAAAGAATATATAAAGACAGTACCTCTCCATAGGAATGAGATGCTAGTTCCTTTTAATAACGATTGTCCTTGACCTGGGTTTCCTAACTAATCATGGCTTTCATATGGGACAGTACGTTAATCTGGGGTCTTAGCTTTATTTCATGCTTTGATACAGAGTGGGAGACATCTATTTGACATCATTTTACAAATTGTCCTTTGACCATGTAGTTTCTGTAGACAGAATGATTTTTCTTTTATAGTAACTTTCTGAGACTGAGAATTTCTGTTCTCGCAGCTTTATGTAATTATGTTCAAAGGAGTTTGAATTAAAATGGAACAGATGTGTCCATCTTTAATTATGGTGTAACAAATTGTATTACTCTAAGGCTTTATTAAGTGAAACGCTCATCTTTATGTAATAATCGGTCAGACAGTTTCAAAATGATATCGGTGAACACAGTGTATTGCCTATTCCACTTAGCCTTCAAAAGGACTGTTAAAACTCAGAGGCTATGCACGGAGAGCCAGAAGAAACTATGGGAATATGCATATTGTTTTTTTTTTTAAATTCCAAGTTAAGTGAAAACAATTGTTAGAAACATATAATGAATCAATGTCATCTAAATAAGACAAAAAAGGCAACATTTGACTTGACAGCTATATTAAAGGGGTGTCGTAGAAGTAGACAACTCTCTGTATTGGAAAATACCATATTAGGGTTTTCTGAAAACCCTTTTATATTCATTTGTGCAGGCACTTTCTTATAAATTAGTGGCCAAAAAGGCTTTTTTTTTTTCCAAAAAGAAAATAATTTTTACTATTTCTAAGTAAGTACAACAAAGCCCTGTTTTTAGGAATTTCTAGCAGCTACTTAGAGAACCCAAAATTAGCAAGAACATTACAGATAGGCACAAATCCTGTGATGTGAGTCCCATCCTAATGTTTCTGTTTCTGTCATTAGTACCATAATTCTTTTATGCTTCAGGACATCTTCAACTATATATATTTTTTTCTATTCCCATAATCCAATCTGTCACCAGATATTACATTTATTCCTGAATTCTTTTCTTGACATACTCTATCCCCAAATCCAGGCTCTATTACCCTGTACCCAGATGATTGCAATAATTTTCTAATGAGATTTTTGAACCTCTCCCCTTCACATTGTCTTCTTCAATTCATTGCCAATCTAATGTAAAAATAATAATTCTCCCATGACACATCATTTCCTAAAATATTGCAATAGATATCAGTTGCCTATTATATGCAGTCATACTTTTAATTCTGGTCTTTAGGATCATCCCTAATCTCTAAACACCTTCTTCTCACTACTCCTCAATAAAGCAAGTGATGTGATCTCACTTTCCTAAAGTGACTACACTTCCAGTAACTAAGCACAGCTTCCTCCAGGCAGGGTTATTTACTGTATTCCAACACACGTGCCTTTATTCTAACCACCTGTCTATGAGGTCCTGGTCTTTCTAACTAAAAACTCCTTTCTTGAAAGGCAAGATTTTTCATGATGCCTCTTTTCACTTCTTCCTGTCTCTAAGTTTTCAATTCAGTTTTGATTCACACCCTCTTGGTTTTGGTAGCTGGTTTTGAATCCTGATAAAGATATTAATCTACTTGTAAAGTAAGGTATTTCTCACAGAGTGATTCAACTATAATTATAAACTGATTCAGCAATCAACATACTTTCTTTGAGAAATTTATTGCTAAGACTGTCTTCATGTATAATGGAATGAGCAAAGGGCAGAAAGATGGGCAGAAAAGAAAATTCTGGAAACAAATATTTTATTTTATTGTAATGCTTGTAAAATTGTTTCTCTTGAGGAAACAAAAACACTAAATTCAAAGATGAGAAAAATATAGAGTAAACTTTACAGAGCTGTATGTATTGAACATCAGATGTTGAAAAAGATTCTTACCAGACTAGCCTACTTTAATTTTCTTCTCTAAGAGAAGAATTGCAAAAAAGAAAAAATAAACATTAAAAAACCATAGAGAACATTGAGTGAGAATGCAAAGCTGTAGATCTTAAAACAGAAGACACACCCATGGAACCATTGTTAACATGTTCCTTCTCTATGCACGGCGGCTTCTCTGGGTTCTGCTCCATAAGGATCTGCTCTCTCTGACAGAAAAGGATCTTGCTTTTCCCTCTTTTCTCCCAGAAGACATGAACACTCACATTTTCAGGATCCACGGATTTTCTGGGTCAGCCAGGGCAGGTGGACAGCCAGTATAGTTTGATACTTTCTCCTGCTAATCTTCAACACAGAACACTCAATTCTTATCTAAAGACTAAAAACACCTTTAACTTTGATGGATTAAAAATGAGACCAAAACTTCAACTGAGTAACTTATATAACATTAGAAAATGAAGAAATAATGATCACTGGGTTCATTGGGTTCACTAAATGTATTTTCATGACTTAACATATACAATAATACAGGATTCTTCTTATCTTTTAAAAGCTAATTTAAAGGAACATATAACTTATTTGTATTAAAAAGTGTAAAGATGGAAATGAAAACTAATATATAAGAGTGGAATGTTACAAATAAATGATATCTTATTAGATAAATAGATCTTTTCTTGTAGATCAAATAATAGTGGAGTACAAAATAAATATGGCTCCAAGGAAGATGATTTCTTATCTTTTACTTTTCAAATATAAAAATTATTACAATGTTTGTTGTAGGAAATTTGGACAGAGAGAAAAACATGGAACAAAAATGTTACCCTTAATCTCATGCCACCATCTATTGATAACCACTGTCAATATGTTGGTGAATATCTTGTTAAGAGGTAACTCTATAAAGAAAGACATATTCACATTACAAAAATAAGCTATAATAATAAAAGCATAATATGCTAATTAGACTGGACAGCTGAACGACCTTCCAGACATCATTCTGGACATCCTTCCGGATGAAGCCACTGCTATGGGGGCCGTGGCAGAGGTGGTTAGGAGTGATCAGGCAGGCATGCAGAGTGATTAGAGATGATTAGGCAGGTGGATGAGCAGTTAGGGGTGATCAGGCAGGCAGGCGAGTGGTTAGGGGCGATCAGGCAAACAGAAGAGTAGTTAGGGACATCAGGCAGGCAGGCGGAGTGGTTAGGGGTGATCAGGCAGACAGTCAGAGGTGGTTAGGGGCAATCAGGCAGGCAGGCAGAGGTGGTTAGGGGTGATCAGGCAGGCAAGTGAGCAGTTAGGGGCAATCAGGTAGGCAGGCAAGCAGTTAGGAGCCAGCAGTCCCAGATTGCGAGAGGGTGCAGGCCAGGCTGAGGGACTCCTCAAGCCCCTGCAAGAATTTTGTGCACCAGGCTTCTAGTATATTATATGATGTTTAATAAAAAAATTTTCACTTAACAATAAAGTCATTTTCCATGTTAAATAATCTTGTATAATAAAAACCCAATATGCTCTGTCTGGTCGACTGGTAGACCATTCAACCAATCAAAGAGTAATATACTAATGATATGCTAAGGCCACTCAACTGCTCACTATGACATGCACTGACCACCAGGGGCAGATGCTCCAACTGGTAGGTTAGCTTGGGTCTGGCCGATTGGGACTGAGTGAGACAGGCCAGACATGCCCTGGAGGCTTCCTGTGGTCCCTCCCCTGCTGGCCAATCTCCTGCGTCCCTCCTCTGCCCTGATCATGCACCGGTGGGGTCCCCCAGCCTGGTCTGTGCCCTCTTACAATCTGGTACCACTTGGGGGATATTGGAGAGCCAGTTTCAGCCCAATCTCACAGGCCAGGCCAAGGGACCTCACTGGTGCGTGAATTTGTGCACTGGGCCTCTAGTATGATAATACACTAAACCAGTGGTCGGCAAACCATGGCTTGCGAGCCACATGCGGCTCTTTGGCCCCTTGAGTGTGGCTCTTCCACAAAATACCACGTGTGGGCGAGCACATACAGTGCGAAGTTGACTTAAAACTTTAAGTAAAGTTTATTAAGTTAATTTTAGGCAACATTGTGGAGTGAAAGAAGATGTAGTGTCAAGGATTGAGAAAGGTATGTTGAGATGGTTTGGACAAATAAAGAGGATGAACGGAAGGAGATAGACGAAACAAGTATACAAGGTGAGTGTGGATGGGAGAGTTAGAAGGGGTCGACCTCAGCGAATGTACCTCAATCATATTGAGGATGTTTTTAGCAAAGGCCAGCTTAGGAGTACTCTAATTAAGTTAATAACAATGTAGCTACCTATATAGTTTAAGTTTAAAAAATTTGGCTCTCAAAAGAAATTTCAATTGTTGTACTGTTGATATTTGGCTCTGTTGACTAATGAGTTTGCCAACCACTGCACTAAACCTTTTATGCCCAATATAAAGCAACACTATTATCTCCACTAGAAAGCCAATATTTATTTAGTTACAAAGACATGCTTACTTTAAAAAATATGGAATTTCATTAAATCTAATTTAGTTTTTATCATTAGAGACATTCTCTTGAATCACCAGCTTTTCTGAGCCAACCTATACTTTTTTTTTCCACTTAAAAATTAAATTTATTGGAGTGACATTGGTTAATATGATCATATAGGTTTCAGGTATGGTTTTGTATGTTAGAAGATCTGTATATTGCACTGTGTGCACACCATCCAAAGTCAAATAATCTTCCTTCACAATATATTAGGCCCTCTTAACCCTCCACACCTTCTTTCTGGCAACCACTGCTATTTGTGTTCATGAGTTTCAGTTTTATATCCCATTCTAGAGGCCTGGTGCATGAAATTCATGCACTGCAAAGGGGGGGGGGAGTCCCCTCAGCCCAGCCTGCACCCTCTCGCAGTCCAGGACCCCTTAGGGGATGTCTGCCTGCTGGCTTAGCCAACAGTTGGAAATCCCTTCCTCTGCGGTCACACGCCAGGCAGTCACTCAGAAATATCTTGGCATTGGCCAACTTATGGAATTCTCCCTTCTCTCTGTTCTCCTGAGCCAGACTCCGGACATTGACTACGGCATTCTTTTGATCATTTTTTTTTCTTCCCCCAAACGTTACAAAGTTTATATGAATATAACATACAAAGATGCAGCCTCCTTTTAGGAACAGGGAAAGAAGGGGTGGTTAAGTAAGGCACACGGAGCTGCAGCAAGCACCAGCTGTGGGGAGGGCCAAGGGGGAGAGGAGGTTGGTACTGGAGCTGAGGCGCTAGAGCCATTGCTAGAGAAGTACGGACCCCCTCTGCCATGTTCTGAGGCTGAACTAATTGGTCAAGCTGAGGCAGAGGTGGGTGGCCATATCAGCCATCTTTGGTGCTGTTTACCCTTTCCCACCCAAGCTCTGTTGTAAAACCCCAGAGCCCTGGATTCCAAAGGCCCCATCCAGAGCAGAGGCCCTGAAAGGGGGTGAGAGGAAGTGAGTAGGGCAAGTTTAAAAGCCAATATGCCTGTGTGCTGAGGGATGGCCGGAGACAGTGGTGAGAGGTAGCAGGGGAAGGGCTCTCATACCTACCCTTCTGTGGGGGCCAAGGGTGAAGGAGGCCAGGGGAGTAGGGTAGGGATGAGGCACCATGGCCCCAGCCTCTTAGGCATCCCTGTCTGTCCTCTGCAGTGAACATGGAGGAAAGGGACTGCCTCTGAGGAGGGGCCAGGCCAGGCCAGACCAGAAAACTATCTTGAGTTCTGGCTGAGGTGATGGCCCTCACCCTGAGATGCCTTCTAACTGGTGATGGACCCAGGCCTGACTCCTGCCGCTGCGGGCACCCAGGACACAGGCCTGACTCCCGCCACTGAGAGCGTTTGGGACACAGGCTTGACTTCTGCGCTGAGGGTGCCTGGGCACAGAAAGCCACCTGCTGTGCGTGCGCAGCCTCCTACTGGCCTGTTAATATGCAAATTGGCCATTACTGTGATGCTGTTAGGACCAATTTGCATATTACCTCTTTATTATATAGATATGAGTGAAATTATATGGTTCTTAGCTTTTTCTGACTGACTTATTTCACTTAGCATAATATTCTCAAGGTCAATCTATGTTATAGCAAATGGCAGCATTTCATTCCTTTTTATGGCTGAGTAGTATTCCATGTGTATGTGTACCACATCTTCTTTATTCAATCCTATAGCACAGGACACTGGATTTTTCCATGTCTTGGTCACCGTGAATAATGCTGCAATGAACAAAGGGGTGCATATATATTTGTGAATTAATGATTTCAAGTTTTTTTGAGTATATAACCAGGAGAGGGATTGCTGGGTTGTATAGTAGCTCTATTCTTAAATTTTTGAGGAATCACCAGACTGTTTTTTATAGTGGCTGTACCAGTCTACATTCCCACCAGCAGTGAGTGAGGGTTCCCTTTTCTCCAGAACCTCTCCAACACTTCTTATTTGTATTGTTGATAATAGCCATTCTCACAGATGTGAGGTGATATCTCATTGTAGTTTTGAATTGCATTTCCCTTGCTAGTGAGGTTGAATATCTTTTCATATATCTGTTGGCTGTTTGTATGTCTTCTTGGAAGAAGTGTATTTTCAGGTCCTCTGCCCACTTTTTTATTGGGTTGTTTGTTTGGTATTGAGTCTTATGAGTTCTTTATATATTTTAAATATTAAAGTTTTGTCAGAGCTATTGTTTACAAATATAATCTTTTATTTGGTTGGCTGCCTCTTTGTTTTGATGTTGGTTTCTTTTGCTGTGCAGAAGCTTTTTAGTTTGATATAGTCTGATTCATTTATTTTTGCCTTTCCTTCTCTTTTGGATCAAATTTATAAAATGTTCTCTATGACCAAGGTTCATAAGTTTGGTATCTATGTTTTCTTCTATGTAACTTACTGTTTTAGGTCTTGTATTTAAGTGTTTGATCCATTTTGAATTCATTTTTGTACATGGGACAAACTGTAATCCACATTCATTCATCTGCATGTGGCTTTCCAGTTTCCCTAGCACCATTTATTGAAGAGACTACCTTTACTCCATGGTGTGTTTCTGGCTCCTTTGTCAAAAATTATCTGCCCACATACATATGGTTTTATATCTGGGCTCTCAATGCTCTTTCACTGATCTGTGTGTCTGTTTCCCTGCCAATACCATACTGTTTTGATTATTGTAGCTCTGTAGTATAATTTGAAGTCAGGTAGCATAGTATTTCCAGCTTTGTTATTTTTCTCAGGATTGCTTTGGCTATTCAGGGTCTTTTGTGGTTCTATACAAATTTGATAATTTCTAGTTCTATTTTTTTAAATGACATTGGGATTTCAATGGGGATTGCATAAAATCTGTATATTACTTTGGGTAATATGGCCATTTTAACTGTGTTTATTCTTCCAATCCATGAACACAGGATATTTTTCCATTTTGTTGTGTCTTTTTCAATTTCTTTTAATATGCTTGTGGTTTTCAGTAGATAGGTCTTTCATGTTATTTATTAAGTTTATTCCTAGGTATTTTTATTCTTTTGGTTGCAATTACAAAAGGAATTGTTTTTTGTTTGTTTTTTCATTTCTTTTTCTGAAGTTTAGTTGCTAGTATACAGGAAGACAGTGGGTTCTTGTACATTGATTTTGTATTCTGCAATTTGGCTGTATTGGTTTATCGTTTCTAATAATAAACAAATACAATTTTTTGGTGTAGTCTTTAGGGTTTTCTATATACTGGATCATGTCATCCACAAAAAGTGAGCGTGTTACTTCTTCCTTAGTATTTGGATGCCTTTTGTTTCTTTCTCTTACCTTATTGCTCTGGTTATGAGTAGTGAGAGTGGACATCTTGTCTTATTCCTTATCTTAGAGGAAAATTTTTCAGTATGATATTAGCTGAGGGTTTATCATGGATGGCTTTTATTATGTTGATGTACTTTCCTTCTATTCCTATTTTATTTAATGTTTTAATCATAAATGGATGTTGTGTTTTATTAAAAGCTTTTTATGCATCTGTTGATAAGATCATATGATTTTTATCCTTTCTTTTGTTAATGTGGTGTATTAAATTGATTGATTTGCATATGTTGAACCATCTTTGTGCCCCTAGAATGAATGATATTTTTATATGTTTATAGTGCTGTTCCTGGAAATTTTATCCTAAGATATAAGTATTAAGTAACCTAACTTAAGACTTTTAGTATTTTTGCTAACCTCTATAATATAACCATTTATCATATTGCTTTTAAAAGTGATCTTGTTTACCACAATATCAACACTTAGAATTATTTGGTCAGACTCCATGAATAACTATTCAATATATGTTAAGCCTGGCTGGTGTGGCTCAGTGGTTGACCATTGACCCAGGAACCAAGAGATCGCCGGTTCGATTCCCAGTCAGGGCACATGCCTGGGTTGTGGGCTTGGTCCCTGGTGAGGGTGTGTGCAGGAGGCAGCCGATTGATGATGTTCCTCTCTCATTGATGTTCCTATCTCTCTATCTTCTCCCTTTCTCGCTCTAAAAATCAATAAAAAATATTTTTTTAAAAAAGTGTTAATTCCATTTTTATATGTTTGTTTTATTAACTCCTCTATCTATCTTTGCCTCTCTCTGTCTCTTACAACCATCTTACCTACAAATATATACACATTGAAAACTAAGATTGATGAAGGCAAGGGCTAATGTATTCACCCAATCCCTGCAATGCAATTCAAGACAAAGGAATTGAGATAGCATCCTTTGACAGGATTGGTTTTAAGCTAACATTTTTTTTTTTTTGAGGGCTCATTTTGGGGAAAAGAAATGTACCTTGTATTTGAGCATGTAGGTTATAAACAAAGGGGATGGGAGGGTCATATGAAATATGTGTTTGAGGTTTTTTGTTTGTTTGTTTGTTTAATTGTTTTTGTTTTTAATCCTCACCTGAGGATATGTTTTTATTTGTAGAGATGTGACTGAAGTCTTCCAGGAAGAAATGTGAGAGTACAGTATTCTGATCATCATTGAAAACATGGATGTGTATGACTTGACAAAGAAGAATCTCTTGATGTCAGGGCTAGGTATTGTCAGCATTCAAAGGGCTATGTGAAGCAAAGTGTTCTTGGGGAGAAGGACAGGGAAGAAAATAAAGAAAGGAACCAGGAACCTTGGTTATCTTGGATACCTAAGATAGGGGAGAACACAAACAGGAGATAATCAACACTGTGGAACATGGCAGAAATGTAAAGATACTTTAAGAGTCCATGTCATGTTAGAATTAAAAGGTCTTTGTGGATTTGTGTTGAAAAATTTTGGTCGATTGGTGGGGTTAAACCCAGATTGCAAAAAATAAATGAGGAAGGATGATGGTGGTGTGGAAGTAGAGTAGAATGGATGAGTGTAACTATAATTTCAAGAAGTTTGGCTGTAATAATGGGAAAAGGGGAGACATAGAGTGAGGAAAGTGGTTGTTGTTGTTTTTTGTAAATAGAGAGACTTGAACGTACATATGCTCTGAAGCGTCCGTCTTAGACCCAGGCAAATAGAACTGCTGTTCAGGGTCTATGCTTTAAAAGGACTCCCTCTGGGCTCTTGGCTATATTTGTACCAAAAAGGGGAGGCCATGGAATAGCTGCTGTGAAGGTGGAGAGGTGAAAATGCCAAGGAGTCTAGGAATTCTAAATTTAAGCCTGGGTTTCAGATCATTATAAAGCTGTATTTGTCAGGTAACATAATAAAATATGTTTTATTTATTATTTATTTATTAATAAAATATGTATTATTTATTAATAAAATATTTTGGGGGTGTCCCCCAAAAATGTATGCACAGTTTGAATAATTATAAAGTCATGTTTATTAAAATGCATTTCATTTTTCAATTAAGCTATCAGCTGTTAAAGTTTGTATACATTTTTGGGGGGACACCCTGTCTATCTAATGGTCTATCTAATGGTTTGTTAACTGAATTGACCTATTATCTCAAAGTTTTGAGGTATAGTTAGCATACAACACACTGTACATGTTAAAATTGTACAATTTGATGCTTTGACATACATATAGACATCACCAGTATTCAGATAGTGAACTTATCCTTTATCTCCCAGTTTCCCTGTGCCCTTTGTGATGCATCTTCCATGCCTCCCTTCCTGACATGCCCCCATAACCTCTTATCTGCTTCCTAACACTCTGAATTAGTTTTCATTTTCTTGAGTTTTATACAAATGGAATCATATTGGTCTGGCTACTTTCACTCAACATAATTATTTTAAGGTTCATTGATGTTTTTGCATTTTTTTTAGTTCATTCTTTTTTATTGCTTAGCAGTATTCCACTATATGGGTATAATACAATTTGTTAAGCTGTTAACTTGTAGATGGTCATTTGTTTCTAGTTTTTGCCTCTAAAAAATAAAGTTTCTATGAAATTCTCATACAAGTGTTTGTGTGGATATATGCTTTGTTATTCTCCTAGGTAAATGAGGTTTCCAACCAGGCTTTGCAAATTAGTACCAGTTCATATGCCCAGAAAACAAAACAAGTCATTGAGATTATACAAAAATTATTCATTACTTTAATATTCAACAGCATCAGAAGAACTATTCCTGAGTGAGGGAAAGACAATTTTTTATTTTGTTGGAGTGAAGGGCTTGCATTGACCTTTTTACCAATGCCGTAGAGGAACTCCAAAACCTACTAGAAGTAGGCCTAGCTGAAGTTTTCTGCTGTAATAGAGGAATTTCCCAGAGTGAGTGAATATATATATTGAAGAACCAAAGCCTGTGGAATTCCTGAGTTTCTTGGCTGTTGATTTAATGTTTGTCAGTAATATCATAGGATGTTAGTTTTCCAATGTCATCTTAACACGTTTTATTACTTATCCTATATAATAAAACCCTAATATGCAAATTGTCCCTTCAACTGGGAGTTCGATCAGGAGTTCGATCAGAGGGCAGGGCCGGCTGGCCAACTGAAGGGAGGCCCCGACCAGTAGCCAGAAGCTGCTTGGTACCCTACCAGTGCCCAAATTTCATGCACTGGGCCTCTAGTATTAATATAACATACTATTGTTATTATTTTAACAAAAAACTAAAGAGGCTTATATAAATTCTCTAATGTGGATGGAAAGAAAACTTCAGCCCAAGAAAGGAGAGTACCATGGATACTACATTGTGCCCAAAGGGATTATAATGTGATAACTGTCCAAAAGTAACTGCATTTTGGCAATGTTCTCTTCCCTCTGATTTTGTTTAGTGTGGGTTTTCTGCTCTGTAGCATTTGGTCCTCGATGGAGGACTTTAAACTGTAGCACTTGGAGTCCCATATCCCCATAGACCTGTGCCAGCTCATGGATTTCCATCTGTGGCCAGTTCTATGATTAAAATGCTTCAGAGCATATTGGTGACAGCGCAGCATTGGCAATTCCAGTGCACAGTTTGTGTAATGGTTGAGCCACAGTTGTACATGGGTATCATGTTGTCATCATGTTCTAGAGTGAGTTGACCAAAAACCAAATGAGGCAGGAAAGGCATAAAATCAACCTATAAAGCAAATTAGAAAATAGAACTTTGTTTTCCTAAAAGAGATTTTAAGTTCTCATGTCAGCAAGTCTTAAATTTTGAATTGTAAATGAGTCTTGAAGTTGAAAACAAAATACTTTATTTCCTCAGGCAATAATTCAGTGCCCCCATTATGTTTATATTTTAATATGTAGCCATACTGAGTAATTTTAACTGGAGTGTCAAGATAATCACTACTTTCTTGGATGAAAAAAGCGAAACAAGTTGTGGCTACAATAAAAGAGGAGAATTAGGGGCAAAGTAAGTAGAGCCAATGCAAGGAATAAGGAAACAATTCTGAAATAGGGGCTTAATTAATACTGCAAGCTAAAGTGTTCCTTTCAAAAACATAGTTTATGCCTAAGTCTGCCCTGTTATTATCCTCAAGAGGAGTTTTCTAATTCACAGGAGGGAACAGAAAAGGAAACCAAAGCGAAAAAGGAGAGTCAAATAGTTACTGGGTACACTGGGGCTTCATCTGTGAAAATCGTATTCAGAGTGATTGTGAATAGGGCGCTCAATATATGAAGTTGAAGCAAAGAAAGTGTCAGATGGACCAGGGGAAGGGTTTGGAGAAAGAATGCTGAAGGTAGTGCGTGAGCAGAGTGACTTAGAACAAACTGAGTCTTATTTTTCATGCAATGTTAACCTGTGTATTTGTAATTAAGATAAAAAAGATTTCCACAGCTTTTAGAGATAGCACAAAAATAAGAATACTAAGGGGGCTCCATTTTTCATACTTACATTCTCTTAACAGCTAGAAATCTGTGTTTTTAAAACTGACCTTTAACTCTGTTTTAGACAGTGCTTTGAAAAATGGATCCCTAAGTCTGAAAAGGTCAATGCAAGCCCTTCACTCCAACAAAATGCAAAATTTTTTCCCTCACTCAGGAATAGATCTTCTGATGCTGTTGAACATTAAAGTAATGAATAATTTTTGTGTAATCTCAATGATTTGTTTTATTTTCTGGGCATATGAACTGGTACTAATTTGCAAAGCCTGGTTGAAAAACCTCATTTAGATGGCATTTAATAAGAATGCAAATATTTTGACTAATGGTAAGATGATAATATTTGGTTCTTCTCCCAAATAAACAGATTTGTTTCCAGGAATATGAGTGATGGGAAAATGACCTTTAAACCTATTTTTCAAGTGTAAGATTGTTCTGTTGTAAAAATTCAAATATAAATATTTTGGAGAGTGCAAATCTCCAAGGAATTATGGGCAGCAAAAAAGCTGCGAGCCAAACAATATGGACTTAAGATAATATTATTGACATTTTTCTCTTATAAGTAAACAGTTTTATAATGTAAATTTGGAAGATTTCTATTCTAATGAAGAATGAGTTTTGTTGTTAAAACTGTTTCCAGCTGCCCGGCTGGCATGGCTCAGTGGTTGAGCGTTGACCTATGAACCAGGAGGCCACATTAAGATCCTGGTCAGGGCACATGCCCTGGTTGCGGGCTCTATCCCCAGTAGGGGGCATGTAGGAAGCAGCTGATCAATGATTCTCTCTCATCATTGTTTCCATCTCTTTCTCCATCTCCCTTTCTCTCTGAAAACAATGAAAATATATATTAAAAAAAACACCGAATCTAGCTAAATTGACATATTTCTGCTATTTTTCAGTTAGCAATAATTTGTTGAGTATCTATTAGCTGTCAAACCCTTTCTAGGCACTGAGGATACAGTAATGAACATGACAGTGTTTGCCTTTAAAGAATTGACATACTTATTGGGAAATATAGATCAAAATTATGAATGATATAATATTAAATAGTGATAAATTGAAAGGGCAAATTAAAATAGTGAAGTTGACTAGACTGATTAATATGCTACTTAGGGAAAGACTATCTGAACAGGTACTTGAATTGGGATCTGAATGATGAAAAGGGGGGCCACAGATTAAGATCTGGGGGGAGAGATAAGTAGAAGTAATAATAATTGAAAAATCCTGAAGGCAGAAACAGGCTTGACATTTTTGTGGAATGGAAAGAAGGCCAGTATACTCTTTCAAAAGAAAGAGAAAAAAATTCCAAAAGTTTTAAAGCAATTAAGATACTTTTTGGCTCATATAACTAGAAGTGCAAAGGTCAGACAGTTTCCCGGGTTGTTTGACCTTGTTTATTTTATGAGTAGGAGTCCAAATATTTCTGCCCACTTCATGTTAGTATTGAGTCACCAAGGAAAACAATATGCAAACACTGGACTGGCCATAGACAAGAGGCAGAGCAAGATCAGCTTCTGAAGGCGTTGGTCCCTCATGGCCAATAGGTCTCTTCTGGCAACTGATGTAGGTCAACTGGCTTACATACATCCCTCTTGTGCTGCAGCAGAAGGACCCCATCCTTTCCCTGCAGGGAGCAGAGATAGCAGTGGAGTGGGTCAGATGCCATATAATATATATGCTTAAACAGAAAAAAGGAGAACACATGAGTGTGAAATAGGAAAAGATATTTCCACACAAGGTAATCAGCACAACATAGGTTGTAAGGATTCCTGCCAAGTAGAATATTTCAGGCCAAGGCCCATTCTTAAGCCTTTGAGAGAGTATGGAAAGCCTGCAAGCATGAATCTCTCCTCTAAGATCCCATCATTGAGAACCCAGAATTTTTTACCTTCTTTCCATTTTCCTCCCCAATATGTTTGCATCAAAATTTGATCTAAAATTAATTCCTGAATATCCCAGAGTAGCCAGGAGCAACTTTCTCAGAAAATGTCAACTTTTCATATGTTACCAAAATCTTCCAAATGACCAATCCTAAATTAATTACTGGCCAGGGGAATAGAATTACCTTTAAGTAAATCAGACCCCCCTCTGGATATGTCTGGGGAGTTGGAAAACCTCCCATATTCTTGAGATATGTAGCTTATCTGGAAAAAAGAAGAACATGGAAAAAATAATATTTTTTTTCCGGAGGGAGAATGGGCAAAACCAATGGTTAGGCAACCTATTGATTATCCAATACAGTTATTACAGCTGTAGTTTAGTGAACACGAGGAGAGTGGAAAGAAATAAGGCCAGATTTAGGCAGAAGATAGATTATGCAGAGTCTTTTAAAATATTGAGTTTGCATTCCACTCTAATTAAAGGTAAAAGTAATTTTTGGATTTTAAAGTCACTGTGTGTGTGCATGTGTGTGGGTGATATGATCTGATTTATGTATTAAATTGATCACTGATGATAGGAGGCATGGCAAGTTCAGGCAATTTTTCCTACAGAAAACAATTACATAAACTGGAAAAAAAAAATCAAGCACAATAGTTTGAAGATACTGAAAAATTACCAAAGGCAGGTAGAAACCTGAGGAAAGTTTACTATTGAAAGATTGCTACTGCATTAAGTAGAAAGTACAATTTTGTGACTTTTTTGGAAAACAAGCCTATGTGACTCAATTTCAGGGAAGCTTAATCACTGAATATTTAAGGGAAAATTTTAGAAGCAGGAGCACCACAATAAGGCTAAAATTAAAAAAAAAAGAATATAAACTTTGTCTAAATGTCAAGCTAACACATCAGTAAAGTATGCATATATGCAGGCTCTAGGATTTTGGTGTAAAAGCAGAGAGAACGTAGAGATAGATCAGCTTTTGAAAGACAGAATTGCTTCTAATTAAGTATTGGAGTTTGTTATGCATTTGATTGAGTGCATTTCATAGTCCACAGAGAGCTTCAGGGGTAGAAAACAGAAGTCATACTAGATTGATTTGTAGGAGGGCAGAATTATGGATGGAAAAGCAACTGGAAATCAGTAGGAGAGGCATAGGCAAGAAACCACCTAGAGAGTGAGCCCCCAAATCTGAATATCAACTCAGCTAAATTCCTTGGCAAACATCAAAACTAACTAGGCATGGAGGAAACCAACATGGGAGGTAGGCTAAAAACGCAGCAACTAGAAGCCAAGAAAACTTGGCAGAGACACCAGCTTCTCTACATCACGAGGGAGACAAATTTCAAGTTAAGTCTAGGCAAGTTAGTGGGTTAATGGAACCAAAGACCAATAATCCTAGAAGAAGAAAAGAGTTTTCTGGGACAATTCAAATATTACCTGTTTTGGACTAAATGTTAGTACATACTCCCCAAATTCATATGCTCACCCCCAGTGTAGCAGTATTTTGAAATGGAGCCTCTGAGGAAGTAATTAAGTTTAAATGAGGACATAAGGGTGGAACCCTGATCCAACAGGATTAGTGTTCTTACAAGAAGAGACACCATAGCTCCACTCCCCTCCCTGCACACACACCAAGGAAAGGTCATGTGTGAACATAATGAAAAGACAGCTGTTTGTGAGCCAGGAAAAGAATACTCATCAGAAAATGAATTGGCCAGAAACTTGATCTTGGACTACTAGCCTCCAGAACTTTGAGATCTGGTGAGGACTGGAAAATGAATTTCTGTTTTTTAACCCACCCTGTCTATGGTATTTTGTTATGGCCGCCTAAGCTAAATAAGACATTATATATCATGACAAGTTTGCAGCAACAAATCACTAACCATGAAAATAATTGGAAAGTGTGGCTCATATGCAGAAAGAAATCTATCAACGCAAACTGATTGCCAAGTGGGTCAGGATATTAAATGCACACAAACGAGAGCAGCTGTTTATAGATATTCAATAAATTAAAGAAAAATATGAAAAGATTGAAGAAAAAGTTTTATATTAAGTGAACAGATAGGGAAATTTAACAAAGAAATGGAAACTAACAATAAATATACAAAAATTCTAAAGCTGCCCTAACTGGTTTGGCTCAGTGGATAGAACGGGCCTGTGGACTGAAGGGTCCCAGGTTTGATTCCAGTCAAGGCCATGTACCTTGGTTGCAGGCACATCCCCAGTAGGGGGTGTGTAGGAGGCAGCTGATCGGTGTTTCTCTCTCATCGATGTTTCTAACTCTCTATCCCTCTCCCTTCATCTCAGTAAAAAATCAATAAAATATGTTAAAAAAAATCTAAAGCTGAAATTAACAATAACTGAAACTAAAAATTCGCTACATGAGTTCAAAATCAGACTGGAGATGCCTTAAGAAAAAATTAGCCCAGCTGGTGTGACTCAGTGGTTGAGCGTTGACCTATGAACAAGGAGGTCATGGTTCCATTCTGGTCTGGCCACATGCCAGGGTGGTGGGAACTACGCCCAGTGGAGGGTGTGCAGGAGGAAACCAATCAATTATTCTCTCTCATCATTGATGTTTCTATCTCTCTCTCCCTTTTCCTTCCTCTCTGAAACCAATAAAAATATATCAAAAAATATTACCAAGCAAATATCAACCAAGATGTCTGTATTCAGCCAAGCTGTCCATCAAAAATGATGGACACCTAGCACAAAAAGCCACTCAAATAGGTTTTCAATATCTTGCTCTCTCTCTCTTGTTCTGACACCCCCATAATTTGGATGTTGGTGCTCTTGAAGTTGTCCCAGAGGCTCCTTACACTATCTTCATATTTTTGGATTCTTTTTTCGTTTTGTTTTTTCGGTTGGGTGTTTTTTGCTTCTTGGTATTTCAAATCTTTGACTTTATTCTTGTGACCCTCTAGTCTGCTGTTGGATCTCTGTATAATATTCTTTATTACAGTCAGTGTATGCTTAATTTCTAGTTGGTCCTTTTTCATATCCTCGAGGATCTCACTAGATTTATCAAGGGTATCACTAAATTTATTGGCGGTTTCTAGAAAATTCTTGAAAAACCTTATAACCGTGGTTTTGAACTCTATATCCAGTAGTTTGCTATCATCCATTTCTGTCATTTGTGACCTGTTTCTTTGAATCCGCATTTTTTATGCTTCCCTGTGTTGATAGAGTGGCTTTCTGTGCTAGGTGTCCCATAGGGCCCAGTGGCCCAGCCTCTCCAATTACCTGAGGTGGACACTCTTGGTGCACTCCTTTGTAGGCTTTGTGCACAGTCTTGTTGTAGTTAAGCCTTGATTGTAGGTATCACTGGGAGGAATTGACCTCCAGACCAATTGGCTGTGAGAATCAGCTGTGTCTATGATGGGAGAACTTCTGTGCTGGAGACACCTTTATGGGGCAAGACTTGCTTCAGTGGGGCTTTGGTGCTCTCTGAGTCTGCCCCTTAATGTGTCCCTTATGGATCTGAGGAGTTGTAATCTGGATGGTCCCACTCTGACCACTGGGTACACTGGCTCTTGGATCTCTAAGGAGGTGCTAATTTAGCCTCTGCCTGAGGCTACCCAGCAGGAGCTATGGAGAGATCTGCAAATTCCTCTTCTTTGTTTGGGGTTTGGAGGTTCCCAGATGAGGCCCAGCTGTGAAGCAATGCAAGCTGCTGTGGGGCCTTGGGCCTTCTTTTGGATGTTCTGGGGCTCTCTGACCAAGCTGCAGTTTGTTAGGTAATTTTAGATTGCAAACGACCAGGCCCTTTCATATGCAAAAGCCTCTGTACACAGCTTGGGTGGGGCGGGGTCTCAGGGAATCAACAGGGCAGAGCAAACAGCTATGGCTGCTCCTTAGCCCTGCCCTAAGAGGCTCCGGGTTTCAGTGTCCTGCAGTAATCTCTGCAAGCACCTCTGAGAGAAAGCTGCCCTCAAGTTCCACTGATGCCAGACAGTCCCGTTTCTCCCAGTATGAGTCTGGGTCCCCAGAGACTCGCCCAGAAATGGAGACAGAGCTGTTGGGAGCTTGTGACTCCCTCCTGATTGAAAAAGACAACTGCATCCTCCGTTGCCAGCCCTTGCCATGTGCCCCTCCATACCTCTGCACTTTACTTCCGCACCTCCTCTGAGTCTCAGTGTGGTTTTCTCTTTACTTCTAGTTGTAGAATTTCCACTCAGCCAGCCTTCCTGTGGTTCTGGGTGATGTCCGTTTTGTCTTTTAGTTGTATTTTTGAAGCGGTTGTGAGAGTCAGCAATTTCAGGTATTTACCTATGCCACCATCTTGGTTTCTTCCTCTCTCACAGCCTTTAAGATTCACTGTTTGTCATTAACATTTGCCATTGTAATTACAATGTGTCTTGGTGTGGGTCCTTTGTGGTTCATCTTGTTTGGTTCTCTCTGTGTTTGTTTCCCCCAAATCAGGGAAGTTGTCTGTCTTTATTTCTTCATATAAGTTTTCTAATCTTTGTTCTTCTTGTCTTCTGGCAGCCATATTATATTGATGCTGCTTCATTTTATGTTGTCCCAAAGCTCTCTTAGGCACTCCTATTTTCTAATTTATTTCTGCAATTCTTGTTCAGATTTGGTATGTTTTCCTACCCTGTCTTCTAACTCTATGTTTTGGGCCTCTGATTCTTCTACTCTACTGTTGACATCTTCCATTGTGTGTTTTATTGTAGCTATATCATTCTTCATTTCCTCTCGATTATTACATTTGTTGGCAATTTTCTCAGCCAGCCAGTTTAGGAACTATATGACCTTTACGCTGAATTCTTTCTCTGACATACTGCTTCCCTCCATTTCATTTAGTTCCTTTTCTGGCAATGCCTCCTTTTCTTTCCTTTGGGGGTTGTTTCTTTGTCTCCCCATTTTTGGTGTCTCTTTATGGCCCTTGGCTCCCTGCTTGGGGTTTGAGGGGTTGACGCCCCTAGTAGTTCAATGATCCAGGACTCACTAGACTGGAGGCTGGGTCTGCCTTGAGTTTCACATCTTTGTTGTCTCTGCTCTGAGTTGTACCTCCTTCTCCCATGCTTCTGGTCCCTCAGTTGCCCACTTCAGATTTTCAGGGTCAGTGGGTGTGCATGCACAGTTCCTCTGGTGTGCAACTCCCTGTGAGGCCCCTGAGCCCTCTGACATTCAATTCACTGCACAGCCCCAGCATCCACAGAAGTATGGCACCCTAGGACCCTCTGGCAGTGCACATGCAGCATGATCCTGTGACCTGAGACTGGGCATACCAGATTGCACCAGCAGCTCTGACCTGGGCCAAGGGAAGGGCACATACTGGGTGACAGCTCTGTCCAAACTTGGGGCAGAGCACATGCTGGTCTGGGCAGAGCCAGGCTGGTTGAAGGTTCTTTCCATGCCTGTGCCTACTGGAAAGCTATGTCTGTGCCCAGGACAGAGCACACACTGGTCTGTGGCTCTGTACTGGGACCAGGGATCAGGCAGGCATGGGGTACCCTTGGCTTGCACTCAAAGCTTTGAGGCAAGCTTTTAGCATGCTGGGTGTGGACTCTGGCAAGGAGGCACAGCTAGGGAGGTCTCTCTGACTGCATTCACTGAAGATGACTGTGACCTGTGGTGTGGTACACTGCTGCTCACTGCTGGGGCATGGTAGTGGTTCCATATGTGTTATGGCTGTAAGCAGCTCCCTGCACAGGCCAGGGTAGTGTCCAAGGTCCATCTGGGTATTGGTATGGCTGTACTTCTGGCCTTTGTTGCTCCCCTCCACAAGATGGCATGGATTCCACGCTAAAACTGCTCCACCTGGGAGTGTCCACTCTGGTAGCAAGGGTTCCCTGTCTCAGAGAGCCCAAGCTGACAGTCCACAGGACTCCTGTGGTCTAACTGTTCCTCACTCCCTCCCACACACACCACACACATCCAAACTCACCCCTCTTGCTCCTTTGCTCAGTCACACTCTCTCCTTCCCTGCTGTCCTGTTGGCTGCCATGTTTGAATTCTCTCCTGATCAAATGGCTTTTAGAAGCATATGTGAGCAAGAGCAAATGATGTGCCTCTACAGCTATTCAATATTCTTAATTTCTCTATCTATTGAAAAATTCTATTTTATGAATAGGGGCTTACTCCTGACACCCATATTCACTCAAGACACCATGCTTTCTTCTTCACTTTGACTATGCAATGGCCACTCTATCCTTTTTCTATCCCTCCCTGCTAAAATTATTATCATTTTGAATCTTTATAGTTGCTCTTTCTGGAGCATTTCTCCCATTGGTCTTCCTATGGTAGGCTTGACCACATTCAGATTACAGCTCATATTATTCAAACTCAGAAAGATCTCCCTTGTCTTTTCTTGTTGAACAAACACTATTCTTGCAGTCACTCTTTATATCATTGTCTGATTTAATTTACTTCAAAACTATTTTACCATTTAAGATTATTTTTTATTTAGAGATTCTATAGCTTTTTCTAAAATGTATCATTAAACCAGGTTGCAGCTAAGTCTTATAACTCTATCCACTGTTTTTTTAAAAAATATTTATTGTTTAATTTTTAAATTACAGTTTACATTCAATATTATTTTATATTAGTTTTATTGCAATAATTACAATAACCAAAATATGGAAGCAACCCAAGTCTTCATCAATAGACAAATGAAAAAAAAAGTGGTGGAGCATATACACAATGGGATAGTACTCATTTATAAAAAAGAATGAAATCTTACCATTTATGACATGGATGAACCGAGAGGGTATTATGCTAAGTGAAATAAGTCAGAGAGAGAAAGACAAGTACCATATGATTTCACTTGCATGTGGAATATAAAGAATGCTATCCTTTAATCTGGTCTGAAAAGTTCAACCTAGGTTTAAAATTCTTCCCCTGCCCTCTACCCCCACTTTGAACCTCAATATCCTAATATGTCTGGTTTTCTGATATTAACAGTATGTCTTAGATGTAAAAGAAATTAAACCATAATCTATCTTCTCTATTTCATTTAATATTTTTTGAATCCAAATTGTGGCAATTATCTTAAAGTTTCTCAATGATTAATTCTGATAATTGAATAATTGACTGAATGGTGATCAGCAATTTATGATAGAATAAAGTTAATGCAAAATGTCTGATATTTTTAAAGCCATACATGGACATGGGCAGTGCATCACTAACTAAATGTTTCATCACTTCCTATTCATTTGTTATGAATAAGACTAAGAATGGGAGATCAATTAGTGCAAGTCATTTACTTTTACTATAATTTATTCTTTTTGTCACCAATTTTTGTTGGGAATGTCCAAGGAACCTAATACCATGAAAAATAAAGAGGTAGTTATTGGTCACATGGTTTTTATGGCCTCAACCTCTTAAGGTTCCAATCTATTTACATATTTTTTTAAATTTATTGCTTAAAGTATTACAAAGGGTATTACATATGTGTCCATTTTATCCCCCCGCCCTAGACAGTCCCCTAGCCTCCCCTATCCCCCAATGTCTTATGTCCACTGGTTATGCTTATATGCATGCATACAAGTCCTTTAGTTGATCTCTTACCCCCCTACCTCCTGCCCCCCAAGCCTCCCCGGCCTTTCTGCTGCAGTTTGACAATCTGTTTGAGGCAGCTCTGCCTCTGTATCTATTATTGTTCAAAAGTTTATAATGGTCTCTATTATCCATGAATGAATGAGATCATGTGGTATTTTTCCTTCATTGACTGGCTTATTTCACTTAGCATAATGCTCTCCAGTTCCATCCATGACGTTGCAAATGGTAAGAGTTCCTTCCTTTTTAGAGCAGCATAGTATTCCATCGTGTAGATGTACCACAGTTTTCTAATCCATTCATCTACTGATGGGCACTTAGGCAGTTTCCAGATCTTAGCTATGGTGAATTGTGCTGCTATGAACCTAGGGGTGCATATATCCTTTCTGATTGGTGTTTCTGGTTTCTTGGGATATATTCCTAGAAGTGGGGTCACGGGGTCAAATGGGAGTTCCATTTTCAGTTTTTTGAGTCTGCCATAGTGGCTGCACCAGTCTGCATTCCCACCAGCAGTGCACAAGTGTTCCTTTTTCTTCACATCCTCTCCAGCACTTGTCGTTTGTTGATTTGTTGATGATAGCCAGTCTGACAGGTGTGAGATGGTACCTCATTGTTGTTTTGATTTGCATCTCTCGGATGATTAGTGACTTTGAGCATGTTTTCATATGTCTCTTGGCTTTCTGAATGTCCTCTTTTGAAAGGTGTCTATTTAGGTCCTTTGCCCATTTTTTGATTGGATTGTTTATCTTCCTTTTGTTAAGTTGTATGAGTTCCCTATAAATTTTGGAGATTAGGCCCTTATCAGATATGACATTAGCAAATATGTTTTCCCACACAGTGGGTTTTCTCGTTGTTTTATTGATGGTTTCTTTTGCTGTGCAGAAGCTTTTTATTTTGATGTAGTCCCATTTGTTCATTTTCTCTTTAGTTTCAAGTGCCCTAGGAGCTGTATCAGTGAAGAAATTGCTTCGGCATATGTCTGAGATTTTGTTGCCTTTGGATTCTTCTAGAATTTTTATGGTTTCCTGTCGTACATTTAAGTCCTTTATCCATTTTGAGTTTATTTTTGTGTATGGTGTAAGTTGGTGGTCTAGTTTCATTTTCTTGCATATATCTGCCCAATTTTCCCAACACCATTTATTGAAGAGACTATCTTGGCTCCATTGTATGTTCTTGCCTCCTTTGTCAAATATTAATTGAGCATATTGTTTCGGGCCTATTTCTGGGCTCTCTATTCTATTCCATTGATCTATATGCCTATTCTTGTGCCAGTACCAGGCAGTTTTGAGAACAGTGGCTTTGTAATACAACTTGATATCTGGTATTGAGATCCCACCTACTTTGTTCTTTTTCAGGATTGCTGCAGGGGTCTTTTTTTATTCCAGATGAATTTCTGGAGAGTTCGTTCTAGGTCTGTGAAATATGCCGTTGGTATTTTAATGGGAAGTGCGTTGAATTTATAGATTGCTTTGGGTAGTATGGACATTTTAATGATGTTGATTCTACTAATCCAGGAACACGGTATGTTCTTCCATCTATTTATGTCTTCCTCTATCTCTTTTTTCAACGTCCTGTAGTTTTCTGAGTAGAGGTCTTTTACCTCTCTAGTTAAGTTTATTCCTAGGTAGCTTAATTTTTTTGGTGCGATGGTAAACGGGATTGTTTTTATAATCTCTCTTTCTGAAAGTTCACTATTGGTGTATAGAAATGCCTCAGATTTCTTGGGGTTAATTTTGTATCCTGCTACATTGCCAAATTCATGTATTAAGTCTAGTAGCTTTTTGATGGAGCCTCTAGGGTTTTGTATGTATAATATCATGTCGTCTGCAAATAAGGACAGTTTTACTTCCTCTTTTCCAATTTGGATGCCTTTTATTTCTTCTTCTTGCCGAATTGCAATGGCTAACACTTCCAGTACTATTTTGAACAGGAGTGGTGAGAGGGGGCATCCCTGTCTTGTTCCTGTTCTTAGAAGAAATGGTGTTAGTTTTTGTCCATTGAGTATGATGTTGGCTGTGGGCCTGTCATATATGGCTTTTATTATGTTGAGGTATGATCCTTCTACTCCCACCTTGCTGAGAGTTTTTATCAAAAATGGGTGTTGAATTTTGTCAAATGCTTTTTCTGAATCAATTGATATGACCATGTGGTTTTTTTCTTTCAATTTGTTTATGTGATGTATCACGTTTATTTATTTATTTTTTTTTAAATATATTTTATTGATTTTTTACAGAGAGGAAGGGAGAGAGATAGAGAGTTAGAAACATCGATGAGAGAGAAACATCGATCAGCTGCCTCCTGCACACCTCCCACTGGGGATGTGTCCACAACCCAGGTACATGCCCTTGACCGGAATCGAACCTGGGACCTTTCAGTCCGCAAGCCGACGCTCTATCCACTGAGCCAAACCGGTTCCGGCGTATCACGTTTATTGATTTGTGGATATTATACCATCCTTGCATCCCTGGGATAAATCCTAATTGGTCATGGTGTATGATCTTTCTGATGTACTGCTGGATGTGATTTTCTAAGATTTTGTTGAGGATTTTGGTATCTATGTTCATGAGCGATATTGGCCTGTAATTCTCTTTCATTGTGTTGTCTTTACCTGGTTTTGGTATTAGGGTGATGCTGGCTTCATAGAATGAGCTTGGAAGTGTTCCTTCCTCTTGAATTTTTTGTAGTAGTCTGAGGAGGATAGGTTTTAGTTCTTCCTTGAATGTTTGGTAAAACTCCCCTGTGAAGCCGTCTGGTCCTGGGCTTTTGTTTGCTGGAAGCTTTTTGATGACTGCTTCAATTTCTTCCATAGTTATTGGCCTGTTGAGATTTTTAGATTCTTCCTGATTGAGTTTTGGAATGTTGTATTTTTCTAGGAATTTGTCCGTTTCCTCCAGGTTGTCTAGTTTGTTGGAGTAGAGCTGTCCATAGTATTTTTTAACAATCATTTGTATTTCTGTGGGGTCTGTTGTTATTTCGCCTCTATCGTTTCTGATTTTGTTTATTTGGGTCCTCTCTCTTTGCTTCTTGGTGAGTCTGGCTAGAGGTTTGTCAATCTTGTTTATCCTTTCAAAGAACCAGCTCTTGGTTTCATTGATTTTCTGTATTGTTTTTTTGGTCTCTGTGTCATTTATTTCTGCTCTAATCTTTATTATCTCCTTCCTTTTGCTCACTCTGGGGTTTTCTTGTTGCTCTCTTTCTAATTCTTTGAGTTGTAGAGTTATATGATTTACTACCATTTTTTTCTTGTTTTTTGAGATAGGCCTGTAGAGCTATAAACTTCCCTCTCAGGGCTGCTTTCATTGTGTCCCATAGGTTTTGGATTGTTGTGTTTTCATTGTCATTAGTTTCCAGGATGTTTTGAATTTCTTCTTTGATTTCATTGGTAACCCAATCAATATTTAATAGCATGCTATTCAGCTTCCAGGTGTTTGAGTATTTTGGGTTGTTTTTATTGTAGTTTATTTCTAATATTATGCCATCGTGGTCTGCGAAGACGCTTTTTATGATTTCAATCTTCTTGAATTTGGGGATACTTTGCTTGTGACCCAATATATGGTCTATTTTTGAATATGTCTTATGAGCATTTGAGTAGAATGTATATTCCCTGGCTTTGGGGTGAAGTGTTCTGAAGATGTCTATTAAGTCCATCTGATCTAGTGAGTCATTTAGGATTGCTGTATCTTTGCTGATTGTTTGTCTAGAGGGCTTATCCAGTGTTGTCAGTGGTGTATTAAAGTCCCCTACTATGACTGTATTGTTGTCGATCTCTCCTTTGATATCTTCTAGGAGTTTTTTTATGAATTTGGGTGCTCCTGCATTGGGTGCATATATGTTTACCAGGGTTATATCTTCTTGTTGTATTGATCCCTTTAGTATTATGAAGTGGCCTTCCTTATCTCTTGTTATGGCCTTCACTTTGAGGTCTATTTTGTCCGATATAAGTATTGCTACCCCAGCTTTCTTTTCCTTTCCATTTGCCTGAAAAATATTTTTCCATCCTTTCACTTTCAGTCTGTGTGAGTCCCTTCTAATGAGGTGGGTTTCTTGTAGACAGCAGATGTATGAGTCATGTTTTTTTATCCATTCAGCCGCTCGATGTCTTTTGTTTGGAGCATTTAGTCCGTTTACGTTTAAAGTTATTATTGAAAGGTACTCGTTTGTAGCCATTTCTGTTTTTGTGTGGCTGTTTTCTTTCTGAGCTTTTTATTTCTTATTTTTATACCAGTCCCTTTAGCATTCCTTGCATTGCTGGCTTGGTGGTGATAAACTCCCTTAGCCTTTTTTTGTCTGTGAAGCTTCTTATTTCCCCTTCAAGTTTGAATGATAGCCTTGCTGGATAGAGTATTCTTGGATTCAGTCCTTTGCTTTGCATCACTTTGTAAATTTCTGTCCATTCTTTTCTGGCCTGATGTGTTTCTGTTGAGAAATCATTTGACAATCTAATGGGAGATCCCTTGTATGTAACTTTCCGTCTCTCTCTTGCAGCCTGTAAGATTCTCTCTTTGTCCTGAACATTTGCCATGGTAATTATGATGTGTCTTGGTGTGGGTCTTTTTGGGTTCACCTTGTTTGGGACTCTCTGGGCTTGTGTGACTTTTTTCTTCCCCACCTCAGGGAAGTTTTCTGATATTATTTCTTCTAATAGGTTTTCTAATCCTTGTTCATCCTTCTGTTGTTCTGGTACCCCTATTAATCGTATGTTGTTTCGTTTCATGTTGTCCCAAAGCTCCCTTAGACTCTCCTCCTGTCTTTTAATTTTTTTCTCCAATTGCAGTACATTTTGGGTGTGTTTTGCTTCCTTGTCTTCTAATTCACTAATTCGGTCCTCCGCTTCTCCTAGTCTACTGTTGATACTTTCAATGGAGTTTTTCATTGCAGCTATATCACTCTTCATTTCTTCATGGGTCTTACTTAAGTTGTTGATTTTTTCATCTGTTTCTTCTAGCTTCTTCCATATGTTATCGATTTTTTCATTGGTTTCTTCTTGCTTCTTGCAGAGGTTGTCAATTTTTTCCTCCATCCAGTTTATGCTCTCTAGGACCCTTATTCTGAATTCTTTTTCTGTCATGTTGCATGCCTCTGTATTACTTAGCTGCTTTTCTGGAGAGTCCTCCTTCTCTTTCCTTTGGTGGTTTCTTTGTCTACCCATGTTTGATCTCACTGACATATCTAGACATTGAGTCGTTCTGTGGTTGCTCCCTTGGTGGCAGTGACTCCTTGGTCTGTGGTTGCTCTTCGGGCGGTTGCAGTAGCAGCTGCTCTTCAGTTGGCAGCAGCTCCTCTGGTGGGTGCTGTTCACAGCTGTGGTGGCTCTTCTGGCTGGTGGGGCGAGGTTTCACATACAGCTGCTGTTCCTCAGCAGAGGGTGTGGTGCTCAGGAGGTTGCTGTTGCTTGGATCTGCTGCGTTGATTTAAAGGCACAAAATACAACACAACAAGGCACCACGTACCAGGCACTATACACAAATATATTCACGATATTAATAACCCCAAATAAAGGTGACCACCTGAATTTAGAGAATTAGGGGATAAGGAAGAAGGAAGAGAAAATGATAAAAGAGAAAAAAGAAAAGAAAAGTAGGGACCAAAAAAAGGATTGCAAAAATGAAATTGGGAAAAAGGAGGGGGGAAAATAAAAGCGAGAAAAGAAAAGAAAAGAAAAAAAAAGAGCGAAAAGAGAGAATGAAGTGGCAGAGGGGAAGAGACTTGTTTATATGAGGAGAATACTCCTATAGAACAGCCATTAATCCCAACAAATTCCAGCAACAGCTCCCTGGAGATGAATGCAAACTATAAACAACCAATAATATAACGATGAAAATAGAATGGAGAACACTAATCCCAAAATAAAATAAAGAGAAAATAAAATGGCACTTTAAAAAAAATGGTCAAATGGTAGCAATAATAATACTGGTTAAAAATAAGAAGGTAGTAATTAAAAGGGTAAAATCAGGTGATGGAAAAAAGAAGAAAAAAAAGAAAAAAAAAGAAAAGACAAAAAAAAGAAAAAAAAATTGGTTTCTTAGTTAAAAGGTGAAAAAAGAAAAAAAAATTGCAGTAGTGAAGGTCCTTCGGTTCTTCTATTCTTCAGTGTGGCTCACCTTAGACCTGCCAGGTATTCAGGAGAGTGTTGAGTTTCCCTGCGATACACTGTTCCTCTGTGTTGTAAACCACAGTCCTTATTTTAAAGCAAGCCACATTTGTTTCCCAGACTGCCTTATTTTGTGTTTAGCAAAGAGTCAGTTTGTGGGTCAGCCTCTGGGTGGCAGTGTTCTGGCGTTGGCCTCTGAGGCTATAGGGCCTCTCTGTCCAGTGGAAGTTCACTGCCCAGAGCTGGCTGCATAATAGTTAGTTACCGGCGCTGTGTTGTTGCTGGGATTGAAAATCCCTCTATAGGCCAGACCCTGTTAACTCCCAGGGACTGATCAGGTTATTTTAATCCTTGATCTCCTACAGGGTGGAATCTGGGTGTGGCTGTGCTCCTTGCCTGGGGGCTGGGGGGAGGAGTCTCACTCTCTAGAGAGAATGGCTGCCCCAGTCCTGGGCTCAGGGGTGTCTCAGCACTCAATTCGCTGCCACCTCTCCCTGCCCCCCTTCTCTCCTCAATCTCTCCCCAGATTCCACTCCTCCGCACCCTCTCCCTCTCTTCAGCACAGGTGAGTGTCTGTATCCGAAATGTCCCATGAACAGGATTCAGTGAAAACAAACAAACAAACGCCCGCCACGGAAACAGGGAAGGCTTGGTTTCAGTAAGCTCTTCTCTTACCGGAACTGCATGGTCTGGTCAGCTCTTCAGGCTGCCCCCTTTAGGCTCAGTCCTCTGTGATCACAGAACCCAGCTCTCAATTCCCCCGGCGGTGCCAGGAATCCCGCGGTTCTCCTTTCCCCAGTCAGGGGCTGTGCCTGTCCCAAGGGACGCGGCTGTCTGCCACGCGGTCTCCCTCCGACTCTCTGGGCTCAGAGGTCTGGCAAACTTTCCTGCCCAAATCCCTGGTTTTTTTACCTTTCCAGGGGAGTTCTGCTCTTCCCGGCTGCAAACCGTCTCACCAGCTGTGCAATTTCGCCAATTCGGGGTGGATGTTACTAGTTTCAGCTGCTCACTCCATTTGCTCCGGGACACAACCTGGGACGCGTCTGCCTATACCGCCGCCATCCTCCGTCTCCTGCCTGGGGCCTCAAACTGTTGAGCAGTGGTTATTATGGGGAGAGAAGGGAAGGTGTGGGCCCTGGTGTGGTGGCAACAGCCCACCCAGAGACCATATTTACATATTATTAACAGTGGTCACAAACCATATTTGTAAAAAAAACCCAAACACTTCCACAAACTCTTTATTTTAAAATAGTTAATATGTAATTTGTTTAATATAAAATATTAACAAGTACATATTTGCATTTATGAAAAACAATATATTTTGTTTCTTAGTCTATTATTTAATTTCATACTTACATGGCAGTGACACAACATCATTAGCTACTTCCTATATGCTATGTCCTAGGAGCTTACATAGGTTAGATCACATAATAACATGATTTTGGGAGGCACATTTATTATTAATGAATGAATGAATTTATTTATTTATTATAGTTTTATTAAGGTATAATTGACAAAACTGTATATATTTAAAGTGTACAATGTTATGATTTAATATATCTATATACATTGTGAAATGATTATCACAATCAAATTAACACATCTATCACCTCACACAGTTACTTTTGTATGTGTTTGAGAATGTTTAAGATCTCTTAGCAAGTTTCAAGTATACAACATATTATTATTAACTATTTTCATCAGGTACCTGTTGGTCTTGTTCATTTCTGTATCACCAGATTCTAAAACAGTGTCTGTCTGGCATATTGTAGGTGCTCAGCAAATATTTTTTAAATAAGTAAATGAATAATGAGAAGTTTTGATCTTAGTTACCTAACATGATTAATTTCAGTCTAACCTCTTGTGGGTCTTCACATATTTCTCCATCTTTTCTTCTCAAAGAGAAATGTGTCATCCTTCTCCAAAGCTGAGCTCTTTTGATGTTTTCTTACTCTCCCCCTATTTCACTAGCTTTGGAATTTAGTTGTGTGAGTCTTTCTCTGTTTTAGCTTTCAGTTATCCTTTACATTCACTTTTTTCAGCTTAAAAATATTTTAAAGCAAAAAATAAGCAAGAACTTTCTCTTGTTCTTGCCATTTCTGAAAGCTAACATACTTACCCTCATTCCTTTTTTGACTAACCTTATTGAAAGAGTACCAACATTTGACCTTCAAGTCAAGCTTGGAAACTGGTTCTGGTTTTACCAACTCTTTTACTTTAAGGTCACCAGTGATTCCTAGTTATTAAACCCAATAACTTCTTTCAATTCCCACCCTCAACCACTCTATAGCACTTAATGCTGATGTTTATCCTTTCCTTTTTAATCCACATCTCTCAATTCTCTATCTCAATTTCAATTATTGTCTCAGTTTTCCCATTTTACCTACAAAGAGAAGCTACCTTAAAGAATCCTTTTCCTCACTCTCTTTCCAATAGCAACCTCATTTGGTATCATGGTCCCAATAATTAACAATGTGCTGGTGCATATAAACCTGTAATTTGACTGTGTATTTTTTTGTAAGCTGTAGATCCTCATTTCCACTGTTTTTTTGGATGCTTCATCCTGACATTTTTGCCATAACCTCAAAGTCAATATTTCTGAAATGAAACCCATCATCTTTCCTTCCAAACATCTGCTTCTCACTATGTATTGGTGCCCCTCTACCTAGACTTGGGAACTTTGGTATTTCCTTTGACCTCTCTGTTTCTTTCATCTTTCTATTTATTCTAGCTCTGTGTATGTATAAACTTGTCCCCTTCTCAGCATTCCTATTGCTGCTACTTGGAATGACTGAGTCTGTGTTCCAACTGCTTTTATTTTCTCTCATCCATGTTGCATTATGCTGTTGGATTATCTTTCTTAAAACACAGATCTAATAAGTTAAAAATTTCACTATTAATAGTAATAATAGCAAAAACTAGTTAAATGCTAGGCACTCCTTCAAATGCTTTACAATTAGCCCTTACACAAATTCTGTACATAGGTATTTATAGTATCTTCACTCTTAATATCTTTCTCTAGAAGAGGAAATTGAAGCACAGAAGAAAAGTAATGTTTTATGATCACACAGTTGAAAAGTGTTAAAGCTGGCATTTGGTGATTTTAATCAGCATACTATGTATTAACTATACCATAAACCTGGAAGATTCTTCATTGTCTACAAGGTGACCAACTGTTAATTTTACACTAATTCACACAGAATTTAGCTATGCGGATCTTTCTCTGTTATAGTTTTCAGTCAACCTTTACATTTACTTTTTTCAGCTTGCAAATATTTTCAAAGGAAAAACAAGAACTTTCCCTTGTTCCTGACATTTCTGCAAGCTAACAGACTTGCCCTCATTTCTTTTATGACTAACTTAGTGATTTTTCATAGATTACTGCAGCTTGATAGGATAGTTCTATATTCGAAACCAGCTCTTTCCAATGAGCCTCTTCACAATGTTGGAAATACACTGTCCAGTATAGTAACCATTAACCACATGTGGCTATTGAGCACTTGCAATATGGCTAATAAAACTGAGAAATTAAACTTTTAGTTTCATTTAATTTTAATTAATTTAAATTTAAATGGCCATATATGGCTAATGACTCCTCTACTACACAGTACAACTCTAAACTGTCAATTCAGTACACTGGTATTGCTGAATAACCAATATATATTAAAAACTCTATTACAGTAGTATGTAACTATTTTGTCTTATTGTTTATAGCTTTTGGGAAGGATCAGCATTTTATATTTTTTTACATGTATTCTAATGCATCTAGTGATTTTTTTTGTGTAAAAGTATATAAAAATATTTATGTGACTAAACAAATAAATGACCATCTGATGATTTAGTTTAATTGTGTTAATATTAGTGATATCAAAAGCTGCTCTGAGTTGTATCCCTAAATTTTTTAAGATAACAAAGATAAAATAAATGCTTATAAGAAACAACTTGCCTTCATCTTTGCAATTGCCTGAAAGATTTTTTTTTATGGTAAAGTGCTTTCATTTCATTATTTTGCCTGATATGGTAGAAATGAAAACATCTATCTTGTTAACCATCTCAATTCCAAAGTCAACCAGACTGCAAATCCCCAAATTTACTATAGACCCGTCAACAAACACCTAACATGTTTGCCTAGAGTCATCATGGTTCTAATGAGCATTTTGCACATGGCAAACTCCCCATGAGCCACAGACCCCAGTGACACTCATCTCTTTCTAATGCACCTGTCTGTGTCCCCCTCTATGAGTTTCAGAATAAACGTCTTGTCAAAAATGAATTATATTTTGAACATCTTTTTTCCTATGGTTAATTGAGGTGATAGATACACTTGACATTTATCTAAGTGAGAATAGGAGATTGGGACATATTTTCTACATACATTCTCTGCTTTAAAGGAGGTCACTTTCTGGGGTCCTTTTAATATGCCTGTGCAATTAATAATAGTGATAATTCTGTTTTATATTATAATGTCTTTAAAGTAATGTCTTCAAATTGACAGATAAACTTTTCTTTTTGGAGTGTTTGAATTAATTGAATCTTCTTCAATTTCATCCTCTCGGTCTTCCCCCCTTCAGTCCTGTAAATTAACAGTAGTTGAAAATTACAAATATAGTGTGCAAACCCACTTAGTTCAAAGAAGAAGGAAAAGCGGGTTGCATTTGAGATTACCTCAGTTATTGTTCCTAAATTTGTTAGGGTTATCCCTGGCATTTTTAGGCCTACAGTAATAATTTGAAGTAAAGTTAGTAAGTTTCAGTTATAACTTTGAAAGTTTTTTGTGATATTAAAAAGTACTCGAGCTTTAGTTGTATTTGTTGTTATTGATAGAAATACAGGCTATTATTTTTAATTTTCCAAGGAGACATGTTTTATTTTTTTGCATATCAAGGTTTTTTTCTTGTATATATCTAATAATATCTGATAGTTATTCTCATCATCCAATTTAATGTTAGGTATTTATTATAGCTACTATATTAAGCATTATATTATGTTTGCAGTATTTTATTTTTGTTTATAAAATGTTTAAATAAAAATAAAATGTACTATTATATATTTTAGGATATCAATTTGTGAACAGGATTATGAAAACATATATATACTTTTAAAACTAATGAAATTCATCTTTGTTCTAAGTATGAGATATTAACATTTATTGAGGGAAGATTAATACAAATAAATGGAAGATTAGAAATTTGGGGTTTTTTTTAAGTAAAAATAATTTCAACTTAGAAAATGTAAACCATTCTATTTAGCTTACCTATGAGCACAGAGAGTAGGCTAAGGCAACTAAAGTAATAATGCAAAAAAAAAAAGAAAGAAACTCACAAATGTTTGCAATGTAAAAGAAAAATGAGCCAATCAGAATGTTACATTATGTCAATAAATACAAAATGGATCTGGTAATAAGGATTTTAAATTACATGTTAACTCTTAGCTATTACATATGATTTTTATATCACTTATTAAGATCATTAAGGTCAATAACACTTTTTAGCAAAATTTTTAAATGGCACTATTAAAACATATAAATTTGACTATTTATAAATAGAATTATTTTTTAAAAAGGCCATTTAGTTATACTTTTGTTGATTGGCAATGTTCATGTAAAAGGAAGCAAAGTTGATTAATACTTCTAAAATAGATTCAAAATTGAGACAAGGAAAGAACATAATAACTATAAGAAATAGAAAAGAATAATAAGAGCTTTTTGCTAGGAATAAAAAATGAATGGCATAGACTCACTAAGTTTTTAGGAGGCAAATGATTCACAGATTTATTTTTATTCCTCTCACATGTTGAGCTATTAAGAATTAATGTCTTCCTGCTAGTGTTTAATTTATTCCTGCCAAGGAGCTTAGATATTAGAAAGTTTGGGCTTAAAGTATCTCCTTCACAGATGTGTAAACATGGTGTCAGTCAAAGTAGGGATTAAATAGGTTCTCCATAGAAGAAGTTAAAATGCCAGGCCCCTGCTTGTCTTAAGTGGAGACAAAAAGCCCCTAAAACATGAAAAAGACACATATGCCAAAGTAGGCCTAAGTTCCAGCCGCTGTCCTGAGGTTAGGGTTTGGTAGAGGTTTAGTTCATCAAGGCTGCCAATCTCAGGAAATATGCTCCTTGAAAGTTTTATGTTTATAAATGAAGACCTTTGGCCTTCTCAAATGGAAGAGATCAATCAGTATCTTAAATATACCTCCTTGGAACTCCTTGTACAGAGATCAAGTAAGATTCTGAATGGCTGTGGCCAAGACTTATTGGCAGGGAGGGGCAATGGTAGACAAGGGACCACCGTTTTTGTTGGTATTGTTGTGGAAGTGTTGAAGTCTTGCTGGTGCTGAGGCAGGAAGTCCCTCACAAGCTCAGTCTTAGAACTTTAATGTGGGATCAGTTGATGGAAGATGTCAGTGATTCCTAAGAGAAGTGTGTCTCAGACTTCCACATGGAGATTCACTGTGGCTATCTTGGCAGATGAATAAAACCCCCACAAGATTGGGCAAAAGTAAGCTTTAGTAGTAACACAATTTTAAAAGTGTCCTTTGATTGGATAAAGAAGATGTAGTACATATGTACAACGGAATGCTACTCAGCCATTAAGAAAGGATGAAATACTGCCATTTGTGACAACATGGATGGATCTGAGAATATCATGCTAAGTGAAATAAGCCAGACAAAAAAGTGAAGAACCATATGATTTCACTCATATGTGGGATATAAAGTTGAAAGCAACAACTGCTCAAACAAGACAAACAAGAACTCATAGACACAGATAACAGTATGGTAGTTACCAGAGGGAAAGGGTGGGTGGAAGAGGCAGTAAAGGGTAGAGGCAGTCAAATATCTAGTGAAATAAGATTTGACTTTGGGTGGTAAACTCACAATGCAATATCCAGATAATGTATTGTAGAATTGTATACTTGAAACCTATGAAATTTTATCAACCAACTAGAGGCCTGGTGCACAAAAATTTGTGCACTTGGGGGGGGGCGTGCCTCAGTCTGGCCTGTGCCCTCCCACAGTCTGGGACCCCTCGGGGGATGTCCACCTGCTGGCTTAGCCCACTCCCCAGGGCATTGGGCCTAAGCTGGCAGTCAGACATCCCTCTGGCAGCCTGGGAGCCCTCAGGGGATGTCCACTTGCCAGCAGGGAGCAGGCCTAAGCTGCAGTCAGACATCCTTAGTGCTGCTGAGGAGGCAGGAGAGGCTCCCACCACCACCACTGTACTGGCAGACGTCAGCCTGGCTTGTGGCTGAGCAGAGCTCCCCCCTGTGGGAGTGCACTGACCACCAGGGGGCAGCTCCTGCATTGAGCGTCTGGCCCCTGGTGGTCAGTGTGTGTCATAGTGACCAGTTATTCCTAGTTGTTCTGCTGTTAGGGCCAATTTGCATATTACCCTTTTAATATATAGGATAGAGGCCTGGTGCATGGGTGGGGGCCAGCTGGTTTGCCCTGAAGGGTGTCCTGGATCAGGGTGGGAGTCCTGCTGGGGTGCCTGGCCAGCCTGGGTGAGGGGCTGATGGGTGTTTGCAGGCTGGTCACACCCCTTCAGGGTGGGGGTTCCCACTGGGGTGCCTGGCCAGCCTGGGTGAGGGGCTGATGGCTGTTTTCAGGCTGGTCACACCCCCTTTAGGTTGGGGGGTCCCCACTGGGGTGCCTGGCCAGAATGGGTGAGGGGCTAAGGGCCATTTTCAGGCTGGCCAAGCCTCCCCAGCGAAGGAAGCTCCCAGTCTCTCCTTTTTTTTCTTTTTTTTTATTCTGGGATTTATTTACCTTCCATAATTGAAACTTTGTAGCCTGAAGTGGAACTCAGAGCCTGCCAGGATGGGCTTCCTGCTCGCTCCATCTCCATGGCCATGGCTGGCTGAATGCAGGTATATGGGGTTTATTTACCTTCTATAATTGAAACTTTGTTGCTTTGAGTAGAGCTCAGAGCTGGCCTCAGCAGCTGCAAAGTTTGGCTTCCTCCATCATTGGGCAACCAAGACTCCTGCTTGCTCCAGCTCCATGGCTGCCGGCCACCATCTTGATTGGGTTAATTTGCATATAGTCGCTCTGTTGGCTGGTGGCATGGCTTAAGGCGTAGCGAAGGTATGGTCGATTTGCATGTTTGTCTTTTATTAGTGTAGATGTCATCCTCAATAAATTTAATTAAAAAGCCAAATCAAAGTTTTTAATAAATAAATAAGTAAAAGTGAGAAACAATGGTAGTAATAGAACGACCAAATGTAAGGCTCCTACAAGTGTTATTTCAGAAGAGGATCAACTTTCTTTCTTTGAGTTCAGCCCTTAGTGTCCCAGGGCAAATGAGGAAGTGGGTTGCATTTGGAAGAAATCAGACTTCCTTCTGATAAGGCATATTGGGGCTCAAAAAATGAGTTAAAAAATAAAATGAGGTATAATTGTACTTCAAATCAGTTCATATATAATGATAGAAATAACAACTATTCATTAAGTTAAACTAACAAGATAACCCTAGCCAAGGATCAAGTTTGAATGTGTGCTCCATCCATTCTGAGGAAAGTGATTACAAGTCATTCCTTTACACTGGTCCTCCTCTTTGTTTCTCTTTCCAAATACTTCTTCACCAAAAATTCTTACCAAATGAGGACTCGCTCTGTATCCTCATTCAAGCACCTCATGAGCAAGGATTTAACTTTTTTAGTTATCCACAATTCAGTATAGACTCTTTCTATTGGATATCATATCAGAGTCAGCTTCTTAAATGAAACATAGCTGCCTTTGAGATAGGAACTGATTCTTGGTACAATTTCTGTAGTTATGACATCAGTATTGAGAAATTGAAGGCTAACTTGATCCCCATGAATTTATGGTTGAGAGATTCAGAGGGTGACACCATTACATATTGGGATGGCTGGGCAGAAGCTGCCAATAGATGATGCTTCATTAAGACTTCTAGAGACCCTGAGCACTGAGAATATTATGTTTTTCTGAATGTGTAATAAAATATTTTGTTATGTAAAATACATGTACAAAAGTCCAAAGCAGTTCTGGTTTTTCCTATAAAGCATTTTTTTTTCAGAAATTTTTGCTGTTTGACTTATATCTTTCAGGAACTCTTGGAGGTTTCTTAGTTTGTTCATTTACAACAAATTTCTGAACAAATCTGAATTTGTAGTTGGGTGGGAGAGGGACATGGGGCCCAGCTGTGCAGACCTGAAGATGGAAAATTCAGACTAAATCAATCATGAACCCATCAATGCTCTGAGCATTTTTGTCCCTGTGATTAAAACACATCTGGCCTTTGAAGGTTCATCCAAAAGACTTGATATCAGTCTTTTTTTTAAAAAAAAATTAATGGACTCTATTGCTGATTTGGCTCACTTGTGCCTAATACAAACTTAAACTTTTATTTTTGCATTGTTATTTAGCTATGTTTCTAATTTATTTTAGTGAGTTATTTGGATTAGAGCACTAGATTAGGGCTTGGAGACAGTTTCTACTCTCACACTTCACATGAACTGTGGCATTTAACCTTTGTGATATCTAACCTTTGTGCACCAAAAATTGGTTTCAATGGTTTTTTCCTACTCTTTTTCCTTTCTTCCTCCTATAGGTTTCTTCTAGGACTGCGCCTTAATTCTCAGGTTCAAATGGCACTAACTCAAACTTGAAATATAACATAAAAGATGTAAAGATATGTAGTCATGTAGAAAGAATATAGGCTTGGGAGCTGGCAAATGTAATGGCTAAGATCCATTATTCACCATGAAATCTTAGGTAAATTCTGATCTTTCTGAGGTCATGTAAAATGGTGACAACACATACTTCAGAGTGCTGTACTAAAGGAAATAATATAAAATACCCAGCACAATGTTTGGTGCACAGTTAATTCTCCACTATTTTAGCTCCCTTTTCAGATGGACACTCAGAGAGTCATTTTATTGTTTACCCATCAGCATATGGCCTAAGTGGTATTTCTTGTGCTCGGTTAGTCATAGCCTATATCCTGGGAGTTATCCATCATTTTGAAGAACCCATGGAAACCTATTTCTCATATGCCATAGTTTAGCTTTTGACACTGCAGATTTTAGTATAAAATAGAATCCCCCAAATTAGGTTTTATTTGATAGCTTATATTTATTGTTTCATTTTGTTCAGAAATATTTACCAGAGTGGCTATTTTGTATTAGGTTCTTTTACAGACTTGGGATAACATGATGAATAAGATAAAGTCTCTGCTCTTATGAAAATTACATTCTAATTGTCTGAGATGAATAACAAACCAGGAAATCTATAATAATAACAGCATAATACGCTAATTAGACCGGACAGCTGAATGACCTGGGCAGCCTTCCGGACATCCTTCTGGATGACCTTCTGGATGAAGCCAGGGCTGTGAGAGCCAAGGCAAGCTGCCCTGGCTGCGAGGGCTGAGCCCCTTGCACCAATTTTGTGGATTGGGCCTCTAGTAAATACATAAAACAAGTAATTACAGATTGTGAAAAGTGATAAGAAGGTAATAGTATATTCAATTAAGGTAACTGAAAGCAGAAAGGGTTTATTTTTTTTTTTGGATAATTAGGGAATTCTCTTCTCTTTTTATTCATTCCTTCCTCCTTTCTTGCTTTTCTTTCTTTCCTTTCACTGAGACCTAACTTTTTTTTAAAGCTAGCCATGTCAGGAGCCAGGAGAAGAAAATTGTAAGCCATAAGAATAGCAAGTGAAAGGCTCGGTGTCTGGAAAAAAAATTGGCAGGAATGAGGAGAGTAAAGAAAGCCAGTGTGGCTGCTGCATGGTGAGATGTAATGGAAGGATAGAGTGATATATTATAAATAAAAATAATCTGACAGGAGTAATTTTTAACCCCAAACAACAATGGGAACTCTTGGAACCATTTCATACAAAAATGACATGATTCAACTTATGTTTTAAAAGTGAATTATTTGGCCTATAGTAAGATAAAAATGGAATCAAGGAGACCAGAGTGAGACTTACAGTTGTTCAGGTTGAAGATACTGATGGCTTAATTAGGATGGAGACAATAAAATTGGACATATTGAGATATAATTTGGAGGCAGAATTGAAATGACATATTTCAGTGATGATAGATTGGATGAAGAGAGTGAGAAAAATGAAGCTAGGCTATAAGGAAATGAGAAGGTGGTGTGTCAATTTCTGAGATGCAAAATATTGGAAGAGAAGAGTATTAGGGAAAAGAGAGAGCAAAATTTCTTTTTCAGAAGAGATATATTGAAGAAGCCCATGTTAAAATATATATGTTGGAGATATAAAATGGACGGTTTGATATAGGAATTTAGAATTTAGACAGTTAGGAATAGGAATATGGAACTGGGGAAAGGTGTTATATGGAGATTCAGATTTGGAAATCGTCAGCATGCAGATATTTCACTAATGATCACCTTGGCAGAAAGTATAGGACAAAGAGAACAGGTGGTTCAGGATAGTATCTTGATGCAGTCCAATATATTCATGTTTGTCACAGGAGGAATAACTAGCAAAGAAGATTGAAAAAAAGGGACTAATGAGGCAGGAGGAAAACTCAAAGTGTGTAGTGATATAAAAGCCAAGAGAAGACAGGTATTCTAGTATTCTAGAAGGTAGAGTGGGAAATTATCTTTACTGCCACTGAGTCATCATTTAAGAATAGAAAAGAGAGATGTAATTAAATTTGGGGATGGTCTTTGCTAACTTGAAAGAAAGATTACCAATCAAGCTCGGTAGCTAGAAATCATAGTGAAGGAAACTGAAGAGTAATTGAATACAAGGGACTAGGGGTAGCAGTAAACAGCTCATTAAATAAGTTTCAAAATATTTATTTTCTATTTAAATAAGCTGAAAGTGAGATGGTCCCAGGAAGAGTATGTGGGGTAAAGAAAAATTTTTTAAAAAAATATGGATGCACCCTAACTGGTTTGGCTCAGTGGATAGAGCACTGGCCTGCGGACTGAAGGATCCCAGGTTCGATTCTGGTCAAGGGCTTGTATCTTGGTTGCGGGCACATCCCCAGTAAGGGGTGTGCAGGAGGCAGCTGATCGATGTTTCTCTCTCATCGATGTTTCTGACTCTCTATCCCTCTCCCTTCCTCTCTGTAAAAAAATCAATAAAATATATTTTTAAAAATAAGGATGCTGCTAGAACATATTTGTAGACTGATTGGGAATAATTAAAAAGATAGAGATACCTTGATATAACAGGCAAGGAGAATGCAACTAATGGAGTAAAATCCGTGAGAAGACAAAGAGGAGTTGGAATCTGTAGCTTAAGATGACTTGACCATAGTCATTTATAGTCATGCCTTGCATAGTCATGTCACTTATTTCATTCTAACAGCAAAAATAAAAGATATAGAATATGAGTGTATATTAAGGTAATTTTTATAGATTTAGAAATGGAAGAATAAGAAAGTTATCTTTCATAGCTTCGAATTTCTCCATCAAGTAAGAGGTCATTTACTAAAAATGGAAGAAGAGAGTATGGGCTTGTTGGAGAACTTTGAAAAGGTGTAAAATATGAGCTGGAGAGTAGGAAATGGGTTTACTTGGAAAATGTAGTAAGACTGAGATTAATTCAATTTGGGTTGAAATTTTTGAGTGGAAAATAAAATATGGCAGTCCATTTGTAAAATTTTTTATAGCAATATTCAATTTCTTATGGAAAAAGTACAGAGAAAGGAGATAATTTGGTTAAGCCATGTTTGAGATTTTACCAGGCAAGTATGTCTGAGAGAGGGCTAAGAATTGAGGTCATTTTCAGGTAATGATTTTAATGACCTAACCTGTATTCTAGGTTGGATTCAGAAGGTATGTAGAGGAAAGAAGGGAATGAAATAACATAATCAAGAATTATTGGTGGGGTTAATCACATATATGTTAGATGTTACAGTGAGGGTACAATTGTAAGTGAATTTAAAAAAAAAATGCGGTGCTTAGTAAATGAAATGCTAAGATGGAAATTTTTAATGTAGTGTAGTTACTGGTGATAATGAGGCCCAGGGCTTGACCATGTGAGTATGTGGCTGAGGTCAGGTGGTCAAAAATGAGGAAGTTAAGAGACTGAGAGATCAGTTGTCAGGTGGGCTATCCACCTGGAGAATGATGTCACCAATAATAAAGCCAGGCATTTAGATCGATGGAAGGTCTCAGATGGAAATGTAGTGAAACAAAAGCTAAAATCTTTAATCAATAAATAGTGGGTAAGAAGTCACATGATCATGAAGGTGAGCAAGAAACCGGGAACTCTGTTCTCAATCTAGCCATTTTATAATTCTGTTTTCACTTTCAGCATTATGACAATCACTATCCTTTTAACATAGTTGGCTGCAAACAAATGTTTTTACTAAACTATCATCCTTACTTTTATATCCTTATACTAGAGGTCCAGTGCACAAAATTCGTGCACTGGGGGGAGGGGGGATTCCCTCAGCCCGGCCTGTGCCCTCTTGCAGTCGGGACTCCTCGCTCCTTACCACCCACCTGCTCACTGCTCCTTCCTGCTCCTCACTGCTGGGCTCGCTGCTCCTTAGTGCTGCCATGGAGGCGGGAGAGGCTCCTGCCACTGCTGCTGCACTTGCCAACCACGAGCCCGGCTTCTGGCTGAGCGGCACTCCCCCTGTGGGAGCGCACTGACCACCAGGGGGCAGCTCCAGCATTGAATGTCTGCCCCCTGATGGTCAGTGAGCATCATAGCGACTGGTTGTTTTGGTTGTTCTGCCATAATGGTTGCTTAGGCTTTCGTTATATAGATATTTGTATTCCACTTTGAAGGCCTTATATAGCCCCATGTTTCCCATTTTCTCTTAAACCAATTGTTTTTTTTATGAAAGTGCACTGCAATTTTGTGTGTAGCTAAATGTTGCTGCATTTAATCTACAAGATAATGTTGGTATGTTAATTTTATTTCTTTTTATTTTCTTCCACCTGTAATAATCTATGTCTTATTATAATCCTTTCCTATAGTGTTCTTCTGAATTTGGTTTCTTAATTAACTCTTTCCTACTTACTTCAGCACAGTAATTACCTTATTTTTTTCCCTGAAGGCAGTTATATTATTAGATTTCCTCTTTTGCCATTCCTATTTTAGGCTCCTACTATTCTCATTACTTCTTTACCAATTTTTTCCATATAAATTTCTGACTAAATCACAAGACATAAATATATACATATTATAAGTGTCTTACATGAAAGAGTGGTCTACTTAATATCTATAGTTTTTTAAATGTAAGTCTTCTAGTCATTTTTGGTGTTAGGCCAATTATGTTAATTAGAGTGTATTGAGCAAAGAACATATTTCTAGTCTCTGCACATATATTATTCAATTTGATCAAGCTTCAATATGTAAAAGCTTTTTGCAAAATGTAGTGTCAAAATGTTATAGTCTTTGGTCAGAAACTTGGCAGATTAAGTCAATTAAAAAGGTTAAAATAATGGTCCTTTTTTTTTTTACAGGAAGTGCAAATGTACAGAATTTATTACCTAATTAAATACAAGTCTGTAATTCAGTTTTAGGATAGAGACTATAAATGCATCCAAAATCAGGAAGTGGAAAAAGTTGGTGTATTAATAGCAGATGTGTGTGAGATGGGCTGTTCAGTTTGGTGCCATCTTATTTATTGCTCTTTGTTGTTCTGAAAAAATATTTCTGTCCCCATATAGACATAAACTTATTGTAGTTAGTCAAGTTGTCCTCATCATTAATTTTTGGTTGATTGAATAGCTACCAAATTAAGGTTGACTTGTTGAGCCATAGAAAGAGTCTTCCATGGAGGGTATATATATACTCTCTGTATAAGATTATTTTTCCTAAAAAAAAAATTAGTTATGTATCCATTTAACAAATATTCATTAATCATCTACAGCCTCATTTTCACTATTCTTACTAGTAGAGCTGAGCATATATCAGTAAATGAAATAAACAAAAAACAAATCTCAAAAGTCTGCCCTCATCAACTTAAATTCTAGTGGGAGAAGATAGAAATAAAATAAATGTTACATGGAGAGACAACCAAGTTGGCAGCATAGGTAAGCACCTGTACTTGCTGCCTCTAACAACCACATCAAAACTCCAACTAAAAGATAAAACAAATAAAATCCAGAACCACAGGAAAGCTGGTTGAGTGGAAGTTATACAACTAGAAGGAAAGAAAAAAGCACATTGAGACTGATAGGAGGTGTGGAAGTATGGAGGTGTGCGCAAAATGGGCTGGCAACTGGGTGCACTGTTGTTTTTTTCAGTTGGGAGGGAGATACAAGCTCCTGATTGCTTTGAACTCCATTTCCGGATGAGGCTCTGGGGACCCAGACTCATATGGGGAAAAACTGGACTGTCTGGCATCTGGCCAGAACATGAGGGTGGCTTTCTCTCAGAGGTAGTTGTAGCAATCATTGGTCCTGCATGGGGCCGCAGGACACAGAGACCTGGGGACCTCTCTGGTGAAGGGCTGACGGGCAGCCATTGCTGTTTGCTCCATCCTGGTGATTCCCTGAGACCCTGCCCCACCCAGTTTACAACCCCACCCAAGCTGTGTGCAGAGGTTTTTGCATGTGAATGGCCTGTCATTTTGCAACCTAAAACCTAACAAACTGCAGCTGGGTCAGAGAACTCCAAAGCTTCCAAAAGGCCTAAGACCCTGCAACAACTGCCTACACTGTTTCATAGCTGGGCCTCATCTGGGCACTTCCAAACCCAAACAAAGATGTGGAATCTACAGATCTCTCTGTAGCTCCTGCTGGGTGGCCCCAAACTGTGGCTGACTTTTCACTTCCTTGGAGATCCAAGAGGCAATATACCCAATGGTCAGTTTGAGACCATACCAGATTACTACTCTTCACATCCATAAGTGACACACTCAAGGGGCAGACTCAGTGAGCACCAAAGCCCCACTGAAGTAAAGCCCTGCCCCGTAAGGGTGTTTCCAGCACAGCAGTTTCCCCATTGTATAAACAGCTGGTTCTCACAGCCAATTGGCCTGGAGGTCAGTTTCTCCCAGTGATACCAACAGCAATCAAAGCTTAACTACAACAAGACGGTGCACAGAACACACAAAGGTGTGCACCAAGAGTGTCCACCTCAGGTAACGGGAGGCTGAGCCACTGGGCCCTATAGGACACTAGCACACAAGGCCACTCTACCAACACAGGGAAGCAGCCAAAATGTGGAGACAAAGAAACAGGTCACAAATGAAAGAAATGGAGGAAAAAGCAAACTACTGGATATAGAGTTCAAAACCACAGTTATAAGGTTACTCAAGAATCTTCTAGAGACCTCTGAGAAATATAGTGAGACCCTCAAGAATATGAAAAATAACCAATAAGGAATTAAGCTTACACTGACTGAAATAATGAATATTATACAGAGATCCAACAGCAGACTAGAGGATCTCAAGAATCAAGTAAAATACAAAGAAGCAAAAAACACCCAACTGGAAAAGCAAAAAGAAAAAAGAATACAAAAATATGAAGAAAGTGTAAGAAGCCTCTGGAACAACTTCAAGCATACCAACATCTGGATTGTGAGGGTGCCAGAAGAAGAGAGAGAGCAAGATATTGAAAACCTATTTGAAGAAATAATAACAGAAAACTTCCCCTACCTGGTGAAAGAAATAGACTTGCAAGTCCAGGAAGCGCAGAGAACCTCAAACAAGAGGAATCCAAAGAGGACCATACCGAGACACATCATAATTAAAATGCCAAGGGCAAAAGACAAAGAAAGAATAGTAAAAGCAGCAAGAGAAAAACAGTTAGTTACCTACAAGGGAGTGCCCATACGACTGTCAGCTGATTTCTCAACAGAAACTATGCAGGCCAGAAGGTAGTTGCAAGAAATATTCAAAGTGATGAATAGCAAGAACCTACAACCAAGATTACTTTACCCAGTAAAGCTAACATTTAGAATTGAAGGTCAGATAAAGAGCTTCACAGATAAGAAAATGCTAAAGGAGTTCATCACCACCAAACCAGTATTATATGAAATGCTGAAGGGTATTCTTTAAGAAGAGGAAGAAGAAGAAAAAGGTAAAGATAAAAATTATGAACAACAAAGTGACAAAAAATACATATCTATCAACAAGTGAATCTAAAAATAAAGTGAATAAAAAATCTGATGAACAGAATAAACTGGTGAATATTATAGAATCAGGGTCATAAAAAGGGAGTGGACTGACAATTCTCGGGGGGAAGGGAGTGTGGGGAGTGCGGAAAGACATTGGACAAAAATCTTACACCTATGGACGAGGGCAGTGAGGAACAGTTAAGGACATGGGGTGGGGGTTGGAAACTGAGGGTAGGGGAGCTATGGGGGGAAAAAAGAGGAACAACTGTAATAATCTGAACAATAAAGATTTATTAAAAAATAAATGTTACATGGGCTGGAAACTAAAAATTGTATGAAAAAATGGAGAATAGTGTAGTCAATACATTGTATCAGTTTGGATGGAGACATGGTAGAATACTAGATGGAACAGTGGGTCAAGGGAAGATGCTTTTGTGTTACTTTAACCAGTATGTATTTTTAAAGTTGGAGCAATATCATTCTTAAAAGCAGATGGGATTGAGGTTAAAAACACAGTTGTGATATGGTGAGAGGCAGATAATTAACAGTACAATGTTCAGACATGGAAGAGAGAACTGGAATCTAGAAAATAAGCAAGAGGATTGGCCTTGGAAAAAATGAATAGAATTCTTTCCTTCCTATCAGGAGAAAGGGATAAAGGAGGATGGGTATAGGTGTATATTGTATTACATCCTTAGTGGTGAAAGTGGAAAAATCTCTCCCAAATCTACAGAGAATATACGAAAAGATAGAAGTTTATAGTTTCAAGCAGATTAGAGAAGGTTTAATATAGTCATTATGTAAAATGGTGGAGAAAGCAGCTTAGATAAACTTAGAGTCATGAGAAATTTTGAAAGCTGAAAGGAAGAAAATTAATGTTTATATTAACTTGTGTAATAAATTTAGCATTTATATATGGACAAAGAAATTTTAGAAATGGAACGGGCTTAGTGGATAACATGGAATAATAAAATAGGATGCATATAAATAGAAATATTGATTGATAAATAAATATAAATAGGGTAGATAAATACAATGACAATAGGACAATGGTTTGATGGCTCAACAATGCTTTTTAAAAGTGTAATTGCAGTAGTAGAGTGACTTTACAACACTTTTTCCATTCTTAAAGGCAATAGTGGTCAGGCAATTAGATTTCTAAAGTAATTCAATGTAATTGTCTGGGTTAGTCTGTGGTTATTGAAATCTGGTTAAAATGAAATGTAGGAAAATGCCATAGAAGATGTAGAATTTGAGATGTAATATTTAAACTGTAGAACTTAAATATACTATTATAGTCCATCTATAGAGGAACAATGGGAACGGGGTACCAAAGTTATTAGTAAATAAGGAAAAATGATCAAGAGATTGGTAGATAGTACAAGGAGTTAGGAGGGTTGAAGAACTGAAATGACATAAGTCACAAATGAACAAGGGTAATAGTTTGAAAGCAGTACAGGGGACAAGGAAGACATTAGCATACTCTATATAATTATGTATGGTGTGTGGTGCAATATGTAGCCTTTACTTGAGAAAACTACCAGGGATATGGTGTTCTCAGAGAATCACAAGGTTACACTTCAGGTCAAGAGATTTAGAGATTGTCCAGTGAAAAATTTTATGATATATAGGAGATTGTTAATTAAGGGATATGTGAGCTGAACTCCTCATGAACTTTTCAGTTGGGTAGTGGTCACAATATTTTTTGGTGAGAAAGAAATATAGAGTATCATCAAGGAAAGAGCATATGGTATAAAATTATTAAAGAAATTAGGGACATACTAGTAAGAGGATTACTACAAATCCTCAGTTCCTTGAGGATGGTGGGCCTCTTACTTCCCCACTTTGACAAGAGACATGGTATTGGTTGTGTTGACTAAAACATTTCTTTTTCTTGTAGTCTTTTCCTTATTTTTAAATTCATAATATTTAAATAAATTAACAAAATTCCTTTATTTATTTTTGTTGAAGTATAATTCAAATACAATAAAATTCAACCTCTCCCAGTGCAGCTTGATGAGTTTCACAGATATATGTAATCACTACTACAATGATGTTATTGAACTTGTCCATCACTCAGAAAAGTTCCCGTGTTCCTTTGTCATCAGTGTGTCCAATCAGTCCCCTAGCCTTAATCAACTACTAATTTGGTTTTGTTACTATAGAATATTTTTGCCTTTTCTAGAAATTTATATAAATGAATCTTAGAACATGTGTGCTGTTTGTATATGGATTCTTTTGTTCAGCATATGGTAATATTTTGAGATTTATTCATATCCTTTCATGTCTTAGTAGTTCATTTCTTTTTATGGATGAATAGTATGCAATTGTATGGACACGGAAAAATTTGTTTAATCACCCACTGATGTAAATTTAAGTTGTGTTCAGTTTAAAGCTATTGTAAGTAGAGATGCTATAAACATTTGTGTATAAGTCCTTGTGCGGACATTTGTTTTATTCTCTTGGGTATTGTATGTTTACCTTTATTGTATATTTGCCTTTTTAAGAAAGTGCCAAACTGTTTTCCAAAGTGGATATGTAATATTTTATATTACCACCTGTAATTTATAAAAGTTTAATTCTATCCATATCCTCACCAATATTTGGTGTTTTAAATTTTAGCCATACTAGTGGCTGGCGGACTCTTGAAGTTTTAATTTGCATTTCTAAATTGGCTAATGATATTATCTTTTCATAAATGGCCACATTTTCACACATGTATTGGCTATTCACATATCTTCTTTTGTAAAAAGTCTGTTTAAGGCTTGTGCCCAGTTTTTTGAGTGGGTTGTTTTCTTATTGAGATGTAATTGTTCTTTATGTATTCTAGATACAATTTCTTTAAAACACACACACACACACACACACACACACACACACACACACACACATATTTTTCTCCTGGTTGTCTTTTCATTTTCCTCATGGTGTCTTCTCAAGAGAATTTTTAAATTGTTGTAAATTCCAATTTATCAATTTTTAATAGTTTGTCCTTTTCATTTATATCAAAGACATCTTTGCTTATCCTAAGATCTGTAAGATTTTCCTATATTTTTCTTCTAAATGTTTATAATATTAGCATTTACACAAGTCTATGATCCATTTCAAGATAAATTTTAAGAAGTATGTGAAGTAAGGATCAAAGTTCAATTTTTTAATGTGGGTTTATAGTTGTTTAACACCACTTGTTGAAAATATTATATTTTCCTCATTTAATTATCTTGGTATCTTTGTGAAAATCAGTTGATCTTATGTGTTGTTTTATTTAAGGATGTTCTCTTTTCCATTCGTCTACATACACTTACAGGCAATGTAAATCTTCTAATGTTTTTATCCTTTAAAAATGTTTTACCTATTCTAAAATGTACACATTTCTATATTAATATTAAAATCAGCTTGCCAATTTCTAAAAACATGTTGGGATTTTGATTGGGATTGAATTGGATCTACAAATAAATTTGACAACTGTCTTTTTAACAGTATTGAGTCTTCCAATCCACTAAAATGGTATGTCTCTATTTTTTTCTTTCTTTTTTACGGTCTCATTTTTTTTCTAGGTTCTTAACTTATTTTGCTAAATATAGCAATTTTCATATTTTTTTTTCATTTAAACAGTATTGTTTTCATAATGCATTTTATCATTGTTTATTGCAGTTAATAAATTATAAATGGTGGTCATATTAAACTAATTTTGGGGGCATATACTCTATGCATTCACTTGCTTTATCCTGGATTTATCATGATGAGTAAAATAATAGGTTTTCTCTGTCCGTTTAGTAGAAGAGACAGACATTGGTACAACAATCACACAATAATACAATATAAGAAGAGTACCTAGTTCTTTAGGGCATATAGTTGGGCCATTTGACCTTTCCAGGGTGATTAGGAAAGCTTTCCTGTTAAAATGCAAGGTTGTTGAAGTGTGAATAAGGATTGACTAGGTAAAGAGAAAGAGGAAAACTGTCTCACCAGAAGAAAGAGCATGGGCAAAGACTCGGTGGCAGGAGGCAGCGCAGTGAAGATGTGGCATTGAGGATGATCATGGCAGAAGAGCACAAGAAACATGATGTGAGGTGTGGCTGGAGAGATACCTTAGTGGCTAGATCACGATCTTGAAGCCATGTTTGTCTTTATCCTGGATAAAGTTTATCTGGATGGTTTTATGCATGAACATAACATTTTATGATTACATTTTAAAAAGGTCAGTGTGGCTGCCATGTGGATAGTGGATTGGAGGGGAGCAATACTAGAGAGAATAATTAAGTGGGTACTGCAATAGTTCAAGATGGTGGCTTGGAATAAGGTGGTGAATTGGAAATAGGGAGAAGTTGATATATTCAGGAGATAATTCAGAGAAAAAAAATAATGAGTTAATATTGGATTGTTAATGGCAAGAAAGAAAGAGGGCAGGGTCAAGAAAGGTATTAATGTACCAAATACATGCCAGTGGTCATGTAAAATAATTGATAAGTGTGTTTCTTGCTCAGAACAGAGATCTAAATAATGAAGAAACGTTTAATGTCCAAAGTAGTATAACTGTCAATTGAAGTCCTAGGTGAAGATAAAATTACCTAGGTAAGGATATTAGAATGAAAAGAGGAGAGGCCCGCTCTCAATTCCCGTTCTCCCTCTTTCTGGTTTAAATACATTTTAAGTCGAATATGTCTAGGCTGTTTCATTTCGTTTTGACCTGAAATTTCTAAACTTGTTGTTTTTCTCCTTTGATTTCTTATATTTTACCTTACATTTGTAATGGCTTACTTATAATGTTACACTTGTATCATATTAATCTTTTGTTAGTTTTAAATAAATAGAATACAATGCTAATACGAAGAATAATGGTAGAGAATAATTTGTCAAAATGCTGTTAATTCCTCATGTGACACAACAAAATTGACGTATAATGGTTGTTTGGTGAAAAAACCTGTAGGTAAGCACATTTATTTTGTAGGTGATCACTAGAAAGATATAAAATGTGAAAGAGTTTACCCTCATTTAATAGGCTGGGAAAGAAAAATGGAGAATGAGATAGAAGAGATATGTTATAGTATCCATGTTCATAAAATAAAATTATTATTGAATATGGGTGGTTAAAAATCAAATTTCTATTTATTATTAGAGTAACTATTTTTTCCTTTTCCTTTTTTTTTTTTTTTTTTTTTTTTTTTTTTCGCAAAATACCACCACAGTTTGAGACATCTCAATTCCAAATAGCAACTATTTTATTACAAATGTAAAGAGCAACAAGTAGGCTGATAATATATAAATTGTCCATTTTTCTTTGATATACCATTTATTATTTTATTTATTCATGAAACATCCTTAATCTGGGAGCCAAGCCAGTAAGTTGATTTAATTTCCATGATTTATAATAGCTTTTTGGATAAGAAACCATTGTTATAACTCAGTAAAATTGGGTGACTGTTTCCTGACAACCTACAGAAAAAATATATGATTTCCTATAATAAAACACTGAACTACATCCAATTCAGAGAAATATGCTGAATTCATAAACAGAAAATTAAATCCTCTAATGTAGAATGAATATAGATATTATTGTCCTGGAATTGTTCTTAAATTTGAGCTGCTATTAGTTATGCAAAATGTCCAAGAATGATGAATGCCATTGTTGAACTCATTGAACAAACAGCTTTGATTTCCAACAGTGATTTTAATCAAGACTCATTATGTGACTTAGAATAAGATACTAAAATATCCCATGCTCCTGTTTCATCATCATTGAACTAGGAAGAAAAATATGCTTTCTTGTTGTCCTTGAACTCTTAAAGTTGTAAAGAATAGTAATTTTAGAGTACCCTACTTGAGAGCTTGTTTGGAGGTTCTAGCAGGGAAGCACAGCTACTCGTATACCCTTGACCGAAGATCGGTCCTCTCCTGGGGGGTGGGGGGAGGCCGGGGGGGAGGTCGTCCTCTTCGACCAAGCGCGCAGCTTCGGGAGGGACTCACATGGATCGGTGAGGGAGGAGGGGGACACCCGCCTAGCCAGCCAGATCAGCTGAATCAACCCTGGCGATCAATGGGGTGACAGATGTCGCAGCCAGATCGCCCTCACATCCGAGTACCCTACTTATAGAAATGCAAAAACTTCATAATTTGACATCTATTTAATTCCAAACACTAATTATGTAAATTAATCCTAAAATAAATTAGGAGTTAAACATTTCAAAACTATGTATATACCAAGATTTATGTTCCATCTTTATCAGGGCAACTATTTCCTTCCAGATAGGCTTATTGTTAAGAACAGTGGAAGGTAGCATATTGAATGCAAAGAAAAATCATAGATATCAGTTTCAAAAGCCCGATGACTCTATTTAATGATTATAAATTAAAAACTAATCTTCTCATAGATATTAGAAAAACATTTTGACTTATCTATAACAGGGAGTCTTATATATGGAGACAGATAAGTCTTTACTGGAGTTGTTTTACTTTCTTAATACATAATGACTGGGAACCCATGCAGCTCTCACAGTCACTTGTGCATATTAATGCTCAATGAACATCTGAGGAAGGCATAATATCTATGGTGAGATATGCACTCATTAATTAATTTAATTTTTTTCAATAAATAAAAACTGTCCTATGTTCTAAGGAAATAAAAATGTATCAGAGACACCAAAGAATTCAAGATCTGTCAGAGAAGAAATTTTTTAAAAAGTATAATAAAACACTAACTTCATAAGATATTAATGTTGATATATATATTTGAATAATGTGATTTTAGTGGGATATGTTTTCTAAAAACATGATGATGATCAAAAGAATTTTTGAAATACATTTGTAATTATTCTGGTTACTATGAATTCTGTTATGGAATATTTTACTTACTTCATTCGTAGGCCAAAATGCTTGTCTTGGGCATTTTCATGAACATTTTGTAGAAGACAATTTATTGATTTTTTTCCCTTTATTGATTAAGTTATTACATATATGCCCTTATCTGCCCATTGCCCACCCACCCCCCACTCATGCCCATACCCCCTGGTGTCTGTGTCCATTGGTTAGGCTTATACGCATGCATACAAGTCCTTTGGTTGAACTCTCCCCCTTACCCCTACCTTCCCTCAGGTTTGACGGTCTGATCGATGCTTCTCTGTCTTTGGATCTGTTTTTGTTCATCAGTTTATGTTCTTCATTATATTCCACAAATGAGTAAAATTGTGTGATATTTATCTTCCTCTGACTGGAATATTTCGCTTAGCATAATGCTCTCTAGTTCCATCCATGCTGCTGCAAATGGTAAGAATCCCTTCTTTTTTACAGCAGCATAGTAGTATTCCATTGTGTAGATGTACCACAGTTTTCTAATCCACTCATCTGATGAGGGGCACTTAGGCTGTTTTCAAATCTTAGCTATTGATAATTGTGCTGCTATGAACATAGGGGTGCATATATCCTTTCTGATTGGTGTTTCTAGTTTCTTGGGATATATTCCTAAAAGTGGGATCACTGGATCAAATAGGAGTTCCTTTTTTAGTATTTTGAGGAAACTCCATACTTGCCTCCTTTGTCAAATATTAATTGAGCATAATGGCTTGGGTCAATTTCTGGGTTCTCTATTCTGTCCCATTGGTCTATATGTCTGTTCTTGTGCCAGTACCATGCAGTTTTGAGAACAGTGGATTTGTAATACAGCTTGATATCTGGTACTGTGATCCCTCCAACTTTGTACTTCCTTCTCAAGATTGCTGCAGCTATTCAGGGTCTTTTGTTATTCCATATGAATTTTTGGGGAGTTTGTTCTAGGTCTGTAAAATGCGCTGTTGGTATTTTAATGGGGATTGCATTGAATCTCTAGATTGCTTTGGGTAGTATGGACATTTCAATAATGTTGGTTCTACCAATCCATGAACACTATAGGACTTTATCTCTAGTCCAGTTCCAATTGGGACAGGTTTACATTAAAAAAAAAAGATTTTTTTCTTTAAACTTCTGTTTGTACCCATCACACTGTCAACCTTCTCTCTTTCTGTCCTAATTTTTCCTTCTCTTCTCCATTGACCTCTTTTTCTCTTTGTCCAGAAACCTGATTTTACAATTAATTCCTCCATTTCTTTATGTCTTCTTCTATCTCTTGTTTTCAATGTCATTTAGTTTTCTGAGTACAGGTCCTTTACATCCTTGGTTAAGTTTATTCCTATGTCTCCTAATTTTTTGTTGCAATGGTAAATGGAGTTGTTTTTTTAGTTTCTCTTTCTGAGAGTTCATTATTGGTGTATAAAAATGCCATAGATTTCTGGGTGTTAATTTTGTATCCTGCTACATTGCTGAACTCATTTATTAAGTCTAGTAGTTTTTCAATGGAGTCTTTAGGGTTTTCTATGTACAATATCATGTCATCTGCAAATAATGACAGTTTTACTTCTTCTTTTCCAATTTTGGATGCCTTTTATTTCTTCTTCTTTTCTGATTGCTATGGCTAATACTTCCAGTACTATGTCAAACAGGAGTGGTGAATGTGGGCATCTCTGTCTTGTTCCCATTCTTAGGGGAAATGATTTTAGTTTTTGCCCATTGAGTATGATGTTGGCTGTAGGTTTGTCATATAAGGCTTTTATTATGTTGAGGTCTGATCCCTCTATTCTCACTTTGCTGAGAGTTTTTATCAAGAAATGGTGTTGGATTTTGTCAAATGCATTTTCTGCATCAATTAATTTGATTATGTGATTTTTGTCTCTCAATTTGTTTATGTGATGTATCATGTTTATTGATTTGTGGATATTGTACCAGCCTTGCATCTCTGGAATAAATCCCATTTGGTCATGGTGTATGATCTTTCTAATGTAATGCTGGATCAGATTTACTACAATTTTGTTGAGGATTTTAGCATCTATATTCATCAGGGATATTGGCCTGTAATTCTCTTTCTTTGTAGTGTCTTTACCTGGTTTTGAAATTAGGGTAATGCTGGCTTCATAGAAAGAGATTGGAAGTGTGCCTTCCTCTAGAATTTTTTTGGAATAGTCTAAGAATGATAAGTTTTAGTTCTTCTTTGAATGTTTGGTAAAACTCCCTTGTGAAGTTGTCAGGTTCAGGGCTTTTGTTTGTTGAAATTTTTTTGATTACTGTTTCAATTTCATTAGTAGTTATTGGCCTACTCAGGTTTTTTTATTCTTCCTGATTGATTTTTGGAAGATTGTATTTTTTCTAGGAATATGTCCATTTCTTCAAGGTTGTCCAGTTTGTTGGAGGAGAGTTATTTATAGTATTTTTTTTTTTACAATCCTTTGTATGTCTGTGGGGTCAGTTGTTACTTCACCTCTTTCATTTCTGATTTTGTTTATTTGGGTCCTCTCTCTTTGTTTCTGGGTGAGCCTGGCTAGAGGTTCATCAATCTTGTTTATCCTTTCAAAGAACCAGCTCTTGGTTTTACTGATCTTTTGCAGTTTTTTTTTGTCTTTATGCAATTGATTTCCACTATGATTGTTTTTATATATAATTGAATAAAAACTGCAACCTGCTTTAAATTGCTGTGTTATATTCGTTTTAAAAAAATATATGTTTTATTCATTTTTTACAGAGAGGAAGGGAGAGGGATAGAGAGTTAGAAACATTGATGAGAGAGAAATATCAATCAGCTGCCTCCTGCACACCCCCTACTGGGGATATGCCCACAAACAAGGTACAGGCCCTTGACCAGAATCTAACCTGGGACCCTTCAGTCCGCAGGCCGACACTCTATCCATTGAACAAAACCAGCCAGGGCCTTTTTTTTTCTTTATTTATTAAGGTATTACATATGTGTCCTTATCCCCTCATTCCCCCACCCCCACCCCACTCCTGTTCATGCCTTCATGCCCCTGGTGTCTGTATCCATTGGTTAGGCTATATGCATGCATACAAGTCCTTTGGTTGATCTCTCCCCCTTACCCTTACCCTCCCCTACCTTCCTTCTGAGGTTTGAGCATCTGATTAATGGACTCTGATCTTTGTTATTTCCTTCCTTTTGCTTCCTCTAGGTTTCTGTTGTAGCTCTCTTTCTAGTTCTTTAAGTTGTTGGGTTAGATAATTTATTACCATTTTTTTTTTTTGAGGTAGTTCTCTAGAGCTATGAACTTCCCTCTCAGAACTGCTTTCACTGCATCCCATAGATTACGGATTGTTGTGTTTTAATTGTCATTTGTTTCTAGGATGCTTTTTATTTCTTCTTTGAGCTATTTGGTAACCAATCATTGTCTAACAGCATGCTATTTAGCCTCCATTTTTTTCATTGTTTATATTGTAGTTGATTTCTAATTTTATGCCATTGTGATCTGAGAAGGTGATATGATTTCAATCTTCTTGAATTTGAAGAGACTTTGCCTGTGTCCTAATATGTATTCTATCTTTGAAAATGCCCCATGTGCACTTGAGAAGAATGTATACAGTGGAGCCTTGACTTACGAGTTTAATTTGTTCAGAGACCCAGCTCATTAAGGAGCTCGTTAACTCAAATTACTCTATCAACTCAATGCAAAAAATAGGCTGAGAGACAGCTGGTATCTCAAAAAACTCATTAGTCGGGACACTCGTAAGTCAAGGTCCCACTGTATTCTGTAGCTTTGGGATGAAATGTTCTGAAGATGTCAATTAGTTTCATCTGGTATAGTGAGTCATTTAGGATTGCTGTTTCTTTGCTGATTTATGTTTAGAGAATTTATCCAGTGTTGTCAATGGGGTATTAAAGTTCCCTACTATGATTGTTTTGCTGTCGATCTCTCCCTTGATATCTTCCAGACTTTTTTTATGTATTTGGGTGCTCCTGTATTGGGTGCATATATGTTCACTACAGTTATATCCTCCTGTTGAATTGCTCCCTTTAGTATTATGAAGTGGTCCTCCTTATCTCTTGTTATGGCCTTCTCTTTCAGGTCTATTTTGTCAGATATAAGTATTGCTAACCCAGCTTTATTTTCATTTCCATTTGCCTAAAACAATTTTTTCCATCCCTTCACAGTCAGTCTGTGTGAGTCCTTTGTTCTGAGGTGACTCTCTTATAGACAGCAATTATATCGGTCATGTTTTCTAATCCATTAAGCTGCCCTATGTCTTTTGATTAGAGCACTTACTTATTTTATGTTTAAGGTTATTGATAAGTACTTGTTTGTCACCATTTTTAATTTTTATGCATATATTCCTTCTTCCCTTTCTATTTCTTTTTTTTATAGCAGTCCGTTTAGCATTTCTTGCATTGAGCACAGATTATTTTTTTAAAAAGACCATTATGCATTTGATATCCATTTATAAACTTATTCCTCAAAGCTTTTCAAAATATCCATAGAAGTAAAATCTGCAATATTTTTGTTAGTTTTATTTTCAAGATTGATTTAAATGCCCCAAATGTGATTCATTAAGCACCAGCTCTGGAAAAATAAAGTAACCATTAAAGAGATAGAATTTTGTTCTGGACTGGCTAGTCTGATTGACGGAGATGATATATGCCATAGCTGAGAAAAAAAACTTGCTTATCATTAGAGATGATCTTACTCATTGGTACTAAGGGATTATAATGTTCTTTCATCTTCATCTTTCTGGGAGCAGCCTTGACCCCATAGCTTGCTTTATTACCATCTTTTACAATAAATCATCAGCCCATCATCGACAGCCATTTAGAGAGCAATAATAATAACAGTTAACATTTGGAGAGCTTTTATTATTTGCAGTACTGTGATTAGCACTTTGCATGGATTATTTTATATGATTTTAACAACCTATGAGGAAAAAGCTATTATTATTTACTTTTTAAAGATGAAGGAACCTAAGCTTTGAAGGGCCAGCAAACTATCAAAGAAAATAAAAGCTCTAGGCGCAAATTATAGCATTATCCTAAATTAATTTATACATCAAAAAGATTTCATTTTGAGTTTGAAAAATATTACAGTAGAAGAAGTCTATCTTTTGACTGTCAAAGTAATCTGAAGAGAAGTTAAAAATGATGCTTGCTCCTGGAAGAAAAAGGAGGGCTGGCTATAGGTATGTGGTAGGGGCAGAATTATACATGGAGACTTCCAGTAAAGGGAAGCAGGTTCTCTTCTTCTTGATAATATTATTAGATGAGCCCCACATACTTGATGTATTTATCTTCTTTGTTTTCTATATACCTTGAGGGTTTCTGTGGAAGAAATCAAATTATAAATAACCAGAACAAGACAGAGCAATATGAGAAGGAAAATGGTGGACGAGGGGTAGATTTCTGAAGTACATGGCATTGTCACAGGGAAGGTGCATATGGACGATTTGTTCCTGAAGCTTGTGGCTCTAGTTGTGGTAAAGGCAGCACAGGGAATTCCAGGAAAATCAGGTCACTGACTATGAAGAGAAATGCTACAAAAGTCTCCTATGCCAAACCAGGAAAGAAAAAGAATTTTAGATGAAGTGAACATAGTTTGTAGACTGAAGGGGTTTGGTAAGTCTCAATAATCACATGAAACTTACATGTTTAACATTGTATACACACTAGGGTAGTGCTATTTAATAGGACTTTCTCTCTAGTCCAGGTCCAACTGGGACAGGTTTACATTAAAAAAAATGATTTTTTTTCTTTAAACTTCTGTTTGTACCCATCTTGCCATCAACCTTCTCTCTTTCTGTCCTAACTTTTCCTTCTCTTCTCCATTGACCTCTTTTTCTCTTTGTCCGGAAACCTGATTTTACAATTAATTATCCAATACAACTTTCTCATTCTGCACTGTTATACCCTGTGCACTAAGTTAATACTTTTTTGTTCCTAATTCTAAAATTGATGTCTTTTTCTCTTTTAGCTCTTTCCTTGGCATTTCTTCCTTTATTTACACTTTATTTACCTCATGCCTTTATACTCTTTTAGATTTGCACTTTGTCCTTCTCACTTGTTCTTATCCAAGGGGTCTGACCTATATGGACAACATATGAAGAGGTCCTCTGAAGTTCTGGTGAGCTTACTGTGAGAAGTCTGCTGGAAAAGATCAGAGGAAGGAGGGAGAGTTCAGTGAATTCATTCCCGTTTCTCCTACAGAAGGATCACCTCTTGACCAAGCAGCTTTCTAGACAAGGCTCTCTCTTTGATTCCAAAAGCCATATTTCTTTCCTCAATTTAGGCCTGGGGATGGTAATAGGTTAACTATTTCTAGCTCTGGACTCTGGTGACAGTTCCTGTGATTTCTTTGTACTGTGCCTTGGTAAGTAGTTTATTTATTAGATCCTCTTCTAATTATTCCAATTGGAGCATGCCATCTATTTGATGCCCCGGGGGATCAGGCATAAGCCAGCAGGCAGACATCACCTGAGGGGTCCTGGACTGCGAGAGGGCACAGGCCAGGCTGAGGGAACCCCCCAGTGCATGATTTTCTTGCACGAGGCCTTTCGTTCCAATATAAAAGCACAAAATAAATAACTCTTTATTGTGTTGCTTTAAATTTGAAATTTAAATAATAAAATTCTATTACAAACTAAAAGCAAAAGAAGAAAGTGAAGTGCAGTAAACATTGATTCTATGTATTTGAACCTTCAGATTCAATGAATACAATTTACTTATATTTTCCAGCATGGGATATGGGAAGAGCCAGTTGCTGTAAATTTTATCTATTAAAGGTTCAGCTGGCAGTTGAACTTTTTCATTTCGTTTTCCTCTTACATCTTTAGAAGGGAAGAGATAATTTTTTGAATTATATAACATTCTAAAAGAGAAAAGAGACACTCTACTCTGACTGGTCAAATCTCAGGAAATATTTTGTCTATATTTTAGCTGAAGGATATAAGATTGAGTCATTTTAAGATGGGATTTTTGGTCATTGTTTCATTGGACTTGATATTAAAAATACCAAGCTGTATAATATGATGCTAATTTCAAAAAAAGGTTGTGCATCTATCTTTAGTTGGAAGGTGCTTTTCTCCAAAGAAGTCAAGCAAATGCACACGTGTTAATAAAATTCTTTATTTTTGATAGCTCCCGAAAAGAAAAACATGTATGTAGTATTCAATATTTAAATTCTGTACTTGAGGCAGACCCATGCCGCCGCGCAATTGGCCACAGAATTCAGTTTCTGTCACGGAATTTGCCCTGTGGAGATTGCCGTGCAGCTACACTCTCATGTGGCTGACAGAGAGGCAAGCCGGAGTATTGCATTTGCTTTGCTTTGGCGCTGGCTTAGGAAAATTGTTCAGGCAATTGCTCTTTGTAGCATGTAATGCTGTTAGTTCCTATCGCACTGCTAGCATCCTCTCATCTCCAAGTAGACCACAAAGTGGATGGAAGAAAGAAAAAATAACTCTACTTCTATTAAGCATGTTGGTCAATGAATCAATAGAGAGCTGTAGCTTTGAGGTCCCGCATCCTGAGACTGATGTGGATTTGAGGACGGCAGTGGGAATAATCCCCTCACTGTGGAGCCCGGTATTAATCAGCACTGTGCTAGCATTTATTTTCTAATTCAAATAGATGTTTCTAAAAGAAATAGCTTTGAAAAGAAATAAAGTGAAAATTAGAAAAGATAGAAAAAGGATGAAAGAAATATACATTTATTGTAACATTTTTGTGCTACCTGTGTAAATATGTCTATTTCATGCTTTTAAGAATTGATACAAAACAAGATACTGCTGCTAGATTCAAGTCAGCAAAATGAGGAGCTGACTTTGAAATTTGATCAGCTTCTTGGTGGCATATGTAGTGTTGATAATAATCTCCATTTTTGGCATGATCACCACTGCATCTGATGGAGGTCAGTGTGTCATGCAGGTGGTGACACAGGTGGCCATGAAGGCTGAGAACACACGCTTGTTTTTTTAATGGCGTATAGCTTCTTTCACAAGCAAAGCTCTGTAAAGGTGATATCCTTTGGAAGAGATTTAGAGGAAAACCATGGTTTGAATTTATTTTTATATGTAATGAATTAATTTTAAATATATATAAAAGCAGTACATTCAGTATAACAGAAACAGAAAGCAATTCATTACTAATTTCACTTACTCAATGGGCAAATTGCTAAGATAAGAAATAGAAAGAAAGGAAACAGTTTCACAAGTCATGTCTACTAAGGTAGTTTTCACATAGGCAGTAGAGTGAGAGAGATGTAGTTTTCTCCTAAGGAAAAAAGGCAATACGGAGGTTTACTTCTTTTTTATTGTTCACTGCAAGTCTGACAATGCTAGCTTCTAATGGGTTGTTTTACTGAACTCAGTAATGAAATTAATTTTCCTTGTCTACCCAACCAATTTTTTTTCTCAAACTAGACCCTATGGGAATATTAATCCCACAAGACTATGTGAAGATGGAACAAAAAAGAAGAGTAAAGACTTTCCACTAAATCACCGGATTAATCTTAGATAAGTAAAAGATTTAGGTAATCTTAAATAGAACAAAAAATAAAATTTGCGTTTACCTTGACAATTCAAAACCATGCCAGTGCCTGAGCATGCCCTCAAAACTATTAAACATAAAGAAAAGCACCCTATAAACTTTATTTTACCTGAAATAAAACACTCTACTAATTGTCCCATTCAGGGGAGACAGTCAAAAATTCATCTACCAAAATGTATATGTTCAAGTTTGCCTGTTCTGAAAGGGGCCACTATGATCTGGAATCTGCCTCTATCCCAAACCAGACACTTCTATTCCATTATTAAATGGTGCCAAACTATTCATCTCAAAGACCTGAGTATCTAACAAGCTAGCAGGACTCCTTTATGTTTTGGTGGATTCATGATCAGAACCAGTTTTCTTTAACAAATATATAAATAACTTCAGACTCCTGAAACTGATTCAAAATAAATCAGCCATGACCATTACCGCCAACTGAGACCATTGGAAAGGGGCCCTGGAATAGTGTAATTAGTTGCTATTATAGGGCTGCAAGCCTGCAATTTTCCTCCTAACTCTGACACTGCTTGCTGAAGTATTTGCACGCAAACTCATGATAATTGATCCCCTTCTGTGTCAAGTGTCTTTATAACTTTAAAAATTAAAGATGCAGAGTGTCTCGAGTGGATTGGGTAGGCAATTTTATTCCAATTTTATTATCACAAAGGGTCCATAATATTCATGGAGTGTCTCTTTCTGATTAGCCATGCCTCAGCAGTTATCCACTCTATTTCCATGTTCGCCTGTTTTCCCCTCCTCTGTTTTTCCTCCTCTTCCAATCCAGGCTTTCCTCATTTTCTGAGAAAAATGGAAGAGGTTGCTTGCAGAAAGTAACAAGTTATTCAAATTAGCTGCTCAGAATCAGGGTTGTCTAAGGCAAGATGGTATCCCCTGCAAAATCAGCTGTCTCTATCACTCATAAAAATTTATATCTATCACTTCAAAGATTAGAGGAAAATTCCATGTTCAAATGAAAACTTGCTCATTAGAATATGTTTTCTTAATTCTCTCATTATCAGATTATAGAAAATGAAGCAAATAAAAAATTAGCTTATTTAGAAGACTGAAGTGACAAAAATATTCTTAGACAATTTTAGTACACAAGCACAATATTATATGCACATTGGATGTAATTTAAGGAGCAAGTTATTTCGTCACAAGATTATTTTATTTTGTTTTCTTTAGTTTTTTTTTAATATTTCTATTTTTGTTCCATTTCCTATTAAAGTCAACAGTTTGGTCCTTAATTGTATATTAAAATGTATAATATTCATATTATTGGCCCCCAAATGAAGCAATAAAGACCAAAATTGTCTTTTACTGTAGAAACAGTTATGAATAAAGTAGTGATAATATATAACATCTGTAACAAATGCATTGGAGTGACATTTCATGCCCATTGTCTGAACCTGAATTAAAACCACTGTGTCACAAGAGGCCTTTTCCCCAGCAGCAGTTGAAAAATCCTGTTGGAACTAGCTCAGAAAATCAACCCCCAAAGTCTCTAATAAAAAGAATACAAATTTTGTCACAAAATGACTAAAAACATATGGGCATGCATTTTATTTCACAGGAAAATGTGGTTCAATGATTTCGAAAAGAAGGCTCTGTGAATGAAACCATGAAAACTGCACTGGGGAAGTAACTTTAATCAAATTCCACAGTTTAGAATATCTTAAAGATGACCCACTCCAGCTATTTCCAAAAACTGAGAGGTTTTTTTATTTTCTATAGTGATTTATTCCTATAACTATCCATGGAAAGATTCTGTTCCTTTGTATCACACGTGGAAATCAATGGAGGCACATGAAAATTAAACCCAAACCTGAGACCTCTGGGAGTCTGACATTAAAAACAATGGCTAGTTACAGAAGCTCAAATTTTTCTTCCATGATTTGTTGCAAGGTAAACCACTGGCCCATTTAGGAAGCTCTTCTTGCACTAACAGTGCTTTGAAGGAACTTGTCTTCTGTGGCTGATTGACAGCTAGTCAATAAATCTTCAAAATGGTTGTTCATGGGAATATAGACATTAGTTGTTAGCTTTAAAACTTGTCTTTCTAGGTTAAATATAAAGTATTTCCTACAAATTTAAGCATTTTATTCTTATTTCTGCCCCCCATTCCTATTATTGTGATATGTAAAAATCTAAATATGAATCTAATTATTGTCAAATGGTGCCACTTGATTACTTCCTGGCTCTAAGGATAACTCACCCTTATGAGCTCTTCACAATGAGCTCTTACACTGGTAGTAGCTTATTTTGGTGATAAGCACTTGATGTCGGTGCCCGACATTACCCATCTATAAAATACTTTTGTTGGAGAGGAGCCAGAGGAGAGCCCAGCAGAGGTTAGAGTCCAGCAGGTGGAGCCCAGCACCAATATGGGGACTACTATCTGCTTGCTCTTTTTCTTTCTTCTTCTCTCTGGGGAGGAGGTCAAGGTAAAGAGAAAGCCACTCAGGACTTCCCACACCAGATGGTAAGAACAAATAAAGCAGAGAGGATGAGCAAGATGGCGGCGTAGGTAAACACAGTGCTCACTGCTCCCACAGCCACATCAAAATTAACAACTAAAATACAAAACAACCATCATTCAGAACCACCTGAAATGTAGTTGAACAGAATTCCTGCAACTAGGGAATTAAAGAAGAAGCACAGTGAGACTTGTAGGAAAGGTGAAGAGGTGGGGTAGTGTCGGAGTACTTACTCCATGAACTTGCTCAACTATGCCAACTGTGGGGGCACAGGTCTTCTGCTAGGAACTGGACATTCTTGGATGCCGGGTATTAGACTGAGACGATATGAGCAGTCGTAGGCATATAAGAGAGAGTTTATTGTAGACCAAGTAGCCATTGCTACCAAGGATCCATCAGACAAAGCAGTTCTTCAAAATAGCCTTACAGGAAACATAGGAGGCCTTGCTAATAGAGTATCAAATACAAGAGCCCTTGTAAACATAGCAGCCATTGCTAACAAAGCAGCCTGACCAAGCAACTGCCACCAGTTGGTCAGTAACACATCTTTATACCGACTTAGACAACAAGGCTTCTTGCCAAATAGTGACATCAGTATTGGGTTATAGAAAGGTATGCCTGGGCATTGCACACAGTAAGATTGCTGTGTTCTTGCTCAGATTAATCTTGAATATCTGGTGTCCACTGATTAGGGTTCCCACAACCCAATTGGCCTTGCACATCCGGCATATTCTGATCAGGGTTCCCATAGGTGGAATCTTGGAACTGGCTGGTCTCTCACCCATACGTGGTAGTTTAAAATCGGGAAAGATGTCTTGGATATGGAGGTTTCCCAGCCCCAAACCAGCTCCTCAGTCTAGGCTTCTAGTGCTGGGAAGAGAAGTCCCAAAAACTTTGGGTTGTAAAAACCAGCAAGGATTGTGGCTGAGTGACACAGAAGCTGCTGGAGCCCACTCATTCCTCGTAAAGGGCCCTCACACTGACTTACTCAGATTATTTCCTTCTGAGCTTCAGCACTGGGGCAACAGCCCAAAAAGAACCTGGAACATTCAGAGAGGAACTAACTTGTCTAGAATCAGGGTGAGTGCTGGAGGGGCAGCTTTCTCCCAGACAGAAGTGCTGGAAGAGGCCAGTGTTCCTTTGCTGAGCCCTCCCTGTCCCAGAGCCAGCAGGCAGACACAATATCTGAGTCTCCATTAATCTAGTTCACACTTTTCACCTCCCTGCCATGATTCCCTGAGACCATGCCCCTCCCTACTTGCAGGTTCATCCAAATCATTTCCAGTGGCTTTTCCATACAACTGACCTCTTTTGCCTCCTGCTTTAGACTTTCCTAAAATCTCTTAAAGGAACAGCAGCTTGCATCAGTGTGCACCATACCTCTCAATACGTGGCCCCAGGCCCGGTGCTAGCCACAGCCCACCTTGTTTCACAGCTTGGCCTCTCCTCGGCACCTCTAAGCCCAACACAAGTAGCAGCCATCTTCAGATTGCTTTGTAGCTCATGCGGGGTGGCCCTGGGCAGGGCACAGGCAATGGCTGACCTTACACTTCCTGGGGGGCCCAGAGCCAGTGCACTTGGTGGGCAACTTCCACCACACCAGATCATAACCCTACCACCTCCAGAAGTGATATATTCAAGGGAAGGACTTGGTGAGCACCAAAGCCCCACTGAAGCAAGTCCTGCTCCATAAGGGTGTCTCTTGCACAACAGCTCTTCCACTGCAGTCAAAGCTGATCCTCGTAAATGATTGGCCTGGGGGTCAATCCCACCTAGGGATGCAAACGGCAATCAAGCCTCAACTACAACAGGATAGTGCTTCTAGAGTGCCCAGTTCAGGTTACTGAGGAGGCTGAGCCAATGGGCCCTACAGGACACCTACTACACAAGGACACTGTACCAAGTCTGGGAACCATAGCAGATCTACTCCATAAATAGAAATAAGCACAAGGAAGTAGCCAAAATGTTTAGACAAAGAAACATGTCACAAATGAAAGAATAGGGGAAATCTCCAGAAAAAGAACTAAATGAAATAAAAGCAAGAAAACTCTCAGATACAGAGTTTTAAGGATGCTCAAGGAACTTACTGAGAACTTCAAGGAACTTAGTGAAAACATCAACAACATAAAAAAGGACCAGTCAGAAATGAAGAATACACTAATTGAAATAAAGAATAATTTACAGGGAATCAACAGTAGAGGACATTGAGAATAAAATCAAGAATTTGGAATATAAGGAAGCAGAAAATACCCAATCAAAGATCAAAGAAGAAAATGAATCCTAAATATGAAAATAGTATAAGGAGCCTCTGGGACAACTTCAAGCATACCAACATTTGCATCATGGGGGAGCTGGAAGGAGAAAAGAGGGAGGAAGGAATTGAAAACCCATTTGAAAAACTAATGATAGAAAACCTCCATTACTTAGTGAAAGAAATAGACATACAAAGATAGGAAGCACAGAGTCCTAAACAAGAGGAACCAAAGAGTCCCACACCAAGACGCATCATAATTAAAATGCTAAAGATTAAAGACAGAAAATCTGAGAAGCAATGAGAAAAAAATCAGTTTGTAAGGCAAGCAATAACAAGTATTAGAGAGGTTGTGGAAAAAAGAGAACCCTCATCCACTGCTGGTACAACAGAATATAGACTGGTACAACCACTATGAAAAGCAGCCTGGCAGTTCCTCCAAAAATTGAGGATAGATCTACCTTAAGACCCAGCAATCCTTCTCCTGGATTTATACCAAAAAAACTCAAAATCATGTATTCACAAAGATATGCATTCCTATGTTCATTGCAGCATTATTCACGGGAGTCAAGACATGGAAACAACCAAAGTGTCCTGTGATAAAGGTTTGGATAAAGAAGACGTGATACACATACACAATGGACTACTACTCAGCCATAAGAAAGAATAAAATAGCACCATTTGCAACAACATGGATGGACCTTGAGAGCATTATGCTAAGTGAAATAAATCAGTCAGAAAAAGCTAAGAATAATATGTGTTGAGTAAGATTCCCTCCACATTCTGCATGGAGTAGGGTTCGGTATCTGAAAGAGGAGCCGCACAACAAATGAGAGAAAAAGACACGAGATAATTTTGCAATATTGGGGGACCAGGCGGCAAGTCCCAAAGGACTTCCTCCTTGCTTAGGCCTCACCAAGCTTTTATTGATCTGGGATGCACCCATAGCATAGCCCTTAGGCAAGTGACCCCCTAGTAACAAGCAGACTAGCCCATCAGCAAGGATTTACATAATAATAAATGGGGGAGTAGTTTCAGCTACCACTGTCTGGACAAACAGAGGTGGCGCCTAGCTCCAAGGTTTGCTAAGTCTTCAAAGGCACTCAGCCTTCTGGGGGTTTCGGGGAGTTCTCTGTCTATGCTTATCAGATAGTGAAGGCAATAAACAGTTTCCCACAATATGATTTCATTCATATGTAGGATATAAAACTGAAACTCATGAACACAAACAGAAGTGTGGTAGTTACCAGAGGGAAAAAGCTGTGGGGAGGAAGGGGTCCTAATATATGGTGACAGGAGAAGATTTGACTTTGGGTAGTGAGCACACAATGCAATATACAGATATTTCTAACATAGAAATCCACACCTGAAACCTATCCTATATAATAAAAGGGTAATAATCAAATTGACCCTAACAGCAGAACAACTGGGAATGACTGGTCACTATGACACACACTGACCACCAGCAGACGCTCAATGCAGGAGCTGCCCCCTGGTGGTCAGTGTGCTACCACACGGGGAGCTCTGCTCAGCCACAAGCCAGGCTGCCAGCTGCCAGCACAGCAGTGATGGCGGGAGCCTCTCCCGCCTTTCAGCACTGCTAAGGATGTGTGACTGCAGCTTAGGCCTGGTCCCCCGAGGGCTCCTGGGCTGCCAGAGGGATGTCTGACTGCCAGCTTAAGCCCGATCCCCCGGGGAGCGGGCCTAAGCCAGGAGGTGGACATCCTCTGAGGGGTCCCAGACTGCGAGAGGGCACAGGCCGGGCTGAGGGGACCCCCCCCTCCAAGTGCACAAATTTTTGTGCACCGGGCCTCTAGTCTCTATATAAAAGACTACGTTACCGACTGTCCATCCGTCCGACCATCTGACTGGCCAACTGGCCAGTAAATATGATGCACACTGGCAATTTAAAAATAAATGTTGACTTGCACATGCATGATACATATAAAGCACTTGCTGGCACCAATTACATGTGTGTATTTCGATCTGTCATTGTTGAGTGTGAATTTGGTTGACATATCTATTATAGAGAAAGAGCGAATAATGATATTAAAATATTTCTTCTAATTAATTTCCTTTCAATGTGCACAAATCCATGCACCGGGCCACTAGTATATTCATGTTGATCAATGTTACCCTAATTTAATTTAAAAATAAATAAAATTAACCAAAAAAATAAAGTTAAGAAAAAAAGGATAACAGTTAGTTACAAGGGTGCACCCATACAACAGTCAGCTGAGTTCTCAACAGAAACTTTGCAAGCCAAAAGGGAGTGAGTGACAAGAAATATTCAAAGTGATGAAAAGCAAGGACCTACAACCAAAATTACTCTACCCTTCAAAGTTATAATTTAGAATTTAAGGTCAGATAAAGAGCTTCCCAGATAAGAAAAAGCTAAAGGAACTCATCACCACCAAACCAGTATTACATGAAATGTTAAAGGGTCTTCTTTAAGAAGAAGAAAAAAAAGATGCAAAACATGAACAATAAAATGGCAATACATATCTATCAAAAACTGAATTTTAAAATCAAAATAAATGAACAAACAGAACAGAAACAGACTCATAGATACAGAGAACATTTTGATGGTTGCCAGATGGGAAGGGGGTTGGGAGGAAGGGTGAAAAAAGTGAAAGGATTTAGAAATATAAATTAGTAGTTATAGCCCAGCCACAAGTGGCTCAATGGTGGTTCATCGACCTATAAACCAAGAGGTCACAGTTTCACAGTTCAATTCCTGGTCAGGGTACATGCCTGGTTCAATCCCCAGTGTGGGGCATACAGGAGGTAGCCAATCAATGATTCTCTCTCATCATTGATAATTTCTACCTCTTTCTCTCCCTCTTCCTTCCTCTCTGAAATCAATAAAATTTTTTTTTAAAATAGTAGTTATAGTGTAGTCACGGGGGTCTAAAGTATAGCTTAGGGAATATAGTCAATAATATTCTAACAACTATGTATGGCATCAGATGGGTATGAGATTTTTCAGGTTGATCACTTAATACATTTTATAATGTCCTTTCACTGGGGTATGCACCTGAAACTAATATAATATTGTATGTCAGCTGTAATTAAAACAATAAAAAAATATTTAGGGTTTAATATTGAAAATATTTGTGGGGTAGTACTGGAAAATAAGTTTTTGTGCCTTAAATTATGCATTGCAAATTTCTTTATACATACAATTGAATTATATATTCATTAATCATTTTTAATTGAATGAGAAATGTAGCATCATAATAAGGCTAACTTTTTCTTACTAACACCAATGAGGAAAACATCAAAGAATGAGGTTAAATTGAAATACATTTAAAGCTATAGTTTTTTTGTGGGGCCCAGATCAAATCCTAGTTTTGAAAGCAAACTTATGTTATTTTTTTTTCCAACTCCAGATATCCAGATATTCTATAAGGTCTACAGTGACATAAAATTTATTATGCATTTTAGCATATCTACCTATCAGTATCTATCTATCATCTATATCTATCTATCTATCTATCTATCTATCTATCTATCTATCTATCTATCATCTATCATCTATCTATCATCTATCTATCATTAGCTTGGACTATGAATGTCATTGACTAAGTACATGGTAAGTACTGTATGCTAAGGATATTCACTAAATTGAATCTCTGCTCAGCCACTAAGCAGATACAGATTCTCTAGACTTTTCTGTCTGATACTGTAGGAACTAACCCCATGTTACAGTTGAGAACTTGAAATGTGGATTGCGTGACTGAATTTAATTATATGTAATTTAAATTTAAAAACTGATACTTGAATCAATGAAAAATTTTAAAGTTTGTTTGGAAAATTGGGTATGTGAATCTACTTTTTCAACTGTAGATTCACTAAATTTAAATGCATGCTAAGTATTGCTGATTATTTAGTGTCTGAAATAAGATGTTTATAAGTATAAAATATACTCTAGATTTTAAAGAATTAGTATTGTTACAAAAATTCAGATCTAGTTGGCTTTTATTTAGTGATTTCTGAATTGAAAAGCATCCAGTCTAGACAACAGAAAGCAACTTCAAAGAGTTGTACAAAGTGAGTGGGTTTTATAGTTCAAAGTGAACAAGAACAAGAAAGTTACATTGGGCATTCACTGATTGGTTAAGGCAGGGTTACTTTCCTTATATGGAGCAAAGGGAAGTTTGGAGACAGGGCAGGTAACTTGTGCTGAGCAGGCATGGGATTACTGATTGGCCTAAGTCTTCCATTTTGGGGGAAAGCTGGGTGTAGAAACTTGGTTAAGTGCTGATGTAGATTAGCATAAATGATTCCATATTTGGCCTAGTCTAGACACTGTAGTAAATAAAAAATATAAAATATTTTATTAATAATTTATTTAATATTGCTTACATGTTAAAATGCCAATATTTGGTGACTATTGGGTTAAATAAAATATATTATTAAAATCAATTTCACATGTTATCTTTAATATTTTTAATGTGGTGACTAAAATGTTTCAACTTAGATACATGGCTTGCCTATATTTCCATTTGACAACACTGTTAGAAGAATGTGTCAAGAGAAAGGGCAATATAATATGCCCTGTAACAAAAATAAATTTGAAATGAAATAGAGTTTAATGTAAAAAATGTCATAAACAAATAGATAAATATTATTTTATCTTCAGATGGGTAATGGTTTTATCAGAATTAAGAAAATGAATAAATTATAAACAATACACTGATTTGACTATTTAAAATTCATGACCTATGGGTTTCTGTGTGTGTATATTTTAAGAATCCATCATGAATGAAATTAAAAAACAGCAGTTCACTCTGTTATGGAGACAGTTCTTACCGCCCATAAGAAGAAAAGGCTGTCTTCTCATTCCCCAGAAGTAGATAGCATTAGGATCATCCTTTTTGACTTGGCCTAAATAAAGAAGATGTGGTTTAACTCATTCTTATGATTGCATGTTACATTCTGGTCTCTATCTTCTCTTTTTGGAAGAACACATTATCTTCATTCATTTCTTTTTTTTCTTATATGTATCAATTATTGGAAAATATTTAAGTATGCTTGGAACAACTTTTATGCAAATCTGCTTTTTAATTGTATATTTATGAAATCCATATGGTTGTGAATAGGGATAAGGTTATATAGTTTGTCAATTTTTTAGCCACACAGGGTAGGATGAACAGATTAAATTGATACATTTTATTAGGTAAAAGTAGGCATCCTTATTTTGGCTTTTTGGTCCAAGCTATATGTTTTTTTAATTTAAAATTTATTATTTATGTAATTGAGATATAATTGATATATAATATTATGTAAGTTTAAGGTATACAATGTATTTATTTGATACATGAACATATTGCAATATGATTACCACTATAGTATTAGCTAATGCTTTCATCACATCCCATAATTGTCATTTCTTTTTTGTGATGAAAACATTTAAGATCTAGCCTCTTAGCAACTTTCAAGCATATATTCTTTTTTTAAAATATATTTTATTGATTTTTTACAGAGAGGAAGGGAGAGAGATAGAGAGTTAGAAACATCGATGAGAGAGAAACATCGATCAGCTGCCTCCTGCACATCTCCTACTGGGGATATGCCCGCAACCCAGGTACATGCCCTTGACCGGAATAGAACCTGGGACCTTTCAGTCCGCAGGGCGACGCTCTATCCACTGAGCCAAACCGGTTTCGGCTATTCTTTAATTTAGTACTCCTGGGGAAACTTTTGGCTAATAAACTTGATAGTATATTAACCCCAATCTGCCTTGTGGAACTTGATTTAATTTACTTTTTAACAGGCACATATTCATGATTCAATGCATTGGGAAGTATGTCTAATTGCCTATGTGTGCTCTTGTCAGATGTGTTTGGCCTAAATATAATGATGAAAAATCTATCAGATACATCTAGAAAGTGTGATATTCTACAAGTTGGTTGACCTGGATTCTTTTTTTAAAAAATGTATACTTTTATTGATTTCAGAGAGGGAAGAAGAGGGAGAGAGATAGAAACAAAAAATGATGAGAGAGAATCATTGATCAGCTGCCTCCAGCATGCCCCCAACTTGGAAGTGAACCTGTAACTCTGGTATGTGCCCTTGACCAGAATCAAACCTGAAACTCCTCAGTCTGCAGGCTGATGCTCTAGCCACTGAGCCAAAGCAGCTAGGGCTGACCTGGATTCTTTGAGAAGATAATATCATGAAAGGCCAAGGAAGCTCATATAGATTGAGAGAACTGATGAAACATTATATAGTCAAATGTTATGAACACTGGATTCTAAAAAAGATAGTTTGAGGACAATTGATAAAATGTGTGTATGGATGTTAGATAATACTATAGTTATTGATTTTCTAAGGTGTGATAACGGTCTTGTGGTTTCATAGGAAACAATTTTCCACTTCTTACAGGATGCACGTTAAAGTAATTAGGGGTGAAATGTAAAGAATGTAATGATATCTTCATTTGGAAGGCTTGACAAAAGGCAATATGTGTGTGTATCTATGACTGTATATGTGTGTGTAGATAGATAGCAGGTATGGAAGAATGTTAGCTATTGGTGAATCAGGCATGTTTGTCCATGCTCTTTATTCAAACTTTCAATGGATTTAACACTTTTCAAAATAAAAACGTATACATAAACACTTTTATGAATATGTGGCATAAGGGATTAATTATCCCAAACCTCCAACATAGAAGAGGTAATTATTTGCAACATATATAACAAATGCTTAATAAAACTAGTAAAAAAATGTTAAGATCAATAAGAAAAAGATAATCACCTTAGTAGAAAAATCTATTAAATAACATGAATAGATTATCAACAGAAGAATAAAGACAAAGGGCCAATAGACAACAACATGTTTCATACTGATAATCAAAGATAGGAACTTAGATACAATTATGAGTTGGAAAAACTCAGTTTCCAGCTGTGTTTCTTACTCTCACAACAAAACATTTCACTTCTGCTCCCCAAATGTCTGTTTGTTTGTCCCCCCCCCACACACACCAAATTGTTCTTTGCAACACTAGCCAGGAGTCCTATAATTTAATTCAATTCAATCTACCTGTCGATAGTGTCAGATCCCACAGGTTAAAGGCTCAGTACTCACAAGGCTGTTCCCACACTGTTTCAGATGGCAATCACAAGTAGTGGGTCCCTAAGTTACCCACAACTTCTGTCCAATTTGGCTACAAATAAGAACTCAGGGAAACCTACACGTTTACCAGTTTAATATAGAACTAGAAGCCCACTGCACGAAGATTTGTGCAATAGGCCTTCCTTCCCCTGGCTGCTGGCACCGGTTTTCCTCTGGCATCTGGGACCCAGGCCTTTGGCTTGGCTTCTCTGCTGTGACTGCAGCAGAGAAGCCAAGCCTCTTTAGTCTTCAGTCTTCAGTCTTCACTCCGGCTGGAGCCTTCAGTCTCTGCACCACGCCTGCATATGCAAATTAACCGCCATCTTTGTTGGGTTAATTTCCATAGTCGCTCTGATTGGCTGGTGGGCATAGCGGAGCGACACCAATTTGCATGTTTCTCTTTTATTAGTGTAGATATGATAAAGGATACAGACGAACAGCCAAATAAAGAGATTCACAGGGCAAGGTTTGAGAGGGTCCTCAGTGCAGGAGCTTCTATCCATATGGACTTGGCTATGTTACTATCTAAGTAGATAAATGTGGTCTTCAACCTGGAAGCTCTCCCAAATGCTTATTATTTGGATTTGATGGCGGCTTTCTCACATAGACATGTTAATTACTAACTCCATTTCCAGCCCCTCTTCCTTCTCTGGAGAATGAATGATGAGGCTGAAAATTCCCGGCTTCTAATCATGGCGGTCTTTCTGGTGACCTGTCTCCATCTAGGAGCCATCCAGGGGGCCATCCAGAGTAGCCCTAATAGAAGGAAAGATGCACTTAGCACTCTTATTTATTAGGAATTTACTAGGACTTTATTAGGAAATTTAAGAACCCTGTGTTAGGGATGGAGGTCAACAACAAATGTTATAACAACACATGCTCCTAGTGTTCTTATCACTTAAATATTACAGTGTTTTTTAGGAGCTCTGTGCCAGGACCCTAATGTACAAAATAAACCGATGAACAAAATAGATCCAGAGACATTAGAAGCATGGAACGGACTGTTAAACTTTAGAGGGAAGATGGGGGAAGCTGAGAGATCAACCAAAGGACTTGTATGCATATATGCATAAACCAAGGACACAGACAATAGGGTGGTGAAGGCCTGAGGTAGGGGGTGGGGGCAGGCTAGAAGAGGTCAATGAGGGGAAAGAGAGGGATGTATAAAATACTCTCAACAATAAAGATTTTAAAAAATAATAAAATAGGAGTTTTTTATAGGAAGAAAGAAGGTGGACAAGGAGGGTAAATGAGTGGATTACTTCAGGCTAGGTCACCTTCCCAACGTGGAAGGACAGAAGCCTTTTCAGGCAGATTACCTCATTAGTGCTGACTAGGATATTCCAGAATGGTCAGTTTAAAATTTCACTCCTGGGAGAGCCTGAAAGTGCAATTAGGTTAGAAATTAAGTCTTGGTGGGGCTTACCACTAGTGACTCCATTTTGGGTCTTTATTATTTTTTTTAATTTAAATCTTTATTGTTTAAAGTATTACATGAGTCTCATTTTCCCCCCATTGACCTCTCTTAGCCTCTCCTAACCCCCAGCATATGCCCTCACCCCACTACTGTCTGTGTCCATTGGTTATGCTCATATGCATGCATACAAGTCCTTTGGTTGATCTCTTACTCTCTCACTCCCCACTATCCCTTATAGGTTGGACAGTCTGTTTGGTGTTTCAACATCTCTGGTTCTATTTTTGTTCATCAGTTTATGTTGTTCATTATATTCCACAAATGAGTGAGATCCTGTGATATTTATCTTTCTCTGATTGGCTTATTTCACTTAGCATAATGCTCTCCAGGTCCATACAAGCTGTTGCAAATGGTAAGAGTTCCTTCTTTTTTACATCAGGTTAGTATTCCATTGTGTAGTTATATCACCATGTTTTAAGCCACTCATCTGCTGATTGGCACTTAGGCTGTTTCCAAATCTTAGCTATTGTAAATTGTGGTGCTATGAACATAGGGATGCATATGTCCTTTCTGATTGGTGTTTCTGATTTCTTGGGATATATTCCTAGAAGTGGGATTACTGAGTCAAATGGGAGTTCCATTTTTAATTTTTTGAGGAAACTCCATACTATTTTCTACAGTGGCTGCACCAGTCTGCATTCCCACCAGCAATACAGTAGGGTTCCTTTTTCTCCACATCCTCACCAGTACTTGTCGTTTGTTGATTTGTTGATGATAGCCATTCTGACAGGTGTGAGATGGTACCTCATTGTCCTTTTGATTTGCATCTCTCAGATGATTAGTGACTGTGAGTATTTTTTAAAGTATATTTTTTATTGATTTCAGAGAGGAGCTGAAAGGGAGAAAGAGATAGAAACATCAATGATGAGAGAAAATCTCTGATTGGCTGCCTCTAGCATGCCCCCTACTTGGGATCAAGCCCACAGACCAGGCATGTGCCCTTAACTGGAATCGAACATGGGATTCTTTTTTTTTTTAATATATTTTATTGATTTTTTACAGAGAGGAAGGGAGAGAGATAGAGAGTTAGAAACATTGATGAGAGAAACATCGATCAGCTGCCTCCTGCACATCTCCTACTGGGGATGTGCCCGCAACTCAGGTACATGCCCTTGACCGGAATCGAACCTGGGACCTTTCAGTCCGCAGGCTGAAGCTCTATCCACTGAGCCAAACCGGTTTTGGCGAACATGGGACTCTTTAGTCCACAGGCTGATGCTCTATCCACTGAGCCAAACCAGGTAGGGCTTAGCCTGCTTTGTCTCTTGGCCTCCTGTATGTCCTCTTTCAAAAAGAGTCTATTTAGGTTCTTTGCCCATTTTTTGATTGGATTGTTTATCTTCATTTTGTTAAATTGTATGAAATCCCTGTAATTTTGGAGATTAAAACCTTATCAGAGATAACACTGGCAAATATATTCTCCCATCCAGTGGGCTTTCTTGTTGTTTTGTTGGTGGTGGTTTCTTTTGCGGTGCAGAGGCTTTTTATTTTGATGTAGTCCCATTTGTTTATTTTCTCCTTAGTTTCCATTGTCCTAGGAGCTGTATCAGTAAAGATATTGGCAGATGTCTGCTATTTTGCTGCCTATAGATTATTCTAAGATATTTATTGTTTCCTATCTTACCTTTAAGTCCTTTATCTATTTTGAGTTTATTTTTGTGTATGGTGTAAGTAGGTGGAATAGTTTCATTTTTTTACATATATCTGTCCAATTTTCCCAACACCATTTATAGAAGAGACTGTCTTGACTCCGTTGTATGCTCTTGCCTCCTTTGTCAAACATTAAATGAGCATAGTGAGTTGGATTGATTTCTGGCTGCTCTGTTCTGTTCCATGGGTCTGTATGTCTGTTCTTGTGCCAGTACCAGGCAGTTTTGAGAACAGTGGCTTTGTAATATAGCTTGATATCTGGTATTGTTATCCCTCCAACTTTGTTCTTCTTTCTCAAGATTGCAGCAGCTATTCAAGGTCTTTTTTTATTTAAGATGAATTTTTCAGAGTTTGTTCTAGTTCTGTGAAGTATGCTGTTAGTATTTTAATGGGGATTGCATTGAATCTATAGATTGCTTTGGGTAGTATAGACATTTTAATGATGTTGATTCTACCAATCCAGGAACATGGTATATTTCTCAATTTGTTTATCTCTTACTGTATCTCTTTTTTCAGTGTACTGTAATTTTCTGAGAACAGGTCCTTTACCTCCTTGGTTAATTTTATTCCTATGTATCCTAATCTTTTGTTGCAATAGTAAATGGAGTTACTTTTTTAGTTTCTCTTTCTTTGAGTTCATTATTGATGTATAAAAATGCCATAAATTTCTGGGTGTTAATTTTGTATCCTGCTACATTGCTGAACTCACTTATTAAGTCTAGTAGTTTTTCAATGGAGTCTTTAGGGTTTTCTATGTACAATATCATGTCATCTGCAAATAATGAGTTTTACTTCTTCTTTTCCAATTTGGATGCCTTTTATTTCTTCTTCTTTTCTGATTGCTATGGCTAACACTTCCAGTACTATGTCAAACAGGAGTGGTGAATGTGGGCATCCCTGTCTTGTTCCCATTCTTAGGGGAAATGATTTTAGTTTTTGCCCATTGAGTATGATGTTGGCTGTATATTTGTCATATTATGTTGAGGTCTGATCCCTCTATTCTCACTTTGCTGAGAGTTTTTATCAAGAAATGGTGTTGGATTTTGTCAAATACATTTTCTGCATCAGTTGATTTGATTATGTGATTTTTGTCTCAATTTGTTTATGTGATGTATCATGTTTATTGATTTGTGGATATTGTACCATTTGGTTATGGTGTATGATCTTTCTAATGTAATACTGGATCAGATTTGCTACAATTTTGTTGAAGATCTTAGCATCTATATTCATCAGGGATATTGGCTTGTAATTCTCTATTTCTTGGTAGTGTCTTTATCTGGTTTTGAGATTAGGGTAATGCTGGCTTCATAGAAAGAGATTGGAAGTGTGCCTTCCTCTAGAATTTTTTTGGAATAGTCTGCGAAGGATAGGTTTTAGTTCTTCTTTGAATGTTTGGTAAAACTCCCCTGTGAAGCCGTTAGGTTCAGGGCTTTTGTTTGCTGGAATTTTTTTGATTCCTGTTTCAATTTCATCAGTAGTTATTGGCCTATTCAGGTTTTTTTATTCTTCCTGATTGAGTTTTGGAAGATTGTATTTTTATAGGAATATGTCCATTTCTTCAAGGTTGTCCAGTCTGTTGGAGTAGAGTTATTTGTAGTATTTTTTTTTTATTTTTTTTTTTACAATCCTTTGTATGTCTGTGGGGTCAGTTGTTACTTCACCTCTTTCATTTCTGATTTTGTTTATTTGGGTCCTCTCTCTTTGTTTCTGGGTGAGCCTGGCTAGAGGTTCATCAATCTTGTTTATCCTTTCAAAGAACCAGCTCTTGGTTTCATTGATCTTTTTTGTTGTTGTTTTTGTTTGTTTGTTTTGTCTGTGTATTCTTTATTTCTGCTCTGATCTTTATTATGTCCTTTCTTCTGCTTACTCTGGACTTTTCTTGTTGCTCTATTTCTAATTCTTTAAGTTGCAGGTTAGATAATTTATTGCCTTTTTTTCTTGTGTTTTGAGGTAGGCCAGTAGAACTATGAACTTCCCTCTCAGGACTGCTTTCACTGCGTCCCAGAAGTTTTGGGTTGTTGTATTTTCATTGTATTTGTTTACAGGATGCTTTTTATTTCTTCTTTGATCTCTTTGATAACCCAATCATTGTTTAATAACATGCTATTTAGCCTCCAAGTGTTTGATTTTTTTATTGTTTTTATTGTAGTTGATTTCTAATTTTATCCCATCGTGATCTAAGAAAATGCTTGATAAGATTTCAATCTTTGAAGAGACTTTGCCTATGTCCTAATATGTGGTCCTTCTTTGAAAATGTCCCATGTGCACTTGAGGTGAATGTATATATTCTATAGCTTTGGGATGAAATGTTCTGAAGATGTCAATTAGTTTCATCTGGTATAGTGAGTCATTTAGGATTGCTGTTTGTTTGCTGATTTTTTGTTTGGAGAATTTATTCAGTGGTGTCAATAGAGTACTAAAGTCCCCTACTATAATTGTATTATTGTTGATCTCTTCTTTGATAATTTCCAGGAGAATTTTTTATGTATTTGGGTTCTCCTGTATTGGGTGCATAATGTTTTCCAGAGTTATATCCTCTGGTTGAATTGCTCCCTTTAGTATTATGAAGTGGCCTTCCTTATCTCTTGTTATGACCTTCACTTTGAGGTCTATTTTGTCAGATAAAAGTTTTAATACCCTAGCTTTTTTTCTCATTTCCATTTGTCTGAAAAATTTTTTTCCATCTCTTCACTATCAGTCTGTGTGAGTCCTTTTTTTTTTGAGGTAGATCTCTTGAAGACAGCATATATATGGGTCATGTTTTTTTATCCATTACCTACCTGATGTCTTTTGATTGAAGAATTTAATCCATTTATGTTTAAGGTTATTATGAATGTGTACTTGTTTGTCGCCATTTTTATTCTTTATGCCTGTCTTCCTACTTCCCTTTCTATTTCTTCTTGTTATAGCAGTCCCTTTAGCCTTTCTTACATTGCTGGATTGGTGGTAATAAACTCTCAGCCCTTTTTTATCTGTGAAGCTCCTGATTTTAACTTCAATTTTGAATAGTATCCTTGGTGGGTATAGTATTCTTGAATTTAGTCCCTTGCTTTGCATCACTTTCTATATTTCCTTCCAATCTCTTCTGGCTTGATGTATTTCTGTTGAGAAATCAGTTGATATTCTAATGGGAGATCCCTTGTAGGTAACTTTCGGTCTCTGGCAGCCTTTAAGATTCTCACTTTGTCAGTGATGTTTGCCAATTTAATTATTATGTGTCTTGGTGTCAGTCTTTTTGGGACTCTATGTGCTTCTTGGACTTGTTTGACTATTTTTCTTCCCAACACCAGGGAAGTTTTCTGTCATTATTTCTTCAAACATGTTTTCTATACCTTGCTCTGCTTCCTCTCCTTCTGGCATCCCTATTATGCGGATGTTGTTTCATTTCATGTTGTCCCAAATATCCCTTAGGCTCTCCTCCTGCTTTTCAAGTTTTCTTTCTAGTTACTGCTGTGCTTGGGTGGTTTTTCTACCTTGTCTTCTAACTCACTGGTGTGTTCCTCAGCTTCTTCTAGTCTATTGCTGAAAGTTTCCCTTGTGTTCTTTATTGTGGTTATATCATTCTTCATTTCCTGTTGATTCTTCTTCATTTCCTTTTGATTCTTACTCATGTTGTTGAATTTGTCTTCCATCCTTTTCAATGTCCTTATAACCATTGCTCTGAATTCTTTCTCTGACAAATTGCTTGCCTCCATTTTGTTTATTTCCTTTTCTGGTGATTCCTCTTTTTCTTTCAAATGGGGGTTGTTTCTTTGTCCCCCATTTTGCTGTTTCTTTGTAATTGTTTCTACCTATCAGATCAAACTGCTAGGCCACCCTGATTTTTTGAGCTTATCTTATACAGTAGATATTTTGTGGGACCCAGTGATACAATTTCTCCAGTCTTCTGGGCTGGGTGATCTAGAGATGCCTCCTACTTGGGATATTTGGGTCTCTTGGTGCAGTTGGGTCTTTAGAGTTATTGTCCCATTCGTGAATGGAGTATCCTCTAAGGGTGTCTGGTTATGTGGCTTGCTCTCTACCACATTGACCAAATAGCACAAAATACCACTCAACAAGACAGAACATAAGGGAACAAAACATGAGTGTACTCATGACACTGATAACCCCAATATAAGTGACCACAAGTGATCCACCGCTCCTCTGTTTGTATCTATCTCCACTGCCTTGACTGCCAGCAGGCAGGATCAATCTGTACACTTAGCCTGTCTGCCTGCTATCAATCTTAATCTCTCAGGCAGCTGTTTCTGAGAGGGCTATAGTTAGACAGGTTGCTGTATCGCTTTCTGGTACTGAATGGCCTCTCTTCAATCCAGTCCCTGAGGGCTCTTAGGGGCTATTCAGATATTTTGTGTCCTTTGTACCACTCAGGGTATAGTCTGGTGTAGCTGTATTGGTTGCCTTGAGACTGCTAGAAGGGGCTAGGGTCCTCAGGAGAAAATGGCTTCTTAGGTCTGGAGGGTCAGGAATGTCCCAGTGCTGATTCCTGGTCACCTCTCCCCGACCTGCTCTTTCTTCTCCACAGCCTCTCCCCAGACTCCACAAGTCTGCACCTTCACCTGTACCTCAGCCATGGGTGAGTGTTTGTATTTGAAAGGTCCTATGTACTGGGTTTAATGAATAAAAGCAAAAACCAAAAAGAGCGGGGAAACAACTAAAGCACTGCGAGTTTCTCTCTCCCTGGCACTGAATGTCTTGCACTGTTCTTCAAGCTGCTCCCTCTGGGCTCAGCCTCTCATGGATGTGGACTTAGATCTAGAATCCCCTGCCACCAGCAGCCCTGTGTACTTCCTTTCCATAGTCAGATGTTATGTCTGTCCCTGAGGGATGTGGACTTGCTGCTGTGTAGCTTCCTTCTGACCCACTCAGCTTGGAAGTCTTGCAACTCTCTCCAGCCCAGATTCTCTGATCCTACTGTGCTGTAGGCATCCTCTACCCTTCCCAGCTGCAAATTATCTCACAGCTGTGTCCACTTCACCACTTCTGGGTGGATGTTATTTGATTTAGATACTCCTTCTACCTGCTTCAGGATAAGGCTTGGGACACGTCTGCCTATTCGGCAGCCATTTTGTCACTGTTGTTTCTTTTTAACAGAGTAATGATGCTCAGTTTAAGACAATATAACTATAAATCCTAATCTATTATTATTTTTAAGTTCTTGAAATTTAAATTGCTTGATTAAAAGGTGATATTTTATAATCCAAAATATAGTAACTTTTCTTGTTTGCTTAACTTACAATTAGGCAATGTTTTTCCTCTTTAATTGCCCATGATAACATTTGAGATGTGCTTATATGAAACACTGCAACATGAAACTAATTTAGATTATTAAGGGTTTCTTTATGAAGTCTCCAAAGTTTATTACATTATTAAATATTACATACATTTTTCAGTGTCCATTGTACCAAACAAATATTTTTTATTGCAAACAGGATCAAAACTAAGTTGCATTACTACTTAGGATTACTCTTATGTTATATTATATTATATATATATTTTAAACTAAAAAAGGCCTACCCTTAATTTATATACTTCACTGTTTGAATCACAGAGGAAATGGCATGACAGAAAAATAGGTAGGCAATTTAGTTTTCTTTCACAATAAATAGCCATGTTTGTTGGTTTTATTCTTGGTTATCTGGCCCTGAGAGAAGATTGCTTGGGAGTGGAAAGAGTAGGCATTTAAAAATCCAAATATTTAATTACCTCTCCTTACTGGTTCAGAGACATGTCCTTTAGAGGACTGAGTGCTTTGGCTTGGGCTGGTGCTTGGTTGTGTCTGAGAATGGATATTTGGTACTCTTTCTGTGGGAAGGGAGCAAGTTGAAAAGTTGTCAGCTTTATATCAACTTCTATTTGCAGTTCTATTATTTTAAAGAATGGTGGATTTCCAGATTGGACATGCTGAGAGCCAGCTACAAGTATAATAGACATGCTAAACAAATGGCTCATTTCTTAGATCTCATTGTTTGTTCTATTTTATAGAATGGTCTCATGTTGCTTTCATGTAGCTGCCACCTATTGGTCCTGGTCCCTCTCCTGAAGCAACATGAAAGAGCCCCCTCCCCTCCCTTTTCCCCTACTTTAAAGCTTTTGTCTATTTGACATTTTCTATGATTTCAAAGGTCCATATTAGAACACTAGAGCCCCAGTGCATGAAAATTCATGGACTGGGGGCAGGGGATCCCTCAGCCTGGCCTGCCCCCTATCACAGTCTGGGAGCCCTCAGGCAACTTCTGGCCCTCAGCCCTCACTCTTAGCACTTGCCCACCCCCCGCCCACTGGTGGGTGGGGGGAAATATGGGGCCAGGCCGGCTCAGGGAGGGGATGTGGGAGGTTGAGGCACAGCAGGTTGCACCCCATCCAGCCTCTGCGGAGGCGTGGCGCTGGGACCTGGCCCGCACTGCTGCCTCTGCGGCTGCCTCTGCGGAAGGGGCAGCACTGGGACTGGGACCACCCAGCCCCCTCTCCCGCTGCCTCTGCAGAAGGGGCTGCGGCACTGAACTGGCCCGCGCCATGGCCTCTTCTAAAGGGGCCGCAGTGCAGCCTCTCCTGTGATACTGCCTCTTCTGCACCGCTGGCCCTCAGCCCTCGCAGCCCTGTGGCTTTGTCCAGAAGGACATCTGGAAGACATCCGGTCTAATTAGCATATTACCTTTTTATTAGTATAGATATGATATTTCTACTTGTTTTGCCTAAAATAATTATGTATTTGCATATCTATATTAGAATAGAAAATAGGCAATTATTTCTTAAAGGTCAAGGGCTAACCCTGCTTGGGCCCTAAAAGAAAACTTGTGATGTATTTTTAAATTTAATTACAGCTTTTTTGTCACACCGTAAAGAATTCTGGAATTAGTGAAAATGTGATTATGTATTAAAAAATATGAGAAATTGAACTGTAAATTTTATACTTGTAATTGTAAGGAAATATCTTGACCAAACTTAATAATAAAACATACTTCTAGGGCATTGGAAGTCTTCTAAAATCAGAATTTATTGGTAATTCCTTTGGAATGTGTGAAAGGGTGCATGTCACTTGGGTGGTGAGAGGTGTTTTGATAAAAGCCAGTGGAATAGTCCTACGATTTCATTTTAAAAGAAAAGAAAAAGACCATGGTGCAGTTAATATGTTGCATGCCTGTTGGCATCTAATTTTAAAGCACTTTGCACACAAGAGTAATTTTAATAATTAGGACTGTCATTATGCTACTGCTGATAACTTCCAAATGTCTACAGGGAGCTGAAGGTCAGTGTGTGTGTGTGTGTGTGTATGTGTGTGTCCATTTGCATACCTTTACCCCATACTCTTCAGCAGCATTTAATCTGGCATAAAATCTGATTTACTGGTGAGAATTAGCCTTGGTCAGAGGGCAGGTGAGGGCAGGATATAAAATTCTACTATTAATCTTATTTGAAATTAGGGTTTGGTTCTTTATTATTTGTGTTTTAAATTTTTTTCTCTTTAATATGAAGAAAACTTAATAGCAAAGAAAAGTTTTGTAAATATCAATAATAAAACAAGCACAAACAAAAAATTTTTTTCTTTAAGTGTCAAGTCAGTCCTTTTTAAAGTATTGTTTCATATTCCTTTAAGAGCAGCAAAGGATATTCCAAGATCCAAAAGGCTCTACAGGGTTATCCAGAATGAAGGCAGAAAGAAAAACCAATGCTTTCTCACTCACTACACCAGCATCAGAGTCACCTGGGACTATATTTTTAACATGCTGATGAGGCCCATGCCCCTTTTAGAGAAATTCTGATTTTATTAGTCTGAGACAGGAACTGAGTATTGGTATTTTTAATATATTCTTAGCTGATGCTAATGTGTAGCTGTAATTGGAACTAGTTTACTTTAGAAAATTATAAACATAAAGGGTTCCACATTCTTGGAGATACAGTTCACTGTCTCTAACTAGTTGTGATGCTTTATTCAGTTTCAAAAAATATGATGGTTTATACTCTACCCATTTTTCTTATGTCTGGCTATCACTTAACAATAAGTGGCTAATTTGTCTTGTCTATCACTCTATCAATCTGTCTTGTCTGCCACACCCAAGGCAGGCATTTTTAATAGTCCTCAGTCATGAAATAGCCTAAATAAACCATCATGGTCATTCTCACTATAATATTTAAGACAGGCATGACTAATGTGTTAGAATTGTCTAATATGAAATCTATATATCACTTCTGCACAGAAGTCAAAGCACTGAAGATTTCCTCAGAAAGATGTTTGGAATGAGATTTATATAAAAGTTATATGTTCACCAATTGCAGTATATATAATAATAGCTATATTTTCATTGTTTATTATAAAACAAGTGGGAATAAACACTCATAAAATTCTACAGCAAAGAGTGTTGAATCAAGAATAGATTCTTTCAAGAGAATGACAAAATAACCTAGAGCAGTGGTTCTCAACCTTGGCTGCACATTAGAATCACTTGGGAATCTTTTTAAAATCCTGATTTCTGGGCCTCATCCTCCAGATATTCTGTTTCTTTGTTATGGGGTGGGGCCACGACATTAGTAACAAAGAAACAATTTCTGGAGGATGAGGCCCAGAAATCAGGATTTTAAAAAGATTCCCAGGTGATTCTAATGTGCAGCCAAGGTTGAGAACCACTGACTTAGAGGGAAAGTGAAGTGCACAATTCTGAAGAAGAAAGATCAATATTTAAATTATATTTAGTGCCCATACCAAGGGCTTTGTCCATGGGAATATTTGTTACTTATATTATGACATGTGAGTATATAACAAATAGTAAGGGATAAATTAAGAAGAATGCAATATGATTTGGTAGGGGCAAGGGAAACAAATGTTTTTTTGGTCCTATCTGAAATAATTTCTTGTTCATTTACAGAGGATCCAATGTGTGTAATAAGAATTGGGGAAAGCCCAAATGGCATATGCAAAACATCTGACATAAAGATTAAGTATTTTAAATAAAAATTATTATTAGAGCTCTAAAATTTAAAGACTAGGAAGAGAACATATGCAGGGGTAATCTGTGCAGGGTACATTTAGAACTTACCTCATTTGTTATGTCCTTTTTCCTCCTCTTGCCTAAGGAGAGAGATGTCTTAGCTCCTTTTTCACTTTCTTCCTTAGTATTGATTACCAGATTTACACACTTTTCTTTTATTATTTCTCCATTACTTACATCCTTAGTCAGTAGAAAAAACCCTTTTCATGATTATACTAAAGCCACGCTGTCCTTGTTATGGTTCTTTCTTCCAACATTGAAGATATGTATGTATGTAAGGAACTTCTGTATTAAGTTCATCTAATCTATACTAATAAAAGGGTAATATGCTAATTAGAGCAGACATTTTCTGGACATCCATCCAGACATCTATCTGGACAAAGCCACAGCTGCTGCGAGGCCTGGGGCTCAGGCAGCCATGAGCCCCAGCAGCTGTGAGGCACAGAGCTCAGGCAGGCGTGAGCCCCAGCATCTGTGAGACCCGAGGCTCAGGCAGCTGTGGACTCAGGCCTCACAGCCATGGTGGCCGGCAGTGGCAGCAGCAGCGACAGGGTGATGGGGGCGGCACCTTCCCCTGTTCAGCCTAGTCTCCTCCTGGAGAGGAAGGCCAGACTGTGGCTTAGTCCCGAGCCTAAGCCGTCAGTAGGACATCCCCTGAGGGCTCCCAGACTGTGAGAGGGGGCAGGCCAGGCTGAGGGACAGGGACCCCCCCCCCAGTGCACTAATTTTCATGCACTGGGCCTCTAGTATTACTATAATTCCACAAGGCAGCACTGCCTCCATCTACAGCTGTGTTACTACAATCAAAGTTTCTCTTTAGTTTGTATGAATTTATTTAATACTTTTAGTACTTTAAAATTATTTTCATTTCACAGAAGGAAAGCACTTCCTTTCTTCTATCAAAAAATTAAACTCTACCAACATATCAGGACTTCCCCAAACCATCTGGATTTGCCCTTAGCATTGTGGTAAGCTTACCTAATAAGGTCAACTTTAAACAGCAGCTATCCTACAAATAATTTTATTCAAAGGGTCTGTATATTTTTTCTAGAAAAACTACAAATATTTTTCCACCAGCATTTAAAGCATAGATGTAGCAGCATAGTGGTAGTAAGAATCCATGTGCTATTTAATTGCTCAATTAGCAAAATATTGTCTTTATCTTACAGCATATATATCTCTTAGTTTTTAGAGCTGTTCCTTAATATTTCTTTGTGTGTCTTTATGTTTATTTATTTTTTTACATGGCTCTTTTTGAAATATTTATAATGGACTTTAAAACATGTTTTTATTGATTTTAGATAGAGGAAGGGAGAGGGAGAGAGAGAGAGATCTGTACCTATGACCTTATGGGCCCTACAATAGACAGAGCATTCATTTCTTCCTTTACCTTCCTGTATATTCACTATTTGACTTTCATGTTCCTTTTCTCATTACATTTTCATTTTTTTTCTCCTCACTTCTTGTGTATCTTTATTTGTCTGATTGAAAAAATTTAAAATTTTTGTTCTTAAACTTAAACATGGATGCTTTGGTTGGTTATCTTTCTCTTAATAACAAAGTAACAAACACCAAACTAATACTCTGCTTCTCTCCCACAAGGCAATGTCAATGTTGTTAACCTTTTCTTTATTGGTTTAATTACATTTTCCTCACTGAAACAGAAAATAAAGCTTTTTCTCATACCCATGACCTAGAAGCAGTCCTATCCAAGTAAAACAAAACAATACAGCTTTAGAATTACATATTCAGAAATAATATTAACTTAAATGCTATTTCAGAAAGAACAAAGTAAATATCGTTCCAGAAAAGGCAATTGTTAATTTGGTATAAATTTTAGATGATTACAAATTTTTTCACACAGCTAAAAAACTGAGAATATTTTGTTCACTGTTGCTCCTTTATTTTCTTCTTCCACTGTTACTGTATGAGTGGAGGAAGGAAAGACATTTTATCTTAGCAGGCTAACAGCTCCTGAAGTGTCTTGCAGGTCACACATTTGAAAAGTTAGCATTTTCACCTCTGTTCCTTTCAAAGTACAAGCTTTGACAAACAGCTTTCATTAGGCATTTTTCTAGAAGAAACATTAGAATGGCTTATTTCTGATTGAAAGCAAATTTGAAAACAAATAACAAAAACAAAACAAAAAAATACAACCCCCACAAAACAATGTAACTAAAGTTCCATCTATCTTTGAACATCTAGGATAGAAAGGTAAACTATTACATTTATTTTTAAATATGGGACTGGATGATTAGTTTAGATAGTAAACGCCACAAGGGCAGGGGATCATGCCTGTCTTACTGCTCATGATCAGGTGAAGAGCACTAATTGTCTGGCACTCTATTGAGTAGGTGCTCATAATTATTTGTTGGACAAATTCAAACCTTTAAAAAGGAATTTATTCCTGAGTAATTTTTCTTAGTTTTCTGTACTTGAAGCTAGTACTAAAATAATTTTATGTGTGCATTTGACCCCTTATTCTCTGGACCTGTCAAATGAGAGAGTTTGGGTTAGAATAATCCACCTTTGAGGTGTGATGAGAGAGCTAAATTGGCTGCAGCTGCTGATGGAGGCGCCCAGACTTCATCCACAGGCAGTAAGAGAGACTCTCTCACTAGAAATGAGAAGAAAAAAGATGGGAGAGAAAAACTTTTTCTATAGATTTTGACTTTAATTTTTCAGGGGGAAATAAGGATGAGGTTTTAGAGACTGCATTGGACTTATACACAATTAGATGGAATTACCATCTAGAAAAAAATTTGTATTTTTTAATCCATGAACATGAAATGTACTGGTATCTCAATTTATTTCGATCTTTAATTTACCTACCAACATTATGTACTTTTCAGTGTACTATTCTTATCTATTTCTTGTTCAATTGATTTTGCATTTTTCATTCTTTTTGGTGCTATTGCTAATGGAATTGTTCCTTAATTTCATTTTAGATTGTTCATTGCTGGGATTTAAAAGTGGAATTGATTTTAATATTGATCTTGTATCCTGTGTTCTTGTGTTGTTATGTATTCCTTGGGAATCCTATCGAATAAAAGAGAAACATGGTAATTGGCATATGACAGCTACCCTTCCCATTGGCTAATCAGGGCGATATGCAAATTAACTGTCAGCCAAGATGGCAGCCGGCAGCCAGGCAGCTTGAAGCTAACATGAGGCTTGCTTGCGTCAGTGACAGAGGAAACCAACATTCCCCGCCTGCCTTGCTGGCCTCTGAGCCTGCAGTTTGAAACATTTTAATAAATATAGAAGCTAAAAAAACCCCCAGAAACCAGCTTTCAGCAAGCTGGGATCTCAGAGCTGGAGTCAGAGCTGGAGTTATACATTCTTTCGAACCGAAACAAACCAGATACCTACTTTCAGCAGTGGAGGCCTAAGAGCTGGAGCCTCAGAGCTAAATCTGGCCCAGAATTAAAAAAAAAAAGAAAAGAAAAAAAGGAGCGGTTGGGAGCTTCAGTCACTCACCAGCCTGAAAACAGCCCTCAGCCCCTCACCCAGACTGGCCAGGCACCCCAGTGGGGACCCCCACCCTGAAGGGTGTGTGACCAGCTGCAAACAGCCATCATCCCCTCACCCAGGCTGGCCAAGCAACACAGTGGGGACCCCCACCCTGATCCAGGACACCCTTCAGGGCAAACCAGCCAGCCCCACTCATGCACCAGGCCTCTACCCTATATAGTAAAAGGGTAATATGCCTCCCAGCACCAGGATCAGCGGAGCCGAGAGGCCTCCCGGCACGGGGATTAGCGTGACAGGGGGCAGCGCCCAAACCCCCTGATCGCCCTGCAGCTCTGTGTGTGACAGGGGGCGGGGCCACAACCTCCCTATCCGCCCCGCTCTGTTCCTGACAGGGGAAGGCGCCCCAACCCCCTGATCAGCCCTGCTCTGTGCCTGATATGGGGGAGTTCCCCAACCTCTGATTGCCCTGCGGCTCTGTGTGTGACAGGGTGTGGTGCCCCAACCCCTTGATCGGCCCTGCTCTGTGTGTGACAGGGTGCGGCGCCCCAACTCGCCCCCCCCCCACGGGCCCTGCTCTGTGTGTGATGGGGTAGAGCCATAACCTCCCCATCGGCCCTGCCCTGAGTGTGACAGTGGCGGCGTCCCAACCCCCTGATCCACCCTACTCTGTGTGTGACAGGGGCAGAGCCCCAACTCCCTTATCGGCCCTAATCTCTGAGTGACAGGGAGGAGCTCCTCAACCCCCTGATGGGCCCTGCTCTGTGCGTGACAGGGGGGAGCTCCCCAACCCCCTGATGGGCCCTGCTCTGTGTGTGACAGTGGGGAGCTCCCCAACCCTCTGATCGACCCTGCTCCGTGCGTGACAGGGTAAGGAGCCCCAACCTCTGGATTGGCCCTGCTCTGTGCGTGACAGGGGGTGGCGCCAAAACCTCCCCACTGACCCTGCCTTGAGTGTCACAGCTGGCGGTGCCCCAACCCCCCCAATCGCCCTACCCTGAGCGTGACTGGGGGTGGCACCGCAACCTCCCTACTGACCCTGCCTTGAGTGTCACAGCGGGCGGTGCCCCAACACACCAATCGGCCCTGCTCTGAGCCGGACCAGGGGCTGTACCTATGGATTGGGCCTGCCCTCTGCCACCCGGGAGCAGGCCTAAGCCAGCAGGGCGTTATCTCCCAAGGGGTCCCAGACTGCGAGAGGGCACAGGCCAGGCTGAGGGACCCCCCCGCCCCGACCCCCCGAGTACACAAATTTTTGTGCACCAGGCCTCTAGTTCTATATATAAGATTATGTCTTTGGTGAATAAAAAGTTTCCCTTCTGCCCTTGTAATCTGGATATTGTTTAGTTCTTTGTTTATTTGCAGCTTCCAGATAATTTTGGAGAAGACGTATTTTTGTAGATTATTATTTTGCTGTCACAATAACAGATTACGTGAATTCTAGAAAAAAACTTTATGAACCTCAAAATTTTAAATTGGGTTTGGACTCAAAATTAAATTAGGTTCTCATACCACTTATGTTCCACATAAACTTACCATGAATTTTTATTTCTCTGTCAAACATGCCATGAATTTTTTAAGGATTCTTTGTGACATGGTTACCTCTGGTCTTTATTTTTTTCACTTCTACTAAATTCTTGTTCTTTGCTCCTATCTTGGAATTTTTACTTTATGGTTTATATCCTACCTATCCACTATTGCCTTGACCAAATAACTATAAAAATAAGTCTTTGCATATATTAGAACTTTATTTATTGTATAGAACTTCTGACTCTTCTGAGGGAATGGATTTATATAGATAATTGTCCTGCAAAACACAAGCAAACTTAAAATCACATACCACAATATTTTTTATTAACATCCTTTTGTCTGTTTAATATAAAATTCATCTCATTAGATTTATTAATAAGCACAGACCTGGCTACTCTCACTATCTTGATGGCTCTTCTCTACCCACTTGAACTCTGATTTAAATAAGTAATGGGAATAGTTGTAATTAACATGTCATACTTTGATCATTTAAAATCATAACTATGGTATAGTTTACTTTCTCTTGGGTCAGAGTGTCTATTAAGGATTTAGCTAATATTGGCCAGATTTTAGATTTGAAGTTTCATTGGTAACACACTTTTTAAAAAAATCCTCACTGGAGGATATGTTTCTATTAATTTTTATTTTTTTTTTTATTTTTTTTTAGAGAGAGGAAAGGAGGGAAGGAAGAGGGAGGGAAGGAGAGAGAGAGAGAGAGAGAGAGAGAGAGAGAGAGAGAGAGAGAGAGAGAGAGAAATGTGGGAGAGAAACATTGATTGGTTGCCTCCCTTACTGCCCCAACCATTGGTGGAACTAACAACTTGGGTATGTGCCCTGACTGAGAATCTAACTGCCACCGTTTGGTGTGGGGACAATACTCCAACCAAATGAGCCACCTGGCCAGGGTGATAACAACCTCAGTAGTCTCATGCTTTATTTGCTTTCTTTGATTCCATGGGCCAATGACTAATAACCAATAACAGAATTCTGTCCAAATATGGTTCTCAAATCTACTCATCACCTAGAAAGGTTCCAGCATGGCACTGAGCTCCTCTGCATGTTCCTTAGCTTCTGCTTATTACACAACGAGCTGGAGCAGTAAGACAGGAAAATTTGCCTGTAGGCTCTGTCCCATGATGAGAGTCTTCCTATTGATGTTAGTTTCTTACGTGGGGGTGGGGGATGGGAGCAGCCAGCAGAACATGTATGAGGAATCCAATAGGAAGTGCCTTGGATGCACCAGGTGAGGGCCCTTTTGCCACTTCACTGCCTCTTCTTTTTCCCAATCTTATCTCCTGCCACATGTGCTTTTTATCACTGTGACTTAGCTTACAGTAACTTTAATTTAGGGCAGAGAAGTCATCATTTGAAACTTCAAAATAATCTGATGCTCAGTGTAGCTAAATAGCAGGCACTCTGAACAAGACTCCGTTTTCTATAATTTTGGTTTCAAATGCAACAGCTTGGGCTAAAGTTCATCATTTTCTAGTAGGTCTTTATTGAAAGTTTCAAGTAATTTGCTAAACTTTTTAGAGCTTGACATTCTTCTAAATTCTTGCCTCCATAGGTGCATTTTCTAAGACCTTTTCTAAAACAGGTGGAAGTTTGACATTTTAATTTACTACACTTTATATATATGATTAATTTTTCAATGGAAGATAGGGGGACTCTTTATTGCTTAGCACAGTGGTTCTCAACCTTCCTAATGTCACGACCCTTTAATACAGTTCCTCATGTTGTGGTGACCCCCAGCCATAAAATTATTTTCGTTGCTACTTCATAACTGTAATTTTGCTACTGTTATGAGTCGTAATGTAAATATCTGATATGCAGGATGTACTTTCATTGTTACAAATTGAACATAATTAAAGCATAGTGATTAATCACAAAAACAATATGTAATTATATATGTGTTTTCTGATGGTCTTAGGTGACCCCTGTGAAAGGGTCCTTTGACCCCCAAAGGGGTTGCAACCCACAGGTTGGTGACCCACAGGTTGAGAAGCGCTCGCTTAGCACTTCACCTTTTAACTAGTGTTAACTATTCCTGTAATAGAGGCTTGGGAGGACATTGTATCTGCAACACAAGAAAAAGCTGCCATATATATGCCTACATACTAGTATATATATGCATACATATACACATATCTATAATAATAAAAGCATAATATGGTAATTAGACCGGATGTCCTTCTGAACGTCCTTCCAGATGACCTTCCGGATGAAGCTGGGGCTGCTTGGAAAGCCCAAGTCCCGGGTGCTGGAGGGAAGCTGGGCCGGCAACCTGGGGAAGGAAGGCCTACTCTTGCACTAATTTCATGCATCAGGCCTCTAGTATGTTACATAAAAAGATAATGCTCCTAAAATTTGAAAAGACAATTGCTAAGGAGTCAAATTCAATAGAAAGGCTAAACATTTTATTAGTAATCCAGATGATAAATTGAAACTTGAGAAAATCTACCAGTGTACAGAGACTCAAAGATACAGAAAAGGAAAACAGGTAAAAGAAATAAAGGCTAGATATAGAGAATCTAATATAAGGCTGGTCAGAATTATAGAAGGAGAAAATAAAGCCAATAGAAGAGAGCAAATAAGATAAATTTTCCAATTTTTTAGAAAAACGTATCTATTGCAAAGGAGCAACTCAAGAAAATAAATAACAGCAATGTATCAAAGCCATGAGTAGAGAAAACCCTCATACACATAGCCCCTCAAAAAGATAAGTGATATAATAGTGAAATTTTAGACCTCCAAGGATTAAGAAAAATTCTAAAAGCTTCCAGAAAACAAAATGCTTTTTTTTCCCTAAATAGATGAATGACTACTTAGAAGTCTACTTAGATTTTATGTCAGCAATACTGAATGGTAGAAGATAATAAAGCTAAGACTTCAAAATTTTGGAAAAATTTATTTTGAGCAAATTCTTAGAAAATAATTTGAGCAAAATAAATGATTGGACTTAAAGAATTACTGGAGGTTATCTATAAATATAATACATAACTTTCAAAATAACAGCAAATGCAGCAACCTTACAAGACATTGGTCCAACTTAGCATATGAAATTTAAGGGTTTTGAATAAAGTTAGAAATTTTTACACTAATTATATGAATAGATCCTAGAAATTCTTGATGAGTTGTAGGCATGCATTTTCTGATAATAAGAAAAATAAAAATCAATTGGAAATTCTTGGAAAGATCAAGCTCTTTAAAAAGTGTTCCATCCAGGCCTGTGTGACTTAGTGGTTGAGCGTCAACCCATGAACCAGGAGGTCATGGTTAGCTTCCCAGTCAGGGCACATGCCTGGGTTGCGATCCCTAGTGTGGGGTGTGCAAGAGGTAGCCAATCAATGATTATCTCTCATCATTGATGTTTCTATCTCTCTCTCCCTCTTCCTTCCTCTCTGAAATCAATAAAAATATATTTTTTAAGAAGTGTTCCAAAATTAAAAGAAATATGTAGCATGCTTTTGTCAAAGCAATTATGCTTTGATCAGATGGTTCAGAAGATAGAACACCTACTGTAATTTATTTAAAAAATGTCTGGATTTATAATAGACTAGAGGCCCAATGAACGAAATTTGTGCAAGAGTAGGCCTTCCTTCCCCTGTTGCCGGCACCAGCTTCCCTCTGGCACCCAGGACCCAGGCTTCCCTCGTAGCCCCGGCTTCATCCGGAAGGTCGTCTGGAAGGATGTCCAGTCGAATTATCATATTATGCTTTTATTATAGATAAAGGCTCTAACCATGTCCCCATGATGTGGCTCATACTTTTCCTTTAAAAGTATGCTATTCTTATGTGATATTTTAATTATATTGCAACATTTATTTTTTAGCATCTCTAAATTTTTTATATCTTTATTAAAATAGTAATAATGTAAAGTAGTAAAAATAATAATGGTAGATCCCTACTGAAAACTACTTTTACAGTTTCTTCAAGGAAGAGACTCAGGGAAAGGAGCTGCTCGCACAAACTTTAGTCTGACAGGGTATAGAAGTGCAAAGACTCAAAACTATGACAATCACTTTTACCATTGGGACTAGCTTGTAGAATTAAGGGAAGATCAAAAGCCTGCTAAGGTGTTTATGGACTTCTGTATTGCCAAAGAAACCCAAGGCTGACTGAAAATAACCTAACAGTCAATCCCTAAATCAAATCCTATGTTACCAAACTACACTTAAAAGGAAAAGGGCTATTAGAGCTGTAAGTTCCATCTCAAATGTGACCTTAGAGGAGATCAGGGTCCATGGAGGCTGATAGGAAGGAACATTCACCTCAGAAACCTGAATTCCAAGATGGCTCTGATTTTGCCTGCAATATCCATTTCACCCCACTTCCTAAGTGAATATTGAAGAATCTATCCCTCTCTGCTCAGCCAAGTGACAGACTCCAATGTCCTCAACTCCAGGGGCTAAAGTTGAACAATAAGCCTGTTTTGGTAATCCCAGCTCTCTGGATAAAAAATCATTTTGGTGTGGGCCAGAGTGCTGATTCTAGCCAATAAGATGCAAGACAAAGTTCATTGGTGGACTTCTGGGAAGAATTTTATGATTTTCAAGAAAAAGACACTGTCTCTGAATGTTTCCATGTGTGCCTGGATAAGATGTTATGAATATATAGTATAAAATCATCTGTTATATGCAGTGAGGAAGGCAGAGTCAAATCATAGTTTACAGAGAAGTAGATTAGAGGTTCTCTTCACTCTGAATCCACTACCCCTCTGGATTTAATGCTATATGAAATATTTTCTCACTTGTTAATTAGACAAGTTGGATTTTCTGTTACTTGAGCCTTTAAAAATATCCTAAATGAACATTCTCAAGGCACATATAGTACTACATAGACATAGCCCAAACTTCATCATCACATGGCAAGGATTTGTAGTAACTTAATGTGGATATTCTTTTAACCAAATGGTTAAATGAGAATATCTGATTCTTGTAAATTATAGGACTGAATCAGCAGAACATCTTGAAATTTATAATTAATGGAGCACTTTTTGAGGTAAATTTTAGTGTGCATATTATATATATATATATATATATATATATATATATATATATATATATATATATATATCAGGAAAAGGATGAAGATAAAGAGATAATGGGAGAAGTGACTAGAAGAGAAAGAAACAAAAGACAGTCATGTTTATTCCACAATAGTTTTTAAAATCTGAATTACCTTATTCAAATTAGCAAGGTGGAATATATTAGGTTTAAACCTATAAACACTTTAAATAATATGCCTTACCAGATGCCAGATACTTTGTGAATTTTAAGTGGTAACATTTGAAAGACTGAAAGATTAGTCAGTTATTCTGCACTGAAATGCTGGATTAAATGAAATTTAAAAAGTCAAGATTATTAAGGGAGATTTCAAAATAGAGAGGTCAAGTGACATATTACCAAGTTAATTTTAGGTTTCAGAGAAACTGATATGCAAATGAGTATACATGATTTTTTTTTTTCTTTCTTAAAAAATATCTTTGATCCTAAGTCACTTCTGGCCACATTTCTAGTCAAACTGATGGTTGAGTTATATCATGCTAACAGGATTGCTTTTCCATTAAACATAATCCTATATAATAAAAGGCTAATATGCAAATAGACTGAATGATGGAACAACTGGAACAATCAAGCAACCGGTCGCTATGACGTGTGTTGGCCACCAAGGGGCATGCGCAGAACATGGCAGGCATTGGCCGTGGTGGGATGGTGGAGCAGGTGAGCAGGGGTGCCAGACCAAGGCGGGGCACTGGTCACTGCCATTGGGGAGAGCCTCTGGTGGTTACTGAAAATTCTTGGCTCCCACATGCAGTGGTCCTGCCTGGCCCTCACACCTGTTGCCAGCCCTGGCCCCACTCACACCTGCAGCCGGCGCTGGAGCTGCCACTCGTACATGCTGCCGATGCCTGGCACTGGTCCTGATTGCTCAGTGCCATCAGCGAGTGCGAGTGGCAGCTGCTGGCCATGATCGCCCCTGAGGGCTTCTCCACCTCCCCCTGCTCCTGGAGGGCAATTGGGGCAGCAGCTGCTGCTTGCACCCACTGCTGGCATTGGCCCCAATCGCTCCGCGCCTTCAGTGGGTGTGAGTGGGACCGGCTCCATCAGCATGTGGGAGCAGCAGGAGCGGGAGTGGGGCTGCTGGCAGACAGGGAACCGAGGGCCGTGGTGGGTGAGAGGGCAGGCAGTGGCACTGAGGATAGATTGAGACCTGCCCCTGTGCCTACCACAGCCTCGTGGCCCACAGTTCCTTTCAAGGTGCACAAATTCGTTCACCGGGCCCCTAGTCCTTCTATAAAATTTAAACAAAATCTAAATTTAATTATAAAATACAAAATTGTACAAACTTTTAAAAGAAAAGACATATTACATAAGTTTATAATTAAAATAATTAAATCAACATTGGTCTGTTTGAAACTGATGAGCTATATCTCCTATAAATGCTATCTGATTATGGAAGAGGAAGGAAATCCTCATATGGTCCTGATAGCAAATGGAATTTTGGTGGGTCATTTAGTTTGCTGGGTAGTTACTTATTGCATGACAACAAGAAAAAAAAAAACACAGTAGAATTCATGGAATACTACTGTTAAATTGAAATCTTCATAATATAGTCAGTGCTTAAAAATTTAAAGCAAATCTGTTTGTAATTGTGTATATGTGTGTGTTAATAGAATTTTTATAAAAAAGTGTGAATCATTATGACTTTTAATCAAAATCTTTAGTGTTCTTGGTCAAGAAAAATTTACTCTAGATTGGAATTAAGTTCAATATTCTTGATTTTTGTCCAGTCTCTTCCCGCATCTCCCACACCCCTTTCCCCCCCAGGAATAGTCAGTCCATTCCCTTTCTATGTCCCTGATTCTATTATAACCAACAGTTCATTCTGTTCATCAGATTATTTATTCACTTGATTCTTAGATTCACTTGTTGATAGATGCATATTTGTTGTTCATAATTTGTATCTTTACCTTTTTCTTCCTCTTCCTCTTCTTAAAGGATACCTTTCAGCATTTCATATAATCCTGGTTTGGTGGTGATGAACTCCTTTAGCTTTTCCTTATCTGTGAAGCTCTTTATCTGACCTTCAATTCTGAATGATAGCTTTGCTGGATAAAGTAATCTTGGTTGTAGGTTCTTGGTATTCATCACTTTGAATATTTCTTGCCACTCCCTTCTGGCCTGCAAAGTTTCTGTTGAGAAATCAGCTGACAGTCGTATGGGTATTCCCTTGTAGGTAACTGAGTTTCTTTCTCTTGCTGTTTTTAAGATTCTCTCTTTATCTTTTGCTCTTGGCATTTTAATGATGATGTGTCTTGGTGTGGTCCTCTTTGGATTCCTTTTGTTTGGGGTTCTCTGTGCTTCTTGGACCTGTAAGTCCATTTCTTTCACCAGGTGGGGGAAGTTTTCTGTCATTATTTCTTCAAATAGGTTTTCAATATCTTGCTCTCTCTCATCTTCTGGCACCCCTATAATTCTGATGTTGGTAGGCTTGAAGCTGTCCCAGAGGCTCCTTACACTATCCTCGCATTTTTGGATTCTTTTTTCATTTTGCTTTTCCGGTTGGGTGTTTTTTGCTTCCTCGCATTTCAAATCATTGACTTGATTCTTGCGCTCCTCTGGTCTGCTGTCAGGAGTCTGTATAATATTCGTTATTTCAGTCCGTGTATGCTTAATTTCTAGTTGGTTCCCCAATATAAGATCGAGGGTCTCATTAGTTTTCTTGTAGATCTCATTAAGTTTATCGGCGGCTTCTAAACAGTTCTTGAGAGACCTTAAAAGTGTGGTTCTGAACTCTATATCTTCCATTGACAATTTTGTCCTGTTTCTTTGTCTCCGCATTTTGTTATGCTTCCTTGGTGCACCCCCTAGTGGTCTTTGTTCGCAGTCTTATAGTTAAATCTTGATTGTTGTAGCTAATTCCAGGGAGGGTTTGACCTCCAGGCCAAGTGGCTATGAGAATCAGCTGTGTCAGCAGTGAGAGAACTTCTGTCCTCTAGGGAGGTGCTAATCTAGCCTTTGCCTGAGGCTATCCAGCAAATGCCTCTGTGCAGGGCTTGGGCGGGGCGGGTCGGTGGGCCGGAGAGAGCAGTTATGGCGGCTCTCAGTCCTGTCCCCAGGGGCTCTGCCTCTCTGAGTCCCAGCACCCGCTGCAAAGCTCAGAGAGAAAGCTGCACTCGCTCTGACCGAAGCCAGACAGTCCTGCTTCTCCCGTTTGAGTCTGGGTCCCTAAAGACTCGCCCGGATCTGGAGCTCAGATTCTGCGACTCCCTCCCTATTGAAAACGCCAACCGCGCCCTCCGCCGCCAGCCCGCTCCGCGCACTCCACACCTCAGAATTTGACTTCAGCACTGTGCCTCCTCTGAGTGTCCGTATGCGTTTCTCTTTTCTCCTAGTTGTAGGAAGGTTCAATATTCTTAAATATATTTTTTATTTATTTCAGAGAGGAAGGGAGAGGGAGATAGAAACATCGATAAGAGAGAATCATTGATTATCTGCCTCCGTATGCCCCCTACTGGGGATCAAGCATGCAACTCGGGCATGTGCCCTTGACTGGAACCAAATCTGGCTTCAGTCTACAGGCTGATGATGCTCTATCCACTGAGCCAAACCAACTAGGGCTAAAGTCAACATTCTTGAAAGTAAAACTCTAACTGATCCTTATTTATTTGAAATCTACTGCTTATGCAATAAATGTACTATTAATTAGAGCAAAAAAATGATTGATGCCTTTTTATTATCAATCCCAAACTACTCGCTTTCAAAATTTTAAGTAAATGCCAAGTATATTTTTTTCCACACTCATTTAATTTTCCATTTTTCTATTCGATGTCTAAGTAATATAATGCTAATGGTAGTAGAGTCTCTGCCTGCTATCTATCTCTTCTAAGATCACAGCCTGGTTTGAGGGTACCTAAAAATTGTCTTATTGGAGAACCATTAATGGAGAACAAATTCAAATCCCACTAATGGTCTTGCTCAATTTGAGGCAGATGTTTCAGAATTCATGGCATGCTGCCCTCAGTTAAATGGAAGCTACTATATTTCAATTTCTATTGGAGTTTAGAAGGAACCAGAAATTTTGTAATACCTTGATAATTATGAGCCAAGGAGACACTCTTCAATCATAATATTATTACAAAACTCCTCTTAAGCACCTTCAATCTCATCTCATATTGAATATATGCTGTATATTATATTAGAAAAAATTATAAATTAGAATAACTCTGGTAGATATTTGGAAACTGCTTCAGGGAATATGTGCATGAAATAGATATAAGAATGGGTATATGACTGCTGGGGATGGGTAAATTGCATAAAATGTTTTAGAGCTCTCTGGGTAATCAACACTAATGGTTCTAGAAATATAATTTTTTTATTGAGTTTCATCCAAATTAAATATTAGTATTGATTATATTTATATATTATTGTTCATGTAGAAACTAAAGCCCTCCACCTCCAAAGTGGCTTTAGAGGTGGGTGGTCAGTTTTCATACCATATACTCTAATGGCTAGAAGTTGTCTGCATTTCTGAAGTCGCCTAGAAATTATCTCAGCATCTTTATGTAGCATTTTTTATGCAGTCATCCTGTTACCTCATCCCGAATGCCAGGAAATAGCCTGACCAGATGCAGATAAAAATATTACATTCTGTTTTAATGCCATTATTTGAATTTCAAAAAAGAGGAAATGATCCTTAATTGTAAATTCAATTGTTATTTGCAGGTGCAAAAGGGAACTTTGGCTGCCTCATTTAATAACTTGTGCCAAGAGTTCAAAGGTGAATTAAAAGGATAGTAAAATTTAATAAATGCTTGATTTAACTAGGTGTTGCCTAGAGCAGTTTATGAGTCCTTCAGGGAAGGAACAGTACATTATATTAGCAGAAAGAACTTATATTAGCTAATCACACACCATCAGAAAGGTGTAAACCTGTTTTTCTTTTTAAAGATATCATTGCCTAATTTTTTAATCTCTTGCCAAGAAAATGATTAAAACTTGTTGTTATTCATGGACTGGGTTTGGAAGACTTATGTGTGTCTGAAATTTGCCTACTCCATATTTCTACTCAAATAATTTAGCTTCTGCATAGGGATATTTTATTACTGTGGGAAGAAAAATAAAGAAATAGGTATAAATGGAATATGTTTCTTGGTTTCCTATATTAACTGATTTTGAGGTTATTTCTTTCCTCAGCTGTTGTAACAGGAAAAAAGCAATAAAAAGGGCATTTCTACGATTGATTATATGCTGGGATAAATAAATCCTTAAACAGTAGAGTTATTTTCTTAGATTCTTCTGTTTCAGTAGTCTATTTTGTTAAAAATGCCTATACATTGAAAAAATCTGATGTGAAATGGAATATAATCATTTAGATCAGTGGTTCTCAACCTTCTTAATGCTGTGAACCTTTAATACAGTTCCTCATGTTGTGGTGACCCCCAACCATAAAATTATTTTCATTGCTACTTCATAACTGTAATTTTGCTACTGTTTTGAATCGTAATGTAAATATCTGATATGCAGGATGTATTTTCATTGTTACAAATTGAACATAATTAAAGCATAGTGATTAATCACAAAAACAATATATAATTATATATCTGTTTTCTGATGGTCTTAGGTGACCCCTGTGAAAGGTTCGTTCGACCCCCAAAGGGGGTATAAATGGAATATACCCAAAGGGGTCGCGACCCACAGGTTGAGAACTGCTGATTTAGATAAAGAACACAAATTTTCTCTTTAGTTAAATAGAATTGTCTAATACTTATTGTGAAATTGTCATGCTACATCTAGATGCAAGTTTTGCTTTACATGTAAAGTCTTCCTAGTTTGTTCATTGTGAACTGATTGTCTGTACACGCGCTTTATATTTTTATCCGAATGCATGCTTTAAGTATAACAATCAGAATAAAATACTACCAGTATGTGACTGTTTTTACAGAAGTTTCTACAGCCAGAGTTTAGCTTCTAATCATCATATTTATAAAATGTAGTAGAGATGTCAGTTAAAAAAAATACTACTTAAAAACAGCAACAAGTTTTAGGCAAACTTTTGAAAAAAGAATTTGTGAGGTTTGAAAAAATAATATAGTTCTTGGGAAAAAATTAAAAATCAAGTAGCTGAACAGTAAAGCCGACACCAGAATTGAATGGCAAAAATCCCTATATATCATGTACATTTGTCATGCTAGATTAGGATATATATATCTATGATACACACATGCAAGCACACACACAGTAGTCAGGTACTGTTATTTCTATTTGGCTTCTGAAATCTTTATTCTATGTCATTAATATATCTCAATATTTTATTTCCTTATAATTATATAATTAAGGGAAGCCATCATAGGTTCCCATAGACAAGTATATCCAAATAAATTTATTGTAATGCGTTATGGGAGATGTATTTACATAATTTACATTTTTACTACATAATGTAGCAGTGATAATTGTTTTATAATAAGAAGAATGACAATTTATTGATCATACATGATTTGTTACATGTTAATCTAAGTACTTAAACTATATTTTCACATTTATTCCTCATAGTAAAAATGTGAGATATTCATTACTATTATCATTATTTTATACATGAAGAAACTATGGTTTATAGATAATTTGTCCAAGGCCATAAAGTTAAAAAACAACAGAGTTGGGATATACGTTTTTGGTTTACCAAAAAACCATATCTAAAGTATGCAAATTCTATTAATCCAGTTGCATAATTTTCTTCCTGATCACAATGAGTTCTTATAAAATCTTACATTTTTAAATATACATAAATCTGGGTATAATCAATAATTACATATTACAATTAATTAAAAATTGAGATGTTTTAACTATAATTTTTTTAATGTGAAACCAAAACCTACTTATTCTTTTTTTTAAATTTTATTTTTATTTTATTTTTGTGGACAGAATTACATGTCTCCTCTTTGTCCCCTCGGCCCAGCCCCTACCTGCCCCCACCCCCAGATCTTCACTACCCTATTGTTCTTGAACATGGGCTATGCATATATATGTGATTAAACAATATAGAAGATTTTTAAAAACCAAGGGAATGTTAACCACAAAATTCAGAAGAGAGGCACCACTTGGGGGAGGAGTACATAGGAGGACAATTGGTAATGTTCTAATGCTTGGGTTGTGCGTGAGTTCTAGCAGTTCATTATGCTGTTAAATTAAATTAAACAATGTAATCCTATACAATAAAAGCTTAATATGCTAAGTGCCGGGTTGTCCATTCAGCGGTTTAACCAATCAAGGCATAATATGCTACTGATTTGCTAGGGCCACTCAACCGCTCGCTATGACCTGCACTGACCACCAGGAGCAGATGCTCCAACTGGTAGGTTAGCTTGCTGCTGGGGTCGAGCCAATCGGGACTGAGTGAGATGGGCCAGACACGCCCTGGAGCCCTCCGATAGTCCCTCCCTGGCTGGCCAACCTCCTGTAACTCTCCCTGGCCCCAATCATGCACTGGTGGGGTTCCTCGGCCTGGCCTGCACCCTCTCGCAATCCAGGACCTCTCAGGGAATGTCAGAGAGCTGGTTTTGGCCCGATCCCACAGACCAGGCTGAAGGACCCCACTGGTGCACGAATTCATGCACTGGGCCTCTAGTAAGTATATAAGTTCTTTGGTTTATCACTCCTCGTCCCCCTGCCCCAATATGAAGGTATGTCAGTCTGTTCCATGCCTCCATGCTTCGGGTCTTATTTTGTTGGTCAATTTGTTTTGTTCATTAGATTCACAAATAAGTGAGATCATGTGGTATTTGTCTTTCTCATTTTGGCTTATTTCACTTAGCATAATAGTTTCCAGGTCCATCCATGCTGTTCCAAAGGGTAAAAGATCCCTCTTTTTTGCAGCTGCATAGTATTCCATTGTGTAAATGTCCCACAGCTTTTATATCCACTCATCCACTGATGGGCACTTGGGCTGTTTCTAAATCTTAGCTATTGCAAATAATGCTGCTATGAACATAGGGGTGCATTTATTCTTTCTGATTGGTGTTTTGGCATTTTAGGATATATTCCCAGAAGTGGGGTCTCTGGGTCAAATGGCAGTTCCATTTTCAAATTTTTGAGGAAACTCCATACTGTTTTCTACAGTGGCTTCACTAATCTGTATTCCCACCAGCAGTGAACTAGTATTCCTTTTTTCTATATCCTCACCAGCTCTTTTGTTCTAGCTCTGTTGTTTATTGATTTATTTATGAAAAGCATTCTGACAGGTATGAGGTGATATTTCATTGTGATTTTAATTTGCTTTTCTCTGATGATTAGTGATTTTAAGCATTTTTTTATATGTCTTTTGGCCCTTTGTATGTACTCTTTGGAGAAATGTCTATTCAGGTCTTCTGCCCACTTTTTAATTGGATTGTTTGTCTTCCTTTTGCTAAGCTGTATGAGTACTTTACATATTTTGGAGATTTATCCCTTATCAGATGTATCATTGGCAAATATATTCTCCCATACAAAAGGTTCCCTTTTCATTTTGATGGTGGTTTATTTTGCTATTCAGAAGCTTTTTATTTTTTTCTTTTGTTTCTTTTATCCTAGGAGATATAGTGACAAAAATTATGCTATGTGAGATGTCTGAGATTTTACTGCCTATAGTTTCATCTAGGGTTTTTGTGGTTTCATGGCTTACATTTAAGTCTTTTATCCATTTTGAATTTATTTTTGCAAGTTGGTCGTCTAGTTTCATATTTTTACATGTGTCTGTCAGTTTTCATAACACCATTTGTTGAAGAGACTGTCTTGAATCCATTGTATGTTCTTGCCTCTTTTGTCAAATATTAACTGACCATAATGATGGGGTCTCTGTTCTGTTCCATTGATCGATATGCTGTTCCCAGTACCAGGCTTTTTTTTATTACAGTGGCTTTGCAGTATAGTTTGCTATCTAGTACTGTGATCCCTCCAACTTTGTTCTTCTTTTTCAGGATTGCTGCAGTTATTCAGATCTTTTATGGCTCCATATGAAATTTTGGACTATTTGTTCTAGTTCTGTGAAGAATACAATTCACTGAAATTTTTATAATATAAATAAGCCTCATATTCTACTCTAAATTTAATGTTAATGTTAAATAAGCCTCATATTCTACTCTAATTGCATTCTTAATCAATCCTTCAACTGGCATAGAAATAGAAATAAATACATGTGTTTGCTTTTAACAGTGTTGCTAAGATACAAATTCCATACTATGGCAAATCCAGCCTAAAAAAGTTGTGAAAATAATATAGAAGCATGATTTTTCAATTTGATGATTTCAATTTTTTTTTCCTTATACACATTCAATACACGGACTAGCTTATGAGTTAAAAAATACTTTAGTCAGTTTAAGAAGGTTTGTAAACATACAGTTTATATTAAATGTCTGGTGTTTGGGACAGCAGTGCCAAACACTAGACATTTACCTCAAATACTTAAAATTGTTGACACAGTAATTTTGATAGTATTATAAATGAGAGAGCATATAAAAACAATGAACTTGATATAAAACAGAGGAAATGTTTGGGAATAGGAGTTAGAAAAAATTAGTGCAAATTGAGAAAAGAGGTACATAGATCTAGGTCAGAGAGAAAAGGTCAGAAAGATGAAAAGTCTTGGAAGGTATGTAGAGGATGACTGAAAACAGATGCTGGCAGAAGTAGAGAAAAGAGATGATGATTCTGAAGCTTATTTATCCTTTAAAGATAGGGAAACAGAAATTAAATGGCCTTTTCTATCCAGCAGGAAATACAAAAAATATGTATTTATTACCAATTTTGAACAGAAAATTAATGAAGCCAAACCTAGTGTGGACTACAGGGCCAGGTCATGGTTCTTCATAATAATGAAATTAATATCAATAGCTACTAAAAATGGTTGTCGTACAGCATTTAGTTAATGAATATATCAAGGACCGACTAAACGGTAGAAATTATTATTGTCTTATTACCATCAAAATTTTTCAATATTACTCCAATTGCCATTCCCTGGTTTTCTATGCATAGACATATTTGAGTAGTAAAGGGATAGGGAAACAGTAAAGGGATAATGGAGCCATCCTGATTTGAGATATTTGTGATGTTACAGATCTAAATAGAGTTTTTAATTTTTTGATACTTTCAATGTAATGTTTTAGAAAAAAGATATAGCAAAATTCCTTTTATTGTATAACAGATAATGTTTTGAAGACAAAATATTGCAAGATTGTCTCTGATTAGAAGATTTTAAAAAAAAAGAAGACATCAATTAACTATGTAAATAAGATAATCAAAAGTTGATTTATCTTTGTTTATAACTAGTTTGCTGTTTTGAAGGATTATTTGAAGAGATATTGAAAAATGAGCAACACTGGAGCTCAGATAAAAAAGTTTTTAATTCTAAAATCAAGGGCATAGAAGAATTAGATTCAAGTCTTAAAAGACCTTCTAAAAATGATCTAAAGTAGTGAAATTTTAGGTGAAGGCATTAATAGTAGTTTATTTTTAAAAAAGTCCTATAAACTTATATTCCCAAAAGCAGTCATGCAGTTATTATACGAAGTAAATTACAGTACTAAAGTGTTACCTGTCATCATGACGACATTTTAGTTTTTGTCATGATGAGAAAACTAATGTCATAGATTTGGAAAAGAAGACTAATATTGCTAACTGTTTGCCAAATATGATATTTTAAAATATCTCATTTCATTCTTATCTTAAAATAATTAACATTATGTCATTAACAATTACATGAAGATATAGCAATAACATGTATATCCATTAACTAGTTTAATGCATTTGGAACAAAATCTGCATTACTGAAATTTCTCATTTAGATTCAGACTGCAAGGGGTTTTCTGTCAACTGAAAAACACAAATCGTATTATGAAGGCAACGTGTAATCTACCATATTATCCATTGGAGGTTATATTCTTGAGTTTGTATAAGCAAAATATCTTGAATCAGACACGCAGTGTAATCAACAGGTCTCTTATGTGGCATGGTTTTCCATAAGGTTCTTCCCTTTGTTTGCACAGCTGCATTCTACAGACCTTATATCACATTTCCCTTAGATTACTGTCACTGCTGTTTTAAACCTAGTGACCATTTCCAGGAAGAAAGTAGCTTGCACAAATGTTTGATCTCACGAAAACTTGATCTAGTCTTTCATTATCATTGTTAGTTTCAACTTTCATATAGTCAAGATATTTGGATTATTCAATATACTGTTAAATGGTGACTTCATTAAAAAGGAAGAAATGTTTATGCAAATTTTAGCCCAGAGAATATAGTAGAGCACATTAGTGTCATTAAATCATTTTATTAGAAATATTATGTCATGAAGTAATTGATTTACAGATTGATTTATTGGCTTTGAAGAGATATCTAAAATTTCAATCTCAAAGGTTATATTGGCTCCAAAATGAAATTTATAGGTCAATAGTGATATGAACTTAATACCAAATCGCATGATTCATCTTTAAGCATATGCACTTTTAATGAAACACACTGAAGTCAATAAACTCTGTATTAGCAACAAGCACCCAATTAGTAAGATCCTGGGCTACTTGGTTCTTACCTAGGGAATTCACAGTCTGAATTTTCACATTCATTTTTGTTGTTGTTGTTGTTGTGAATCCTCACCAGAGGAATTTTTTCCATTGATTTTTAAAGAAAGTGGAAGGGAGGGAAGGAGGAGGAGGAGAGAAAGTGTGTGCCAGAGACAGAAAGAGAGAGAGAGAGAGAGAGAAAGAGAGAGAGAGAGAGAGAGAGAGAGAGAGAGAGAGAGAGAGAGAGAGAGACATTGATGTGGGAGACAAATCAATTGGTTGCCTCCCACATGTGTCCTGACCTGAGCCACAGGATTGAACCTGCAACCCAGTTATGTGCCCTTGACTGGGAATCAAACCCGTGACCCTTCGGTGTGTGGGTCGATGTTCTAACCACTGAGAGCACCAGCCAGGTGGGCTGAATTTTCACATTCATCTGAGCATCTCACTTCCCTAGCTGACTGTCTCCTCTGCTCATAAGTTACCACCAGGATAAGGTATGTTTTTAAGAACAAAAAGGCCCTTCTGCATCTGTGTCCAACCTCATCTTTCCAAGGGTAATCACCTGCCCCTATTGCTCCAGTATCCCATGACCACCACAATGAATTTCTCACTGTTCCTAAATGTTTTAGGTTATTTTATTCTTTTGTGCCTTTTCATAAGATGACCTTTCTTCGATTTTCAATGGTGCAATGATCATTCAAAAATCCAATTCGTATGTTATTTTGTATCTGACTGGACTTACTGGACTTCCCATCTGACAAAGCAGTTCACATATTCCACAAAACCATGACTACGAAAGTGAAGCATTCTTGATTTGATAACACACATGTTTCTCTTGAGAGTAACATAGAAGGATCCTCAAAGCTTTTCCAGTGTAGTTTTTATGTTGAATAAATTAATGGTTCTTATGATTAACTTTATAATTATTATAATTATCCTATATAATAAAAGCCTAATATGCTAAGTGTCTGGTCGACCAGTCAGCCATTCAACCAATCAAAGCATAATAAGCTAATGATATGCTAAGGCTGCTCAACCACTCACTATAATGTGCACTGACCACCAGGGGGCAGATGCTCGACTGGTAGATTAGCTTGCTGCTGGTGTCCGGCCTATCAGGACTGAACAAGATGGGCTGGACATGCCCTGGAGCCCTCCCACAGTCCCTCCCCGGCTGGCCAACCTCCCGTATCCCTTCCCTGACGCCCCGATCATGCATTTGTAGGGTCCCTTGGCCTGGCCTGCGCCCACATTGCCTTTAGTCATTATGTTTAGATTTCTCCAATTTGCGACAGTTTCTCAGTCTTTTCTTGTTTTTCATGATTTTGACACCTTTAAAGAGTACTGGTGACCCTGGCTGGTCTCAGTTGGTTAGAGTGTTGTCCCATGCACCAAAGAGTTGTGGGTCGAGTCCCAGTCAGGGCACATACCTAGGTTGTGGTTAGATCCCTGGTCAGGACACATACCCAGATTGCAGGTTTGATCCTGTTTGGGCATGCAGGGGAGGCAACCGATCAATGTTTCTCTCTTGCATATTGATGTTTCTCCCTCTCACTCTCTATCTCTTCTTGTCATCTCAAACTCAGTAAAAACATACCCTCTGTCAAACCTCAGAGGGAAGGTGGGGGTGGGTGGGGTGAGTGTGAAGAGATCAACCAAAAAATTTGTATGTGTATATACATAACCATGGTCACAGACAATAGGGTAGTGAAGGTCTGAGGCTTGGGCTGTGGGCGGTCTAGAAGGGGCAATGGAGGAAAAAAAGAGGATATATAGCCCTAGCCGGTTTGGCTCACTGAATAGAGCATTGGCCTGGGGACTGAAGAGTCCCGGGTTCGATTCCGGTCAAGGGCATGTACCTTGGTTGCAGGCACATCCCCAGTAGGAGATGTGCAGGAGGCAGCTGATTGATGCTTCTCTCTCATCTCATCGATGTTTCTAACTCTCTATCCCTCTCCCTTCCTCTCTGTAAAAAATCAATAAAATATATTAAAATAAAAGAGGATTTATAAAATACTGTCACCAATAAAAATTTAAAAATATATATTCTCAGGTGAAGATAAAAAAAGAATACTGGTGAAATATTTTGTAGCATTTTATTCATTTCGGGCTTGTTTGATGTTTTCTCATAAGATTAGGTTTATTGATTTGGGAAAATGCATTTAATTATCCTTTTCATATATTATTGGATTTAACTGGCTAAAACTTTGGAAGTTATGAGGAATGTTGGTCTATAGTTTTTTATAATCTTTTAATGTTTTCATTTCATTTTGTTATCAATGTATAATGCTTGATTCATAGGATGAGTTAGGAAGAAATTCTTCCATTTTAATTTTCTGCAAGAAAATTGTGTGTGGAATTGATATTATTTATTTCTTGAAAGTTTGGTAGAATGCACCAGTGAAGCTGCCAGAGTCTGGTGGTGATAACCTGAAAGGTGAGTCCAGGGTTATTCCCAGGGTCATGTCTCTTGATGCCAAAGAATGAGCTCCATGGACCAGAAGATTCAAGCACAAGTGTGGGAAATTTATTATAAGCAGATTCAGACTCCCCTCACAGGGAAGGGACCCCAATAATGGGCTGCCCAGTGAAGCCTTCTAGTCCACGGGTATATATTTGCTACAAGCCTGCTTCTGTCTCTATCCGTGTTGTCACCTGATTGATTCCCTCAGCTGTTCTTGCCCAGCAACGGACCTGAACTTTCCCTGTTTGTGTTCTTTCTCTGTCCCTGTGCTGAACATTTTCTGTTTCTATGTGTCAGTCCACCTTAATGTTGCAGGCCCTCCCTTGTTTTCCCAGGCCTCCCGCTTAGAGTCCAGAAATATTTTATTATTTCTGCTTGGTTGGTTCCTGTGGTTAGGCTGCTCAAACGGCATCTGCCTCTGCCTAAGTTCCACCTGCTTTGGCTTTCCACTGGACCCTGCCCTATCTGCCCGCGTTTCAGGTTAACCTTCTTAGTCTTTTGTTTGTTTGTTTGTTTTTGGTGTTTTGTTTTTTTTTTTTTATGGGAGGGTTTTTAACTCAAATTCAAATTATTTAATAGATATAGGGACCTTCAGGTTTTCTATTTATTCCTGAGTAAACTTTGGCAGTTTGTGTCTTTCAAATAGTGTTGTCCTTTTCATTGGGGTTGTCTACTGACTTCTGCGCATGGGCCACAAAGTTTTCCGTGCGCGCCTGCACATGGTATTTTGTGGAAGAGCCACACTCAAGGGGCCAAAGAGCCGCATGTGGCTCGTGAGCCGCAGTTTGCCGACCACTGGTCTAACCTATTGGCATAATAATATCCACAATATTATTTTATTATAATTTTTAATATTGGTAAATTCTGTAGTAATGTCAGCCATCTCCTTTCTGACATTTGTAATTTATGTCTTCTTTTTTCCTAATATATCTGACTAAATGTTTTCAATTTCATTGATCTCTAAGAACCAGCTTTTGGTATGCTTGTTTTTCTGACTTTTATCTTATTGATTTCTGTTCCCAGCTGTATTTTTTTTCTTTCTACTACTTAATTTTGGTTTAGTATACTATCCTTTTTCTATTTGATTGAAGAGAAGCTAATGTCATTGATTTGAGAACTTCTTTATTTTTAATATTGTCATTTATTTCTACAAATATTCTCTCCTTCTAAATTTTGCTTTGGCAGGATCCCACACATTTTTATACATGTATTTTCATTTATTGCATCAGAATTTCTAATTTTCTCCTAATTTGATTCATTGGTTATTTAGAAGTATATTATTTAATTTAATATATTTGGTTATTTTTTATAGTTATTTCTGTTATTGATTTTATAATTTAATTTCATTGACAAATTCAAGGACATACTATGTATGATTTGAACCCATTTAAATTTATTGAGACCTAGTGTATGGTCTATAATATTTCAGTGAATATTCCATGTATACTTGAAAAGAATGTTTTAGAGTGAAGTGTTCTGTGAATATCAATTAGGTCAAATTAGTTGATAGTATTTTTTAAATATTATACACCACTACTAATTTTCAGCTTGTTTCTATCCATTAGTGAAAAAGTTATTGCAATTTCCAATTATAATTTTCTATTTATTAGAAATATATGTTAAGAAGTAATTAGAATGTAGGAGGAATGAGCAACTGTGAATTGAAAAGGTCAATTAAAGTTATAAAAAAAGCAGACATAGCAAACTATTTTATTTCTTTGGTAACTAGGCATTTGTATTGTTTTTCTGTAAAATTTTTAATTAGTTGCTCATTTTTCTAATAAAGTGTTTGTGTTTTTATTGAATTGTTAACATTATTTTTATAGAGCATTTATAGTCATATATCTTGTTAAATGTTGATATTTAGGAAATTTTTAAAAATATTTTTATTGATTTCAGAGAGAAAGGGAGAGGGAGAGAGAGATAGAAACATCAATGATAAGGGGGAATCATTGATCGGCTGCCTCCTACACATTGGAATTGAACCTAGGACACTTCAGTCCTCAGGCTGACGTTCTAGCTGAGCCAAACTGGCTAGGGTAGGAATTTTTTGATACATATATAGTGAATTAGTAAAGTGTGACTTCACTGAACTTTATGAATTATATTACTGATTTTTTAGTCTTCTGTATTCTAAATGAGTTTTTCAATAGTTATGCATTTTCCCTTTATTTTTTCTTTAAAGAATTGGCCAAATATTTCTAAGCAATGTTAAATTGTATTACTGATAGTGGATATGCTTGTCTATTATCAATTTATAATGAGAATAGCTCATATTTCAATATCAACTGAATGATTTTATTTTGCTTTTAGATTCATGTTTGTTTTCATTAAATAGTGTTTTTTTAGTACTTTATTGAATTTTATGAGACATAGTGGTTGGATATTATAAAATGATTTTTGAGCAATCACTAAAATGTATTTGTAAGCTATGCACATAAATTATAATTTCTTAATAATTAATCATTACATTGCTTGAATATGATCAAATTGGTGATAGTTTATTATTTCACTGTAATATTAAATTAAATGTTTTACTTTATTTAGGATTTTACATACAGAAAAAGAGATAATACTTGATTACTTTTCTTTTAATTTTGAACTATTTTGTCAGATTTTTACATCAGAATTATATAAAACAATTTTATGTCTGTATGCAATATAATATACTAATTAATCTCCATAATCACAATTCTTGCCTTTGTCAGTTTTAGTTTTATTTAGTCACACTCTGATAATGTGTAGTAGTATCTCTCTGGTTCAAATATGCACTTCAATGGTTTGCAATGAGGATAATCTTTCTTTTTTCATATACATATTAGTATTTGGATATCCTCACTTCTGAAGTGCTTGTTCAAGTGTTTTTCCCATTATCCTAATTACACTGTTGTCTTTTTTCTCAGTGCCATGCAAAGGTTACCATGGATATGAGTCTCTTTTTGGATATATGTATTATAAATATTATTTCACATTTTTATTTGCCTTTAGTCTTTCTAAATAATGGTACCTTTTAATGATTGGGAGTTCTTGATTTTAAATGATCCATTTTTAATAGTTATTGTTTTTTATAATTTGTTTATGAAATCTTTTCATATCTCAAAGTCATGGAGTTATTCCATCTTATCATTTAGAAGGCAGTTAAGGTGCCACACAACATACAGGGGGCTGTGATGGTCACTTCCCTCTTTAAAGCATTAGATATCAAATCACATCACATAAAATCCAGCAATCACAGTAACTTCAGTGCTTATAACTCCTGTAGACATAAGCAAAACAAAGGAAATCCCTGAGCGAGCAGAGGCTGTATCTTACCAGCAAGAGTTTACTCTTGAATTTCTGGGAGAAGAGAAGGAAGAGAGTGAGTGAAATTCTGAGGAAAAGATAATATAGGTTAATACTCTAATATATTAATCTAGATGAGATATGCCTATAGTATACACTGAAAAAGTATAATTGGATAGAAAAAGGTGGATTATGATATGGAAGAGGTAAAAGCTGCAGGCTCTGGTATCTAAATGGTTTTGGAGGATTAAGCTGTCCAGGATAATTTCAAAGATTCTGAATTAGATGACTAAGTTTTAGGAACTGAGATAAAAGGTAAAGAAAAAGAAAATTTCTCTAGAGGGGAAAATAACTTTATTGAATGTGTTGTGTTTGAATTTTCTTTGGGACATCGGATAGGAAAGTCTGATGATTAATTGGAAATATAATTTTTAAGCTAAAAAGAAAACCGGGACTAGAGACTATGGATTAGAAAGTCATTAGTGTATAAATAATATTGTTGGTACTTGGAGAATTCCACAAAGTATGACTCAAGACTTAAAAACAAGTGAATTGAGATACCAGTAAAATGAATTTTAAAATGTAAAAAAGGTTAAATACGTAAAAGCACACATTGATATAAATAAAATATTCTAGCAGTAATATAAGTGATAATAAATTATTTGGATAAGTTAGCACATACGAGGAATAAATTTGTCCATCAGAAATTGGGTTGGTAAGTCATGGAAGTGTAGAAAAAATTCATGAAAGCAAATTCTGATAGTTTTCATTCTTTAGGGCTCTTAAATCCAATAATTTAATTGGCTAATACCAGGGTCTATTGTAATTAATCTTAGTTTTTTTGTTTGATAAAACAGATGATAATGATGGAAAATTGATATTTAAATTGAAAACCAACATCTCAGAAGAACTTTCATTTCACTTTTCTCTAAGATTCTCTTATTTTATGTAAAAAACTTATCGCATGTATTTTTTTTTATTAATCAAGCAATTATTAAAGAGTATCAGAAATAGCTATTACTTTTTATTGGGCATCTTATATCCTGGATGCTGTTACATGTTATATATATATATGTATAATCTTAATTAGTATTAAGCCCAATAAATTAAATATTATATTTATCTATTTTACAGATGGGCAACTGGCTTTAGAAAGCTTAATTCAAAAGTTACACATAGAGCACGTGACTGAAAGTTAACATAAAGCCTGGCCTCTGGTCACTATAACAAATTGTTTGAGAAAATTAATATCCCTCTCAGGAGCACTTCTGAATCCTCTTTACTATTTTTTCTAACAGGAGTTATTTCCTCAAGAGAAAAATAAAAATCTAGGAAAATAAAAAGAAGACGGAAAGAAAACCTCTAGGAAACTACAAAGAAGACAGGAAAAATTTCAAATTGTGACTTTTTTTTTATTCCCAAACCACATCTACAAGTCAATTTTGAAACACAACAATATTTGGGAATTAACAGAGAGCTTAAAAGATAGAAGTTAGAAACTATCAAAGACTTTATTTAAAGTATCTATTGTCCATGGAATCCAGCTAAAAGTCTCTACCAGTTACTAAAACATCCCTACAGACCAACTGCTTTCAAAAAGACCTACCACTGTCACAAAATGGTGCCACTAACATATTATGATCAACACTTTGCAGCTTTAGAACACTCTTACCAACTGGCCTCAACCAACTCATTAACAAATCAGTACATAGGAGAAAATCTAAATCAACCCAATAATCAATCTATGGTTATAGTACAATCTGATAATAATTATCTTGCAGCACCTCCATTAAGCTCTAACCAGAAGATGCAGAGATCTTTTGCCAAGCCTCAGGACACAATTTCACAGGGCTTCTGTAACAGAGCTCTGAAATCACCAGTACCCCAGTCCAAACATCAGGATCCACCCTCAGTAGGCCTCCACCGGAGAACTTCATTGCAGTCTAATTGGAGAAGTCTGAGATCACCTTTACCCCTCCCCAAACTTCAGACCTCTTCACTTGACTTCAACAAGACATCACCATCATCACTGGAACCCATTCAAACAACTTTGAGCTCACAATTATCCCTCCCCAAACCTCAGAATGCAACTTCCTTAGATCTTTGCTGGACATCACCTGCACTGAAGTCTAATAAAAGAGTCTCAAGTTCATCATTATTCCCCTTCAAATATCAAGAAACATCTTCCCAAGACATCCTCTGGACATCATCATCTTTGCAATCTAATAAAAAAGCCCTTAGCTCAGCATTACCTCAGTCCAAGCCTCAGAAATTATCTTCATTGGACAGCCTTTGTATGTCTTCATTAGATAACCAACAAAGATCTTTGAGCTCACTATCACTTACCTCTACACCTCAAAGAAATGACTTGCTTCAGTTATCACCTTCATTGCAGCCTAATCAAATGGCTTTTAGCTCACCTTTACCTGATTCCAAACCTCAGACACCACCTGTATTGAGCCCTAATTCTTGTGTTCTGAGCTTACCATTGTCTAACTCAAAACCAAGGAAATCACCTTTACCACATTCTGTCCACCAGACTCAGAGTGTGCCATTGTTCCAGCCCAAATCCCTAACAGTGCTTACACTGGATCATACCTCTAGGACCCTGGGTTCACCAGTTAGTGACTCCAAGTTTCAAGACACCACTTCACCAAATGACAAACACAGAGTCACAGATGTGTCTTTACCCCATATCAAACCAAATATCTCAGGTCAATCATTATCGAGATCCAAATACTGCATCAGGAACACGGCTGCTACAACATGGGCCTCCAGAATCCAGAGCAAAAACAACTTTGATCTTTACTCAAAGAAATATTCAAATAAAGAAATTCCATGGACTTTAGATTATATTTATCCTTGCATTGTTAAAGGTGGGACTGTCCCTAATAATGTTGTAAGTAAAATTATCAGTTCTCTCTCTAAGACCAGAATCCAAAGGGATCTCAGTAGGCAAATTATCTTTCGAAGAATGAGGGGAAGGCCAAATCCTCATCCTGGTCCCCGCCTTTCATCAAATTACGTGGTGTGTTTAGCTTGTGCTTCCTGCATAAAAACTCATTGCAATCATCTTACAGGAAAAAAAGATCCTCGTGGTGCAATGTTATCTGTCATACCGACACTGGAGCCCAGTTCTGAGGGGAAAATAGAGGTGAAATTAGTTTTTATTCTTTCAATACCAGAGACTTCTTTCTCATCTTGTCTCCTATTCCCTGTGAAAAAAAATCAATCCGATAAAGCCCTTGAAGACAACCTTGAAAAAATGGAGAAGATAGCAGAGTTTTTTCCTACTAAAACTGATAACATCCATGGACTGACAGTAGTCTCTGAAAACAAAGTTGTAAGCCAACAGCCCCAGGCTATTGACTGGTTGCTTTATGTTAAGAAAAGTAATTCTCAGCCACAGACTAGGCTCCCATCCTCTTCCTCCTCCCTATCTTTCTCTTCATCCTCTTCTTCATCTTCTTCCTCCTCTTCCTCTTTGATTGCACCCTCCTTACCCTTTCCTTACGAGGAGTCGAGGACATCTACCCCCTCAGGTTGTATGTTCACTAGGTTAGTTAGTTACCACCGTTTGCCTCCAGGGGTCTCCTGGCTTGAGTTTATATGTAGCAAAAATTACCAGCTACTTTCTGGAAAAACACAACAAAGTCACTCACCATCTCCCAACACAAATCCTATAAGGGATAGCACCATAGTGAAAGGGCCAAAGGGATCAAAGATACTGTTCAAAATTTTCCAGGCATAGTAAATGAGAGAAATCTTGATTAAATTAATGTTTTGTGTCTTTGAAAGCAATTGACCTTTAGTTCTTTGAGACTAGAGTTTGATTTCTTATCATGCTTATTAAAATTCTTGGTAATAACTGAATGGGACTCGATATTTCAGTCGATGATGCACCCAGTTAAGTGAACTATTACTCTTAAGTCTTTTTCTTAGTTAAGTAATAAACTACAATCCCTAGAAACCAAAACTGAATCTCTTGTTTGTAACCAAATGGCTAACTTATAGTAGCCAGTATATAATTATTTTTTAAAAATATATTTTATTAAATTTTTACAGAGGGGAAAGGAGAGGGACAGAGAGCCAGAAACATCGATGAGAGAGAAACATCAATCAGCCGCCTCCGGCACACTCCCTACTGGGGATGTGCCCCAACCAAGGCACATGCCCCCGACCTGAATCAAACCTGGGATCCCTGAGTCCGCAGGTCGACACTCCATCCACCGAGCCAAACCAGCATGGGCAGCCACTATATAATTATTGTTAAATTAATCATAATTGGCTATTGAGAAATACCTTATCGGTCTTTTTTTTTTTTTTTTTTCCCTGTGCCTCCTGGTTTTCTCATCTGCAATTTTTTTTTTTACAAATTACTCAGTTATTGCTTATTATAGTTTTAAATCACTTTTCCAGACTATTATTGACATCTAGAATCCTGAGTTTAGTAATCCAAACAAATCTAAACTCTAAATTTAAATAATTACCTTAATGTTTTGCGTTTTTTTATTTAAAAAAACCACGATTTTAAATATAATGTTACATGCAATAAACCTTAATATTTCAAGAAAAATGATTTTAAATATGAGGTTACATGCAATAAACACCAATTATTCAAGAAAAAAGATCTTACAAAAATAATATTACCTGCAATAAACATTAATATTTCAAGAATAAAAGGATTTTAAGTATGATAATATTATCAAAAGTGTACTAACATAGTATATCACAAAAGTTGTAGGAAATATTAAAAATCTGCAAATAACAGCATTACTTCTATTATATTCTAGAATATTTTTTCCCCTCTGGCTCTATTTTTGTTCATCAGTTTATATTGTTCATTATATTCCACAAATGAGTGAGATCATATGATATTTATTTTTCTCCAACTTGCTTATTTCACTTAGCATGATGCTTTTAAAGTCTGTTTTGTCAGATAAGCGTATTGCTTCGCCAGCTTTTTTTTCTTTCCATTTGCATGGAAAATTTTTTTTCATCCCTTCATTTTCATCCTGTGTGTGTCTTTTGTTTTGAGGTGGGTCTCTTGTAGACAACATATAGTTGGGTCATGTTTTTCTATCCATTCAGCTACCCTACACCTTTTGTTTGTAGCAATTAATTCATTTACATTTAGGGTTATTATTGAGAGGTACTTATTTATAGCCATTTATTGCTCAGAATAGTATCTAGCCCATTGTTATTCTCTTTCCCCATAAGATATGATGACAGTTTCCTTAAGCCATTTATGCTAATCTGTTTCCCTATCTCTAAAGAAATTTCAGATCATTTTAACAGGTAAGAATATATGTCTACATAATCTTTTCAGTTATGTGTTACTAGGGAAAGTTCTTCTATGCTAAGATCCTATACTCTGAAATCCAATGACTTATTCAATCTTAGTTAACATATTTTAGGAGAGAATAGCTAACTGGTACAGATAATCCTATCTCATGCTGACTGCCAATATTTAAATAATGAGCTCTAAAGTTCATCACTTGCAAAGTGGGTTAATAAAAATGTTTAAAAAATGTCTTTGTTCCACTGGGTCTACTGGGAAGAGAAGGAAGTTGTCTTACCTACTCATCTTAAGTTATTATCTGCATCTCCAATGGCTGGAATTAGGATTTCCTGCATACAATGAAAACTCACATTTCTGCCTCTCCACTCCACATTTTCTGTCACGGGACTAAATAGTGGGCATTTCCATTTGGAACACTGCACAGGCATTTCAAACTCAACATGGCCAAAACAAAATTTATCATCTTTATATTTACAATTTACATCTTTATGTTTATAGTTCTTTGCCCCTATATTCTCAAATTCAGTGTGTGTACCATCACCCATCATGGAATCATTGCCAGCTCCTCTCCAAGTCCATAGTTCTATGATTTTATTATCTCTAGACTTTAGTCTTTCCCTTTCAACCCCATTGTCACTATACTAATTGTGGTCACAGCCATTTATAACCTGGAATTACTACAATAACCCTTAATTAAACATGCACTATAATTTTTTAATGCATTTCTAAGACACTAATTTGATAATGTTGCTCCACTGCTTATAATACTTTCATGATTGCACATTGTTTTTTGTAGAAAGGTCTAAATTCTTTTTGTGATTGAACTATTATTGACTCAGAAAACTGATTTCTTATTTTCCAGTCTCCTAGTGGATGCTTCAGCCATACTAATTTCTTTACAATGTATAAAATATACTAAAGCCTCTCTTACATTGTACTTTTAAATCAATAGTTCTGCTGTCCAGAAAGATCTTTCTATCTATTCATTTTTATCCTACATGGCTCTATTTTGTCTTTCTTGAAATCTTGTGGGAAGCCTTGTTCTGATTCATTTACAAAGTGGTTAGTTGGCTTTCCTATTACCATGAAACTATGTTCACTCTTTGTACTTCTCTTAATAACATTATAAAGCAGTCATTTATTGCCTATTTTCATTCACCATACTGAAAACTCCTTGCTCACTATTTCTGTTTTTTTTAACCTAGTCTTCTGAATAGAATAATACCCTAAAATATGTGTGTTGATATTGAATCAGTACTATTGAAGCTCTTCATCTTTTTTAATTCTCTGAAATAAGTGTTATTTTAATCAATCTGCTTCTTGCCCATAAAATTATTTTTGAATTGTTCTTTGTACCTTTTGTCTTAGTGAGAGCATACATAAAAATGTTACTGATGGCAGCAGTCATCCTTGTCATATTTATTACAATAAATGTGTTCCTTCCTAGTATTCAATATTAAATATGATATTGGCTAATGCATAGCTGATCAGTGATGATGAGGAAGAACACATATATGTGATAATGTTTTCAAGGCTTTCTCCAACTTCTTTAGGGAATATTTGAAATGTGCCTTATCCATTCTGAACTTCTCTTTTGGTGGCATATATCACTTTTATAATTATCAATTTAATATATTCTGTACTAGACTAAATATGGATGGAGGTCCTTTGTCTGTCTTGCTTATGACACATACCAAGTATTCAATAAATATCTATGGAATTAAACTGAAGAATTCAACTGATTTTTATTTAATTTTCTATCTTTTAGGTTATTTTTTAAAGTTGATACCTCATTTAGTTTCTATTGATTTTTTAAATTATTTTTTGGACTATGATTTATAACTTCTCTATTGTATTGGCAGTTATTTATCATATTCCTAATCATAACAGTGTCTACCTTCAAAATATTTTTAAAATAATTATTTAAACAATATTTTCTAATTTGGAAATAAAACCACTTGAAACCTATGGGGGAAATGCACAAGTAACAAATATCTAATTCTCTCCCACCTTGTATGGATACCAAAAAATTATTAAAAATAAAAAATAACATGCCATGCCCTAACCGGTTTGGCTCAGAGGACAGAGCGTCGGCCTGCAGACTGAAAGGTCCCAGGTTCGATTCCAGTCAAGGGCATGTACCTTGTTTGTGGGCACATCCCCAGTAGGAGGTGTGCAGGAGTCAGCTGATGGATGTTTCTCTCTCATCGATGTTTCTAACACTTTATCCCTCTCCCTTCCTCTCTGTAAAGAATCAATAAAATATATTTTTTAAAAAAGAACATATGTCTAAAAAAATATAACATGCCAGAAAGATCAAGAAATTTCTGTCAGATCTTGTACAGATGAGATCACATTTAAGATAGGCAAGAGGATTCAAAAATCACGACTACATTTAAAGAAAGAGATCATCTGAAAAGTAATAGAAGAAATATTAAATAGAAAGAATATAATATATATCAATTGGGAAATAGAAAGTGGATCCTACGAGTTGTTACATTTTGTATATTCAATGTATATTTTATACATTGTAACCAATTGATGTAAAGTTGTATGACATAGCTGGATGATAATTTGACAATAACATCAAAATCTTAAAAATATACATAACTACTATTCTTACAGTCATTTTCCTTGGAATTTATTTTTTAAAAATTATCATTTAACTGCATAGAATTATATAAACAAGTAAGCATTGTGTTTCTTTATGATACAAAAGTGCCGGGAGCCGGTCCATGCTTTTGCTGTTTCAAGGGACCTGGCATATATGGCATACTGTTCTTAATATGTTTGCTCACCTTCTTGGCACTATGTGTTTTAACCAAGGTCTCTGAGAAAGGTTGTTTCCCCAGGTAGGGATTTTCCCCTGAAGTTAGGGAGGGAATAAAACCTCTTAACTAAGTGCCAGGTGGGTAATTAATCACTTTAACTACAAACAATCATGCTTAAGCTACATAATCTTTACTCCCTGGAATGGAGATAAGAAACGCCCTAACCTTTGAAATAGAGATTGATAGGATTGGAATCAACTGGTATAAATACAGATGTAAGAAGACAGAACCAAGAGAGACAGAACCTAGGCACAGAACCTACACAGAACGTTCTCTAGAGACAGAAGAACTTCGCTGGAGAGAACATGGCAAAAGATCCTGGACAGAAACTGGCCTCAGAACCTAGAGACAGAACCTAGCGAGAGAACATGGCAAAAGATCCTGGACTGAACCTGACTACAGAAATTGGCAAGAGAACCTGACTAGAACCTGGTGACTGAACCTGGCTGGAGAACCTGGACAGACCTGGCTGAAGAACCTAGCGAGGGAACATGGCTACAGAACCTGGCTGGAGAACCTGAAGAACCTAGCAAGAGAACATGGACACAGAACCTGGCTGGAGATCCAAAGCAGAACTTCGCTGGAGATCCAGACCAGAACTTGGCTAGAGATCCTGGCTAGGCTGCTGATCAGCTGAACGCTGTCTCCGTGTCGTTCCTTCTTCGCTGACTCCATCTACACCTTTGGGAACCCCTGGACCTGCTGGGGTTGGACCCCGGCACAAAAGGTTGGAAAAAACCTAGATGATCATTTATAGAAAAGTGTGTTTTATACATACACTAGTGGCCCAGTGCATGAAATTCATGCACAGGAGGGGGGGGGGATGGTGTCCCTCAGCCTGGCCTGCACCCTCTCCAATCTGGGACTATTCAGGGGATGTCCGACTGCCCGTTTAGGCCCGATCTCTGGGGCATCTCTCTAGGAATCCGGGACTGCTGGCTCCTAACTGCTCACCTGCCTGCCTGCCCAATTGCTCCTAACCACTCTGCCTGCTGGCCTTCTCGCCCCCAACTGCTCCCGTTCCGGCCTTCTTGCCTTCTACTGCGCCCCCCACCGTCCTGATTGCCCCCAACTTCCCTCCCCGGCCAGCCTGCTCTCCCCCAACTGCCCTCCACTGCCCGTCTGCTCACCCCCAATTGACCCCCACTGCCGCTCACCCCCGACTGGCCCCCACTTCCTGGCCTGCTCTCCCACAACTCTCCCTCCACCGCCAGCCTGATCTCCTGCAACTGCCTTCTCCTCCTGGCCTGATCGCCCCTAACCACCTCTGCCTTAGCCCCCACCACTGCGGCTTTGTCTAGAGGATGTCTGGAAGATGTTCATTCTAATTAGCATATTACCTTTTTATTAGTATAGATGATCCCTACATGATATACTAGGATCCACACATGTTATGTTTTTTCCTAGTGAAAAAATTGTTGCTTCTTTTATTTCACCTACATTTATGTTAGGACTAGAACAACCTTCTTTAGAAAGATATCTTGTTAACAACCATTGGTCATGGATAATGATCTTGAGCGTACACATACATTGGAAGAAGAAAATAGAGTAAAAAGGACTCAGCCAAACTATATTTAAGATTTAATGAGAGTTAGAAATGGAGAGAAAATATATCATTTATGATTTGTTTTAAGTGAAAGCCTATTCAAATTATAAAATAAATCACATGAAGTTTTCATATGATTCCACCACTGAAATTATGCATATATGTATGTGTCTGTATGGTTTTGTTGTAACCCCTGTGTATACAACCACCCAGGATCCTAAGCATATCTTGCACTCCCCAGCAGTAATCACTAACATGACTTTTCTGTAAATCATATTTGCCTTTTTATAGAAATTTATTAAATATTTATGGGGCCCTAACTGGTTTGGCTCAGTGGATCGAGCATCGGCCTGTGGACTGAAGGGTCCCAGGTTTGATTCTGGTCAAGGGCATATACCTTGGTTGTGGGCACATCCCCAATAGGGGGTGTGCAGGAGGCAGCTGATCGATGTTTCTCTCTCATCGATGTTTCTAACTCTTTATCCCTCTCCCTTCCTTTCTGTAAAAAATCAATCCTATCTAATAAAAGAGAAACATGATAATTAGTGTACGACTGCTACCCTTCCCATTGGCTAATCAGGGTAATATGCAAATTAACTGCCAGCCAAGATGGCGGGCAGCAGCCAGGCAGCTTAAAGCGAACATGAGGCTTGCTTGCTTCAGGGATAGAGGACTCCAACATTCCCCGCCTACCACTGCAGGCCTCTGAGGTGCAACTCTAAGCAACTATGTTACAAATATAGAAGCTAAACAAAACCCCAGAAACCTGCTTTAGTGGGCCGGGCTTCAGCCAGCAGGATCGCAACATTGTTTCAAATATAGGAGGTAAACAAAGGCCAGAAGCCTGCTTTCAGCAGTGGAGGCCTAAGAGCTGGAGCCAAGCCTCAGAGCTAAAGCTGGCCCAGAATTAAAAAAAAAAGAAAGAAGGAGCAGTTGGGAGCTTCCGTCACCAGCCAGCCTGAAAACAGCCCTCAGCCCCTCACCCAGACTGGCCAGCCACCCCAGTGGGGACCCTCACCTTGAAGGATGTGTGACCAGCTGAAAACAGCCATCAGCCCCTCAACCAGGCTGGCCAGGCATCGCAGTGGGGACCCCCACCCTGATCCAGGACACCCTTCAGGGCAAACCAGCCGGCCCCCACCCGTGCACCAGGACTCTATCCTATATAGTAAAAGGGTAATATGCCTCCCGGCACCGGGATCAGCATGACAGGGGGTAGCGCCCAAACCCCCTGATCGCCCTGCAGCTCTGTGTGTGACAGAGGGCGGGGCCACAATCTCCCTATCCACCCTGCTCTGTTCATGACAGGGGAAGGCACCCCAATCCCCTGATCAGCCCTGCTCTGTGCCTGATAAGGGGGAACTCCCCAACCCCCTGATCGCCCTGAGGCTCTGTGTGTGACAGGGTGCGGCACCCCAACCCCCCCCCTCCCACACGGGCCCTGCTCTGTGTGTGACGGGGTAGAGTCATAACCTCCCCATCGGCCCTGACCTGAGTGTGACAGCAGCGGCCCCCAAGTCCCCTGAAAGGCCCTGCTCTGTGCGTGACGGTGTGGCGCTGCAACCTCCCCATCGACCCTGCCTTGAGTGTGACAGGGGGCGGTGCCCCAACCCCCCAATTGGCCCTACCCTCAGCGTGACTGAGGGTGGCATTGCAACCTCCCAATCCGCCTTGCTCTGTGCATGAGGGGGGCGCCAAAACTCCCCAATCGGCCCTGCTCTGAGCCCAACCAGGGGCTCCACCTAAGGATTGGGCCTGCCCTCTGCCACCTGGGAGCAGGCCTAAGCCAGCAGGCATTATCTCCCGAGGGGTCCCAGACTGCGAGAGGGCACAGGCTGGGCTGAGGGACACCCTCTTCCTCCCGAGTGCACAAATTTTTGTGCACCGAGCCTCTAGTATATAGATAGATAGATAGATAGATAGATAGATAGATAGATAGATAGATAGATAGATAGATTTTTTTTTATTATTATTATTATTACTACAGGCCCGGTGCACAAAATTTTGTGCATTCGGTGGAAAGGGGGGGTCCCTCAGCCTGGCCTGTGCCCTCTCACAGTCTGGGACCCCTCGGGAGATAACGCCCTGCTGGCTTAGGCCTGCTCCCGGGTGGCAGAGGGCAGGCCCTGGTCGGGCTCAGAGCAGGGCCGATTGAGGAGTTTGGGCGCCCCCCTCGTCATGCACAGAGCAGGGCAGATTGGGAGGTTGTGATGCCACCCCCAGTCATGCTCAGTGTAGGGCCGATTGGGGGTTGGGGCACCGCCCCCTGTCATGCACAGAGCAGGGCGGATCGGGAGGTTGTGATGCCACCCCCAGTCATGCTCAGTGTAGGGCCGATTGGGGGTTGGGGCACCACCCCCTGTCACACTCAAGGCAGGGTTGATGGGGAGGTTGTGGCGCCACCCCCTGTCACACACAGAGCAGGGCCCATCTGGGGGGTTGGGGCTCCTTACCCTGTCACGCATGGAGCAGGGTCGACCAGGGGGTTGGGGAGCTCCCCCATGTCATGCACAGAGCAGGGCCCATCAGGGGGTTGGGGAGCTCCCCCCTGTCATGCACAGAGCAGGGCCCATCAGGGGGTTGAGGAGCTCCCCCCTGTCACTCAAAGAGTAGGGCCGATAGGGGAGTTGGGGCACCGCCCCCTGTCACACACAGAGCAGGGCGGATCAGGGGGTTGGGGTGCCATCCTCTATCACCCACAGAGCAGAGCCGACCAGGGGGTTGGGGCGCCACACCCTGTCACACACAGAGCCGCAGGCGATCAGAGGTTGGGGAGCTCCCCCATATCAGGCACAGAGCAGGGCTGATCAGGAGGTTAGGGCCCCTTCCCCTGTCATGAACAGAGCAGGGTGGATAGGGAGGTTGTGGCCCTGCCCCCTGTCACACACAGAGCCGCAGGGTGATCAGTGGGTTTGGGCGCTGCCCCCTGTCATGCTTATCCCGGTGCTGGGAGGCCTCTCGGCTCCGCTGATCCCGGTGCTGGGAGGCATATTACCCTTTTACTATATAGGATAGAGGCCTGGTGCATGGGTGGGGCTGGCTGGTTTGCCCTGAAGGGTGTCCTGGATCAGGGTGGGGGTCCCTACTTGGGTGCCTGGCCAGCCTGGATGAGGGGCCTGATGGCTGTTTGCAGCTGGTCACACACCCTTCAGGGTGGCGGTCCCCACTGGGGTGGCTGGCCAGTCTGGGTGAGGGGCTGAGAGCTGTTTTCAGGCTGGCGGGTGACGGAAGCTCCCAACAACTCCTTTTTTTCTTTTTTTTTTTTTTTTAATTCTCGGCCAGCTTTAGCTCTGAGGCTCCAGCTCTTAGGCCTCCGCTACTGAAAGTAGGTATCTGGTTTGTTTCAGTTCTAAACAATGTATAACTCCAGCTCTGACTCCAGCTCTGAGATCCCAGCCCGCTGAAAGCTGGTTTCTGGGGTTTTGTTTATCTTCTATATTTGTTAAAATGTTTCAAACTGCAGGCTCAGAGGCCTGCAAGGCAGGCAGGGAACGTTGGTTTCCTCCGTCACTGAAGCAAGCAAGCCTCATGTTAGTTTCAAGCTGCATGGCTGCCGGCCGCCATCTTGACTGACAGTCAATTTGCATATAGCCCTGATTAGCCAATGGGAAGGGTAGCGGTCGTACGCCAATTACCATGTTTCTCTTTTATTAGATAGGATATGTATATATTTATGGGGCCACAACAATATAGTCTTTTGTATGTTTTATAGCTTTGTATGTACAGTGGGGCCTTGACTTACGAGTTTCCTGTCTAACGAGTTTTTTTGAGATACGAGCCATCTCTCAGCCAATTTTTTGCTTTGAGTTGCAAGCGCAAAAAAATTCGGGTTACGAGCCAGATTCAGATACCCCACCACTAGCTAGTTGGCACAGCAAATGTCACAGTGATTTGACATACGAGTAATTTGAGTTATGAGCTCCGTCAAGGAACGAATTAAACTCGTAAGTCAAGGCCCCACTGTACTTTATCATAATGTATTTAACATGTTAATAGTGCATGTTTTTTATATAGAATGTGTTGAGATATTTTTATTACAACGTATAGATAATTTATTTTCATATACATGAAAATATCCTATGTAATAAAAGGCTAATATGTAAATCAACTGAATGGTGGAATGACCAGTCACTATGATGCGTAATGACCACCAGGGGGCAGACACTCAATACAGGAGCTGCCCCCTGATGGTCAGTGTACTCCCACATGGGGAGCACTGCTAAGCTAGAAGCCGGGCTCATGGCTAGCAAGCACAGCGGTGGTGGTGGGAGCCTCTCCCACCTCCACGGCAGTGTTAAGGATGTCCAACTGCCCACTTAGGCCTGGTCCCCCAGGAGGCGGGCCTAAGCCATCAATCGGACATCCCCTGAGGACTCCTGGACTGCAAGAGGGCACAGTCAGGGCTGAGGGAGCCCCACCCATGAGTGCACAGATTTTGTGCACCGGGCCTCTAGTGTATATATAACACATATATACACACATACATATATGTATATTATATAACTGCATAGTGTGAATTTATTACTATTTATGTATTCAGTTTTTGGTTTAATAGTTAATTTATATTTTTTATTATCATATACAATATTGCATTGACATTCTTTTAAAAATTTATTGAGGTATAATTGACGTAACTATGTTATTTTCAAGTATACAATATAATTACTTGCTATTTGTATATATTGCAAAATGATCACCACAATAAGTCTAATTAACACCCATCCTCATACATAGTTACAAACAGTTTTTTCTTGTGATGAGGACTTTTAAGATTTACTCGCTTAGAGCTTTCAAATATGGAATACAGTATGATTAACTATAGTCACCAGGAACATTAGTTTTCATTTCTTATTTTTCATATGTGTGAGAAGTTCTCAAGAGACATGCTGTGCAGCATTTGGTCTGTGGATTAGCTGTTTAGGTATCACCTAGGATCTTGTTAGAAATGTAGAATCTCACCCCCATCTCAAATATACTGAATTATAATCTGAATTTCAGAAGATCATCAAGTAAGTTCTATGTACATTAAGCATTAGAGAAACACCACACTAGAGTATCTAACATGAAATTGATGATTATAACAGTGCCTTCAAATAAAAAAATAACGTCATATATAATTTTAAACTTTTGTAATTATACTAGAAAATAAAAAGAAATAAGTAAAATTAATTTTAATACTGTATTTTATTTAATACCATGTACCAAAAAGTTTTACATTTCAACAAGTAATTAAGAATTGGTTTTGCTCAGGGTGGTTTTTGTCCCCAGGAGATATTTGGCAATGTCTGCACACATTTTGGATTGTCATGACTAGGAAGATGTTTTAGATGTTCTAGGTAGGTTGTCAGCAAACAGCGGCTCTTTGGCCCGTTGAGTGTGGCTCTTCCACAAAATACCACGTGCGGGCGTGCACATACAGTGTGATTGAAATTTCCTGGCCCATGCGCAGAAGTCGGTTTTCGGCCTGGGCAAGTCTATTTTGAAGAAGTACTGTTGATATTTGGTTCTGTTGACTACTGAGTTTGCCGACCACTGTTCTAGGTCATGACTAAGTAGTGGTCAGGTAGTCGCTAAATATCATACAATGCAAAGGATAACCCCCAACAAAGAAATTATCCATCCCCTCTTAAATGTTAATATGGTCAAGATTGAGACATCTTGAATTAATGTAACAAATATTAGTGAGACTTTTTTTGCCCTAATCTTCAAAATCTGTTTAACACTTAGAACACATCAGAATTCAGTCTAGTCACATTTTCACATATTCAACAGCCACATTAAACAGTACAGGGTTATAATGTGTGAATTTTAAAATTTATTATACTGCCAAATTGCTCATCCTAGTATTTATATTAATTAATATACATGCCCAAGACAGTGTATGAGAGTTCTCACTGGTCTGTAATCCCACTAAAACTAGGTAATTTTCAGACTTTTACTTCTTGGCTTATACTAATTATATAGTTTGTACTAATAAAATGATCTTTTATTATATCTTTAATTCTCACATCTTTTATTGCTGATGGCATCAGCCTTGCTTGCACCTGCTGATAGCATGGAACGATTGGGGCCAGCACCAGCAGTGGGTGCAACTGGGGCCAGAACCATCAGCAGGTGCAAGTGGCCGCTGCTGCCCCAATCACCCCTCAGGACCTGGGGGAGGTGGAAAAGCCCTGAGGAGCGATTGGGGCCAGCAGCCGCTGCTCACACTCGCTGATGGCGCAGAGCAATAGGGGCTGGTGCTGGGTGCCGGCAGCAGTTGAGAGTGGGGCCAGCGCCAGCAGCAGGTGCAAGCGGTGCCAGTGCTAGGAGCAGGTGTGAGCACCAGGCAGGACCGCAGTGCAGGAGCAAAGAATTTTCAGGGACCACCAGAGGCTTGCCCTGATGACTACAGTGACCAGCACCCCACCTTGGTCTGGCGCCCCCATGATCTGGCGCCCCCTGATCCACCATCCCACCATGGCCAATGCCCACCATGTTCTGCGCTCTGCCGCCTGCTGCTGATGCCTGCCATGTTCCTTGCACGCCCCCTGATGGTCAGCGCCAGCCATGTTACTGATTGTTCTGTTGTTCTGCCATTTGCTCTATTTGCATATCAGGACTTTATATACATAGATTCCAAACATAAATTCTTTGGCATGTCTTTTTTTGTTGTTGTTGATCCCCACACAAGGATATTTTTTCCATTGATTTTTAGAGAGGGAAGGAGGGAGAAGGAGAGAAATCAATTGGTTGCCTTCCACACATGGCCTGACTGGGATCAGGGATCAAACCTACAACCCAAGAACATGCTCTTGACCAGGAATCAAACTCTCAACCCTTCAGCATGCACACTTGGGTTGACACTTTAACCACTGAACAACACTGGCCAGGGTTGGCTAGTCTTGATATTAAATATTCTTCCACTATCTCAAAAAATGATACTTGATCATATGTTGTTATTAATCCTACTGAATTCAGTTTCCTGAAACTGACTTATAATTACACATCCATGTTCAAAAGTATCATACAAATAAATGAAGACCAACCAACTAATAAGCAAAGGCTATTTTTTCAGAGCTTATTATATAGCAAGGAAGCCAGTCACCATTACTTGCATTTGGCAAAAACTCAAAGGCAAGCAGAGGAATGGGAAAGCTTTATAGTGTATAAAAGGGAAGGCTTTAGGTATGCCCTGATTAGAAGCTGTTGGCATGGAGAAGCTGTAGGCAGGCTAACTAGAAGAGGGGCACCCTATGTGATTGGTTAGGGGGTACATATTTGGCTTTCTCTGATAGTCCTAAATTGGAAATTGGGACAAAAATCAGGGGAGTTGTTAGTTATCAATGTTGTCCTGGCCAGTTTGAGCCAACTGTGACAAAGGTTATTGTTTTGCTTCCAGGATTGTTACTAGAGACAGTGGTCTGACCTCCTATAAATCTGACATGTAGATAGTAGACCTGCTTTCTGGGCTGGTTCTTCATATAATGGGTTGGTTTCCTGGGCTGCTTGTTGCAGGTTGTAGGTCAGTGTTCTGTGTTTATATATGGTCTGGCCATTGTCTTTCTTTATATGCAATCTCACAGTATGATGTGCCTTTACTTTTCTTATATTTCCCTTGACATTTTTGTTATCCTATCTAATAAAAGTTATATGTAAATTAACCATAACTCCACAACAAAGATGACCGAGCCCACAGCCAATAAGGAGGGAATGTGAAAATTGACACAAGAAAGATGGCGGCGGCAGGGCCAGGAAGCTTGCCATGAGGAAAGTGGATCAGCAGCACAATGAGTGCCATCAGCAGGCCCATGCTGGCCATCCACTGCTGCGACAGCAGTGTGGGGCCCTTGCTGGCCGGGGGCAGCAGTGAGGCAGATTGCGACAGGGGCACCAGCAGTCTCACCACGATGGCCTCACCTGTTGGGAGAAGCGTGGCCGATGACAGGTTGCAGGGCTCAGAGGGGCCCAAGGCTAGCACCCCTACACCCATGTTGAGCTGTGGAGGCCAGGGGCGGGTGTTTGGTGGGGTTGGGCCACGTTTGCAGAACACCACAGAGGTCGGGGTGGCTGGGCGCCTCACACAACCAGGCTCGGCAGCCAAAGGGAATGGTGAATTGGGGGTCTGACTCCTGGGAAGATGGACGGTCCCCCTAGTAGAGAATGGCTCCCCTGGGAAACCCCTAAGGAATGGCCAGACAGAAAGGCTGATTTCGCATGTGGGTGGGCCCCACCAGCATTTCCATCTTCACTCTCTTCATTATCATGTAAAGTCAGAAACCCTTCACCACTGCTGAGCCAGGAGAATGCCACATCTGCCTAAGAACCGGTCTTACAAGTCTTGCTCCCACAGTGGCTGATGAGACAGGAGTTAGCTCAGGTTCTGAAGGTAGGGGTGAAGGGAAGGGTTTGCTTCCAAATCCTGTCCTGTGTGGGCTGGGGCCCCCAGCCAGGGACCTTCCGAGGGCTCAGCTTGCTTATCTGTGCAATGGAACCACCACAGGGCTCCGGGGCTGGTGGTGAGGGCTATGCAAGCCAGCGCCTGGAACAGTGTGACACACATATATGTTACACGTGGTTCTAATGGCTTACAGGTGGTGCTGTGACATAGGACATGCATTTATGAATTTTTTTCTCCTGAGCCAGTCTGTTTGGCCCTCATGGCAACCTTGTTTGGATTGTGTTAGTCCTTGCTTCACTCTACTGACAATGGGAAGAGAGAAATGGACCCTGAGCAGCAGAAAAAAACACCTTCTGAAATGACCTTTTCTTGGCGCATCCAGCGTTATGTTTTGTCCTTTTTCTAAGATAAAAAAGTTGCATGTTGCAGTGGACTGGGGACATTATCACGTGATGAGTAAGGGAGGCTGTTACCAAGCCACAGCACGAAATGAAAGCTGACTGATCTCCCCAGGGGACTCCCAACAAATGGCCACGGAGAAGGTGTACAACATCACAACTCCTTTCTCATATCCTCTGTTATCTAAACTGGCACCTGTGGACCACCTTTGAGGGGCTCACTCACCCATCGGCTTGCGTCACAGCCTGGGAGGCACAAGGAGGCCAGTTCTCTGTCCCCACTGACTGGTTCTCACAGCACTCTCCATGCCTTAGCTCCACCGGGAAAGGTGATCCTCCTAAGGATAGGATGTGGCAATCATGGAAACTAACCCGTAGAGGAGAGATAAGCAGTGAATGTTAGGGAGTTGTCCCCCAGTGACTGCCCCCAAAAGGCCCCATGTACAAACAATTTTAGTTTTAAGTATGGAGGGTGTCCCCCCAAAATGTCTACACATGCTCTGAATAATTCTAAAGAAAGTGCTTATTAAAATACATCTCATTTTCAGAATTGATCTACCAGCTGTTAAAGTGTGTGTATGCTGTATACACAGGGTATCCTATCTAATAAAAGAGAAACATGGTAATTAGCTGAACCTCCGCTACCCTTCCCATTGGCTAATCAGGGAAATATGCAAATTAACTGCCAGCCAAGATGGCGGCCGGAAGCCAGGCAGCTTGAAGCAAACATGAGGCTTACTCGATTCAGTGACGAAGAACTCCAACATTCCCCGCCTGCCGCTGCCAGCCTCTGAGCATGCAGTTTGAAACATTGTTCCAAATATAGAAGGTAAACAAACTCCAGAAACCTGCTTTCAGCCAGCTGGGATCTCAGAGCTGGAGTTGAAACAGTGTTTCCATTATAGAACCCAAACAAACCAGATACCTGCTTTCAGCAGCCGAGGCCTAAGAGCTGGAGCCAAGACTCAGAGCTAAAGCTGGCCCAGAATAAAAAGAAAAAAAAAAAAGAAAAAAAGGATCAGTTGGGAACTTCAGTCACCCCCCAGCCTGATAAAAGCCCTCAGCCCCTCACCCAGACTGGCCAGGCACCCCAGTGGGGACCCCCACCCTGATCCAGGACACCCTTCAGGGCAAACCAGCCGGCCCCCACCCATGCACCAGGCCTCTATCCTATATACTAAAAGGGTAATATGCCTCCCAGGACCGGGATCAGCATGACAGGGGGCAGCGCCCAAACCCCCTGATCGCTCTGCGGCTCTGTGTGCCACAGGGGGCAGAGCCACAACCTCCCTATCCACCCTGCTCTGTTCATGACAGGGGAAAGCACCCCAACCCCCTGATAGCCCTGTTCTGTGCCTGAGGGGGGAGCTCCCCAACCCCCTGATCGCCCTACAGCTCTGTGTGTGACAGGGTGTGGTGCCCCAACCCACCCCCCCCCCCCGGGCCCAGCCCTGAGTGTGAGAGTGGCGGCGCCCCAACCCCCTGATCGGCCCTGCTCTGTGGGTGATAGAGGACGGCGCCACAACCCCCCCCACACACAGGCCCTGCTCTGTGTGTGATGGGGTAGAGCCATAACCTCCCTATCGGCCCTGCTCTGTGTGTGACAGGGGGCGGTGCCCCAACTCCACTATCGGCCCTACTCTGTGAGTGACGGGGGGAGCTCCTCAACCCCCTGATGGGCCCTGCTCTGTGCATGACAGGTTACGGAGCCCCAACCCCCCTGATGGGCCCTGCTCTGTGAGTGACAGGGGGCAGCGACCACAACCTGAATGGCCCTACCCTGAGTGACAGGGGGTGGCACCGCAACCTCCCCATTGACCCTGCCTTGAGTGTGACAGGGAGCGGTGCCCCAACCCCCCAATCGGCCCTACCCTGAGCGTGACTGAGGGTGGCATCGCAACCTCCCGATCCACCCTGCTCTGTGCATGACAGGGGGTGGCGCCCCAACTCCCCAATCAGCCCTGCTCTGAGCCCGACCAGGGGCTGCACCTAGGGATTGGGCCTGCCCTCTGCCACCCTAGAGCAGGCCTAAGCCAGCAGGTCATTATCTCCTGAGGGGTCCCAGACTGCGAGAGGGCACAGGCTGGGCTGAGTAACACCCCCCCCCTGAGTGCACAAATTTTTGTGTACCGGGCCTCATATATCTAAAACTAACATCTTTTAAATATATACACATATGAATATGCATATGTGTATATGCATGTATACACATACTTTGGATAATCACATGGATGTATATAGATACATATGTGTGCGCATATACATGCAAATAGCTGGCATGTGGACATCCCCCAAGGGCTCCAGGGCTGCCAGACGGATGTCTGACTCAGAGGGGTGAGTACACGAATTTTCGTGCACCAGGACTCTAGTTGAATTATAAATAAATTTGACAGCTTTTAAAAATATTTTTACTCTCTTAAACACTTTTTATCCCAGATTTTGATAGTAATTTTTGTTTGGCTTTCTTTTATTATTCTTAGAAATATCTAGATAATTTCCTGGTATTTAGTAATTTAGATTACTCTGATATTTGATATTTTGTAGATATATTGTTCTCTGCTTGGACGCTTAATAATTTTTCTCCTTTGACATTTTACCTTAACAAAGTTGCCAGCAAGTGCTTTTTGGAATATAGCAATCTTTCAAAATATCCTATCTAATAAAAGAGGAACATGGTAATTGGTGTACAACCGCAACCCTTCCCATTGGCTAATCAGCGAGATATGCAAATTAACTGCCAGCCAAGATGGCGGCCGGCAGCCAAGCAGCTTGAAACTAACATGAGGCTTGCTTGCTTCAGTGACAGAGGACTCCAACGTTCCCCGCCTGCCTTGCTGGCCTCTGAGCCTGCAGTTTAAGAAACATTGTAACAAATATAGAAGCTTAAAAAAACCCCAGAAACCAGCTTTCAGCGAGCCGGGATCTCAGAGCTGGAGTTGATACAGAATTTCGATTATAGAACCTAAACCAACCAGATACCTTCTTTCAGCAGCAGAGGCCTCAGAGCTGGAGTCAGAGCTAAAGCTGTCCTAGAATAAAAAAAAAAGAAAAAAAGGAGCAGTTGGGAGCTTCAGTCACCCGTCAGCCTGAAAACAGCCCTCAGCCCCTCACCCAGACTGCCCAGGCACCCCAGTGGGGACCTCCACCCTGAAGGGTGTGTGACCAGCTGCAAACAGCCATCATCCCGCATCCAGGCTGGCCAGGCACCCCAATGGGGACCCACACCCTGATCCAGGACACCCTTCAGGGCAAACCAGCCGGCCCCACCTGTGCACCAGGCCTTTATTCTATATAGTAAAAGGGTAATATGCCTCCCAGCACCGGGATCTGTGGAGCTGCAAGGCCTCCAGACACCGGGATCAGCGTGACAGGGGGCAGCGCCCAAACCCCCTGATTGCCCTTCGGCTCTATGTGTGACAGGGGGCGGGGCCACAAACTCCCTATCGGCCCTTCTCTGTTCCTGAGAGGGGAAGGTGCCCCAAACCCCTGATCAGCCCTGCTCTGTGCCTAATAGAGGGGAGCTCCCCAACCCCTGATCACCCTGCAGCTCCGTGTGTGACGGGGTGCGGCGCCCCAACCCCACCCCCGAATGGGCCCTGCTCTGTGTTTGAGAAGGTAGAGCCATAACCTCCCCATCTGCCCTGCCCTGAGTGTGATAGTGGTGGCGCCCCAACCCCCTGATCGGCCCTGCTCTGGGGGTGATAGAGGGCGGCGCCCCAACTCCCCTATCGGCCCTACTCCGTGAGTGACAGGGGGCAGCGCCCCAACCCCCTGATTGGCCCTGCTCTGTGCATGACAATGGGGAGCTCCCCAAACCCCTGATCAGCCCTCCTCTGTGAGTGACAGGGGGCAGCGCCCCAACCCCCGATTGGCCCTGCTCTGTTCGTGACAGGGGGTGGTGCCGCAATCCCCCAATCGGCCCTACCCTGATCGTGACTGAGGGTGGCATCGCAACCTCCCAATCCGCCCTGCTCTGTGCATGACAGGGGGAAGCACCCCAACTCCACAATCGGCCCTGCTCTGAGCCCGACCAAGGGCTGCACCTAGGGATTAGGCCTGCCCTCTGCAACCCGGGAGCAGGCCTAAGCCAGCAGGTTGTTATCTCCCGAGGGGTCCCAGACTGCGAGAGGGCACAGGCCAGGCTGAGGTACCCCCCCTCCCCCAGTGCACAAATTTTTGTGCACCGGGCCTCTAGTGAATATATAGTACTTTTAAAATTTGATTGGTTTTCTTCTATAACTTTGACAATTGATTTCTTTAATCTGTCGTATATTTTTATGGTCACTAGACAATTTTGTCTCTGTTCTTAATATCTTTTATCTCATTGCATCATTATTACTTTTCTTGAATTCTGAGATATCATCTCAAGTTGATTTTTTTAAACATATTTTTATTGACTTCAGAGAGGAAAGGAGAGGAAGAGAGAGATGTAAACATCAATGTTGAGAAAGAATCATTAATGGCTGCCTCCTGCATGCTCTACACTAGGGATCGAGCCCACAACCCAGGCATGTGCCCTGACAGGGAATTGAACTGTGACCTCCAGATTCATAGGTCGACGCTCAACCACTGAGCCATGCCAGCCAGGCTCTCAAGTTGTTTTTTAGATCAGTAATTATGCATTATTTGGGTTTCTGACTGTCCCCTCTGGAGTTTTATTTTTTTTCTTATATAATTTTAGTTCCTTGTATTCTTTTTTTTAGTGTTATTTATTTATTTAAATTCTTTATTGTTTAAAGTATTATATAAGTCTCCCTTTTCCCCCAGTGACCTCTCCACAGCCACTCCCACCTCCTAGCACATGCCCTCACCACCCTACTGTCTGTACATTGGTTATGCTCATATGCATGCACACAAGTCCTTTGGTATATCTCTTACCCCACTCCCACACCCCCTCCTGCCTTCACTCTTAGGTTGAATGATCTGTTTGATGCTTCTCTCTGTCTCTGTATCTATTTTTGTTTATTAGTTGATGTTGTTCATTATATTCTAAAAATTTGTGAGAGCATGTGATACTTACCTTTCTCTGACTGGCTTATTTCACTTAGCATAATGCTCTTCAGGTCCATCCAAAAGTCTCCTTGTATTACTTTTAAATATCACCATCACCAATATATAGTTCTTTATGGCTCTGAGTTTTTAGATTGATTTTTCTTTCATATGTTTTACAGAATATTAAAGATCCATTTGAAAATCTCTTTACACACTTTTGCCCATGGAATAGTTATCAAGATATTTGTTATTTGAAAAGACATAAAATTGAAATACATAAAAACCACAATCCTTACAGGCAGTGCTATCACAGTTCTTCTTTTCTCTACACACAGTTGGAGAAACTAGATTCCCCAGGATCCAGTGAACTGCAGACATTTCCAGCTCTGTTCTATTTCTCTATTTCTATTTAAGAAGAGAAGCTCCCCTCTCTCTACTTCTTTTCTCATCCCCCTTCTTCCAACAGTAATTTTATGCATGTGTGTTTTGGTAGCAGAAGTACTCTAACAATATAAAATGATAACCAAATACATTGGTGGATCACCAATTTTTTAGTTGATAGATTCTTCAGGTGTCAGAATTGGAACAAATTTGAAGGGGTCTATGAGGATTCACCTGATCTTTTTTTAGACATTCATCACTTACCAAATATTCTTAAGTGCTGAGAGTGAAATATTTAAAACAGCCTGCCTGAGATTCATAATCTATTTCTTTTTCTTGGGAGAAAAAACCTACCACCACACCCCACCACCCACCTCCAGGGAGGAAAAGTCAGCTGACAGTCTAATCTTTTTATCAAATTCTTTAAGCAAACATGGCATTTGCTATAAGGAATAGTTCTTTCAGCAAAATACCTGTGTGTACTATTATCATTACTTATAGTAAATTATGAATTCATAATGTATGACAGTACAGAATGTCAAATAAGCTATATAATTTTCTGGGTATAAAACAAGGATATTACATAACTTAAATGGGCTTCACAACATAAGAATTGTGAGGAAGTGGTCCGAAATAGGAAGCATATCTGTACTATAAATAGCAGGTATCTCACAAACATCTCTTGCAAATCACATGCAATTCTCTAGAACAGGGAGCAGATGTGGTAAGAAGGAAGGATAGAATCTTCCTGGAATGTCCAGGTTCTCTCTCCACTCTGTCTACCCCCTTGATTGCCTCTATTTTTGAAATTCTTAGGCAAACTTTGTTACTCGGTAAGATTTCTGATAGTTCAAATCTGACCTGACAAGTTTTTTCCTTTATGTGAGCTTAAGTGCCCATTATTTGCCAGACTCTGATTTCATGCTGGAAAGAGACCTGATACAGCAAACCAGTTGGTGTAAAATATCTGGGTAATACTTTCACAATAACATCAAAACCTTTTTTCCTTATGACCCTCCTCCATAAAGTAGCATGAAAACAGCTATAGATAATATGTTAAAAAAGGGTAAGGGGTTTATTGTGTTCCAATAAAACTTTATTTACAAAAAACACATGGCAAACCAGATTTGGTCCCTGGTCCATAGTTTGCTGATTCTTGGTCTTCTAGTGTGATTTGAGAAAGCTTCTTTGATGAGTGATGGTTACCTTTGAACTAAAGACAGGATATGTCATAAAGAAAATCTTTGAGACAACAACAACAAAAATCACAGACATTCCAGAAAACTGGGATCTTAAGCCAGCCAAAGGAATGACATTTCAACTTTTCATTTTTATTTTTTTATTATTATTTTGTTAGCTTTTTTTTTTTTTTTTTGCTTTTTGCTTTGCTCTCCTTTTTTTTGTTTGTTCCTTTATTTCCTACTTGTTTCCACATTATTTTTTCAACCATGTGAGCAGCAGACATGTGAGCAGCATGCTCTTGTCCAGGGAGCATCAGCCCCATGAGTAGCCTGCCTCGAGCCTAAGAGCAGCAGCCTCATGTGGCCTGCCCCTGTCCAAGGAGCAGCAGCTGTGTGAGCGGCCCGCTTCCCCATCCGAGGAGGAGCAACCATGTGAGCAGTCCGACCTGGCGAGGAGCAGCAGCCACACGAGCAGTCTTCCTACCTCTGAGGAACGGCAGCCCTGCGCAACCTGCCCACATCCTAGGAGCAGCAGCTGTGCACACCCTGCACTAGTACGAGGAGCATCAGCTGCACAAGCATCTTGCCCTCATCCAAGCGGCAGCAGCCGCACGAGCAGCCTGCCCAATCCAAGGAGCAGCAGTTCTGCAAGCGGCCTGGCCCCATTCGAGGAGCAGCAGCAGCCCAACCTGGTCCTAGGAGCAGAGCCGCAACAGCCTGCACCTGTCCGACGAGTAGCAGCCAGGTGAGTGGCACGTCCCCATCCGACGAGGAGCAGCCATGCGTGCAGCTGACTCCCATCCAAAGAGCAGCAGCCTCTCAAGCAGCCCACCCCCATCTGAGGAGCAGCAGACTAGCAATCAACCTATCCAAGTCCTAGGAGCAGCAGCCCCACAAGCAGCCCACCACATCAGAGGAACAACAGCAGCATGCAGCCAGCTCTCATCCAAGGAACAGCAGCCTCGTGATCAGCACACCCTCTGTCTGAGGAACAGCAGCTGTGTGTGAAGCCTCCCCCCACCAGTCAGAGGAGCCACCACAGCTGTGAACAGCACCCACCAGAGGAGCTGCTGCCAACTGAGGAGCAGCTGCTACCACAACCACCCAAGGAGCAACCATAGCCCAAGAAGCCACTGCCACCCAGGGAGCAGCCACAGAATGACTCAACATCTAGATATGTTGGTGAGATCAAACATGGGTAGACAAAGAAACCCCTAAAGGAAAGAAAAGGAGGACTTGCCAGAAAAGCAGCTAAGTGAAACAGAGGCATTCAGCATGACAGAAAAAGAATTCAGATTAAGGGTCCTAGAATGCATAAACCAGATGGAGGAAAAAATCAACAACTTATGCAAGAAGAAACGGATGAAAAAAAATCAACAATTATGTAAGAATGAAGAAGAAATGAAGAGTGATATAGCTGCAATAAAAAACATCATTGAAAGTTTCAACAGTAGACTAGGAGAAGCGGAGGACCGAATTAGCGAATTAGAAGACAGGGAAGCAAAACACACGCAAACTGAACTGCATTTGGAGAAAAAAATTAAAAGACAGGAGGAGAGCCTAAGGGAGCTATGAGACAACATGAAATGAAACAACATACGAGTAATAGGGGTGCCAGAACAACAGAAAGAGGAACAAGGGTTAGAAAACCTATTGGAAGAAATAATATCAGAAAACTTCCCTGACGTGGGGAAGAAAAAAGTCATACAAGCACAGAGAGTCCCAAACAAGGTGAACCCAAAAAGGCCACACCAAGACACATCATAATTACTAAGGCAAATGTTCAGGACAAAGAGAGAATCTTAAAGACTGCAAGAGAGAGATGGAAAGTTACATACAAGGGATCTCCCATTAGATTATCAAATGATTTCTCAACAGAAGCACATCAGGCCAGAAAAGAATGTACGGAAATTTACAAAGTGATACAAAGCAAAGGACTGAATCCAAGAATACTCTACCCAGCAAGGCTATCATTCAAAATTGAGGGAAAATAAGAAGCTTCAAAGAAAAAACAAGGCTAAGGGAGTTCATCACCACCAAGCCAGCAATGCAAGAAATGCTAAAGGGACTGGAGCAAAAAGAAGAAATAAAAAGCTCAGAAAGAAAACAGCCACAAAAAATAGAAATGGCTACAAACAAGTACCTTTCAATAATAACTTTAAACGTAAATAGACAAAATGGTCCAATCAAAATACATTGAGTGGCTGAATGGAGAAAAAAAAAAATGACCCATATATTTGCTGTCTACAAGAGATCCACCTCAGAAGTAGGGACTCACACAGACTGAAAGTGAAGGTATGGGGAAATATCTTTCAGGAAAATGGAAATGAAAAAAAAGCTGGGGTAGCAATACTTATATCGGACAAAATAGACCTCAAAGTGAAGGCCATAACAAGAGATAAGGAAGGCCACTTCATAATACTAAAGGGATCAATACAACAAGAAGATATAACCCTGATAAACATATATGCACCCAATGCAGGAGCACCCAAATACAAAAAAAAAACTCCTGGAAGATATCAAAGGAGAGATCCACAAATATACAATCATAGTAGGGGACTTTAATACCCCACTGACATCACTGGATAAATCCTCTAGACAAACAATGAGCAAAGAAACAGCAATCCTAAATGACTTACTAGATCAGATGGACTTAATTGACATCTTCAGAACACTTCACCCGAAAGCCACGGAATATACATTCTTCTTAAGGGCTCATGGGACATATTCAAAAAAAGACCACATATTGGGTCACAAACAAAGTCTCCCCAAATTCAGGAAGATTGAAATCATACCAAGCATCTTCTCAGACCATGATGGCATAATATTAGAAATAAACTACAATAAAAACCATCCAAAATACTCAAACACTTGGAAGCTGAATAACATGATATTAAATATTGATTGGGAGAAACCAAGATGGCGGCATAGGTTAACGCCGGAGATCGCTGCCTCAAACAACCACTTCAGAGATATAACTAAAGGACAGAACGGACATCACCCATAACCACGGGAAGGCTGGCTGAGTGGAAATTCTACAACTAGGAGGAAAGAGAATATCATACCCAGACTCAGAGGAGGCGCAGTGCTGAAGTGAAATACTCAGGTGCGGAGTGTGCGCGCGGAGCGGGCTGGCGGCGGAGGGCGCGGTTGTTGTTTTCAATCGGGAGGGAGTTTCAGACTCTGAGCTCCAGATCCAGGCGAGTCTCTGGGGACTGAGACTCAAACGGGAGAAACGGGACTGTCTGGCTTCGGTCGGAACTCGAAGGCAGCTTTCTCTCCGAGGTTTGCAGCCATTGCTGGGGCTCTGAGAGGCAGAGCCCCTGGGGAAGGAACTGAGAGTCGCCATTACTGCTTGTTCCGCCCGCCCTGTAGATCCCCGGGGACCCGCCCCGCCCAAGCCCTGCACACAGGCATTTGCCGGATAGCCTCAGGCAAACGCTAGATTAGCACCGCCCTAGAAATCCAGCACAGAAGCCCTCCCACTACAGACACAGCAGACTCTCATAGCCAGTTAGCCTGGAGGTCAAATCACCCCGGTATTGCCGACATCAATCAAGGCTTAAAGGCAACAAGACTGCGGTCAAAGACCACTAGGGGGTGAACCAAGAAAGCATAAAAAATGCGGAGACAAAGAAACAGGACAAAACTGTCAATGGAGGATATTGAGTTCAGAACCACACTTTTAAGGTCTCTTAAGAACTGTCTAGAAGCTGCCGATAAACTTAGTAAGGCCCTCGAAAAGACTGGTGAGACCGCCGATAAATGTAATGAGATCCTCAAGAAATCTAATGAGACCCTCGATGTTGTGATAAAGAACCAACTAGAAATTAAGCATACACTGACTGAAATAAAGAATATTATACAGACACCCAACAGCAGACCAGAGGAGCGCAAGAATCAAGTCAAAGATTCGAAATGCGAAGAAGCAAAAAACACCCAACCAGAAAAGCAAAATGAAAAAAGAATCCGAAAATGCGAAGATACTGTAAGGAGCCTCTGGGACAGCTTCAAGCGCACCAACATCAGAATTATAGGGGTGCCAGAGGATGAGAGAGAGCAAGATATTGAAAAGCTATTTAAAGAAATAATGACAGAAAACTTCCCCCACCTGGTGAAAGAAATAGACCTACAGGTCCAGGAAGCGCAGAGAACCCCAAACAAAAGGAATCCAAAGAGGACCACACCAAGACACATCATAATTAAAATGCCAAGAACAAAAGACAAAGAGAGAATCTTAAAAGCAGCAAGAGAAAGAAACCCAGTTACCTACAAGGGAATACCCATACGACTGTCAGCTGATTTCTCAACAGAAACTTTGCAGGCCAGAAGGGAATGGCAAGAAATATTCAAAGTGATGAATACCAAGAACCTACAACCAAGATTACTTTATCCAGCAAAGCTATCATTCAGAACGGAAGGTCAGATAAAGAGCTTCACAGATAAGGAAAAGCTAAAGGAGTTCATCACCACCAAACCAGTATTATATGAAATGCTGAAAGGTATCCTTTAAGAAGAGGAAGAAGAAAAAAAAAAAGGTAAAGATACAAATTATGAACAACAAATATGCATCTATCAACAAGTGAATCTAAGAATCAAGTGAATAAATAATCTGGTGATCATAATAGAATCAGGGACATAGAAAGGGAATGGACTGACTATTCTTGGGGGGAAAGGGGTGTGGGAGATGCGGGAAGAGACTGGACAAAAATCGTGCACCTATGGAAGAGGACAGTGGGTGGGGAGTGAGGGCGGAGGGTGGGGCGGGAGCTGGGAGGAGGGGAGTTATGGGGGGGAAAAAAAGAGGAACAAATGTAATAATCTGAACAATAAAGATTTAATTTAAAAAAATAAATAAATAAATAAATATTGATTGGGTTACCAATGAGATCAAAGAAGAAATTAAAAACATCCTGGAAACTAATGACAATGAAAACACAACAATCCAAAACCTATGGGAAGCAATAAAAGCAGTCCTGAGAGGGAAGTTTATAGCTCTACAGGCCTATCTCAAAAAACAAGAAAAAATAGTAGTAAACCATCTAACTCTACATCGTAAAGAACTAGAAAGAGCACAACAAGAAAAGCCCAGAGTGAGCAGAAGGAAAGAGATAATAAAGATTAGAGCAGAAATAAATGACATAGAGACCAAAAAAACAATACATAAAATCAATGAAACCAAGAGCTGGTTCTTTGAAAGGATAAAAAAGATTGATGAACCTCTAGCCAGGCTCACCAAGAAGCAAAGAGAGAGGACCCAAATAAACAAAATCAGAAATGCTAGAGGCGAAATAACAACAGACACCACAGAAATACAAATGATTGTTAAAAAATACTATGGAGAACTCTACTCCAACAAACTACACAACCTGGAGGAAATGGACATATTCATAGAAAAATACAACCTTCCAAAACTCAATCAGGAAGAATCTAAAAATCTCAATAGGCCAATAACTATGGAAGAAATTGAAGCAGTCATCAAAAAGCTCCCAGCAAACAAAAGCCCAGGACCAGACGGCTTCACAGGGGAGTTTTACCAAACATTCAAGGAAGAACTAAAACCTATCCTCCTCAGACTACTACAGAAAATTCAAGAGGAAGGAACACTTCCAAGGTCATCCTATGAAGCCACCATCACTCTAATACCAAAACCAGGTAAAGACAACACAATGACAGAGAATTACAGGCCAATATCCCTCATGAAAATAGATGCCAAAATCCTCAACAAAATCTTAGCAAATAGGATCCAGCAGTACATCAGAAAGATCATACACCATGACCAAGTAGGATTTATTCCAGGGATGCAAGGATGGTACAATATCCACAAATCAATAAACGTGACACATCACATAAACAAAATGAAAGAAAAAAACCACATAGTCATATCAATTGATGCAGAAAAAGCATTTGACAAAATCCAACACTCATTTTTGATAAAAACTATCAGCAAGGTGGGAATAGAAGGATCATACTTCAACATAATAAAAGCCATATATGAAAAACCCACAGCCAACATCATACTCAATGGACAAAAACTAACACCATTTCTTCTAAGAACAGGAACAAGACAGGGATGCCCACTCTCACCACTCCTGTTCAACACAGTACTGGAAGTATTAGGCATTGTATTTAGACAAGATGAAGAAATAAAAGGCATCCAAATTGGAAAAGAAGAACTAAACTGTCCCTATTTGCAGATGACATGATATTATACATAAAAAAACCCAAAAGACTCCATCAAAAAACTATTAGACTTAATAAATGAATTTGGCAACGTAGCAGGATACAAAATTAACGCCAAAAAATCTGAGGCATTTCTATACACCAATAGTGAACTTACAGAAAGAGAGACTAAAAAAGCAATCCCATTTACCATTGCACCAAAAAAATTAAGATACCTATGAATAAACTTAACTAAAGAGGTAAAAGACCTTTACTTAGAAAACTACAGGACGTTGAAAAAAGATATAGAGGAAGACATAAACAGATGGAAGAACATACCGTGTTCATGGATTGGTAGAATCAACATCATTAAAATGTCCATACTACCCAAAGCAATCTATAAATTCAATGCACTTCCCATTAAAATACCAACGGCATATTTCACAGACCTAGAACGAACTCTCCAAAAATTCATCTGGAATAAAAAAAGACTCCGAATAGCTGAAGCAATCCTGAGAAAGAACAAAGTAGGTGGAATCTCAATACCAGATATCAAGCTGTATTACAGAGCCACTGTTCTCAAAATTGCCTGGTACTGGCACAAGAATAGACGTATAGATCAGTGGAATAGAATAGAGAGCCCAGAAATCGGCCTGAACCAATATGCTCAATTAATATTTGACAAAGGAGGCAAGAACATACAATGGAGTCAAAATAGTCTCTTCAATAAATGGTGTTGGGAAAATTGGACAGATACATGCAAAAAAATGGAACTAGACCACCAACTTACACCATACACAAAAATAAACTCAAAATGGATAAAGGACTTAAATGTATGACGGGAAACCATAAAAATACTAGAAGAATCCAAAGGCAACAAAATCTCAGACATATGCCGAAGCAATTTCTTCACCGATACAGCTCCTGGGGCATTGGAAACTAAAGAGAAAATAAACAAATGGGACTACATCAAAATAAAAAGCTTCTGCACAGCAAAAGAAACCATCAACAAAACAACAAGAAAGCCCACTGCATGGGAGAACATATTTGCCAATGTTATCACTGATAAGGGTTTAATCTCCAACATTTATAGGGAACTCATACAACTTAACAAAAGGAAGATAAACAATCCAATCAAAAAATGGGCAAAGGACCTAAATATACACTTTTCAAAAGAGGACATTCAGAAAGCCAAGAGACATATGAAAACATGCTCAAAGTCATTAATCATCCGAGAAATGCAAATCAAACAACAATGAGGTACCATCTCACACCTGTCAGAATAGCTATCATCAACAAATCAACAAACGACAAGTGCTGGTGAGGATATGGAGAAAAAGGAACAATCGTGCACTGCTGGTGGGAATGCAGACTGGTGCAGCCACTATGGAAGACAGTATGGATTTTCCTCAAAAAACTAAAAATGGAACTCCCATTTGACCCTGTGATCCCACTTCTAGGAATATATCCCAAGAAAACAGAAACACCAATCAGAAAGGATATGTGCACCCATATGTTCATAGCAGGACAATTCACCATAGCTAAGATCTGGAAACAGCCTAAGTGCCCATCAGTAGATGAATGGATTAGAAAACTGGTACATCCACACTATGGAACACTATGTTGCTGTAAAAAGGAAGGAATTCTTACCATTTGCAACAGCATGGATGGAACTGGAGAGCATTATGCTAAGTGAAATAAGCCAGTCGATGAAGAAAAAATACCACATGATCTCACTAATTTATGGATAAGAAAGACCATTATTAACTTATGAACAAAAATAGATACAGAGGCAGAGCAGCCTCGAACAGACTGTCAAACTACAGCGGGAAGGCCGTGGAGGGTTGGGGGGCAGGAAGAGAGGGTAAGACTTCAACCAAAGGACTTGTATGCATGCATAGAAGCATAACCAATGGACATAAGACACTGGGGGGTAGGGCAGGCCAGGGGATTGTCAAGGGCGGGAAAAAAAGGACACATATGTAATACTCTTTGTAATACTTTAAGCAATAAAGCAATTAAAAAAAAAAGAAAATCTTTGATAGGTTTTTTTCTCTCCATTGTTTATAGTATGTACAATGGTAATAGTTCAGTTTTAGTGCTGAGTTTTGAGTTTTATCTTCAATATCTACACTAATAAAAGAGAAACATGCAAATTGGTGTCACTCCACTACACTCACCAGCCGATCAGATGAGTATAAAAATTAACCCAACAAAGATGGCAGTTAATTTGCATATGTAGGGCCCAGCGGCCTGGGTCCTGGGAACATCATTGGCACCCAGGTCACTCCGAGGTAGGCCCCATGTGGGCCCTGAACAGCATAGGAATGGCCTGAGCCAGGGGGCTTCTGGGCAGGGCCGAGCCTGCGATACGAGCTGCGGGGGGACCCCTTCCCAAGCCTAAAACCTTGGCCAGAGGCATTAGGTCTGGGCAGGGGGGAAGAGCCAGCAATCATGGAAAGATGGTGGTCTCCTGCCCAGGCCTGAAGCCTGGGCCAGAGGCGTCAGGCCTGGGTGTGGGGCAGAGCCAGCGATCCAAGGGAGATGGGGGTCCCCTGCCCTGGCCTGACGCCTCAGCCAGAGGTGTCAGGCCTGGTTGAGGGGCCGATCCAACGATCGGAGGGTGATGGGGGTCGATGCTTCTGGCCGAGGCATCAGGCCTAGGCGGGGGGCCAACCTGGTGATCGGTGTGAACTACAGAGGAAACACCTTTTCTGACCGCTCATTGGCTAAGCTCCCTGTATGCCACTGGTAATATTCTTAGTAACTTGGGTAATAAGAATCCAAATAGCTGATCTAGGGTTTTTCACCACACTCCTGGCCAAAAAAATGAAGGTCTGCTACTGGAGGGCTAAGAAATGTCATATCCTGCCCTAGCTGGTTTGGCTCAGTGGATAATGCCTTGGCCTGCCTACTGCAGGATCTGGGTTCAATTCTGACCAAGGGCATGCACCTAGTTGCAGCTTCCTCCCAGGCCTGGGCCCAGGTCAGGGCTCATGCAGGAGGCAACCAGTCAAAGTGTTCCTCTCACTTTGATGTTTCTCTCTGTCTTTCCCTTTCTCTTCCACATTCTCTGAAAATCAATGGAACATATCCTCAGGTGAGGATAAAAAAATAATAAAGAAATGTCATATCCTATCAAAGACACATCTTGAAAATGCCTAAAGAAAGTTGTCATTTTTTCATGGTGAAGGGACTGGAGTCCGTGTTGATGAAAAATCCTTGGTGGCTACAGTGACTGGCAGTGGCTGCAGCAGCAGGGTTATGGGGCTGGTGCCTTCCCCTGATCAGCCCGGTGACCTCCCACAAAGGGAGGCCAGACTGTGACTCCCCAAGGGGAAGCCGTCAGTAGGACATCCCCTGAGGGCTCCCAGTTTGTGAGAGGGGGCAAGCTGGGCTGAGGGACTCTCCTCCCACCAGTGCACAAATTTTGTGCACCAGGCCCCTAGTATTTAAATAAAATTGAGAGGATGAAATAATGGGGTCCAACAGATTTTTTCTTATGTGTGTTGTTTTTTTAAAAAACTTAGAATTGTTATAAAATTTATTTTATTAACTTTTAAAGTGATATTTTAGCTACTTTTACTTTTAGCTTAATGCAAATTCATAAATAAACCACTAAGGGAAAAGATGGACAATTTGGTGCCTGGAGGTTTAGAAAAAAATATGGGAGAACATTTCATTTGATTGCAATGGACTTGGGGACAGGCTAGTGGACGAGATTCTCTCTGTCTTTCCCTTGTTAGTGGTTTCAACTAAGTTTTGCTTCTGTGCCATCTGGATAGGCTATCTTTCTTCAAAACCAATTTGCAAGTTATTGAATTCTATTGAATAAAGTGGTATTTTTCTATTTCTTTCCTTTTTCTTCCTTATTCTCAACCCCTCCTCCTCACTCTCTTCCCTTCTAATCTAGAACAATTTATATAAATTCTGTATCAAATAAATGTCTCAGGAAAAAATATTCTGGTTTAAACGTCTTTCACTGGCTCCTTCTCCTTCTCCTCCTTCTACTTTTTTTTTTTAACTCATCAATGTGTCTTCTGTTAACATTTAATATCAAATTAAATTTACTTTTCCAGTCCCCTCCCCAAAACCACAACCCCTTTCCCTCCCTGCCCCCAACACACAAAAAGAACCAATGAATTGGTGACTTTTCTATGCAACACACTAGATGTGGTTTACTCATTAACAAATCATAGGACCCTTGGCAAGTAATTTAGCCTGTAGTAGTCTCAGTTTATACATTTGTATAAAGCAAAAGAGCTAAAGTGTATGGTTTTTAGAATTATTTCATATTCATGCATATAGTCTTTCATAATTCAAAATTGTAGCTAAATCTAACTATTCCTCACTTAATCACACAGTATATGACTTATTTTCTTATGCTTTTGTTTATAGGATTCCAAACATCCATAATAACTACATGGTTACTTACATGTCACATTAATTGATCCTGTGTACATTTTTTTCAGTGTTCTTTCTATTTAATATCCATGTACATTTAATATACAATGCATTTACATTTCAAATGACAGTTACGGAAATCATTCCATGCTTTATGCATGCCCTTCCCTCTTTTCTGGAATGGCATTTATTGCCTTTGCTGCCAGTAAGGGTTCATTCCCTTCCTACTCTTGCAAAGAAGTAATCAGAGCCTTCCTGCCTTCAGCTATGTTTTACAAACAAACCGCAGGGGTTTGGTTACAGGTGCCATAATGAGCCTTCTGCAAACGCACCCGATCTCGTCTGATCCTGTGTACATTTATTAAGAGCTATGTAGGCCACCATTTGTTTTTGTATTATTTAAATCCATGAAACATGCTAAGTGCTACAAAACAAAACACAACTGTAGCTGAAACCATGTTCATTCCTCTTTCCATTCATTAACATAACATCAAGTGTTCGTTTTACACAAGTCTCTTCACAAGGAAACTTTGAATCTCTGGAACATCATTTACACTCTCTGTGTCATAAATTGTCTCCCGAAGGACAAAAAGAAAAAAGAAAAAAAGAAATAGAAACAGATTATCTTTCAGATCAAAATATTTGTTTCTCTTCCAGGTTGAAAAAATAAAATGTCACCTTAACAATCAGGAATAGTGATCATGTGTTCTGCATTCTTGGGCTCAGATACTCTCAGACTCAGCCTGACACTAACTGTAAACCTTTGACTAATTAATCACTGTGAAAATCTGTTCCTTCAATAGAAATTGATGGTATGTGATATAAGGTGAGCATCTGGCACATAGTAACCCTGAAATAAATAGTATCATTCCTATCTTTATTATTATTTTGTTGAATGTTTTTTTACATTTGTGGGTCCACTTTTTGTTGTAATAATTACAGCTTGGTAACATAACATTTTTGATGCACTAGGATAATAATGGTGAGAGATCCATATTCAAAACTTCAATGACAATACTCCATAGCGGTCTCTCTTCTGTCTATTAAAATTGCATCCCATTTTAACCATCGCCACTCAGGTCAGCCTGCTTATTGCTTTTTGAGCAAGTTCCAGCTCCTTTCACCTGTCACAGAAGGTCCTCCACAATTTTGTCTACCTCAAACTCTCTTTCATCATCTTGTATTTTCACAATGTACTATGTCCATAATATGCTTCAAATTCATGTCTTCTGTGCCTCTTGCAATTTCTCAAATATACCCAGAACTTGTCTGCCCTGTAGACCTTGCTCATGCTGCTTGGCTCCATTTAGATGGCCCAGTATCCACATCTGAACTATGGCAATATCCTATCCACTACTTGAGTTCAGATTACTCGAGTTAACAGTATATCAACACCCCTAGTAATTTTTCCTTTGCATTCCGATGCATCTGGCCTGAGTTTCTTTGTTTACATTTACACATTGATCCTTTCAACTTATTTATTTACAATTTCTATTTCACTCATGAGGTTATAAGTGCCCTAAAGTCTAAATATTTAAAACATATTTTTTTACTCTTTATAGTGTATAGTGCAGCCGTGGGCAAACTACGGCCCGCGGGCCGGATCCGGCCCGTTTGAAATGAATAAAACTAAAAAAAAAAAAGACCGTACCCTTTTATGTAATGATGTTTACTTTGAATTTATATTAGTTCACACAAACACTCCATCCATGCTTTTGTTCCGGCCCTCCGGTCCAGTTTAAGAACCCATTGTGGCCCTCGAGTCAAAAAGTTTGTCCACCCCTGGTATAGGGTCTTGCCTTGATATTTAGAGAATATTTGGTTTTAGATAGGAAGTATAGGGAAATAGACTGAGTTCAATTATTGTTGCTAATAGAAAATTACTTTTCTAAAGCTTGTTCCTAAGGCGAAGAAAATGGTGTGTCAGAATCACATTCTGGGATTTGTGCCAGGCTTACACTACAAAGTGAGAAGTATTTGAAAAGGTAACCCTGAAGTGTTAGAATCTTTCACTAAAGAAGTGTTAATTGTGCTACTTTAGAATATGAAATTTAGTTGAAGCATAACAACATACTTCTCAATCACACAAAAAATATAAAATGTAATAGATATATAATAGATTGGAAATTATTATTTTAAAAGGTTGAGTTCATAGCATATTATTCATGATAGAAAGAAAGTTATTGAGGTTTGTAATATGAAATGGAATCATAGTATATGATATTTCATACTCTTATTAATGACTAAGCTACAAGTTAACTTTCATCTCCTTTTCAGTTTTATTGAATGTTCATTAGGAAAAAAACACTATATACTTATTCTTTATTTTCAGTAATAATAATAACATAATATTAATAATTATAAAAGCCACTTGCTTTGAGAAAAAAATATTACCTTTACTGAGGATTATATTTTGTAATTCAAAATTTATCCCACTTAAAATAGCTAGATATATTTACTCTAAATCTGTAATTCTGAATGAATAATAGCACTATCTTAAATATGAAAAATTATCTAAAGAATTTTTAAGAGATGGCTTAGAGATTTAAAAAGATAAATAACCATTATTAATTAACACCTTGTCAGAGCCAGCAGGAGCACTGCTCAGCACTGCTGCTCTGAATTGCTCTGAGTCCATGTAGTCTTCTAAATTCTTCCTGACTATGCCAAGGCTGGTTCTTCCCCACACCCTGCCCACTGTACTAACGGTTGGGAACTTAGCCCAAGTTCCTCCTTTATCCTCTGCTCACTATCCTCTGCCTTGGGCTGGACCTCCTTAGACGCTGGGTCTTAGATGGAGAAGCCGTGAGAAGTTGTGGGTGTATAAGAATGAATCTTTATTGCAGAAGCCAGTGGCCGCATAAGCCATCAGACAAGACAATTCTTCATAGCAAAGTCCATACAGGCAGGCAGTTGGACATATCTTTCCCACAAAGCAGCATTGGTCTCTGTGCTCACAGCTATGATATGAGCAGCTGCATGCTGCCTCCTAGACTCACATCATAGGCAGCGGTTCTCAACCTGTGGGTCGCGAACAATGAAAATACATCCTGCATATCAAATATTTACATTACGATTCATAACAGTAGCAAAATTACAGTTATGAAGTAGCAATGAAAATAATTTTATGGTTGGGGGTCACCACAACATGAGGAACTGTATTAAAGGGTCGAGGCATTAGGAAGGTTGAGAACCACTGTTAGTGGTTGCTGAGCTCTCTGCCTCATCAGCTTCTCTAGCAGCCTGTCCAACTCAGCAGCTTCTCCTGTCTCCCCTGCCCAGCACACTGGCTGGTTAACATAGCAGCTATATTTCTGAGCTCTCTATGAGCTCTTAGCCCAGTGGTTATCAACCTTCTGGCCCTTTAAATACTATGTTGGGTCATGTTGTGACCCAACCATAAAATTGTTTTCATTGCTACTTCATAACTATAATGTTGCTACTGTTATGAATCGTAATATAAATATCCGATATGCAGGATGGTCTTAGGCGACTCCTGTGAAAAGGTCATTCGACCGCCAAAGGGGTCGCAACCCACAGGTTGAGAACCGCTGTCTTAGCCTTACATCACAGCAGTACCAGCTCTCAGCTCTGTCTGAGCTCTCTCTCCTGCACACATAGGAGCTACATTCTCTTTCCCTGCTGCCTCTGCTTCTCTGAGCTCTCTCTGCCCTCTCTCTGGTCAGTAACCTGTATATTACTCCTTAGACAAAGAAGTCTACCTGCCACCAGTGATATCAATCATTTGGGTTACAGAAAGGCACAGTGTACCGTGTGTCCTTGCACCCACTCATGGTATCTTGGCCTTGGGCACCCTGATTAGGCTCATGCTCAGAGTGGCCTTGGCCATTCTGGAGTATTGACAACAAGGCCTCTGTGCTCCCATTGGCCTTTACTATCTGGGGACCTTGGCGTGGTTCCCACATACCTCCACTGTGACATCTCCACTAGAGCTCTATAATACTCTTATGAAATTTGAAGCATGTTATCTCAGTTGTATTGAAGAAGAAATGGAGGTCCAGAGAAGGGCTTAGTATAATACCATTGTGTACATAATGGTCAAGGAAATGTGTTTTTCAAATGTCTAAAACTGCACTCTCCAATACAGTGGCCTTTAGCTCTACATGTAGCTATTGAGCACTTGGAATGTGGTTAGTGGCACATTTAGAAATTTTAAAGCTGAAGACGTGTAAATAATTTTCAATAAATACCCTTGTAGTTTGGGTAAGACTTCACTTCTTCTAATTATTGTTCCACTTTAAGCTTTATTGTTTTATTTAATTGTGTATGTTGGACATGTTCATTATTTTCAGTATTACACATAAATGCATTGAAAATCTAGTTGATATCAACATTCATTTAGTTCAAATGATCTTTTACAAACTGATGTAATATTTTAATGTTTATTTGAATATTTTATATGGCCAGCACAAGTAACAGTAACATGTAAATAACTTGTAACTGATAATTAAGTAAAATGCCTAAGGGTTTTAGTTATGATATAATTAAATTATTTTTAGTTTACAAATAAATATGGACACATTTTTAATTTAAAATGAAAACACTACTGTGCAGAATGAAATGGTGACATGGAAGCTGGTACTATTGTTATAGGATTCCAGAGCAGGCAAAATAGGGAAATTGAGACAGGAAAGTTAAAACTAGGCCAAACATTGTGGGCAATTTTTTGCCAGCTTGTAAGTAACAAGCCATTATCATCCCCAACAAGGACACTTGAGAGCAAATGGTGAAAAAACTTCCCTAATTAGAGAATGCAGAAAGGGAGGAGGGAAGAGGAAAGGGGAAAAAAAGGCAGTTTTACTCCCTAAGCAGAAAAGCCAGTAGTCTCAAGGCTTGGCAAGATAAAAATGCTGGGTGCTTTTCATGAATTTTGGGAAGGCCACAGCAAAGTTAAAAAAAAAAAAAAAAAAAAAAAGGACCTTGATAATTCATCTGCACCAAAATAATCAGCAGAGACATTTTGAGACCTATAGACAGGAAGGTATGTAACACCTCAGACCCCCACCCAACTAGCTCTTCCTATTAGCTGAGAGTCTGCCTGTGCTTCATAAGCCAGGTGTATAGGTTTGCTTGCTTTGGTTTTCAATAAAGGCTCATGCTTCAATTGCTTTAATAAATTGGCTTCATAACACAGTCAAGGTGTCTTATATAAATTCATTTATATGAGCAGACAAGCATCGAGGTTGGAAAGAGCCCTCTCCCACTGGCTCAGGGGGTTGTCTAGTAACACATCTCTAGTGTCAGTGAGAAGTGCCCACAACACTATGACTAAACTAATATAAAAATAGTGGAAGAAGGTTTGCCAGAGTTTTATGATGAATGGCACTTGCAATATGTTGCATTAGAGCAAGACAAAAATGCTTATTTGTTCACTAGTGGCCCACTGCATAAAATTCGTGCACAGAGGGGGGGAGGTCCCTCAGCCCGGCCTGCACCCTTTTCAATCCAGGAACCCTTGGGGGATTTATGACTACCTCTCACACTCTGGGACCACTGGCTCCTAACCACTCACCTGCCTGCCTGCCTTGATCGCCCCTAACTGCCTCTGCCTGCCTGATCGCCCCTAACTGCCCTCCCCTGCTGGTCTGATCTCATCCCCTATGGCCCTCCTTTGCCGGCCAATTTGGTTCTGATTGGTTGGTTTTTATGCCAGTCAGTGTCAAAAGCTCCACCTCCTAGGCAGCCATTGGCTCCTTATAGTTGACCCAGATTTGGTTCTGATTGGTCCATTTTTATGCCAGTTAGCGTCTCTGGGCCTATCAACAGTGCCTGATCAGAAAGGCAGGGCTGATCAGCAGACCTGGTGGAGGCCTGGAAAGAAATAGAGGTGGGGGTGCTGTCTAGACTGGGAGAGAAAGAGAGAAGCAAGTGCTGATTAAAAGCTGCCACAGAGGCAATGGATCAGTCCCTGCTTCTCTCTTCAGGCCTCTCTCTGGCCCTGATTCGCAGCCCCCTCAGCAGTCAGTGCTGGGGCACCGCGCCTGCAGCGCTTACTGCAGGACTGACTTCCGGTTGGTGAGCCTCAGTCATTACTAGTCATTATGACCCAGGGTTTTTATATATTAGGATTGTATTAAAATTAAATATAATATAGTGAACAATATTTGGAAACATTTTGAGCAAATACATTATTATTTTTTTAATATTTTATTGATTTTTTACAGAGTAAGGGAGAGGGATAGAGAGTTAGAAACATCGATCAGCTGCCTCCTGCACACCCCCCACTGGGGATGTGCACACAACCAAGGTACATGCCCTTGACCAGAATCAAACTTGGGACCCTTTCGTCCACAGGCTGATGCTCTATTACTGATCCAAATCAGTTAGGGCGAGCAGTCAAAATGTATCAACACTATAAGTTGCCTGAAATCAGAATTAAATGTCTAACAAAATATTAAAAATTATTTTAACAGATTTTTTTCTAAGTCAGTATTGACTTCATTAAAAAACAAACACAGACAAATAATGACTTGGAAGCATAAACATAAAGTAGATTTAAACTATTAACCACTAATAATATCTAAACTAAAAGATGGAATTAATAAACTTTAAAACATTTTAATAGTCTTACAATCTTTAAAAAGAAAGCAAAGATATTGTGTTAGTTTCTCTGAGACATAATGTGTAACATCAAAATTACATAACCAACTATAATAGGGACAGAATGGCAGATGTTTCAAATAATTAAAAAGAAAAAAAAAAGCCAATAAAAAAGTAAAAGCAGTATGAGCAATAATGTTTAAAGTAGTTTTTAAAAAGATTAATGAGAAAACAATAGGAGGATCTGCCGGGGTCCAACCCCAGCAGGTCCAGGGGTCCCCAAAGGTGTAGATGAGGTCGGCGAAGAAGGAATGACATGGAGGCAGCGTTCAGTTGATCAGCAGCCTAGCCAGGATCTCCAGCCAAGTTCTGGTCTGGATCTCCAGAGAGGTTCTGCTTAGGATCTCCAGCCAGGTTCTGTAGCCATGTTCCCTCGCTAGGTTCTCCAGCCAGGTTCAGTCCAGGTTCTCCAGCCAGGTTCAGTCACCAGGTTCTAGTCAGGTTCTCTTGCCCATTTCTGTAAGTCAGGTTCAGTCCAGGATCTTTTGCCATGTTCTCTCCAGTGAAGTTCTTCTGTCTCTAGTTCTGTGTAGGTTCTGTATTCTAAGTTCTGTGTTCTAAGTTCTGTGTTCTAAGTTCTGTGTCTTGCTGTCTTATTACATCTGTATTTATACCAGTTGATTCAATCCTATCAATCTCTATTACAAAGGTTAGGGCGTTTCTTATCTCCATTCCAGGGAGTAAAGATTATGTAGATTAAGCATGATTGTTCATAGTTAAAGTGATTAATTACCCGCCTGGCACTTAGTTAAGAGGTTTTATTCCCTCCCTAACTTCAGGGGAAAATCCCTACCTGGGGAAACACCCTTTCTCAGAGACCTTGGTTAAAACACATAGTGCCAAGAAGGTGAGCAAACATATTAAGAACAGTATGCCATATATGCCAGGTCCCTTGAAACAGCAAGCATGGACCGGCTCCCGGCAAATTCCCCCTTTTTTATTTTTTAAAAGCAGGCATTAAAAAGAAAAACCTGAAATGCTCTCTTGTATCCATTTTAAGAGTGGAATGGCGCTTTCCGCTATTACCTGAGTCCTGATCTATCACCCCAGGGAGAGCTTGCCAATCCTGCACTTTCCTGGGGTGGAAAGGCTGCAGTGGGGTTAAGGATAAGGCTCCTTGGGCCTACCTTCTCCCATGCCTCTACATTTACCTTTCTGGCACCTTTCCTTCCTCAGAAAAGCATGGACATATTTCTTGTATAAAATGTTCCATCTGACTGGGAGTAACCTTAACTCCTCTGCTAGCAAGCATATGTGTTAAAAGATCAATACGGAGTCTTTTTTCTTTAGACTCAGTATGGCACATCTTCTTAATCTAAAGATCAATACAGAGTCTTCTTTCTTTGGACTCAGTATGGCACATCTTCTCAATCTAAGTTCTGTACTATCCACCTTCTTACCCTACTTATCCTCTATAGGGGGGTCTGCAGTACCCTGGTGGAGTCCTATCCGTCCTGAGTGTGGGGGTTCTCAATGGGGGGGCTTACCTAAGGGAATCCTGTTCCAGGGGTTCCCAAAGGTGTGGACGGAGTCGGCGAAGACTATCCACCCTCTCCTACGGTGGAGTCCTATCCATCCCGAGAGTGGGGCGCTTACCTAGGGGTCCCTGTTCGGGCGCCAGATGCTGGGGTCCATCCCCAGCGGGTCCAGGGGTCCCCAAAGGTGTGGACGGAGTCGGTGAAGAAGAAATGACACGGAAACAGCATTCAGTTGATCAGCAGCCTAGCCAGGATCTCTAGCCAGGATCTCCAGCCAAGTTCTGGTCTGGATCTCCAGTGAAGTTCTGCTTAGGATCTCCAGCCAGGTTCTGTCCAGGTTCTCCAGCCAGGTTCAGTCACCAGGTTCTAGTCAGGTTCTCTTGCCCACTTCTGTAGTCAGGTTCAGTCCAGGTTCTTTTGCCATGTTCTCTCCAGCGAAGTTCTTCTGTCTCTAGTTCTGTGTAGGTTCTGTGCCTAGGTTCTGTCTCTCTTGGTTCCGTATACTAAGTTCTGTCTGTTGCTGTCTTATTACATCTGTATTTATACCAGTTGATTCAATCCTATCAATCTCTATTACAAAGGTTAGGGCGTTTCTTATCTTCATTCCAGGGAGTAAAGATTATGTAGCTTAAGCATGATTGTTCGTAGTTAAAGTGATTAATTACCCACCTGGCACTAGTTAAGAGGTTTTATTCCCTCCCTAACTTCAGGGGAAAATCCCTACCTAGGAAAACAACCTTTCTCAGAGACCTTGGTTAAAACACATAGTGCCAAGAAGGTGAGCAAACATATTAAGAACAGTATGCCATATATGCCAGGTCCCTTGAAACAGCAAGCATGGACCGGCTCCCGGCAAGGATCCATCTAAATCCTAACACCCCAATCATTGAAAAACACATGAAATATACTTGCCAACTCTAAATCTATTCAAATTAGAATTAAACAATCTAAAACAAAGAATTTAATCATTTAGGTTATCTGCCTAAAAAGTAAAAACAACAAAATTAATGAAAAAATTAATATTTCCCAATTTTATTAATTTAGCTTTTAAACAGGATATAAATTTTTAATTTTGACAGGCTCTAACATGTCTGGTATTCTCTCACAATAAAGAAATTATTTTTATACTAGAGACCCAGTGCATGAAAATTCGTGCACTTGGGGGTGGTCCCTCAGCCGGGCCTGCCCCCTTTCACAGTCCGGGAGCCCTCAGAGGATGTCCTACTGAAGGCTTAGGCCTATTCCCTGCCTAAGCTTCAGTCTGGCCTCCCTCTGTGGGAGGCAACCAGGCCAATCAGGGAAAGATGCCTACCCCATCATCCTGTTGCTGTTGCCACTGCCGGCCGCTGTGGCCGCCTGCTCTTGACCCTCACAGCTGCCATGGCTTTGTCTGGAAGGACATCTGGAAGATGTCCCATCTATCCAGTCTAATTAGCATATTACCCTTTTATCAGTATAGATGGAGTGATGAAGAAATTATTTCTATTATGGAACCTGTTACAAAATTAATAGAATAGACTAAAAATGACATTTTACAAAAGTGAAATCTTCAATTAAGCCATCAAACAATGACTCTTAGAATATGAAAATTTTCAATCAATATGAAAATATGCTTAATTCAAAATTTGAAACATTGTAAATACTTTTCTTAGCTTTGGATGAATCATACATTATGAGAGACACTGTCCAACAAATATTTTGGGGGCACTTTTGTTCAGAGAACATTCAAATTGACAAAGACGTCATTTAGCAGCAGAAAAATAGAACTTGTAGCTTAGGTGTTTTTGAATCTTTTCCATCTGCTAACAAATGAATTTCAGCTACATAAAGAAAAATTAATTTCTGTCCTGATGTACAGTTCTCCAGCTATTTGTTAGGTCAAAATTCCATATTTATTGGAATTAAAACTGATGTTTCCTTTATTGTTTTAGTCCACTATATAGTATATAATAAAAATATCTGTGCTCAGTTTCTGAGGAAATTAAATTAAAAATATAATGCATACAGTTGTTAAAATCATTCATGATATGATGCAAGTGTTATGTATCACTGCCAATTTATGGAACCTGTTGAAATAGAGAAGAGACTATGAATTTGATGATCTTGTGTTTTTTGCCAGTTCTTGTTAGTTGGGTTTTGGACAAAAGAAAATTTACTGTGCTGTTAATTCAAAAATTTCTTGAAACAAAAGGGATACTTGCCAAATATTCAATAACTTAAGCCAAAGAAATAGCAGTGTGAACTATATATTTCATCGATATGACATTGCATATGAACAAGCAAAATTTGTAGTACCGAAGAAAGTAAAGTCTTATTTGTGATCTGGCTAAACAGGTACAAGAATTTATGTTGAAATAAAACCTTTTCATAGTACATGTCAATAATAATGACTACACATTTTCTAACATGAATTCATATGCAGATTTCAATTGTATTTGACAGCGTTCTATAAATTTTTCTCAAAACATAAATGAAAAATTTGAAGGACACTAATCTGAATTGACACAAGAGTTAAGAACTATACTTGAGCCCAAACCGGTTTGGCTCAGTGGATAGAGCGTCGGCCTGCGGACTGAAAGGTCCCAGGTTCGATTCCGGTCAAGGGCATGTACCTGGGTTGCGGGCACATCCCCAGTAGGAGATGTGCAGGAGGCAGCTGATCGATGTTCCTCTCTCATCGATGTTTCTAACTCTCTATCTCTCTCCCTTCCTCTCTGTAAAAAATAAATAAAATATATTTTTAAAAAAAAAGAAAAAAAAGAACTATACTTGACTTGGACAGACATAGTGTTGAAACCAATATTCAAAATAAAAATCTTCTATAAAAGATAAAAATGTTGGGGGGTAGGGGAGGCTGGGGGAAGGTCAATGGGGAAAAAAAGGAGACATATGTACTATACTATTTGTAATACTTTAATCAATAAAATAAAATTTAAAAAAAGATGAAAAGCTATTGCTAATTTGACTATAAATATTAAAGCAAAAGATTCCTGGTAATTGGTTCCATTATTTGAAACTGAAGTATGTTAAGGACAATTTGCATATATAAATGTACTTTTTAAACTGTACATTTATCAACTCAATACAAACCAAATACATATAATAAAAATTTAGCAACAAATTGAGATGTTATAAGTGTAAAACACATGCAATTGCAAAGAAGATGGCAAAAAACTGTAAAATATCTCATCAGGAATATTTACATTGATTACATATTAAATAAGTATATTATTAGTGCTAATTTTACTAGTTTCCTTTTTTAAGTATGGCTACTAGAAAATTTAAAATGGCATATGTGGCTTACTTATAGCTCTATTAGATAGTGTTGGTCTAGAATGGAAATAAGGCAGGAATGTTGAGTATCTTGAAAATTACCATTTGCCTAGGCCTAAGAGACATCTTGGCATATGGTTGGTAATTAATAAACTTGTTTGAGTAAAAAAATAAAAATGGACAGTCTGTTTCTCTCTATAGAAATTTTATGGGATGTATAAGCAGAACTATATTTTTTCTCTCCCTGTCTCTGTGTCTCTACTTTTTTTCTCATTAAATATGATTGCCACAAAAAATTCAAAAGTTAGAAAGTTTAATATCTTCTGATGTCACTCTGTCTTCTGATGTCACTCTGAGAGATAACTACTATTAATGATTTGGTATATCATTCTAAACTGGTCACAGCTATCATTCTATTTCCCTACATTTTTATAAACATAACTGGCATCATTATATACACACTTTGTTGTTACATGCTCATATAGTTTTACAAATTTTTACTGTAAAGTAATCATGCTTGTAAAAATTCAGACAATAACTATACATACACTGTAGAAATCAGTATACATTTCCCTCTTAAAAAATTCTTAGGTTTCAATATATCATTTCATGTTTTGTCTACATAAATGCAACCATGTTGTATTTCACTTTTTTTAAAAAAATAGGTGACATAATATTAGAATATAACAGGCTTACCTCTTCACTGTTATCTGCCTTGATATTGTAAGGATTAACCTCACTTGCTTTATCAATTAGTCACTGAGAAAAATCTATACTTAGAGTCATCATCACTTTTGGCCAACACTTCCATCCTGTATGGCACTGCCTTTCTTAGCTTCTTTCCTTACCTCTAACCCAAAATACTGAAACCTTTTCTCTGAAACCTATGCTATAGTCCATCTTCTTTTTTGTTTCAGCAAAAAAATAATTTTAATATATATTTTTATTTATTTCAGAGAGAGAGGAAGGGAAAGGGAGTAGAGATAGAAACATCAATAATGAGAAAGAATCATTGACCAGCTGCCTCCCTCATCTTCTCATTGGGATTGGACCCTCACCCAGGCATGTTCCCTGACCAGGAATTGAACCATGACCTCCTCAACCACTGAATCACACTGGCTGGTTTCAAGCAAAATTTCCTGTATCACCTGCTCAACTCTTCTCTGATCATTCCCTTCTCAGTAAGCTCATTAGGGGAAATTCAGTACTTTTCTGACACTGTATCCTACAGGTTGTTTTCTTCAACATGGCTTGACTCTTTTTGAAATAGGGGAAGTTTCACTATTTAATTCTTACTGGTATTTCCAAAACATTTTCTCTCTAATTGTTAAATCTCCCACCACCCCCAGCTTTAAATGTCATATTATGAGGCAGTATCTTCAACTATCTGACTTTTTTTTGGGGGGGGGAGGGGTGAACTCATTTTCTGAACTCTGTATCAGTCTCATTTGGATCTTGGCTGACTTTCATCCTCTTCTATAGTACCCCTTTTAAAACTCTTACGATTGTTCTAACATCCTGAATTTCATCTTCATGATTTCTCCATCCTGATTGTCCATCTTCCTCTTAAACCCATGGTCAGAATCTAGATTTTTTTATTATCAAACACTTAAAAATCTCACTTTCAAGCATCCCTCTCATTCCCTTAAATTATCTCACTCCAACACCATTTTCATTCAATCAGGAAGCATAATTCACTGATCTTAAAAACACTTCAATATCCATTGTCTCCTTCATGGCTTCTTAAGCTGCCTTAACTTTCATGGTTCAAAAATATAAGCACTATTAAATATTCTCATGAATATCTTGCCGCATCCTCATTTTGTTATAATTTTATGATAAAACTCCAATCCTAGTTAATTTCAATTTTCTACCTCCTACCCAATCTTGCATCCCTGCAGGTGAATGTGGTTATAGAAAAACCACCATGCTAACATGACTTATTTTAAACCTCAAATGAACTTTTAATGCTGCCCTAAATCCATCATCATATCTACTCTCCAAGGTTACTACTTTATACCTTTTCTTCTCCTTGACCATCCTCACTTTCAACAAATGTACTGTTTTCTGTTTGAGCTTTCTATGTCATGATCTAAGACCTCTCCTTTGTACACTTGATCCAATCTTCTTTTAGCTAAAAAAAGGATAATTACTTATCACTTGTCCCCTGAATGACCAATTCTCCCATTTCCCAATTTATTCCTATTAACAAACAAAAAAGAATGAATGTTTCATTGTCAAAAAAAAAAAGGAAATTAATTTTCTTCAGCTCCAGCTATTGCCTCATTTTCTCACTGATGTTGCCATTCAGGAAAGTTGTCATGCATGCTCTAAATACTTTTTCTGAGTTCCTTTATATACCCAATCTAATCTGGTTTTCACCTACACTATTACACCAAAATTACTCTTGTCAAGGGTATTATAGCTCATTGTGTTGCTAAGTAAAACTCTCAGTCTTCATCTTAGTTGGATTTTCAGTAGGATTTCATTAATTACCCCATCTTCCCTGAAACACAGTCTTACTTGGATTACTTGGTACTACATGCTCCTATTTTTCTTTCTTTCCTTTTCAGTCGCATTTGTTACTTTCTTCCTCATTACTGTAATGTCTAAAAATACTATAGTGTCCCAACATTGAGTCCTTGGACTTTTTTTTATCTATACTCACTTTTACACTGTCTCTTTCAAACTCTTAGCTGATAATCCCTAAACTTGAACCTCCAGTGCAGATATCGTAACTCCAAATTATCTACTCAATATCTCCAATAGTAATACATATTTTAAACTTAATAGATTGCAAAACACTCTTATCTCTGTTCTTATATTCCTACCTCAACCCCAAACATGTTCCTTCTAAAGTCTTCCCCATCTCAATTAAGAGCAACTCTATTCTTTGGATTAATTTGTGGAAACCTGACAACTTTACAATTTTATGTTTAAATAATGAAACCTAAGTTCTTTTTAAGATTATTTCCAATATACTAGTAACCTACAAAACATAATAGCTTTGACTAGCCTACCTTATACCTGCTCAGAACACTTACATTAGCCTACAGTTGGACAATTATCTCGAGTTTCATCTGAAGAGTAATTGTCTTTCTCTTCTGTTTCTCACTGTACAGACACAATGAGATGCAAGAACAAAAACACAATATTTTAAAAATGCTGGAAACACAATTCCCTGTAGATTATTAGTTGTTTATCTTTGTGATCTCATAGCTCACTGAGAATTGTGATCAATGTTGCTGCCCCATATCATAAGAGGGCATTACAAAACAAGTAAGTAGCCTGGGAAATTATCAAAATTCAATGACATGTGGTTTATACTGAGTAAATATCACTTTTGTATCATCCCAAAGTTGAAAAATTACAAGTCAAGCTATAGTAAATCTGAGATCATCTATATTGATTAAACCTAGAAGTAGATAATGAGAGCCAGTTTTTCTTATGGTCTCAGAAAGAAGTTACATATAAGGAAGGGAGACGACTAGCATAAAGTGTATGGAATCAGAATTACTAATGTGGTCTTTAAAAATATATACATAGATAGACAGGTACAGAGATAATTACAGATGTGTGCGTGTGTAAATGCATGTATGCATAGGTTAATCTACAGACATATATATTCCAGGCCTATCAACTAAGAGGGAGTGGAAGCAGTGAAACCCAGATAGCAGTTAGCATACTAGTACCCTGAACATGGTTTCTAAGTATCTTTCTCTAGTGAAAGTACACAAGGCTTCTTGGAGATCTAGAAGGTCTCAGGACTAAGGCAGGAAAAATATAAATTTTTTCTGGAGCATTTTGTAGTTACAGGAAATAAAGAAGTGCAAAAACAACAACACAGGAGAGGGCGCATGACCCCGCATGGAAGAGCTCTCAGTGGCTGAAATTGAAACAACTTGAGCAACAGAAGAAATAATTATGGTTTTAAATTATATTTCAACGTTGTTTTTTAAAAAAAAATCAGTTCAGATACAAATAAATAAGTGAAAAACTTGGGAATAGAGAAAATTCTTCCTGAGAGAAAAATTTCAGTAAGTGTAGATAGAATAAGGAAAATAGTAAATCACCACTAAACCTCCAGGCAAGATTCACTAAGAGGTGTAAAATTAAGGGTCAAGAGTTAAATAGAAACATGATATTTGTACAGTCTAAAATTATCTTTCCCCAAATGTTTTGTATTTACTAAGGGAAAAATAGTAACTTTACAGAGAAAAGTCCTGGCCACTTTGACCATGTGATTAAGATTAACATGACCAGTAATACTCATGGGCGTTGTGTCTTGAAATTATGCACCAAGGAAAGCAAGACCTATGTGGCAAGACCTATTTGAAAGCCATTTCACCAAATAACTGATAAGTATCCTTGTGAAAGATAAGGAAAGACTGAAGAACTGTTAAAATTTGGAGGAGATTAAGGAGATATGACAATGCAATGAATTGTATCCTGAGACAGGGGGAAAAACAAAACAACAAAACACGACTTAGTAGAAAAAAGATAAAATCCAAATAAATTCTATAGTTTAATGGTCTTGCTTTAAGGTTAATTATTTATGAAAATTGATCTAAAGTTATGGGTGATCTTAATAAAAGGGAAAGAGGAATAAAAGGTATTCTGTTTTTGAAGATATTATGTAAGAAAATTATGTCAAAAACAAAAACAAAAGCTTTGTTGGCTTCTAGTCAAGGTTGTACTATAAGGAGATGTTCAACAATCCATCTCCTTACTCCAACCCATAAAAATAGTAGGTAAAAATAAAAAGTAAAATTATAAAAGATAATATCAAGTTTCTGAAATATAAACATCTTGTCGTGGATCAAATACAGAACAAAGCAGTGGTTAAGAGAGCTGAAGCCACAGGCCTATTCAGCTCTGGGTTTAGAAACAGGCCTATGTGACTAAACCAGGATAATGGGAAGGAAAAATGCTTCATATGAAGTAAGGCAATGAATCCACTATTAGTGAAACAAGGAACCAGGGAGAGGAGAGACAAAGAGACAGAGATGACAAATCGAATTATTCAACCAGTACTCCAAAGCTTTTCTCCTTAGCTTATATAAATAAATAAAGGTATTTGCATTCCCTTCCTTTAAAGCTAAATTATGATGCCTTTCTAGTCATTGAGTGTTAGTTTTGTATAAAAATGTCTTGGCCCAAATATAATCTTGTTTGAAGAAAATCCCTGGACCATTTTTATTTCTGCCTGAAATATCTGGAGGTGTAGCTATTGTATTCAGAACCTAAGGATAAAAGCACACTTTATGGATGACAGAGTATGAAGATAGATAGAACCAAATGTCATCCTAGGGCTCTGTACTAGTCATAATTTCTTGCCTCTGTATACATTGTTATGTGAGAAAAACAAACTCTTCTTTATTTGTTCAAGCTACTACTTGATTTTTTTCCCAACAGCAAAAGGCAGTTGTAACTAGGTCAGAGAAGAGCTAAAATCGTGCTACTCAAGATGCGTATGTCATCATAATTATAAAACATAAGAATAAATCTTATAAAATACAAATAAAAAACAATCGTAAAAGCATAAATTCGCTCTAGCAGGGATGAAAACATCAAGAAATCTGAAACAGTCTTTAGAATAAATGTATTTTGAATTCAAAGTGATAACAGGAAAAAACAGCCATAAAATAGAACAAGAATCCATGAAATAAAATATTTATCAATAAAATAAGAACTGATAGTTTTAGAGGGAAAAACATAGAAATCATAAAGAAATTTATATTATAAACCCTTAAAATTAGGAATAGATGGAACCTACTTAATTTTATAAAAAATATCTAAGAGAACATCATACTCTTATGATGATGAATTCATACTCTTAAATGATGAAATGTTGGAAGCACTTTATATAGATATTAATTTATAAAATGTGGTTTTATAAATTCACTTTAATTTGAGGATTTCATAAGAATTGATAATTTAGTAAATTTATATACAATAATTAGGACCAACAATAACCCAAACAATTTTGAAGAAAATAAGAAATTGTAGAAAATATTAATTGATATGAAATATCAATTTTTTAAAAGTTATAATTATTAAAGAATAGTGTTTCTGTCATGCTTAGTACTAGTGTTGATTTAATTATTTATTAATTTAGTAATAGTGTTTAGTTTACTATTATTGCAGGGATGTGCATAACACAGATTAATACATACATGACAATTGAGCAAACAATAGAGATATGAAAAAAGATAAATTGTTAAATAATGAAAGACTTCGATAAATGTTGCTGAACAACTGGTTCTCTAGATGGATAAAAATTAAATGAGATTCCTGACTTATAAATATGCAAGATAAATAAGTATCATTAAAAACCAATCATAAAAAGTTAGATCTGAAAATTGAATTTTAGAAGAAATTAGAACCTAATATACATATGTAAAAAGCCAGCGACCATAACGCTGTATCATAGTGGTCGCTATGATACTCACTATGGCCAGCGAACCAGCTGATTAGGCATATATTTCTCCTTTTTTTCCCCATTGACCCAAGAGCTCTCTATGTGGTTCACTGAGGCTGATCCCTGGCCAGCATTGCAGCTTTACTTATTCCTCTGCTCAAACCTGCTCTTTTCCCATTCTTTCCAGCTACTGTTCTCAAAAGTATCCTTTAACAAGTACTGCCCACTACCAGACTCTCCCATCTCAATCAAGAGCAGGCTGGCCAGCCAAACACCCTACCCCTTACCCACTGGCCAGCCCCACCCCCGATCAACCCACCCTACCATGATAGGCCCCGCAGACCCACCCCCTGGCCAGCTCCTCCCCTGATTGTCCCCCCAATAGGGGGTGGGGCCGGCCAGCCAACCTCCTTCAGCACCTCCCTGCAGCTGCCCCACCCTTGTTCACAACCCCCACCCCAATAGGGGGCTGGCCAACCTCCTGCAGCCCTTCCCCCAGGCCAGTCCAACCCCCAATGGGCCCCCACAACCCTGACCAGCCCTCAGCCCCTCCTCCTGGATGACCCCACCCCTGATCATCCCTGACCCCAATAGGGGGGCGGGGCCAGCCGGCCAACCACCCATGCCCCCCCCAGGCTGCTGGCACCCAATCGGCACCCCCCACCCCATTTGGAGGAGGGACCAACTAGCCCACTGCCAACAGCCCCTCCCTATGGCAGGCCACACCCCCAATTGGCACCCCAACCCCAGTTGGGGGTGGGGCCCACCAACCAATCACTAACGGCCCCTCCACCCAGCCGTCCAACCTCCCGCCATCTCCTACTCCTGACAGGCCCACCCCCAATCTGCCCCAATTGGGGCCAGGCCGGCTGGACCCCACCTGTGCACAAATTCATGCACTGGACCTCTAGTATTTTTATAAGGTCAAAATAATTGAATATTTCTTGAACACCAAAACAAAATTATAAAGGTATTGATTTGTAGGTCTTATTGGTTGATCAAAGGTAAAAAAGTCTAGTTTCAGTAAACTTTATATTGTTGCTAAAAGTCTATATTTAAGTGCTACTGAGCAAATCTAAGTCAGAAATAATAAGATTAAGGTCACAAACCATTTATTTAGACAGTTCTTACTTAGTCTATTAAAAAGGACTTTCCTGCCCTGACCGGTTTGGCTCAGTGGATAGAGTATCGGCCTGCGGACTCAAGGGTCCCAGGTTCGATTCCGGTCAAGGGCATGTACTTTGGTTGCAGGCACATACCCAGTGGTGAGTGTGCAGGAGGCAACTGATCGATGTTTCTCTCTCATTGATGTTTCCAACTCTCTATTCCTCTCCCTTCCTCTCTTTAAAAAATCAATAAAATATGTTTTGTTTTTTTTTTTAAAAAAAGGACTTTCCTAAGGGATGCCAGACTAGGCATAGAATCATCATGAAAAGCACAGACAAAACTATCTCTGGTCATGTATTGTCCATATTTTCAATATATCAACAAACAAGTGCTGGCAAGGATGTGGGGAAAAGGTTACCATCAAGCACTGTTGGTGGGAATGCACACTGGTGCAGCCACTGTGAAAATCAGTATGGGATTTCCTTAAAAAATTCAATATGGAACTGCCTTATGATTGAGTGAATCCATTTTGAGGAATATACGTGAAGAAACTCATAACACTAATTTGAAGGAATATATGCACCCCTATGCTCATTGTAGCCTTATTTATAATAGCCAAGATCTGTTAACAGCCTAAGTGTCCATCAGTAGATGAGTGGATAAAAAGGCTGTGGTACATTTACACAATGGGAAAAAGAAGGAAATCTTACCTTTTGCCACAACATGGATGGACCTGGAGAGGATTATGCTAAGTGAAACAAGCCTGTCAGACAAGACAAATACCATATGATTTCATTTGTATGTGGACTCTAATGAACAAAATAAATAAACAAAATTGAAATGACTAATAGATACAGAGAACAGACTGACAGCTGGGGGAGGTAGTTGGGGGGGTTGAGTGAAAAGGGAAGGGATTAAAAGATTAAAAAAAAAACACAGGAAAAAACCTCATGGACACAGAAACATTTGGTGATTACCAGAGTTACCAGAGAAAATGGGATTGTGGGAGGTAGTAAAGGATAAAGGGGGGATAAATGGTGACAGAAGACTTGAGGTTGTGTATATGCAACACAATATACAGATGATGTATTATAAATTGTACACTTGAAACCTATATAATTGTATTAGCCCATGTCAGCCCAATAAATTTAATACAAATTTTTAAAAAAAGATTTGAGGTAGTGGAAAAACATTCTGTCTAGTGAAATAGTAATATGCAAATTAACCATTATTCCCTCACTCACTCCCGCACTCCATCACAAAGATGGGGGCGGCCACGGAGCTGGAGCGAGGAGGAGGCTTGGTTGACCTTGGCAATGGAGGAAGCCAAGCTTCCTGCCTGCCCTGGCTGGCCCTGAGCTCCGCTCAAGGCTACAAAGTTTCAATTATCTTACCTAATAATAGACAAACATGTAAATTGACCATCCCTCCACTATGCTCACCAGCCAACCAGAAGAGTATGCAAATTAACCCAACAAATATGGCAGTTAAATTGCATATGTAGGTGCAAAGCGGCGGAGCAAAGGTGGAAGGCTCTGTGCTGGAACAGCGAAGGTGGAAGGCTCCGGGCTTGAGCAGCGAAGATGGAAGGCTCTGGGCGGGAGCAAAGGCCTGGGTCCCGGGAGCCAGAGGAAAACCAGTGTCGGCAGCCAGGGGAAGGGAAGGCCTATTTCACAAATCTCTTCATGCAACGGGCCTCTAGTACAAGATAAATAAATCCCAGATACCTGCTTCCAGCCGACGTGGCCTCCGCTCAAGGAGGGTCTGGGAACCTCGGTTGCCAGGGACAATCCAGGCTTCGAACGGGACCAAGGTTACAAAGTTTCAATTATGTCCTCTAGTAGAAGTTAAATAAATCCCCGATACCTGCATCTAGCCCGCACGCATGGCCAGCCTGAAAACAGCCCGCAGACCCTCACCCAGGCTGGCCAGGCACCCCAGTGAGGACCCCCACCCTGAAGGGGGTGTGATCAGCCTGAAAATAGCCATAAGCCCCTCACCCAGGCTGGCCAGGCACTCAAGCGGGACCCCCACCCTGATCCGGGACACCCGTCAGGGCAAACCAGCCAGCCCCCACCCATGTACCAGGCCTCTATCCTATATAATAAAAGGGTAATATGCAAATTGAACCTAACAGCAGAAAGACTGGGAATGACTGGTCACTATGACACATACTGACCACCAGGGAACAGACGCTCAATGCAGAAGCTGCCCCCTGATGGTCAGTGTGCTCCCACAGGGGGGAGCTCTGCTCAGCCACAAGCCAGGCTGATGGCTGCCAGAACAGCAGTGGTGGCGGGAACCTCTCCTTCCTCCTCAGCAACACTAAGGATGTCCAACTGCAGCTTAGACCTGCTCCCTGCTGGCAAGTGGACATCCCCCAAGGGCTGCCGGGCTGCCAGAGGGATGTCTGACTGCCAGCTTAGGCCCGTTCCCCCAGGGAGCGGGCCTAAGCCAGCAGGTGGACATCCCCCGAAGGGTCCCAAACTGCGAGAGGGCACAGGCAGGGCTGAGGGACCCCCCCCACCCCCCGAGTGCACAAATTTTTGTGCACTAGGCCTCTAGTAAAATATAATCTCAAATAACAATAATTTCTGTAGAAAAGATAAAACAGGCTAATGTAGTGGAAAGTGACCAGAAATTGGTATGATTGATGCTTTGGTGAGGGTGCGTGAGGGGTTGGAGATGGGCAGACTTTTTTTTTTTTTTTTTATATATTTTATTGATTTTTTACAGAGAGGAAGGGAGAGAGATAGAGAGTTAGAAACATCGATGAGAGAGAAACATCAATCACCTGCCTCCTGCACACCTCCCACTGGGGATGTGCCCGCAACCCAGGTACATGCCCTTGACCGGAATCGAACCTGGGACCTTTCAGTCCCCAAGCCGACGATCTATCCACTGAGCCAAACCGGTTTTGGCAGCAGACTTTTTTTTAATCTAAGGCTTTGGAGTAACATTTTGGCTAAGTATAACAAATGGAAATTTATAAGAAAATGCTACTTCTTGCATTTATTAAAAAACAGAATGTTTATCTCAATCTATACTGATTCATTTATATTTTTACAAATTCATTTATATTTTTCTGTGAAGATAAGTAATCACCTGGTAACAGAGTTTGACTATGAGAAAATGAAGGATTGGGGTGTGAAATACAAATTTTTGCTTCTACTCCCATCTAAAATATTTGCGTATTTTTGAAATAGCATGTCATATATTATCTATTAAAATGAATATATAACAATAACCTTTTAGAAATCTAACATGAACTTAATTATTACATTAATTAGAATAGTTTATATAATCTCTACTTTCATATAATATGTTTCAGGTATAGTTGAAAATGTTTTTTGGAAAGATCCATTGACATAATTTCACATAAAATATTTCATCACACCCTAGCCGGTTTGGTTCAGCTGGTTTGGATAGACTATCTGCCTGCAGTCTGAAAGGTGTCAGGTTCTATTCTGGTCAAGGGCACATACTTTGGTTGCAAGCTCCTCAGCCTTGGTCCGGGCATGTGTGGAAGGCAACCAATCAATGTGTCTCTCTCACATCCATGCTTCTCTTTCTCTGTCTCTCCCCCTCCTTTCTATTATCTCTAAAAAAATAAATGGCAACATACCCTTGGGTAAGGATTAATAACAACAACAAATATTTCTTCACACTGAAATATTAGTTTGAGTGCAATCTTATTTGCAGGTGGAAATGTATGTGACTATCTCAAAAATTGAATTGTATCTAAATTTGGAAATCACTGGATATATACTCTTTGTCCATTATATATATAAAGCACTGATGAGGTCATACAGAGAAGAGGCCTCATGGCTCATGCTCACATACATTCCTTTATCTCTAAAAATGACACCCAGGGTTAGTGGAGTCCCTAGGAACTTTATTGAAGGATTTGTTAATGGAAGGTTGATAGATCCAGTGATAAAGAACAGTGGTTTTATTTTCCCCCAAATTGTTTTATAGGATAAAGCACTTTAGTCATAATCTTTAAGCAACTGTGTTATTTTTTTATTGCCTTCATATTGCATTTATTAGGATCTCAGTATATAATGCTTAATTTATTTTTCATATGTTTTAAAACATAAATATATAGATTTAATTTTGCAAAGAGCTTAGTATGCAGATTTCTTGTCTCTGCTCACTGAAAGTTTTATACTTTTCTAGAGTTGTAGGTATAAATATGTTCTGAGAAGCACATCATATAAATGGAGGTTTTAAAAATATATATACGTAATTACTGTTTTGAGAGGAAACAGAAAATGAGATAAATTCATTTCTTATACGATTTGTTTCGGGTGAAACTTTAGCAGTCTGATAAAAAAAATGTCTATTACAGAATTTTCTGGCATAAACAATTTTCCATAGAAATCTTCCTTCTCAAATTCACCATGAAGTTCACAGTTTCAATTTCAGACACTTCACTACCAAAATATTCTCTTACAATAACTCTTATTTAAAGTTGGAAGTCAAGTAAAATTTTAAAGTGAGTCTTATTATAGGCTAAATATGTTTTATTATTATAAGTATTCTGATACAATTAGTAATCACCAGAAAGAGTTTATAGAAAAAAGGCTATGCAGAGGCAAACTTGTTTTATATTCTCTATTATAAGGTGTGACACTTTTCTCTCTTGTTATGTTTATCTCATTTGAGAGAGCTTAACATTGCTTTTACTTTATTTAGGAATTTTACTTACAGCATCACACATAAATTAAAATTTATATCATTTAAAATTACTTCTCTGGGCTGCCAGACTGCTCAGGAGAGGCAGAGGGAGAGGGAGATGCTCCTCCCCCCAAAACACAGATTCTAATGTGGAAAGTAAGTCAAACATGTTCTACTTTATTTTCCCCTTAATATAAAACAAAAAATAACAAACCAAAAATAGTGATCTTTTTAGACCCTATGTCCCTCCATTTGCCACCCCACCTCTAAACTGCCCTTCACACACAAGCTTCAAATACATTATATATATACTAGAATCCCAGTGCACTAAAATTTGTGCACTGGCGGGGGGTGGGGGGGGCATCCCTCAGCCCCACTTGTGCCCTCTCACAGTCTGGGATCCCTCAGGGAATAAGGACCTGCTGGCTTAGTCCCGCTTCTGGGTGGCAGAGGGAAGGCCCAATCCCTAAGTGCCTGCCCCGCAGCCCCTGGTCGGGCTCAGAGCAGGGCCGATTGGAGAGTTAGGGTGCCGCCCCCTGTCACACTCAAGGCAGGGCCAATGGGGAGGTTGTGGCACCACCCCCTGTCACACACAGAGCAGGGTGGATCAGGGGGTTGGGGCGCCTTTCCCTGTCACACACACAGCAGGGCGAATCGGGAGGTTGCGGCGCCACCCCTTGTCACGCTCAGGGCAGGGCTGATGGAGGGGGGATTGTGGCGACACCCCCTGTCACACACAGAGCCGGCAGATCAGGGGGTTGGGGCACTGCCTCCTGTCATGCACAGAGCAGGGCCGATCAGGGGGTTGGGCAGCTCTCCCTGTCACGCACAGAGTAGGGCTGATCATGGAGTTGGGGCGCTGCCCCCTGTCACACACAGAGCTGGCCAATCAGGGGGTTGGGGTGCCGCCCCCTGTCACCCACAGAGCAGGGCCGATCTGGGGGTTGCGGTGTCACCCCCTGTCACGCTGCTCCAGGGGCCAGGAGGCCTCGGGGCTCTGCTTATCCCAGTGCTGGGAGGCCTCACGGCTCTGCTGATCCTGGAGTGGTGTGGCCTTGCTACTTTGCAGCTTCGGGGCTGTTTGGCTTCGCTCCACCACTTGGAGCCTGTTTATGCAAATTAACCACCATATTTGTTGGCGGTTAATTTGCATATCACCCTGATTAGCCAATGGGAAGCACAGGGGAGGTATGGTTAATTACCCTTTTTGTCTTTTATTAGATTAGATATAAATTATCTTCATTTTCTCACTTTCTCTTTTTTTCTCAATCTATAATCTTCACTTTAAACTCCATTGCTCCTAAGATAATTTTTGTTAAGTTCATTAATTAATGGCCTCCTGTGCTTAATCAATAAACATAGTCCAGTTATCAAGTTGCTTTATCACTAAGAAAGAACCTCACATTTCCTTCATTTATTTTTTTAAATACTTTTTATTTTTAATTACAGTTTATTTCCATTCAGTACTATTCTGTATCAGTTTCAGATGTACAGCACAGTGGTCAGAAAATCATGTACTTTACAAAGTGGTTACCCAAAGTTTCAAACACACACCTGTACCCATAAATTGATACTATGTTACTATCCTATCTAATAAAAGACAAAAAGGGTAATTAACCATACCTCCGCTATGCTTCCCATTGGCTAATCAGGGTGATATGCAAATTAACCGCCAACCAAGATGGCGGCCAGCAGCCACACAGCTGAAGCAAGCAGGAGGCTTCCTTGCTCCAGCGATGGAGGAAGCCAAGGTTCTCCGCCTGCCACAGCCCAGCTCTAAGCTCCGAAAGCAACAAAGTTTCAATTATAGAAGCTAAACAAACCCCAGATACATGCTTTCAGCAGGCCGTGGCCTCAGAGCTGGAGCCAGCTCTCAGCTCCAGTGAGACAGCAACAAAGTTTCAATTATAGAAGGTAAATAAATCCCAGAATAAAAAAAAAAAAAAAGTAAAAATGGTGAGGCTGGGAGCTTCAGTCTCTGGCCAGCCTGAAAACAGTCCTCAGTCCCTCACCCAGACTGGCCAGGCACACCAATGGGGACCCCCAACCTAAAGGAAGTGTGGCCAGCCTGAAAACAGCCATTAGCCCCTCATCCAGGCTGGCCAGGCACCCCAGTGGGGACGGCCACCCTGAAGGGGGTGTGACTAGCTGCAAATAGCCATCAACCCCTCACCCAGGCTGGCCAGGCACCCAAGCGGGACCCCCACCCTGATCCAGGACACCCTTCAGGGCAAACCAGCCGGCCCCCACCCATGCACCAGGCCTCTATCCTATATAGTAAAAGGGTAATATGCAAACTAACCTTAACAGCAGAAAGACTGGGAATGACTGGTCACTATGACACACAATGCAGGAGCTACCCTCTGGTGGTCAGTGCGCTCCCACATGGGGGAGCTCTGCTCACCCACAAGCCAGGCTGATGGCTGCCAGTACAGCGGTGGTGGTGGGAGCCTCTCCTGCCTCCTCAGCAGTGCTAAGGGTGTCCGGCTGCAGCTTAGGTCTGCTCCCTGCTGGCAAGTGGATATCCCCCAAGGGCTGCCAGGCTGCCAGAGGGATGTCTGGTTGCCATCTTAGGCCCAATCCCTCGGGGAGCAGGCCTAAGCCAGCAGGTGGTCATCCCTGAGGATTCCCAGACTGCAAGAGAGCACAGGCCAGGCTGAGGGACCCCCCCCCCCCCAGTGCACAAATTTTTGTGCACCGGGCCTCTAGTTAACTATATTCCCCATGCTGTAATTGACATCTCTGACTATTCTGTTATTACCAATTTGTAATTCCCTCATTTGAAAAGTAGTATCTTTTACTGGCTTCTGGACACCATGCTTTTTGGGCTTCATGATGATTGACTGCATTTTACAGAAAAATTCTGAAATGAGGGCTAAAACAATAAGTACTTTTTTTTTTTTTTTTTTTTTTTTTTTTTTGCAATAGTTCCAGTGTTAGAAAGTCCAGGATAGCCTGAAGACTCCAGGGTATCATTGAGGAACCAGGATCCTATTTTTCACTGCCATTCCTCAAGGTCACCTCCTGGCCCAATGTGGCTATTAGACTCTAGCTATATGTCTACATTGATGGCCAGAAGCAGGAGACAGATGGGGAGACAAAAGTGTTCTTCCTTCCAACCAAGTCAACTCCTTTATGACAATTCCTTTCTACTCCACACTCTACTCCTTCAGAGAATATAGTCATATGGTCATGCCTAAGAAAAGGAGGACTGGGAAATAGGAAACATCACAATAATTTTATCTGGAATAAAATTTAACTTCTTTGAAAGAATAAAGGAAAGTAGGATATTGGTTGTAACTATCCACCCTTGCCAGATATACAAGTCTTCTTTCTTCTGCCTCTACAACTTCATCTTTTGTAGTAACTTCTTATGACTAACATTTAAATTCAATAAACTCTCTTTTTTAAAAAATCTTAAAACAAAATAACTAGGCAGACTGTCAGATTTGAAATCTCAGGTCTACCAAAGCTTTTAGGTCTCAGGGAAGTGACATAATCCCTCATTCCCTAATTTTCCCCTCAATAATATAGTAATGGTGGTAGGTATAAACTCCTAGAATTGGTGAGGGGGTTAAATAGTTAATACTTATAATACATTTAGAACATTACTATGGCAGGTAGTATGTGCTATATTATTGATACTGATGCTGCTTGTAGCATTTGAATTTAACTTCCTCCACCCCCCCTCCCCCCCTGCTCAGAAGGTGAATCTGTATTTTGGCTCTAACTCCATATGTTAGCAGGAGGAATATATGGCTTCTGTGACTGTTATTATTTCAGCCAAAAGAGATGTGCCCACCAGCTTCTAAGCTTAGTGTCCACTGTCCTCCAGGTAACTTTTCAGACTAAATTCAGACATTTTCTCCATCTCTGCTTTTATAGGCCAGCAAAACCGTGTAATCCTCACACCATGGATTCTCTAAAACACCATCACCTAATTAGTTAATGTTCCTGAACCAGATTCAACCCCAGCCCATTTGTACAACTCCATCATACAAATCTTCTCACTGTGCCCACTAGAATCACAGCTTCATTACTATCAAACTTCCCTCAGTTTGCAAACACTTCAATAAGTGTTTTCTTTAACAACCTTGTGAAGGAAACTCACACTCAACATGAGAAAATTTATTTGGCAGAAAATGTTCAAAAATGGCTGTATTTCAAAGCTCAAAAACATGAGGGGTGATTGATGTTATTCCTAGCCATGTTGCTCCATCCGTCCAGATCATTAAAACAAGAACCTGGTTAATTCTTTCATATATATTACCTAACCCCTCCTTGTTGCTGTCATGTGATGGCTTCCAGACAATTCACTCTAATCTGGTAAAGACTTTGACATATAGCCCTGACTGGTTTGGCTCAGTGGATAGAGCGTCGGCCTGCGGACTGAAGGGTCCCAGGTTTGATTCCGGTCAAGGGCATGTACCTTGGTTGCGGGCATATCCCCACTAGGGGATGTGCAGGAGGCAGCTGATTGATATTTATCTCTCATTGATGTTTCTAACTCTCTATCCCTCTCCCTTCCTCTCTGTAAAAAATCAATTAAATATATTTAAAAAAAAAACCTGACATATATTTAACAGAACTTGTTAAGAACAGAAGCACTGCCATTTTCCTGGGTTACATTTAAGTGACTTATCTGTCTTCATATGTAGTCCTTGACCTTTTTACCTCCAGAGTCATCCACATTAATTTCTTTTCAATGTCCTACCTCATTTATCTTTTCTAGTACCTTGAGCATCTCACTATAACCCATAAATAGATTTTTGATCATTTAAATTAATTAACTTCTTTTCTATTAATCAAAACTCCAAAAGCAACTTTGTAAAAGGTCCATAAATAGAAAGTCAGATATTTAATGTTGGAGAGAGTCTATAAAGTCAATAGTTTCCACATTATTGGAAAGTATATCAGTTTTTTTCTCCATTTAGTATTTGAAAAAGCTAATAGAACCCCATGAGTAAGACCACAGACCTTAAAACTGAGATCCCATTGGGGAAAGAGTGACTTTGCCATCTATAATGTTATGGTTTCTTGATTAAACTTTGTCTTAATCAGGGGTGGGAACCTTTTGCTGCCAAAGGCCATTTGGATATTTATAACATCTTTCACGGGACATACAAAATTACCAACTTGAAAATTAGCCTGCTATATTTGTTCAAACATTTAATTAATTCACCCCTAATGCCTTGGCAGGGCCAGACCAAATGATTTCACAGGACTTATACAGCCTGCAGGCTGATGCTTCCCACCCCTGCTTATAGTAACCTCATTATGTGAGGAAATAATTGTCTTAAGGTACAACAATAATGAAAAAATAGAAGAGCAAATGGGAAAAAAATAGAAAATTTACATATTGAATTCATAATTCATCATATTTCAGAATTAAAGCATAAACTCTGCCCTAGAAGGCCAGAAATTGCACTGAAGTTAGAACTATACAGAGAAAATTAACATAGCTCCTATGCAAAGATAATAATTTATTCATAGTCTTTATTTTTTATTTTTTATGAACATCTAACTCCAGCTCTCTCTCTATGACATCTTAGGAACTGTACTTCCTCTACTGAAGCATTTATCAAGCTACATTATAATTTTAAGTTTATTGTAATTTTCTTATTCTAATTCCCATACAGCAGTGGTTCTCAACCTTGGCTGCACATTAGAATCACCTGGGAATCTTTTTCAAATCCTGATTTCCGGGCCTCATCCTCTGGAAATTCTGTTTCTTTGTTACTGATGTTGTGGCCTCACCCCATAACAAAGAAACAGAATTTCCGGAGGATGAGGCCCAGAAATCAGGATTTTAAAGAGATTCCCAGGTGATTCTAATGTGCAGCCAAGGTTGAGAACCACTGCCATACAGAGATAGACTGTATTCAACTTGCTCAGCACTATTTTTATAGCAAATGAATGCAAATTTTGGCATATGCTAAATTCTCATTTATACATAAATGTCTGAGTGAATTATAAAATGAGAAGAGTCCCTGCCAGTGTGGCTCAGTGGTTGAGCCTCGACCTATGAACCAGGAGGCTACAGTTCAATTTCTGGTCAGGGCACATGCCTAGGTTTCAGGCTTGATCCTCAGTGCGGAGTGTGTAGGGGGCAGCTGATCAATGATTCTCTCTCATCATTGATGTTTCTGTCTCTCTCTCCTTATCCCTTCCGCTTTGAAATCAATAATATATATATATAATGAAAAGAGAAGTAGCCCAAGAGAATAATGAGAAATGCTAAATGAGAAATAGATATACTTATAAGGAAATATTGAAAAATCTTTTTTATAATAAAATCCTTGTTCTCATTATAAACATGAGTAGATCTAGAAATTAATTAGGAAACTAAGTTAGAATGAGTGAATATGACAGAAAGAAGAGTTTGTATGATAGTAATTTAAACAAAACCAGCAATAGATTCGTTGTTGCTGTTAATTCTCACCCGAGAATGTTTTTCCATTGATTTTTAGAGAGAGTAGAAGAGAGGAGAGACAAAGAGAGAGAAACATTGATCTGAGAGAGACACATCAATTGGTTGCCTCCTGCCCCGACCAGGGCCAGGTTGGAGCCTGTAACCGAGGTACATGCCTTTGACTGAAATCGAACCCAGTACCTTTCAGTCTGCAGGCTGATAATCTATCCATTGAGCCAATAGCAATAGATTTTGACATAATTATAAGCCTGAAAATAAATATAGGTATTTGAACTTTGGGTTTCTCATATTTTTTCTTATTTATTTAAATCATCATTTCTATTTTAGTGAATATTTCATTAAATACTTTAAATGTTGTTAATATTTGTGAATAGTACACTTGAAATTTACTTTTACATTGAGACAGAATTCTAACATACCAACATTTCAAAAGTCAAAATTATATTAAATTGCTGACATTATAAAGTTGATATAAATTTAACTTTATAACTCAAATGTAGAAAAACAATTAAGAAATTAATGATCATCATGATAATAGGCTACTATAATTCAAAGTATTGGGTTTACTAATATATAGTACTTTCTAATAAAATAAGATGTCATATTTGCCTAAAATATAATAAAATTGAATAACAATCTTTAAATGTAAAGGAATTCAAAATTTTTAATTTGATATTTTTTACTTCTAAATCTCATTAAAACCACAGAAAACGAACATAAGTAACAGATAAATATGGTCTTGAATGAAACAAAGAAAGATACAAATCCTAAACTATAAGATATATGTTCCAAATATATGGAATTGGGGACAATAGGGGAAATGTTATCTAGAACCAATAGACAAGATATTTGGCTAAATTACTTTTTGTAAGTGTCATAGCACTTTAGAATTTCTACCCTTTCTGCACTCTTCTCTATGAATATGTTCTGAAATGAGCATGGGATGGGATAGAAGAATTTGTTGTTACCTCAATCATACCTCCCTCTGCCTTTCATAATATGAACTGAGCATCTTGGTCTACTGCATGTAGTTATGATTCTAATTTTTAAATGTACTTATTTTTCATACAACATGGTCTCAAATGTAAACCAATATTTCATCTGGCACTCAAAGAAACAAAAATCTCTTCTAATGTTTGAGGAAACTTGGCTCTCTTGGATTTATTGAGAAATGATATATGGGGCTTCCAGTGAAACATCCCCAAAGTATTTTTCCAGGGTAAGTTTTCCATTCCAGATTTTTACTTCATGATATTACAAATGAGATTCTCTTATAGATAAACTGCTTTCTAATTTAATAAAAAAAGAAAGCCAAAATATACAAAATTATAGTTTAGAATAGAGAGAGAGACTTGAAGAATTTTGCTCAATTTTATAAACATTTTTATAAAAGCTTTTTATATTTATACTAGGGGCCCGGTGCACGAAATTCGTGCACTGGGTGTGTGTGTGGGGGGGGAATGTCCCTCAGCCCAGCCTGCCCCCTCTCACATACTGGGAGCCCTCAGGCATTGACCCCCATCACCCTCCAATCGCAGGATCAGCCCCTTGCCCAGGCCTGATGCCTCTGACAGAGGCGTCAGGCCTGGGCAGGGGACCCTCATTTCCCCCCATCACTGGTTCTGCCCCCAGCCCAGGCCTGATGCCTCTGGCCCAGGCGTCAGGCCTGGTCAGGGGACCCCCAGACCCCTCTGATTGCTGGCTCTGCCCCTTGCCCAGGCCTGATGCCTCGGCCAGAGGCTAGACCCCCATCACCCTCCGATCGCCTGATCGGCCCCTTGCCCAGGCCTGACTCCTCCGCCAGAGGTGTCAGGCTTGGACAGGGGACCCCAATCTCCCCCCGATCACTGGCTCTGACCCCCGCCCAGGCCTGAGGCCTTTGGCCCAGGAATCATGCCTGGGCAGGGGACCCCCATCTCCCTCTGATCGCTTGCTCCACCCCCCGCCCAAGCCTGACGCCTCTGACCCAAGCTTCAGGCCTGAGCAAGGGGACCATCATATCCCGCTAATCCCCAGCTCCGCCCCCCACCCAGGCCTGATGCCTCCGCCAGAGGAGTTGACCCTCATCACCCTCCGATCACCAATCACCGGATCGGCCCCTTGACCAAGCCTGAGGCCTCCGGCAGAGGTGTCAGGCCTGGGCAGGGGACCCCCAGCTCCCTGTGGTTGCAGGCTCTGCCCCTGCCCAGGCCTAATGCCTCTGGCCAAGACATTAGGCCTGGGCAGGTGACTCCCAGCTCCCCGCGATCTCCCGCTCTGCCCCTGCCCAGGCCTAACGCTTCTGGCCGAGGCGTTAGGCCTGGGCAGGGGACCCCCAGCTCCCCGTGGTTGCAGGCTCCATCCCTGCCCAGGCCTACCGCCTCTGGCCTAGGTGTCCGGCCCGGGCAGCAGGGACCCGCAGTGGCAGCGGGGGGCACCACGATCGCGCGGGCTCCGCCCCTGCCCCTGCAGGAAGCCTCTGGCTGAGGCATCAGGCCCGGGCAGCGGGGACCCCTAGCTCCCGGGACTGCCAGCTTCGACCTTGCCCAGCTCCCATTGCTGGCTCCACCCCTACTTCCTGCTATCACTGGCCAGGGCGGCAAAGGCGCCTGATTCTCCGATCATAGCTGGGGGGCAGGCAAAGGCGGCCCTAGGGCCGCCTTTGCCCTGCCCCCCAGCTCTTTGCTTCCCCCTGGTTTTCCGATCACTGTCAGTGGCAGGGGGCTTCTTCCTGCTTTCCCTTTCACCTCCCTGCATTGTGCCTACATATGCAAATTAACCGCCAACTAAGATGGCAGTTAATTTGCATATAGCCCTGATTAGCTAATGAAAAGGGTAGCGTCGTACACCAATTACCATTTTTCTCTTTTATTAGTGTAGACTAGAGGTCTGGTGCATGAATTTGTGCATTGGTGTGGTCCCTTAGCCTGGCCTGTGGGATCAGGCTGAAACTGGCTCTCCAACATCCCCTGAGGGGTCCCAGATTGCAAGATGGTGCAGGCCAGGCCAAGGGACCCCACCAGTGCACAATCTGGGTCAAGGAGGGACATGGGAGGTTGGCCAACTGGGGAGGGACTGAAGAAGGGCTCCAGAACATGTTTGGCCTTTCTCGCTCAGTCCTTATCAGCCGGACCCCAGCAGCAAGCTAACCTACCAGTCAGAGCATCTGCCTCCTGGTGGTCAGTGTACATCCTAGCAACTGGTTGACTAGTCAACTGTCTGACCCTGGTGTCAGTTCATGTCATAGTGTGTGGTTGAGCAGCCTTAGCATATCATTAGCATATTACAGTTTGATTGGTTGAATGGCCAACCAGAAGACCAGACACTTAGCATATTAAGCTTTTATTACATAGGACTAGAGGCCCAGTGCATGGATTTGTGCACCAATGGGGTCCCTCAACCTGGTCAGTTTTGGCCTGATCCCTACAGGCCAGGCTTGAGGGACCCCATTGGTGCAGGAATCCATACACCAGGCCTCTAGTATGCTTATAAGATCTTTAGTTAAACTCTTCCCACCCTCCCCCCTCACCCCTTCCCTCTGAGATTCATCAGTCTGTTCCATGTTTCCATGCTTGTGCATTGAGTGTCTGCCCCCTGGTGGTCAGTGTGCATCATAGCTACCAGTCGAATGGTTGCTTAGGCTTTTATATAGAGAGACTAGGGGCCTGGTGCACGAAACTCGTGCACTGAGGGGGGTTCCTCAGCCCAGCCTGCCCCCTCTCACATACTGGGAACCCTCAGGGGATGTCATACTGAAAGCTTAGGCCCGCTTCCTGCTCCTCTTGGAGCCAGCTCCACCCTTGCCCAGGCCTGAGGCTTCTGGCCGAGGCCTCTGGCCTGGGCAGGGGACCCCCAGCCCCCTCCCATTGCTGGCTCCGCCCCTCTGCCACCCCCCCGCCTCCCCCACCACCTTTCTGGGCAACCGGCCTGGACACTTCAGCAGTGGGGCTGAAGGGACTGGGCGCCGCCATCTTTGTGACGGAGTGATGCTTAATGTCATATTACTCTTTTATTAGATAGGATTACACTAGAGGCCCGGTGTACAGATTTGTGCACCAGTGGAGTCCCTCAGCCTAGCCTGTGGGGATCACACTGAAACTAGCTCTCTGACATCCCCTGAGGGGTCCTGGATTGGAAGAGGGCGCAGGCCAGGCCAAGGGACCCCATTGGTGCACAATTGGGGCTGGGGAGGGACTGCGGGAGGGCTCCAGGGCATGTCTGGCCCATCTCACCCAGTTCCAATTGGCTGGACCCCAGCAGCAAGCTAACCTACTGGTCAGAGTATCTGCCCACTGGCAGTCAGTGCACGTCATAGTGTCTGGTCGAACGGTTGAATGAACGGTCAGACACTTAGCATATTAGGCTTTTATTATATAGGATGTTTTTATAAAAATGAGAAAAATCAATCCAGTACATATTTTCAAAATATAAATAGATAAATCACTATGGAACAAAATTAGAATTTTTTCAGACTTCTAAATATGTAAAAAATACTAGGCAGGCCCAGATGTGTTCCTAGACGATTTCTTCCACAATTTCAACGAAAAATCCGTATGTAATTTAAATTCTCCCAGGTCAGAGAAAAAAAAGAAACTTCCAAAATACTTTTTACAAAGCTAGAATACCAAAACTTGAGAAAGATTACATACACTCACTACAAAACTCCAGAACGAACTTATGCTTAATTATTGATGTACAACTCTTACATAAATAGTTTTTTAAAACACACAATTCATCAAAGAATTTTATTCATTGATTGTAAGAATTTTAATTCAGAAATGCAAGGATGGCTCAGTATAAGAGTATCCATTTATAACTATTATATTAATACATCCAAGAGGAAACCATCATTATATTAACAGAAACTGATGATCATTTGAAAAATGTGATATTCCTTTCTAATAACTCTTAACTGATGAAAATAATTTAGACATTTTCCCACTTGTAGTAGGGAATATATGGTCTTTTCTGATTTACAGATGCAAAAACTATAGCTCAGTTTTAATCTTTAAAAAAAGAACTTATGAGAGAGAGAGAGAGAACTAGAATCTAAGGCTTTTCACCCCAAATCATAAACTCTTCCCACTAATTGGAAAGAAAACAAATAAATACATCCCCCCCCCCAAAAAAAAACCCCACAAAAACTCAATATGCTTAATGCTGAAATATACAAATTTCTATTGAAGTGAGAAATAAAGCATGTTTTAAAGAGCATATGCACACATTTTGCCTCACTCCACTATCTATAATAATACAAGGGTAATCTGCTAATTAGACTGGATGTCTTCCAGACATCATTTTGGATGTCCTTATTGATGAAGCTGGGGCCAGAGGGAAGCCAGCCTGGGCCCCGGGTAACTGCGGGTGGCCGGAGGAGGGAAGCCCAGATCCCAGGTGCCAGAGGGAAGCCTGTGCTGACAGCCTAGGTCCCAGGTGCTGGAGGGAAACCAGTGCTGGCAGCTGGGGGAAGGAAGGCCTACTCTTGCATGAATTTTCATGCATCGGGCCTCTAGTTAAGAAATAAAGCTTATTTCTTTCCTGGGCTGGACTGTGATAATGTATTCAATAGAAGACTATGAAATGATACTATACTCATTTTAATATAAACCTTAAAACAGTCTTGAAAACTTCTGTTTTGGACTGTAGAGTACAAATATGTGAGAAATATGGCTACCTTGCTAGAAAATAACATGAAGCAATCAAGTGGTAAACTTGGAGGAGAAGGTTTGTGACTGTATGACACAACCATTTTAGCTTCTCAGTCAAGACTCCAAATGATTTCAGCCCCCACTGTTGCCATCTGACTGCAGTTGCAGGAGAGATCCTAAGCAAGACCAGCAAATGAACTTCCCTGTGGATCTAAGGCAACAAACAAATATATAAGGTCTACAAAATATTCTTTGTTTTAAGCCTCTATTATTTTAAGTGGATTACTATAATATACTTCTACTATTTTCAGTGAAAAACAGCTTTAAAAAATGGTACTTAGAAGTTGCCCCTGTAAGAAAAACTACAGGTAGATATTTTTATTTTAGTGACAATCATAAATAAATGTTTCAAAAATTTATAATTATATTAAGTGTATGTTTGCTGAAATGTTTTATAAAATACTCTTCACAGGCTAAGATATCTCTTGCATCATTTTGATATTCTAAGAAATGTTATGCACAGCTACAGAGTCAAAAATTATCTGTTGTCCATATATTTGGTTGTAAGATAAAAATTTTCTTTGGTCAAAATAGAAGAAATATTATTGATTGATTTTTTATTATCTTAAACCATCTTTATATTTCTAGAATAAATTCTATTCATCAGTATTAATTATGTTTTAATACATCAAAACATTTGATTACTAATTATATTTAGATTTTTTGCAACTTTGTTACAAGTAAATTTTTATTTATTTATTTAATACCTTGATCAAACTTTGGTATCAAGGCTATACAAGCCTCTTAACAATGAGCTCTATTTTCTTTCATTCTTCTTTCTTTTTTTTTCTTTTTAATGAGCACCATTTTCTGGAAAAAATATAAAATAATTATTGTTCTTTGAAAGTTTGGTAAAATTTCCTGATAAAATTGTGTGGTTATTATTTTGTTTGCTGAGGGATTTTATTTACTACCAGAGGTCTGGTGCATGAAATTGTGCATGGGGGTGAAGGGCCCTTCAGCCTGGCCTGCACCCTCTTGCAATCCAGAACCTTTCTAGGGATGTCCACTGCCGGTTTAGGCCCAATCCTGCAGGGACATCCCTCTTGCAATCCGGGATCTCTGGCTCCTAACCACTCTCCTGCCATCCTGCCTGATCGCCCCCTAACCACTCTGAATGCCTGCCTCATCACTCCTAATTACTTACCTGCCTGCCTGATCACCCCTAACCACCTCTGCCTCTGCTCCCAGAAGGACATCTGAAATGACTTCCAGAAGGTCATTTGGCTGTCCAGTCTAATTAGCATACTATGCTTTTATTATTATAGATTTTAATTTCTTTGTGTTATTTGTCTATTTCAATTCTTAATATTCTAGTTATGTCAATAGAAAATATATTTATTCCCAAATTTATTTCCAATTTTCATCATATTCCTGAAACATCTATTTTCCTGTCTCCATCTGTCTACTTGTTCATCCATTCATCCATCCATTTCTTACTATTTTCTTTAATGAACATGTTTTTTGAAAATATAAAAAGTTATTTTGAATCATCAAGTGAAATTTTTGCTGTTTATTTTCATTATAAATATGTTTTATTTTATTAAATACTAGAGGCCCAGTGCATGGCATTCGTGCACTGGGGGGGGGGGGTCTCTCAGCTTTGCCTGCACCCTCTCCCAGTCCAGGAGCCCTCGGGGGATGTCCCACTGATAGGGAGCAGGCCTAAGCCCTCCCAGCACAATTATAGCCAACAGCTGTAGTTGTGAGCTTGAACCTATGGTCAGAACATGTGGCACCAAGTGCCTGAGTGATGTAGGCTTGATAGAGTTCAGGCGCATGTAGTTGAGTAGGATTGAAACTCAGGAGAATGTTGTAAACATCTTGGTCATGCCCTTACTTTGCCTCTTAGCATCTGCTATAAAATAGAGGCATGGCTGTGGGCATGGTCACTGTCTCTCATAGAAGCAGCGTCCCACTGAGACCTGGCTTTCATTCTCTTGTCTGTCTTTTCTAAGCCTTTCAGCCTCCCCCCACAACCCCCAAACCCCCAACCCCCCCCCCAGATTCACCCTTGGCTGTGCTGGCGTGACACACTTTAGAAAGATATATGCCTCCAGGCTCCCAGGGCGGGTTCCCGCCTCAAACCCCGCCCTTACAGGAAACATCTCCAGGAAACAGCTTGGGGGAGGGTGTAGTCGTTGCCAATACAACTCCTGCAGGACTGATTTTCTTCGGCTTGGTCACTTCCACGGTTCAGGTCGTGATGAACACCACCCATGGTGATGGTTTCTTCCTATCTTTGAATGTTTATTTTCATGGAAAAGGCTGTGACTTAAAAATATTAATATGTATGCAATAAGCGTTGTTCCTTCATCTATATGCAGCTGCTGCATATTTAGTTTTTCCCACAACTGTGTAAGAGAAATTAGTTAAATTGGTAATTCATGACCTTGAACATTCAATTAAAATATGCATATGTCAAAATACACTACACTGTTAATCTCCATGTCATTATTTAGTTCTCTTTGGCTTCATTGGACACAAACTGAGTGACTCACATGGGGAATTCTTAATTATACAAAGCTCAGGCAATATAAACAATGAGCATTTAGACATTAGAAGCATTACTTCTTAAAAGACTCTTTGGAAGTCTTTTAAACTCATGCTTCTAGTCAATTATTAATAAACTTATGAAACAAACTTATTAAATACAAAAAATGACAGGTATTAAGGATACCCACATGCATTAATTAAATCACTGCCTTAGTTACATGTAATAATATAATTATAAGGCAAGAACTTGAATCAAAGAAAAATTTACCTAAAAAAAAAATCATAACAATAGGAGACAAACCTGCAAATACATATGTACTTTGAAAATCATTTTAAAATACTCACTGGATTGAGCAATAAAATATGAAAATGTCTTCTTTTACTGGAAATTCACTTTGGTTATTATCATTATTATTTTGCAACACACTGAATTTCAATATTCCTTTCACAGATAGCAGTGAATTTTCTCTGACTTTGAAATAACTTAGGACATTCTTACCTGTTTAAGCTTTCCCCTCTTTTTTAGCTGTTCAGCCTTTGGATATTAATTGATCGAGTTATGATTGATTTTTTGATTGACAAAGAATAAACTAGTGAAACATTAGTCAAACTTCAGCAGGAGAAATAAGATTTCTTAAGTGAAGTATAATTTTTACTCATTTTGTATATAACTAAGCCAGTTAAGTTGGATAAGTACATAGTTCTAACCTTTTTCCTGTCTGCTTAAACCACAGGATATTTACATAAGGTTGAAGATTAGAATTAATAACTTGACCCATATATTTTTATAGATATTCTAATATGGGAGATTCAATAGATCTATAGGGAGACTCTGTTTTAATTTAACTGAAAATCTAATTTTTCAAGTAAAAATAGTGTCTTATTATATTAAAAAGAGAGCAATTCTTCTTTAAAAGATAGTTCTTTGGAGACTCTTAAAAGATTACTATATTATCATGTTCTCAAAGATTTTATGTGGTGCTCATGAATCTATAATATTCAATAAAATTGCTTTCAGCAAAGAAACCATAAGAGGAGGCAAACATATGGAAAACTATATTAGAAACTAGTTGAATGATTTATTTTCTTAAAATCCTCTTCAGGTGAATACTTCCATACAAAATAGCAATTGTCAATAGCATTTGCATTTTTTTTTCATTTGTGGAAACTACTACTAATAATTATACATTATTTCCTAGTGGACAAGTTAATCCTTTTTAAGTATTTTTTGGAGATCCCCTTTGCAATAGCCTGCTAAAAAATTTACTCATTTAATATCCTTTCTTTACTGAATCATTTAAAAAATGTGGGTTTTTTTTCTATCCACAAAGCTAAGTCTGCCATAGGATTTCACGTATAATAATCTTTTAGAATTCCAAGTCATCTCTAAAAATGAAAAGAATAACAGCATCACTTTTCAGTAATATTGCCATTCTAAACAATACTGCTGCTTGGAAATATTTTATGTTATATCCAAAAGCAACTGGATAAACTCACTTTACCAGCATATCTCTAATTTCTGAAAACTAGAAGCAGGTAGTCCAAAGGGAAAAGTAAACTTTTAGTCAAGTGATGGAGTCTAAAAGTAACACAACTAAGAATTATCATACAGCATCACTTTATAAGATATTTGCAAGCGTGATTAACTTTATAACGCACGCCACTGGTGGAAATGCTAACATCAGTAGGACACGCATTAAAATGGATTTGGTTTATACAAATGCTCATTTCACACCACCTGAAAAATCTTTCATGTTATGAACTGGGCCAGGAAAACAAGCTATAACTGTTGCTATAATTAGATATGTAGATACAAGTTAGAAACTAGCACTCTTTGACATTCTCACAAAGGTAAATCTTAATGGCAATAACAAATTCATAAATTGGTGTTATTTGAATTTTTTATACAGCTCACTAAACACTTAAACCTGCAAATGAGAATCAGATAAATAAATGAACAAATGCTGATATTTTCTAGGAGAGATCCCAATTAACTATTTCTGGGAGCTTAACAAGTTTCTATGCTGAATATTGTAACAAAAAATCTATATCTATATAAAGGAGGATGTGAGTTTTTATTAGACTGTAACTCTTGGCCGATATAGAATTTGCTTATATGAGCTGTGTGATGGTTAAATTTATGCCTCAGTCTGGTAGGGCCACAGCGGCCAGGTATGTGATCAAACATTTTTCTGAAGTTTCTATGAGGGTGTTTTTGGATGAGATTGGCATTTAAATCAGTGGACTTTAAGTAAAGCGGATCTTCCTCCATAATGCCAGTAGATCTCATCCAATCAACTGACGGTCCGAATAGAACAAAGCATGCCCTCTTCTTACCGAGACGGGCCTCTCCCAGCAGCCAGCCTTGAGAGTTGAACTGCAACATGAGCATTTCTTGGGTTCCCACCAGCAGCTTTTGGAACCTGCCAACCTCCATGATCATCTGAGCCAATTTCTTAATATAAATATGCATCCTATTGGTTCTGTATCTCTGGAGAACCATGCCTACTGCAAGCTGCTCACTAGTCACTTGAAGTCTATAGCAGCAGGAGGTTATTTTGCTCCTGGATGCTCCAAAAGCTTTAGGCTGTATGTGAAGGAGCTTCCCAGGGTACCCTTCTTTGTGAGGCATTTCTTGGAAGCTCTGCGTAATTTTAAGTTACAGTTGATTTGCTTTGCACATCTTGGCTATGATGATGGTTTAAAAGCTAGAGATCTGCATTTTCTTTTGCTTTCTTGACACCTCTCTCCCTCATCTATTGCTGTTTGGCCATATGGCATTCTTTTAGCTACTTCTCTTTTGTGGCCACAAAGCATTTAGACAAATTCAAGTGGGAATCAAATGAGTGAGAATGCTCCAGTAGGTGTATATGAAACTAAAAAATTTGCTTACTCCATTTTTCTTGAATGTTGTGACCTTCTACTTCCATGTTGTGTTTTCTCCCTTATGATAGATACCCAGATAAGATTTACCTAGTAAAAATAAGTAATAATGTAAGCCCTATGATAAAAGGCAACTGACTTTGGCCTCCAGTGAGACAACAGGGTTGGTGGATATTATGGGGAACTCAAAATATCATACTATTTGAAAACGAGTATATAACACTTTTGAAGTGTTAGCTTAATTTTATAAGAGAAAGTTATATAAAATTACTCTTTTATCATCTACTCACAAGCTTTTGTACTTTATATTTTATCATACTACTTCTATCATACCTCAGAATTAATAATAATGCATTATATTACCCCAAAACTTTAAATAATGCACTATATCAGTTGGACTTTGGGAAGCTTATTGATACATTAGATTTTTTAAATAAAATTAAAGAAAACAGACCCAGATTCTTTTCTCCAGCATCTCCTACAGAGGTGATAGAAACTTTGACTTTAATAGGCTGGTGTGTGTGTGTGTGTGTGTGTGTGTGTGTGTGTGTGTGTGTGTTTATTTGTTTGTTTCTTTGCCTATATTCAGCACTTCATTTTTATCTACTTTGGCTACCTCTAAAAAAAACTTAACTTTACCTTAATCTGCAAATAAATAATTTCCGGTGCTTTTCAAATATTTGGATTATTAAAACTCTTTAACAGTGAAAGTCTAGTAAATAGTACCTATGATAAATGTCTAAGAGATTTCCAGCCCACACAATCTTATTTTTTTAAACTGCCTAGTATGACATATTTTGACTCAACATAATTTCATTTGGGAACCTGTATTTTAGCATCGCTACATTGAAAGATATCTTACACACTAAGCTTATCCAAATGTTTTTATTGCATTCATCCCAGAGATGTTATTTATAATATTTATAAAGATTTATTGGAGAATTATCAAAATATCTTAGTTTGAAAAAAACTTGTTTTTTTTTTCTTTTTTCTCCTTTCTTCCTATGCTCTTTTCTTCCTTCCTTCTTAATTATTTTTTTTACAACAATCCATTTGTTTTTATCATCTGGGCACTGCAAATCATGTATTTCCTCCCTAGAGGGTAGCTGGCAAGCTTAAAGTCAAATTTCTATTCTGCCATTTAGAATGTATTCTCAGAATGAAACTACATAGGGCTTTCCTATTCTTCTTCTTTTTTTTTTTTTTTTAAAAAAAACTTATTTAAAGGATGACATGTCTCCTTTCCACCCCCCTCACCCCGGTTTACCCCCCCCCACACCACCAACCAGCCACTTCTGCCCCCGAGGGTAAGCCCCCACTGCCAGTGTCTGTGTCCATTGGTCATGCTAATATGCATGCATATAAGTCCTTTGGTTGATCTCTAACCTCCCCTCCCCTACCTTCTCCCTGAGGTTGGACGGTCTACTCAGTGCCACCTTGTCTCTGGATCTCTTATTGTCCATCAGTTTATGTTGATCATTATATCACACATATGAGTGAGATCATGTGATATTTATCTTTCTCTGACTGGCTTATTTCACTTAGCATAATGCTTTTCAGTTCCATCCATGCTGTTGCAAATGGTAGAAGTTCCTTCTTTTTTACAGCAGCATAGTATTCCATTGTGTAGCTGTACCACACTTTTTTAACCCACTCATCTGCTGATGGGCACTTAGGCTGTTTCCAAATCTTAGCTATGGTAAATTGTGCTGCTATGAACATAGGGGTGCATATATCCTTTCTGATTGGTGTTTCTGGTTTCTTGGGATATAGTCCTAGAAGTGGGATTACTGAGTCAAATCCTTTTCTTCTTTTTAAATTTTCCTTAACTTTATCTTTTTTTTTCATTGCAGAATATATACATACATATATGTCTTTTAACATGACCCAATCCTTGGGGAAAGACAGAGTATAAATTAGAGTCATAAATTTGATGCCTATAAATGGAAGAGACATTAGTGTATGAACTACTAGCAGCATAAGAAAATGAGGGGAGAAAGGCCCAATGAACACAGGGCTATTTCTCTACCCAAATGCATTCAAATTCAAGTGACTTCAATTAGAATTCCAATCTAACTAACAAACAATATTCCTGAGACAAATTCAAACTGTGGAAACATATACTTTCCTCAAAGTCTTCAATTGACAAATAAGCAAACAACTATGATAAACAAACATATAAATGGATAGATAGATAAACAGTTAATTTTATATCTTAAAATTTACATTGTTTCATCTAATTCTTTCATTTCCATTGCAACTTCTACCACTCTACTTAAGGGCACAATGTTTATGAATAAAATAATCTTCAATTGTTCTCACTATCTTTAACTTCTAACTTGCATAGTACATGCTACACAATGACATCATCTTAATTTCAGTTAATTTTATTTTTAGCATCATATGTATAAAAAACAAACTTTTGGAATTTTTCTTACAAATTTGTGTTTCTAGCCATTTTTATGCCCCCCCCCTTTGTTTTAAACATCACATTTGATCGTCACCAAATACTTCCTGCTTTTTCTTTGAAATATACCCAGAATCAACTCTATTGTCTATTATGTGGCTCATTGAAATAACATTCTAACTGGTTGGTCTCTCTGCTTCTTTACAGTTTTTGTTGTTGTTCAGTAGCAGCCAATAATGACCAGAATAGTCACTTTTCGGAAGATTTTCTTTTGAAAGATAGAATATGTACCCCATTCCAAATGCAGAAAATATAAAAAGGGCATGTGGTAAAAAACTAATCTCTCATTGATCTAGTTCCTGTTGTCCTCATCATAGGTATCATTCTTCTTAGATCTTATGTACTTTTCAAAACTTATTTTTATTGGCATGCATATCTGGGTTTTTGTCTATTTTTATTTGTTTTTTCATATCACACTTGTTAGCATGAATCTGTACTTTAGAGAGATTTTGGTATTACTACATACAGCGCACCTTCTTTTTAAAAGCTGCCTTAGAGTAAATTATATGATTATAATATAATTTACATATTTTCTCTCTTATTGATGTATATTTAGGATCTTTCCACATATGCTGTTATAAATAATGTTTTATCTAATATTTCCATGGACATGGTCAAGTTGGCCTCCATGGGAGTTGCACCAATTTGCCTTTACTAGTGGATTAAAGTGCCTATTTTCCCACACTCAGCAGCAGAATGCGTTATCAGATTTTGGCATTGCTGTCCTGTTAATACTGTTGTAATAACCTGGTTATTATTTAACTGGGAAGGAACAAAGGGAAACTGCAATATAGACACCTGCCCAGTAAGGTCTGGGTGATGTGGGAAGGTGCTTACTTGTCAGTCACACCTGGGAGCAGGACATTTGCCAAAGTGGGCATGTAGGCATGGCCCCTGAAAGCACAGAAAGATTTGATATTTAAGCTCCTGAACAAAGGAGACCTCCCCATCCAACCCTCGACTCTCGCACTCTTGAGACTCCTGTTGCAAGAAGTGCAACTCCTTCATTCACATGGCTGTGAGTCATGTGGGACCCACACAATGGACTGATAGACTGAATCTAGTCCAATGCCATACCGACTCCACTCCACCATGAAATGGAAACTCTGGATATTGGCCCTGCTTTTAGCTCTACTGAACCCCCAGCTGCATATTTTCCAGGATTGGTTTAAAGACAATGTGACTTTGGAACCAAGAAATATAATTGCACACAAATAAAGCTTTCTGCTGCATCTCATCCTTCTGTGGGGGCCTCCGGAAATTCTTATTCCAGTGGTACCCCAAGAACCCCACTCCCACTAGCAACAGAGGAATTCCACCATCCAATCCTCTGGCAAGAATGTGATGCCTCACAGATAGTAGGTGCTTGGGAGTGTTTTGGGGGACAAAGGTAACAAATAGAGCAGTCAAAATTTGCTTCAGACAGGATTGGCTCCTATTAAATTATTAACTCCAAGTCTCTTATAGGTATTTCAGCAAGTGGAGAGTATACAGGGAATGGAGATAATGTGTGTGGCTTAATGGAGAAGAATGTTTATTTCAATTCCAGACAGTTTGAATAATAGGAATACTTACACTCTGGTTTACTTGTATTTAAAGGAAGAAAAATCCAGTATATTTTTAATCCATTTTATTCTAACCAATAGCAGCAATGGAAGGATCACGGATGTGGGAACAGAAAGACCTGGCTTTGTGTCCTAGCAAACTAATTCACCAAAGAATAACAAATAATATTTGTAAATGTGTGTTACTAGAGCTAAGTTCTTTACAATTTTTATCTTATATGTCTTTCCAATAATCATATGAAGTAGGTGATGTTAGTAACTACATTTTACAGATGTAAAAAACTGACTTTCAGAGTGATTAAATCACATAGTTTGCCACAAATACTAAAACTATATACATATTTTCTTCCTGTTTCAGGAGACCTAAAATATTCAAATGCTCACAACTCATTCTTTAGCTATTACGGTTGTGGTTTTATGTTTTTCCTGCTATGCCACATTATATTTTACAAGATTTTGATTGCATGCTAGCCCTATTTGATAGCATATATGCCCAACAATTGCTTAGTTTCCACTGGGTCAATCTGAAGAGGAATGCCGTTATCGGTCTGGATCCACCGTCATTGACATTACTTCAACAGGTAGAATAAATTGTGTGTTTTAAATTTCCTGTTTCATAAAAAGGAAAAATTATCTGGCAGGTGAGGTGGATTTATATTTCTTTTGTGTATGTGTGTGTTCACTGGGAGATAATTATATTTTCATCTGATCCTTTTCAATATTACTGTTCTTACCCTATAATAAGCTGTGCTTTTTTATTATTTATTTTGTGGTAATTTAATATAAATTGTTACTAGGTTTCAGTCTGGGAAGATTCCCAAAACTTCAGATTTTGTGTCTAGGAAAGGCATTGGCTCAATATGTATCTCACTCATTTTTTTATGCTCTTAATTTTCTCTATTCAAAAGATACAATATTCAAGCAAGTAGGAATTGTAAGAACTACAGCTTCCTCTGCACTTTTAGAAATATTTATGGAAATGTTTATTTTGAAAAATATGCCCTTTCATAATAATTTGTTACACATATAGAAATCATATGAAAGAATATAAATTTCTTTGTTTGTTTGTTTGTTTGCTGTAAGGGTTGGTTAATCTCTTTGTATCACTAGTTTATAGATTTAATATATAAAAGTGATAATTTTAAGGTAGATAAGAAAATCTACCAGGGAAATACTGAACAAACTGCAGTACACAGAGGAAAATAACATTGAAAATAGGAATTTGGTTTAAAACATAACTTTTCATGAATATGTCTCTCAGTGATTCAGATTTTTCCACACACTTGATTTGGGAGTGTGGGGTACAATCCTCACTTATAGAAGAATGGAAGAATTGACCACTATTTGTATAATATTATAGCTGTAATTAAAGCCATTTCTGGAAAGCTATGTATTGTAGTGTAAATCATATTCTTTCCCCTGATCCTTATTAATTATTATTATTATAGCAAAAGTTGTTTTTTAAGTTGATCCTTTATTTTTATTTTTTTCTTAGTTTTATGGATTGTTGACAGTATTGCAGATGTCTCCCATTTCCTCCCTGTTTTGCCCCCCTCCACCCAACCCCCACTCTACCTCAGGCCTTCCCCATGCTATTGCCTGTGTCCATGGTTATGCATATATGTTCTTTGGTTAATCTCTCCCTGCCCCCTCCCACCCCCCAACCCTCCCACCCTCCCACTGAGGTCTGTTATTCTGTTCCATGCATCCATACCTCTCGACTCATTTTGTTTGTTAGTTAATTTTGTTCTTTAGATTCCACTTGTAAGTGAGATCATGTGATATTTGTTTTTCTCTAACTGGCTTATTTCCCTTAGCATAATATTCTTTAGGACTCTCCATGCTGTCTCAAAGGGTAAAAGATCCTTCTAATTTGCAGCTGCATACTACTCCACTGTGTAAATGTACCACAGCTTCTTTATGGACTCATCTATTGATGGGCACTTGGGCTATTTCCAGATTTTAGCTATTCTAAATTGTGCTTCTATGAACATAGGAGAGCATATATTCTTTCTGACCAGTGTTTCCAATTTCTTAGGATATATTCTTAGAAGTGGTATTGCTGGGTCAAACAGCAGATCTATTTTTATTTTTTTAGGAACTTCCATTCGGTTCTCCACAGTGGCTGCACCAGTCTGCATTCCCACCAGCAGTGCACGAGGGTTCCCTTTTCTCCACATCCCCACCAGCGCTTGTTGACTGATTGATGATAGCCATTCTGGCAGGTGTGAGGTGATAACTCATTGTGGTTTTAATTTGCATCTCTCTGATGATTAGTGACTTTAAGCATTTTTTCATGTGTCTATTGGCCATCTGCATGTCCTCTTTGGAGAAGTGCCTGTTCAGGTCATTTGCCCATTTTTAATTGGATAATTTGTCTTCCTGGTGTTGAGGTATATGAGTTATTTTATATTTTGAAAATTAACCCCTTATTAGATGTATAATTTGTGAGTATATTCTTCCATACAGTAGGTTTCCTTTCTATTTTGTTAAATCTTTTTAGTTTGATGTAGTCTCTTTTGTTAATTTTTTTCCTTTTTTCTTGCTGTGGGTAATATAACTGTGAAAATACTGCTAAGTGAGATTTCTGAAATTTTACTGCCTATATTTTCTTTTAGGACTTTTATGCAGAATTAGTTTTTAAAAAATACAATGCAGTTTTTTGCTTGTTTATTTTTGTTAATTCTCACCTAAAGATATGTTTTCATTGATTTTTAGAGAGAGTGAAGAGAAGGGAGAGAATGCAATTTTGATGAAAAAAGAGAAAGAGATGAGTTTTTGTAAAGTCAGCTTTCATCCTAAAATGTCTTCACAAAATATGGGAGGAACTGGTACTCTTCTGTGTTCTGATTCTCTGCAACACAGAGACACCTGTCCAAGGTGGCTGTTACCACTTGCTATCTCCAAGGGTAGTTCCTTCTGCCTTGGCACTTACAACTTAGCTTTCTGCTCTCTGCTGTAGGTAACAGGAAGTCACTGATATTTTGGCAAGCCCATGAGAGAATTTTATGAATATTTATAAGATAATGGAAACAAATATTCTATAAGATTGTATATTGGGTTTAAAATCATTATAGTGCCTTATAGGCATTATAGTGCCTTCCTTAAACTTGCAGAGTCTGTAGGCATTTAGAATAGCAAATAGCAAGATTGATTTTCCATGGTATTCATAAACTCATTTGTGGTAAATTAATACTGTGTTTTGAATGTAGTTAAGGTCATTCTTCAACAGAAGTCAGAACAGCCTCATGTTCTCATCATGTGTGCTTCCATGATAACTAATGTTGTTAACATCAGAATTTTCAAAGAAACCCTATGCCTATTTCTTCATAGAAAAGGAAGAATCCTATCTAATAAAAGAGAAACATGGTAATTAGCGTAAAACCGCTACCCTTCCCATTGGCTAATCAGGGCGATATGCAAATTAAATGCCAGCCACGATGGCGGCCAGAAGCCAGGCAGCTGACGTGAACAGGGAGGCTTGCTTGCTTCAGTGACAGAGGAAGCCAAGCTTCCCCGCCTGCCTCGCCGGCCTCTCAGCTGCACTCTAAGCAACACTGTAACAAATATAGAAGCTAAACAAAACCCCGGGCTTCAGCCAGCAGGACTGCAACACTGTTTCCAATACAGAAGGTAAACAAAGGCCAGAAACCTGCTTTCAGCAGCGGAGGTCTCATAGCTGGAGCCTAGCCTCAGAGCTAAAGCTGGCCCAGAATAAAAAAAAAAGGAAAAAAGGACAGGTTGGGAGCTTCAGTCACCTGCCAGCCTGAAAACGGCCCTCAGCCCCTCACCCAGGCTGGCCAGGCACCCCAGTGGGGACCCCCACCCTAAAGGGGGTGTGACCAGATGCAAACAGCCATCATCCCCTCACCCAGGCTGGCCAGGCACCCCAGTGGGGACCCCCACCCTAAAGGGGGTGTGACCAGATGCAAACAGCCATCATCCCCTCACCCAGGCTGGCCAGGCACCCAAGTGGGAACCCCACCCTGAAGGGGGTGTGACCAGATGCAAACAGCCATCATCCCCTCACCCAGGCTGGCCAGGCACCCAAGCGGGACCCCCACCCTGATCCAGGACACCCTTCAGGGCAAACCAGCCAGCCCCCACCCATGCACCAGGCTTCTATCCTATATAGTAAAAGGGTAATATGCCTCCCAGCACCGGGATCAGCATGACAGGGGGCAGCGAACAAACCCCCTGATAGCCCTGCAGCTCTGTGTGTGACAGGGTGCGGTGCCCCCACCCCTACCCCCACTGGCCCTGCCCTGAGTGTGACAGTGGCAGCACCCCAACCCCCTGATCCGCCCTGCTCTGTGTGTGACAGGGGGCAGTGCCCCAACAACCCTATTGGCCCTGCTTTGTGCATGACAGGGGGGAGCTCCCCAACCCCCTCATGGGCCCTGCTCTGTGCATGACAGGGGGGAGCTTCTCAACCCCCTGATCGGCCCTGCTCTGTGTGTGACAGGGTACAGAGCCCCAACCCCCCTGATGGGCCCTGCTCTGTGCGTGATAGGGGGCAGTGCCCCAACCCCCCAATCGGCCCTACCCTGAGCATGACTGAGAGCGGTATCGCAACCTCCCGATCTGCCCTGCTCTGTGCATGACAGGGGCAGCGCCCCAACTCCCCAATCAGCCCTGCTCTGAGCCCCACCAGGGGCTGCACCTAGGGATTGGGCCTGCCCTCTGCCACCCAGAAGCAGGCCTAAGCTAGCAGGTCATTATCTCCCGAGGGGTCCCAGACTGCGAGAGGGCACAGGCCGGGCTGAGGGACCCCCTCTCCTCCCCCAAGTGCACAAATTTTTGTGCACCGGGCCTCTAGTATTTATATAAAGTCAGTATATCTGGTTATCCCTTACATATTTATTTATTTATTTATCTTAGTCCACATAGACACGGTCTAAGTGCATTGTGAAAAAAAAGGGGCCATATGAATAAAAAAAGAATGCTTATTTAATAAAAGTAATATAAAAAGCTAAGCTAAATAAAAGCAAAACTACATCTTAATATCTCCAAGGGGATCCTTCAATCAGCTCAAAAGTGCATTAAATTGATCTACCCAAACATAATTGCATTGAGAAATTTCTGATTGAATTTTTTTCTTTTTAACAAAATAAGAATGTACTTTCAGGTTAGACCCAATTTTGTGAGGCCTAAGCTGATACAATTTTGTAGGGTGGGACTATTTAGTGGGTAAGAATATAAAATATCTCTTTGTAAATTTCCAAAACCATGTGACCGTGTGAATGCCTTGATAGGACCCTCCCAATCTTGGAAAAGGTTCAGCGCAGTGTGAGGCTATGAGGTTTCAGCATCATTAGCTTCAGCATAAATGCCTCTGTGTGTTGTTAGAAAGAAGATCCTTAGATCATTAGAAAAGGAGGCACTTTTTCTATTGTGCCACCAGGAACCATGCCAACCTACATACCCATTGACAGAGGGTATCAGAAACTATTTCCCTAGATTTTCCAACGTTCTTACAGTCACAGATTTAAATCTTTAACCATTTGGTAGTGGAAAGGAATATCTTGTTACCTAGCTGGTGCCATATGGGGGCTTAGTTGGTCTCTGATGGTAGAGATTAGGCACTGAACGGTAGTGTTAGCCAGGTCAGTTTTGGTGAGAGGACGTCTGTGTTGTTGAGCCCATAGCCCCAGAGCTATTTTCCTTCATGTGTCCATTGAACAAGTGTTGGGGTGGCTTGAGAAAGAGGTTGACAGCCATCCATGAAGCTTGTCATTTTCCTACCTGATTACTAAGAGCCTCCTCTGAGGTAGATGCCCTTTGGTAGACAATAACAGCGTAGGCACAAACATCTTCATGGTTTGTGACCATTCTGAGAGGTCCGCTATATGTTTTCCCCAGACGTTCTTGTTACCAGTATTTTATAATCCTCTTCTAAGTCTGCAATCGTGCAGCCAAATAGTTACTATATGCCAACGAATCAATGCAGAACTGCACTTCTAACGATCTCTAACCCCAGACAAAATGTTCCACAAACTGTTGTCAACAAAACACTCTTTGGAACCAGGAACTAGGCTCTGGGACTAAGAAAAAAATTGTTAGAAGGAGAGAACCACTGGGTTTCTGGTATAATATTCCTGGAAGTTATGACATAGGAGCAATGAGTAAGCATAACAGAAAGAGAAGATGAACCCTCCTTCGGTGCCCTCCACTTCCTTCTACTGATCACACTTAGTGTTGCATCAGCTTGCAAAGTGGAAATATATGCAGAGCCCAGTTCAGATTTTAGAAAGCAGAATACTGAAGTGCATATGCAGAGCTAAGAAGCAATTGATTTATACCTGGGACATGTACATGACCTCATTTAATCGTCATAATACAACTGCATATTTGTAACATTATTTCTCAAGCCTAGACGAATTTCTATTTAACTCAGGAATGATAGAAGTATTCACAACATAAAGAAATGAGCTGATTCTATAAAATCGTAAAAGCTTGTATATTGAACAAAAAAGAATCAAAACAAAGACTACCAATAGATGGGGAACATGGAACAGTAGCAAGTATTACAAGAGAGGTTAAATTTATATATGAAAAACATATTTTATGCAGTTAGATAAGAAAATGATTAATGCTTCAATATGTAAATGAGAAAAATTCACAATTGGAAATAAAATTGGTAAAAATGCATAGATAGAAAATCTCGAGAACCAAGATGGCGGCATAGGTTAACGCCGGAGACTGCTGCCTTGAACAACCAAATCAAAACACACCTAAAAGACGGAAAGGACATCATCCAGAACCACAGGAAGGCTGGCTGAGTGGAAATTCTACAACTAGGAGGAAAGAGAATATCATACCCAGACTCAGAGGAGGCGCAGTGCTGAAGTGAAATACTCAGTACGGAGTGCGCGTGGAGCGGGCTGGCTGCGGAGGGCGCGGTTGGTGCTTTCAATCAGGAGGGAGTTTCAGATTCTGAGCTCCAGATCCGGGTGAGTCTCTAGGGACCCAGACTCAAACAGGAGAAGCGGGACTGTCTGGCTTCAGTCGGAACTCAAAGGCAGCTATCTCTCCGAGGTTTGCAGCAGTTGCTGGGACTCTGTGAGGCAGAGCCCCTAGGGACGGAACTGAGAGCCGCCATAACTGCTCACTCCGGCCCACCCTGTTGATCCTGAGCCCGAGCGACCCACCTGCCCCACCCAAGCCCTGCGCAGAGCCATTTGCCAGATAGCCTCAGGCAAAGGCTAGATTAGCACCTCCCTAGAGGACAGAAGTTTTCCCACTGAAGACACAGCTGATTCTCACAGCCAGCTGGCCTGGAGGTCAAACCCCCCTAGTATTAACTACAACAATCAAGGCTTAACTATAGGAGGACTGCACACAAAGACCACTAGGGGGTGCACCAAGAAAGCATAAAAAAATGCGGAGACAAAGAAACAGGAAAAAACTGTCAATGGAGGATATTCAGTTCAGAACCACACTTTTAAGGTCTCTCAAGAACTGTCTAGAAGCCGCTGATAAACTTAATGAGATCCTCAACAAATCTAATGAGGCCCTCGATGTTATGATAAAGAACCAACTAGAAATTAAACATACACGGACTGAAATAACGAATATTATACAGACTCCCAACAGCAGACCAGAGGAGCGCAAGAATCAAGTCAAAGATTTGAAATGCGAAGAAGCTAAAAACACCCAACCGGAAAAGCAAAATGAAAAAAGAATCCGAAAATACGAAGATAGTGTAAGGAGCTTCTGGGAGAGCTTCAAACGTACCGACATCAGAATTATAGGGGTGCCAGAAGATGAGAGAGAGCAAGATATTGAAAACCTATTTGAAGAAATAATGACAGAAAACTTCCCCTACCTGGTGAAAGAAATAGACTTACAAGTCCAGGAAGCATGGAGAACCCCAAACAAAAGGAATCTAAAGAGGACCACACCAAGACACATCATAATTAAAATGCCAAGAGCAAAAGACAAAGAGAGACTCTTAAGAGCAGCAAGAGAAAGAAACTCAGTTACCTACAAGGGAATACCCATACGACTGTCAGCTGATTTCTCAACAGAAACTTTGCAGGCCAGAAGGGAATGGCAAGAGATATTCAAAGTGATGAATACCAAGAACCTACAACCAAGATTACTTTATCCAGCAAAGCTATCATTCAGAACTGAAGGTCAGATAAAGAGCTTCACAGATAAGGAAAAGCTAAAGGAGTTCATCACCACCAAACCAGTATTATATGAAATACTGAAAGGTATCCTTTAAGAAGAGGAAGAAGAAGAAAAAGGTAAAGATACAAATTATGAACAACAAACATGCATCTATCAACAAGTGAATCTAAGAATCAAGTGAATAAATAATCTGGTGATCATAATAGAATCAGGGACATAGAAAGGGAATGGACTGACTATTCTTGGGGGGGGGAAGGAGTGTGGGAGAATGCGGGAAGAGACTGGGCAAAAATTGTGCACCTATGGATAAGGACAGTGGGTGGGGAATGAGGGCGGAGGGTGGGGTGGGAACTGGGAGGAGGAGAGTTATTGGGGGAAAAAAGAGGAACAAATGTAATAATCTGAACAATAAAGATTTAATTAAGAAAAACAAATAAATAAAATAAAATGCATAGAGAAAAATATTAATTTCAACAATTGGAAAGTGCCATGTTTTGCCTATGTAACTGGACTAATTAGTCACTCTGTCCCTTCACTGCCGTATACCTCTTTCACACATTAACTGGAGACTGTGACCAACAAAAAACACTTAGAGTCCTTACGAGGATTTGCAAGCCAGCATCTTTCTTGTAAAAAAAAAAGCAAACTTTAAAGGATGTGTGCTTTTTTTCCCAGCAGGATTCAAAAGGTAGCAGAAATCCAAAAACATTTTGGCTAAGACTAGGATTTACTGATGCTGCTAGAAGAGAATGCATCTTGCTAATTCCAAAACAGTTAATAAAACGCTATGCTTATTTCTCAATATAAGACAAGCCATTACATTTATATGGATTGATGTCTATGTTATATTCATGCGTATGTATTTAACTCAATAGGTACAATAACTACAGAGCAGTCTTGTGTGCAGTTCTCCAGGAATGGAGTATTGCAAAAGAAGTCAATCTGACAGAATAATCTGCCACTCTTCTAAAATCTGAAGACTTGTGTGCCAGTCGGCTACTTCCCCTTCCTCAGAACACACTCCTCACGGTTTATAAGTCAGGATCTATTGTGTAATAGCTTCATCCCCCTCTACTGACTTTCACATACTTCAAAGCAATATAGTGAGCATGTATTTATAACTTTGGAGATGAAAGTGGAAAAAAAAATACAAAAGGTTGAGAAGTCCCAGAACAGGTGAGATCCAAAAAGGAGTCGTGGGGAGCCCAGAAGGCTGAGTGCTGGAGGAGAAAGACAAAGCCGTGGCTTGCTGGCTGGAGGCTGAAAACAGACTCACGGAATTTTTAAAACTGAAAACTTGTGTTTTGTTAGTTCATTCCCTCTTCTTGTTCCCTTACAGGATACGATGTAATTCTCTAGCAATTGCAACTGCTCTTGCAAATGAAGCTTTGTTTGGGATGAGCCAGAACATAGAGTCCTGACTATGGGTTACACCAAATAAAGAAGCTTTTAATTTTTATAGAGAAAAACAATTGCTTCCAAGTCCCACCCAGAAATGTTGGGAAAATATACAGAGTTCATTCCTCCGCAGAAACTCTAAAATTATGAGTTTGCTTAGGTGACCTCTTTTCTTGGTCGAATCCTGCTTCCTGCCCAGGGATTTGGGGGAAAGGTAAAAGAGAAGATAATGGAAAAGAAAAAGAGAAAGAGGAAGAGAAAGAAAGGAAATTAGTGAATGATATCAAAAGTCCAATATTTGTGTTGAGGAAAAGTATAAAAAGGGAAAGAGTAAATGCCAAAATAATTCATTGTTTATAATGTCAGTATGAGACATTTATTTTAAAATGTGGATTAACCTTTTAAGTCAGGTGTCACTCCCAATATATATCCATGGGCATACATGCCAATTATTAGGACGAGATAGTCCTGATAATTTGCAAAGGTGAGCGCGAAGGTTATGTCTTTGACTGACAGTTGCAGATTGGTTTGTCTACAGTAATACCATCTCTGAGTAAAAGACACCCAGCAGCTGTACTTCCCCATTCCAGCTGTTCCATTAGTGTCACTGGCCTCCCCAGGGTTTTGTCACCTCTTCCTTTGTATATTTATGGATACACATTTATTTCTGCTATTAGATTTTTTAGGAACAACTGGTCTTGTTTCCTTTAGTTGCTTTTTCCTAGTAACTCTTTCTCCTGATAATTCTCAGAATGTTTTCAATAATTAAATCAGCAGTAAGAATGCAGCTGTATATTACTGTATTTGATTAAAAAATCAAGAGCATTCAGAATAGAATCATAAAAAAGAAAGCATCTACTTAACTCCCCATGACCTAATTTTCTTTAAATTTAAAGTTAACATAAGTATTAATAAACCACTTTATAATTTGAAATAATATCTTTACCTTTAAATTATTTTTAAATCTTTTATAATTAACAATAAATAATTTTTAAAAGAAGTAGTTAATTTATTTGACATTAAATTACATACTGTTAACTAATATAAATAAAAATATCACTTTATTTAAATTATGCAAGATACAGAATGCTAAATCACAAATTACACATATTTAAAGAAATTTCTGATTTTCCCAGGAGAAACTCTATCATTTTTTTTATAAGTAGCTATAATTATTCAGTAATTTGTACCTGGGATGGGGCAACATAACATACATTAAAACAAAAGTGAAAGTGGTGTTGCCAATGATTTATACTTTAAGTCAAGTCACTTTATTCATTTTGGCCTTTGGGGCTTTAGCTGCGAACTGATAATAATAATATATATCTCACAAGGTTACTGAGAAACTAAATAAGGGAAAAAACCCTAGCATAGTGCTTGGCACATATTATGTACTAAATAAAATATAGTTAAACATGACTATTATTTATCAAGTAATAGAAAAAAAACATTAGCATAGTGGAATTTTCACTCCTATAATCTAGAATTTAGCCACTGAGATGCTAGAGTTAATACACTGTGACATTAAATAAGTCAACTAACCACTCCATACTTTAGTTTTCTCATTGGCAAAGTGAGGATAAAAATAGCACTTACCTCATAAGATTATTAAGAAGAGGAAAGGAGGTTTATAACCATAAAATATATGGAGCTGGGTATGACATTTATATGTAAGGCTTATATAAGGACTATATTTTGTATAAGCATTATATAATTATACAAGTATTATATAAGAATTTGTTAAATGAATGGAAAAATTAAACAGGCAGAGGTTTCACTACTTTTTAAATAAATGCATTGTAGAATGAAACTGTTCTTCAATGTAAGCTTTTATGGTTTGTATGTCTTGATTAATAACTACTCTGCAAACTACACATCTCAGTGACAAATATTTATGAAGGAGCAGGTGTAATTTCTATGCTGTTGACTAGAACCTCACTACTTAAAATATGATCCTTGGACCAAGAGCATTGGCATCATGCAAATTATTAGGCACCATCCCAGCACAACTGAGTCAGAATTTAAATTTCAACAGGTTCAACAGCATATAATATTTAATATAATACTTTAACATACTGTATACTACATTACCAATATCCCATTTTTGTAATAAATAAAAAAAATACAAGATTAGAAAAACTCACAGCAGAGTGGAATCTATTTTTCTTTGGAAGAACATTTCTGTTTAAACAACAGATAAAACATAGACAAACTAAAAACTTATAATGAGTAGTGTTTTTTTTTACTATAGAAATTCTTTTAAATAAATATTTATTGTTCAGATTATTACAGTTGTTCCTCTTTTTCCCCCCATAGCTCCCCTCCACCCGGTTCCCAACCCATCCTCTGCCCTTACCCTCCCCCACTGTCCTTGTCCATAGGTGTATGATTTTTGTCCAGTCTCTTCCTGCACCCCTCACACCCTCTTCCCCCTGAGAATTGTCACTCCACTTCCTTTCTATGCCCCTGATTCTATTCTATTCTATTCACCAGTTTATTCTGTTTGTCAGATTTTTTATTCACTTGATTTTTAGATTCACTTGTTGATAGTTATGTATTTGTTGTCACTTTGTTGTTCATAATTTTTATCTTTACCTTTTTCTTCTTCCTCCTCTTCTTAAAGAATACCCTTCAGCATTTAGATAATACTGGTTTGGTGGTGATAAACTCCTTTAGCTTGTTCTTATCTGTGAAGCTCTTTATCTGAATGATAAATTCTAAATGATAGCTTTGCTGTGTAGAGTAATCTTGGTTGTAGGCTCTTGCTATTCATCACTTTGAATATTTCTTGCCTGCATAGTTTGTGTTGAGAAATCAGTTGACAGGTGTATGGGTACTCCCTTGTAGGTAACTAACTGTTTTTCTCTTGCTGCTTTTACTATTCTTTCTTTGCCTTTTGCCCTTGGCATTTTAATTATGATGTGTGTTGGTGTGGTCCTCTTTAGATTCCTTTTGTTTCGGGTTCTCTGAGCTTCCTAGACTTGTAAGTCTATTTCTTTCACCAGGTTGGGGAAGTTTTCTGTCATTATTTCTTGAAATAGGTTTTTGATATCTTGCTCTCTCTCTTCTTCTGGCACCCCCATAATTCGGACGTTGGTTCCCTTGAAGTTGTCCCAGAGGCTCCTTGCACTATCTTTATATTTTTGTATTCTTTTTTCCTTTTGCTTTTCTGGTTGGGTGTTTTTTGCTTCTTCATATTTCAAATCTTTACCTTGATTCTTGGGATCCTCTAGTCCAGTGATGGCGAACCTATGACACGCATGTCAGAGCTGACATGCAAACTCATTTTTTTGGTTGATTTTTCTTTGTTAAATGGTATTTAAATATATAAAATAAACATAAAATATATAAATCTTTGTTTTACTATGGTTGCAAATATCAAAAAATTTCTATATGTGACACGGCACCAGAGTTAAGTTAGGATTTTTCAAAATGCTGACACGCCAAGCTCAAAAGGTTTGCCATCACTGCTCTAGTTTGCTGTTGGATCTCTGTATATTATTCTTTATTTCAGTCAGTGTATGCTTAATTTCTAATTGGTCCTTTTTCATATCGTTGATGGTCTCACTATATTTCTCAGAGGTTTCTAGAAGATTCTTGAGTAACCTTATAACCATGGTTTTGAACTCTATATCCAGTAGTTTGCTTTCCTCCATTTCTTTCATTTGTGACCTTTTTCTTTGTCTCTGCATTTTGGCTGCTTCCCTGTCCTCCTCTTTGTTTGGGGTTTGGAGGTGACCAGATGAGGTGCAACTGTGAAGCAATGCAGGCTACTGATGAGCCTTAGGCCTTCTTTTGGAAGCTCTGGGGTTCTCTGTTTGAGGTTTTTAGGCGGAGAAAAGCCAAGCCATTCATATGCAAAAGCCTCTGTGCTCAGCTTGAGTGGGGTTGTAAATGGATGAGGCGGGGTCTCAGGGAATCATCAGGGTGAACAAACTGCAATGGCTGACAGTCTGCTCTGCCTCGGAGAAGTCCTGGGGTCTGTGTCCCGTGGCCCTGTGCAGGCACAATGACTGCTGCAAGCTCCTCTGAGAGAAAGCCGTCCTCACGTTCTGGCCCGATCCCAGACAGTTTAATTTCTCTCCTTATGAGTCTGGGTCCCCAGATTCTCACCCATAACTGGAGTTCAGGGCAGTCAGGAGCTTGTATCCCCCCCCCCCCCGATTGAAAAAGACACCAGTGTACCCAGCTGCCAGCCCCTTTAGCGCGCGCCTCCACACTTCCACACTTCTGCACTTTCCTACCAGACTCAGTGCACTTTTCTCTTTCCATCTAGTTGTAGAATTTCCACTCAGCCAGCCTTCCCATGGTTCTGGATGATACTCGTTTTGTCTTTTAGTTGTAGTTTTAATGTGGTTGTGCGCAGCAGCAAGTTCAGGTGTTTACCTGTGCCGCCACCTTGGTTGTCCTCTAGAAACATTTTTTTTCAGTTGTTCCTTTGGTTTGTTTTTCTCTTATTAGTATAAAAAAGTCAATATATTTTATTATTAGTGGTTGCCACTTTTAGGTTTTTAAAAATGTCTTGTATTTTATTTTGTTTTTAATGAAGAAGCATAGAGAAAGCATCTTTCTGACAGATAAACTTACTTTCACATTTCTGAGGTCATGTATAATTGTAGGAATTGCAAGATTAAAGACACTGGGAAAAAGAGCTGTCCAAAGGTGAATGAGTGTCCTTTACTGCAGAGCTTCTAGAAAGGAAAAAATTATGGTAATAAGTTAATAGGTTTGACAGCACTTTTGCCAATTTGACCCAGAGGTCACTGGTCCTTTGAGTGATGGAGTCTACTTGCCTGAGACTTGAAAGGAAGAAGGATTTATGTTATTTGTCCATGGGATCACATTATCCACTGGAATGCTTGGACTCCGAGCCCGTCAAAGACTAAATATGTAGAGTCAGTCTAGCACTTGACTATTTGAAAACATGTGGCATAATTATGAAAAATACCACTCAAGTGCACACACATCACACACACCTCCTTAGTAGCTATCGCAGGGCAGTTCCCTCGTATCATGACTTCATGTAAGTCCTATGCAATTGTGTGCTGTGCTGCCGAGGGTTTGATGAAGACATTTGTACCAGTCACGCTGATGACCTGATGGCTCCTTTGTATCTGAAGATATCTCAGACAGCTTGTGCTTTTTTAAAAAAACTATATATTTTATTGATTTTTTACAGAAAGGAAGGGAGAGGGATAGAGAGTTAGAAACATCAATCAGCTGCCTCCTGCACACTCCCTACTGGGGATGTGCCTGCAACCAAGGTACATGCCCTTGACCGGAATCGAACCTGGGACCCTTGAGTCCGCAGGCTGACGCTCTATCCACTGAGCCAAACCGGTTAGGGCCAGCTTGTGCTTTTTATTTTCTCTAAGATTTGATTTTAGGGAAATTTTATACTTTAGAAGAAATTTGTGTTATAGTACATTTTGTGTATTTTAAAATAAGCTCTGCAGCCTAGCAGGTATGGCTCAGTTGGTTAAGCATTGTTCCATGAACCAAGCGGTCACCGGTTTGATTCCTGGTTTGGACACATGCCAGGGTTTTAGGCTTGATCCCCAGTAAGGGGTATGCAGGAGGCAGCAGATCAATGTCTCTCTCATCAATGTTTTTCTATCTACTTCTCCCTTCCTCTCTCCCTAAAAATCAATAAAAGCATATCAAAAATAAAATAAAATAAACAGGCACCTTAGAAAAATTAATTGTTGATGCTAGGTGTTTATAGCATGGCAACATTCTATCAGGTTAAAGCTTTCAGAGCAGAAGCTTTCAGTTATGAACTTGAACTCTGCATAATATAATTAGGCCATGGGAAGGGGCTCAGAGAGACTGAGGAAAAAGTAGCAATGGGGCATGCTGTGTTGTTCTGTATGCCCTCTCTTCTTCCCTAAAGAGTTAGCATCTATTCCTTGGTATCCTTTCCTCTCTCATCGCTTACCTTGCTGCAAATGAGCAAACACAGCCACGTAGGTACACATACATGCACATTCCCCAAAAACAATCAGGAAATACAGGGCAGAGGGAGCAAATAATTTCAGTGTTCCCTAAATTATCTAGTAATAATAATGGTTTACGTCTAGTGCTTTCTATATATGTGTGCATATTACATGCATGTATGCTATATATGATGTTATAATTTTCTAATGTAATAAAAATAATCAAAGGAATTGTACTCAGGACTGAGTTAGAATCTTAACCTTTATATGACGTTTACCTCCAGTTGCAGGTAAAACACTCACATTTGGATCTAGTTGGACCTCTCCTAGTGTCATTATGTGTCTGGTTTGACAGGGTCGATGTGTACACCAGAAATTTCCCAGGCCAGGACATCCTTTCTTAAGAGACTTCTTTTTATCATGTATCTTGTGTGCTATGAGGGTCAAGTGTGTTAGTGGTCTGGGAGGGCTAATGACAGGGCTTTTCACCCCATTGGCTATTTCAAATCATAGCTTGAATTAATCATGGTCATAGATTTCCAGGTGTGCAGAATCTCTTCTCAGCAGAATCTTAGCCCAGTAGAAATGACAGTAATTTTTTCATGTTAGGAGCAGGGCTAATTTTAAACACTCCTTGGATATTGCCAAAATATCTGTCAGGAAGTTGAAAAAATATTTTTAATGGGGTTTGAGTTCCTGCCTGACAAGAAACTTGTGTCATTAGCTTGAATAGTTACTGTGGCATTAATTGTATGCTTATAAGCTAGTGAGCATTGAGGATATTTATATTTCTTGTATAATGAGTCAAACATACTGCCTAGCATAGTAGGTATTTAGAAAATGTGTTTATTCACTTTCATGTCAATGCCTTATCTTTTTAATGTAATAAAGAGTAAAAAAGTCAATTAAAAACAATTATCCTATCTAATAAAAGAGTAATATGCAAATTAACTGTCACTCCATGACAAAGATGGCAGCGCCCATAACTACAAGATGGCAGTGCCCAGTCCCTCTCAACACCGCTGGAGTCCCCCAGCCCGGGGGAAGGGGCAGCACTGAGAAACAGCAGGGTGAGAGGCTTGCTGCCCAGAGGCCCTCCTGACCCTTTATAATAAAACAAAAACAAATTCATTCACCACGGAGTGATCCTCCCACACACCTGCAGCCTCAGGGTCTCAGCCTCGGAAGCGCCCGTGTTCCTCAGCACCTCGGGCCGGGCTTGAGCCCACCCAGGAAGGCCTTTCTCCTACAGTTTTCACCAAGGCAGGGAGGTTTAAACATGAATAAGAAGTGCCCACGCACAAGTCCTGAAGATGCCAGGGCCGGCAGAAATAACAAACAAACTGGGAAAAAAGCAAAACCAGAAACATCACCAATCCCAACATAGATCATCTTTTTCTTCAGATGACTATGTGTTTCCCTCTTCTTTGTCTTCTGGAAGCAAGACAGATTCAAGAACTGACGATTCTACCAATGGAAAAGTTAAGAGAAAGAGAGGACAGAAAAGGAATAAAAGGAGAAAAGAAAGGACAAAAGATAAAACATCATGAAAAAGAAAGAGAAGGAAAAAAGGAAGAAACAACCACATGATATCACCTGTCCAAGGTCTCATGAAATTCCTGTTTAAGGAGTTTATTTTATGACACTTAGTTTGCGTTTGCATTTTGACTGGTTTGTCAAGACCACAGCAGATACAGTGTTCAATATATTAAAGAAAAAAACCTATCTAATAAAGAGGGAATACGCAGGTGGGGGGCAGTTGGGGGTGATCGGGCTGGCAGGGGAGCAGTTAGGCATCAATCAGGCTGGCAGTAGAGTGGTTAGGGGGTGATCTGGCTGGCAGGCAGAAGTGGTTAGGGGCAATCAGACAGGCAGTCAGGTGAGTGGTTGGGAGCCAGCAGTCCCAAATTGTGAGAGGGATGTCCCCCAAAGGGTCCCAGATTGGAGAGGGTGCAGGTTGGGCTGAAGGAAGTCCCCCCCCCCCTGCATGAATTTCGTGCACCGGGCCTCTAGTACTAAATAATAATAAATCCAATAATCATTTCTAGTATTAGAATTTAACAACTGCTGTTATAAATACTAGATTCAATGATGGGCATAGTGTAGTGATTATAAAAATGTCAAATATGATTTTTATCTCATTGTATTGTAGTTGATGAAGTCCTTTTATATACCTTATTTGTTCTATTTCCAACAACCTTGAGTTAAGTATTACTTAGTACATTTTATAGATGAAAATTGTAGAAAATGATTTAAAAATACAGTTAAAGAAGAAATGTATTTAATATATTAGTTAACACACAGCATTCATGTACTTTCAACATAAGAGTAGGTAAAAGACATTATCCTACAATTAAAAAGTTATTTGATTTTTATTTTAATGTAGTCAAAATTCTAAAAGAATTGTCAGGTGTAAAATATGATTTAACAGTGTTTTACACTGTTTCACTTGTATTTCAGCTTAATTTTGCAGCAGCTACTGAATAGATGAAAAATTAGCTGAATTATAATAACAGCTGGATATATATGCATAATTATCTAGCATATTTTTCTTGGGCTCAAAGATGTCTGATCTTTCTTAATGTTTTCATAACTGAGGAAACTAATAGAATTAGTAGATATTTCTCAGCCCAAAAGAGAAAACCAAGCCTAGTCAAGTCCAAAAGAAATATAGATAGATAGGAACTCACTCACTGTAGGGGAGCAATAAAATGAAATCATACTTATAACCATATATGCATTAGTGTATTTGAAAAATAAAATGACATGAAGGCCAGATATTCAGTAGAGTAAATTATACAGGTTTCAAATGTAAAGCAACATACACATGTGTTTGTCATGTATGGTAGAAAGAAATGAGAGTGGGTATAACAGTTTTCCTGCAAGGAGGACCCTTTATGATATATCCTCGTGCTTCATGTGAGTAAATAGATACCTATTAATTTTAATGGATTTATTATGTTTTAATTATTTTGATACTAAACCTGAAAGCATATCTTATTCTACCATTGGTTCACAGAAAGAGGGAAATGGTCCAAAGAGAAATAACTAAAATAATCTATTTACTTAAAGAACTAACTTAGGATATTTGATTTCTCCTTAAGTCAAGATGCATTAAAGTAACCCCACACTTATTTAGAGTAAAACATGGTAGTACATGCTTTTGAAAACAACTGTATTAACAAAGAAGGATGATGATCATGATTCTAAATAATAAACCAAGAGACAGATTTTGTTTCTCATTATGGCTTGATTTTGATCGCTGTTGCTCTATTTAATTCTTACTTTTTAAATATCTAATTTAAGTATTTTGAAAATGGTATTTCAGGAAAATCTATTAATAGTCAATAATCCAATTATTTCTTAAGCTAAAGAACAATTTACTATAGAGCTACTTAATGACTTTCCCTAATGAAAACTTTCCACTCATTATTCACTTAGCTCTATTCATTTGTTTAAATTGATGAAAGTCTACTGGGAAAGGACTTTCACATTTATTTCGCACCTAACCAGAGATCAACAAACTTTTTTCTATAACAGGTCAAATGGTAAATATTTTAAAGTCTTTGCAGGTCCTAGAGTCTCTGTCACAACTACTCAACTCCATCGCTGTGATGCAAAAGCAGCCATAGACAGTATATAAATAAATGGATATAGCTATATTCCAATAAAACATTTTTGATGGTTGAATTTGGCATGCAGGCCATAGTTTGTCTAGATTTGACCTAGACTATTACGAGTTCTTCAATAACAAAGACAATGAAAAGAATTTAAACTTAGATCCCGGGTAGTATTAGAAAGTAGGTATAATATGTGGTTAAGTCTACAATGCAACAATATAATTGTTATCATAAATATTTAAAGAAAATCAGACTAGCCATAGCTCTATTTTGCTGATTTATTTGGCAGACCAAGTGTAAGAGGCAAATCAAACATTAAAGTAATGCCAATTAAACACCTATTTAACTTTTGCTTTCATTATGCTATTGTGTGATATAAGTATTCAAATGAAAAATAAGATTTTCTGTGACCGCAAATGGATTCCGTTCTAGTTTGAAGCAAGAATTTTAAAATAAAAATTGGAGGAGAAATTCATAGCTATTGTCATCTTTGGTGAATGTCAGAAGGAAAAGTGAATCCTGCAGACCATTAAAATATTTTAAACAGATGTATGGGGGCTGGTGGGATAGATTAGAAAGACTCAGCGAACTCCCATTCCAGCGCAGCTCTGCTTCCAGCTGTAACTTCCTCAGGGGCCTTCTCTGGTGCACAGAGGCTGGGGCAGGACTGGAGAGTTAAGAAAAATCAACTTCTCTTCTCACGGTCCAGAGGGCTATCACATATGCAGTGCACTCTCCCACTAAAGACCGGGTGGGTGGAAGATGAAAGGTCAAAAGACCTTTGGGCCATGTAAGAATCTCAGTGCAAAGCAGAGAGCTCTCTCACAGCTAGGAAAGCTGCAGACTGAGCTCTAGCAGAGGCTGAAAGTTATTTTCTCTGAAGGATTAGATAGTAAATTATTTTAATTTTATTAAAATAAATTAAAAAGGAAGTTCTTAAGGGGGACAGGTAATGATACTAGGTGGATGCCCTCATCTCTAGGAAGAAATGCAGCACATAAAAAAAGATAAATAAAAAATGAATTTATATTTATATATGTATATATATATATTTATATATAATAGAATTTATATCATACATATGTATGTGTGCACATATATCTTATATAAATAATCAGGTAAGACAATAACATAAATATTGTTTTGTGGGAAGTATAGTATTTGGAGTATAAAATATATGATGAAGCATGAAATTGGAAAAAAATTGTCATCTATTTTTGTAATCAGCATGATTCCTTAGAAAATCATTAGGACATATAAAATATTATCTTAACTAATAATGAATTTTTAAAATTTCAAAAAAATGTACTAGTAAATAACATAAAAATAAAGTTTTAAAAATTCCATTTACTATTGCAATAATTTCTTAAGTCATCCAAAATAGTAATCATTAAGAAAAAAATGATAAATTATACTTTACCAAAAAGGTAATTTCTGCTCATCAAAAGACACTATTGAGAATATTAGTAGGTCAGTGAGAGATTAGGAGAAAATATTACATATATACATATGGCAGATTTCCTGAACGTACAAAGCAAAGAGAAAAAAAGAAATAAACAAATGTAAGTGGGAAAAAGACTTAATAGACAGTACATTTTAAAAAGTGTAGAAGCAAAGTGTGGAATCTCAGAGGGGAGGCGAAGGGGGGTGGGGAGGAGGTGGGATGTAATCAACCAAAGACCTTGTATGCATACATGCATAATTCATGGATCCAGAAAATAGGGTGGTGAAAGCCTGGGGAAGGGGGGATGGGAGTCAATGGAGAAAAAAGGGGACATATGCAATACTTCCAACAATGAAGAATTATTAATTTAAAAAAAAAGAGGAGAGAAAACCAAGATGGCAGCATAGGTAAATACCTGAAATTGCTGCCTCACACAACCACTTCAAAAATACAACTAAAAGACAAAACGGACATCATCCAGAACCACAGGAAGGCTGGCTGAGTGGAAATTCTACCACTAGAAGGAGAGAGAAAAGCACACTGAGACTCAGAGGAGGTGCGGAAGTAAAGTGCAGAGGTACAGAGGCGCATGCGGAAAAGGATGGCATCTGAGGACACGGTTGTCTTTTTCAATCGGGAGGGAGTCTCAAGCTCTCAACTGCTCTGAACTCCAGTTCAGGGCGAGTCTCTGGGGACCCAGACTCATACCGGGAGAAACTGGACTGTCTGGCATCAGTCAGAACTTGAGGGCGGCTTTCTCTCAGAGGTGCTTGCAGCGATTACCTCGGGACACTGAGACCCGGGCCTCTTAGGGAAGCGCTGAGGATCAGACATAGCTGCTTGCTCTGCCCTGTTGATTCCCTGAGACCCCCCCCCCCCCAAGCTACACACAGAGGCTTTTGCATATGAATGGGCTGGCCCTTTGCAATCTAAAATTACCTAACAAACTGCAGCTGGGTCAGAGAGACCCAGAACATCCAAAAGAAGGCCCAAGACCCCATAGAAGCTTGCATTGCTTCACAGCTGGGCCTCATCTGGGCACCTCCAAACCCCAAACAAAGAAGAGGAATCTGCAGATCTCTCCGGAGCTCCTGCTGGGTAGCCTCAGGCAGAAGCTAAATTAGCACCTCCTTAGAGATCCAAGAGCAAGTGTACCCAGTGGTCAGAGTGGGACCATCCAGATTACAACTCCTCAGATCCACAAGAAACACACTCAGGGGGCAGACTCAGTGAGCACCAAAGCCCCACTGAAGCAAGTCTTGCCCCATAAGTGTGGCTCCAGCACAGAAGTTCTCCCACCGTAGAGACAGCTGATTCTCACAGCCAATTGGCCTGGAGGTCAATTCCTCCCAGTGATACCTAAAATAAGCAAGGTTTAACTACAATAATACTGTGCACAAAGTCCACAAAGGGGTGCACCAAGAGTGTCCACCTCAGGTAATTGGGGAAGCTGAGCCACTGGGCCCTAGATGACACCTAGCACAAAAAGCCACTCTATCAACACAGGGAAGCAGCCAAAATGTGGAGACAAAGAAACAGGTCACAATGACCGAAATGGAGGAAAGCAAACTACTGGATATAGAGTTCAAAACCATGGTTATAAGGTTACTCAAGAATTTTCTAGAAACTGCCGATAAACTTAGTGAGACCCTCGATAAGTCTAGTGAGACCCTCGAGGATATGAAAAAGGACCAACTAGAAATTAAGCATACACTGACTGAAATGAAGAATATTATACAGAGATCCAACAGCAGACTAGAGGATCACAAGAATCAAGTCAAAGATTTGAAATATGAAGAAGCAAAAAACACCTATCCAGTAAAACAAAAAGAAAAAAGAATCCAAAAATATGATGACAATGTAAGGAGCCTCTGGGACAACTTCAAGTGTACCAACATCCAAATTATGGGGGTGCCAGAAGAAGAGAGAGAGCAAGATATTGAAAATCTATTTGAAGAAATAATGACAGAAAACTTCCCCTACCTGGTGAAAGAAATAGACTTACAAGTCCAGGAAGTGCAAAGAACCCAAAACAAAAGGAATCCAAAGAGGACCACACCAAGACACATCATAATTAAAATGTCAAGAGCAAAAGACAAAGAGAGAATCTTAAAAGCAGCAAGAGAAAAACCGCCAGTTACCTACAAGGGAGTACCCATATGACTGTCAGCTGATTTCTCAATAGAAACTATGCAGGCCAGAAGGGAGTGGCAAGAAATATTTAAAGTGATGAATAGCAAGAACCTACAACCAAGATTACTTTACCCAGCAAAGCTATAATTTAGAATTGAAAGTCAGATAAAGAGCTTAACAAATAAGAAAAAGCTAAGGGAGTTCATCACCACCAAACCAGTATTATATGAAACTAGAGGCCCGGTGCACAAAAATTTGTGCACTCAGGGGAGAAGGGGGTTCCCTCAGCCCGGCCTGTGCCCTCTCGCAGTCTGGGACCCCTAGGGAGATAATGACCTGCTGGCTTAGGCCTGCTCCCGGGTGGCAGAGGGCAGGCCCAATCCCTAGGTGCAACCCCTGGTCGGGCTCAGAGCAGGGCCAATTGGGGAGTTGGGGCACCGCCCCCTGTCATGCACAGAGCAGGGCGGATCGGGAGGTTGCGATGCCACCCTCAGTCATTCTCAGGGTAGGGCCGATTGGGGGGTTGGGGCACCACCCCCTGTCATACTCAAGGCAGGGTCGATGGGGAGGTTGCGGCGCCACCCCCTGTCACACACAGAGCAGGGCCAATCAGGGAGTTGGGGCGCTGTCCCCTGTCACGCACAGAGCAGGGCCCATCAGGGGGTTGGGGAGCTCCCCCCTATCACTCACAGAGTAGGGCCGATAGGGGAGTTGGGGCACCGCCCCCATCACACACAGAACAGGGTGGATCAGGGGCTTGTGGCACCGCCCCTGTCACACTCAGGGCAGGGCCCATGGAGAGGTTATGGCTCTACCCCATCACACACAGAACAGGGCCCGTGGGGGAGGGGGTTGGGGCGCCACCCTCTATCACCCAAAGAGCAGGGCCAATCAGGGGGTTGGGGCGCCGCCACTCTCACACTCAGGGCAGATCCGATGGGGAGGTTATGGCTCTACCCCATCACACACAGAGCAGGGTCCATGGGGGGGGGGTTGGGGCGCTGCACCCTGTCACACACAGAGCAGGGCCGATCAGAGGGTTGTGGCCCTGCCCCCTGCCACACACAGAGCCGCAGGGTCGATCAGGGGGTTTGGGCGCTGCCACCTGTCACACTGATCCCGGTGCCGGGAAGCCTTGCGGCTCCTCTGATCCCGGTGCTGGGAGGCATATTACCCTTTTACTATATAGGATAGAGGCCTGGTGCATGGGTGAGGGCCAGCTGGTTTTCCCTGTCCTGGATCAGGGTGGGGGTCCCCACTGGGGTGCCTGGCCAGCCTGGGTGAGGGGATGATGGCTGTTTGCAGCTGGTCACACACCCTTCAGGGTGGGGGTCCCCACTGGGGTGCCTGGCCAGTCTGGGTGAGGGGCTGAGGGCTGTTTTCAGGCTGGTGGGTGACTGAAGCTCCCCACCACTCCTTTTTTTTTTTTTTTTTTTTTTTTTAATTCTGGGCCAGCTTTAGCTCTGGCTCCAGCTCCGAGGCCTCTGCTGCTGAAAGCAGGTATCTGGTTTGTTTGGGTTCTATAATCGAGACACTGTATCATCTCCAGCTCTGAGATCCCAGCTAGTTGAAAGCAGGTTTCTGGGGTTTTGTTTAGCTTCTATATTTGTTACAATGTTTCAAACTGCAAGCTCAGAGGCCGGCAAGGCAGGCGGGGAATGTTGGTTTCCTCCGTCACTGAAGCAAGCAAGCCTCATGTTAGTTTCAAGCTGCCTGGCTGCTGGCCACCATCTTGGCTGGCAGTTAATTTGCATATCGCCCTGATTAGCCAATGGGAAGGGTAGCGGTCGTATGCCAATTACCATGTTTCTCTTTTATTAGATAGGATGCTGAAAGGTATCCTTTAAGAAGAGGAAGAAGAAGAAAAAGGTACAGATAAAAATTATGAACTACAAATACACATCTATCAACAAGTTAATCTAAAAATTAAGTGAATAAATAATCTGATGAACAGAATGAACTTGTGAATATTATAGAATCAAGGGCATAGAAAGGGAGTGGACTGACCATTCTCAGGGAGAAAGTGGTGTAGGGGGTGCGGGAAGAGACTGGAAAAAAATCGTACACCTATGGATGAGGACAGTGCGGGGTAAGGGCAGAGGGTGGGGTGGGAACCGGGTGAAGGGTAGCTATGGGTGGAAAAAAGAGGAACAACTGTAATAATCTGAACAATAAAGATTTCATTAAAAAAATGAAAAAAAAGAAAAGAAAAAAATAGTATATGAGCCCTTCCTTCTTACTACACTAATCCCACCTGAATCCCTTTCTTGGCTTTAAAATACCCAAAGCAATAAAACAAATAAATTTAAAAAACCTGATATTTGCACAATAAGAAGAATAATTAATATATTGTATAAAGTGAAAGTCAATGGTTTTCCTCATCAGTGTTGCTTCCCCAGCTCTCCTCACCAGAGGTAACCAGTTTTAGTACCTCCATGTTTTGTTTTTCCTGATGATTACCACCCTGATAATCAACTGTATGCTTATTTCACATCTGTTTTTATTTTTAATTTCACAAACTTTATTTAAATGTCATTTTTGTCCAACAAAAATGGATAACTCTTGATGAGTTTTTTGACAAATGTGTACAACCATGTCATCACTATCTTAATCAAGATATGGAACATCCATCTTCCTAAAAGTTTCCTAGGGTCATATCTACTCAAACTTCTGCTTCTCCCCCAATCCCTGATAGGGATTCTATAACTATAGTTTAGTTTCGCTTTTATAGAGCATCATATAAATAAAACCATTCAGAAATTACTCTTTTGGATCAGATTTCTTTTGCTTAACATGTTTTTGAGATTCAATGTTGTTGCAAGTATCAGTAGTACTTTCATTTTTATTGCTGACTAGTGTTCCATTATATGAATGTTCCATGATTTTCCTCTATTCTCTTATTAATGGACTTTGAATTATTTCTATTATTTCTTTTTTTGCCTATTAAGAATAAAGTGGTTTGAAAAAATAAAAAAGGGTTTATACTATTCAATAAGCACATCACAGTCATCAGAAAAATATTCATTGAAATCACTATGAGCTATCATTTTACAGCCATTAGAATGGTTCAAACCATAAAGACTGAAAATACAAAATGTTGAGAGTGTGGAGCAAATGAAAACTCATATTACTGATTGAGTGGGTGTAAAGTGTTAAGATCACTTTGGAGTATTGTTTAGAGACTTTTGATAAAGTTAAACACTCATATACTCAATGAACAATCAATTCCATTCTTTGAAAAATGGAAATGTGTGCCCCAAAATGACTTGTATAAGACGTAGGAAATATCCCCACTGTCTTTGAAAAATGGAAATGTGTGCCCCAAAATGACTTGTATAAGACGTAGGAAATATCCCCACTGTCCACTACAGGAGAATAGATTGTATATTTTTAAGTAGAATATTACTTAGTAATAAAAAACAAATAACTATTCCTACCTGCAACAGCATGAATTGATCTCAAAAACATAACATGGAGTGAAAAAAAGCCAGAAACAATAAAGTATGTATCTTATGATTCCATGTTTATAAAATCCATGCACAGGCACATTTAATTTTTGGTGATAGAAATCACAGGGTTTTATCTTAGTTAACTGAGGTATCTTATGGGGAAAGAACATGATAAAATTTTCTCTTAGAATACCCACTAGGATGACTATAATAAAAAAAGACAGATAATAGCAAGTGTTAGTGAGGATGTGGAGAAATCATCACTTTCTTACACTGATGGTGGGAATGTAAAATGGAGATGCTACTTTAGAAAACAATAAGACAATGCTTGAAATGTTAAATGCAAACTTTCCATATAAACTACCAATTCTACTCCTCAATACTTACATACAAAAAAGAAAAATGCACATCCACCTAAAATTTATGATAGCCAAAAATGAAACTACCTGTGAAACAGAATACATATACATATATTGATTTCTGCCTTTAGTTTCTGGCACAGAGCTCTTAAAACTCTTCTAATTTCTTAAGTGAATAGAGATCTATGAGCATCCTTTTTCCTAATAATTAGTCTTTGACCCCATTCCTGAGACAGGGCTCCTTAATCATTTGGAATTCTATGGGTGATAGGAGTGTCTGTTTTTCTGTTGAAGCAACTCTGGGTAAGCTACTGGACAGCTCCTAGATGAAGGCTGCTGACCAGAAAGACAAAGCTGTGATTAGAAGCTTGAAACTTAGAAGCTCCACCCTTTATCCTCCAAATAGGGGAGAGGGGCTGGAGATTGAGTTAAAACTGATCATATTTCCATAAAAACCACACAGTATGGGGTTTGGAGAATGTTTGTCTTGGCTGAACACATCCAGTTGCTGGGAGGGTGGTGTACATGTGCTCTAACTCCATTAAGAGAGAGAGTTCTGATCTCAGGGTTCTTCTAGATCTTGCCCTATGATTATCTGAATGCTAATTTTCATTCTTTATTATATATTCTTTATTACATTAAAAAGAGGTAAATATAAGTAAATGTTCTCCTAAGTTACCTTATCTGTCTGTTCATCTGCACCTTTTATCACATTCTTTATCCTATATAATAAAAGCCTAATACACTAAGTGTCTTGTCATCTGGTCATTCATTCAACCAATCAAAGCGTAATATACTAATGATATGCTAAGGCTGCTCAACCGCTCGCTCTGACGTGCACTGACCACCAGGTGGCAGACGTTCCAACAGGTAGGTTAGCTTGCTGCTGGGGTCCAGCTGATCGGGACTCAGTGAGAAGGGCTGGACATGCCCTGGAGCCCTCCCACAGTCCCTCCCCGGCTGGCCAACTTTCCGCATCTGTCCTTGGCCCTGATTGTGCACCAGTGGGGTCCCTCAGCCTGGCCTGAGCCCTCTCTCAATCTGGGACCTCTTGGGGGATGTCAGAGAGCCAGTTTTGGTCCGATCCTGCAGGCCAAGCCGAGGGACCCCACTGGTGCACTAATTCATGCACTGGGCATCTAGTTATATAATAAACAGATAAACATAAGTAATTGTTCTACTAGGTCAGTGGTCGGCAAACTCATTAGTCAACAGAGCCAAATATCAACAGTACAACGATTGAAATTTCTTTTGAGAGCCAAATTTTTTAAACTTAAACTATATAGGTAGGTACATTGTTATTAACTTAATTAGGGTACTCTTAAGGCTTAGGAAGAGCCACACTCAAGGGGCCAAAGAGCCGCATGTGGCTCGCGAGCCGCAGTTTGCTGACCATGGCCCTACGTTTTGTGAGATGCTTTAGCAAATTAATTAATCCAGATAAACATAAGTAATTGCTACAAGCTTGCTCTATATCTACCTGTTTCACCACCTGATTGATTCCCTCAATTGTTCTTGCTCAGCAATGGACCTAAACTTACCTTGTTCCTATGCATCAGTTCACCTTATTGTTGAAGATCCTCCCTAGTTTCTGAGTCTAAAAACATTCTGTTATTCCTGTGTGGTTGGTTTCTGTGATTGGGCTTGCTCAAACTGCTGTGTCTGCCTCTGCCTGTGTTCCACCTGCCTTTGTTTTCCACTGGACAATTGCCTGTCTGCCTGCATGTCAAGCTAACTCCTCTCAGTGCTAATTGGTGTGGGTTTTTCTATTGGGTGTGATGGGAATGTTTAAGAATTAGATCATGATGATGATTCACAATGTTGAATATACTAAAAGCAATGAACTTTAAATGAATAGGTTGTGTAATATGTGAATGATACTTTAATAAAGCTGTTTATTAAAACAAAACAAACTCCCTGACCAGTCCACTGCCCCTATAATAAGCTCAATTTCTCAGCCAACCTTTTGGTTTCCTAGTCCAGAGCATTAGGAACGTAGACAGCCCACCACTTTTTCGACACTCCCAGCCTAGACACAGAAACTGAAATAGATCTGTTAAAAATCTTTCTAATTATTATATTAGCCACTTTCAGGAAGAATTTTGTACCCATGACTATCTAGTCAAAGATTCTTCCTGTGAGAAATATTCCTGCTAATACAGCATAATAATTAAAAATGGACCATATGTCTGTTTTCTTTTAGGATGGGAATTATTCAGGATCTCTGCATTTAAAGCATGGCCTGGCAACAGTATGACAAACACAGAGATTGCCTGTGTGGGAAGTTTTGTGTTTTACATCCCACCAGGCCAGATCAAGTCTGGACAGGTCATTACCAATGAGCTGGAAAGATGATTGAATCTTCTCTAAATTATCAGTTCTAAAGAACCAATTTTGATCAACTCCACTGGAGGAAAGAACCAACTATTTTCTATTCTTTCTCTAGAATAAGACATTATCAAAATTATTATCCTATGAAGAGATAACTAAAAACTATGCACTCCCACCCTGGTCATGGCTGGTGTGGCTCAGTTAGTTGAGAGTTGTCCCATGCACCCAAAGGTGGCTGGTTCGATTCCTGGTCAGGGCACAGAACCAGGTTTTGGGTTTGATCTCTGGTCAGGAGGCATAGGTCTTTCTCTCTTACATTCCTTTCTCTTTCAAATCAATAAAAATATATTAAAAAATAAAAAACAGATAAAAACATATTTAAAAAATAAAGTACACAGTCCCAAAATGTAGAATAAAAGTATTAAGAAATTAATTACTCAGAATATTGTGCAATGTTTGATTTTGTGTTATTAATATTATTTAAAAACATTTTAAAGTTAGCAATTTGTTGAAATTTTTAAAAATTCTAATTATATATTTATTTATATGCATATTATTATAATTATAATAATATAATTTGGCTTTGAATACAATTTTTCTGGATGTTGCTTGTTACATATGGTTTCTTACCTCCTTTTCCCTGTTATTGAACTTATAACAAGATTATTTTAAAGTCTCTTTTTATTCGTTGCGATAGTGACAGCTTTGACTTAAAATTAATTCACTGTTTAAAACAAATGTTCACATCATCTGTTTTATTTTTAATATATAATATCCACATTCATTTACCAAATGCATCCATGGTTTGCCACTGTTTTCTGTAATAGTAGCAATTGACATTCTATCACCTTTTGCATCTTCCATGAAATTTTTGTGACCTCTCTGCAGACAGGCGCCCATTTTTATTACTTAATCCAGAGACAAAGCAGCCTTGTATTACACCACAGAACAGGAATTATAGTTGTGAAATTGTGATACTGCACATTGTCACTTTTTCCTCTCCATAAATTACAACCCATAGCATAGTTTAGAATTACACCCATTTAATCTACGGACTTTACAACCAGTTCATCGCCTCAGGCAATACAGCATTGTAACATCATGCAAAGTATAATCTTCCTGTAGCTCAGAGATGTCAAAGGGACAGATTTTAAAGACACAGCAAAAATAAAACACTTCAATAGTAATTTCTTTGGGGAAGTTTTATTTGAATATGCAAGAATAGTTTTTCTCTATCCAACTACAACTTGCACTTGCAAAATAAATAAATAAATAAATAAATAAATAAATAAATAAATAAATAAATAGAAGTCAAGATAGGGAAAGTCAAATTTTTGTTTTCCCTTTCCCTAATCTGTCACAGGCCAATGATCTGGGTAATAGCCTGGAGAAAAAGCTATCTTGTCAAGGTAAACTGAACTTTCATCACAACTAGGTCCTACCATCAATGAGTTGTCAAAAGACAGGAAGAAAACAATTCTCTAAACATCCTTTTTTTTTTTAATCTTGTGGAGCACCTGCTGCCCCAAATGATGCCCAACTGACTGACAGCAGGTAGTTTCTAAGAAAATGCAACTGCTTTCTTCCCCAGGCTTCTCGTGCCTTTACAGAGCCCTGGGCATAGGATCATTCAGCAGGAAAAGTCAATAGTGCCTACTGTCAGCATGATGTGCCGATGAGCCTTTTTAAAGGCTCTGCCTTCTTGAAGTTTACTCGTCAGGAACCTCACTTTTAAATAGATTTCAGTGTCAATATGTGCTGCTTCCCACTAATGTTAAGAAATGGCCACAAAGAGCAGGATCAGATGCTGTGTCAGGATGTTGGCAGTGCTGAGACTTATTGGCTGCCCACCCATCAGGAAACATCTTTAGAAACTGAGCAGGCTTGGATGAAAAGGACACCATTTCAACTTCTTTCTCATTACCACCAGGATAGACATATACATATATATAAAAGAAAGAGACTCAAAATGTACTCAGTGGCCTAGACATTGAGTGTCCATATTATTGAACAAATGCGCTGACAGACTAAGGGCTACACATACTAGCTTCAACATTTTGTAACGCACATGAATTATTACAGAGACAGAAACATCAGGCTGTCAATTTCTGCAGATTATATGGTTTTTCTTGTTTTAAGTAGGCACCACCATTCAGTCTATAAATATGCTTCCTCCAAGTTAATGTATAGATACAAGTTTGGGAGAGGATGATATGATTTTGCAGGTTTATTTCTTATTTTTTATTTCATTTTTTAAAAATAGTTTTATTGATTTCAGAGAGGAAGGAAGAGGAAGAGAGAGATAGAAACATCAATGATGAGAGAGAATCTTTGATCAGCTGCCTCCTGCACGCCGCCTACTGAGGATCAAGCCTGCAACCTGGGCATGTGCATTGACTACGAATCAAACCATGACCTCCAGGTTCATAGGTCAATGCTCAACCACTGAGTCACACCGGCCAGGCTAGTTCTTATTCTATAGAAGTCAATGTAAATTGGCTTCATGTTTTTAAAAGGAAGCTCAAATTAATTCATTGGAATTTTAGCTGATTTTAGCATTAACCTCTCTAAGCCTCAAATTATTATGAACACTTACTAAAAACATTAATTAATTCATTTGTTAATCACAAAATGTTTTAAATATCTTAAGTACACAATGCACTATGCTGTATATCTCAGAGCACTGAGAGATAAATTAACTTTTTTACTAGTAAGAGTTTAAACTCTAGTATCTAAACTATAACAGGAATATAGACCTAGAGATGGAGAACAAGAAATTAATTATGATTGGAAAATAGAAGGCTTTGTGAAGGAAATTTCTTTTAATATGATCTTTGAAAGATGACTAGAATGCCATCTTTGAATTTGGATTAAGAATGGTAGGAAAATATTCCATATAGAGAAACTGGTATGAACATTGAGGTTATAAATATCTGGTGGGTTAGAAAAATTGAAGTAATTTATGCCTATATGTATATTTGGTGTAGGGAGGGAAATAAGCCAGGCAGTAGAGTTTATAAATAAAATTGAATCAATAATTTATTCTCTGAGAGGTCCTTATTAAACATTGTATGTACAATTATGACCTCTTAGACTCATTCATTTAGCCACTCATTTTTTAAACAAACATGTGTTCTATTATTGACCAGGTTGTGTTTTAAACACTGGCGATTCAACAGTGAAAAAATAATTTTCTTATTTCCTGGAATTAACATTTTAGTAGACAGAAAAGAAAATGAATTAATAAAAAGGTAGATACATATCAAGTGGGATTACCTGCAAAGAAGATAAAAAAGCATGGACAGAGAGACTGAGGGGATGGATAAGGAATTTTATACTGTAATCATAGCAGAACTGTCTAATGATGACATTAAAGCCAAGATATACACAGAGGTAAAGGGGGAAATGTTCCAGGCAGAGAGGATAGTAAGTGCCAAGTTCCTGAGGCAGGAAAGACCAATCATCTTTTTGAATTTTCTAATCAAATAGAGATGTACCAGTACATAATCAATAGAGTCTGTAGAATTATATTTAGTTTCCATAAATTTCTCTGAGAAACAACATGATATCATAAGAACAATAAAAATGTCTGGGTATTAAGAAAAAGGACAACTACCCTATCTGGCTTGTCTCAGTGGATAGAGCATCAGCTTGCGGACTGAAGGGTCCTAGGTTTGATTCCGGCCAAGAGCACATGCCTGGATTGCAGGCTCCTTTCCCAGTAAGGGGTGTGCAGGAGGCAGCCAATCAATGATTCTCTCTCATCATTGATGTTTCTGTCTCTCTCTCTGTCTCCCTTCCTCTCTGAAATCAATAAATACATTTTTTTAAAAAAAGAAAAGATAAAGGACAACTTTTATTTTTTCCATAGAATCATAGTTTTCTAACATTTCTGAAAATGGGGTGGAACATTGTGTTAGAACACAGGGATGCATTAATTTTTTTTTTCTGTATTTGAGCATAAGTTATTTAGGGCTATATTTGCCAAGTCATATAATTTCATATACTCAGCACTGCAGTTTTATTATGGTGAAATTTCCAGATGATATTATTTTAAGAGTTTATATGAAAAGAAGCAAAATGGTAGAAATGCTCTCAAGTAGAAAAAAATGAACCAATCTCAATAACAGACAACAAATTGTACCTTTGTCTAATTTTTACTTCCTTTTAAAGAACAAAAAATTGCTTTTACTTCCTTTAAAAGAACAGAAAATTGGTTGGGCATCATCCTGTGAACTGAAGGGTTGCTGGTTGGATTTTTGATCAGGACACATGCCCAGGTTGCAGACTCAATTGATGTTTTCCTCTTGTGTCAATGTTTCTCTCTCTCCCCCATCTCCTTATTTCTGTCTCTAAAAATCAATTAAAAAAAAAAACAACACAAGAGAATTTTACAATATGCCATCATTCTGAATGTTTTTCAAAACCTGCCAAAACCAAAATATACGTATTCTGGACAATGACATTTGGAAGGCTTGATAGTTTGCCTGTGTACAAAAAAGTGAGAAAACAAGTGGTCACTCACTATTCAGTTAAGATTGCCAGCATAGCTAAATTAAAGAGAGCCTGACTGGTGTGGCTCAGTGGTTGAGTATTGACCTATGAACCAGGAGGTCATGGTTCGATTCCTAGTTATGGCACATAACAGTGTTGCAGGCTTGATCCCCAGTAAGGGGTGTACAGAAGGCAGGCAATCAATGATGAGAGAAAATCATTGATTTTTCTGTTTTTCTCTCCCTCTCCCTTCCTCTCTGAAATCAACAAAAATATATTTTAAAAAAATTAAAGAGAATTCAAGCTTACCAAGAACAAATGTCAACATATCCACAAACTAAGTCAAATTAATAAAAATTTTTCTTTTGCAAAATGAACTGGAGATATTTTTTACATTTTTCTCAATATTTTATAAACTAAAAGCAAAAGTTAAAAATGATGCAGTTAAAAGTTGCTGTGTCTTGTTTTGGCAAAACTTAATTGCTCATACTTCTGGGTAATCAGAAGTATTTGTTTATTTTTAATTTTTAAAATTTATTTTTAAATTATACTTTGGTATACATATTATATTTATTTCAGGTGTACAACATAGTGATTAGATATTCATATAACTAACAAATTGATTACTTTGATAAGTCTAGTACCCACCTGGCACCATACATAGTTATTATAATACTAGGGGCCCAATGCATGAATTCGTGCACCTTGAAAGGAACTGTGGGCCTCTAAGCTGCTGTAGGCACAGGGGCGGGTCTCGGCCCATCCTCTGTGCCCATGCCTCGCCCCTCCCACTGTAGCCCCTGGTCCCTTGTCTGCCCACAGCCCCACTCCTGCTGCTGCTGCTCCCACATGCTGATGGCACCGGCCCCACTCACACCCACTGATGGTGTGGAGTGATTGGGGCCAGTGCCAGCAGTGTGTGTGATTGGAGCTGGCTCCGTCAGAGGGTGTGAGTGGTGGCTGCTTCCCTGATCGCCCCTCAAAAGCGGGGGAAGGTGGAGAAGCCCTCAGGGATGATCCGGGCCGGCAGCCGCCACTCACAACTGCTGATGGTGACAAGTGATCAGGACGCCGGGCACTGACAGCGGGTGTGGGCAGTGGCTCCAGCGCTGGCTGCGGGTGCGAGCGGGGCATGCGCTGGCAGCAGGTGCAAGTGCTGGGTGGGACCGCAGTGCGCGGGAGCAAAGAATTTTCAGTAACCACCAGAGGCTCGCCCCATGACAGCGACCAGTGCCCCTCCTTGGTCTGGCGCCCCTGCTCACCTGCTCCACCATCCTGCTGTGGCAAACACTTGCCATGTTTCGCACACGCAGCCTGGTGGTCAGTGCATGTCATAGTGACCGATTATTCAGTTGTTCGGTTGTTTCAGTGGTTCCACCATTCGGTCTATTTGCATATTGGCCTTTTATTAGTAGGATTATTGACTATATTTCCTATGCTGTACTTTACATCCCTGTGACTATTTTTATAACTGGTAATCAGGAGTATTTAAAGAGGTATTTCCAGTTTGGGTATAGTCTGGTACCCTTTCATGAAGGTCAATGCCTTTGTTGGCAAATTATTCCTGTAAGTTTTCTAGGGGGAGGCTGATAGTCCTAGCAGAATATTAGCAACTGACAGATCTGACCAGTAGAGTAAGTACTGGACCCTCATAAGTTTTGAGGTGCTCCAGTATGGAAACTTTGTGTGATTTAGGTGTTCCTGGGAGAGCCAACATAAGCTTGGGTGTTACATCATTAAATAAAAATGCACTCCAAACCTCTCTCAGTTGAAGGGAAGGAGTATTGTTGATGGACACCCATGTTTCTGCCCAATGAATGAAAATTCATTTGTTGCTCTGTTAGAATTAGAGTGACATTTCTACCCAAGGAAGAGAATATTTCCATGACATGACAGAATGTGAACATAGCAGGGAGGAAAGCACACAGATTCTCTCAGTACTTAGTTTAGAGAGAGAAACACCCTTGGGGGTTGACAGCATCAGGAATTTTGTAATTACCAACAGAAGCCAAGCTCATAAGAAACTTTGCTGAAGACTTGATATTTGAAGCAAAACCTGACCAACTAGGTTAGTCAAATCTGAGACTACTCTGTCAAGACTGAGAAGGTCTCTGATTGAGAAACTGATCAATTTTAGCTGAAGTTAAGAGGCACAGCAGCATGAGACTGAAGGGAATATCTGCCTACACTACGGGAAAAAGCCAGATTGGGCCTTAATAAACCAAGTATAGTTATTATATCTTTGGGAGAAACCAGAAGTTGACATCAGAAATCTAATTTGTCTGCTCTCTATCTATGAGTCTGTCTCTATTTAACTCTGGGTTGGGTGGGTGGGGGGGGTGCGTTGGAGACTGGGTGGAGGGATTGAGCATAAAAGAAAAAAAGGAGAACTCATGGACAGCAGTGTGGTGATTGTGGGGAGTGGGGAGGGTGGTGGCTGGAGGTGAAGAGGGCAGAGGGGGATAAATGATGATGGAAATTTTAAAAAAGGGAAATCCATTTTGTACACCTTTACTATTTAGTTGTTTCTTTTCCTGCTTAAATAAGAATATAAATATTTTTTTATTCAAGAAACTTTATAGCATCCTCAGTAAAAGTCCCACCTCAGACATGGTCACACCTATGTATCTGCACTATATGGACCCACAATAATTTGTCCGGCTCCTGAAAAGGTAAATGTAATCAAAGTACCCTTTAAATCTTTATATCACAGCAAGGCTTAATCATATTGTGGTTTCTATTTAAATCAGACTATCAAGGACTTGACTCTCCCAGATATTATTATTAGGGAAAAAATTAAGCATTAGGGACAAAGATGTAAAATTATATCCCTACCCTTCTTCCATGACTAAGATATTCTCATTTACTTGATATTTATTTATATATTTCTTCTATAAATATATTTCTTTCGCTTCGTTAAATTCTTCATAGTATATGAAAATATACAAAATAGAACTTGCCTAATAAGTTATAACAATTTATGAATGAGGTAGATATAAAATTGCCCACAAAGAAATCTTTACTAATTGGCATTTCTAAATATGAAACTATACAAAAAGAGAATATAAAAAATATGTATAACTATAGTATAGTCAAATAGGAGGAAATGTGTAGAACATTAAAATCAGGTACACATGGTTGTAAATCCATGATTTACCATTTGGTATGTGTATATTTAATCATGAATAATTTGTCTAATTACTTCTGTTATTAAGAATTATTACTAATTACTACAAATTAGTCTGAGGCTCAGTTGTCAGAGCTATACAATGGGGATAAGACCTCCTCACAAGTGCCCTCAAAGGGTTTAATGGGCTAAGGGGAAAGTGCTAACCACAGCTTTTGAAAAATACTATGAAATCAAAGATTTGTACTGTTATTTTAGAAAGAATTCATAAACAACCCAGATGTTTTAAGTTCTGCTGCAACTTGATCTTTTAATTGGTTCTTAAGTTTCATGAAATGCAATTCCTATGCATACTTGCCTCAACATGAGTTCTTAAAATTATAATGATACTGATAATTATGAAAAGGTAAAAAATAGCAGTTATAGAATGACTTTTCTAGCTAAACTAAGAATATATGTCATGTAATTCTCATTACTATGTTGAAAAAGAGATACAGTTTTACCAATGAGAACTTAGATGTTCAAATAGATCCATTCACTCACCTGAAATTTCAAATTTAATAAATTTCAAAGTTAGGAAATATAAGAGTATTATGAATAAATATTTGAGCATTTTAAATGAATGTGATGTTAATGTGACTTAATTAGAATAATTCATAATACACGTATAATTGTGTGTATATATGTGTATATAGACATTTTTTATTAAATGAGTATCAATTACATGGCAATTATTTAGATCACTATTAATTGATCATTTCACATAATAAAGTTACCCATTCAGCCCTAGCCAGTTTGGCTCCATGGATAAAGCATAGTCCTACAGACTGAAGAGTCCCGGATTCAGTTCTGGTCAAGGGCACATGCCCAGGTTGCAGGCTCAATCTCTAGTAGGCGGTGTGCAAGAGGCAGCCAAGTAATAATGATTCTCTCTCATAATTGATGTTTCTCTCTTTCTCCTTCTCCCTTCCTCTCTGAAATAAATAAAAAATATATTTTAAAAAAAGTTATCCATTCATTATTTATATTTGTGTGGTATAACATTTTTTATAGATGAAATCCATGTAGAAATGCCTTAATATTTTTCAACTCATTTATCCCCAAGGCTAATAATAAAACTTACCTTTTAGAAAACAATTTCAAAGACAAGAATATAAAATAAGCAATCAATAGTTTGAACTCTACATTCACAATGCATTTCAGAATATAAATCAAATTAACTAGAAAGTATATTCTTAAGCATTTAATAAAATAGATCAATATCAATATAAAAATAACAACAAAATGAGGTACAGCTTTTCCTATAACCATAACTGAAATTTGTTTAAGTGCCACTTTTTTTTCTCTCAGCTGGTTCTATTTAGTATTATAAATATGGGAACAGAGCAATAGCATAGTTCTGCTGTATCACAAGTGCAATCTGAAGACTTAAGACTAATAATTCAAAAATAATAATAGGCATGTTCTATTGTCTCACTAATAAAAATATGCTGAAAAGATCCAGAAACAATGAGAATATTAGAGATTCTAAAATATGAAATTATGGAGGACAGACATAAATCAGCACAAAGAGAAAACCATTTTCCTGGAAGAGAACAAGATGGAACAATTGCCTTGGCTATTATTGACATAACTTCAGAAAAATCATGGAATTTATAACGCCATTGGAGAGCATTTGGGGAGGTCCTAGGGGCAAATCATTGTTTTAGAAAACCAGTGCTTCACAAATCAGGAAAAATGGAATACAGATCAGGGTACTAGTGATAAAGTGACTTTGAAGTTTATTTATTTTACTCTCACAGTCGAAAACCACAGAACCCACACTCTTCAGAATGAGTAAACAGATTCCAAACTGTAGTTATCCTTCCAAAGAACTACAGCTACAGATCTTTCCAGCCACTATTGAACTTACAAAAAAAATTGAGGGATGGTTTAAAGTAGATATGTGGATATAATTAGTACAATAAAAATTAGACTTTGTTATCTTTAAAAAAACAGATGATTTTGAAGGAAAACAAGATTGCATTTAAAATAATTTTTGATCTAATGAATGTTTGTGTATACTTGAGCTAAGCACTGTTTTAAGTCCTTTACACGCATTTCTTTAATTCTCATAGCAGCTCTGCCAGTAGCTAGTGTAGAATTACCTTGTTAAAGAGGAAGGGTCTGAGATACAAAAAAAAAAACCAAAAACAAATTTATTAATCTTGTTCAAAATCCCACAACTAGTGATGGGGCCTTGTGACATAGATATCATACTTAGTGCTTTCTAAAGGCAATTGCCTAATAAAGTTAATATTTTATTGTTATCATTAATATAATAAGCAGTATATCTATTGAGTGCTGTATCTTTTCTAAATGCTTTTCAACCAGTGACATATTTGTTGTTTTACAGACATTTTCAACTGAACAGGATAAGTACGATCATTCCCATTTTACAGAAAGAGGCAGGGAAGTATTGAGTCTTGATAACATAAAAAAACCATTGAAACCTGTAAAGAATTTTGTGAGTTTATTTGAGCCAAACTGTCAACATATGCCGGGAAGCAGAACCTCAACGAATTGAGATAATGCTCCGGAGAATGGCAGGGTTACATCCGTATTTATACATGAAATTCATTGGTGACAGATTTAAGGAGGTGGGATTAAGCGAAGCGGGGAGGGGGGGGGGACCTCTGTGATAGGATAAAAAGTAAAATGATGGACACATACTTAGTTGGGTGCAGGAACAATTAACAAGGAATCTGTGGTATCTGTCCTGGGCCCAGCACACCTGGCTGTGCCCCAGGGGCTCCATAAAAAGGGAAGTCACAAGTTACCCAGACATCCCAAGGACATGTTATCATAGATGCAAAAAGACAGATGGGCTCAGTTATGGTAAAGGTTGACCTTATCAGTGAAGATACTGGCCTAGGACGTAACTGCCCACCATAACTGCTTTTAGTTAAGGTTTAATTTCAGACCATCCTTTGTGGTTACTTTAGGTCTCCAAGTCTGCAAAACTGCCATGCAGGCCTCTCCTGAGCTTGTCAGGTCAGCATGTGGCCCCTTTTCGTCCACAGATAGATCAGAAGGGGAAGAGATCAACCGAAGGACTTGTATACATGTATATAAGCCAAACCAGTGGACATGGACAACAGGGGGATGAGAGCATGAGTGTACGGGGCGGGGGGTGGGGTTGGGGGTTAATGGGGGGGATGAGGACACATTTGTAATACCTTAACTAATAATAAAAAAAAAAAAAAAAAAGGAGCACGGGTGTTGTGATTCCCTGCTCTGTTGTCTGAAGATGGCCACTGGGTTTATTCGTGTTGGGCTTCTTCCGAGGGTCTGCGGCGCAGGCCGATGTCAGGTGCTGTTTGTGACTGCTCTGGATACCCTCTTTAGAGCTATCAGGGATCCACAGCTTGTGGCTCCCTCTGATCCGGGCTGGATGCCTGCGGGAAAGAGGAAGCAGTGCAGCAAGTTCTGCTTTTTCTGGCCCAAGGCCCAGAGGCAGATCAGGCAAAGACTGGAAGCACCCAGAGATCCACCTCTTACTGCAGGCTGATTGTTAGTCTCAGTTGCTTAATGAGCCTCAGGCTGTAGAGCTCAGCCAGGCATAAACTTCACAGGGTGGGGTAATTTCTCCCCTCCAGGCCAGTGGTTGGCCAACTGAGGCTTGCGAGCCACATGCGGCTCTTTGGCCCCTTGAGTGTGGCTCTTCCTAAGCCTTAGGAGTACCCTAATTAAGTTAATAACAATGTACCTACCTATATAGTTTAAGTTTAAAAAATTTGGCTCTCAAAAGAAATTTCAATCGTACTGTTGATATATGGCTCTGTTGACTAATGACTTTGCCGACCGCTGCTCCAGGCTAAAGCTGCATGCATAGCAAATGTTTGCCTGAGAAGTTGGCTTCTGCAACAAGAGGGAGTGACTCAGTACAGGAATCCCATGGATCCTCTGCTCTCTCCCTGCTGAACCACCTACCCCAGGGTCTCCTCAGGCATCTCTAGTGACTCTGCCCCCCTACCACTGCCTGAGCTCAAGGTAAGTGGCTACAAACGAAATTTAGTGCATTGGCCCTTTAAGGGTGTGTCTGTGCATTTAGCCATCTGTCCCTGCTGGACAGAACCCTGGAGCTTTCGACAGCCAGATGTTACGTGGGCACCTTTCCCAGTTCTGGTGCTCTGGGTTCGGGAGCCTGGTATGGGGTTTAGACCTCAGAGCTCTCAAGGGGAATCCCCCCGAATCTCCTCTTTTCGGAACTTCAGCTGCTGCCTGTGGGAGCCTGGCCAGCCATCTTGCACCTCCTCACTACCTATCAGTCTCAATGTGTCTCCTCTTTATGTCCTTGGTTTTAATGATTCTCTCCATCCAGTCTTTAGCTGGTTATTCAAAATGGTTTTTCTGGATTTTAGTTGTCATTCTAATTTGGTCCTGGAAGAAGGTCAGTCTAGTTTCCACTTAATCTGCTACCATCTTGGAGTCCTCTGTGTGTTTTTGATCCCAGCTGCCGGCTGCGCAGGAAGAAGCCCAGGGTCCCAGCTCTGCTCTCCCTCTCCGCTCCTGCAGTACCGGCCCCCGGTGCTGTGCAGCTCCTCTAGATACTTTTTAATATAAGGAAAGTAAGACATATTAGGAACCACCAAGACATGATAAAATAGAGCACTAAAAATAACTTGTAATATATCGTGTGTTATAAGACAAGGGCAGGTCTTTGAGAACTGACAGACTTGAGATTGCATATTGGTTTTACCTTTTATAACCTGGGCATACTTATATGAGGTTTTTATATTTACTAGTATACATGTCTGTAGAATAATACACTCTTAGCCATTGTCTCTGTTGTTGCTGTTGTTTTGGGTGGTGGTGATGGTGGTGGTGGTGTGTATGTGTGTGAGAGAAAGAGAAAGGGAGAGAGAGAGGTAGAAGGAGAGAGTGGGAGAGGGACAAGGGAAGGGAGTGAGCGAGAGAATGACATATCACGGTCATGTGTTAACACAGTGTCTATAATGTAGTAGCCTCTAATACAAGTCAAGTAATTTTACCCCCCTAAACTCATGGTTTAAATATCTACTTAGCTATTGTGTCATAATAAAAATAAAATAATCAAATTAAAATTATTGAACTGACTTTTCTTAGCCGAGTTTGAAAATGTGGCTTTTAGTGTTTTGAGAGCCAGGTAACGCATGAAAGGACAATCTGGTATACACTGGAGGTGCTTGAAGGGACTAGTCCCACTTGACTACCCAAAATAGCTATAGTTATAATTAAAAAAAATATTTGGAACTTGTGTAAGATTACAGAGGAGGGATCAATTAATTCTGCCTTGTGAAGAATAAGGAAGAAACTGAATGGCATTAACTCAAAGAGAAATGATGACAAAGGCATTCCATTTAGATGAGATAACACATATGCCATTGGAGTATGAATATGTCCAATGGGGAAGAGTAAAACAAATCCGTGAGACCAAAGCAGAAAATAATTAGGTTCCATTTCTATGAAAATCTCTCTAGGAGTAAATTGGAAACTGGAGTCCCTGTAAGAGAGAGTTTCTGAGGGGGGGGGGCAAAGGCACTGGATATGGAGAAAACCTGGGTCCATCAGTATTCACAATTCCTTCCACCTTAAAAGACCTCCTCTTTCCCCTAACCAAGTTCATACTCCTCTCTAATTGTTGCTCAAAGGCCACCTCCTTCGGGAAGCCTTCCTTGACCACACAGACTGAGCTAGGTAACTCTCATCTGGATACCCACCATCCCTGGGCTGCATCTGTCATAACATTTCTACCACCATGTGGTGAATGTTAGCTTACTGAGCTCATTCTCCACATGAACATCCAGTGCTGTGTCTGACACAGTGGAGGTACAGACTGAATCAGATAGGAATCTTAGGAATAGATGAACCTAGATTAAAAAATGAAAAAAGAAAAAAGCAAAAGGATGAGGAGTCAGACAATGGGGAGAAGGAATTCATGTAAATGGACACAGCACGAGAGAATTATGGCTGTTGGAAAGCACAGAGTGCGTGCAGCAAGGTTTTGAATTTGGTTTAATCATGAAGTGAATGAGCGTGATGAACTGGAAAGCCATTTGAGGAAATAGATTGAGGTCTTATCATTTTAATTATCAATTAGGTATTTAGATATTTATTCTAAAAGGAATAGGCAATCTAAGGTGTATTTCAGAATGTAAATGACATAGAGCTTTGCTTGTCAATATTACTCTGGCAGTGGTGGGCAGGGTGGGATGCAGAGAACTCCTTATAATAGGAATCTAGTTGGGAAACTCTTGCATTGGCAAAATGGAACATTAATACCCTTTACCCAAGGCATTATGAGACGTTTTACTCATTTTGGGGATGGCGGGGAAGGCTCTTATATTTACTGTGAGATGTACTACACCTGTGTCAGTACAAATCAATGGTATGTAGGGACGGTTGGATGAGGATAAACTTGCATCTTAGAGATATAACCTACTGAGTTGACTCAGGATCCTGTGATCTGCAAGAAAGGCAAAGTCTGCTTTTGCCAAATACAGTGCTAACAGTATGTGCCCATGGTTTTATATTGACAGGGTGGAAAGTGTTCCCTCTGGAATGCAGGTAAAGTTAGGAAGCTGGGCTATGTTAAAGACAAAAAGCATAGAAATATTCAAATCTCTGATTCTCTCGCCAAGCATTCTCTGCTCACAATGTAATTAAAGGAAAGAGTAAAAGAATCTTTTCCTCCGAGGTCAATAAAACTTTAACATAGTTCTTCAATGCTCACTGAAGTTAAATAGGAAAGCTCACAACGTGTGATGGTAAATTGGGATGGCAATTATTCTAATCTGACATTTTGGAGATTATAATTCAGAAATAAGGCACAAGCTCAGGGTGTGCTACTTTAAGATAACATACTTCTTGTAAAGTGCTGTGAGGCGTAAGGGGCAAATGAGAGCCTCCAATGAACTGGGAAAAGTGTTATCTCCCTGTAGCATGACTCTAGAGGTGTATTAATGCCACATACATGGTGTTAGACACATTAGTCATGTGTGGATTGATTGTACCATGTAAAACATATGTTTAAAACATGTGTGCTCATGTGGGGTGGCAACGGCCGCTGATTCAGAAACATCAACCTTGCCGTTATCAACTGACAGGTGGCTGGGCCCATGAGCCTTTATCAGAAATGTTTGTCCAGGGAGCTGGAGATCATCCTCTTTAAACAATTTGATTCTGTTCATTTCAGTTGAGCTGTTTTAATGATTCCTTCCATTGGAACATCTGTATTTATGTAAGTGAATAGATAAGGTAGTTTAAAATTAAAATTATAATGTACAGCTTCCTTCCACCACCTTCCTCCTTTCTATATAATTTTGTCTGGGTTTTCAGAATGTGGCTGCCAGTTACTGGGTTTACATTTGATTGACAGAAAGCGATTTCTAGTTCAGCCTCCATCAAACACTCCAGCACTTCATCCTGGAAGATGTTTCGGTAGTTAAAGAGACCACGTTGGACAAAGAGTCCTTTAAAGCTGGCTCTTTCTTTCTCCTAGTGAGTACCACAGGGAGACACATCAGGCGAAAAGAAAGACCTATCTTTAATCTGCGCTGCTGAGGGAAATCAAAGGGAGTGAATTAAAACCAAGAGTAGCTTCTTATGCTCATTGCTCATTGCAAAGCCTTTCTTTCTGCTCCGTTTGATATAACAAATAAGATCATCAAAGCAAGTCAAGCACAGGTTCGGAACCCGCTGCTCCCTGACCTTGGCTTCCTCCCTGCTTGAACAGCCTCCCCTGGAATTCCTTGTGATGTCAAATCACAAAGGTACATGAAGTGCTCATACCCTGGGAACAGCAAGGACATTTTATTTTTAGTTTCCTTTTCTGTGACTCTAGTAAAATAGTACGAAATTCTTTTATGGCTCATCTATGGGTTTTGATAAAGCTGCTGCATTTCAAAAAAGCATGAAAAAGGTGGTAACAAAACATTTCTGTCCTGACTGCTTCTAGCCATGGGGCCTCAGTGCAAAGTGCCAGCCTGAGTTCACTGCTGGCAGCTGTAGGGGATTTTGCCCACCCAGGAGACATCTATCTCCAGATGTAGCACATAAAACATTATAGGAATTTTTAATTATGAAATTATACATCTTATCAGTTGGTGTCTTATAGTATCTAAGAAGATTTTTAAAAAATATATCCTTCCTTCAGATGTTCTCTAAAATTAACATTTTTCACTGAACACATCTGATGAAATGGTTTCAATTAAAAATTAAATTTAGAAATGGTGATACCATAATTATCAAAATTATCATCAGTAATATTAGTAATGCTAACAAATAGCCCATCCTATCTAATAAAAGAGAAACATGGTAATTAGCATATGACCGCTACCCTTCCCATTGGCTTATCAGGGCGATATGCAAATTAACTGCCAGCCAAGATGGTGGCCAGCAGCCAGGCAGCTTGAAACTAACATGAGGCTTGCTTGCTTCAGTGACGGAGGAAACCAACATTCCCCGCCTGCCTTGCCGGCCTCTGAGCTTGCAGTTTGAAACATTGTAACAAATATAGAAGCTAAACAAAACCCCAGAAACATGCTTTCAGCGAGCAGGGATCTCAGAACTGGAGTCAGAGCTGGAGTTATACATTGTTTCGATTATAGAACACAAACAAACCAGATACCTACTTTCAGCAGCAGAGGCCTCAGAGCTGGAGCCAGAGCTAAAGCTGGCCCAGAATAAAAAAAAAAGAAAAAAAGGAGCGGTTGGGATCTTCAGTCACCCGCCAGCCTTAAAACAGCCCTCAGCCCCTCACCCAGACTGGCCAGGCACCTCAGTGGGGACCCCCACTCTGATCCAGGACACCCTTCAGGGCAAACCAGCCGGCTCCCACCCGTGCACCAGGCCTCTACCCTATATAGTAAAAGGGTAATATGCCTCCCAGCACCGGGATCAGCAGGGCCAAGAGGCCTCCCAGCACCGGGATCAGCGTGAGAGGGGGAAGGGCCCAAACCCCCTGATCACCCTGAGGCTCTGTGTGTGACAGGGGAAGGCGCCCCAACCCCCTGATCAGCCCTGCTCTGTGCCTGATAGGGGGGAGCTCCCCACCCCCCTGATTGCCCTGCGGCTCTGTGTGTGACAGGCTACAGTGCCCCCAACCCCCTGATCGGCCCTGCTCTGTGTGTGACAGGGTGCGGCGCCCCAACCCCCCACCCCCACACACACAAACCGGCCCTGCTCTGTGTGTGACAGGGTAGAGCCATAACCTCCCCATCGGCCCTGCCCTGAGTGTGACAGGGTGTGGCGCCCCAACTCCCTGATCTGTCCTGCCCTGTGTGTGACAGGGGGTGGTGCCCCAACTCCCCTATCGGCCCTACTCTGTGAGTGACAGGGGGGAGCTCCCCAACCCCTTGATTGGCCCTGCTCTGTGTGTGACAGGGGGCAGCGCCCCAACCCCCTGATTGGCCCTGCTCTGTGTGTGACAGGGGGTGGTGCTGCAACCTCCCATCAACCCTGCCTTGAGTGTGACAGGGGGCGGTGCCCCAACCCCCAATCGGCCCTACCCTGAGCGTGACTGAGGGTGACATCGCAACCTCCCAATCCGCCCTGCTCTGTGCATGACAGGGGGCGGTGCCCCAACTCGCCAATCGGCCCTGCTCTGGGTCTGACCAGGGGCTGCACCTAGGGATTGGGCCTGCCCTCTGCCACCTGGGAGCAGGCCTAAGCCAGCAAGTCATTATCTCCTGAGGCGTCCCAGACTGCGAGAGGGCACAGGCCGGGCTGAGGGACCCCCTCTTCCCCCCGAGTGCACAAATTTTTGTGCACCGGGCCTCTAGTATAGTAATAAAAACACTTTTTTATCTAAGTGTCCTCATTACTTGTTTTTCCATACCATTTAAAATGTTATTCATCTGGAAAAAGGCTCTCCTACTAGTATGTGCTTACATTTTCATTCAGACTGATCATAATTGCATATTTAAAATAAGAGGGATAGGTTGTGAGGTAAGAAGAGGGATGATGGAAACAAAGTAGATTTAATCACATTCACTCACTGAATACATTGTAATTGTGTGCCTACTACATGCCAGGCACTCTTATAGGCACTGTGAGCGCAATGATAATTTTACATATGAATCATCTAGACCAGCGGTTCTCAACCTGTGGGTCGAGACCCCTTTGGCGGTCGAACGACCCTTTCACAGGGGTCACCTAAGACCATCCTGCATAACAGATATTTACATTACGATTCATAACAGTAGCAACATTACAGTTATGAAGTAGCAACAAAAATAATTTTATGGTTGGGTCACAACATGAGGAACTGTATTTAAAGGGCCAGAAGGTTGAGAACCACTGATCTAGACTTTTACATAAATCTTTTTAATAAATGAGTTTTAAATATTAAACAGTATATTTCAAAGATACAACATATCTTTTTAAGCTTTATTGAGGTATACTTGACAGATAACATTGCAATATATTTAAAGTGTACAGTGTGATGATTTGATATATGTTCTCATTGTGAAAGGATTCTCACCATCAAGTTGATTAACATATCCATTAGCTCACATCGTTACCGTGCAATATATCTTTACTGTGTGTTTTTTACTAGGCTTTGGGCTAGAAATGTCAGAGACTGTTCATATACTTCTGCCTTCCACAAACAGAAAACAACAGGAGGAATAAAATGAACAATACTCACAATACAGGGGAAAATATGATTTAGAATGAAAGTAAAAACTGAGTGCCAGGAAATTGAGAACAGTCATAATCAGGGTCAAGGACATGCCACAGAAAGGCTTTGGACAATGCATTGGCAAAATCTTTGAATGAGGAAAACCATGAAACGATGTTTTTGAATAAATAGTCTGCTTTGTCTGAAGCATAGGATGTGTATGGGTAACAGAAAATCCACTTAGAAGGGCTAGAGAGGGTCCCATTATTAAGTGACAGAAAAGCCAGGTTACTTAGTATATGTCATGCTGTTAGCAAATGGACAGTAAGAAAGTGAGAAAAACAGTGTCTTGAGAGAAGTTGTGTTTTTTAAAAATAAGTATATTCTTTCAGCAGATTATAATATTGGGGCAGGAAGAAAACGAAGGCAGAGAAACTACTTTAGTTATAATTCAAAAACATCATGTCAGAGAAATTGCCAGATTAGCCTGTGGGATGTCAGCAGTGCAACACCCTCAACCTGCTCCTAATCACAAGCCGCAGCAGCACCAATGACTGTTTTGGAGGCTGCACATCACCTCTGCAGGGAGAAAAGGCAACAAGGAAAAATAAAGGAGTGGCTACATTCAGAGACAAAAATACATTAGCTACCTGTGGTAAGAGTGAGGAATGGGTTGAAAAAGGACATGACAATTTGATAAAGATGATGAGTGAGAAAAGCTCCTGCATTTGGCAAAATCTCAGCAGTGCCCAGGTTATACCACCCCCTTCCTGAAACATCCCTTTGCTATACTTTAATATTCTATGTTGGGATTTCATTTGTGCTCAGAAAAGCATCTTAGTGAAGTTACAAATGTAAGTTATGTCACTTTGTTCTTCAATCTTATGTAGGTGGCACTAATTCCAACTTCCAGACACACTCTATTCTTCACACTAATGAGTTGTCTTTAGTTTCTTTCTTCCTTGTTTTTTTTTTTTTAATATACCTTTATTGATTTCAGAGAGGAAGGGAGAGGGAGAGAGAGATAGAAACATCAATGATGAGAGAAAATCATTAATCAGCTGCCTCCTGCACAATCGGGCATGGATCAGGCAACCCAGGCATATGCCCTGAAGGGGAATTTGAACCATGACCTCCTGGTGGACGCTCAACCACTCGGCCTCCTTGGCCGGGCTCTTTGTTTTTAAACAAGGACATTAAGGAACCAGAATCATAAATTATTTTTTCAGTGGCATTTTTTCTTTTTTGTTTTATGGATCATGTAATTGTGTAAAGTAATATTACCTTTGGCCTTAGCACTATTTTTTATCAACTCCTGTGCATCTGTAATGATGTTCGTATATGTCAAAAGGGGGGGGGGTTGCAACACTATAAATAAACCCAGAGATGTCAATCAAAATATTTAATGATGCTAGAAGTGAACCAGTAGTATTTACATACGTGTAGCTTTTCCATATCAAGGAGATGTATTGCAATTCCTCTTTTAATCATTATGGTCCACTCTCTACCGTAAATTCAGATTGAGCTGTTTTACTGACAAAATTGCATAATTAAAAAAAAAACAGATTTGAAAGTGCCATTTCAAGAAGCTGAACTCACTACTTTTAATAGATCAGGGCACTGGGGCTGTGATTCTCATGTTTAAGAAAAAAGGCTAGTTGGCAGTGCAACTGTTCTTTATTTTAATTTGTGCCTGAGATGCTTCGTGAAACACAAGGTCATTTAAAATTAAGGACAAGGCATTTTTTCCATCATTTCCATTTCATCATATGCAATTCTTGGTCACACTGTAGCTTGCTTAAAGCTGCAAATCCTCCAAATTATGGGTTTTGTTTCCAGGCTGCCGAGAGGGAAATTAGAGATAGAATTTCTGTCTTCTGTTAATGTTAATGGGAGTTGCATACCTAATTACCTTGGAAGCCTGAAACACATGTATGCTTATGAGTCAGCATTGCAGGGTTTTCTGGGACTTTACCATTTAAAAGTGTCATTAGTCTGAATAATAGTCACCCCCCACCCCCTTACTTAAAACCAAACCCCAGCTACTGTATTTGGAAACTCTGGGATTTTGAGCTCTCACAATAACCTAAACTATACTGTAATCTGAACACTCCCATTTGTTATTCACTTTTGTCCATTTGGGATTGTTAACATAAGAAATGTCCAAACCTGTAAGAGTTTTTATGAGTTTAATTGAGCCAAACTGATGACAATTGCAAAATCTCAATAGATTGAGAGAATGGCAGTTTTGCACCTTATCTTATACGTGAGGATCAAAGGAGAAGGCTGAAAGTGATCACAGAACCCCATTGGTGATTAGAGAGGTGGGAGAAAGCCAAGCAGGGAAACCTCTGAGATTGGATAGAAAGTAGTGGGTATAGAATACTTAACAATTAACATTTATAGCACATAGAGGTGGTGTTCGGGAGAATAAGATAATAATGAGCAGTACTGTGGTCTTTGGCTCTGGGAGGAGGTTGTTCCTTGAGGGGTCTGGATAAGAGGATTACCCTGGCATTCCAAAGGTATATTATCATAGATGCAAAAAACCCCACAAAAATAGACAGGCTTAGTTAAGGTAAAGATTGACTTTTGTCAAGGGAGGTATTGGCCTAGGATATGACTAGTTGCCATGACTTGCGTTTAGTTAAGAAATATTAATTTCAGACCATTCTGTGCAGTTATTTTAGGTCTTTGAGTTTGTAAGGCTTGTCATGCAGGCCTCCCCTGAGCATGTGAGGTTTAGTATGTGGCCCCTTTTTCATCCACGGGATAAAATTCAACCTCCCAAACTGCTCAATATTGATGCTTTTACCTTACATTTTTATATTGAAGGGGTAATACTTATTAGGCATTGAGATAACTTTTTAGAATCAATTTTTAAATATTTAATCTTTATTTGAATTTTAAGATATTTATTAACTTTTTCTATGCATTTCCTCTAATTACACTATTGAAAGCATTATTCTTTCCAGGCAAAATTATCTAAAAAAATTCTGTGTTCTGTGTTCTCATTTGATCCTAGTAATATTATACTATTATTCATTGCTGAGTTCTTAGTTTCATTAAGATTTTATGTGATGAGAAAAGGCATCATTTTGTAGAAGACAAAGCTGTAAACAAGATTTTCTAAATCAATAAAAAACTTTAAAAATACCCAACATACACATTTTTTTTCCCTTTAATCAAAGATTCTATTTTGTTGATCTTATGGAGTGGGAAGAATTAAAAATATGTTTAAAATAAAAGCCAATATTATTAGGAGAGGTGAATTCCTTTTAATCAACATAAGCCAGCTGCTGTCTGTTACTCAAAGTGTGGCCTCACCTGGGAGCTTGTTAGACATGTGAAATCTAACCCTGCCTTACTCCTTCTAAATCTACAGATAATCAGTTTCTAGTTTATTTTCATGCACATAGAGTTTGGGAAGAACTGTTCTATATAACATAGAAACAAACTCTAAGCACTCAGAAAGAATTGTCATTTTTTAAAAAAAAATTAAATCTCTATTGTTCATATTATTACAGTTGTTCCTCTTTTTTCCACCCATAGCTCCCTCCACCCGATTTCCCACCCCACCCTCTGTCCTTACCCCCCTCCCCACTATCCTCATCTAAAGGTGCACGATTTTTGTCCAGTCTCTTCCTGCACCCCACACATCCCTTTTCTCACTGAGAATTGTCAGTCCACTCCCTTTCTATGTCCCTGATTCTATTATATTCACCAGTTCATTCTGTTCATTAGATATTTTATTCACTTGATTTTTAGATTCACTTGTTGATAGATATGTATTTGTTGTTCATAATTTTTATCTCTACCTTTTTCTTCTTTTTCCTCTTCTTAAGGAATACCTTTCAGCATTTCATATAATACTGATTTGGTGGTGATGAACTCCTTTAGTATGTTCTTATCTGTGAAGCTCTTTATCTGACCTTCAATTCTGAATGATAGCTTTGCTGGATAAAGTAATCTTGGTTGTAGGTTCTTGCTATTCATCACTTTGAATATTTCTTGCCACTCCCTTTTGGCCTGCATAGTTTCTATTGAGAAATCAGCTGACAGTCGTATGGGTACTCCCTTGTAGGTAATTGTTTTTCTCTTGCTGCTTTTAAGATTCTCTCTTTGTCTTTTGCTCTTGGCATTTAATTATGATGTGTCTTGGTGTGGTCCTCTTTGGATTCCTTTTGTTTGGGGTTCTTTGTGCTTCCTGGACTTGTAAGTCTATTTCTTTCACCAGGAAGGGGAAGTTTTTCATCATTATTTCTTCAAATAGGTTTTCAATATCTTGCTCTCTCTCTTCTCTGGCACCCCCATAATTCTGATGTTGGTACGCTTGAAGTTGTCCCAGAGGCTCTTTACACTATCTTCATATTTTTAGATTCTTTTTTCTTTTTGCTTTTACGGTTGGGTGTTTTTTGCTACTTCCTATTTCAAATCTTTGACTTGATTCTTGTGATCCTCTGGTCTGCTGTTGGATCTCTGTATAATATTCATTATTTCAGTCAGTATATGCTTAATTTCTAGTTGGTCCTTTTTCATATCCTCGAGGGTCTCACTAGATTTCTTGAGGGTCTCACTAAGTTTATCGGCAGTTTCTAGAAAATTCTTGAAAAACCTTAAACGTGTGGTTTTGAACTCTATATCCAGTAGTTTGCTTTCCTCCATTTCTGTCATTTGTGACCTGTTTCTTTGTCTCCACATTTTGGCTGCTTCCCTGTGTTGATAGAGTGGCTTTGTGTGCTAGGTATCCTCTAGGTCACAGTGGCTCAGCCTCCCCAATTACCTGAGGTGGACACTCTGGGTGCACCTCTTTGTGGGCTTTGTGCACAGTATTGTTGTAGTTAAGCCTTGATTGTTGTTGGTATCAGTGGGAGGAATTGGTCTCCAGGCCAATTGGCTGAGAGATTCAGCTGAGAGATTCAACAGTGGGAGAACTTATGTGCTGGAGACACCTTTATGGGGCAAGACTTGCTTCAGTGGGGCTTTGGTGCTCTCTGAGTCTGCCCCTTAATGTGTCCCTTATGGATCTGAGGAGTTGTAATCTGGATGGTCCCACTCTGACCACTGGGTACACTTGCTCTTGGATCTCTAAGGAGGTGCTAATTTAGCCTCTGCCTGAGGCTACCCAGCAGGAGCTATGGAGAGATCTGCAAATTCCTCTTCTTTGTTTGGGGTTTGGAGGTGCCCAGATGAGGCCCAGCTGTGAAGCAATGCAAGCTGCTGTGGGGCCTTGGGCCTTCTTTTGGATGCTCTGGGTCTCTCTGACCCAGCTGCAGTTTGTTAGGTAATTTTAGATTGCAAAGGGCCAGTCCATTCATATGCAAAAGCCTCTGTGCACAGCTTGGGTGAGGCGGGGTCTCAGGGAATCAACAGGGTGGAGCAAACAGCTATGTCTGATCCTCAGCCCTTCCCTAAGAGGCCCCGGATCTCAGTGTCCTATGGTAATTGCTTGAAGTAGCTCTGAGAGAAAGCCGCCCTCGAGTTCTGACCGATGCCAGACAGTCCAGTTTCTCCCAGTATGAGTCTGGGTCCCCAGAGACTCGCCCAGAACTGGAGTTCAGAGCAGTTGGGAGCTTGAGACTCCCTCCCATTTGAAAGAGACAACTGTGTCCTCAGGTGCCAGCCCTTTCCGCATGTGCCTCTGTACCTCTGCCCTTTACTTCTGCACCTCCTCTGAGTCTCAGTGTGCTTTTCTCTTTCCTTCTAGTTGTGGAATTTCCACTCAGTCAGCCTTCCTGTGGTTCTGGATGATGTCCGTTTTGTCTGTTAGTTGTACTTTTGAAGTGATTGTGCGAGGCAGCAATTTCAGGTGTTTACCTATGCTGCCATCTTGGTTTCTCAGAATTGTCATTTTTGGTGGCAAGATTTTCATATAATATTCTATCTTATATAGAATCTTGTTCCTATTCTTTAAACTATAGAAACCTATACCCTCTTCTAGGGGTTATGGGAGATAAATGGTGATGGAAGGAAACTTGACTTGGGGTGGTGCCCATGCAGCACATATATAGATTATGTATCATAGAATTGTATACCTGAAAACTACATAATTTTATTAACCAATGTATCCCCAATTAAAATTTTTTAAGTGCAGAAAAAAATCTATTTACATTTTTGTACTAAAAATTGAACATTTTGGCATTCATCTTTAGAAGAAAATGCAAATGGTTAATAAATATATTAAAAGAAAGAAAAAAGCTATAGAAATCTACTTTTACTGATAAATGTATACATTTTCTTCTTACAACATAGAAAGAGCTTCTGTAAAGCCATTGAGGACTTGAACAGTGCATGTTCTGGAAACATTGTACACAAGTACAGTTATTCCACTAGATTATAATTTATTTATTATAGTAGTTTTCAAATTCAGAATGTAGAGGAATGTCTGTGGAGTTTATACAATGTAGAGTCTTGGGCTCCATTCTTTTTTTTTAAATATATTTTTATTGATTTCAGAGATGAAGTGAGAGGGAGAGAGAGATAGAAACATCAATGATGAGAGAGAATTATCCATTGGCTGCCTCCTGCACTCCCCCCACTGGGGATCGAGCCCACAACCCAGGCATGTGCCCTTGACCGAAATCCAACCTGGGCCCTTTAGTCCGTAGGCCAATGCTGTACCCACTGAGCCAAGCCAGTTAGGGCACCATCTTCTGATATTTCTGTTATATTAATCCTGATAGGCATGCAGAAATCTGTATTTTTTTTAAATTACCTCATTGATGTGAGATTTCCCTGGACAATATTTTGAGAAAAGTGATTTAATGCCTAGTTTATATGCCAATTCATTCATGTGCTGTGTGACATAGTTTACAGTGACCACAATTTTGCATTTTGTAGTTCAGGCAAAAAATGTGGGAAAATAGTTAGAAAAAAATATTATTGGGTCTTAAAAATGTTTACTTGCATGTTGATAATAATATCAGACTCTGCATTTATGTGACTGGAACTAATAGCACAACACTATTTCAGAAAGTTATAACCAAATTGTTCTCATTAACAATAGCTTATTGTTAAATGTAGATGTTAACTTTGTCATTTTATTTAGGATGTCATATCTTAAACATTTAAGGAAATTACTAGGTCATCTTTTAAAAGTGTGCCATTAAAATAAGGATTAAAATTAATGTTATATTTCCATATTTTAACTCTTCAATAAATACTGCTCAAAAACTAAAATGCTGTCAACCTGTCTGTCTAGAAATTGTTATCAGTCATCTCAAAGTTGAACATATTAAAGAGTCATTCATTTTAAAATATTTATTGGAACTATAGCAATGAGTATATTTTCAGGGCAAGTCTACAGATAGAGGCATGCCAAGGGCCAAGTTTTTTAACGAGAGAATACATGATATCAGGAGATGAAGAAGTAGTTACAAATGAACCTGAAAAGAAGCTATTAGGGAAATAGGAAGAAAATAAGAGACTACATTTAAAATTAAATTCTACTTTAACCACAAAAATAAAAATAGTTACCCTTCCCATATGTTTCGGAAACTTACAAAATATCCTCTTAATTAGCCCTTGAACTAAAGAGAAAATAAGATAAAAAATAAAGAATACTTACTATAATATGTCAATCAATATACCACTTATCACAGTATGTGTGATGCATCAGTAGTGGGCACTCTGAGGGAAACATATGGCCTTAAAGTGCAAACTGGATGACTGAAAATACATAATTATTACTGTTAAATACTAGAGGCAAAAAAACACATAGAAAATTAAATAAAGAATAAAGAAAAATAAATTTAAGAATAGATAAATATGAATAATTATGTATTTATTGAATATTGATCTATAGATATTTATTTGATTTACAAGGAGTAGTGAGTGAGTACAAATTTTTGCAAGATTAATTAATTACAGGAACAGACATCACCCAGAACTATAGGAAGGCTGGCTGAAGGGAAATTCTTCAACTAGAAGGAAAGAGAACAGCATAACGAGTCTCAGAGGAGGCACAGTGCGGAAAATACAAAGGTGCGGAGGTGCACGTGGAGCGGGCTGGTGGCTGAGGGAGTGATTGTCGTTTCAATCAGGAGGGAGGCTCAGGCTCTGAACTTCAGTTCTGGGCGAGTCTCTAGGGACCCAGACTCGGATGGGAGAAGCGGGACTGTCTGGCATCGATCGGAATGCGAGGGCAGCTTTCTCTGCGAGGTTTTCAGCGGTTGCTGGGACTCTGAGAGGCAGAGCCTCTGGGGACAGGAATGAGAGCAGCCATAACTGCTCCCTCCACCCGCCCTGTTGATCCCGTGCGACCTGCCCTGCCCAAGCCTTGTGCAGAGCCATTAGCCGGATAGCCTCAGGCAAAGGCTAGATTAGCACCTCCCCAGAGGACAGAAGTTTTCCCACTGCAGACACAGCTGACTCTCACAGCCAGTTGGCCTGGAGGTCAAATCCCCCTAGTATTAACTACAACAATCAAGGCTTAACTACAACAAGACTGCACACAAAGACCACTAGGGGGTGCACCAAGAAAGCATAACAAAATGCGGAGACAAAGAAACAGGACAAAATTGTCAATGGAGGATATTGAGTTCAGAACCACACTATTAAGGTCTCTCAAGAACTGGCTAGAAGCCGCTGATAAACTTACTGAGATCTACAAGAAATATAATGAGACCCTCGATGTTGTGATAAAGAACCAACTAGAAATTAAGCACACACGGACTGAAATAACGAATATTATACAGACTCCCAACAGCAGACCAGAGGAGCTCAAGAATCAAGTCAAAGATTTGAAATGCGAAGAAGCAAAAAACACTCAACCCGAAAAGCAAAATGAAAAAAGAATCCGAAAATACGAAGATAGTGTAAGGAGCCTCTGGGACAGCTTCAAGCGTACCAACATCAGAATTATAGGGGTGCCAGAAGATGAGAGAGAGCAAGATATTGAAAACCTATTTGAAGAAATAATGATGAAAAACTTCCCCTACCTGGTGAAAGAAATAGACTTACAAGTCCAGGAAATGCAGAGAACCCCAAACAAAAGGAATCCAAAGAAGACCACACCAAGACACATCATAATTAAAATGCAAAAGCAAAAGACAAAGAGAGAATCTTAAAAGCAGCAAGAGAAAGAAACTCAGTTACCTACAAGGGAATACCCATAGGACTGTCAGCTGATTTCTCAACAGAAACTTTGCAGGCCAGAAGGGAGTGGCAAGAAATATTCAAAGTGATGAATAGCAAGAACCTACAACCAAGATTACTTTATCCAGCAAAGCTGTCATTCAGAATTGAAGGTCAGATAAAGAGCTTCACAGATAAGGAAAAGCTAAAGGAGTTCATCACCACCAAACCAGTATTATATGAAATGCTGAAAGGTATCCTTTAAGAAGAGGAAGAAGAAGAAAAAGGTAAAGATACAAATTATGAACAACAAACATGCATCTATCAACAAGTGAATCTAAGAATCAAGTGAATAAATAATCTGATGAACAGAATGAACTATTGATTATAATAGAATCAGGGACATAGAAAGGGAATGGACTGACTATTCTTGGGGGGGAAGGGGTGTGGGAGATGAGGGAAGAGACTGGACAAAAATTGTGCACCTATGGATGAGGACAGTGGGTGGGGAGTGAAGGCGGAGGGTGGGGTGGGAACTGGAAGGAGGGGAGTTATGGGGGGAAAAAAGAGGAACAAATGTAATAATCTGAACAATAAAGATTTAATAAAAAAAGGGAAAAAAAAGAAAAAAAAACAGAAAAAATAGATTAATTAATTGCATAAAAGGAAAATAAAATTAAAGCATCCAGGACAGTATCATGTCATACAAGTCAATGAAAATGACTATGATAAGAAAGCATAGTCAAGTGCTTCCCAGAGACAAGTAGATTAAGTCCTAAAAAGTTTCCACTTGATCATGGGCCAAGAGAATCAAGTGAATTTTGAGAGAACAGTTTTAAGAAATTGGGGGTGCTGCAGGTAAGAATAAGACTGCTGTGATTTAGAAACAAACAAACAAACACATAAATAATATGTCAAGAATTGAAGATGGTCAGCAAAGAATGAGAATTTAATACTTTTGTTATAAAGGGGATGGGAAAGAGAGGGGAGGCTAGTGGGAAATGTGAATAGAATAAAGCTTTTTATGTGGTAGCAGTGATGCAGGAGAAGGAATAGTTGATGGGGCAAGATCATGGAGCATGCAGGGGGAAATGGAGAGTGAGTCATAGAGATGCCATAGCAACTGGCAGGCACAGAGGCAAGTAAGATTGTAAATTGACACTTCTTTTCTGATGGCTTTAAGTGTATTTTGAAGCAGAAGGCAAAGTTACATGCTGAACTAGAGAAGTGGATGGAGTTTTGAGAAACTAGGGGAATTTAGAATAATTGTCCAGGAAAATGGGGATGTATGTAGATCCGAGAAAGATCATGTAATAGCCGGGTGTTGTTGAGAGTTTGGTACTGTGAAGCTAGAAGTGTCCAAAACTGAACAACTGTAAAATTCTTCTTTGTTTCTATCCAGCAAGCTGGGTGAGTTTGAATTTATTAAGGATTAGGATTCTCCAGGTAGGTTTGAAAGAAAGACAGTGGGTGAAGAAAGTTGTGGGCTTTGAAAAAAAGAATAGTTGAGATTGTGGACCATGGGATTCAAGCTGAATGAAGAAAGAAGTGGCTCCAAGAGTGATTAACACATAGGAAGAAGTGGTGAAAGCAAGTATCTTTGAGCAAATAGAAAAGTCAGGGAGGGGCTAAAACAGCCGTGGGCAAACTATGGCCCGCGGGCTGGATCCGGCCTGTTTGAAATGAATAAAACTAAAAAAAAAAAAAAAAAAAAAAAAAAGACCGTACCCTTTTATGTAATGATGTTTACTTTGAATTTATATTAGTTCACACAAACACTCCATCCATGCTTTTGTTCCGGCCCTCCGGTCCAGTTTAAGAACCCATTGTGGCCCTCGAGTCAAAAAGTTTGCCCACCCTTGGGCTAGAATGTTAAATCTATTAGCTTCCTGGACAGCAAATAATCCATAATGATTGCAGGGTTTGGGGTGAGGAAATATGGGAGCAATGTGCAAAGAAGCTAATACCTGAAGGGGCCTGACTAGAGGTGGAGCCAGCTGAAGGTGGCAAAGGTCTCCTATGTAAGAAGGTAGAAGAATGTGGATGTCTCCATCTTAGTGCAAATAGAGGGGTGTGCTGAAGTCACTCCCCCCACGAGGAGAGGTGTCTAGAGAATGAGTAGTTTGTACTTGAGAATGTTGAAGTTGCTGTCTCAGTAAAGAGCTAGGTTTTACTTCAGGCCAATAGGTGGAGAGGATGTTCTGAGGGAAGGGTGAGGAAGTAGGTAGTTTTCTAATCAGGGAATGAAGAGTTAGTAGAGATGGGACAACATCAGGTGGTGTACTTATTTCGAAAGAAAGAACAGAGAGTGAGAAGAAAAATAAGAACAGATTATTGGGGAGGTTTATTCATGCAGAGTGAGCAAAGGATCTAAAGATATGAGGGATGGAGGATTAATCAGTCCACAATGTTGCCAAAGAACCAGTCTGGTAGAATCCAGGGATTTGGGTGGGAGGAGAGTTTTGAGGCATAAGCTTACATTACTTAGTTGCTTATCTTTCTCAACGACACTGTAATCTGTGCATGGGAGACTACTTCTGATGAATGTGTTAATTATCTTTGCTGTTATGAATGGGGCACTTTTTCTATAGGTAAGGAGACAGTGAGTCCCCTAGAGTTAGAATTTTGGAGGATAAAACATTGAGAGAGCAATAAGGCAATAGGAGGGCTAGGGAGAGGGACAGGTATCAGAACACTTCTCTTCTGCTCTGGGTCTGGCCCAAATTTTGTGCAGGGTTTTGTTCCCTGTGAGGTGAACAGTGCTTAGGGCAGAGAAAATAATTTGAGAATGCTTGGGTGAGTAATAGCAGCTGTGTGGGAAGATGAGCTTTATTTATATGTATGCTGAGTGCACTAACCAGTGAATTCACTTAGAGGTTGAGATATCAAGAGCCACTAAAAACTACAACTCTGGAAAAATCGTTGGAACAAGACATTTAGCTTTAGAGGATAGGATCTTATCTTTATCTTACAATACTTCTACAACTTCAATAGCATGACCCTTCTTTCAGTTTCTCAGTTATTTTATGTTCTTTCTTGACCCAGGCCCTTTACACATGCTATTCCTTTTGACAGAACACTCTTGCTTCTTATTGTCTTGGACTCATCTCAGCTAAAATGTCACTTCCAAGTTAGTGCCTTTATTACTTTTTCTCATAGCACTGAGTAGCTTTTCTTTATGGAATATTTAGTTAAACCATTATTTGAGTTAATCATACATATAATATCCTTCCCATTCACTCTTCTTTAAGCCCCACAAGGGCAGGAAACATGAAGGGGTTCTTTTCACTTCAAAGTGTCTAGAACTTAAGCAAGGTGCTTGCTTAAGTTCTGGGTGGTTCGGTTGGTTGGAGTGTCATCCTCAAAAGGTTGCAGGTTTGATTCCTGGTCAGGGCACATACCTATGTTGCAAGTTCAATCCCTGGTTAGGGCACTATGGGAGGCAATGGACCAATGTTTCAGGTGAGGGTGAAAAAGAGATAGAGAGGGAGAGAGAGAGAGGGTGCACCTGGCACAAAATGAGTGCTTTGAATGACTGAATGAATCAGCACAAAAATGCCAAGTGTTGCCTGGTCTGCCTGGCTCAGTGATTGAGCATGGACCTATGAACAAGGAGGTCATGGTTTGATCCCCAGTCAGAGCACATGCCTGGGTTGCGGACTCCATCCCCAGTGGGGGGCGTTCAGGAGGCAGCTGATCAATCATTCTTTCATTCTCTCTCTCTCTCTTCCCTTTCCTCTCTAAAGTCAATAATAAATACATATATTTTTAAAAAGCCAAGTGTTTTTAAATGTGCAATACTGAAAACTCACAACTATAAAAACCTCATGTAAATCCATTGCCAGTTGTTTTATACTATACAAAATGTTATTTTACTAACTAAAAATATGTGCAGAAATTAAAAATTATTTCAGATTAAACAATATTTTCTCATTCAAAGTAAGCTAGTTTACTCTTTGATAACAGTAAGAACACCAGAATTGCAATTCTCACTTTATAGATCGAAATAACCTTTTTGTGAAACTAAGATTATGTCTGCACATTATGTAATTGAAGAAATATGTGTTAATATAACCTTATACCAACAGGTTTTTCTCAAAATGTGTACAAACAGTGGTTCTTCTCGAGGGGTGGAGGTTTGAACACCACTTTATAGACTATTCCGAAGAAGCTATACACAATATCTAATTCTCAACAAAAGAAAAAAATATTATTTAAAATGAAATTTAAAGTGTCTTAAATAAAGAACTTCTTGATAAATTGGATAAGAGAAGCAGTTCCCATAAGATCTCTGAATATGAGAAGGAAGTCACATGAAGAAAATCCGTAAAATGTTATGCTTGTATAAGTCAGAATTATTTTATAAAGGCCATTAACTGATGGAGTGTACGGCTATTTTCCTTCCAGCCAAAAAGCATTAGAAATAAAAGTCAGTTGGGAAATGGACTGCTTGGCTTACTGAAGGAGTAAGCATCGCAGGACGTTTGTGTATCGGAGATGTACTTTCAGCACAGCTAGGGGTGATATTTTTTTCTTTTTATAAATCAGCAATATAAACAAAGTCTAAAATCTGCAGTTCAGGGAAAAAGCAAAGCAACATAAGAATTCAAGAAATTAAAAGCTGGATGGGACCCCAGGTGATTGAGTCCATTTATTCCTAACTTTGGGCGAGAGACTGTGGGAAAACAATGAAAACCATCCTCAGGAAAACCCCCTTCCCGAGAACCACGCCAGACACAAAAGGGCAGGAAAAATCAGACTTTTTATTGTGTTTAATTTTTAAGTTATTTTTCAGAAGGGAGTCTTGGAGAAGAGGCCAATTTTACAATTTTACAGTCACTTATCCTATACTTGCAGAAGGGTTATCTACAAACTAAGGAGACTGTATTTTTGAATGAGTAAAATGTTCTTAGAATGTACTTAAGTGTTTTTTAAAACATAAAATTTATTGTTTCCTGGTTACAATCATATACAGTTATTGTCAAAGTTAGTAAAATTAATAAAACAAAAATGGAAATTCAAAGCACAAGTAATTATTGAATCCCACACGAAGATAACTGATTCATGACTGAAATTGGGATTTGCTATGGCAGCTCCCAATAATCATATTGTGACGTGTTCAGAACAGAGGCTGCAGGGCAGAAGGGCCACACCTAATTCAGGATGGCACAATAAACATGCAGAAAATAATTATATGACTCAGCAGCACAGGAGTAAAAGCCATCAAATTTTTCCTGACTCCTACCGAAATTTCAGTCAACCACAGAAGTGACTGGAAAATACACATATGCACACACATGAGATTAATAAAGTAGTATCAGAAAAATAAATAAATACAAAGGAAAGCAGAAATAAAACCAGTAGATTAGTCTTTCAAAACTATGATAAAATACTTAGAATTTAGTAATTTTAGGCAAGAAAAAAAAATCCAAATGTACAACATTGTGACTGAGGAAACAAATGTAACCATAGATATAAAGCGCATTTAAAACTGTTAAATGAGATGGAGTAGACATCTGCTACCTTTTCCAAGTCTTGTATCTTTTCATCTCATTTTTCTTTGATGAACTACTCATTGCCCACATTTCATTAAGGGAGGGACAGCCCATCACCAGCTCCAGCTTTTGACACAGGACCTAAGACAATGGAACATTTTAATTACCCAATTTCCACCCCAGGACCACAAACTGCTTCAGGAATTAGGCACGTGAACTAGTTTAGGCCAATGGGAATCAGACTGGGGTTTCCATGGATACAGCTAGAAAATAATGCTCTTTTCTGTTGAGTCTGAACCAAGTGGACATAAATCTACAATTGTCTACCTTAATAAAAATGAAACCAACATAGGTCATAATACACTTGAGTTCCTGGTTCTGGTTTTAGGCATCTAATGCTACCACTGGATTTTATAATTAACCAGAAATTGCCTTCTCCTTTCCCTCATGCTCAAGATAGTTAAAACCTGGCTTTCAAACCAAGCAGTTCTGATGATTTTTTTTTTATCCTATCTGCATTTTTATGACGACAAATTTTCCAGTGTTCATATGGGAAAAATAAATTATCAAAAATAGATTTAAGAAAACCTAAATATTAAAAAAAACCACAAAAAAACTAGAGGCCTAGTGCATGAAATTCGTGAATGGAGGGGGTGTTCCCTCAGCCCAGCCTGCACCCACTCCAATCGGGGACCCTTTGGGGGATGTCCAACTGGCGGTCGGGACATCTGGGACCCTCTCACAATCTGGGACCACTGGCTCCTAACCACTCACCTGCATGCCTGCCTCCCTGATTGCCCCTAACCTCTCTGCCTGCCTGCCTGATCACCCCTAACCTCTCTGCCTGCCTGCCTGATCACCCCTAACCTCTCTGCCTGCCTGCCTGATCATCCCTAACTCCTCTGCCTGCCTGCCTGATTGCCCCTAACTGCCCTCCCTTGCTAGTCTGATTGAGCTCCCAACTGCTCTCCCTTGCTGGCCTGCTCTCACCCCCAACTGCCTCTGCCAGGCTGATCACCCCTAACTGCCCTCCCTTGCTGGCCTGCTCTCACCCCCAACTGCTCTCCCCTGCTGGCCTGATTGCTCCTAACTGCCTCTGCCTGTCTGATCTTGCCCCCAACTGCCCTCCTCTGCCGGCCAATTTAGTTCTGATTGGTCAGTTTCTATGCCAGTCAGCATCTCTGGGCCTATCAACAGGTCCTGATCAGAAAGGCGGGGCTGATCAGCAGCCCCAGTGGAGGCCTGGAGAGAAATGGAGGCAATTTCTGATCAACGGCTGCCACAGAGGCTATGGATCAAACCCTGCTGCTCTCTCTGTAGGCCTCTCTCCAGGCCTGATCTAAAGCCCCCTAGGCAGTCAGTGCTGGGTTGGACTGGGTCGCCAGGTCAACCCAGCACTGACTTCCAGTTTGGTCGAGCCTTCGGCATAACAGATGTTACAAACCTGTCTCTTTATTATATAGATAATATCACTTCTCACATGTACATCCTTTTCCATCAAACTTACCAGAGTCAATTGGTTTATAATAAGTTCTTTATACTCTGTAGGGAATGTCTTATTCCTATGAATTAACTTGGACTAGAGTAATGCCATTCAATATAGCCATTTGGCAATTGAGTCTAGTCCGAATTGAAATGAACTCTTAGTATAATAAACATTCTGAATTTCAAATAGTATAAAAAAGGAATGCAGCATATTCTAAATAATTTTTATATTGATTTCATGTTGAAATGTTATTACAATTTTGACATGATAGGTTAAACAAAATAAATTAATTTTATGTTTTTTTTAATATCTTTTTTTTTCACTCATGACCTCTTCAAACCCTTCTCCACCCCTCGACCCCAGGCCTTCATCACCCTATTGTATGCGTCCATGGGTTATGCATACATGCATACAAGTTCTTTGGTTGATCTCTTCCCATCTTCCTGACCTCCCCCACCTTCCCTCTGAGATTCCAAAGTCCTTTCCATGCTTCCCTGTTTCTGGATCTATTTCGGTCTTCAGTTTATTTAAGTCATTAGATTCCATGTATGAGTGAGATCATGTGATACTTATCTTTCTCCTACTGGATTATTTCGCTTAGCATAACACTCTTCAGGTCCCTCCAGGCTGTCTCAAAGGGTAAGAGATCCTTCTATTTTACTGCTGCTTTTCCACAGCTTTTTAATCCTCTTATCTACTGATGGGCACTTGGGCTGTTTCCAGATCTTAGCTATTGTTAATTGTGCTGCTATGAACATATGGGTGCATACATTCTGATTGGTATTTTGGGTTTCTTAGGATATAGTCCTAGAAATGGGATCATTGGATCAAAGACAGTTAGTTCCATGTTTACTTTCTTGAGGAAACTCCATACTGTTTTCCAAAATGGCTGCACCAGTCTGCATTCCCACCAGCAGTGTACTAGGGTTCCCTTTTCTCTACATCCTTGCCAGCACATGTCATTTATTGATGGTAGCCATTCTGACAGGTGTGAGATAATACCTCATTGTTGTTTAATTTGCATCTCTCAGATGATTAGTGAGTTTGAGCATTTTTTTCATATGTCTCTTCCTTCTGTATTGTCTGTTTTGGAGAAGATTCTATTTAGGTCCTTTGCCCATTTTTAAATTTGATTATTTGTCATTCTTTTGTTAAGTAGTATTAGTTCCTTATATGTTTTGTATACATATTGTGTCTTTATTAGATGTATCATTGCTAAATATGTTCTCCCATATAGGGGGCTCTCTTTTCCTTCTGTTAATGGTTTCTTTTATGCTGGAGACCAATTCCAGCATGACAGCAGGGCTGCATCTGGGAATGGCTGAAGGCATTTTCCCAAACCTGAATAGGATACATTAAATTGATTTCTTGGCTTCCAGACAGCTAAAAGGCATCTTAATCTACATGTTATTGCCTCCTACTGGCCAAACACTTGAACAACTGTAGGCTAATTCCCCCATTCTGACAATGCCTCTGTATTGAAACCCTGACCTTTTGAAGTGTATATCTCTGCCTCCCCTCAGAACAAATTGTGTTAATAAAAAGCATGGGGTCCTGGGACAAGGAGAGGACCTAAGACCTTAGACTTAAGACCTTAGATCTTAGCTCCTTTAGCTAAGCTCCTCTGACCCCCAATGCCTTTCAAAATTATATCTCGTCTCCGGACTCTTTATTAGTCTCTGGACTCCTATTTAACATCTACGCACAGCCTTCTCCAGATTCCTGAACCCTTCTTGATGCTGGGACAAGAACCCTGGCATAATGGACGCCCAAAGTGGGGCTTTCTGAATCCTGGCAGCACCAGCATTACTTTTGCTGTGCAGAAGCTTTTTATTTTGATGTAGTTCCATTTGCTTATTTTCTCCTTAGTTTCCTTTGCCCTAGGAGATGTCGGTAAACATATTGCTTTGAGAAATGTCTGAGACTTTGCTGCCTATAGTTTCTTCTAGGTTATTTTTATGGTTTTATGACTTACATTGAAGTATTTTATCCATTTTGAGTTTATTCTTATGTATGGTATAAGTTGCTGGACTATTTTTATATTTTTGCATGTATATGTCCAATTTTTCCAACACCATTTATTGAAAGGACTGTCTTTACTACATTTTATGTTCTTGCCTGCTTCGTCAAATATTAATTGACTGTAATGTCAATTTCTGGGCTTCTATTCTGTTCCATTGATCTATGTGCCTGTTCTTGTGCCAGTACCAGGCTGCTTTGAATACAGTGGCTTTGTAGTGTACTTGATATCTAGTATTGTGATCTCTCCTACTTTTTTCTTCTTTCTCAGGATAGCTGCAGCTATTCAGGGTCATTTTTGGTTCCATATAAATTTTTAGAGTATTTTTCCTAGATCTGTGAAATATGCTGTTTGTATTTTAGTAGGGTCTGCCTTGAATCTGTAGATTGTTTTGGGTATTATGGGCATTTTAATGATGCTGATACCACCAAATCATGAACATGATATAATCATCTACTCATTCATATCTTCCTCTAGGTCTTTTTTCATCATCCAGTAGTTTTCCAAGTACAAGTCTTTTACCTCCTTGGTTAAGTGTATTTCTAAATATCTTTTTGTGGTTGTTGTTGCAGTGGTAAATGGAGTTGCTTTTTAGTTTCTCTTTCTGAGAGTTCATTATTGGTGTATGAAAGTGCCATAGATTTCTGGGTATTAATTTTGTATCCTGTTACATTGCCAAATTCCTTTATTAAATCTAGTAGTTTTTTTGGTGGAGTCTTTAGGGTGTTCTTTGTACAATATCATGTTATCTGCAAATAATGAGAGTTTTACTTCCTCCTTTCCAATTTGGATGCTTTTGATTTCTTCTTGTCTGATCATAGTGACTTCCAGTACTATGTTGAGTAAAAGTGGTGAAAGCTGGCATGCCTGTCGTGTTTCTGTTCTTAGGGAAAATGCTTTAGCTTTTTCCCATTGAGTATGAGGCTGGCTATAGGTTTGTCATATATGGCCTTTATTATGGTGAGATATGATCTCTCTATTCCCATTTTTCTGAGAGCTTTTATCAAAAAATGGTGTTGGATTTTTGTCTAATGCTTTTTCTGACTCTATTTTTAGGATCATGTGATTTTTGTCTTTCAATTTGTTTATATGACGTATTACATTTATTGATTTGTTAATACTGCACTAGCCTTGCTTCCCTGGAATAAATATCACTTGGTCATGTTGCATGATTTCTTTAATATATTTCTGGATCCTATTTGTTAATATTTTGTTGAAGACTTTAGCATAAATGTTCATCAGGGATATTGGCCTATAATTCTCTTTCTTTGTAGTGCCTTTACCTGGTTTTGGAATTAGGATAATGCTGTCCTCATAAAAACAGGTTGGAAGTGTTCCTTCCTCTTATATTTTTGCAAATATTGTGAGGAGGTTAGGTGATATTTGTTCTTAAAGGTTTGGTTAAACTCCCCTGTTAAGCCATCCAGACTAGAACTTTTGTTTGCTGGAAGTTTTTGATTGCTACTTTTATTTCATCAGATGTTATTGTCCTATTCAGTTTTTCTGAATCTTCCTGATTCAGTTTTGGAAGATTGTATTTTTTTTTAGGTATTTGTTCATTTCAACCAGGTTGTCCAGCTTGATGGCATATAGTTGCTCATAGTATTTTCTTACAATCCTTTCTATTTCTGCAGTGTCAATTGTTACTTTTCCTCTTTTATTTCTGACTTTTTTTATGTGGGCTCTTTCTCTTTGTTTCTTGGTGAATCAAGCTGTTTATCAATCTTGTTTATCTTTTTAAAGAAATAGCTCTTGGTTTCATTGATTGTATTATTTTTTTTTAGTCTATATGTCATTTATTTCTGCACTAATCTTTATTATTTTCTTCCTTCTACTTACTCTTGGCTTTTATTATTCTCTTTATAATTCTTTAAGTTGTAGAGTTTAATAGTTTATTATTAATTTTTATTGTTTTTTGAAGTAGGCCTATAGTGCTTTGAACCTTCCTCTTAGGGGTGCTTTTGCTATGTCCCAGAAATTTTGTGTTATTGTGTGATGGTTTTCATTTGTTTCCTGGAAGTTTTTTATTTCCTTCTTGATCTCCTTGGTAATCCATTATTGTTTAATAACATGCTATTTAGCCACCATGTGTTTGAATGTTTTTGAGCGTTTTTACTGTTTTAATTTTAGTCTGGAAGATCTATCCAGACTAAAGTATCCTCCTATGCCTGCATTGCTGTCGATATCTCCCTCAAAGTCCTCCAGAAGTTTTTTATGTATTTATTTTTTATATAGGTGCTCCTATATTGGGTACATATATGTTTACCAGGTTATTACCTTTTGTTGAATTGATCCCTTTAGTATTATGTAATCATCTGTACTGTCTCTTGTGATGGCCTTTATTTTGAAGTCTATTTTGTCAGATATAAGTATTGCTACCCCAGCTTCTTTTTACTTTTCCATTTCCATGGAAAACTTTTTTCCATCTTTTCACTTTCATCCTGTATGAGTGTTTTGTTCTGAGGTGGATCTCTTGTAGACATCATATAATTGGGTCACTTTTCTGTATCCATTCATCTCCTTATGTCTTTAGATTGGAACATTTAATTCATATACATTAAAGGTTTTTATTGATAGGTATTTATTTATTGCCATTTTAATGCTATATGCCTAGGTTTTTCTCTCTATTTCTTCTCCTCATTACAGCAGTCCCTTTAGCATTTTTTGCAGTGCTGGTTTGGTGGTAATAAACTCTTTCACCTTTTTTTGTTTGTTTGTTTGTTTGTGAAACTCTATTTTATCATAAATTTTGCATGGTAGCCTTGCTGGATATAGTAATCTTTGTTTCAGATCCTTGTTTTTTATTGCCTTGAATATTTCATGCCATTCACTTCTGTCCTGTAGAGTTTCTGATTGGAAATCAGCTGACAGCATTATGGGAGCTCCTTTGTAGGTAGCAAATTGCTTTTCTCTTGCTGCCTTTAAGATTCTCTCTTTGTCTTTAATTTTTGGCACTTTAATTATGATGTGTCTAAGCATGGGCCTGTTTGGATTCTTCTTGCTTGGGACTCTCTGTAGCTCCTGAACTTGTGTGATTTTTTTATTCAACCTGGTTAGGCAAGTTTTCTGCCATTATCTCTTCGAACACATTCATTACCCCTTTCTCCCTTTCTGTCTTTTCTCGCACACCTATTATATGAATATTGTTACCTTTTATGTTGTCCCATAGCTCTCTTAAACAGTTATCCTGTTTTTTAATTTTTGGTTCTCTTGTTGAGTGATTTTTTTTCTGCCCTGTCTTCTAATTCATTGATCCAATCCTTGGCTTCCCCTAATCTGCTGTGTATTCTTTCCTTCCACTCTTTTCTTTATTAATGCAATGTTATTCTTTATAATTATTATATCTTTTATCATGGAGTTGAGCATCTTTGCCATCATTATTTTGAACTCTATGATAAATTTTTTATCTCCATTTCATTTAGCTCTTCTTCTGGAGAATTCTCTTGTTCTTTCATTTGGGACTTTTTTTTTTTTGTCTTCCCATTTTGGCTGCCTGTTTGAGTTTGTGTCTGTTTATTAGGTAGATCTGCTGCGAGCCAAAATCTCTGGTGCAGGTCAATGTCAGACTCTTTGTGACTGGCTCTGAGTACTCTGTTTGGAGTTATCAGCAATCCACAGCTTGTGGCTCCCTCTGCTGGGACTGGGTGCCTTTGGAAAAGACCAAGATATGCACCAGGGTCCACTTTTCTTAGCCCATTATGCAGATTACACTAGGCAAATACTAAAAGCCTCCAGAGGCCTCCTCTGCCTGCAGTCCCATTGATCCTCAGTTTTGATTAGCCTCAGGCTATCGACCACAGAGTGAGGTGACAGTTCTTCCAACAATGTGGGACAACTGCTTTACCCCCAGTCGAAACTGCCTGGATAGCTAAGGTTCGTAGGAGAAAGATGTCCTCTGCAGTGTGAGGGAATGACTCACACAGGAAACCAGAGAGCCTGTCTTCTGTGGTCCAATCCCAGAGCCCCCAAACCTGGCTTCTGCTGACACAGCTCCAGTCCATTCTACCCTCCCTCTGCAGGAGCCCAACATGAGTGGCTGCACATGAAATTTTGTGCATTGGCCCTTCAGGAGGGTGCCTGCATTTCCAGCCATCTCTCACTCACAGAAAGCGACTGTGCTGCTTTTTGCAGCCAAATGTTATGTGGGCATCTTTCTCAGTTCTGATGCTCTAGGCTGGATATCCCAGCTTGGGATTTAGACCCCAGAGTTCTTAATGGGAAACCCCCACAGCTGAATTATTCCTCTACAACTTCAGCTGCTGTCTGTGGGAGTCTGGTCAGCCTTTTCACACTTCTGCACTGCCTACCAGTCTCTATGTGGTCTTGACACTCCGTCTATTGTTATCAGGGTTTTCTCCAGCTAGTCTTCAGTAGATTTTTCTAAGTAGTTTTTGTCCCAAGGAGATCCCAGGAGAGGATCTGGGGTGTTTATCTAAGGCAGTGGTTCTCAATCTTTCTAATTCCGCAACCCTTTAATACAGTTCCTCATGTTGTGGTGACCCCCAACCATAAAATTATTTTTGTTGCTACTTCATAACTGTAATTTTGCTACTGTTATGAGTCATAATGTAAATATCTGATATGTAGGATGTATTTTCATTGTTACAAATTGAACATAATTAAAGCATAGTGATTAATCACAAAAACAATATATAATTATATATTCAATATGTGTTTTCCGATGGTCTTAGGCCACCCCTGTAAAAGGGTCATTTGATCCCCAAAGGGGTCGCGACCCACAGGTTGAGAACCGCTGATCTAAGGCATCCCTTGAGATAAACTTTAACCGTGCAGGTATTGGGACATTCAAGTAGTTGCTAGTGAAGAGTCTGCTCTACGCAAGTGCCGGAGTCCAACCCCAGCAGGTCCAGGGGTCCCCAAAGGTGTAGACGGAGTCGGCGAAGAAGGAAGGACACGGAGACGGAGTTCAGTTGATCAGCAGCCTAGCCAGGATCTCTAGCCAGGATCTCCAGGCAAGTTCTGGTCTGGATCTCCAGCGAAGTTCTGGTTAGGATCTCCAGCCAGGTTCTGTGTCCATGTTCTCTTGCTAGGTTTTCCAGTCAGGTTCTGCCCAGGTTCTCCAGCCAGGTTCAGTTACCAGGTTCTAGTCAGGTTCTCTTGCCAATTTCTGTAGTCAGGTTCAGTCCAGGATCTTTTGCCATGTTCTCTCGCTAGGTTCTGTCTCCAGGTTCTGAGGCCAGTTTCTGTCCAGGATCTTTTGCCATGTTCTCTCCAGCGAAGTTCTTCTGTCTCTAGAGAACGTTCTGTGTAGGTTCTGTGCCTAGGTTCTGAGTGTAGGTTCTGTCTTCTTACATCTGTATTTATACCAGTTGATTCCAATCCTATCAATCTCTATTACAAAGGTTAGGGTGTTTCTTAACTCCATTCCAGGGAGTAAAGATTATGTAGCTTAAGCATGATTGTTCATAGTTAAAGTGATTAATTACCCGCCTGGCACTTAGTTAAGAGGTTTTATTCCCTCCCTAACTTCAGGGGAAAATCCCTACCTGGGGAAACAACCTTTCTCAGAGAGGAGACCTTGGTTAAAACACATAGTGCCAAGAAGGTGAGCAAACATATTAAGAACAGTATGCCATATATGCCAGGTCCCTTGAAACAGCAAGGATGGACTGGCTCCCGGCACGCAAGCAGGACCAGAGTGGCAGGCTTTAGGACCAACAAAGACCAGAGGCTTTAATTTAAATTGTAAGCGTATGCAAAGTAATTCAATTAACTGCTGGAGGAATCATACCACATAAAACATGCAGTTGCAAATCACACAGCATTTTATTACTCACACAATTCCTGGTGCTGCGGGTACAGGCTTAAGTGGGAACCCAGCGGTGCTGTCCTCAGGGGTCTGACAGCTAGGCTGGTCTGGTCCGGATGCAGGGGGCCAGCATTCCTCACCCGAGAGCTCGGTCGTGTCTCCATCGGGAGGTACTAGCCATTCTTCTGTTGTCTGGCAGACAGAGGAGCGTGGAGCGGTGTTGCTTGCTGGACTGACAAGAGGACATGCCTTTGTGGCTGTCTCGACAGGCAAGCACCAGGCTGGTCAGGACCCCCACTTTTATTTATTTATTTATTTATTTATTTATTTATTTATTTATTTTATTATTTTAAAAATATATTTTATTGATTTTTTACAGAGAGGAAGGGAGAGAGATAGAGAGTTAGAAACATCGATGAGAGAGAAACATCGATCAGCTGCCTCCTGCACATCCCCTACTGGGGATGTGCCCGCAACCCAGGTACATGCCCTTGACCGGAATCGAACCTGGGACCTTTCAGTCCACAGGCCGACGCTCTATCCACTGAGCCAAACCGGTTTTGGCAAGGACCCCCACTTTTAAAGCCTGTACCCCAATTGCAATAGCCCAGGTGGCTATCCATGAATTACATCAATGCACACATGTTTATCTCAAACAGGGTGAGGGGCTACATGTAGTTATCTAGGGAGAGTACATCACTCACTCAAGTGTTTATTTTGACAAGTCACTGAATTATTTACTGAAGTTCAAATCTTTATCTATGAGGGACACACGCTTCAGAGCAGTGGGGAATGTGTTCTTAATATCACGCTTTAAGTTTCAAGGAAAGTTAGCTCAAACATTTTAAAACATTTTAAACATTTTTAAACATTTTTATATATTACTACAACAACTTGTCTTATGAAAATTCTTCTTACCTTAATGTTTTAGATAATATCATAGATATCTATAAAAATGTGTGTGAAATAAAGATGTTTATAAATAACATTTAAAAAATACTAAAAATCTAAATTAATTTTAAGGATAGAATGGATACAGTGTGTAAGATGTCTGACCAAAGTGAAATAACTTGTTTTCTTCTACTTAGAAAATATTTCAGGAATAAAGCAGGATTAAAAGAGTTTCTTGAGTAAGCTAGTAGGCTTAGAGAAATACATTTATTTCAGGAAATAAAGGAGAGTGAATCCTATAGATTCCAAGGGAACAACAGAGATGAATCAACCTTAGTATGCAGCAAGGGAGTCATGGTCAAAGTCTCATGCAAAGACAGGGTTGGCAGTGATATGAAAAATTCAAGTAAGGGGAATGTGAGGCTTAAAAGGAGGGATAATTATGTTGAATCAGAGAATCAGGTCAGGAGAAGGTTGCAGAAGCCCTTAGATAAATGTAAGAGTAGAAGCAGAGAGTAGATTGGAGAGAGATTGGAAGCTATTTAACAGAAAATCTGATAAGTCGAGGACTGTCTTCATTGCCAATGCAGCGTTAAAAATGCCATCAATGTGATTTACTGAGGAGGAATGCACCACTGGAATGAGAACTTTAAGAAGAAAAATAGTGGAAGAAAGAGGATCAGTTTTGTCTTCATCAAATCAGTAATGAGAGAACCCCAGATACCCTTAGTTAAATCGATAGGGGGAGTTCAGAGGTGGATAAAGTACTGGGTGAATTCATCAAATTGAGAGCAATAGGGTTTCACAAAATTGAAGTGTTCTTATAACTCCAGTCAAATGTTATCACTCTTCTGATCCTTAAAAATTGTTCAAAACATACATGATGATGAAATGATTTCAAATAACTGAATAATTTCACAACTATTTTGAGTGACAGCATAACAAAACATATTGAATGTGGGTATTTTAACTTTTTTTCTCACTAGGAAATGGGTCCTGAAAATAAATTTGTATTACATTGGGGATAAATATAGTTCCACAGTACTACTGAAAAGGTTATAAACTATACATTCAGGGGGATTTATCATGGAAAGAATGAAACAGAATTGGACTGAGCCACACTGATAGCATCACTAACACCAACTCACAAGAAGGACATATGTTTGCATTTTTTCAGTGTGCAAGGCACTAAAATGAACAGCCTCTGCCAAGTGGCTTCCAGAACATTTTCCATGTCCAGGAAGGAAAATCAAATGCTTACTTACAATATTATTTTGTTACACATATGAATTCTGTTAGGGCTCCTGGAATCAACATTGAAGTATTAGAGATATGTGCATTTTTTCCCCAGGTGGTACAGTTTTATTTCAGTCTTGCATGGCCCAGGTGTTTCTCTTGCACTCACGCATAAAGGGTCAATGAACTCGGGTATATATTAGAGTGGAAATAAGTTTTAAATTATTGCCTTGAATCACTTTTCAAATATTTCAAAATATTTTCAATTAAAAAGAATGTAAAATATGATTTTTAATATTTTTGCATTTTTATACCCATGTGGATATTTATGGCAAATTTAATCAGGTTTATATTAAATCTAATATATATATATATATATATATATATATATATATATATATATATATGTATATACAAATATATACACACACACACACACTGGAGGCCCAGTGCACGGGGAGGGGGTTGTCCCTCAGCCTGGCTGTACCCTCTCCAATCCAGGACCACTTAGGGGATGTCGAACTTCTGGTTTAGGCCCAATCTTTGCAGTCGGACATCCCTCTCGCAATCTGGGACCGCTGGCTCCTAACCACTCAACTGTCTGCCTGCCTGATTGCCCCTAACCAGTCTTCCTGCCTGCCTGATCGCCCCTAACCCCTCTGCCTGCTTGATTGCCCCTAACCGCCTCTGCCTGCCTGTCTGATGCCCCTAACCGATCTCCCCTACTGGCCTGATAGCCCCTAATTGCTCTCCCCTGCCGGTCCGATCACCCCTACCCACTCTCCCCTGCTGGCCTGTTCTCCCCTAACTGCTCTGCCTACCTGCCTGATTGCCCATAACTGCCACTCCCTCGGGCTCCGCCATGGTGACTTTGTCAGAAGGATGTCTGGAGGACATCCAGTCTATCCAATCTAATTAGCATATTACCCTTTTATATATATACTAGAGGCCCGGTGCACAAAAATTTGTGCACTTGGGGTGGGGGGGTCCCTAAGTCTGGCCTGTGCCCTCTCGCAGTCTGGGACCCCTTGGGGGATGTCCATATGCTAGCTTAGGCCTGCTCCCTGGGGGATCAGGCCTAAGCTGGCAGTCAGACATCCTTAGCACTGCTGAGGAGGCGGGAGAGGCTCCCACCACCACCACTGTACTGGCAGCCGTCAGCCTGGCTTGTGGCGGAGCAAAGCTTCCTCTGTGGGAGCGCACTGACCACCAGGGGGCAGCTCCTGCATTGAATGTCTGCCCCCTGGTGGTCAGTGTGTGTCATAGTGACCAGTCATTCCCAGTTGTTCTGCTGTTAGAGTTGCCTGGCCAGCCTGGGTGAGGGGCTGAGGGCTGTTTCCAAGCTGGCCACACCCCCTTCAGGGTGGGAATCGCCACTGGGGTGCCTGGCCAGCCTGGGTGAGGGGCTGATGACTGTTTGCAGGCTGGCCATGGCCCTGAGCCACCCAAGCTCCCAGTGGAGGTTGGCTAGAAGCATGTATCTGGGATTTATTTATCTCCTATAATTGAAACTTTGTTGCCTTTAGCGGAGGCCACAGCCAGCCAGGGCAGGGGGGAAGCTTGGCTTCCTCCATCGCCAGGGCAACCAAACCTCCTGCTTGCTCCAGTTCTGTGGCTGCCGGCCGCCATCTTGGTTAGGTTAATTTCCATATAGTCGCTTTGATTGGCTGGTGGGCACGGCTTGGGGCATAGCGAAGGTACGGTCAATTTGCATGTTTCTCTTTTATTATATTAGACTAGGGGCCCGGTGCACAAAATTCATGCACCGGGTGTGTGTGGGGGGAGTGTCCCTCAGCCCAGCCTGCCCCCTCTCACATATTGGGAGACCTCAGGCGTTGACCCCCATCACCCTTCAATCGCAGGATCGGCCCCTTGCCCAGGCCTGATGCCTCGGCCAGAGGCGTAGACCCCCATCACCCTCCAATCACCTGATCCGCCAGAGGTGTCAGGCTTGGACAGGGGACCCCCATCTCCCCCTGATCACTGGCTCTGACCCCCGCCCAGGCCTGAGGCCTCTGGCCCAGGAATCATGCCTGGGCAGGGGACCCCCATCTCCCTCTGATCGCTTGCTCCACCCCCCGCCCAAGCCTGACACCTCTGACCCAGGCTTCAGGCCTGGGCAAGGGGACCATCATATCCCCCCAACCCCCGGCTCCGCCCTCCCCCTCCCCAGGCCTGATGCCTTGGCCAGAGGAGTTGACCCTCATCACCCTCTGATCACCAATCACCGGATCGGCCCCTTGACCAGGCCTGAGGCCTCTGGCAGAGGTGTCAGGCCTGGGCAGGGGACCCCCAGCTCCCCGCGGTTGCAGGCTCCGCCCCTGCCCAGGCCTAACGCCTCTGGTCTAGGCGTCTGGCCCCGCGATCGTGGGCTTCGCTTTAGGCCCAGGCAAGGGACCCCTAGCTCCCGGGACTGCCAGCTTCGACCATGCCCAGCTCCCATCGCTGGCTCCACCCCTACTTCCTGCTATCACTGGCCAGAGCGGAAAAGGCACCTGGTTCTCCGATCATGGCTGGGGTGCAGGGCAAAGGCGGCCGGCCCCAGGGCCGCCTTTGCCCTGCCCCCCAGCTCTTAGCTCCCCCCTGGATTTCCGATCACTGTCAGTGGCAGGGGGCTTCTTCCTGCTTTCCCTTTCGCCTCCCTGCATTGTGCCTACATATGCAAATTAACCGCCATCTTGTTGGCAGTTAACCGCCATCTTGTTGGCAGTTAACTGCCAATCTTAGTTGGCAGTTAATTTTCATATAGCCCTGATTAGCCAATGAAAAGGGTAGCATCATACGCCAATTACCATTTTTCTCTTTTATTAGTGTAGATACTAGAGGCCCAGTGCATGAATTCGTGCATGGATGGGGTCTGGCCGGCCGGGCCTCAATCAGGCCTGATCAGGGCTGGGCTGGCTTGGGGGAGGGGTGGGTGATTGGCTGGTGGGCTCCACCCCCAATTGGGGTGGGAGGGCCGATTGGGGGCAGGGGAAGGGGCTGTAGGCAGTGAGCCAGCCAGTCCTGTCCTCGAATGGGGTGGGAGCTGCCGAAAGGGGTCATGGGAGGTTGGCTGGCCAGTCCAACCCCCGATTGGTGTGAGGGGGAGCCGATCGGGGGTGGAGCTGGCTGGGGGTAGGGGCTGCAGTTTGTTGGTTGCAGTGGGCGTTATAACGACTGATCATTCCAGTCATTATGGCATTTATGGTCACTGGCTTTTTATATATATAGATACCTCTGTATCTATACACATATATAGTTAGACCTGTTTAGTACCTGAAAAGCTTTTGGAATTTCTTTAAGAAAGTCAAGGAAATACAAAAATGGGAAGAGTATGGTTCCTTTTTCTAAGTAATTCAGATTTATGAAGATCCAAGTTCTCATTGCAGCTATGCTACCCAGACTTTCAAAAATTAAGCTCATTTCTTTTCCCATCTGCTTTGAGAAATAGGAACCAGAACAAAAATATCTCCATAGTATGTTAAAAATGCCATCAATGTGATTTACTGAGGAGGAATGCTCCACTGGAATGAGAACTTTAAGAAGAAAAATAGTGGAAGAAAGAGGTTGGGAAGAGAAGAATGGATTTATTGAAAAATTCTGTACAATTTATTTAAAAACTAAGTAGCACTCCAATAGTGCCATATAGAATGTAAAGCAATTTTATAAACATCACTCCATTTGAATTCTCGTGAAAATAAGTTATACTTCTCCCCAAACTTCTATCCTAATATATATAGCTATTTATGATATACATTTTAATTTGGCCTCATATCTGGCTTCCTTTTATGTATTAGTTTATATATTCTTCATTCTTTTCTCCCTATAAATTTTTACCTTTACTTATTTACGTATTCTTAAAAGTTTCTTTAATATTTACCTAAACAAGATGAATTATAATTAAATAAAAAAAGGTAAAAGAAAATATTATTTTTTAATATTAAAAAATTAATGAGTTTAAGGTGATTCAGTCTATCTTCCTATATGATAATATTACTAAGTCATTATACAGAAAAGTATTTCTCCCCCCCCTCAGTTTTTTATTCCCTGAGGTTATGTTTGTCACCTTATGTACAAATTAATGCATTCTTTAAAGCTAGTTTAGAATGTGTAAAAAGCTGCAAAAACCTTTCAATAATAATGTTGCTGGGTTTTATGCGGCCAATGACTCCTGAGATTTTAGCATTCCAGTGCTCCAAGTTCATGGGCATGCAGGAAAAACCAACCCAAACATAAGGCATCCACCACAACAACATCTCTGGGCTCCTCTTGGTTCACTTCTGCTTAGTGGTTGCAAGTCTCCGTACTCCCTTTGGATCAGTATACCCCAATTCTCTTTCTCTTCTCTTCTTAATGGTTCCAAAAAAAGGTCATCATTTAAACACCTGTGATAAGTCTTAAGAAAATCTGTGGAATAACGACTTTAAAAAATGTATTTCATAATTTTAGGCACAAGAAAGCTCATATATTAGGTAAAACCCCTTTTTTGGCATCTCTGAAATTATTTTACCTTTGCCTTTTTTGTCTGATAACCTCTAAATTTGTTATCCCCCACATTTTGTAGATCCACAGGCTCCTTCTCCTTCTCAAGCTAATAACCTCCAAAACCTCAGCTGATTTCTAGAATAAAGGGAAGCTGTGGGAAATTGCTGGCCATCAGTAGAGGTCACTGCTCCATAAAATGCCTCCCATAGGAATCTAAACTAAAATAATAGCAGGGCCAGCCAGTGTGTGTCAGGGTTGAGCATCGACCTATGAACCAGGAGGTCACAGTTTGATTCCCAGTCAGGTGATATGCCCGGGTACAGGCTCAATCCCCATGTGGGGCAGGCAAGAGATAGTCAATCAATGATTCTCTCTCATCATTGATGTTTCTATCTCTTCCTATGAAATCAATAAAAATATATTACAAAGCCCAACCAGCAGAGCTCACTGGTTGAGCATCGACCTATGAACCAGGAGGTCACAGTTCGATTCTCGTGCAGGGCACATGCCCAGGTTGCAGGTAGATCCCCAGTGTGGAGTGTGCAGGAGGCAGCCAATCGATGATTCTCTCTCATCATTGATGTTTCTATCTCTCTCCCTCTCCTTTCCTCTTCAAAATCAATAAAAATAAATTTTAAAAGTATATATATGTATATTTTAAAAAAGAAAATAATAGTAGTAGCTAACATTTTTGAGCACTGTGTCAGGCGTTATTTTATACTAGAGGCCCGGTGCACAAAAATTTGTGTACTGGGGGGTGCGTTTCTCAGCCCAGCCCAGCCCATTCACAGTCCAGGATTCCTTGGGGGATGTTCACCTGTCAACTTAGGCCCACTCCTCCCCAGGGGATCAGGCCTAAGCTTGCAGTCAGACATCCTTCTGGCAGCCAGGGAGCCTTCAGGGGATGTCTGACTAAAGGCTTAGGCCCCCAAGGGATCGGGTCTAAACCGTTAGTTGGACATTCTCAGTGCTGCCATGGAGGTAGGAGAGGCTCCTGCCACCACCACTGCGCTGGCCAGCCATGAGCCAGCTTCTGGCTGAGTGGCACTCCCCATATGGAAGTGCACTGACCACCAGGGGGCAGCTCCTGCATTGAGCATCTGCCCCCTAGTGGCCAGTGCGCATCATAGCAACCGGTCATTCTGCTGTTCAGTCAATGTGCATATTAGCCTTTTATTATTATTATATAGGATGTAGCTATTTCCCCCCCCTTTTCCCCCTCTACCTAGCTCTTGCCCCCACTTCTCTCTGGCCATCACCATACTGTTGTCTGTGTCCATGGGTTGTGCATATATTTTCTTTGGCTAATCCCTTCTTTAAATTCACTTCTTTAAGTTTTTATTTTCAGATAAGTGCTTATAACTGCACTATTATATATTTTCTATTATATCATTTAGAATTAAGATATTTTTTAGTTGAACCCTTGTAAATTTTAGCACAATTTAATAAATTATGCTAGATGCAATTAGGAGATTTTTCATGTAATGCAGATACATCTAAATTAACATTTTATTAATTTTTAATTTTTTAATATTTTAATTTGAAATAATCTTATACATGTAAAAAACCTATAAAATACTATAGCATATTATATGTACTCTTCACGCAATTTCTTAGGTGTTAATAATTTAAACATAACCATTATACAACTAACAAAATTTGAAATATATTTTTCTTATAATCTCTTTAATGTTACTTAATCCTTTTACTTTGTTTTTGTTAATCTTCACCCAAGGATATTTTTCCATTGAATTTTAGAGAGAGTGAAGGGAAAAGGAGAGACACATTGATTGGTTGCCTCCTGCACATGCTCTGATAGGGACTGGGGATTAAGCCAGCAACTGAGGTACATGCCCTTGACTTGAATCAAACCTGGGACCCTTCAGTCCACGGGCTAATGCTCTATCCACTGAGCAAAACAGGCTGCAGCTTAATTCATTTACTTTTAATCTATATATGTCTTTATATTTAAAGTGGGTTTTGTTTTTGATTCACCCTCATAATCTGTCTTTTAATTGGTGCATTTATGCCACTGATATTCAGAGTGCTTACTGATAGAGTTACTACCATATCAGGCGGCTTCTGGGGCCGGCCTGCGGCCCGGGATCAGATCCGATCACAGGCGGCAGGCAGGCAGCTTCTGGGGTCGCACACGGGGGCCTGGATGGTGGCTCACGCTGGTGGCTCTCACTGTCCCGCCCTGCCTGCAGTATGCAAATTAGCCACCACCTTTGTTGACAGTTAATTTGCATATCGTGCTGATTAGCCAATGGGAGGCGTAGCGAAGGTACAGTCAATTACCATGTTTGTCTATTATTAGATAGGAGGATACCTTCTTTTATTTAATTATTACAAAATTATATGACTTAGTACTATATTGTTCCCATTTTACAGAAAAAAAAAACTAGCTTATTTTGAATTATCTTCTTTAGGGAGATTTGGTGCTTTGTGTTATATCTATAACTATCTTTTTCTACATATAAGTACACAAATATGTAGAAAGATAGATAGATAGATATACATTTTTAACTAAGCTTCTTGAATCTTTAGAATTTGGTTATATCTCTTGTAGCAGAGTATCTTTGAGGAAAAAAAACACCCTAGTTTTCAGCTGTTTCTATAGTTTAATTTAGTTAGAAACACAGGTGTTTTTTTCCAAAATTTCCTAAGGAAACTGACAAACCAAATGTTGTGTGAATTTTAACATGATTGTAAGTGTTCAAATATTTATGAGATGGCAGAGAAAGTTCTAGAAAATCAAGAAACAAGAACTCAAACAATAGCTGGAGATTTTAGTTGGGGAGAGATTTGAAGTTTCTGAAAGGCAGCCACTTTGTTCCCCGTCATTTACAAATGCCCATGAGAACACAGAAAAGATTTAAAGGGCCTTGGAGTTTAAAGAGATGACAATCCAGGGAAGAAGGCAAGCTGACGTTGAAAAGGCCACATAAATTAAGGTGAGTTGCACGAAGCAACCAGCACATCACCAAGGTACAACTTATTGAGGAAAACAGAATAGAAATGCTAATAAATTCAATCCAATTAGGAATCCACAGTGTATTTTATAATAATAATTTCTCTTTAAAGTACTCTGAAAATCTATCATTGAACTTAATAAAGAAAGTATTGTTTATGGAAAAAAGAGCAGAAATAGGAAAATTAAGATTGATTCTGGATTTCTGAAGCATTATTACCCATTTTAGACACTAGTTCAAATTCTTACATGAGTGCTACCAAAATAACTAAAGAGGGGCAGAAAAGTACAATACAAAATAATTTACATTTACCTTAAGTATATTGTATTAGTTAAAAAAGCATTTCTTATAGTTTATCAACAAGGGCAGCAGCATGTGGGAACTAGTTAGAAATGTAAATGTTTGGGTTTTACCCCAGACTTCTTGAATCAGAAACTGAGGTGGGGTCCTTTGAAGTGTTTTAAGGAGCCCTCTGGGTGATTTGGATACATGAAGTTTGGGAACCTTTGAGTAAAAGTAACATTAGGTGGTGTAGCAGACAAAAGCAATCTCAATTATTTAGGACAATTGGAATAGATTTCTGTTTAGGTAAGAGCTCAAGGCTGGTGTGGCTAGCTATGTGTGAGGCTGTCCTCCTGGGATACAGGCATTCGTTTTTTGCTTCTGCAGATTTATCACACAACTCCAACGAATCTTGGGAATCATTTCCATTGTAGTCACCTGGAATGGAGAATAATGTTACTTCAGTTAACATCCACTGGAAATATAGCTTTGTGTCTGAAAGCATGATATTAATATTCTTATCTCATAGCTCCATTATTGAAACATACATTTATAGCTTGTTTGGTATCTTTAAAATTTCACAGTTAATAATTAAGAATAGCTTGGTTTTAAAATTTTGCCAGTTTCAACTTTTAACATAAATTCTCATGCCCATTTATGCTACTTAGGGGCCATGGATGTCTAACTTAGCTTAATCGGTAGAAATTTTTATTTCTGCATAAATGAATTTGTCTATTTTTACCATCTTTTATATGCCAAGACATAAAATTATGTGCAAAACACCTCATCTGAGCTGGAAGTGCTACAAATATATTTAATAAACTTTGATGTCATTACAAAAGTTAAAATAAATATTATCTTTAGACAACCTACCACCTGCATGGAAGTCTCCTATCCCATCCCTTCAAAGAGTTCTCTTCACTTTTGTTTTGTTTTTGGAATTTTGTCAGAAGGTAAAGAATATGAATTTTTTTTTTTTCAACGTGGTCTTTGTAGAGATACAACAGAACTGGCAGATAATTTAATAATACAGGCTTGACCTCTTTGTCATATTGATTTCCTTATTTACTTATTGGAGGGGAATGTCTAAACTGAAATGTCCTATTAAGCAAGGTTATGGAATCATCCTAGGAATGTGCGCGCGCGTGTGTGTGTGTGTGTGTGTGTGTGTGTGTGTGTGTGTGTGTGTGTATTTCTCTGAAGTAAACATTGGACTACTCTAGATACCACATTGAAGACTTATAAATTGGTATGATTTTGTGATTTTTATTCTAAAACATTTACATTGATCACTTGAATATCCACAAAAATGTCTGCATTGAAATCTGAAAATATCACCAATTATGAATCAAAAATAAGGTCTCTGAAATTTTTTTGGTGACTCTGTCCTGTATTTCTCACTGACTTCTGTCTCTCTTGAAATTGGTCATTTAGACTGTTAATTACATATATGAAATTACAATTGATATAACTATTATCCCATGGTTTTGTAAACTTAAAAAATTCACCCCAAAGTATTATAGAGAGTTTTAGAAATAAGGTCATTTTCATTAATTCAAATGATAATTTATCACAAAACATTGCTGTGATGAGAGTTGAAGAACTGGTACATTACTAAGAAAAAGAAGACATTTCTTTAACTATTGTAATACTAATAGCATTGGTAAATATTTGTTGAATAACTATAAAATATTGTTGCCCTAAATTGGCCTTACCTGGTTTGTGTTACACATGGATTTGCTGCTAAAAAGCAAATATCTATTGTGTAAATTAATATATGAAAGAGTAAATAATAATGTTTACTATATTCAGGGCAGATCTGATACTGTTTGAGGAATTAATCTGTGGCTAAGTAGTATAATATGTGGGTGACATTTACCCCCATTTTATAGATTTTTCACTTTTAGGAATAGCTTCCCAGACATGGTTTATTACTTTCTGACTATTTTCCTATCTATTTAACTAAGCCACCACTAACTGAACAGAGCTATAAAACCTAGAATTGTGAGCTACAATGATCATATTTTATGTATATTTGGTCAATTATAATACAGAATTCAAACCAAATCTGTATTTGTAGGAAACTCTTTGATTACGTTTATGATTTCCTTTTTATTTTTCTTTCTGTAGTTACTTACTGTGCAAAGCAAATCATAGTTTATCTTCATATTCTTGCCTTCTTGTGAGGAATAGCTTTTATCTGTATTTTTTCAAGTAGCTACTCATTTCATTAAATCTCCAAAATGTGGCCTAATTAGTTTCATCTCCAAATGAAGCTTGAAACCATCAATTTGAATAATTTGTAATTACTACTTTCTATTTCTCGATTACTATTCTGACTCATAATAGATACTAAAACTTCTACAGTTTTTCTGTTTTCCTGCTTATCAGGAAATATAACTGAGAAATGGCTCACCTGTCCCAATTTCAAATGATGGATTAAGAAACAGACATGGCAAAAATGAGACTTTTAATAACACTCTTGAGGATGGGTGTCCATTGTAGGGCACACACAGTGGGGCAGGGAATATAGACTGTTTATTTAGTCCTTCCTGTGGTTCCCATTGGCTGAGTACCATTTGGTCACCTGTTTCCTCATGGGTCTCCCATTGGGCCATTTAAAATATTGGGCTGAGACCTTTCTAGCTGCCTCCACCTCCCTTTGTTTAGGGGACTCTTCCTGGAAAATGTGCTATCAGCCACAGGCACAACCCTCACACCCTCTCTTCACCCACACATCCTGTTTGCTCTGGGGAAATTCAGTAACCGCCTGGCCACATGCTGTTTCTTTTCTATGGAGATGAATCAGAGGCATGTTTCTTATAACTACCTGCTGTTTAAGATAGCGGACAAAAGTTTGTGTTTCAAGTATCTTGGATTATTAAAACGGAATTTTTGGACTGGAACCCAGATTCTTTGTCAGCCGGAGTCAAGAATGAATCCACGGACAGAAAGTGGTGTAGCAAAGGTGGAAATTTATTAAAGAACAAGTACAGACTCCCATGTAGGGAGGGGGAAGAGTGCCACAGAACGGACTCCCACGTGGGGAGGGGGAAAGGGTCCCACTGATTTCCTGTTCCCATGGCTTATTAAGGCTGCAGATCCTGGTGCCTTGATATCCCCTCTGATTGGCCACTATTCCCTTAGACTGGTTACTGTAGTTACTCCTGGCTCAAAGGTTGAACTTCACATGAGACGTGTGAGGTTCGCCCCTGCCCTCTTCCCTATTGTTTTCCTGTTCCCTTTGGGCTTTCTTCCTCTCCATCTGGATGCAGGGCTTCCTTCCCTTTATTTTGTAAATATAGACCTTTTGCTGTTCTCATCTCCCTCATTCTATGGAAATGTACCTGTTGCAGCTTTTCAGCTTCCCTATTCTATGGAAATATATCTTCTGCTGCTCTGCAGCCCTGTGCTTCCTCCATGGTCCCCTTAATTTCCAAAATTTCCTAAACCTGTCTTATTTTACCACTAAAATTCAATTTTCATTATTTTTACGAAGTTCTAGTGAAATAATACCTCTCCTTTTTTTGGCTATTTTGCAGATGAGGATTTTGAGGAACAGCGATATCAAGTAACATGTCTAGAGAGGGCGTGTGTAATTGGTGGCAGGATGAGAAAACTTCTAATTTTCAAGTCTGGGTTTTCAGTTAGTCCCTGTGGCTTCTTTAGTAAGGTTACAGCTCACCTTTCTCTCTCCCATTATTTTTATAAATTATTGAAAATTGTTAGAAGTTTCATTTCTTAAAAAACACTCCAAATTTTTATCAATGACTGAACAAAAGAATTTCAGATAAAGAGGAAAATGAGAAAAATGATCCCTACTATGACAAATAGAAGTTTCCCAAAAAAAGATAATTGTTTCATTTGATTTTAACATGTTAAAACTTCAAACAAAAGTGTTATGCCCAGATTTCAGGATCCCCAAAAGACCACCAGGGAGCCAGCCATGTGATGCAAAAGCAGAGTCTTTTATTCAAACCCGGGTCTGGCTCCCCTACCCTCCTTACTGACACAGCAGCAGGTGGCAGAGAGAGACCTAGCCCGGTGTGAAGAGGAGTTTTATAGGGGGGTGGAGTAAAGGGAGGAGAGGGGACTGTGGGCCCTGCCGATTGGCCAGGCGCAAGTAGGTGTCTCATTACACAGGATGTGGTCATATTGATGGCATGCACTTCCCTTGATTGTCATTGGTTAGTTTAGAGAAATCCTGGGTGTGGCTAGCAGAGGCTTGGGCTTCCAGGAAGAAGCCTTGCCAAGCACATGGCTCTGCCCAAAAATGGAGGACCCAGGGTAAGATGGAGGGCATAGTCCTCGCCCTTTCAACAAGCAATAGATGCATTTCTTGAAACTTAAAGATTTATTATAACTTTATTTGTGTGTTTTGAAGTCCTGAGTGAAGGGTTAAAGAGAATAAAAGGGGCCAGAGAAAGACTTACTGTGCTTAGCAGATATCTTGCAGAAAGCTTTCAGCCTTGAACACAGCATAGCTCAGATAACCAGAAGACACCTGGCATGGGAAGAACCAAAGACAGACCAGACCCTTACATCAGCAGAGTGGCTTGCAGCCAGCAAGGATTAATAAAAACCTGTCTCTCCCTGCTCTCTTCGCTGATGCCTTTCTCGGTCTCAGCCCACCTGCACCCAGGTCATCGGAATAAAACATTTTTTGATATATTATGGCCTCATGTCATAGTTGCGTGACCCCTGCCCACTTTGGACCTTTCACTGAGAAGCACATATTTAAAACTTATGTATTGCATTACACTTTGTTGAGTGAGCACCAATTAATTTTCAGAGAGAAATGAAAACGACCTTACTTTCTCACTAGATTCTGCAAAACATCAAATCTGGACTAGGTATGTGAAATTAAATGTGGAATTTTAGTAGTTTAAAATACCTAGGGATCCAAAATAGAGGATTAATGTACTCATTAAAGTATACATGTGGGGTGCTATTCAATGGAATATATTTGTAAGGAATTGAACTTTTATATTTAATGCAACTTTGAAATACCAAGCATGAGAGAGGAGTAGGTAGATGTGTTGACAATAGTATAAACCTGAAATGGAATCATTCTGTGATGATCTGATTAACTTTCATAATGTTGTGCATGGAACTGAAAAGCATATAGTTCTTACTGCAGCCAATACAGATATCTTGCATCTTGATTGTATGTTAATTATTTTGAAAGAACAGTTACCAATACATAAAAAAGTGTACTTGGTGACAAAGCTTCTTTGATACAAATCATTTGTCTCAATATTTTGAACTCAGGAAAAAAAATAACCAGAAAGTATTTTATTGATTTCAAAATAGGTAAGTATAACCATCTCTTCTTATTGACAGTCACTTTAGAAGGTACACTATAATGTATTAGCCTTTCTGTCTTCTGAGGGTTTGCTTTATAATTACCTGACAATTATTCAAAGGTTTTTTTTTTTATAAACATGTAGTAATTCAGTCTCTTATTAGCATTAATTTTATCAACTTAAACTTGTTTTATTATTTTTGTGTTCAAGATTTATGTTATAAGTCTTTTATTAATATTAATTTTATTAATGTAGACTTATTTTAACTTAGAAAGAGAAGTCTTTAAAGTTCTGACATTTTATTTTATTAAATTTATCTTTATTGCTCAAAGTATTACAGATGTCCCCTCTTTTTTCCCCTATTGACCCCCTCCACCCTACTGCCACCCTTTCACCAGGCCTTACTGCATTATTGTCTGTGTCCCTGGGTCATGCATATAAGCTCCTGAGTGAAAATTTATTTTATGAGCCAGAAATCAAATTAACTTAGAAAGGGAGTGAACTCTTTTCTACTTTGAAATTGATGCTCTCTAATTACCTGAATGAAGTGGATAGCAGGTAGTAGCTGAATTTTTTAGGACATTTATAATATTAAACATATTTCTAGCACTTAGACATATACACTAAAAATTTTGTGACATTGTACACACTTGTGTCACTATTTATTTGAAATATTTTGACTTTCTAAGATTCAGTTATACCCATATTCAAATATAAATACAAAAATTACTTCTGTCACGTAAAAATAGAAGAAAATGTCATTTTTTTCTCTCTATCTGCAAGGTAACTGATAATTGTTGTCATGGGTTGTACTTATGATAAGACACAAGAGCATTATAATTATGTCTTAAGAGATAGGTTTCTATAATCTTTTGGTTGAATTATTTCAAGATTTTTCTTGCATTGTTGAATTTGTCTATCTGTAAAATTGGACAAATGAGATCTTTCATATCTATTTCACCCAAGATGTTATGAGATGGATGTCTGAATAATCCACTACTAGGTCAATGTATTATTGGAGAATTTAATATGAATTCATGTACACCACTAGGGTTTATGTTAATAATGGAGGCCAATTGTGTCAAATGATAATTTAGTGATTTGAAAAAGCTTATTTTTCTTTGAAGAGCAGTTTTCTCTTTCTGAAGATAAAACTTTCTCTAGTATTTCAGAATTTATAAAATATTTCTTTAGATCCATATTAAGGAACATTAGACAGGGGTCAAACCATGACCCTACAGGACCCTACAAACCTATCAATGATACAGGAATGTTTAGTCACTTTCATATGTTTCTAACTCTATTCAGTCACTAACAGTAAATTTTATTAGGGAAGTATTTGTCTCTCTTAATAATAGACTAGAAATAACTCATCAATTTGAGCAAAGTGATAAAAATTGGAATGCTTGCAGGCATTGAGTAGTAAGTGTTGAAAAATGGATCGCTGCCAAGTCGTTGGCTTTTTGGTGGTCCCTAATTTTTATATTATGTAATTCAAGGTTCCTTGTGGCAGACTATGAGATTCAGGAGGAGAGACAGAACAATCTACCAAGTGATTTTTTTTTCTTTTTTAAACATTTTACAAAGTCAAATAATTTTTCTCATCCCTTTAATATTACAATATTGTGGACGTTTGAATACATTGACAGCTCTAATACTAAATTACTAAATTAATACTAAAATAGAACAATTTTATGACATGTGAATGGGTTTCCTTGTTGCTAAAGCAATAAGCTTCACAGATACAAATCTGAGTATAACATATGGTCTCAGCCTTAGGCCAGGGTGTTTCATTTGAATTATTCCAGGCTTTTTCTTATAGTGCTGTGCTTCAAACATGAATCCAATTACCAACTGCAGTCAGGCAATTGAAAGGCTGCAGGAAATATACTCTAATAGATGGGGGGGGGGGGTAAAGGACTATGATTTGTGTGGTAATCAGCAAGAGAAGGTCAATTGTAATAGAATAGACTGGTTTCCAAGACAGAGCTAATGTAGATGCCTTCCACTCCATTGAGGAGTGCTATCAATAGATTTGTTGTTTTCATTACCAACAATGTCACTTACTGACAAGATGAATAAAGAAAGTCTGAGAGGTCCTGTTGATGGATCAGGTGATTAAAACCTAGGATGTGGTGAGAAATTAGCAAACCATGACCTATATGAGGGCTGTGAATGGGAGGTTATACGAAAGGTGTTATGCAAATGTATATCTTAATAGAATAGTTTTGTATTCTTTAAGATTTATGTTCAGACTCCAGATTTATAATAAGAAGGCCAAATAAACATGCATTTTCCCAAGATGCAACATTTTTATACCGTAAAGTATTGAATTTATTTTTCATAGATAAAATATCAATGCAAATAAACACTGATTATACCACATGTAAATATTTTTAACAATCTAATTCCTATAACTGTTGTAAAGGTAGTACTCTTAAGTTCTAGCAACAAAGGACTACATTCATTTCATGAGGTCTCTATTTTCCTTTAAGAGTCCTGTGTCCAGTCAGACTTTTAATCAGATGATTCTTCTTGTGAATTATAGTAAAAGCAAAACAAATGGCACCATGAATATAATACAAAGGCTTTTACAAGAAATATTAAATATTGATAAATCTTAGGCCCAAGGGATGACTTACCCAAGAAAAGTTTTTATCAAAATTCTTGCCTCCACTCTGATGTTAACCCAGCAGACTACAATTGACTACTTCCTAATCAAGGTCTGTACTTCCTTTATCCCTCAATCAAAAAATACATAATAGTGCACTTTGCTGCAGGTATCAATCTACTAGCAGTTCACCTTCAACTATATAAATTGTTATAGGAAGTCATAGAAAAAAACATAAAGTCTTACAATATAGATAAATAGCACTGCAATTTAAAAAGCTTACTTGATTAAAAATAAAACAAGAAAAAATTTCCTCTCCCCTTGGACAGTATACCTGTGTAGCTTTTTGACTCTATAGGAATATTAAATTCTAAAGGTATAAAATACTTTAAAAACACAATAACTTTATTGAGTGAGGGTCTCCCTGATTGCAAGCCCTCATTACACCTAATAATTAGTTAAATCTCAAAGTATATAGTGAACTACTGATAATGCAAAAGGAATTTGAGAAGCAGTCGGTATTGAAGAACTTTTATTGAGAAGACTGATTGCTAATGGCAAAAAACTATGCTTTTGTAAGCCCTCTAAAATTTCAGTTAAATATCAAAAGCCATTTAACTAATAAAAAATCCCCACAGTGTTAACCGAGCCATCGTGGCTTTTTGGCACATGCTAAACGAAGGATGTCTTTGGTAGAAGCCCTTACAATGCGGAGCAGCCATCTGCTCACCATATCTGATTGCTGTTCATTCTGTAAGAGCTCTCCTGCTTCCAGCACTTATGAGCGATTAGCCGCTGCCCTAGAATCTTGATGCCGCACTTGCACTGGGCAATTAGAAGAGCAGGGAGTCCAGGAGGGCTTCGCGAGGCAAAGACACGCCTGGTTAGCAGCTACATTTGAATCAAGCTTTAGAGCACAACAGAAGACTACATTAAATATGTCCCTAGGGAGGGATGAAAGATTTGTTCCGGCTGATGTCAGAGGGAGAAAAAAAGTCATTTTCTAGCAGAATCTTTTCTACTGCATTCTCCGCAAGTTAAGGACGCAGGTTCCACATTTTCCTGGGGCAGGACATTTTGTGGCTAGAAAAAAAAAAGTTTTTAATTGCCTTTGTCACATGCTCCACTCAGTAATTTATTTTCCCAGCAATTACAAATGCCTTTTATTGGTTATTTGGGGAGCACAGCCCCTCGCTCCAATGCAGAATTTAATTTTTAAATATCAGGCTGCTGTCCAAGCTTCTTCGGGTGGTGTGAAGGGACACTGTCTGGAATTCCTGATTTCCTCAAGCAATTTTATTTCAAGTTGTAAATTTAAATATATGTTTCTATTGAACATTTTGAATAGGCTGTTCAGTATACTTTTATGTTCAAAGACCTATTTTTCTTAACAAATGAGTTAGAGTCAAGGCTAATTCTTTCCTTCTCTTTCTGACCTATTTTGTCTTAAAGTCACACACAGATTTTTCCCAATTAGATAAGGTAGAGTTAGTGAAAATTTCCTACAACAAAATTCCATATATTTCAATGAAATCCTGTTTTGCTCATTATTATTTCTTACATCAAACTCTTTATATAGATGTACTCATCTAGAGAAAGCTTTCACTATAAAAATCTCAACTCAACTAAATACTGAACTATGTGCATAAATTTTTCAAAGTACCTGTTTGTCCAGTATGCCAAGGGAAAAATAAAACAAACAATTAAACAAATCAATATTAATTAAACAAATCAATTGCCTATTTAAATAATAAGAGGTTAATAAATAAAATATGTTTCCCTTCTTGAAGACATAAAAAAAAAAAACAACTCTGATTTTCCATGGGCTATTCAATATGCAGTCAATACTTTTGATTCATTTTTTCCTCCTCAGTGATCAAACTGGAGAAGGTAGGTGGCATTTAGAGGGCATTGTAGCTGAAACACAAACATGAACAATAAGAGCTCATCACCCCAAAATGGGAACTCCACAAGGAGTTACCTGTTGTGCTGAATGCTGACATCAATAATGACTGGACCCATTGATGACAACAAAAGGAAATCTTACTTTGTAGGTGGGACTTTCAAGGAGTTGTATCACCAATAAATAATGCCATACATTTGAAGTCAGCTGAGTCAATTCATATAAGGATTTTCAAGTGTTGCCCATTATAAGTGAAGTTTTGACAGTGAAATTATAGAGTTGAAAAGTCCTTAACAGGACTAATTAGTTGTGAAGAAAATATCTTACATATGGGAATAATATATGTACACAACTATATAGGTATAAATTGTATAATAAAACTTATTTTAAACACTTTTCTAAACACTATATTGACATTTTTCCCATTTATTGTATATTTGTACAGTTTAATTCCTCCTCCAAAAATAAAAATTTAGAATCCTTTCTCTAATTTCTAACTTTTGTGCATTTTGTATTACTTAAAGTCAAGTGAATTAATATTAATCATCAACTGAAATTAATCAAAGCCCAGAAGAAAATGCCAAAAAACTGGGCAATAACCAAATAAAATTTTCTCTTATTGTCCTAGAAGCATAGCTCATGAAGTGAAACTACAACACTAATAACTTTTACAATAAAGACTCTTTGGAAAAGACAGAATGAACCCTGAGTATTGATTACACACTGCAGGAAAAGGACTAAGTGGATTAAAATTCTGTAAGAGAAGGCTTACATTTAAAAAAGGAACTTGCCATTATGATGTTTATTCAAGGAAATAAGAAGTCAGAGGCCAAACTTTCCAGGATATAAATGCAATTCCTCAAATAACAGCACTTAAGAAAGAAGGTGAAAGCAGTTCTAAAGGCCAGCACATAGTATCAGGTGTATCAACACCTCCTTGGAAGATTTCTAAGTCAAGAAAACACACTCATGCTAAAAAAGTTAACTCTGCAAATTACTGAAACATATATAAGCTCAACCTAGCTCCTTCATCTTAGAAGTCATAAACTCAAGTGTTCTCTAAACACCTGATATTTCACTCAGCACTGGGGAAACAAGACTTTATAAAGCCTGATTCTGATTGTTAGGATTTTCAGTCTAGTTATAGAAGCACAAACAGAATTGGAAAATAAAAGGTGACCTGTGGTAATTCTGAAAGAAAATTCTAGAAAGTAATACAAAATCAGGTTATAGCTGTCACTTCTGAAAAATAATTTACAGATTAAAAAAATTTTTTTTCAAAGATAGAATTTTCAAATATATGGCTTCTTTCATGCCTAATTCATTATCTTTATTTATTCACATATTTTTCACAGAATAAAGTATTTTCATTTAAGGTTCAGATTATAAATTAGTCACATATAATCCTTGTATATTCTACAGTCATATGTAAATTAATCAATAGCTAAGTAGGACTAAGCCTTCTACTTTTGATTTTCTGAATAATTGCCCTTTGTGTCTTTGATTCTGGACTTGATTGATTCTTTTCTCCATCAGAGTTCATCTGTGCTGTGAAAACAGTGTAGAGTTATTTATTGAGTTGTTGCATATTAGTTCTTTGGGAGTTAAAAGATCTGAACAAATACAAAGTCTTACACTACATTATATTATCCTTTATTAGTGGGAAATTCAAGTCTGGAGATCAGTATTAAGCCAGTCCCTAAAATCTGCTTGTTCGGTGAGCGGGACCCCAAACTGACCTCTGACCAAGTTGTATTAGTAACCCTTGTTGCTAATTAAGTGGCTGTATTTGCATTAAAATTTTTTTAGAGTCAAATTATGACATCAGCCTTCTCAAGGAACTTGAGACAAAGAGGAACTTAAACAAAGAGAGTCCAGTTCCCATTAAAGCAGGAAGAATAGATTTTGCACATGAAGGTCCTGACATTTGGCATCCAGTGTGCAATAACTTATTGCAACTAATACACCAGCACATCACATGTCAAAGGGCTTTTCATTGAAGTTTGAAGAGACCACAAGCAAAGATATAATGGCCCTCAAAGTTTTTAGATGTTGGTTACCTGTTCTCCCTAAGGTAATTTACCTAAGAGTCCCAAGGAGTGAGAATAGTGGATAAAGTATCATTTTTTTTTGTTCTGAAATCTAGTGTCAGAATATACACTAGCAAGTATATACCAGGTTTTGATATGTTCAACAGCCTCAAGAGAAATTGTTGGGTAATCATTTTTGTTCATCACCTATAATACATCCACTGCTTCTGCCCTATTCTTTTTGTACTTACATTATTAAGAGCTGTCTTATGCAAATATATTCACCCATTGCATGCAAAAGGATGATTACCATAATAATTCTGAAAGTGTTCTAATTTCAGAAAAAAGATTGTATTTTTCAAGGGTGTATAACTTTGCCCCTTCATATATGTTTTTGAATTTAAAATATAAATAGACTTATCTCCCCCTCCAAAATTATTAATGACACTCTTGCAAATGAAAGTTATATTTGCCTCTTTATAAAACGTCTTAATAATTTTTTTCCTTTTTATTGAAATTATTTGGGTGACATTGGTTAATAAAACTATATAAGTCTCAAGTGTATAATTCTATATTAATAATTTTCTTTGTTATATCACAGCTGCAGAGTAACCATAGCAACCACCTTAAGTAATAAATAATTATTACTATGTACCTTCCATGTCTAGAATGTGCAAATGGAAGAAATGCTATTTAAGTACTTTAGAGAATAAAGATTCTATCCTTTTTACAAGTATTTTTACTTTTTGACATTTCTCTTGCAATCATTTTGCTTGAGAAGAGCACTATTATTAACCCTTTGAGTGCCAACCAATATCCTAGGAACTATGCTAAAATTGCCAAGGCATTTTTGCTGATTTTATAGCAGTTTAGGAAAAAAATTATGAATCGCAAGTAAATGAAGTTACATATTCAAAAACTTAAGGAAACCTTTACTACATTTGTTTTCATCTTTGACATATATTGTTGGCTGGTTGTATTATAAAATACTAGTAGAAAAAAATTTGAACAAAATATATAATGTTAAAATAGAGGGACACCCTTCTCCAATATCTTCCACAAAATCGTCATCTTCACAGCAAGAATTGACATATTTAGCAATACCATCCTATCTAATAAAAGCAGACTTAGAACTGGACGCCATTTCGAAGCTTTAGGGCTACAAAATCTGAGTAAACTTCATAAAATCGCAATACCTGTAAAAAGTTAGGCAGATAAATGCCAGTGGTCTATTTTAGAACTACAAACATTCGGCATCTTAAGTAATCTGCACTTAGGTGCCATCTGTCAATAAGGAGTGAACTACTAGCATCTAATAGTGACACTGCAGGAGGAGCGCCATAGCACTCCCAGCACTTTTGGCGAAAGACAGGAGGAGCGCAATCGAGCTCCACGGCACTCTAGGGGTTAAAGTTAAACTTTTCCAATACAAATCCCGAATCATTCAAAGCAATGAAGCCAATATCAGATTTTCAGATAAGGCCAAAGATGGTCTGGCTCTGTGGATGCCATCCTCACTTTTGAAGGCTTGAGTGCTTTGGGTAGTCGTCTTTGGAAGAGCAGCAGATATTTGAGTCTCCAGACCGCACTCTCTTTCAACAGTGTCAGAGTATTATGCTCCAGTTATTTTAACCAAAATCTGCCTGCATCCTGTCCCCTAGTTTCTCTCCTACAGCTACAGTTCACTATCTGATTTTTTTAAAAATATATTTTATTGATTTTTTACAGAGAGAGAGGGAGAGGGATAGAGAGTTAGAAACATCCATGAGAGAGAAGCATTGACCAGCTGCCTCCTGCACACCCCCTACTGGGGATGTGCCTGCAACCAAGGTACATGCCCTTGACTGGAATCGAACCTGGGACCCTTCAGTCCGCAGGCCGATGCTCTATCCACTGAGCCAAACCGGTTTGGCACGATCTGATTTTTTTAAATAAAAAATTTTGGAATAATTTCTGATTTACAGAAAAATTATAACGCTTAAAAAATTCTTGTATCCTTCACCCATTTTCAATTTCCCTTAGTATTTTAATCTTTCATTATTGTGAATATTTGTCAGAACTGAGAAAATACCATTGGTATATTATTATTGACTAAACTTCAGGTTTTATTTGGGTTTCATCAGTTATTCCACTAATGTCCTTTTTATGTTCCAATATCTAATCTAGGATAGATTGGAGTTATGGGTTTGGGGAAGAATATCACTGAGGTTAAGTACCCTTTTCACCCCATCGTGTTAGGCAGCATATGTATCAGCATGACTTAGCACTGTTGATGTTAACCTGCTCACTTAGTTAAGGCAGAATTTGCCAGTTTTCTTCTCTGTAATGCATTTTAAATATATATATATATATATATATATATATATATATATAATATTAAAATATATATATATTTTAGAGAGGAAGGGAGAGAGAGAGATAGAAACATCAATGATGTGAGAGAATCATCAATTGGCTGCTTCCTGCACACCCACCACTGGGGATCGAGCCTGCAACCCAGACATGTGCCCTAACCAGGAATAGAACCCTGGACCCTTTGGTCCACAGGCCAATGCTCTAACCACTGAGAAAACTGGGTAGGGCTGTACCGAATTTTTTTGAAGTGAATCACAAAGCAGAGCTCATACTCAAAGGAGTGGAGTTTCGATTCCACCTCCAGAAGGGGGAAGTATCTACTTATATTATTTGGAATTCTTTTCTCCCCTAGGTATTTAGTCCATTATTCATTTATAGCAGTATGGATTAATGCTTATTGTAATCCAATTCCAAGTTATTTGTTTTGTTGCTCACATTGTTCCCACTTTGGCCACTGGGGGCTCCTTCAGACTCATTTTTTTCCCCCTTCCCCATATGAAATGAATTTATTTGTGAAGTTTCTTTAGCTTTATTCTTAAATGATAGACATTAATATTTTCTAAAAATATAAGTATTTAAAAAGCAGATTACATTCAAGATATGGTTTGGTAAAATGATACAAATCATTCCTAAGCGTAAATTATAGGAGTAATTAGAAAAACATGTATGCTTACAAAACATTGTTTTATTAACTATAACTGATCAAGAATCCCCCTTTGGACAGTGGGATGCAGATTAAATCCATAGCTCCTACCTTCAGAGCCAGTTGAGACTATGGTGAGATTGTTCAGGCAGTAATAATGTTTTTTTGCAACTTGTAATGAGTTTTTGTAGCAAAGTGCATGGGGAGATCCTTTTTTCATAATTCCCTTGCTTCAAAATGTGATGAAACTATTATTCATACCAAACATAAGCTTACTACCAACCCCTTTAAGCATAAAATAGTACATTTGATGCAAGCATTTTAAATATTGCTGTGGACATCTTTGTTTCTTTTACTCTGAATAACCTTAAGCTATTAAACTGTAAAATATATATTGTCTTCAGCATCTAGTATTGTCCCCATTTCAGCAGTCAATACTTTTACACTATTAATTGGTTAATCTGATAAATTAATTCACACCATTTCATTAATAGGATAGACCCATTCTCTTCCCATGTGCACAACACCATCTTTCCTATGAAACCTAAAAGAATTATTGTGATGGTGAAAATCTCATGGCAGGTGGGAAAGGGTAGTTCTCTGGAAAATTCTGAGAGAGGCATTATGGGGAAACTGCTCATTAAATAACACCTTGTGAGACTCTTTAATGATTTGCCAAATCCCGATGCTTTTGAATTTTGAGCACTTTTTTGGTTTCTAGCACTGCCAAATGCTACAGGCTCATCTTTAAAAAAAAAATTATATATATATATATATATATATATATATATATATATATATATTGATTTCAGAGAAAAGGGGAGAGGGAGAGAGAGAGAGAGAGAGAGAGAGAGAGAGAGAGAGAGAGAGAGAGAGAGAGAGAGAGAGAGAAACATTAATGAGGAGAGAGAATCATTGATTGGCTGCCTCCTGCATGCCCCACACTGGGGATCGCTGTAACCTGGGCATGTGCCCTGACTGAGGATCAAACCATGACCTCCTTGTTCATAGGTCGATGCTAAACTAGTGAGCTATGCCAACTGGGCTACAGGCTCATCTTGTTTTTTCCCTGCCTCCATCCTAGAATTAGCCATTTCTCCAGAGAGCCTTGGGAACTTTTATTGTAGAATGGTATCTAAAAACCAAGATTTGAATGCTGAATATATCATATTTTTGTTTTTGTAGTTAAATCCATTCCTGCTGCTACAACAGTCTCCTTTAATAAACACCATTATCAACACTAACCTGATAGTTGTGGAGAGAACAAACTACCCCTTGTAAGTTTTTCTCCTTCTGTTTGCCTCAATTCACATAAGCATATTACCTTGAAATCACTGAAAATTCAAAAATTATATTTATAATACTAAAACATTAGTGGGAAGTGATAATTAACAGTTTGAAAAGTATTCAGCTACAAGTAACAGATTACATAAAATGAGAGTATTGCTATCATGGACAATGACTAGTGGAGGACTGGCCAAATTTGGCAGCTGGGCAATATGAAGGTTCTGATTGGCTTCATTTAAATCTCTTGGCTGCTCTTCATGGTTGCAAAATATCATATGCAATATTCTTAATTGCACACAAAGTCAATAATTTGTCACATTGGGATTTTGAATGTTTGCTTTAAGTGTTGGCTATTTCTATGTTTTATAAACAAAAGCAGAATTTCCAAACATCAATGAAGAAAGCCAAAATAAATATTTCTGCATTTCAAAAAAAAAGTCCTCAAATCACTATTTCTAGGAGTGTGAAGAAAAATATATTTATCCTTGTATATTTTTTTGTCTTTGTCAGGAAAGAGAATCTTTTTCAAAAGTCACCATGGAGAACAGTGTTCATCGACCCCCAAACCATCATTGGCAAAAGGGATTGGGATTGACACTCCTGGTTTAGAAACCAATCATGCTTTATTCCCTGGAGTATGGGGAGGGGTCGCCTTCCTTGGACCATTGCTGTCCATCCCACACAGGAATAAAACCAAAACTATGAAAGGGAGAACCAAATGGCAATGGTTGATGATTATTATATCATCATATTATATCATGAACATATTTACACAATGTAAATGTAAAATGCTCTTATTGCGGAAAAATGTGAAAGGATCTTTCTGTATTCTCAGAATATTTCTTGTCATTCGTGAGTAATGAAAACAATAAAATTAAATTATGACCTCACTGACCTTGTTCCCTCAGTGGAACATGCACTTCAGATTCTGCCATAGTTCATTGGTCCAGGTGCTGGGGCAGGTGTGTCAATCTCTGCTGGAGGTGCAGCTGCACTATTTGGGACACAGAGTGATGATGAGGCAGGAAATGTAAATAAATTAGAGGAGGGATAGTAAAGTGGTGTTTTATTAGCATAGGCCTTCAAACAGATAGTAAAATGAGTGCAGGAACATCTTCCTAATCTGCTCTTGAGTGTGTGTGTGTGTGTGTGTGTGTGTGTGTGTGTGTGTGTGAATTATTTATTTAAGTACTCTGAAAAATTCGCGAACATTGAAGGGCATGCTGACTGTGTATATCTGGGCATTTCAGTGCATTGTTCTGGGTTTAATTCCACCCTTAGAAAAAATGCATGAATCATAGACTTTCTGGGAAAATCTATTATCTTTTAAAAAATACATTAAAATGTACATTAAGACTCAAGGACGGGAAAAGCTCTGTCGGTACAATGAATATTAGGCTGATTAGTGAGAAATAATTGGTCGTTACAGTCAAATTCAGTAGGAAAAGATACTCATGGTTTCACATACATTATTATAATTGCCAATTTAGTTAATATCTTAGGAATGAGATGTAAAACTTAAGAGAAATGGATTCACTCTCATTACACCTGCAATGGCTGAAGGAAACATCCTTTCTGTAATGTCTGGGTTATACCTACAGAATTGCCTTTGTGCTGAAAATCTGTCTTTTTCTTTATATTTTTAGATATCACCCAGAGCAAAGTTCACTTAAATTTTTTTTCAATTATAGTTTACATTCAATATTATTTTGTATGAGTTTCACATGCACAGCATAGTGGTTGGACAATAATATACTTTACAAAGTGTTCCCTCTGATATTTTCAGTACCCAACTGGCACCTTACATTGTTATTGGCCATATTTCCTATGCTCTACTTTACATTCCCATAACTATTCAGTAACTACTAATCTGTACTTCTCAATCCCTTCACCTTTTTTAATCCAATCCCTTAACCTCCCTCCCCTTTGGCAACCAGCAGTCTGTTCTCTGTATCTATGATTCTGTTTCTGTTTTGTTTGTTTATTAATAGTGTATTTTAGATTCCATATATATGTGAAATCATATGGTGGAATATTTGTCTTTCTCTGACTAACTTAGTTCACTTTAAGCTCGAAAATATGGGGTTAAGCAGCATAGGTTCATAAACCTGAACCTACCACTAACTAGTTGAATGACCTTAGCCAAGTTAATGGCTCTTGCTTTGATTTCCTCATCAAAAAAGTCTGAGTAATCCTCATAATTATAACATCCACGACTACACCACTACCTCTTTCTGGTTTGCAATCTTCATAGCATGATTCACCATATGCTAGAATCAGTTTCTGGCACAGCATAAAAGTCACAATAATGGATGTTACTACAGTTATAATTCTCTATTTGAGAATGAAAGAAATTTTTTTTTCTAAAATCATTATTTTAACAAAATATGTAGGAAATGCTAAAGTTTAAACAGGGAAATACGAAAGATGAGAATTCATTCGTGTCAAACTGAGGTGAAAGAGTTTTCTCTATTTTGTAGTAAATTATTTTATTGTTCACATGTGAGGAAATTTTGAACTTTAAGTTGAGAGAAGGAGGATGTTCTCTGTCATAGATGACTGAAAATAACCGAGGGAAATTGAGCAGGTACCACTGACAGCAGCAGTGGGGGACAATGGAGTGGAAGCAGTGAGGGGAGAGGTCCAGCCTAGATCCTGAAAGTGCTACTGGGCAGAATATGAGGACAAACTTCTTGACCACCCTTGATCAATGACCTTGTTTTTTTCCTCAAATTACTCAAAACCCAAATGCAATATATTCAAATGTTGGGTGTTTGGGGGGCAGGGTGGTAGTAATGCTTAATATTTGAGCCTCTATTATATTGAGCTCTACAGTCATCAATAAAATTTTAGAATGGTAAAAATGAAATATTTGAGATTTCCTTTTAAAAATTCACTTCCTGAAATGAAATCCTGATATAGAGGAAATACTAAAGAGAGTGATAAATGACTCTCTCCTTCCCTCAGAAGACGATTGATATTTCTAATGGGAAAAATAATTTACAATTTCTTATAAAGTTAAAATGTAAGCTACTCAGATATAAAGATTTTACCATCTGCCTTAGCCGGTTTGACTCAGTGGATAGAGCATCCACCTGGGTACTGAAGTGTCTCGGTTTGATTCTGGTCATGGGCACATGCCTGGGTTGTGGGCTTGATCCTCAGCAGGGGGTATGCAGGAAGCAGCCAATCAATGATTCTCTCTCATCATTGATCTTTCTATCTCTCTTTCCCTCTCCCTTCATATATATATATATATATATATATATTTTCCCTTTTAAAAATTGTTATTTATTAAACATGTTTAAATATGTATGGGCATGTATGTATATATGTAGATACATGTCTTTATAGCAACTGTATTCACAATAGTCCTAGAGGAGAAGCAATACAAATATTCATCAACAGGTAAACAAACAAGTAAATTGTGGTATATTTATTTAAAAGAAAAAAAAATATGGCTACACACAACAACAATAAGCAGAATTTTGTAAGTGCTTTGTTGGATGAAAGAAACCATACACAAAAGAGTTTGTAGAGGCTAATTCCATCTGTATGAAGTTCATGAAAAGAAAGAAAAAATAATCTCTAGGGATATGAGAATAGACGTCTCCCTAGTGGAGAAAGACAGTGGGTATAGACTAGGAAGGAGCACTAGGAAATCTCATGGGATGATAGAACTATTCTAGATCTTAATATGCATAGTGGCCACATATGTAAAAAAATCATCAAGCTGTATATGTAAAATTAAGGCCATTTATGAATTTTACTAAATGGTATGTGTGTTTATAATTTTGAAAAGTTTTCCTGAATAGTTTTTAAGTACAGTGAGACTGGAGGATGGCAGGGTACCACGGACCATTAAGCAGACCTTAGGAGGTCACCTCAGAAGACTCATAGAAAAAATACATGATTCTTAATTACTTTGAAGTTCAGGTAAGAAAAAATTAGTATAATTATGTCCTTCTTTCTACCCCTCCCAAACAACTTTTTTCTGAAATTCAAATTTCCCTGGGCATCTGACATTTTTATTGGCTAAATCTGATAAGCGTGGCCTGAGATGAGGCCTGCAGTTAAGAAATACTGCACTGGGGATGTATCACTTTGACTTCCACTGCCATTGCCAGATAAATCCCAATGGATTGATTTCTTATGAGCCAAATAAACATTTTATTGGTAATATTAAGCAGGAAGAAGACTTTCCTTTTGTTACCGGGAAACTCCCAGTTGGGCTCAGGCTGCCTGTCGCTGTCTAATAATGAAGGCAAGGCTGAATCATATAAGGTATTTATTGCGAAGGCTAGCCAACCAAGAAGACAGGGTGCTTACAAGCTTTCAAATACTGCCTTACAGCAAGGTGCAGGGTACAGGATTATAAAGGGGAAGGGGCAAGGGTGAGGCTGGGAGTGTAATGAAGCTACATGCAGTCCTGGGGGTCCGCAGATGTCAGCTATTGTCCTTCAATGTGATAATGTTGATGAAATGATGTTTTGACTTTTGGTGGGTCTATCTGACCATGCTTATCAGTTCTGCTTGCTGGCTTCACAGCTGAGTCACCTCCTTAATCACTTGGCACAGGCCTTGAAAAGGAAACTTAAGAAAAACTTAACCCCTTCTTCACATAAGTATATATGTTCTAAGAATTAAAATAATATGATTACTTTTCAGATTAATTCAGGTGCTCCATCACTTTTTCAGAGTTTAACTCATTAATTCTTGACTTTTCATCTTATAGAACTGGAGAGGAACAAAGTCTCAGGATAGAGAAAACTTATTTTAACAATTAAGAATGGAAATGCTATGTTATCCATTCAAGCAGGCACCATGGGTGTTAGTGCCATCTCTAAGCCCTGTGGGAAGAATGGGCAGTGCCAACAGATGGCCACATTTTGTTTTTCAAGATTGATCTTGCCTTTATGGCACTAAGCTGCTACTTCGGATTTACCAAGAATGGTCAGCATGTCGTGTGTTAATTGTTGGCAGGGGCTGCTCAATGACTTTATATAGCAGCTCACAGTGGGCTCTTGATTAAGGAGAGTGTGCAGCTCCCAGCTACAGCAGGGCTGCCTTCAACAAAGTCACTAGACACTACACCTTTAATATTACTTGCACAGTAGGTGGGAAACAAGAGTTATTTTTGGCTCTGTGCCTGCGACTATAAAGTCTACATTGAGTGGCTTTTAAGCAGCCACTTCTCCATCAAGCAGAGCAAATTAAAGGGGGAAGTGGATAGCTAACGGAATGTTAGCATGAGCAAAGTCCAGTCATCTCCGTTAGTTTCAGAGATTAGTAGGAGAAAGAAGATATGTACACTGCTGGACAACAATGTGGTATCATCTATTTCTCAGTGGGAGTAATTTGAGATCAGGTGTTGACAGGTGGTGGTCTCCCAGGATAATATTATGCACTTTTCATAAGTAGAGATTAACAGGTTGTTTCAAGATATTCATGTCGCTAGCATTTTATGCATGAGAATTTGTGAAAAAAAATTCAAAGAGAACTATTCAGTATATCTTTTTAAAGAGAGAGGTGAATCTTAAGCCATTGGTTGACTCCAAGAATGTCTATTCTGTAGTTATTTATTAAAACAATGGCTCCTGAAAATAATAACAGGACATTTCTAATAAAAAACCCATGTCAAGATATACCAAGCAAATTAAAGAGTATTATGATTTGAATTAACCTAACAAAAATTAACTGGATGCTTATGGAAAATTTGGACATGTATCACACAATTAAAACCATTTCTGTTATGGCTGGTTTAACTCAGCAGTTAAGTGTCGGCCTGTGGACTGAAAAGTCACTGGTTCAATTCCTAGTCAAGGGCATGTACCTCAGTTGCAGGCTCAATCACCACCTCCCCACTCTGGCCCCAGTAGGGTGCATGCTGGAGGCAACCAATCAATGAGTCTCTCTCACATCAGTGTTTCTCTTCTCTCCCCCCACTCCTTCCCCTCCATCTTTCTAAAAATATCAATGGAAAATATATCCTTGGGTGAGAATTAAAAAAATAAATTTTAACTCAAAAACAGAGGCCAGGGCCCAGCCAGTGTTGCTCACTGGTTGAGTGTTGACCTATGAACCAGGAGGTCAGGGTTTGATTGCTGGTCAGGGCACATGCAGATTTCAGGCTCTATTCCAGTATGGGGCATGCAGGAGGTAGCTGATCAATGATTCCCTCTCATCATTGATGTTTTTATTTCTCTCTCCCTCTCCCTTTCTCTCTGAAATTATCCTATCTAATAAAAAGGTAATATTCAAATTAACCATCACTCCATCACAAAGATGGTGGTGCCCATAGCCACAAGATGGCTGTGCCCAGTCCTCTCAGCCCTGCCGAAGTCCCCAGTCCCCGGGGGACAGCCACTGAGAGCAGGCAGTGTGAGCGGCCTGGCGGAATGCTTGCTTCATTGCCATAGCGATGAGGCAAGTGTTCCATCCCGGCCACGGAGGGCCTCTGGGCAGAGGGCACGGAGCAACGAGGGAGTGGGGGGGGGTGTCAGAAGCATCATTGCTCTGGTGACGAGGCAAGCGTTTCACACCTCACCGTGGAGGGCCTCTGGCCAGGCTGGGCATGGAACGCTTGTGTTGTTGCAGGCTGGGCTGAGGAACCCCTATCCCCCATGCATGAATTTCATGCACTGAGCCTCTAGTTAAAAATATATTAAAAAAACAAAAAACAAACAAAAGCCCTGGAATGAAATTTTAGGAGAGACCCTCATGATGTTCAGTTTTTAATTTAAAGTAATTTATTAACTTTTATCAGAATATAAAATTTGCATGTATTTATAATAGGACATTTGGAAAAGATGAGTAAAATACAGTGGAAAATGAAATATCACTGAAATTAAATCATTCACAAGTGATTGGCCTTTGTGAATCTCCTCCAAATTTAATTTATTTTCATCACTCAGTTTATATTGGATTTATGTAATTGATACTGTATTATGTGATTCATTAACCCTTTAAACAAAAGTAATTCAAGATATCCAAAGCAGTATATCAAAATTTAATATCCTCCTATATAATAAGAGAGGGATATGCTAATTAGCCCTGATATGCTAATTAGTCACGACCAGTATGCAAATTGACCACCACTCCAACACACAAGATAGCCACCCCATGTGATCAAAGATGGCCACCACAAGATGGTCAGCAGGGGAGGGCAGTTGGGGGCGATTGGGCCAGCAGGGGGACACTTAGGCTTTGGTCAGGCTAGCAGGGGAATGGTTAGAGGGTGATAAGGCTGGCAGGCAGAAGCAATTAGGTGCAATCAGGTAGGCAGGCAGGTGAGTGTTTGGGAGCCAGCAGTCCTGGATTGTGAGAGGGATGTCCCAGATTGGAGAGGGTGCAGGCTGGGCTGAGGAACTCCCTCTCCCCCCGTGCATGAATTTCATACACTGAGCGTCCAGTATGTAATAAAGGGCTAATATGCAAATCGACCGAACTGCAGAACGACTGATCGCTATGATGCGCCCTGACCACCAGGGGGCAGTGGCTCAATGGAGGAGCTGCCCCATGGTGGTCAGTGCACTCCCATTGGGGGAGCACTGCTCAGCCAGAAGCTGGGCTCATGGCTGGCGACTGCAGCAACGGCGGTGGGAGTCTCTTGGAGAGTGGGCCTAAGCTTGGCAGTTGGACATCCCCAAAGGACTCCTGGACTGTGAGAGGGCGCAGGCTGGGCTCAGGGACCCGCCCCACCCCCAAGTGCACAAATTTCATGCACTGGGCCTCTAGCTGTATATAAAGCTGTAATGAAAATACATTTTCACTTTTCTGATCTTCAGTGACAAATGAGAAGAGCCATCCACAGCCTTAGGAAAGTATTATTTCTTGCACATGAGCAATATGGTTTATGCATGTTTTAGCTATTTATTTTCTGAGATGAATAATATCAATTCTTAGGAATCAAAAAATAGCAGGTACTCAGTAATAATTTACTGAACTGGATTTATCAGATCTTAGCTTTTGCTCTTCCTATAAGGCCTAGTGTTCGCCACTCTATCAAAAACTACCAACTATCAATCCTCTACTCAAAAAATGAACCAGGGTAATTTATTTAAATGTTCTTTCTTCTTTTGTCACCACATTCAATTTTCACTAATTAGAGGTGCTCTCTCCTCTAAATAGTTCTTGAATATGGCACTACATTAGTACTGGCCTTGATATCCTTACCCAAAATTGCTGCATAGTTAAATGCTTTTCCTGCCTCAGAGCTCAAATTCCACACACACACACACACACACACACACACAATTTTTTAAAATACACAAATCTTAATGTGTAAGTCTCCTTCTAAAACTTGTCTATAGTTCTCCTCGTTGTTAATAACATAATGTCAATATTTCTCAACAGGATCCTTGACGATCTGGCCCAGTTTCACTTTCTGCCTCTTTTCCCTTCACTGAGAGCTCCCTGGAGTTGCATGCCTTCATGATTTCTCTGCTGTTGTTCCGTCTGTCTGCAATGCTCACTCTGGGCCCACTCATTTCTACTCATGTTTCAGACCTCCAAAATATTACTTTAGTGCAAAACCTTCTTAATTTCATAAGTTCTAATTAATAAACTACAACAACCATGACTGTAACCCCCATAGAGATATAAATTTCATGGACATTTTCATATCTAATAGCACATGGCAATTACAAAATATTGGCAATTAAAAAAAACTTTTTATGACACTAGAAAAAGAAAGGCAGTTTACACAGAATAGATAGTTGAAAGTGTAACATAGTACTATTATTTTTAGGTAGCTATCATTTCTGGAAGTCAGGTGTTCTGTTTACATGGATTAATGTCATCACTAAAAGCAACTAAATATTCTAGATAAAATATTTTGAAAAGTAATATTTTATGCATCCGTAAGCAATATGAGTATCTGTATAAAAATGATAAAATTAAATTTATAGTTCACACAATATATAACCCTATTTAAGTAGACTGGAGATGTAAATGTGAAAAGCATAATTTTAAAACTTTTATGAGAATATATTGAAGAATATTTTTGTACTCATGAAAGGAAAAGATTTCTTAAACAAATCCAAAATAATGGATGAAAAGAAAAATGATAATAAATTTGAGTACATTATAATTACAACTGTCTGTCTCTCAAAAAATATGCTTTAATGTGGAAATAACAAGCAAAGCCTGAGAGGATATTATAGATATGGTAAGTCATACCAGTAAAAATTTATTATCAAGAACAGATAAATGAGAATATTAGTGAGAAAAAGGTAATTAATCCAGAAGCACAATTGACAAAAAATATATAAACTAGGAATTGAAAGAAGAAACCTATCAATATCTCCAAAATATAATATTGAATGAAATACAAAGTTGCAGAAGAAAACACTAAATATATTATCATTTATATATTTAAAATTTAAATTAGGCTAAACAATACCATATTTTATATTACCATAATACCATAATACATATTATTTGGAACATAAATAAATTTAATATGAAGACATGTTTGGGAATGGACCAAAAATGCATTTTCAGGATTTAAGGGTATTAATGAAGATCAATACAATTTTTTTATAATAATTTTTGTTAAGCTGGTTTACAAGAGCATGGGTGTTCACTTTATTATTTTTACATCATTATTTTGTATTTCTGAACTATTTACCATAAAATTCAAATCATCTGTATTTTGTTGAGATGACAATTGTGAAGCTGTGATCCAAATTACTAACAATAAAACATGGTTTAGGAGAAATTTCACTGTATTTTTGTTTACTTTCTAATGCTGGTTCTACTTTTATGAATTAATTCAAATATGCTCGAAATGTTTTCCTTTTTATTTACTTTTTTAAAGGACACTTTGCTGATGTGGTCTTAGCAAAGCAATTTGCTGAATCAATTTAATTTATTTCCACTTATATTTCTTCAGTGGTGACTTAGCCCACATGAAGGACTTAAAGAGATCCAAGGAGAATGTCAGTCATAGACTGATTAGCATGAACTGCTTCGAGTGATGCATAATCTTTGACAAGCATGGTAGGAACTTATTCTTCCAAGAGTGACCAGAGGACAGGCACCCATAGATGTCATCTGCCACCTTTAATTTATTAACTGACTTATAACTTGCTTTCATCGGCATTTGTTATATCCCTTAAACTTGACCTTCTCTTTTGCAGCTTGATATAGTTATTGAAATGAATTGCCCTTCCCAACTCCTCACTCCAAGTAAAGAAATCAATAAAAGCATTTTTTTTAGTTTGTTTTTTTAATATACTGTTGTTGAACAGAAAACTTGAGAAGTGCTGAGAGAGCTGGCACTTCAGAGAACATAGGTTAGAAAGGGCCCATTTGTGTAAATATTTCTAATATTATTATTCATGTCCATTAATTATTCTCCCGTATTTTAAAATCACATAACCTTTTAACAAAATAAATGATTTTTATAGTGCTGAGTTCTTCCTGGATTATCTTAAAAACCTGATTACAACACAATAGCATGGAATAACTATTTTAATTGGATACTGAGTAAAATTACAAAAATATTTCAGGGCATTTATGCTCCACTTCAGTGTTTGGTAAACCTTTTCATAAAACTCCCCCAAAATAAATATTTGGGGGAGCAACAGTTAAAATAGAGGACAGAATATTGGCACTTATGTAACCTTCTATAATGTAACCATTTGCAAATATAAAAATTACTCTTTTCTTGTGGGCCATAAAAAATGGTTGATGAGACAAATTTGGTATATTTAGAAGACATGATATTGGATGCACTTCAAGTTTATTTTTAATTTGTTTTAAATAAGAATAAGTGTCAACAGTACAGTCTTAGGAAGACAAGCTGTGCAGCCATGTGTGGTGGGCACATGTGCTCTTGGCTTCTCCCCTCTCCTTCATGGTCCTCAGCTGACCCTGATACAGCCTCAGTGCCTCTACCCACCCCTGATTGCTTCCAGCTCAGCATCCTTATGTTCATCTTGGCTACTTTCACAGCTTCAGGCAACTGCCATGAAAGCAGTATAGAAGTGACACATATTTTGGAAATATGGAATTAATAACATATGACTACATTTAATATAAAAATGTTAAAAATGTGAAATGGTAAAATAAAATGGCAATTAGTGATGTTCAGCTGGCTGGTTGATTCTAGAGAACGCTGATCTGAGCTGTGCTGATGCTGCTGCACTACATTATAATATGGAATGTGATACGGAATCTAATCTAATAAAAGAGAAAAATGCAAATTGACTGCACTTCCTCTATGCCCAAGCCACACCCACCAGCCAATCAGAGTGATTTTATGCAAATTAACCCAACCAAGATGAGGGCCGGCAGCCACGGAGCTGGAGCAAGCAGGAGGCTTGGTTGCCCCGACGATGGAGGAAGCCAAGCTTCCCACTGGCCCTGGCTGGCTGTGGCCTCCTCTCAAGGCAACAAAATTTCAATTATAGAATATAAATAAATCCCAGATACCTGCTTCCAACCAGCCTCCACTGGAAGCTTGGGTGGCTGGGAGCCGTGGCCAGCCTGCAAACAGCCATCAGCCCCCCACCCAGGATGGCCACACCCTCATGGGGTGAGGGTCCCTGCTGGAGGGTGTGGCCAGTCTGGAAACAGCCCTCAGCCCCTCACCCAGGCTGGCCAGGCACCCCAGTGGGGACCCCCACCCTGAAGGGGCTGTGGCCAGCCTGCAAACAGCCATCAGCTCCTCACCCAGACTGGCCAGGCACCCCAGCAGGGACCCCCACCCTGAAGGGGCTGTGGCCAGCCTGCAAACAGCCATCAGCCATTCACCCAGGCTGGCCATCACCCCAGCAGGACCCCCCTCCCTGAAGGGGGAGTGGCCAGCCTGAAAATGGCCCTCAGCCCCTCATCCAGGCTGGCCAGACACCCCAGTGGGGACCCCCACCCTGATCCGGGACACCCTTCAGGGCAAACCAGCCCGCCCCCACCCGTGCACCAGGCCTCTATCCTATATAGTAAAAGGGTAATATGCAAATTGACCCTAACAGCAGAAAGACTGGGAATGACTGGTCACTATGACACACACTGACCACCAGGGGGCAGACCCTCAATGCAGGAGCTGCCCGCTGGTGGTCAGTGTGTTCCCACAGGGGGAGCTCTGCTCAGACACAAGCCAGGCTGATGGCTGCCAGTACAGTGGTGGTGGTGGGAGCCTTTTCCGCCTCCTCAGCAGTGCTAAGGATATCCGACTGCAGCTAGGCCTGCTCCCCGCTGGCAAGTGGACATCCCCTGAGGGCTCCCAGGCTGCCAGAGGGATGTCTGACTGCCAGCTTAGGCCCAATCACCTGGGGAGAGGGCCTAAGCCAGCAAGTGGTCATCCCCGGAGGGGTTCCTGACTGCAAGAAGGCACAGGCCGGGGTGAGGGACCCTCCCGAGTGCACAAATTTTTGTGCACTGGGCTTCTAGTTATAAATATTATAAATGTTTAATATATACAATCATTTTATATTATATTATTGATAAAAATTTATAATGAGACTCAGACTGCTCTATTTCTTAGAAAATAACCAAAATTATTGTGTTTACTGTTTTCAAGTCACAAATTAAAACATTTTATCAGAATAAGTTTTCTCTTGGTACACTCACAGATCTCTGAAAGCTTCCAAACCACTTGTTGGAAAATGATGTAAGAGATATTGCTTTAGCTACATATACAATTTCATACTTTTCTACAAAACATACTTTTTGGTCATTTGTTATTTCTCAGTCATTTAGAACAGTATTTAAGAGCCCCAGGCCATTAAAATGTGCAAAGAAATGCACATTTCTCTCATTTGTAGGTTAAGTTCATAGGATGTTGAGCAAAGTCCAATTAGACACTGCACAGCAAACATTTTACACATTCCCCAGGAGAAAGAAGCAGGGTCATGAGAGTAGAGATGTGTCTTTGAATGTGAGGGTATTCCTGAGAAAAAAGTCTTGAAAAATGTATCTGGCTGGTTGGCTGGATAGATTTAACTACATCTAAGTTCCCAATATAACACAGGGTGATTTAGAAACAATAAGAGGGAGATATAGAAATATATAACAGATAATTCAAAGAATATAAAATCATGAGGATTGGTGTACACAAAAAATACTCAATTTCATTAATAACAAAGAAAATATAAATTGAACAACACTGAGATACCATTTTCTGCCCAGCATATTGACAAAAGTTGAAGCAATTAATAGCATTTTTCTTGGCAAATATGTGAAGAAATGAGTACTTCCACTAATTTATAGGTCTATAAAATAATGAACTTTGAAGGGAGTTAACTGGTCACTTTTTAATTTTACCAATAGTGATGCTCTTTTTATCACAAAGAATTCCTTTGGTATCAAGTAAAAAAAAATATTTGAAATTGGGAAAACTCTTACCATTTTTGACTCCTGAGATGAAAAGACTCAGGTTTCAGATTCAGCTTGATATGGAATCAAAACAATACCAATAGTGATCAATTTCTCTTTCTCTGTCTGTCTCTCTTACTTTTATCTCCATCTTTGATATTGATTAAATTCCCAGAATGATGTAGCATCTCTGGAATCTACATTCTGGAAACTTCATAATGTATAAGAAATATAACCAATGGACACAGATACTAGGGGTGTGGGGGCATGTGCTAGGGGTTGAGGGTGGCCAATGGGGAAAAAAGGAGACCTATGTAATACTATATGTAATACTTAAAACAATAAGGAACTAAAAAAAAATAGTGTCAGCATCTGGTCCCAGAACTCTCAGTAAAAGTCTCCGAAGATGAATTTCCACATCTGTATTTTAACTACCCTTTGAGACTAGAGCAATAATGATATCTGATCTGACATTTCTGAGTATATGGAACCTTTGAATCTGAGTGAAATCAACTCTATCAGCAGAATCACATGAACTCAGCAACAAATGGTTTCTCAGAAATAAACTAAGATATAGTTATCAAAAGGTTCAATGACAATTACCTAAAAACAGAATTGTCACCATACTTCTTTTGTGTACACAGCTACACTTTCAGACTATTTGCCAGTTCATAGGAGGTTGGGCAAAGCCCAATTAGACATTGCCCAGCAATACTAATGTTGAAAAACAAAAAGAAACAATAATGTCTGTTGCAGTTTTGTTTCAAATACAAAAACAAAATGCAAAACTCAGACCATTCAAAAGAATATGCTTGACTCTGTTTTGGTACATAAATACTAGAGAATATGATATAGCCATTTAAAAAACTATGAAAGCCTTTCCAAGAAATATTGAGAAAAAGTAAAATGCAGATTATGTGAAGAATTTGATCTATTTTTTCCAAACAAAATGAAAATATAGGAATATACCAGTATATTTAGTATATATATATATATATATATATATATATATATATATATATATATATACATATATATATATAGACAGATAAGAAAAATATACTATAGATGTATATTTTTATTTCTTTAGGATTTTTTTGAGAGCAAGCGAGAGACAATGTATTCCAAGCTGGCTAAATCCCAAAAGGAAACTTATGAATCTAAAATGTGGAGGGTTTGATCCAGATATAAACATCAGCAGGGCATGATTGGCATCTCTCCCTGTACTAGTCACTAGTCAGTGTTCTCCAGAGCAACAGAAGCAATAGAAGACAATAAAAGATCTCTCTCTCTCTCTCTCTCTCTCTCTCTCTCTCATCTTTGCTCTAATTCAAATGCCAATCTCTTCTGTAAACACCCTCACAGGCACTTCCATAAATAATGTATGTTTTACCCAGCTGTCTGGGCATCCCTTAGTCCAGTCTGGGTGATACACAAAATGAACCATCACATCCCCTCTCTTCGATGTACCATCATCTACACTGACTGCATTTTAAGCCAGTCATGGACATTTTCCATCTTGCATATAAAAGTGGAAGGGGTCTGTTATTTTTAATTTAGATTTTCCTGTATATTTAAAATTACTTCATTGAGCAAATATTATTTTAAATATGGATAATTTTAAAAAGTAGGATTACAGTTAGAATTAAAGAAAGGTTGTTTCACATTTATAAAACTTGTAATATTCACGATTTTACATGGGGCAAGGGCAGCTTGTCATTAAAGCAACACAGTAAGTAATTCATGATTAAGAGAACTGTTTTATTTAGAAGGAGCTTGACTCTTGCCTTTGCATCCACTAGTCACCGGGGTTCACCAGCACTCAGTTTCCTTACACATAAAGAGGATGGATGTGCCAGTTACCAATTTATTTTCTCTTAGCTCTAAGCCTCCCCTTCTTTGCTCAGCTTTCTGGTTCTGCAGCTGGGGCCTGTGAACACACCTCTTGCACAGAGCAATGCTGGGCTCTGCCAAGAGAAGGCACTGGAGGGACACCTCGAGAAGGGGAGCTCCTCTTTCTGGCCCCGAGGGCCCACATCTTGATCTTGTGTTACAGATACCTGTGCTACCAGAGACACCCCGTGGCTCACTCACTTTCCTGTGACTTTGCCTGCACCACAGGATTTCTGTTTACCAGCTCCTGCTTCCTTGGAGCTAGTAGCCAGCTTCCGGGTCACCAGCTCTGATGCAGACCAGCTCTGATGGCCACACTGCAGGGAAGTCCTCTGCTACCCAAGGGGCTGCAGCCATTCCGCTTCATGGAGGTCTGAGTCTTAGCCTTGGAGAGCACTTTTTTACATTTGCTCCTTCAAAAGTAGTAGCTGTTCTCTCCCTGCATTAGCTACTCCTGTATTTTTTTATAGTTTTATTTTTGTTTCAATTAACCATGTTTTTTAAATTAATAATTCTTTATATCTAATTTTTCCTAAAAAAACTAATAATTTTTTGGTTTTCTGACTGTGCCTTGATTGATAGTGAAATAATAAGAATCTCTCCTGTAGAGGAACTGTTGAAAAGTTTAAATAAAAAAATCTAAAGCACTAAATACTACTTCTAATTATTATGGAATGATTATTATAGTTATCTTTGGTACATTCTAAGGAATGAAAGTTTCTTTCAGACATTAGACAATTTCTTTTACTTATAATTATCTTTTCCTTCTTTCTCATTTGTCTGTGTTTAGTAGTACGAGAAGATGGTGGGTTGAAATGTGTAGCTATCTAACCACCCATACTTATGACAGAGCCAGGCAAGGTGTACATCTTTGATGTCAAAATTTCACATAAAAACAACAATAACTACCACTACACATCTATGAAGTAGCCAAAATTCCAAACATTGATAATATCAAATGTTGGCAAAGATGTGAGCAACAGGAACTCTCATATATTGCTGGTGAGAATGCAAAATCATATAGCTGCTTTGGAATTCAGGTTGGGAGTTTCTTACAAAATAAAACATTCTCTTACCATATGATCCAGCAATTGTGCTCCTTGGTATTTACCCAAAATAATTGAAAACTATACACAAAAAAACTTGCACACCCATGTTTATAGCAGCTCTATTTATAATTGTCAAACTTGGAAGCAACCAAGATACTGGTATCTTCAGTAGGTGAATGGATAAACTATAGTATATCTAGGAAATGGAACATTTAACATTAAAGAGAAATAAACCATGAAAAGATACAAAAGAATAAATATGGAATACAAAGTGAAAGAAGCCAATCTGTGAAGGCTGCATGCTGTATAATTCCAATTATATGGTATTCTGGAAAAGGCAAAACTACAGAGACAGCAAAAAGGTCAGTGGTTGCCAAAGGTTGGGGCTGAGGGATAAATAGGTTGAGCATAGAGGTTGAGTATAGGTTACTGCTTTAGGGCAGTTAAACTATCCTGTATGATACTATAATGATGGATATAACCACTATATATTAGTCTATACCAGGGGTGGGCAACCTTTTTGTGAGTGCATGCCAAAACCAGCAAAATCTCTGACTCAAAATTCTTCTGTGTGCCAACCCTAATTTTTTGAGAACATGTAATGCCTACTTGATCTCTCTTTTTTTTTAAATATATATATTTTATTGATTTTTTACAGAGAGGAAGGGAGAGGGATAGAGAGTTAGAAACATCAATGAGAGAGAAACATCGATCAGCTGCCTCCTGCACACCCCTCACTGGGGATGTGCCTGCAACCAAGGTACATGCCCTTGACCGGAATCGAACCTGGGACCTTTCAGTCCACAGGCCAATGCTCCATCCACTGAGCTAAACTGGTCAGGGCTACTTGATATCTCTTAAGGTGTACGTATGTGAAGAACCTTGAAGAAATAATAAAATTTATTCGAGCGATAAAAACAGTATACGATAATGAAAAATACATTTATTTTTTAATGTATACATGTACACTGATAATCCAATAGAAAACTTTATAACTCCTTTTGATATTACCAGTGGGACTTTTGCTGCTACATTACTGATGTCAGAGATTTTAAATCAGGTTTATATTTCATGACCTTCAGAGATATGCACGAGCTACTACTTTCATCCGTCAGGCTACTCCTATTATGAGACTTAACAAAATTCATCACTGAGAACAAAGATTCACAAGCGTATGTGGATGAAACCAAAACACTGGTCAGATCTAGGAAGGCAGGGAGAGTTAAGGCAGAGGCATAGAAATTGCTCTTCCCCTCTCTCGTCCATCCATGTCTATGGTCTTTAAGATAACTTGTTATGTAAAATTATTTATTGATCTAAGATCCAGCCCCAGCGGTCCAGGCGTTCCCAAAGGTGTGGACTGGACGGAGTCGGTGAAGAATGATTTACATGGAGACAGTGTATTCTCCATGGGTCTTCCTGTGCCTGACTGAGGCCACAGAGAGAGATCCAGAGGCAAGCTGAGCCTTTATTTTATAGCCAGAGGTAAACAAGGTAGTGGTTACCATAGTTACACTGTTCTTGTGAGTTTCACTTGTTTTGGCCATTTCCTGCACCTCCCTCAGCCCATCAGCTTCCCAGATAAGATCTAGGGAGCATTATAAGGTCAAGCCAAATTATGCTAAGAGGACTGTGCCCTCTAAGCTGGGACTTGTTTGTGACTTTGCCAACAGGTCAGTCAGAGGCTTAACCCTATAGTGGCTCCCCACACTAAGATGCACCTACACTGAATTTATCTGAAAAATAAAAAAGTCGATATTAAGAAAAAAATTGTAAATGGAAGATTATAAGAGAGGGTTTCGAGTGCCAGCGAAAGTTACTGGTGTGCCATGTTTGGCACGCATGCCAGAGGTTGCCCACCCCGGTCTATACCCATTGAATGTACAATACTAAGAGTGAACCCCAATGTAAACTGTGGATTTTGAATGATTATGGTGTGTCAATGCAGGCTCGTCAATTATAACAAAGGTGCCACTCTGATGGGGATGTTGATCATGGAGAAGGCTCTGCATGTGTGAGGTCAAGAGGTATATAGGGACTTTCCATATCATCTGCTCAGTATTACTGTAACTTCAAGCTACTCTAAAAAATAAAGTCTATTAAAAAATTACAAGAGTTTAGCTACATTTTTTTTAATTTGCCTTTGACTAGATAATTCTTATATAATAAAAGGCTAATATGCAAATTGTCCCCTCAACTGGGAGTTCCACCAGGAGTTCAACTACCTGCGGCCCCTCCCTCCAGCCGGCCCAGCCCGATTGGCCCCAATTGAGGTGGGCCGGCTGGACCCCACCAGTGCACAAATTCATGCTCCAGGCCTCTAGTTACCTAATAAATGCCTAACCAAGATTTTTTTTATTTGTTTGTTTTAGAAACACCTTCAAAGTATTTAATGTTTTTACCATATGAAAATATTCATTTTAAAAAATGACCTTCATTTTTTTAGCTAAGCTGAAGAAAAGAGAGGTGACTGACATTAATAAATTAAAAATCTTACTCTAGCTTTTAAAAATAACTAAATGGAGTCATTCATCTATATTACAATTCATTTCCTACTTACTGTTTTGTATAAACCCAATAAGAATATATTTGGTCTAAACACAAAATACTAACTGTGTTTTCATTTATCTGAAGCAGAACGCCACATTCATGATGCTATTTCAGGAATACAGTGTTATTTCTCAAAGAGGTAATATATTTCATTTAATTTTCATGTTGTGTGCCTACACATATAATTAGAAGAAATTTAATCAGCTACAAATACCACCACCAAGAAGCCCAGGAACTTGGCTACTGGTAATTGGATTTGCTTTTCAACTGCAAATTGTTCACTTTGTGAAGGTTTTGTTCATAGATCTTTTCTGAATACATTTAAAAACAACACTTGAAGTTCAATTTATTTTAGTGATGCATACAATTTTTTGATAGAAAAATAGGAAATTGGTGGAAAAAAATAAAAGCTATGCCTATTGGCAGTCATCGAAGCATATCTCAAAACAAAAAAAAAGAAACACACATGAGTAATCTAAATGTATTAGGAAGAGTTGGGGCCAGGAGTGGGGGTGGAGAATTTATAATCAAGTGAGCCAAGATAAAAACTTAATTTGTATAAGTTATAGAGCAGAAAATAGATGACACTAAAAATTGTATACTATTTTTAAGGAGGACTTATGAAAAATTATTTACAAAGATGTGGACAAGGTGCAGACAAACAGCAAAGAGCAATGTCATACCCAGTGGGCTACTAGCAGCAGGTCTGTTCCCACTGCTAAGCCAGGGAGGTTGCCAGTTACAGGAACCTAAAAATGAGAGAATAGGGTAAAAAGGCCTTCCTTGAGAGGAAGGTTGACCTTTAGTCTAGTGACAGCCCTAGTACAGGGTCACCCTGCAGGGAAAGAACTAGGGGAGTAAACTCCATGTCCTCACCCTTCTTGAACCGTTTGATCACCTGTAGAATTTCCCATTGTCAGAATCAGTAGGAACCAGGGAGCCTATTGATGTGTTCTAACATAGCCTCCTTGGATGAAGAGGAGGGTAGAGAATGATTGGGAATGGATTTTAAGGTACAAACAGAGGGTATCCAGCAAACTTTTAAACATAAAATAAAACTTTTAATCACCTGTGTGGCCTCATAAGAATCAAGAAATCAGAATAGTATAAAGGGTAAATAAAAATAAGAAAAAGCTAATATTTAAAAAAAACACATTTCTTAACAACTTAAAACTTGATAGCCTTATTTTAAATCTAATAAATATATATACTATATATAATATATAAATTAATTAAAAAGATAAAAGAACAAGTATGTTGAGTATATAAAAGAGAATTGATTGCAAACATTTCTCTATTTGGGAAAATTAAAAGCTGCTATAGATTTATACATATATCTGTCTAATAATTAATAGATATGCTTGAAATGTTTAATGTTTCTTTATTTTAATCCCTATAAACATTTTATGTATAAAAAGGCATGTGATGCAGAAAGAAATCCCTTTTGATACTGGGAGAAAGCTTTTTATAAATTAAAATGTATTAATTTGGGTTTAGAAAGTGTACTTTCAAAAAGATTTTGTAATGTGGAGTGCACATTTATTCCATTATTAATGCACAGTTGAAGGTGAAAAAATTAGTAATGTTGTATTAATGGCATCAATGTTCATCATCTTCCTTGTTAAAAAAAAAGCTCTGTGCCATTTTACTTCAAATAAATTCTAGTCTTCTAAACCACACACTCTCTGAAAGAACATATAACCTAAAACCATGCTGTTTCATTTGGGAATATTTTGTTTTGGATTTCTTATAATGATTTGAAATACAACTGGTATTCCCTTTTAAAAAATGTTTAGATTGTACCAATGTTAACATATCTAAGTGAGAGGCAATAGCCCAGAGGCAGACACAGGGGCAGTAGGGATTAAAAACATCCTTTTCTGCAATAAAATCATAAAGTGTAAAATGGGTTTCCAGATAAGTGAGAGTTAATGGCCTTTCTGTTTACTCACTGTGGGCAGAGCAGAGGAAAATCAAAGAAAACCTCTAGAGGCACTGTTGGGTTCCATAAAGCCATTGAAAGTTACAGATTTACACAAGGGATTCTGCAGGGAGAGTGTTTACAAAGTAGATTTCTCAGCATGTTCTGGCATGATAAGGGTTTTAAGGCAGATGGATATAATATGAGTATAATTAAACCTTTTCCAGATAATAGTAAAGCAATACCATGTCCTCTTAGGATAGGCAGAACTGTAGCTCTGAGTACATTCATTGCATTCATTTATACCTATGTGTCCTATTCTATTCCATGGTTTCATTAGGAATAATTTTCATGCATATCACTCCCAAGACCTCACTTTATTGTTCGAACATCACCAGTGCTTTAAGTAAAGATCCAAAGCATTGAATAGGAAAGGATGAGACTCAGGGAATGGAAGGGACCGGAGCAAAATAAATGAAAGAGGAATTTTCTGACAAAATTTTTACCTACACATTTTTATTACAATTTCTTTTGTCAGTAATTTTTAAAAGTATTGGTGTCGTTGAAGTCTCATATGAGAGTTGAAAAAACTAGGACTTTAAATATTGATGGAATTTTTAAAAACTACCTAATTTTGCTTTGGTTCAGAATGATTTTTATATTACTGCCATTCATTGTGTTATTAATGTTTTCACTTACTCTTACCTGCTTTACCTAGTTTACTTTTTCTTTTCCAGCAGAAGAGATTTAGCCAACTTCCTTTTTCACATTTCAAATTATTGTAAACATTGAACAGATGTCTCTATTTTCAAATATTCCATGATTTGTACAAAATTAATTTGAGTATATTCTTATTTTCCTTAATTGAAAATATAAGCAATAGGGCAAAAGGTATTTAAAATTGATAGAAATGTATTTTTATCCAAGTAGGGCTCTTATATTGGGTAAAAATAAATCTTGCTATTTCCTTCACTGTCTATGAACAGAGTTCCAGTGTAAAGAGAGAAGCCTCTTCAGCGAAGAGAGTAATGTTGTATTCTTACATGATAAAATGATGAACTTTATGTTATATTTGCTTATATTTTATATATAGGATATATGTCTAAATAAACAATGACCATACCTAGGAAATGACTATGTCATATTCATCTTTGTATCCCTCTCTATATATTTCATTGCTAAATTTCTATCAAGAGATTTATTTGGTAAATAAATAAGTACACATATAAATAAATGCAAACAAAACTGAGCAACTGATATAAAATTTTATAGAGAAAAAAGACAAGAAAGGGAGGGAAGAAAAGAAAGAAGGAAGGAAGGGAGAGCGGGAGGGAAAAAGAAGTCTAAGAATTATATTTGTGTAATAAGCAGAAATGCTTATAAATCCATGAATTATATCATCACTCAACTATATATTTTGGAATCCTTTATTTATGAAAATAAGTGCCAAACCCTAGGAACATGCCTGATATAATAGAAAAAGAAACCATCTAAAGCAGTGGTTCTCAACTTTGGCTGCACATTAGAATCACCTGGGAATCTTTTTAAAATCCTGATTTCTGGGCCTCATCCTCCGGAAATTCTGTTTCTTTGTTATGGGTGAGGCCACAACATTAGTAACAAAGAAACAGAATTTCCGGAGGATGAGGCCCAGAAATCAGGATTTTAAAAAAAGATTCCCAGGTGATTCTAATGTGCAGCCAAGGTTGAGGACCACTGAAAAGGATAAGAAGCCTTGCTTCTGCTTTATCCATTTGAACATAAATAAACCATTGATTGCAGCTGACAGTCATTTTCCTCATTAGAAAAGTAAAGATTAGACTATATTATCACTAACATTTCCTTCTGAATCTAATATTCAACAATTTTCAATGTAACCAAAAATTGATATATTTCTGTGTGGAGACGTACAGCCTCAGGAAGAGCAGTAAAAGGCCCAGCATTGCCTGGCAGATTTACAGACACAAAGTGTAATTAAACAGGCTTCCTAGTCCACACATTAGAAGAGTGAGAACCACGCACAGTCAGCTCTTGTGGGGCACACAGACACAGGCAATGTCTTTGGCTTCTTGCCTCTGCAATTTTCCAGCTTCCTAAGTAGAGGCATTGAACTCACACATGCAAATAATCTGTTTTTACTAAAGTCAGCAGCTAAGAATCGATCACACAAAGGACAATAGATAGGTGCCAACCCCTCTCATCTTCCAAAGGTATTTTCTATTTGTTTTATGATAGAAAAATATTGTCGAATGCTTAAAATATTGGAAAATTCAAAAGAGATCAACTGATGAATCAGGGATTTTTAGCAATGTTTTAAAAACAACAACACAAATGTGATTAAATTAGAGAAAAAAAATCTAAAAAACATAATAAAATTTTTTATGAAAGGTGGGAGCTTACCTATCAGAGGCAATACTACAAAAGGATTTTGGGAGGAACTAAATTTGAAATAGTCAACCTAGGAGGTCTTTTTCCTTTACTTATTTCTGTTAAATCCATTTGTGCCCAACACTAGGCATTGCTTTCAGGCTGAGGCTTTGAATGGGTCTTGCAATGGAGAAGACAAGAGAGTGTCTTTCAGCACTTCATGGTGGTGACCTATACTAGGGATGAACTCCAATATCTAGAATATGATATAGTGACAAACTTCTCTTAGGTCACTTTACTTCCAAACATGTAGGAGGAATGCATGGTAAACAAAAAAAACAAACATCTGAAGAAAACCAGCACAATAAATAAAAGGTATAAAAATATAAGAATCGGAATAGTAAACATCAAGGTTTTGGCTACTATGAAACAAAAATAACAAGGCTTTGAAATAAATATATGTATGCAAAGATGAAAGAAGATCATTCATGAAACAAAGGTAGAAGCAAATGCAAACAGAACAAAATTCTCAGTTAATGCTATGGTATAAATTTCTCTACTTAAAAAAAATATATTTTGTGATTGGACAAAATATTTTGTTATATACCAATAGCCTTACTGGAAACAAAATGATAAAATAAGGTTGAAAATAAAGAGTTAAAATGATATGGGGAGGGGTGCTATTCTAATCAAAAGTATATGGGTATAGCAATTTTGTTATCAGACATTAGGGAGTTTATCCCAGAAGGCCTTAATAGGACAGCACGGTATAATCATTTTGGTAAGAATAATAGTATACAAGAATACCTATCTTTCATGAATCTATATAGATATACCACAGTAAATTTAAATTTACACAGAAAATCACTGATAGAATTTCAAGGAGTAATAGGATAGCCTATAAAATAAAAGCCTAATATGCTAAGTGTCTGGTAGCCCAGTCATCTGGTTATTCATTCAACCAATCAAAGCATAATATACTAATAATATGCTAAGGTCGCTCAACTGCTCACTATGATGTGCACTGACCACGAGGGGGCAGACACTCCTCCCAGTAGATTAGCTTGCTGCTGGGGTCCAGCCCATCGGGACTGAGCGAGATGGGCCAGACATGCCCTGGAGCCCTCCCGTGGCCCCCTCCCCAGCTGGCCAACCTCCCACATCCCTCCCCAGCCCCGACCATGCACCAGTGGGGTCCCTCGGCCTGGCCTTCGCCCTCTCACAATTTGGGACCCCTCAGGGGATGTCAGAGATCCCACAGGCCAGACCGAGTGACCCCACTGGTGCACAAATTTGTGCACAGGGCCTCTAGTGTTATAATAAAAGACTGGGCACTCTTAAAAAAAATCTATAGAGCATTCCATCAAGATGGGAGCATGGATAAATGCAGTACTAGCATCCTCCCAGAACCACATCAAAATTATAACTAAACTTAGGAGGGGCAGAAACACGGAACAAGCTGACCCCACACCTATGTGTCAGATGAAAGTCAGGAGGGATGTCTCCTCTGCAGAGGTCCCCTCTGAGGACCAAGGAATTCTGTCCCCACACCAAACCCACAGCCCAGGGTTCCAGTGCCAGGAAGAAAAGTTTCTATGACTTCTGGCTGTAAAAACCAATAGGAATTGTGGCCGAGTGAGACATTGGTCTGCACGTGGGCTTACTCAGACTCCCTCCCTCCCTCTGAGTAAGCAAAAACATAAACAGCTCCAAAGGCACTAGATACATACAGGAGGAACTGAATCATCTAGCATCAGGGCGAGAGCCGGAGGGGCAGCTTTCTCCCAGACAGAAGTACTGGCAGAGGCCACTGTTCCTTTTCTGAGACCCCTCACCCCTCTCACAGAGCCAGCATGTGGACACCATATCTCAGTCTTCATCAACCTGGCTCACACAGTTAGCCAGGTCCTGGTGATTCCTTGAGACTTCATCCCACCCAACTAGCGAGCCCACCCAAGCTGCTTCCAGTGGTTTTGCCACACAAATGGCCTCTTGACTTATGCTTAGGACTTTTCTAAAATCTCTCAAACAAATAGCATCTGGCCTTAGCATACCCCATACCTTTTGCTAAGTGGCCCCAGTCCCCACACTAGGGGCAGCCTGCCTTATATTGCAGTTTAGCCTTTCCTGGGCACCTCTAAGCCCAGGAGAAGTAGCAGTCACCTGCATATCACTATGTAGCTCATGCTGGGTGGCCCCAAGAACACAGGAGGTGGCTGACCTTGGCCTGAGAGTCAGTACACCCAGTAGACAGGGAATATGGTCAATAATATTATAATAACTATGTATGGTGTCAGATGGGTAAGAGATTTATCAGGATTATTACTTAGTAAGTTATATATTATCTAAACACTAGGTTTTACACCTGAGGTTAATATTATATGTATGTCAACTATAATTGAAAAATAAATTGAATGATAAAAAATGAAATCTATAACTAAAACAGATAAACATATATTTAAATATTACAATTGATAGTGTGAATTTTATAACCAATAGCTATTTTGATAAAAACATGAGACATGAAATTTTGTACAGAAACTTTGGCCAAAGGAAAAATCAATAAATTAGAAAATACCCATAATTTTACAGGCTACATTCTCTGATGGCAATGTAATATATTTTGGAACATTAACATCAGAAACAGAGCCATCAGACTTCTCAATGTTAAAACTTCAGGAAGGAAGATAATGGAGTAATATTTTAAAGACTGTGTGTGTGTGTGTGTGTGTGTGCGTGTGCGCGTGCGGGGGGAATAGCTTCATACCCCAGTATTTATATTCTTCATTTAAATGTGAAGGTAAAGTGAGTATAATTCTCAATATTCAAGGTTGCAGAAGTTTTACCATATCTTTGGACATCATTATTACAAGAAGTATAAAAGTTTGAAAATCACAAAGTGCTAAAACATGCTATCTAATAAAAGAGAAACATGGTCATTAGCGTACGTCTGCTACCCTTCCCATTGGCTAATCAGCGAGATATGCAAATTAACTGCCAGCCAAGATGGCGGCCGGCAGCCAGGCAGCTTGAAGCTAACATGAGCCTTGCTTGCTTCAGTGACGGAGGAAACCAACGTTCCCTGCCTGCCTTGCCGACCTCTGAGCTTGCAGTTTGAAACACAGTTACAAATATAGAAGCTAAACAAAACCCCAGAAACCTGCTTTCAGCCCACTGGAATCTCAGAGCTGGAGTTGATACAGAGTTTTGATTATAGAACCCAAACAAACCAGATACCTGCTTTCAGCAGCAGAGGCCTCAGAGCTGGAGCCAGAGCTAAAGCTGGCCCAGAATAAAAAAGAAAAGAAAAAAAAGGGCAGTTGGGAGCTTCAGTCACTCACCAGCCTGAAAACAGCCCTCAGCCCCTCACCCAGACTGGCCAGGCACCCCAGTGGGGACCCCCACCCTGAAGGGTGTGTGACCAGATGCAAACAGCCATCATCCCCTCACCCAGGCTGGCCAGGCACCCCAGTGGGGACCACCACCCTGATCCAGGACACCCTTCAGGGCAAACTAGCCAGCCCCCACCCGTGCACCAGGCCTCTATCCTATATAGTAAAAGGGTAATATGCCTCCCAGCACCGGGATCAGCAGAGCTGAGAGGCTTCCCGGCACCGGGATCAGTGTGACAGGGGGCAGCGTCCAAACCCCCTGATTGCCCTGTGTCTCTGTGTGTGACAAGTGGCGGGGCCACAACCTCCCTATCCGCCCTGCTCTGTTCGTGATGGGGAAGGCACCCCAACCCCCTAATCGCCCTGCGACTCTGTGTGTGACAGGGTGTGGCGCCCCAACCCCCTGATCGGCCCTGCTCTGTGTGTGACTGGGTAGAGCCATAACCTCCCCATCGGCCCCGCCCTGAGTGTGAGAGTGGCGGTGCCCCAACCCCCTGATCGGCCCTGCTCTGTGGGTGATAGAGGGTGGCGCCCCAACCCCCTGATCTGCCCTGCTCTGTGCGTGACACGGGGGAGCTCCCCAACCCCCTGATCGACCCTGCTCTGTGTGTGACAGGGTACAGAGCCCCAACCTCCCTGATGGGCGCTGCTCTGTGAGTGACAGGGGGCAGCGACCCAACCCCCTGATCAGACCTGCTCTGTGCATGACAGGGGGTGGCGCCCCAACCTCCCCATCGACCCTGCCTTGAGTGTGACAGGGCGGTGCCCCAACCCCCCAATTGGCCCTACCCTGAGCATGACTGAGGGTGGCATCGCAACCTCCCGATCCGCCCTTCTCTGTGCATGACGGGGCGGCCCCCCAACTCCCCAATCGGCCCTGCTCTGAGCCCAACCAGGGGCTGCACCTAGGGATTGGGCCTGCCCTCTGCCACCCTGGAGCAGGCCTAAGCCAGCAGGTCGTTATCTCCCGAGGGGTCCCAGACTGTGAGAGGGCACAGGCTGGCTGAGGGACCCCTCCTCCCCCCCGAGTGCACAAATTTTTGTGCACCGGGCCTCTAGTAAGGAAATAATAAGGAATAACTTTGAAAATTGTATCTATATACTCACATGCACCTGTACAAATATACTTTTATATCTTTTCTTTTTCATAACAAAGTTCTAACACATTACCACTAAGAAGGTGGAAAAAGGGAAAGTAAGTAATAGAAACAAGACAGTTAAAAATTTAATAAAAAAATTGTAAGGAGGTAGCACAGGTTTGAGTTTTAATAAGTGAAATAATAAATTTAATAACTGTTATTGTGTGCATGTTGTATATGCCAGGCACTACATATAAAGAGTTGCTTACAACAGAGTGAACAATATAATCTCTGACTATACAATAAAGAAACTTTTTTTTAAAAAAAAAAGTGGTGGGGGATGAACCCAAACAATCTAATTCAAAAATAACCAAAATACATGAATAGGTATTCATTAAAGAAGAAGTAAGATGGTAAATAGACACATGAAAAACTCAGCATCATTAGCCATCATGAAAATTTAATTTAAAACCATAATGTGATATTACTGCATACTTATCAGAAAAGTGACAACACTAAATATTGATGTGAATGTAAAGAACTGGATCATTTATATTTACTGGTGGGAATGTAAAATAGTAAAGTAATTCTAAAAAATACTTTGGCAATTTGTTATAAAAATAGACATACAATATCCATAAGATCTAGTGATTTCAATTGTGTGCATTCTTTTGAAGAAATAAAAAATGGATGGAAGATGATGCTACTGAGGTTGGAAAAGGTTATAGAAGTGCAGATTTTGGTGGATTGAGTATCAGATTTGGTTTAAGTTAAATTTGAAATAACTACTTTATATCCTGATGGAAATGTTATAGCAACAATTTGATTAATGAGTGTAGAATTTAGTGTAATGGCCTAGATTGGGATATGCATGTGGGTGTCTTGGGCTTATAACTGACATTTGAGACTATGATAATCAATGTCATTATTAAGACTAGAGGCCTGGTGCATGAAATTCATGCATGGGGGGGGAGTTGTCCCCAATTCCAGGGATCTGGCCTAAACTGGTAGTCAGACATCCCTCTCACAATCCTGGACTGCTGGCTCCTAATAGCTCACCTGCCTGCCGGCCCGGTCTCCCCTAACTGTCCCCAACCCCCACTGGTCTGGTCACCCCCAACTCCACCCCTGCCAGCCTGGTCACTCCTAACTGCACCCCCTTGCCAGCATGGTCATACTCAACTTCCCCCCATGCCAGCCTGGTCGCCACTAACTTTTCCCCCTGCCAGCCTGGTTGCCCCTCACAGAAACCCCGCCAGCCTGGTTTCCCCATGCAGCCTGCTGTTCAGTCGTTTGGTTGTCCCTCACTAACCCCCCTGCAGGCCTTGTCATAGGCAGTCATCTTGTGAGGGTGTGATGGTCAATTTACATATTACCTCTTTATTATATAAGATCGACTATAGTTAGAAAAGCATTCTAGGAATTGAACCTGGAACGGTTGCAAAGAGAGAATGCAGAAACAACAAAGTAGACTGAACAGAGTAACCAGTGACAGTGTGTGGGAGTGGTGAGGGTTGGAGGGATGGATAGCTTATGTATAGTATCTTCCACTCTGGAGATTATGCTTTATGTTTCTACTTAAACTATTCATCTAGTGAATTACAGTAGTAATATTTTATGTGAAAGCAACCTGCATTTCTAAAATAAACACCACTTGGTCATGAAGTTTTTTATTCTTTTATATATTGCTCAACTTTTAGGATTGTTAAATCAATGGTCATTAGTGAAACACACCATACATTGACTAAACTTTTTTTCTTACATTTTAGTATCTAATAAAGAATATCTACATTATGTTCCCCAGTATTTGTCCAACAAATTATACTAATAGAAAGAACATAAAAGCCAGAACAACTAAAAGTGGAGTAACAATAAACAAATAAGCTATAGAAGAGAATACTTAACTCAGAAAGAAACAAATGTATGTCAGTCAAGTTGGTATATGCTAGAGGTACCCCATAAATCTATGAATAAAAATAAATTACTCAGTATATGAAGTGGAGAAAGCCAGCTTACTCTATGAAAAAAATAAACTTTTCTATGTGACCTGAATAAAAAATGATTAAAAATAAAAACATGAAATACTTTATATTGAATAATACAACAAAAGACATGTAGAAGAGTATTTTTATCACTTCCTTATGACAGTGAAGAAAAGGTTTATATATACAAAAGCTTAAATATACAATATACAACTTTAAAAAGTTCTGGCTTTGGCAAAATGAAAATTTAGGTGTTTTTTTTTTTAAGTTAATTGAAAGACATCATCAAAAACTAAGTGGCAGATTGAAAATATATTTATAATATCTAAGACTTGTAAGGGAATAATATATAGACTGCATAAGAAATTGCTGCTTAGCAATTAGTAACCAATTATAAACCCAGTTTTGAAATATTATAAAGGCTTTAGATAGTCACTTATACAGGAGAAATCTGAATAACTAACTAATGAATAAAAAGATGTTCATATTTACTGATAATCATGAAAAATCAGATTAAAACAATAAGCCATATCTTCTACTTATGAGATAAACAAAAACTTTTTAAAAAGTATTACTAAGAATCTTTGAGAATTGCTACTGCAGTATAAACTATTGTAGCTTTCTGGAGAGCAATTTGGTAGTATTTAGCAAAATTAATTATATGTGTATACATTACTGCAAGACAGCAATGTTGTACCTGTGGGTATATCCCTGAGAAACTCATATGCAGGTCCACAAGGGGATATGCACAAGGCTATTTACACTATGCTTATGAACCCACATCACTAGAGGCAGCCTAGGTGGCTAATAGATTAGTAAAAGGTGGTGGTTGCTTAACCTTGCATACAATGCGACAGTTAGAAAACAGCTAACCAGGTGTGCATATAGCAACAATGATAGCTCAACAAAGATTGTGTAAGAAGCCTCTGGGACAACTTCAAGCGTACCATCGTTCGCATTATGGAGCTGCCAGAAGGAGAAGAGAGAGAGCAAGGTATTTTGAAAACCTATTTGAAGAAATAATGACAGAAAACTTCCCCTACCTGGTGATAGAAATAGACTTACAAGTCAAGGAAGTGTTGAGAGTCCCAAACAAGAGGAACCAAAGAGGCCCACACCAAGACACATCATAATTAAAATGCCAAAGGATAAAGTCAAAGAGAGAACCTTAAACACAGCAAGAGAAAAGCAGTTAGTTACCTTAAAGAGAGCACCCCTACGCCTATCAGCTGATTTCTCAACAGAAATCTTGTAGGCCAGAAGGGAGTGGCAAGAAATATTCAGTAATGAACAGCAAAAAAACACAAAACAAAAAACAAAATGATAAATAACAAGGACCTACAAACAAGATTATTCTACCCAGCAAAACTATTATTTAGAATTGAAGGTCAGATAAAGAGCTTCACAGACAAGAAAAATCTAAAGGAGTTCATCACCACCGAACCAGTATTACATGAAATATTAAAGGGTATTCTTTAAGAAGAGGAAGAAGAAAAAAAGAAAAAGATAAAAAATATGAACAATAAAATGGCAATAAATATATATCTACCAACAATTGAATCTAACAATAAATGAGTAATAAACCTAATGAACAAAATAAACTGGAAAAAATAGAATTAGAGGCATGGAAACATGGAACAGACTAATGGATCTTGGGGGGAAGGGGATGTGGCAGGAAGAGATTAACCAAAGATCTTACCTATGAACATAGGCAATAGGGTGGTGAAGGCATGGGATGGGTCAGGGCAGGAGCTGGGTGGAGGGGGGAATAAGGGGGGTTAAAAAGGAACATCTGTAATACAGTATACTCAATAATGAAGATTTAAAAATTTTTAAATTAATTAAATTTTTTAAAAAATGCATAGCAGCAGTATGAATGGTTATTAACTAATATCAGTAGCTGTATATAAATGATCAAAAGTCTTAACATAACACTTATGTGTCAGGAATATAGAACAGTAGAACAAAACAGAGAACCCAGTAATCGACCCAAGCCATTTTGCTCAATTAGTATTTGACAAAGGAGGCAAGAGCATACAATGGAGTAAGACAGTCTCTTCAATATATTGTGTTGGAAAAATTGGACAGGTACATGCAAAAAAGTGAAACTAGACACCAACTTACACCATACACAGAATAAATTCAAAATGGATAAAAGACTTAAATACAAGTAACGAAAACATTAAAATCTTAGAAGAAGAATTTATAGGCAGCAAAATCTCAGACATCTCTCATAGCAATATGTTTACTAACACATCTCCTAGGGCAAAGGAAAATAAGGAGAAAGTAAACAAATGGGAATACATCAAAATAAAAAGCTTTTGAACAACAAAAGAAAATACCAACAAAATGAAAAGAGAGCCCAGTGCATGGGAGAACATATTTGGCAATGATACATCCGATAAAGGGTTAATTTCTAAAATGTATCAGGAACTCATAAAAGTTAACAAAAGGAAGTCAAACAATCCAATTAAAAAATGGGCAAAGGACCTAAATAGACACTTCTTCAAAGCAGACATACAGAAAGCCAAGAGGCATATAGAAAAATGTTCAAAGTCATTAATTATCCGAAAGATGCAAATAAAAGGACAAAGAGATATCACCTCATATCTCTCAGAATGGCTGTCATCAACACATCAATAAATGACAAGTGCTGGCAACGATGTGGAGAAAAGGGAACCCTCGTGCACAGCTGGTGGAAATGCAGACTGGTGCAGCCTCTGTGGAAAACGGTATGGAGTTTCCTCAAAAAATTAAATATGGAACTTCCATTTGACCCAGTGATCTCACTTCTAGGAATATATCCTAAGAAACCTGAAACACCAAACAGAAAGAATATATGAACCCCTATGTTCATAGCAGCATTATTTACAATAGCTAAGATCTGGAAACTGCTTAAGTTTCCAGTAGAAGAGTGGATTAACAAGCTCTGGTACATTTACACCATGGAATACCATACAGCAGTAAAAAAGAAGTATCTCTTACCCTTTGAGACATTCTGGATGGACCTGGAGAGTATTATGCTAAGCCAGGCAGAGAAAGATAAGCATCACATGATCTCACTCATATATGGAATCTGATGAACAACGTAGATCCAGAGACATAGAAACATGGAAATGAATGATGAATTTCCGAGGGAAGACGGAGGTGGGTGGGTGGGTTGGGAGTGTTTAACAGGGCAACAAATATGCATACTAGGGGCCCAGTGCATGAATTTGTGCACTTTGAAATGAACTGTGGGCCACGAGGCTGAGGTAGGCACAGGGCGGCCCATCCTCCATGCCCCCACATGGCCCTTCCCGCCATGGCCCCAGCAGCCCCACTCCCACTGCCGCCGCACCCATGCGCTGATGGCGCCGGCCCCGCTTGCACCCACTGACAGTGCAGTGCAATTGGGGCCAGCGACAGCAATGGGTGCAAGTGGGGAAGTTGCCAGCAGCAGGTGCAAGAGGTGGCTGTGGTCCCCAGTGATCACCCCTCAGGAAACGGGGGAGGTGGAGAAGCCTTCAGGGGCGACTGGGGCCAGCAGCTGCTGCTCGCACCCACTGATGGCGCTGAGCCATAGGGTGTGAGCAGGGCCAGTGCCAGCAGGTACAAGTGGAGAATTCAGCATAGGCAGTTAGTGTAAGCGGGGCTAGAGCTGGTGCTGGCAGCAGGTGCAAGCGCCAGGTGCGATGGGGGCACACGGGAGCAAAGAATTTTCAGTAACCACCAGAGGCTTGCCCCAATGACAGCGACTGGTGCTTCGACTTGGTCTGGCACCCCCTCATTCACCTGCTCCACATCCCGCTGCAGCCAACGCCCACCATGTTCCACATGCGCCCCCTGGTGATCAGCGCATATCATAGCGACTAGTTGTTCTGCTGTTTGGTCTATTTGCATATTAGGGTTTTTTTATATATATAGACTAGAGGCCCGGTGCACAAAAATTTGTGCACTTGTGGGGGGAGTTCCCTCAGCCTGGCCTGTGCCCTCTCAGAGTCTGGGACCCCTCGGGGGATGACCATTTGCTGGCTGAGGCCCGCTCCCCGGGGGATTGGGCCTAACATGGCAATCAGACATCCCTCTGGCAGCTTGGCAGCCCTCGGGGGATGTCCACTTGCCAGCGGGGAGCAGGCCTAAGCTGCAGTCAGAGATCCTTAGCACTGCTGAGGAGGCAGGAGAGGCTCCCGCACCACTGCTGTGCTGGCAGCCATCAGCCTGGCTTGTGGCTGAGCAGAGCTCCTCATGTGGGAGCTCACTGACCACCAAAGGGCAGCTCCTTCATTGAGCGTCTGCCCCCTGGTGGTCAGTGTGTGTCATAGTGACCAGTCATTCCCAGTCTTTCTGCTGTTAGGGTTAGTTTGCATATTACCCTTTTACTATATAGGATAGAAGCCTGGTGCATGGGTGGGGGCCGGCTGGTTTGCCCAGAATGGTGTCCCGGATCAGGGTGTGGGTCCCACTGGGGTGCCTGGCCAGCCTGGATGAGGGGCTGATGGCTGTTTTCAGGCTTGCCACACCCCCTTCAGGATGGGGGTACCCACTGAGGTGCCTGGCCAGCCTGGATGAGGGACTGAGGGCCGTTTTCAGGCAGGCCAACCCTGCAACTGAAGCTCCCAGTCTCTCCTTTTTTTCTTTTTTTATTCTGGGATTTATTTACCTTCTGTAATTGAAACTTTGTTGCGGCTCCAGCTCTGAGGCTGGCTGGCTGAAAGCAGGTATCTGGGGTTTGTTTAGCTTCTATAATTACAACATTGTTGCTTAGAGTGCAGCTCGGAGCTGGGCTGCGGCAGGTCGGGAACCTTGGCTTCCTCCATCACTGGGGCAACCAAGCCTCATGTTTGCTTCAGCTGCCTGGCTGCCAGCCGCCATATTGGTTGGCAGTTAATTTGTATATCACCCTGATTAGCCAATGGGAAGCGTAGCAGAGGTATGGTTAATTACCATGTTTGTCTATTATTAGATAGGATATGCATAGCCCATGATGCAGACAATGAAAACCTGGGAGGGGTGGGTGTAGGGGAGAGGAGGTCAATGGGAAAAACAAACAAACAAGCATATAAACAAAGGGGACATCTGTAATACTTTCAACAATAAAGATTAAATAAAAAAGATTTATGTGTCTTGTATTTTACATGCATGTATTTGTGTATATTTTTGTGTAAATAAAAAAAAGGTTATCTAGTCTACCTATTTTCTAGATAATACTAAACATGGTGTACTAAATCTTATTTTTCATATTCTTGAAAAGTGGTTCTCCAATTATATAAGTTTGCAAATTATTCCAAAAGAAAAGTATTTCTCTTAAAAGTTGAAAATATAGCCCTGAGCAGTTTGGCTCAGTGGATAGAGCGTTGGCCTATGGACTGAGGGGTCCCGGGTTCAATTCCAGTCAAGGGCATGTACCTTAGTTGCGGGCACATACCCAGTGGGGAGTGTGCAGGAGGCAGATGATCGATGTTTCTCTCCCATCGATGTTTCTAACTCTCTATCCTTCTCCCTTCCTCTCTGTAAAAAATCAATAAAATATATTTAAAAAAAATTGAAAATATACATTTGCACATTGGAGTTGGGACATGCTCTGCAGGGGAACAATGTGAGCTTTCTCTAGTCAGTGTTTCCTCAATTAACATTCTTTCCTCCTCTAAAGAACACTTAGTTACCATCTTTCCTCTAGACAATAACATATTCTAAAAAACAGTTTGAGAATACTGAAAAATGAATAGAGGAAGAAAATAAGGGCTGGAGGGAGGGAAGCAAAACAAAATTCTAATTCTAATATATAAAAAGCCAGGGGCTGTCACGACTGAAACAACTGGATGGATGACTGAACAGTAGGCTGTGTGGTGCGACAAGGCCAGCAGGGGTGTTAGTGAGGGACAACCAAATGAGTGAGCAGCAGGCTGCGTGGGACGACCTGGCCTGCAGGGGGGGAGGGGGGGGCGAGGCAGTGAGGGATGACCAGGCTGGCAGGAGGAGCAGTTAGGGGCAACCAGGCTGGCAGAGGGGGGCAGTTGGGGGTGACCAGGCCAGCAGGGGGTGCAGTTAGGGGTGATTAGGCCAGCAGACAGAGGCGGTTAGGGGTGATCAGACTGGCAGGGGTGCAGTTAGGGGTGATCAGGCAGGCAGGTGAGCAGTTAGGAGCCAGTGGTTCCAGATTCTGAGAGGAATGTTCGTCTGCCAGCCTAAACCGGCAGTTGGACATCCTCTGAGGGTTCCTGGATTGGAGAGGGTACAGGCTGGGCTGAGGGGGACTTCCGCACCCCCCCCCCCCGCCCCTGTTCACAAATTTCGTTTACCGGGCGTCTAGTACTATATAATAAAAGGGTAATATGCAAATTGACCAAACAGTGGAATTACTGGTTGTTAAGATGCACACTGACTACTGGGGGGCAGATGCTCAATGCAGGAGCTGCCCCCTGGTGGTCAGTGCACTCCCACAGGGGCAGTGCCGCTCAGCCAGAAACACTGAGCTAGGCTCACAGCTGGCGAGTGCAGTGACGGTGGCGGGAGCCTCTCCCGCCTCTGTGGCAGTGCTAAGGATGTCCTACTGACGGCTTAGGTCTGCTCCCTGCCCGGACTGCTGAGGGATCACTCTCCTCCAGTGCACAAATTTCATGCACCGGGCCTCCAGTTCTTAAATAGTTGCTATGATTAAATATAAAACTTTGTCTCAGCTTCCTATCATTTGAGAGAAAAGCAGCTGTGTTATGTTAGGTATTTGTTATTTTTTCTAAATGGGGACAATGACTTCTGGATAAACAAAATTTAGCACTAACTTCTGAAAGACATATAAAATATGATGAATTATGTAAATGTCAGGTAGGTAGTTGAAAACATTTTCAATATCATGATGTTTATTCAGGTTTGAATGTATACTTAAATTACAACTTATTAGAAATGTTTAAGCTATATAAAAAAGACTGATGATCATTTTCAACCTTCAAGTGTCAAATTATGAATGAATAAAAAAATTCCTAGAAGAATGAACAAACATCATGCTTATTATACACTATAATACATGAACACTATATTCTTAATTCATCATCCATTTAGTCAGTAATCAAAAAGGAGCATTTTTTCATCAAGCAATCTGTATCTGTGTTTGTATTGAATCTGATGTCTGATGTGAAGTTATTCCTAGTCTATGGATCTCTCTGAATGTAAGTAATGGTCACCAGAAATAATCCAGAAGTATCAGGAGGCTCAAAAGAAACTGAAACAGCTTCAATCTCAAAATTAGTAAAATTTGAAAGCTTTTTTTAAAAGCTGCTATTGCCCTAACCAGTTTGGCTCAGTGGATGGAGTGTCGGCCTGCAGACTGAGGGGTCCCAGGTTCAATTCCAGTCAAGGGCATGTACCTTGGTTGTGGCCACATCCCCGGTGGGGAGTGTGCAGGAGGCAGCTGATTGATGTTTCTCTCTCATCGATGTTTCTAACTCTCTATCTCTCTCCCTTCCTCTCTGTAAAAAATAAATAAAAAATATATATTTTAAAAAGCTGCTATTAAGCCCCAGCCTGTTTGGCTCAGTGGATAGAGCATTGGCATGCAGACTGAAGGGTCTTGGGTTCGATTCTGGTTAATCAATGCCAGGATGTGGGCTTGGTCCCCAGTATGGTGCATGCAGGAGGCATCCAATCAATGATTCTCTCTCATCATTGATGTTTCTAGCTCTCTCTCTTTCTCCCTTCCTCTCTGATAAAATATATTAAATATAAGACTTATAAAATATGTTTAAAAAATAAAATAAAAAGCTGCTATTAAGTACATCAACTAATAGATCAAATTAAAAGATCAAATTATTTTATCTTTGAAGATGAAAAAGAGAGAAGAGAAATTATATTTAAGGCCAAGTGATGATTTCTATTGCTAAAAATCTTTCTCTACAATAACTTTATCCCTTAATATGTATAATTCACAAAGTCCCTTGGTTTATTCATCATAATAATATTAATATTTATAAGCATTAATATTGCTGCATTCTTTCTATGGGCCAGACACTGAACTTATCCCCTCATTTTTTGTAAATGGGGACAATGACTTCTGGGTAAACAAAATTTATCTTAGCACTAACTTCTGAAAGACATATGAAATATGGTGAATTATGTAAATGTCAGGCAGGTAGTTGAAATGTAATTTTACTCTGAGGAAGGTGCTATTTCTACCTCCACTTTATATTGAAGGAAAGTGATACACAGTGAGGTTAAATAGTTACCAAGTCATAGAAACAGTACAAAAATGACTATGGGCAAGCTGAGTCCAGAGCCCATAAACCTCAACATTTGCAATTATATCAGTCCTTTCAAATAACAATAACACAATGTCACAACACTAAGATGCCGCTACTAGAAGCAGCATACATAACATCAACATTGTACAAAACAACCAACTCATTTCCATTTATGATCAATGAGGTCATGTGTATTGAGACATTGAATGCTGGGGGAGGGTATAGGAGTGGAAGATATCTTTGCTACTGATGCAGTCTTGATACGATCTGAATATTGCTTGGCCCATTGGGGTGCTGTAGCCCAACTTTCTTTTGGTTTTGAGGTATGAAGATTTGCTCTTGCTCTTCCCACCTGGAGTCTGCTTCACTTTTTCTCCCCAGTATTTCAAAGAAAAAAATATCTTGTGAGGTCGTGCCCAACTTAAGTTCTAATTTTAGACCTCAGAGGTCACAGTGTCACAAATGTGGTATTTACTATTTTTCCATAACTGGTAATTTTCCCATAGACTCCTGGGGATTGGCTTCATCCTGTCATCTGGCATTGCCCTAGGAAATGATAAACTATTTTTCCCCTTAACCACTAAGGCAACAGGGAAATATTTGTTGGCTCTTTCCTTTGAAAGTAACTAAAGAAATGCAAATGAGAATTAAAAACAACACTACCACCAATAAAGCCACCTTAGGCTATAAACATTGCAAAGGTTTATTTATAATGTGTGTTTTTTTCTATTGAACAATTGTTATTCACAAAAAAACTGCATACATCTTTAGTGTTTTATTTTCAAGTATCCATCTGGTTCAGTTGTTTTATGTAGTTATTCCCTCCCTTGCGGCATTCGCTCTATAACAATGCATGGATAATTGCATCCATGAAGACTCCTGCAGTGCTGTAATAACTATACAAACTAAAAGATGGTTTTTCAATGGAATAAAGAAATCCTGAGGATCACATAAGAGCTCTATAATCAATATTGTAAAATTTTTGAAAGGGGCGCAGTAGTGAGAAAAATACCCTTGTCAAAATTGAGACACGTGAAAGGCCCTGAAAGGCCCTTTTGTTCTCCCTATGAGAGAAAGACTTTCTACAATTAGATAGAGGTAAAAATACTGTCCATGTTCTTTAGACTATGTATGATCACTTGATATTTTATTCACTGATCAGTGCTTGGCAAATAGCAGAAAGCCTAGTCCATGTCATTACATCAAATTGCATCTTTACACAGTAGATATATAACTCTATGACTAGAACATAAAATAAAATGTATACATTTGTTTTATTTATTATCTTCTCAAATATGTCTTAGGCTTTCTACCATAAGCATATTATTTTTCTTTAAGACATAAAAGTAATTTCAAAAACAAAATGAATAGAATGAAACATCTTCCCATTATTTTCTGCTTTCTGAACTCTTATTCCTCTTTCAAGATTTAGTTCTAGTGTTATCACTGAAAAGTATTTGTTCCCTGACTCCTCATCCCATTTTTTTGTAAAGCATTTTGCATGTAGTAATTGTTAGAACAAGGCTATAATCAGAATAAAGCAAATCATCAGCTGAGTAATTATACAGAAAAATTTAATAACACTGTGTCAATGTTCAAATCCATGTTTTCCAACTTTGAAATAATTTGGTTGACTTTTCACTATGTGAAAAACCTTTAGTAGCAACTCAAAAATTATAACTGTACTATAATCATGTAACTTCCACATAGAGATTTTCCAGTGTTGTAAGTCAATCTTTCATTCTGAGACACCAAACTTTGACAGGAAGCTTAGGTTTCTTAAAAATGACAGAAGCATCACAAAACACTTTGCAAACCTAAATTTTAAATGTCATTTCTTTGAGCATATCCCAGAATCAGCTTTTCTCCAAACCCAATCACTGCAACCTTTAATAATGACTTTTATTCTAACAAAACATTGCACAGACTATGCCACTGCTCATTTAATGAGACACCTTTGAAAATGTTTTATTAGATCACTAAATGAGTATTTATAGCAAGGCCATATAAATCCAATATCTATTAGTTCAAAATAGTGTGTAATTGATGCAACTACTTTTTCCCAAGAGGTCAAATAGGATTTTTCCATTAAAACTTTTAAGTTATTACATGGGTAATATATTATTATACCTGGAAATAGAGTCCCAAGAGAATCTTGGATCACTAAACTTCTCAGTTGAATCTATGTCAGAGGTGCAAAGAGTTATAGGTTAGTGTGTGTGGTGATAATTGATACCTTGACTACTCATGTGCAGAAAAACAGGAAAAAGTATTTTGCATGTTACTGAAATCTTGCAATGACATTGACCCATTAACAACATCCTTTCTTTTGCGAGTATACTTGAATGGGGGATACAGATTTAATAATGTGAAAATCTAAATTAATGAAGAACTTCTGTATTAACAAAGCACATTTGAAGGTAAGCCTAAATGAAAAGTAAGTTTGCAAATCATAATGTTCTAAAAATTAAAACTACATTTACAGATGAAAGACTTAACATTATAACAATGTTAATTTTATGAATATTTAGATATAAATGAAAAACAAATTTAGTATAAAATGTCAGCAGGGTTTTGGGAATTTCTTGATATATTCAGCCTATAGTTTAAAAAGAAATGATTCTCACATAGCTAAGCAATTTTTGAAAAAAATTAAAGCAAAGTGGTAAGACTTACTTTCCTCCCCAATATGTTAATGTATATTACAATTTATACTAATAAAAGGGTAATATGCTAATTAGACCAGACAAAGCCATGATGGCGAGGGCAGAGGCCAAGGTGGTTAGGGGTGATCAGGCCAGCAGGGGAGACCAGTTAGGGGAGATCAGGCAGTCAGGCAGGTGAGCGGTTAGGAGCCCGCGGTCATGGACTGCAAGAGGGATGTCATGGGATCAGGCCTAAACTGGCAGTTGGACATCGCCCTAGGGGTCCCGGATTGGAGAGGGTGCAGGCCGGGCTGAGGGACCCTCCCCCCATGCACGAATTTCGTGCACCGAGTCTCTAGTACTATAATAATTAGCGTGATAATATTGGTATAGATAAAGATAAATTGACCAATATCACAGAGTAGTTCAGAAATAGATCCTATAGTAAATGTAACCTTGGCATGTGATACTAGTAGTAAGATAAATCTGTGGACAAATGATACATTTTTAGCCAATTTTGTTGAGAGATACACTTGTAACTTCAGCACATGGTATATATGACAATAATTGAGTTAAATGCTAAATGCTAAAAATAACATTATAAGGTAAATAGATAAGATTTTACAAGAATATCTTTTGGAACTTGGATACTGAAAATGTCTTAAGCTGGAACCTAGAACCATAAAAATTAAGAGATTTGATTAGATAACATGCAAGATTTATACTAATAAAAGCCTCGGTGGTCCTTGTGCCCTCTTGCAAAACCCTCACGTCATCACAAATGGCTGCCCTTGCATCTTCACAAGATGGCCACCACAAGATGGCTGGCAGGGGAGGGCAGTTGGGGGGTGAAAAGGCCAGCAGGGCAGGGCAGGGCAGTTGTGGGAGATCAGGCTGGCAGGGGAGGGCAGTTGGGGGTGAGATCAGGCCAGCAGTGAAGGGCTATTGGGGGCAATTGGGCCAGCAGGGAAAGGCAGTTGGGGGTGATCGGGTTGGCAGGGGAGCAGTTAGGTGTCAATTGGTCTGGCAGGGGAGTGATTAGGGGGCAGTCAGGCTGGCAGGCAGGTGTGAGGTTAGGAGCCAGCAGTCCCGGATTGTGAGGGGGATGTCTGATTGCCAGTTTTGGCCTGATCCTTGTGGGATCGGGCCTAAACCGGCAGTCGGACATCCCCCGAGGGGTCCCAGATTGGAGAGACACCCCCCTCCCATGCACGAATTTTGTGCACCAGGCCTCTAGTTTAATTATAATTAAGTAGATTAACAAGTAAATGAGAGAATGGAAGATGTATGTACATCTATTATCTATAAAGGATTAACATCTGCTATTTAGAATACATTTCTATGAGTCAGCAAGAAATAGATAAGAAAGGTTAATTCCTTCATTTACTCAACAAATATGCTTTACTTTGTTCCATAATTTTTGAATGTACTAAAACTATTACTTTAATTATAACAACTGATTAGCTGTGAAATATAGTTTCATTTAAATGTAAAAGCTGAGAACTTAAGTATCTTGCCCAAAGTCCTACAATTTATTAACTGGTGGAGCTGGGATTTGAACTCAATCCATCACTCTCCAGAATTCAATAGGAAAACATCAATAGAAAAACCAAGAGGAAAATGAACAAAATATATGAATAAAAAAAAAATACAGAAAAGAGGGCACCATAATAATTAAGGTAAGACAAACCCATTTACTAACTGGAATCTTCATGGTTCTTCTAAGTGGCCTAGCAATGAGCTAGCTTTACAGAAAGTTCTGGAAATTCTTCCAGCAATAAAGCCTCTGGTACTCAAACTCCGCAAGTTACCTGACTACTGAGTTCAGGGTGTTGCTCTCATCAAAGGAGACAACGCCATTCCTCCAACTGAAAAGCAAGGCCTGCTAGATCCACTCTGGTTCTCCTGTTTCCATTTGGCAGCAACAAGAGGCATATCTTAAAACAAACCAGGCAAGCACCATATGCATCTGCATCAACTTGAAGTTGGAAGATGTACCTGACTTTATTAAGAGGACAACAATTGGAGCCAATTGCCATAGACACACGTGGAACATGGAGTATCTGTATTCTCCCTGAAGCAGATAGAACACATATTAGCAGGTGTCTGATTGACAGTATTTTCCAGGCACTGATATTTCCCAACATAATAACATTTATTAGTGGAATACTTTTTATGTTTCTCACTGCCCTAAGCTCACTGTCCCTATGAGCAGATGGGGACTTGCATTGAGTAGAGTGAGGCTGACTTGATGGACATAATATAAATGAGTTTTGGGTACTCTTGCTCCCAGGATACCACCATGACATTTCCTGGGGGTTTTATGATTTCATCTCTCTTAAAGTGAAAGACATTGCTATGGTTTTTATACTTTTGCTCCAGATTCCCTTTCCATTTCCATTGTCCTTATTTTCTTAGAGGTCGTTATTGGAGCTAGAATGGTGACACATTTTTGTACAGTTTATGGCTGGAGAGTAAAGACAAGTACTCGAGCTTTTTTTCTAAAGCAACAAAATATACACGAACACATCTGACCTTGGGATGCTGGAGAGGGGTGGTCAGAGGGTAGATAAATTACATTTCTCTTTTCCTATTACAAGTATGACTGGCCCCAACAGTCACCTTTATCTCTCTGTGGTCATAGTGATATTGCAAATGATTCCTGCAATATGACCAAGAATGTGGGGGAAAGGGGACCGTGACAGGTCCCATTCCCCTTCCTAGAAAATTCCTAGTGATTCCTAGATAATCACTCCTTCCTGATGACTGATGGTCACAGCCTCTTTACAACTATTTCCCTTAGTCTTCTACATAGATGCTTTCTTCCAACCACACAGATTATATCAACCTTTTCTCATTCGTTTTAGCACAGAGCATCTTGGCTCTTAGGACACTCTGCAGCTACTCTGCATAGTAAGGCTTAATTAAAAATCCTTGTTTGCAACTTTCTCCACCTCCTTAATGCAACCAAACTTTGCTGAAAAACTATATGCCCACAGCAGGAGATGACCAATGCCAGTTGGATACATGATTTCACCTTAAAATAATCTTTTAGGAAAACACTTTGTGTCCCCTAGTACGTGTTTTTTATTAAATAGGCAGACTCTCTTTTGCCTTCTATTTAGATATTAGATTATTTGTGCTCTGGAGAAAACCATACAATCCTTCATGATGTCCCAAGAACCAAGGCTGGGTGGGACAGATCACATTATCCACCAGGTTTCTTGCACTGTCAGCAACATTCCTAAGCAATGAATAGATGTATGAGTTTTTATCTAATGAAATGGGGGAAAAAAAAAAAAAAGGACACTGAGCCATCCTTCAATTTGATCCCAGGAGGGTTTTTTTTTTCTTGATTTCTCACTGTGGGCTTAGTAGCCATGTGGTTAGAAGGTCTCCACAAATCCTTCCAATGAAAATTTTACTAAGCTTGCTGTCTCCATACTTATGTAATATCTTCATCATTTTCAAGAGAAGCTAGAAGTTTCCATGAGGGAAAGATTCACTTTTAATTATTTTTCCTCATTAGGGGTGTCCCTATAATTGCCACTGCTCTTGCGGAAGTAGCTTATTTTGGAGCAACGGTAATTATAAAGACTGGCAGAGAAGTTGCAGAGCCATGTTGGACAATGGATGATGGACGGATAGATAGATGAATGGATGAATGGATGGATGGATGGGTGGATGACCCAGACAGCTCCCCATTCAGGTTGCCTAGTAATGAACTGGCTCAATTGGAGGGTCTGCAGGATCTCCATCAAATACTGGCCTTGGGAAGCAAATCCTGCAGACAACTCAGGAAGGCAGGATGATCTTCTCATCAACCAGGACACCCCCAAGGGTGGGAAAATTAAGAGCTTCTGATTCCCAGTATTACACAACTAATCAGGTGTTCCCTGTCTCATCCTAATTTCCCAATTAACATGTAAAACAGAAGGCTAGTAAAGTAGCTTTCTTAGAGCACAAACTACCATGTGTCCAGGTACATTAGGCCCATATGTACTAGACTAATGAGGAGATAGTGAGGATTCAGGGGACTGCATATGATCAACTTCTACCTACAAATCTCCAAAATAAACCTGCTTCATACTTACATTATATGTACATTATTCCTGCTATAAGGCTTACCTATTAATAAGTATAGGGAGAGATAATCAAGTTTACCAGTAATCGGCGGGGGGGGGGGGGGGGAAGCAAAACAATAATGAGAAAATTAAAAAAATGTCTAGAACCTGGCCAGGATATGAAAAAAGATGAACATTCAGGAACTTCTTAGGAACTTCATGGAGAATGTAAATTGTTACTTTCAATCTTGCAATATGTTTTAAACTTTAGTTGTCATATGGACCACAATACAAATGTTCTTATTCTTGGTGTACAACTCAAAGGAACCCTCGTACTAGTAAAACAAACAAACAAAACAAAACAAAAAACATGACTGAGGGTGGTTTTCACAACATTTTCATGGGAAAAAAAATAAAGGAAGGTAAATTGGTGTCCTCCTCTAGGGGAATTGATACATTCTGTGTGATATTAAATAGATAAAACTAGTAAGCCAAGTCTATACATAAATATTGGTAGATCTCAAAAGCATCAAAAAACTGAATAAAAAATCAAATTTATAGCATGATATTATTTAATTAAACACAAAAAGATGCATATTTGAACAGGTTTTTTACAATAAAGGATGTTCAATTTTCAAATGAAAAGATATACAATTTCATTAATAATCAGGGAAGAGTAAATCTGAACCACACATGTGCAATAACACACTCCACAGAATAACTAAAATGATAAAAGACAGAAAACATCAATTATTACTAACAACTTGGAATAACTGCAATTCTCCTAAACTGTCTTGAGAGTGTGAATTGATGTAACACTTTTAGAGAAATGTTTGACAATATCTAATATGCTCAACATATGTGTACTCCATGAACCAGTAATTCCTGTTCTGAGTATATTCCCAATATAAACACATACATGTGTTCGCCAAAAGGCGTGTACAAGAATGTTTCTAGCAGCACTAATTATAAAAGCCCAACCTAGAAACTTCCCAGATGTTCTCTGATAGTAGAATGATATGGCCTGCACTCTCAGTCCCCTGACCACACACCTTGGGCCTTTCAATTCTAGTGCACATCAGACTGACTTCAGCTGCTGGCATCTGTAACTCATGCCTGAGGCCTTTCTCTAGTGGCTGGATTTCACTCTACCACAGGCACATCAGGAAATGAGGGCTAGAGAATTAATGTTTTCTAAGAGCAGAACAGTGACTATTGGGAGCGTATATGTAAATACTTCAGTTTGTTGTTCTTCTGGTGGGTTAAGTCTCAGGGATGAGTTCTACATTACCTTCCAGAGCTCCCCCATGGGATTAAACTCTAGTTACCTGTAATGATAACTATTCTCTCTCCACTTCACTTGCCACTTTCCTACTACTAGACTCTCTCTCCTGCCATTGCACCAGGCTTTATAATTGCCATTGCTCCTAAATAAGCTACGTCTACAAGAGCAGTGCTAATTATGGGGACTGCAGAGGTGACTGGTTGCTTTTACGTGCCTTGGATGCACTGAAGAAAGAGGCTAATAAAACCAAATCAGCCTGCCTATCAACTCAGGGAAGTGTGAAAGCCAGAGGCCTTGATGTAAGGACCTTCATCTCTTTCAGCCAGAGAGAAGGTTGTGCTGAAAATGATGTCCAGGACTAAATTTTGAGAATAAGAAAATTCTGAAATTGGCTGAATTTATCATCCTGGCAAGCCTCACATGCTAAACTCAGACCATTGAGAGAGAAAGAATATGGCATTGAGACTCAGCTTGGAAACATCTAATTTGATGTGCTTGAGGAAATTTCTCTGACCCTTCTGAGCACCAAAAGTGATCCATTCTTCTGAGCTGAAGAATAACCACTCCTTGCCAGTAGATTATGCAAAGGCTAGCATCTTAGGTGATTCAAGATGAGTCTTGCCTGGCTCAGAATCTGCCTCCAACTTTTCTCATTGTTTTTGGGCCAGTAAATGGGGCCAGTGTCAGCAGGACCAAATGGTTGTCCTCAACTCCACCTTTGCCACACACTCTGGCCTGAGACATCATTATCTCTCACTAGGATTATTTCAAAATCATTTCTTTCTACCATCTCTACCTACTGTACCACCTAGAGCTGTTAGCTCATGCTTCTGCTCTTCTCAAATATTTCAATGGTGCCCTGACTCACTCAGAATAAAACTTAAAATGCTCACTGTGGAGTTTAGAAGGTGCCCTTGCTTTAATGACTTGACACTCTACCCATACTTCTCTAATCTGGACCATACTTCCCCCCACACACTTCCTACTCCTCTTCTGTCGCAGTGGCTGTTCCTCAAATAAGGCAGGCACAATCCCATCCCAGGCCTCTTAGACTAGCAGTATCTTCTGCTTCAACGCTGTTCCTCGGGATATTCACAAGGTTTCCCTCTCTTATCTCTTCCAATTGTCTTTTGAAATGGCCCCTGTTTGGTGCAGTCTTTTCTTACCACTTTGTTAAAATTATAAACCCCCATCTCTCTCTGGGACACCCTATATAACTTGCCTATTTCATTTTTTTTTTCTCCACAGCCCTTATCCTCTACTCCCTCTGTCCCATAATAATAGTAGCAAGTGAATATTTAAATGGGAATTATTGGCGAATGCAGCTGTAAGTTATGTTGTAGCGCAAAATTGCGAAGCCTTCAATCAAAATCAACGTTTCATGATATCTGTCATTTGTTTTGACACATCTTTCAATTTTTAGGTTGATCTAATTATTATGAATTATAACTATTTGTATAATTTCATCCGCTGATCGAAATCAATTGTTTTATTTCAGTTGAATACCAACTCATTGTAAAAGTAAGATGAAAAAAAGAGAGTTTTCAAGCAAAGATCGAGTTGCGATTGTCCAGTTCTTGATGCATCAAAAGCAAAAGGAAAAGTTGCAGAAAGGTGCAATTACGTTAGCTGCAAAACAATGTAAGTGCAACAGAATGACCATATCAAGAATCTGGAAACATGCTTCCAAAAATAATTGTCAAGGAGAATCTTATGCTAATGTTGATTCTTTGAAAAAAACAAAACTGTGGACGTAAATGCAAAGATTATGGAGAAAAACTTGAAAAACTTAGACATATTCCTCTTAGCAGAAGAGGCACCATATTAGCCTTTAATATTATTTCTCCCAAAGTACTGGATAATACGTTTCTGTCACTTCAACAAGTTACGCTGGAAGCAATGAAGAACGATGGCTCCAATAACTGTAAGCTCACGCACACAGGGAAAGCAAAGCTTTGCAGCCAAGGGATCCTACCTACAAGTTTAAAATGCAGTAACGAAATTATTGAAAAATCCAGAAACTATCTGAACACTCAAAATAAAAATGAGGAGTACTATTTTTAATTTGTTGTTTAATTTAATCTATTTTTTGATAAGAAATGTTGCCGTCTATATTTATTTTCTTTTGCTACTATTATTATGGGACAAATTACATTCCTCAACTGCTACTATTATTATGGGACAGAGGGAGTAATACATAATTTCTTTTACATTTTTAATCTATATGTTACCTTCTTTCTACTAGAATGTAAGCTTTATGTACACATCTATATTCTTTTATTTTATTTCCTTAGACATACCCAGCACTTCGAGCAGTACCTAGCACATAGTAATTGCTTAATACATAATTGTTAAAATAATTAAAGAAAGAAATAAAGAAAAAAAGCCAATTATAATGATAATAAAAATAATAGTAACTAAATATTAGTGAAGTCCTACTACGTGCCATATAATAGAGCACTTAGAATAATTCTATAGGTAAATATTACATCCATTTCACAGATGAGAAAACTAAGTCTCTGATACATTCAGTGAAAAGTTTAAGAGTATGTACAAAAAGAGCAGAATGAGGCTTTACCAAGTCTGTCTGACTCATGTCTCAGTGGTCTTTCCATATCTTAGCAATGTCATTATCAACTATACTCCAGCAGTAACTCACACTTTTTAGTCATTTGATATTTCAATAAACATAGAAGCATATTGATAAGCAATATATCAATCTACCTGACTATAATAATAGGTCCTGGTTAAAAGCACAGATTCTGGTATTGGACTGTATGCGCTCACATCCTGGTTCCCATAAGAACTAGTTAAGTTACCTTGAGCATTTTTGTTCATCTTATTATGGCTCAGTTCTTACATCTATAAAAAGGCGATAACTATAATACACCCCTTATCGGTTTTTTAAGTAAGAATGGAGTAAACTAGAAAAATTAAATAACACTTCAAATAATGATATTATAAGTACAAATGTTATGCTTATTTTCATTACATAAATTTTAAAGTTTTACAATGCTTTTACAGTTTACATTTAATATTTATAGTAATTCTGTGAGATAGATAAGTAGAATGTTTTATCCCTGTATTATTTGATTTAACAGTTACTTATTATGCAATGTTTGATATGTCCCAGTCTAGGCTTACACAGAAAAATAAAACATAACTCTTTTTTCTCAAAAATACTCTGATGGGAAAGAAAATCCAATGGAATAAATGTTTTGATAAAGATAGCCCAAGGATGCTGAGAAAACTGAAGCCTATCCAAGTCTCCCAAATGAAGAGCCTTCTCACTGTACATCCTGGGTTTACCCCTCAAACACCAAGAAAAATGATGGGTAAAGTAGTCTTATGAGGTGGGAGGTGTGGGGTCTGGGGTTTGAGGTTTTTACTAGCTTCTAGGAAACTTTCTAGGTATTCTTTGCAAAGGACTGACCTTATTCTTCCTTCCCTCACTGGTCTCCAGGTTGGTGAGCAGGATTCTATTAGCCCCCAAGCATCTATATATGTAAAATCTTAAGGGAGTCGACCCTTTGACCGGTTGCTATGACGCACACTGACCTCCAGGGGACAGACGTTCAATGCAGGAGCTGCCCCCGGTGGTCAGTGCGCTCCCACAGTGGGAGCGCTGCTCAGCTGACCAAGGGGCGCCAGATGCCTGGCTCATTGTTGGTGAGCCTCTCCCGTCTCTGTCTCTCCACTACTGAGCAGTGGCTGCAGCAGGCACAGCAGGGCCAGGATCAGCAAGAGCTGCTGAGAGATGCCTGGTCCAGGCTCGGGCTCCTCCCCGGCCACCTGCCGCTTCGTGTACTACTACATCCCTCGGCAGTTCCACATCCCCCGAGGGGTCCCAGATTGCAAGAGGGCGCAGGCCAGGCTGCGGACCCTGGCCTCTAGTAAGTAATAATTCTTATTGAATCACCACGTAATGTAATTGAATGCTGTGCTCATGAGCTCTTATGTGACTGGTTCACAGCAGAGTAAGATAAAATCAATGTTTCACTAAACCGGAATTCAGGAAACCCAGATGTGACCTCAGACAAACAATTTAACCTCTCTCAACCGTGGTGTTAGCTATCACTATCACCTTTATGGTCTCTAGAATGACTTGGATGGGAGTCACATTCTGAAAAAGAAAACGAAAACAAGGCACTGCTTAATCTCATGGAGTGAGTTTCCTTCCGCATTGATTCTTTGCCGTCTTTTCTATCATGTCAATTTTACAGGAAGTGACTAGCACACTGCTTTGTACAGAGCACACATTGAAAATATTTGTTCAACGAATAAACTGTCACCCACATAAAATAGCATATTAGTAACTCAGTGTTTAGAAAGACACATCTCTACATCTTTAGCTCTTTCTAACCAGTCTCATCTTTTAGACTCCGATTGTGACACCTGGAAGTCCTTTAGCGTGTTCTGTTTCTTCACAGGGCGGCTTTCCCTGCAGAAAGACTGGGCTCTGCCACAGCTGTGCCAATTAGTCTCCCTGCCTGAGAAGAGTGACAATAGCGATATTTTTCTGGATGAATGATAGACCTACTGGAGAGTCCACAAATCAAAATGTCAATTTTCTTTTCTCCTTCAGTTTCTTTTGTGTTGGTGTGTGTGTGTATGTAATTTCTTCTACAAAAATGTCTTTGGATAGAGATAAAGTATCTTTTTTTTTCAAGTTTAACTAAATAATGAAGCGGATCTGTGACAGATTTTGACATATTTTGGAATTACAGTTGTTCCCTATGAAGTGTAGCAATTGCATGAGTTCTATAAAAAGAATGATTTAAAAGTGCCAGTGGTACATAGTAAAAAGCCAGACTAGTAAAAGAGAAAAGCTAATGCATGTTCCTAATAATTATATAAAACAGAAAATACAGACTTGCAATTCAAGCATAAAGGCCCAGTAGATGTCTTAGTTGAAAATATTTTTTCTTCTAATTATAATTTCTTTACAGTTTTGTTGCAGTCTAAAGATTTTCAAATTTCTGGACAAATTTATAAGAAATACACTCATATGTAATAAGTAGAAATTTAATATTAAGGATATTACATTGGCTATTTATTTTCTATTAAAAGTATATATAAGCAATTACACAATTTTCAGAAATAGTTTTTATTTTTGTTTGCTTGTTTTTAATTTAGCATTCAAAAAGATTTTTGCACTAACATGCAGAATTTAAGGTGAAATAATGTTGAAAAATATCTTTCCCTATAGAAATCTAACAAAGTATATGACAGACGAGGAGAACATGACTAAGGAGGAAAATCAAAATATGAATTCACAGTTATAAATTATGAAATCCAGACAAATTCCAGAAACAGTGAATGAACTATACTTGGGGGTGGAATACTTTGATTTTCAAATATAGTAATACTTCTAGTGGCTTTTAGGGATCATCCAACATCATCTTCTTTGGAAAATGAATTAAGAGTCAGAATTCCTACATTGAATTCTGACACGGGTCACTTAAGTTGTCCATTTATTTTCTTGGAAAGTTGATTCTTTTTTTTACACAAAATGTATGGAATTCCTACAATGTGTATGATGCCATGCTAGATGCTGCTAAGGGAGAAAGGAACAGAATGCTGCATCAATGAGCCTACCATGTACAGAGAGTGATAGCACATATGTGTAATTAATTATAAGTAAGAGAGAAGAAAACACACAAGAAAAGATAATAATGTGCTCTACAAATCCAGAAGAAGAAAATATATCAGGTGGGAGGTATCGGCAAATTCATATCAAGGAGGAGGTATTTGAACTGGGTCTGAACTGACAGGAGATATTTGGTTATGTAAGGGTAAGGAAGTACAGAAAATGACATATGCGAAAGCAAGTTTGTAGCCTCATAAAAAGAATATTCTGTATACCAATTTAACTGGAGCAAGAATAAAGGGAGGCCAGTTTGTGATGTCAATGAGGACACGCCGGTGGAAGGCTGAAAATCACACCTTGATTAGTCCAGAAGTGTTGTGAATAGGTTGTAAAAATCCAGTATGAAATGCAAAATGTCATACAAATTTAAGTTACTGTTATTTGGAATTTTAAATGTAGAAAATATGTGGAATGTGAGGGTACTGATAATTTTAATCTATTTGGTTGAATGGTTATTAATGAAAAACATGTCATCATGTAAGTATATGCTTGAAAAGATCAATATAATAACATAGATGAAATATGAGAGCCTACAGAATCCCTGAGTTTTTGAACAGTAAGCCCCAGACTATCTTTTAATTTTTTTCTTTTGAAGTGGAGGAAAATAAATATGAGGGAACTACAATCTAAATATTTCAAATAATTAATTTTTGTCTTCTAAAAAAATCAGTGATTATTTTAATGTGACCTTTTTGATAGTATTTTTTTATTCTTTTGCACAGCATGAATAAGCTTTCAAGAAGCATGAGAAGCAGCACACAATAAGTTTGTATAATAAGCAATCACTTTTATTTTGCCTAAGATGAATGAAACATTAATAAAACACTACAAGGAATAAATATCAGAGCGTCTCTGCAATGTATTATTGGTTTTCTGTTTTAAATGATATGTTGAAACATGTATTCCTCCGAGGACAATATCAATGAGTTTACAATACTACTACTGATAATCCTGTTGCAAATGGTTAGAGATTGACTATATGAAAATGAACATACCCTAAAAATTCACTATATGATTCAGCCATTTTCACTGGGTCCATTACATTTTTCAAGGAGAGCTAATCTGTGCATGTACCATTGTCCTGAAGAAGGTTACCTCATTCAGCATTCTGTACAAGACCCTTTAACCAACCTGGTGTTCTGAGAACTGGAATGCCTTGACTGCGGTTGACTTTACGTATCCAACTCTAGATAAATATTCACCACGTAAACTGAAGGATTATTTTACTTGTGATTTATATATCAATATTTCAAGCAAATAAAAAATGTACCCATACTATGTATTTAATTATGTAGCATGTGCTGCACTGAAAAAAATAAATAACTAAACAGGATATTTATATCTAAGTATGTACATTATACTATAATGGTGAAAAAAAAGAAAAAGAAAAGCATAACATGGATTAAAAGACTAGATTGAGTTATTGCTCCCACCTGATAATTGTGTGATCTTAGATATACTTTTTAGACTTTCCATGTTTTAATTTTATTTTGTGAAACCCTAGAACTAGAATTATTGAAAGAATTAAATGAAATACTAAACTAAATTGTTTAGGACACATTGCTTAACAGGAAGTGAGTGCTTAATATTTGTTAGCAGCTGTGTTATTATAAGATAGTTATTGCCTCTGTTGTTATTATTATTGCATTATATTTATTCTCTTTTCCCTGGAGCATTGGTGAAACCTTGCATTAAGTATAATTAAGAAATGCATTCTCTCTTCAACCCTTTCTGAATCTTCTTCTTCTTCTCTTTTTTTTTTTTTTTTTTTTTTTTTTTTTTTTTTTTTGCCACATCTGTACTATCCTAGCAGCTCTGGGGCCTCTGACATTGAGCCATGTATTGTTCCCAGGGAATATATATATGTTCACTTTAATATGAAAACAGCTTATATGTCATAAGATTTATAAGTAGATGGAATTTAAGAAGCAAAACTATGAGTGCCTTAGTGATTTCTTATATTCTAAGAAATACTAAAGGGAGATATGTAATTCTCTGTACAATAAGAAAAATTAAGGAGTGTGAAGTATAAGAATTCTTATTTTACCTGCCATGTTATTAGAAAGAACAAGCAAACCTTATCTTCAGTTCATTAAAGGAAAGGTCATTGAGCAGCTTTTCGTTTTCTCTGTTGCATTTTCATTTTGGTGTAGGTGTGTCAGTTCCTGGCAAGAGCCTATCACTTGTTCTTTTTTTTTTTGTCTCTTTCTTTTCTTTTTATCTCTTTTAAGATACTGAGGAATCTAAAAATGTCATTTTTTTTACTTGGATATTTTTCAAAAAAGCCTCCCTGCTGTCCTTTTACCCTTCTCCTTTTCTTTATTTCCTGTGGGCACAGTTTTGCTCTGTGATTTTTTAGTTGGAGTTGTTCATTTGGAAAAGGGTTAATATCAATTCTTGACCCTGTGAAATAGGGGTGAGGTAAAAAGCTATGTGTCTTGATATGAGACACAGTAAAGTCAACTGAGGGAAGCCAAGGATATCCAATTTTAGGTACCTGCAAACTTAGCAGCTTGAAAACAACTAATCACATTATAAATAATTTACATGTTTAGTTTTCCACAGTAATTTATTTACATGAAAAACTACAAGCTGAGCAGGGTCTTTTTCTATCTTCAGTAAGATGTCAGAATATAGAGATGAAACACACTTTGTACAAATATCAGAGGGCTTTAAAAAAACCCCCAAAATGTTTTATCATAATATTATTTTAAAAATATAAAGATATCTTCATAAGGAAGACTAAATTTCAGTACCTAGTAATTTCTCAGTGTTTCATCTCAAGTGGTGAAACCAGAAGAAATGGATTAAAAAAAATAAAAATAGGACCATTAAAAAAGATGGTGACAGACAGTGGAAAAGCAGTGTATAACAAAATATCCATCCTCTGGGCTATCACTTTAGTTTCACAGGGGGAGGGGGAGTGAGTGGGTGGGGAAAGGAAGGTCCTACCTGGCTTGCCAACACCAGTTAGCAGAAGTGGAGCAGTACCTCCTCCCATTAGTCGGGGGATGGAAGATTAGCTCTCTGTCTGTGCCAGCTAATACCACTGGCCCTTGGGAATCAGGGAGCTGCCCTGACTTGGTGGAGAAGTGGGTGGAAGCTCAGCTTCCTGCTCAGTCTCACTGCAACTGTGCAGGAGAAGGGTTCCTTGGGCATGTGACTGTAGTAGGGTAGGTATTTCCATAAACAGTTTTCTGCTCTGTCAGTTTCAAGGAACAGGCATTGCTTGGATATTCCTTTGTTTGTTTGTTTGTTTGTTTGTTTTTGTCTTTGAGTGTTGGCAGCTCTGGGTTGGAATCTTCTGCAGCCCAGGATACGTGGAAAGCAATAAGGAAACCCAGAGGACCAACCACTGTGTTTTTCCCCAAGCCCCAAGGTCCCTAGACAGTTCACATTCCTTTTTTTTTTTTTAAATAATTATTTTAAAATAGTTTATTGATTTTTAGAAAGAGAAGGAGAGGGAGAGAGAAACATCAACCAGCTGCCTCCTGCTCACCCCCTACTGGGGATCCAGCCTGCAACCCAAACATGTACAGAACGATGCCCAACCAACTGAGCCACACCAGCCGGTTCACATTCTTGTTTCCACCTTTCAGAGCAGAGTCTTATCTTCTGTTGTGTTATGGACAGAGGTTGTGGTTGTTCTAGCAGGTATAACCTTGGAGACATGGGGCTACTCCTTTGGGGCTGAAAGTGGAATTGCACATTGTCCTTTTTTGTTACATTCATCACATTGCAGGAATTTCCCATTCCTTTCACAATTTCCTTTAGAATGCACACTTCTAAACTATTTTTCTCTTTATTCAATATCTTCTGAATATGCACCTGAGAATTATAGACACTGGACCAAGAGTAAGGATCCTTACTCTTTTTTCTCTTTAAAGATTATACTGAAATGATTCAGATAGAATAAGGACCTTGATCAAAGTCATACATCTTAATGCTGACTGAGTTTTGATTTCTAACCAAGCCTGTGAGATTCCAAACTATTTTTTTCCTCTCCTGAGTGGTCTTCCTTCAATGGTATTATTATATGCATTTCATTACTAATTTGGCATGAATCATATTTTTGTGCTTATTTCTTAGCATATACTAAGCATTTAATAGTTAGGTTCTTAAATAGATGCCAATCGGAGCTTCCATTACTTTTTTTTTTTTTTTTTTTTTTTTAAAAGAAAGCAAAAGCTCATAAAGAGATTAAAGAGAACACTGAAAATTTAAAATAATGAAATAACTATTTGTAAAAGGACCGTTTCCCAGATTAAAAGAAAGGCAAACTTAGAAGCTTTTATAAAGACAAGAAATATTTGAAGTAAATGTAAAAATGAGCAAACTGACCTGAGACTAGAACATGAAGGGGATGATTTAATCATCTTCTTCCAGCTTTATCTGCAGAGTCATCAGTTAAATATGCCAGATGAAGAGTCTGTGATGGAGAACACTTGCTGGATCAAAACCAAGAACCAAAGGTAAGCTTAGGATTTATGACAAATGTTTATCATGTGTTTTTCAACTTAAAAAAAAGAAAAAATCCTAAATATGTCCAGATTGCCAAAAGTTTTGCTTTTTACACAAATAAATATATCCAGAGACAAAGACATGTTTGATATCCATGAAAGTTTTTTTTTAAAGTTTTGTTCAGTGAGTGAAATATAAGTGCACTTGAAACTTTCAATATTTCTGTTAGCAGTGAAGGAGGAACCTGTGAGCTTAATTTTCATTGACTTCTTCAAAGAGTATATGGAACAAAATACTAAAACATTCTTCAAGTGCAGTTTCAGCTATAAATTATTCCATAAAATAGATAGGTGGAAACATGCTATAAATATTAGCTCTTAAAACAACAGTGAATATCTGATGTATCTAGGTAGTTGTTTTCTTCTAGAAAATTCAATTAGCAGCAGGAAAGAATACTACATAAGTAACTGAAGCTTAATAGTTACTGTTTCTTAATCTTTAGAATACATAATTTGGTAAAATGAAATTTCCCTGAAGTTATTTCATAAACTTTACATCCTATATAATAAAAGCCTAATATGCTAAGTGTCCGGTCATCTGGTCATCTGTTCAACCAATCAAAGTGTAATATGCTAATGAGATGCTAAGGCCATTTAACTGCTCTCTATGACATGCACTGACCACCAGGGGGCAGACACTCCAACTGGTAGGTGAGCTTGCTGTTTGGGTCCAGCCAATCGAGGCTGAGCGAGATGGGCCAGACATGCCCTGGAGCCCTCCCGCAATCCCTCCCCAGCTGGCCAACCTTCTGTGCCTCTCCAGGCTCGTGCACTGGTGGGGTCCCTCAGCCTGGCCTGTGCCCTCTCACATTCTGGGCTGAGGGACCCCACCCCGAGTGTACAAATTTGGTGCACTGGGCCTCTAGTATATTTATAAAATCAATATTTTCAGATTTGTAATGTATATATTTCATTTATTTATAAATGTGTGTGTTTGAGTATTAAAAGTAACTATAACAATGCCAAGAATCCTAGGTAGGCAAACATATAATATCTGTTTAGGCTAGTGTGGAAATTGGTTATATCCCTTTTCCAATTAATTAGTTGAAACTTTTGATTTCTGCAGGCCTGAGGCACACAGGAAGTGGGATAACATAAACCACAGGCTCAATAAGGTTCTTGCATAAAGAGGCATATTAAGGAAAGACAGGTTGCTAAAAAGAAACTGTGAACACAGCCTGGTTAAAGTAAGACATGCATTTTTTTCAGTATATAGGGATAAAAAATGACTAGGACTGGGAGCCAGACTTGGGAAACAGGATCTGGAAGTAAAATGGAATAAATGGGGTGCTCACTACACCTGATAACTTAACAAACCTCAGTTCCTCTGATACTGCGCTTGACACATATAGCAATCCACTAGAACTCTCTATCTGCTCCAAATTAGTCACACTTGACACAGCTTACTCAGTTTTTACCGTAATTTTTTGCTTTTTCTAATGTACTTTTATTAGAACAGGTGAGATAACATAGTAGTAGAGCTGGTCTGGAAACAGTATTCATACAATGTACTTCATTTATTCTTTTCACCAGAACAAAGAGAATACTAGTTATTTCACAGTAGAGTCATCTCATTTTAAAAAGAGTCATTTGATACCAAATCATAGAAATTTTTACATTTGGAAGTGAATATAGAAGCTTATTTTCTTGTTTTAATTTGTTATTTCTCAAATTTGACTTGTCAAATTTAAATTTTATGTACCATACAATAGTATTTCTTGAAACAGCAAAAATTTTTAAATATTAAATTTATAATTACACCATAATTTGTCAATTTTAAAAACGAAAATGTACTTGGCTAAAAAATATAGAGACTGTTTAGATTGGTATTAATTTTTATTTTTTGGAAAATGTAGCATCAATGTAATGCTTTTTAAATATAAAATATTTTTTAGATTTTTGGAAATATTTTGAATTTACATTTTCACTGGTCATTGAGAGGGAAAGTGAACAATACACACATGTATCATTTTGCCAGGGTTGGTGTTTGTGAAACTGCACTCTTTATAAAATATAGCTGTGCCTATGACACCTTTCAGTGAGGGTAGCTAGACTTATAGCTGCTAATTCACTTAGGCAACATCTTTTGGCACAGCAACCTTTGATGAAGATTGCTTATGAAGTTGACATAGAACACCTCACAACATCATTTTCATTAAAATTATGTGGAACTGGGAAATATTTAAATTGTTGATTTGTCATCGCTAGTTAGTTAGTTGAAAAAGTCTATTCATCACATTATCATTGTTCCTTCCAACATGCATTCTTATTGATAAAATGGAAGAGAGCAAAGAGATAAATGTATGGTGGATTAATGGAGTGGAAGTCTACTGAATCAAGAAAAGTCTAAAGAGGAGCAACTGAATAATCCAACCAGAAAAATGTGCTGGAACCCAACTTGTTTGGTTGATGAATAGTTGATATTTAACTTCATATTTAAACCTACACCAATGCTTATTTTTTTAAATTTCTAGTATAGTTAGAATGTTTATAGAATATATAATTATAGTTATCACTAATATGAATTTTGAAATTACCTTAAGTGACAGCTATTGTTTCCTGTAAGTCGTGTACTCTACCAGGAACATAGGGTATTCTAGAAGCAGTATCCAATCTGAGGGATTTTGCATTTATATCTATAGAATACACAGTCTACTTGAGGCCTTTCAGACATCCTTCTGAGGAAATAACCAACAATTGTTCACCTTAGAGAAATGACATGTAAGAAATGTTTTGCACTTAACATTGTCTATGCAAGAAATGTATTTCAATTGATTGGTGGGCTAAAATAAACTTGGAAAAAATGTTGAAAGGTGAGCAATTATATTGTCTCTAAAGTTCTTTGAAGCACTAAAATTCCATAGTACTATGATAATTCACCTGGGCTATATAATACAGGTTTCTGACATTGTAGTTATACTTGTCATTATTCATGTCCTGTCATAATTTTAAAGCTCAAGTATATACCAGTGTTGGAAAAGAGATAGAGTGTGTCTTTTCATTCCTTTATTCACTGAGATCATTTTGGAATATACAGTTGTTTGGCAATGCAAGTGATAAAACCCAGACATAGTGAGAGATCTATTGGTATGGATAAATCTTACCTTGTTTTCCTCCCTAAACTTGGCAGCTATTTTTGACATCCTTCAAGTTAATCCATCAAGGTTAAAGAACAAATCATGGCATATTTAAGCACTAAATTTTAATTGAGTAGGAATAGCCTTGGTTTCTATGTGTTTGGGGAGTAAACCACAACACACAGAGATGTTTCTGTGGTGGTGTTTTGTTTTATTTCGGTAGAACTGTCTACCTGTTCCGAATTAGAAATCAGATAACCCATTTTTTTTTCTTTTTAATCATAGAGATGTAACTTTTCAAAAGATAAGTAAATGAATAAGGAATTAAGTTTGACCCCATGAACTAATATAATGATAGAATTCAGTGAGCCAGTAATATACTAGTATAGCTAGACATATGTGATAAAGGGACTTGCTACAGGGAGTGGTCTAGTGTTTATATGGGGCCCTTAGGGAAGTTACTCTCCAAAACCGAAAAAAGTGGGGAGGCAAGAAGAAAGAGAATATAGCAAATACCAGCAACATTAAGTTTCTCTCCTTCTTGGTATGAAAGTTAGCATTTGTAATTTGTGTGAAAGGCTAGAGGAGATTAGCTCTGGTGGTAGTCAGTCTGGTAAATTGACCAAGTCAGACCTGGTAAGAAATTCTTGGTCATTTCAACAATCAGTGTGTATAGGAAATACAGATTGCTAGATATATACACCAAAACCTGCGTGGACAAAAAAGAGAATAAAATCCAACATAAAGCTGTCTAAGATTTAATAGTATCTATAATTTATGCATGCTCTTGGCATATATGCTATGCAATATTTTCTTTTTAAAATTAAACTTAGTGTAACTTTCTGGTAAGTATACCTGGGTGCTTGGAAAATGTGCATTCTTCAATTATACTTTGTGTATATGAATGCAAATTTGCATAAATAGGTGTGTCACAAAGACTACTTTGAAGTTCAGAGGCTGACTGGGATAGAACAGTCTTTTTATCTCTTCTCATGCATCTTAGTCTGTTAGGGCTGCTGTAACAAAAATACACTAGATTGGGTGGCTCAAACAGTATTTGTTTCTCACAGCTTTGGGGGCTGGGAAGTCAAGGTCAAGGTGCCTTCAGATGTGGTGTCTGGTGAGGGCCTGCTTCTCGCTTCTCGATGTATCCTCACAGGTGGAAGGGGTGAGGGAGCACTCAGACATCTTATTCATGAGGGCTCCACCTTTATGACCTAATCACCTCCAAAAGACACTGTTATAATGGAGATTAGGATTCAACATATGAATTTGGGGGGATAAATATTTCAGTCTACAACATTGTGGTTTAATATCATAAGCCTGAAAATTGAGAAATCTTAATTTAAGCAACTTTTCAACACTAAATATTTGCAAAACCACTCTTGAAATCACTAAGTTCCCCCCCTCCCTCTCTCTCTCTAGTCTCTGTCTCTCTCTCTGCCATTTCTATCTATCTCTATCTTTATCTCTTTTATTTATTTTCCAGAATTTGGTTAGATTTCAGCTCTTCAGCTCTCTGGAGGTTAGGACAAGAGTTGTTTGGGTGTGCTTTTGTGTTTTTTTTTTTTTTTTTGTGTGTGTGTGTGTGTGTGTGTGTGTTTAATATGTGTATCATTTTGAAATTTTAATTTAAAACACAAGAGTAAAAGCTGAAAAATTATGCTGTTTTTGCACCTTTTTCTTCTTCCCACAAATAAAATCATAGAAGTTACTATTTAATCATACCCTAAGCTTGAGAGGGTTCTCTCAGCACAAAGTAACAGCTGCATACACATGAAATGATTATTTGCTAATGTAATAATTCCCCTGGCTCATCTAACATGCAATGCACATGACTTTATCTATTTATTTTTAATATACTTTTTATTGTTGATAGTATTACAGATGTCTTCCCTCCCTCTCCCCCTCCCACCTTGCCCCCATCCTCCCAGCCTCTAGCCATCCCCTCCCTAGGTTTTCACTACCTTATTGCTTGTGCCCATGTGCTATACCTATAAGTATATAAATTCTCTGGTTTATCTCTTCTCATCCTCACAACTCCACATTGAGGTATATCCCTCTGTTCCATGTCTCCATGCTTTGGGTCTTATTTTGTTGGTCAATTCATTCTGCTCATTAGATTCCACAAATAAGTGAGATTGTGTTATATTTGTCTTTCTCAAATTGGCTTATTTCACTTAGCATAATATTTTTCAGGTCCATCCATGCTGTCCCAAAGGGTAAAATATCCCCCCCTTTTTACAGCTGCATAATATTCCATAATGTAAGTGTCTCACAGCTTTGTTATCCATTCGTGTACTGATGGGAACTTGGGCTGTTTCCAAATCTTAGCTATTATAAATAACACTGCTATGAACATAGGGATGCATATATTCTTTCTGATTGGTGTTTTGGTTTTTTTAGGATATATTATTCCCAGGAGTGGGATCGCTGGGTCAAAGGGAAGTTCCATTTTTATTTTTTTGAGGAAACTCTGTACTGTTTTCTATAGTGGCTGCCCCAGCCTGTATTCCCAACAATAGTGAACTAGTGTTTTGTTTTGTTTTTCCTCTACACCTTTGCCAGAATTTGTTGATTCTGACAGGTGTAAGGTGATATTTTATTGTGGTTTTAATTTGCATTTTTCTGATGTTTAGTGACTGAACATTTTTTCATAGGTCTCTTGGCCATTTGTATGTCCTCTTTGGAGAAATGTCTATTCAGTTATCCTGTAAATGGATTGTTTAATTGGATTGTTTAATTGGATTGTTTGTCTTCCTTCTGTTGAGTTGTATGAATACTTTATATATTTTGGAGATTAACCCCTTATCAGGTGTATCATTGGCAAATATGTTTTTCCTACAGTGGGTTCCCTTTTCATTTTGATGGTGATTATTTTTGCTGTGCAGAAGCTTTTTATTTTAATATAGTCCCATTTGTTTATTTTCTTCTTAGTTTCCTTTGCCCTAGGAGCTGTATTCATAAACATATTGCTATGTGAGATGTCTGAGATTTTACTGCCTATGTTTTTCTCTAAGATTTGTATGGTTTCATGCCTTACATTTAACTCTTTTATCCATCTTGAGTTTATTCTTGTGTATGGTGTAATTTGGTGGTTTAATTTTATCTTTTTGCCTGTGTCTGTCCAGTTTTCCTAACACCATTTGTGAAGAGACTGTCTTTACTTCATTGTATGCTCTTGCTTCCTTTGTCAAATATTAACTGACCGTAATGGTGTGGGTCAATTTCTGGGGTCTCTGTTCTGTTCCATTGGTCTGTATGCCTGTTCTTATGCCAGTACCAGGATGTTTTGGTTATAATGGCTTCATATTATAATTTGATATCTGGCACTGTGATCCCACCTACTTCATTCTTCTTTCTCAAGATTGCTGCAGCTATTTGGTGTCTTTTATGGTTCCATATAAATTTTTGAAGTATTTATTCTAGTTCTGTGAAGTATGCAAGGACAAGAGTTTTTAAATGCTACGAATGCACATTTACAACATCCTAAAGTTCAAACTCAAACCATTGGATCCAAAGTCAGGTTAGCTCTCTGTGCCAGCATCCCTCATGAGGGTTGGACAAGTCTGTTTTTGTTTTCCAGTGCATTCTATCTCTGTAGTAAGATTTTCCTCCCAAAGATCAACAAACCTGGGAGTGAACTCAGACAGGCTTTGATTGAACTCATCCTGAGTATGCAGCCATTTTTCACAATAATAAGTTAGAACTTGGAAATGTAAGTTGTGTGGTTACCTCTGTTAAAATTCCACTTGCTGATTGATTTAAAGCCTGTAAGACTTTAGGGGACGATTTGCTCTATGTGTTTGGACAAATCTTCTTTAAGAAAGATATAATTTAAATCAAATCATTTCAAATCATGATTGAAGCCACTAGTCAGGAAGACTTGTAATCAATGTTTATGTGAAAAAAATGAATATGTTTAGCTTGATACAACTTCAATGCATTTTTTTCATGACTCAGATGTAGATGTTTTCTATTAGGAAGCGCACACACTGTGAAGCAGTGTATTGTTTTGCATTACATCTGTCATTACATTAGAAAACCATTTGGCAGGTTTAGTCATGCCTATGATACACTCATTCATCTCTCACTGCTTACGTGGTACCAACATACTGCCTTGCTTAGCGATTACATGTTTACTCCTTATTTTCCCTCACAGATTCTGGGGTAATCAAGGGCATTATTATCTGGGGTATCTTTGCATTATTACTTTTTCTTTTATGCAGCTATTAGGTAATAAATATTTGTGATTGAAACTAATCTTTTATTTTCTTTGTATCACAAGGTACCTAACATTGAAACAAGTAACACGTCAGTAATTTTTAGACATTTATTTGTAATTTTTGATGAGTGTCTGTTTCTCTCAACAGATGCTCATCTGAGAGCAGAACTTGGTGTCTGTGCTCAGTGTTGTGTCCCTTGTGCCCAGCATAGTGCTCAGCACATAGTAGTCTAATAAAGATTTACTGAATAAATGACTAATTAGAGTGAATAAATATATTCTAATATCTCTTTTCTCATAACTCCCTGTCTATAAAGAAATGGCATAAAAATGTCTCAATGCAGTTGAGACATATGCTAAGCTACTATGAAAAAGATTGGAAAACACAGGCTCAAATATTTTTTTCTCTTTCAACCATCACTATGGATAAGAGTGTTCTGAGGTGACTGGCCTTGCTCTTCTGTACAGTGTCACTAGGGACTGGATCTTGTTAATAGCTCTAATTACTAACCTTTTAAAAATATGAAGCAGTAGACATTCCAATGAATGGTTTTTAAATATGCTATGGGCCAGTGTGAATAAGTGCTTTCTGTATTGGTCTCTCTCAAAATTTTTTCTTAACTTTTTGTTTGAAACTTCTTTATCAAGTGCTAAAAGCTGCATTAACTATATATATATATATATAAAAAAGCTGCATTAACTATATATATATATAAAAGCTGCATTAACTATATATATATATATATATATATATAGAGAGAGAGAGAGAGAGAGAGAGAGAGAGAGAGACTAGAGGTTGATGCATGAAAATTCATGCACTTGAGGAGCGTCCCTCAGCCCGGCCTGCCCCCTCTCACAGCCTGGGAGGCCTTAGGAGTGGGAGGTGACCTGGAAATCAGGGGAAGGTGACACCCCATCACACCTCTGCTGCTGCCACTGCCAGCAGTGCAAGCCTCAGCTGGCCCTGGTTACCTGAGCCTTGGGTGGCCCTGGGTGGCTGGGAGGCTGAGGACGGGTCTGGCTGCACTGTGCACCTGCCGACACCCCCTCCTCCCCTCAGGAGGGCTGAAAGTTCTGGGGGACTCGTGGGGCTGAAGCGACTGGGTGCCACCATCTTTGTGATGTTGTGATGGTCAATTTGCATATTCCCTCTTTATTAGATAGGATATATATATATATATATATATATATGCACATGTAAACTTTATTTTACATATGTATAAACTTCTACATGAAGCAATGTTTCCTTGGTCTACATAGGTAGATGAATTAGGAATAGTATGATTACACGTAAGCTATATGTACACACACAAGTGATTTTTACACAAAAGATACTTTTGAGCCATATGTTGACAGTGATTATTTCTGGGGGTTGGATTTACTGGAACCTATACCTATGAATACTATAAATTTCTATAGTGTATAAACTTTAAAACATTGTATGAGTTTCATAATAAAATATATTTTAGACAGGATAACATTTTGAATCAATAGTTTTTATGATGATGCATATTTTAACTATTTGTGACAGAGCAAAGGAATTATGCCAAAAAACAAAAATTCCCAAAGCTTTTTTTCTTTATTGAATTTATTGGGGTGACGTTAGTTAATAAAATTATATAGGTTTCAGGTGTTCAATTCTATAAAATGTCATCTGTTTATTGTATTGTGTGTTCACCACCCCAACTCAAGTCTCCTTCTGTCACCATTTATCCCCCCTTTATCCTCCTTTATCCTCTTCTACCTTACCCCACCCCCCTTCCTCTCTGGTAAGCATCATGCTGTTGTCTGTGTCTATGAGGTTTTTTCTTTCTTAATCCCTTCACCTTTTTCATTCAACCCTGAAAACCCCCTCCCCTCAGACAGCTGTCACTCTGTTCCCTATCTATGAGTATTTACCTTCAGAAAGTAATTTGAAAAATGTGAAAATAATTGCTAAGTCCTTATCTTTCAGGAGGCCAGGATGTAATTAATATTTCCAAATAAAGTAAGGTAAAACATATTAACTTTAAATATTTGAATGTATCAAAGAATAATTATCATAAATATGAAAGCTATTTTGAAACTACTATTGTAAAAGAATGAACCATTAAATGAAACTATATCCAAATGTGTCAATTGTTTGTACAAGCTTTATATAAAAATGAACTCCAAATTTAATCTGAAAAGAACTATGTAATGTTTAATTACATCTATAAGAAAATCAGTTTAATCAAGTTTGGCTCTTTGTTTATTCAACATGGCCTTCAAATGTTCCATGAAATTCCAACTAACCATACCAGTCAACACAAAGCTTGCCTTTCCTAAAAGGTTTCTCAAAAACTTTTTAAGTAAGTGTCATGCAGAGAAAGTGAGAGGTGAAGGGGCCTCACACTAAGGATACTGAGCAAAAGTTAGTAATAAAACTGGTGGAGCCTAAAGAATGCCATAGTGTTTGAAAAATATTTGCCATTTCATCTGGAAGATACATTGATGCTATTTGTATTTAGTTCAATCTGAGTATTTGCACTTCAGTTGAAGTTTTACATTTTACCTCTCAAATTTCAACTCATAAGGCTATCTCACTTTTTAAGTTTTTCCTCGATAAAATAGAGACCCTTGCTGGAATTACAATTAAAAAAAAAAATGTGCAGGTTCACTCCTGAATAATACCACAAAGATTCTGTATCTCATTTAAAAAACGTAAAACTATTTTTCCAAAGTATTTCTTTTAATACTCATTACAAACCTCCGAGTGAAGCTATCTCTGTTTTACAGATGAAGAAATGTGTCGAAAATTCTGATGCCAGAATATGCATGGGATTGGAACTCAAGCAGCAGTCTGGTTCCACAGATCAAACTAAACTACTACATGATAAAACTACTATAGACTTGAATTATTTGTAATATACTGAAACTTCTTCTCTTAGACCCTCCTGACCCAAATATTAGTAATGGTGTGTCTGGAATGTGGGGTTGCTTGGCATAGATTTGGAAGCATCTTACAATTGCACCTTCTTAATCACAGCTGTCCCCCTTCCTCATAAATTAGTCAATCTTCTGAAATTCATATTAATCACTTTTTATGTTTCTTAATAGTTGAATGACCCAAATATGCATTCCTAGACACCATCCTTTAGTCCACCTTTTTTTACTATTTACTTTTATTATGTCTCCACTATTTTATAAATCCCCCTCTATTTCTTTATAAATAACTTGCTGAAGAACCCAGGCTATTTGACTTGTAGAGTTTTCCAAAGTCTGGATTTTGATGATTGCATGCTTTTTTTTCCTCCTCCATATTTCCTGCAAATTGGAAAAAGATGGGTCCAGAATTAAGGTAACTTGTATCCGATCATTTTGACAAATTTTGATGGTATTGTGTTCTTCCATCAAGAGGCATATGATATCTGGTTGTCTCACTTTTTAAGATGTTAGCATCTGTTTGTTGCTTAATACCTAACACATTTAGTAATATTTAGAGTTATCTGAAAAATATAAATATTTTGAGATTATTTTTTTCAATTAACCTGATTAATATCAGACAATTATTAGGTGAATACTTCTAAAACGAGACTTTTTTTTTCTCTTTCTGATTGCTACTATAGCTACATGAATAGAAGTACAAAATGAGACAAGATTCAGAGTAAACAAGTACTCTGAAATCAAAGGAAAGACACATTTTTCGAAGAGGAGATGCAGAGTGAGTTTTAGGTCACCTGAGGTAGAGTTTAGGAAGAGACATTAGGTGTCACACAGGAATATAAGAATACTAGAGGCCCGGTGCACAAAAATTTGTTTACTAGGGAGGGACCCTCAGCCCTCCTGTGCCCTCTCATTCTGGGACCCCTCTGGGGATGACCACCTGTTGGCTTAGGCCCGCTCCCCAGAGGATTGGGCCTAAGCTGGCAGTCAGACATCCCTCTGGCAGCCCAAGAGCCCTTGGGGATGTCCACTTGCCAGCGGGGAGCAGGCATAGCTGTAGTCAGAAATCCTTAGCGTTGCTGAGGAGGCGGGAGAGGCTCCTGCCACCACCGCTGTACTGGAAGCTGTCAGCCTGGCTTGTGACAGAGCAGAGCTCCCCCTGTGGGAGCGCACTGACCACCAGGGGGCAGCTCCTGCATTGAGCATCTGCCCCCTGGTGGTCAGTGTGTGTTATAGTGACCAGTTATTCCCAGTCGCTCTGCTGTTAGGGTCAATTTGCATATTACCTTATTATTATATAGGATAGAGGCCTGGTGCATGGGTGGGGGCTGGCTGGTTTGCCCTGAAGGGTGTCCCGGATCAGGGTGGGGGTCCCGCTGGGGTGCCTGGCCAGCCTGAGTGAGCGGCTGATGGCTGTTTGCACACTGGCCACAGCCCCTTCAGGGAGGGGGTCCCCGCTGGAGTGCCTGGCCAGTCTGGGTGAGGGGCTGAGGGCCGTTTCCAGGCTATCTAAGCCCCCCAGCAGGGACCCTCACCCCATGATGGTGTGGCCAGCCTGGGTGAGGGGCTGATGGCTATTTGCAGGCTGGCCACAACCCCCACCCACCCAAGCTCTCAGTGAAGGCTGGCTGGAAGCAGGTATCTGGGATTTATTTGTCTAATATAATTGAAACTTTGTTGCCCTGAGCAGAAGCCACAGCCAGCTCAGAGCTGGCGGGAAGCTTGGCTTCCTCCATCGCCCAGGCAACCAAGCCTCCTGCTTGCTCCAGCTCCGTGGCTGCTGGCCACCATCTTGGTTGGGTTAATTTGCATATAGTCATTCTTATTGGCTGGTGGGCATGGCTTGGGCATAGCGAAGGTAAGGTCAATTAGCATCTTTGTCTTTTATTAGTGTAGATAGGTAAATTTTTTAGTGATGTGTTCAAGGTTGAATGGAATTGATTACTAGAGTATGGAAACCTAGAGGGCAACAGACACAGGGGTTTTTAAATCACTTTAAATATAATTGGTATCTAAAGCAAAAATGATAACAATGTGGTTTATAGACTCTAAAAGTAAAATAGGATAAAATAAGAAAGCAGAAGTACACTGTTGTAAGAAGAATTTTTCATCTTATAATTGACTAGATGCCTGGTGCACAAAATTCATGCACAGGGAGGGTCCCTCTGCCTGGCCAGCAATAGGGGCCAACCGGGTTGGTGGCCAGGGAGGGACCGCAGGAGGGATCCAGAGCATGTCCGGCCTATCTCTTGCCCAGTCCCTATAGGCTGGACCCCAGCAGCAAGCTAACCTACCGGCCAGAGCATCTGCCCCCTAGTGGTCAGTGCACATCATGCGACCGGTCGGTCAACCACTCTGTTGGACACTTACCATATTAGGCTAATATATACTCCATATACTAGTAGCCCAGTGCCTGAAATTCGGGCACATTAAAAGGAAATTAATTAGTGGAAATATTTTAATATTGCTATTTGCCCTTTCTCTATAATAGAAGTGTGAGAAATGAAAGGAAATTAGTAAAATGTATATGAAAATAATATATAAATTTATTAATAAATAAACAGTAACAAAAGGATATAACCACAACAGAGGCATGATATAAAAATAAACAAAAAACATGATATGAAAACAACAAAAACATGATATAAAAACAACAAAAACATGACATAAAAACAGCAGTGATGCAAACAATGACCGATAACATGATTAAACTTATTCTAATAGCTCCCTGTACACCACATTAAGAGTGAAAACACTTTCAGAGTGCTTGACTAATTTCCCTTGTGATGAAGTACTTAGAACTTTAACTGTAACATCACATGCTCTTCAAACTTGAGAGAAAGCAACATATAACTGACCATGTGCAAAAACGGGTTCAGGTAGGAATATTCCTACTCTGTCTAGAGTTTGTCCTTGTGATTTATTAATAATCTCGCAAATGCTGGCATCACGGGAAACTGTCGTCGAATTAATTTAAATGGGAGGCTAGTGACAGATGGGGACAAATTAATTCTTGGAATCAGAACAACCTCTCCCTCTGCAGATCCTGTTAATACTTCAGCTTTGGTAAGCGAGGTTGTAATCTTTTGATAATATATCTGGTAACATTACAAAGACCCCATTTACTATTGAGATTTCTCTACGCAGTTCTCCACAGCCTGTGGCGTCATCAGTGCACAATTTATAATCTTCGGAGCTGCTTCCTTTTATTTGTTAAGTTTCACTAACTACTCCAGGAGAGTGGGTAGCACCATTACAAGAGGCAGGGAGGTACAGGCTAGGTGTGCCTGCTCGAGGCCAAGGAGCGGCCTCAGGCTCTTGGGGATGTAGCAAATAGGGTGGCAGGGCTGAATTAGAAAAACCCAGTCCAAAACTTGAAAGGAAGCGGGAGGCAGTGAGGGGCAGAGGGTGACAGCTGTACAGGGCCCTAGAAAAGTTGCTGGGTGGGAGCAGTGGAGGAGCCCAGTGCCTCTCCCATGGGACAGGCTCCACAACCCTCCCTCTTCCTCCCCATGACTAGTCACCCCAGCTCTCCTCCAAGGCCTTGCCTGGGCTTGCTCCCCATCCGCCTCCCCCACACAGCCCCGCCCCACCCCTCACAGCCTTTGGGGAGCTCTACCCCTGGAGGGAAAAGGAGGAGGCCGAAGACAGGAGGTTGTAGGAGGAGGGGGCAGAGCAGGGCCCACCAAGTTAGATGAAGGAGGGGGAGGGAGAGACCCACAGGACTGGGAACAGAGATGGGCAGGGAAGGAGGGCCATGTGGAAGCGTTACCCTTGGTTGAAGTAGAAATCCGGCAACTCAGGTACATGCCTTTGACTTGGAATCAAACCTGGGACAACCCCTCAGCAAGTAGGTCAATGCTATAACCCTAGAGACATGGGCCAGGGCAAAGTTGATTTTTTAAAAATATCAAACAAATATATAACCCTCAGCCAGTCATACTTATAAAGAATACAGAAGACACCCATTTCCAAATTACAGAATGAAAGAATATGCATCACTATTCTTTCATTAAAACATGAATTCTGCATAAACATGTCTTTCATGTCAATAAATTTGACATCTTAGATATAATTGATAAATTTCTTGAAAGAAATAAATTATGAAAATTCATCCTGAAGAAATAGGTAGCTATATTTATAATATAACTAAATTTGTTGTTTAAAATACTTTATTCTAAAAGAAACACACACACACACACACACACACACACACACACACACATCAGGCCCAGATAGAGTCAATGATTAATTCTTGACAATGTTTAAGGAACACAAAATTCTATTAGTTCTATGCAGTCTTCTAGGAAATATCATAAGTTGAAGCAATTCCCAACCTTTTTTGTGGCCAGTATTACAAAAATCATGTAAAGGTATAACAAGAAAATTAATCTACAAAATAATATATTTTGTGAACATAGATGGAAATAATATCAGCAACATATTAGCAAACTTAAAGCAGTAATACATAAAAAGGATACTATATCTGAATTAAATGGTGATAATTTCAGGAATGCAAATTTGATTCCATATTGAAAAATCAAACAGATAGAAATACACTCAAGTGATGTTTCACCATTTCAACAAACTGGATGAGAAAAAATAGAGGATCATATCAGTAGATACAAAGAAAATTGGCAAAATTCAACATTCATTCATTATAGAAATTCTTAGCAAAATAGGGAAAAAAAAAGTTATTTCAACCTGCTAAAAGGCATCATCCAAAAGAAAATCAAATAACCAAAACATAAAAAGTACAACTAACCTCATATACAGAATGAGGCAAAAGTAGGTTAACAGTTGTTGTATGGAAAATAATACAAAAATTAATATATAGTAATGCAAGAATATACTCTGTTTCATGTACTCATAACTGTAAACCTACTTTTGCCCCACCCTGAATAATTGTGGTACACTGAATGCTTCTACCAGAGATTGGAAAGAAAACAGACTGCTCTTATACTTCTTATTCAACATCATAACATCTATTTCCTAGGTTCCATAGTATGTTAAGAAAAAGAAAGAAAAAAGATTCAGATTGGGGAAAAAGCAAAAAAAATGCCCTTTCACAGATGACAAAATTATCTACAAAGAAAATCTCAATACTTCTCCTAAAAGATCAATAAAAATTAATTTTAGATTTTTTTAGGAATGAATCATTGGAAATTCAAAAATGTTAGGTACAATTGGAAATGGCACCAAGAAATTCTAAAGTATATAAATCTAAACTAATATGTGCCCCATTTGTAGATACAAAAATATATATATAATATATATAACATATATATATATATATGCATAATTTGTAGAGTTTATAATTTGACAAAGTGATTCTAAAATTTTCTGAAATAGCAAAACAATTAGAATAATAAAAATTTAAACAATGGAGGAATAGCAATACCTATTTTCAAGAATTACTGTAAAGCTGCAATAGTCAAGATAGCCTATCAATGAGACACATTTGATATATTCTATAGCACAATTTTTTGATAAAGTGTTTATTAAATATACCAATTAATATGGTTCCAGCCAACAATGAAGGACTATAACTAATTTAGTTATTTGTTTCCTATTTTACTTCCTTCCTTTTTATCTTCTTCCCTCCTTCCTTCCTTCCCTTCTGCCCTTCATTACTTCCTCTTTCCTTTTTCCCTTTCCTTTCTTATTTTCTTTCCTTCCCCCATTAAAATAATCCAATTTAATAAAAGAGAAACATGCAAATTGACTGTACCTTTACTATGCTCCAAGCCACACCCACCAGCCAATCAGAGTGACTATATGCAAATTAACCCAACCAACATGGCGGCAGGCAGCCACAGAGATGAAGCAAGCAGGAGGCTTGGTTGCCCCAGCAATGGAGGAAGCCAAGCTTCCCACCTGACCTGGCCAGCTCTGGCCTCCGCTGAAGGCAACAAAAGTTTCAATTATAGAAGATAAATAAACCCCAGATACCTGCTTCCAGCCAGTCTTCACTGGGAGCTTGGGTGGCTGAGGGCCGTGGCCAGCCTGAAAACAGTCATAAGCCCCTCACCCAGGCTGGCCATACCCACTGGGGGACTTGGCCAACCTGCAAACAGCCATCAGCCTCTCACCCAGACTGGCCAGGCACTCAGCAGGGACCCCCACCCTGAAGGGGCTGTGGCCAGAGTGCAAACAGTCATCAGCCCCGCACCCAGGCTGGCCACACCCTCATGGGTGAGCGTCCCCACTGGGGGGCTTGGCCAGCCTGAAAACAGCTATCAGCCACTCACACAGGCACCCCAGCAGGACCCCCCTCCCTGAAGGGGTATGACCAGCCTGAAAACGGCCCTCAGCCCCTCACCCAGGCTGACCAGGAACTCCAGCGGGACCCCGCACCATGATCCAGAGCACCCTTCAGGGCAAATCAGCTGGCCCCTACACATGCACCAGGCCTCTATCCTATATAATAAAAGGGTAATATGCAAATTAACCCTAACAGCAGAACGACCTGGAATGACTGGTCAACTATGAAATACACTGCCCACCAGGAGGCAGATGCTCAATGCAGGAGCTGCCCCCTGGTGGTCAGTGCGCTCCCACAAGGGAAGCTCTGCTCAGCCACAAGCCAGGCTGATGGCTACCAGCACAGCGGTGGTAGCGGGAGTCTCTCCCGCCTCCTCAGCAGCACTAAGGATGTCCGACTGCAGCTTAGGTCTGCTCCCTGCTGGTAAGTGGACAACCCCTGAGGGCTGCCGGGCTGCCAGAGGGATGTCTGACTGCCAGCTTGGGCCTGATAACCCAGGGAGTGAGCCTAAGCCAGTAGGTGGACATCCTCTGAGGGGTCCCAGCCTTCAAGAGGGCATAGGCTGCGCTGTGGGACCCCCTCGAGTACACAAATTTTTGCGCACCGGGCCTCTAGTGTGTGTGTGTGTGTGTGTGTGTGTGTGTGTGTGTATACACACTTTTTTTTAAAAATTAAGTTTTATAAATATTCTAGGCCATGGTTTGGATTTAGAAACACATGAAGTCTATGTCTGATTTTTACACTTTGGATTTTTAATTTTTTTTTGCAGATTACTTAAAACTTTCAAACTTGAATTATAGGTACCTATATGTACCTTATGAATTTTGTGTATGCATACACAAAAGTAAAATAATTAGAGAAAGAAGGAATTAGAATTTTTGGTTTTATTAAAATAATAAAAAGTAAATTGTTTTGATCATCATATTAACATATGTTCATACTCTTTAATTTACAGTCAAAACCAAACCAAACCAAAAATAAATGTAATTAAGACTGAGGCTACTTGCATAATAAATATAAAATACTTAAATCTCCAGTTCAAAGTCAGAAAATAACATACTTCTCCATCCTATACTGACAATGATCTTTGTTTTTCTGATCAGTAGTAGTTTTCAATGAAGTTACAATATCTTGGCATAGCATAGTGTAGCCCTGAATGTAATGACATGTTTTTGCTGCATATTTTCATATTTCAGGTTGCTCCTCAAATATTTCTTGTCTAGTGATTCCAAAATTATTCACTGGCTGTGTTCATTTCAGCCATACTTTACTCTTATGTAATTCCTTAATATGATAGTAGTGTAGCTATCATTATTATGATATTTATCTTGATATTAAAGTCCAACTATCAACAATTGTCACTCTGATCACTTGGTTATTCATTCCCCACATCATATAGCTTATTTCCACTGATATTCACTTTTTTTCACTTTTCAAAGCATATTTTCTGTGACATGTATTCTCAATCACAAATCTGTTGAATTTTTAATCTGATTTGGACATTATGCTATTAGTAGAATATCTCTGCTCCTCTTCTCACTTAATAGAAAACTCTCTCTGAATTTCCTATTCTAGCTTATAACCTACCTCTTTACTCTGAATTCTCAGTAAATACATTTTATTTCCTGTTTTGAAAATGGTTACTTGTAAATAATTTACGGTTGTTAAATCTTGTTGTTTGCCTCTTTGGTTTGATTATAAACACCCTGTTAAATGGCATTGGGTTTTCTAGTTTTTGGTTCCTTTTCCAATGTTTTAAGTATTTAACACACTATTGTGTTCAATAAATCTTAAGAGTTCTACTAATAAATTGATGTGAGCTTTCAGTTACTAATTAATCAATTACTACACGTTAGAAAACATTTCTGTGGGGTATCTATTCATCCATCATACTTATTTTTCTCTTGGTATTGCAAACTGTAAATGTTTTTCTACTATTAGCATAAATACCTGCACAGTATACCTCATGAATTTCCTGTGCTGTAGTCTTTCCCCCGAACGTGTCAGTATGCTTGCCTTGTGTATTTTAATGCATAATGTAAAACCTGCACACATTGCAAACAGTGGCATAATGTATTCTTCAGGGTGATGAGTTATGTTTCATGTAATGTCAGTTCCTTGCTCTGAATTTACTCTGTCTCAGTAGATGTGTTTCAAATTAATAGAGCATTATTCCCTAATCAGGGAAGTATTTAGGAATACATTTTTAATTAAAATGAACTATGGGGAGGAATAAATAGTGTTAGTCTTTTTTGTATTCATTTGACATAATACATTACTCATGTATCTCAGGGTATTATTAAATATTAGACATTGATATTTCTGTAAACTTAATATAAAAATGAAGGCAAATTGGAAAAAGCATATTTAGTAGAACATTAAAAAAGCCTTTAACGTTATAGAGGCTGTGATGCAAACCCAATCATAAAGTGTATGCTTGTAAGGACCTAAAGCAATTATATAATCACTAGAGGCCTGGTGCACAGATTCATGCACCAGTGGGGTCCCCCAGCCTGGCCTGCATCCTCTCGCAATCCGGGACCCCTCAGGGGATGTAGTGGTGTGTGAAGCGGCAGGCGGCCGTGGGATGAGCCCGAGCCCGGGCTGGGTGCCTTGATTCTCTGCTCATCTCGCTGTGCCTGCTGCTGCTGCCACTGGGTAGCACTGCTGCGGAGGTGGGAGAGGCTAGTGCCACAGCAGCTCATTGTGAGCCTGGCTTCTGGCTGAGCTATGCTCCCACTGTGGGAGCACACTGACCACTAAGGGGCAGCTCCTGCATTGAGCGAATGCCCCCTGGTGGTCAGTGTGCATCATAGCGACCAGTTGACCAGTTGTTTGGTCACTTAGGCTTTTATATATATAGATGTCATCTACTCACTTACAAGCAAAGGGCACTTCAAGACAGATTTCAGAGACTCCATGATCTCTGTTAGTAGCATTATCATCTTTACCATCAGGGAGTTCTTTCTTAAGACAACTTCAGTGAACAATAATGTCAGACTTTTTCATTGTTGTTAAATATAGTTGCTTCATTTATAGAACTCCAAAAAATGCACTTCTCATTTTAGTAATGAAATAAAAGCCCAAATTTTAGACCCAAATATTCTATAGTTAACTTTTCAACATTAGCAAAAATTTAGAATATATGAAAAACAAAAAACTCATATCTGCTAGAGAGTACCCATGAAAAAACACAATCTTATAATCTTGCAAGACATGTGAGTTTATAATAGAAATATTATACATTTATGTAATTGGAGCCGCTGGTCATTTAACCTTATTAAGATTACAAAAAATAATTGTTCAATATGAAAATATTGGGATTGAGATTGTTCCTTTGACTAGGGTCTTATCAGAAGACAGAGCTACAGAAAATTTACAATCTATATATTCTAGGTAATGAGTAGTAACCTCCTTAGCAACTATTTCCAGGGTGTACATAGGCTTACTTAAGGTGTGACGTGGAGCTCAGCAGTTGGAAATTCACTTTCAAAGTGAATGTAGCAGCCCATTCAGGGTCTTTGGATTCAGATTCAGAAGTCAAAAAGGGGAGAACTATTACCCCAGAAATAAAGCATACTGATATGTTCTACTTATAGGATCAGAAGATCAAAGTCAGGATTAACAAGCAAAAAATTAAGAGCTACTGGGGTAAATTCTATAGGCCTTGAAATAAAACTTGGAGAACCTTGCACAGATTAGTAAGAGGAGGACACAATTGGAAATAAATGACTTTTTGATTAGATTGAGTAAGGATTGACATCAAGACCTGTGATGAGGATCCAAAGAGAAATGACAAAATTTATTACATATCTATACCAATAAAAGTCTAGGTGGCGTTATGCCCTCGCGCACGACATCGTCACAAGATGGCCACCACATGGTGGCCGCATGCACAATGGAGGTGGGGCCCAGCAGCAGCTCCGTAAGGTGAGGCCTGGGGGTCCTGTGGCTCCACGTGGCGTGGTGGAGGCCAGTCCCAGCGTCTCTGCTGCTCCACATGGAGGAGGCGGGTCCCGGCGGAGGAGGTGGGTCATGGCAGGGGAGGGTAGTTGGGGGTGATTGGGCTGGCAGCAGAGGGCAGTTGGGGGTGATCGGGCTGGCAGGGGAGGGCAGTTGAGGGCAATTGTGCCTTCAGTGGAGGGCAGTTGTGGGTCATCAGGCCGTCCGGGGAATGGTTAGGGTTTGATAAGGCTGGCAGGCAAAAGCTGTTAGGGGAAATCAGGCAGGCAGGCAGGCAGGCAGGCGAGTGGTTAGGAGCCAGTGGTCCCAGATTGTGAGAGGGATGTGAGACATTCCCCAAGGGGTCCCAGATTAGAGAGGGTGCAGGCCGGGCTGAGGGACACCACCCCATGAATGAATTTTCTGCACCGGGCCTCTAGTCTTCTATAATTTATTTTGTACAAATAACTATGTTATTTGTAATTCTCATTACAGAACTTTGGTCCTGGCAGGTTTTACAAAGTTTCTGTTGTACTCATAAATAAAGAATCCTTTCTCTATGAGCAGATATCACAACAGATATTTTGGTTATGTGAAAATAAAGCTAGATAAACAACACCTCATGCCTAATTTGACTTAAAGACACATTTTTTTTCTTGTGTGCTAGCTTTTCTTAAATTACTTCAAATAGAATTGTGGCTCAGACTTAGAGAAGCTGAATAAGCTTTCAGTAATGTCAATTAATAGTGTGCTTACTTAAGCAAACAGTTTTCTCTCTCCAAGCTTCACATGGCTCAGTCATAAAATGGAAACAATAGTCACTCAAAGCAATTTTATGAGGATAAAAGCACACAATATTCCTAGCACATATTAATAGCTGCATATGAAAAATTATACATAATACAGATGATACCCAACTTATGATGGTTTGACTTAGTTTTTGACTTTATGACATTATGAAAGTGATATACATTTGGCATAAATATTACTTCACATTTTGAATTTTGCTTTTTTCCCAGGCTAGAGATGTTATGGTAGGAACTCTCTTGTGGTGCTGGGCAGCAACAGTGAGCCACAGATCCCACAGTCAGCACGGAACACAAGGGAAAACAGCTGTTATTGTAAGTGTAAAATTAAATGCATTTTTGACTTACAATATTTTCAATTTATGATGGGTTTATCAGGATGTAACTCGATTATAAGTCAAGAAAGACCTGTAGACAGTACTCTGTTTTCAGTGGCATCTTTCACAACTTTTTTCCTAGTACTTATTGTAATTTATATTTACTTGAGTTATTCTGTGAATGAACGATCATTCCTTAGTCTTGTGCTGATGGCATAATCAATGGGAACAATTTATTTGAATACTAGGCAGGGAAAGCCATTTGTGGTTTTATTATAGTGAGAAACAAATGCCTCAAGATCTCTATATTCAGAAGTTACTCTCTTAATTTGGAAAGCCAAAACAAACTACTGTGTGCTATTGGATGCTTAAACAGAATTGTAAGGGTAAACATGCTTCTACTTATATGCTTCTATTTATCTGAAACTTGCAGTTATGCATGTAACTCAATTTTACCATTAAGGCCCAGAATGCCACCATGGCATTTAGTGTTGACATATGTGCTTTGAAAGTACAAGCCCATATAGAATGCAGAGTAATAATTTCTTAAAAAACCAAAGTCTCAAAAAAAAAAAAAGATAAAGGTGCAAATAGAAATGATATTTGAAAACCACTAAAAATGATAAATATTTTAAGAGTGCAGTATGCAAAGTAATCTTGAAAGTACCTAAATATTGCTCTGAATAATGACAACAAGCAAAACTGCACCAAAAATATGCAGGGCCTCCAAAGACTCCTCCTGTGAACCTTTGGCTGGAATATGATTTGGGTCACTTTGCCTGCCATGAACTGGAATAATCACGAGTGTGTTCAGTGCAAGTAGCTTCCTCTATATAAGAAACAAATGATACAGGAATTATACAAAGAGTATGTCAATATATATTTCTCTATATTTTCTTTTTTATACAGGTATAACTTTATATATTTACATTATATATACAGGGTGTCCCAAAAAATATATATACACTTTACAAGTGATTCTATTACATTTTAAAAATGAAATGTAATTTAATAACTGCTTTTATAATTATTCAAAGTGTGTATACATTTTTAGGATACCCTGTATTTATTGCATTAAATATATAAAATATTTTAATTACATATGAATATATTTAAGAAATTAACATCCTATCTAATAAAGAGGGAATGTGCAAATTGATTGTCACGCCATCACAAAGATGTCGGCGCCCAGTCCCCTCAGCCCTGCTGGAATCCCACAGTCCTTTCAGCCCAGCTGAGGGGGTGGGGGTGGCAATGCGCACGGTGCGGCTGAATCTGCCCTCAGTCCCCCAGCCACCCAGGGCCGGCCCGAGGCACAGGCAAGCCTTGGATGGCTGCTGTCCAGCTGCCTAGGGCCAGCCTCAGGCATAGGCAAGCCTCGGATGTTGGCTGCCCAGCGCCCAGGGCAGGCCTGAGGTGCAGACAAGCCTTAGATGGCGGAGGCCCAGCTACCCAGGCCCTCCCGAGGCTCAGGTAACCAGGGCCGGCTGAGGCTTGCACTGCTGGCAGTGGCAGCAGCAGAAGTGTGATGGGAATGTTGCCTTCCCCTGATCACTGGGTCACCTCCTGCCCCTGAGGGCTTCCGGACTGTGAGAGGGGGCAAGCCAGGCTGAGAGACCCCTCTCCAGTGCATGAATTTTCATGCACCGGGCCTCTAGTTTAATTATATAAAACATAAATATGTCTATATTTAATATTTATTTTTAAATAATACATATTTTATATATTTACTATATTTTTCTATTTTTACAGGCTTTTTTCTTTTTAGTTTCTGTCAGGTATAATAGAAAACAAAGAGCTTGAAATCATTTTCTTTATGCTAAGGTATTGAGAAAGAAAGAAAATGGGAGTCAAATTTCTATTGTAGTCAAATATTTAAGTATCAGGCTAACCATTGCATGAAAATTAGAGGAAATATATTTAGAATTTTAAAATATTTTATTAAGCAGCTCTCAGTATTCTCTCTCTCTCTCTCTCTCTCTCTCTCTCTATATATATATATATATATATATATATATATATATTTATTTTTAGAGGCCTGGTGCACAAAATTCGTTCATGGTGGTGGGGTGGGGGCGGTCCCTGAGCCCGGCCTGCACCTTCTCTAATCTGGGACCCCTCGGGGGATGTCTGACTGCCTCTTGCAATCCTGGACCGCTGGCTCCTAACCACTCACCTGCTTGCCTGCCTGATTGCCCCTAACCCCTCTGCCTGCCTGCCTGATCACCCCTAACCACCTCTGCCTGCATGATTGCCTCTAACCACCTCTGCCTGCCTGCCTGATTGCCCCTAACTGCTCCCCTGCTGGCCTGATTGCCCCTGACTACCTCTGCCTCGCCCTGTGCCCAGGACCCAGGATTCCCTCCTCCAGCTGGTTACCAGCACTTGGGACCCAGGATGACTTCGCCCAGGCCAGCCACAGCAACAGGGTTCCGAGGGTGGGTGGCTTGTCCCTCTCCTGGGCCGCAGCCTGGCTGGTCCCCATTTCTCTCTCCCAAGCTCATTTGTGTCTGGTTGGTTCCCATTCCTCTCTCCCCAGTGTTGAGTATCTGAGCAGTTGCAGCATGATGGTGTGACAATGTGAGGGCATGATGACCATTTGCGTATTAGCTCTTTTTTATATACTTTATTATATAGGATATATATATAGAGAATGTACACATTAATGTCATCCCAAAAGTCTACTAAAATGTAGGGACAAAATATTTCAAAATGTATTATGCATGTGAGCTGGGTTGGTTCACTGTTGAGATCAAGTGTAAATGATGACTTGATTGTGTTAAGGTAACCATCACCTTAGTTTACCATCAAACCTAAAACAATCTGTGCAGAGGACAAATTCAAGGTCAAGAGTAGAATCACTCATGCCTCCTGTGTTCATCCTGGTGATGTACCAATAAATCTTAGGGCTCAGTGCTATGCTTATGAGGAATCCATCAAGACTGAGAAATCCCTAACTGGAAGTTAACCTATTACAACACAGGGAAGCTCTTGCTGTGCCAAAAGTTATCTAGAGCCACCTTTCATTCCTCATATTGAACCTGCCCTACTGCAGGCTTCAGTGCACTGGCCGGGCTGCCGCTTCTCAGGAGTTAAGAGCAAGCAGGATGCTATCTCCTTGCCAAATGCCGTATTTTTCTTAGATTACTCTCTCTTACCACTTGTTCCCTCCTTCCCTTATATGAAGCATTAGGATAAGTTGCCACTAAAATAAGTTTTCTCGAATAGAAAAATACTATAAATGGCAAAACAAATTCTAAAATATATTTATTAGCAGACTAGTTTCTCAAAATTATTTCAATGGTGGAAATATTAAAAACATACAAAACACTGCTGTATGTTATTATAAAAGTCAATCCAGACTTTTGGTCTCTTCAGAATAGTTAGAAAGATAAAAAGAACATTACTCTCTCATCCTTACAACAACAGAGAGCTGAGGATTTAGGGCAACTGAATACTGTAACCCCAGATGCATGAAAATATAGTCCCTCCAAGGAGTAAAGGAGCACAGCACTTGCTTACCTGGGACAGACTCTTCCAGGTACCACGCAAGCTGGTAAGAAGAGTTTAGCTAAAATTTGTAATGGATTGCTGAAGTCTGACTGAGGACTAGCATGAGAATTTGGAAGCCTTGGAGCTAAACCAGATAATTCACAAGGTGAATTCACTATCACTCAGGGCTCTTCTCCATGGACCCCACCGGGTGCTCATAAGAGACAGCTGGGCAATACAAGAGACCTGAGAAAGCAAACTTCACGGTACAAGCCTGAGGGATAGGAATAGAAGCTGTTGCTGGTAATATACAAAGCCTCACTGGAATCTATCTAGTTTTCTCCTCTCAGGAACAAAGCCCTACCGTGCTGGGGAAAGGCAACACACACTGTCATCTCCTGGCACTGGTAAAAGATCACTGCAGCTGTGGGGAGGGGACAGAAACACATCCTCTCTGTGTGCAAATATATCCTCTCTGTGGGCAAAATATTGGAAGCGGAAAAAAAATCACTGATAATTCTTCACCCTGAATCCCAGATACAGTGCCTGCTTGACTGAGGCCAAGTCAGAGCAACAGAGTATTTCCCTTCCCCACTGCACCGCACCGTGAGGCCAATAAACACTGAATAATAAGTAACATCAGTCTAGTTTGGGGAGAGGGACAGAGAGAGGAGGCACCGTGCCAAATAAGGATCTGACACTGAATGTGGAGCAGACATTGACAAAAATTCTCTGGTACCACAGTTCCCATCCAAAACACAAGTTAAACTAGAGAAATTTGAAACCTGTAGTACCCTAAGGGCAAACAATAATAATACAATCCAAACTAAGTTGAATTCCTGACTAGATTGACATACACCCAATAGAAAAGGCCTGGCAGAAGAATGTGCACGCTCATTTCCAGGCAAAGAGCTATTTACTCCAGTGTCTATTATCATATACAACAATGGGGAAGAATCTCAAATGCTTATGTCTAATGCAAGAAGCTAGACTTAAAAGAGCATTATGATAGTGTATGATTCCTTTTATATTATGTCTGAAAAAGGCAAAACAGTAAGGAAAGAGAATAGATTAGTGTTTGCCAGGAGCTGGGGCTGGGAAAGTTGTCAACTCCAAAGGAATGGGTTAATTTGTTCTACATCTTGATTGTATTATTGGTTCACAACTGTATGTATTGGTCAAAACTTGTAAAATTGCATGGTAAAAAGGGCGAATTTTACTGTTTAGGAAAGTATACTCTAACAATAAATGGAGATAATTATCACAGACTTAAGAACATATTTTTTTTTGTTGTTTTAAGGTATAGATATATTACAGTGAACGTGCATGGTAATTTAAAAATAGATCTTGATTTCAAAAAGGCAATATGTGGGGTATATAAGGTAGATCTTTAAAATGAGGATCTGTTGAGAATGTCTGCCTTTTGGAGAATAACAAAGTGAATTAGCATGTTGAAGACATTATTCCAAATCAAGAAAAACTAGAGAATTATTTTGTGAGTGTGTACACTTAAGGCAATATCTTTTCATGGAAACCCATTGTGAAAAGATAACTTACAAGTTTTAGAACTTTGAACAATTTGTTGCTATGTATTGGTTAAGAATAATTTTTTTCAATCCTAGCCAATTTGGCTCTGGGGATAGAGCATTAGGCCAAGGACTGAAGGGTCCTGGGTTTGATTTCAGTCAAGGGCATGTACCTGTGTTGCAAGCTTGATCCCTGGCCCTAGTAACCAACTGATGTGCATTGATGTTTCTCTCTCTGTCTCTCCCTCTCCCTTACACTCTCTCTAAAAATCAATGGAAATATATCCTCAGGAGAGGAGTAACAAAACAAACAAAAAGGAAGCATTTTTTTCAAACAAGCCAAATCATAGAAGTATAATTTACTTATAGGAATTGCCACTAAAGAAAGCAATATAGGTCTTCCTTCCTCCAATGGGTAGTTGACTTGGGAGAATTTACTGGAGAAAGTTAATTTCTCCTTAATACTAGCATAGCTATTAAAAAACTCTCCCTCCTTCATCCAACCCAAAATCTGTAGTCATATCTCAGGGCATGATTAGCTATGCAAATTGTATGTTACACTGAAAAAATGAAAAAGCAAAAATCTTGTTCAAAAACAAGGGGGGGGAGTGTTATTAATAATACTAATGTATAAAGATTTTTTTTTAATTCCCATAGTCTCTCTCTCTCTCCCTCATCTTATCATAGTGGTGTTTTAAATTTTTTTATTTGTTATTTAATGTCTTTTCCCTCTGAACTGAATACTCTCCTGGTGAGTGCAGATGCACATACAGTCCCTGGGCTCCCACTCTTCACCCCACAGGTGTGTTTTCACACAACTAGGGATCCAGTTTCCTCTCCCCCTGGAAGGCCAATTCAATCCATAGAGATTGGACAATCCTCAAGGGAATGCAACCTCTGACCCAGGACCCATGGTACCTAGTTTGGTAATGGGTGAGGGTCAGCTGTTTAACATGTCATGGTGCTGCTAACCCTGGGTGGAGATGGCCACGGCCATGCCCACTGAAGAGTGCTCATACCCAACTTCCACTGTAGCCTCCTATATTTCCCCAATCCACCAGTGGAGATTCTGGTTCACTGAGTCTTTCCTGGGACCCAGAAATTTGCATGTTTAAAATCTCTCTCTCTCTCTCTCTCTCTCTCATACATACATATATATATCCTATCTAATAAAAGAGAAACATGGTAATTAGCATACATCCGCTACCCTTCCCATTGGCTAATCAGCAAGATATGCAAATTAACTGCCAGCCAAGATGGCGGCCGGCAGCCAGGCAGCTTGAAGCTAACATGAGCCTTGCTTGCTTCAGTGACGGAGGACTTCAACCTTCCCCGCCTGCCTTGCCGGCCTCTGAGCCTGCAGTTTGAAACATTGTTACAAATATAGAAGCTAAACAAAACCCCAGAAACCTGCTTTCAGCCCGCTGGGATCTCAGAGCTGGAGTTGATACTGTGTCGATTATAGAACCCTAACAAACCAGATACCTGCTTTCAGCAGCAGAGGCCTCAGAGCTGGAGCCTGAGCTAAAGCTGGCCCAGAATAAAAAATGAAAACAAAAAAAAGGAGCAGTTGGGAGTTTCAGTCACCCACGAGCCTGAAAACAGCCCTCAGCCCCTCACCCAGACTGGCCAGGCACCCCAGTGGGGACCCCCACCCTGAAGGGTGTGTGACCAGCTGCAAACAGCCATCATCCCTTCACCCAGGCTGGCCAGGCACCCCAGTGGGGACCCCCACCCTGATCCAGGACACCCTTCAGGGCAAACCAGCCGGCCCCTACCCGTGCACGAGGCCTCTATCCTATATAGTAAAAGAGTAATATGCCTCCCAGCACCGGGATCAGTGGAGCCACAAGGCCTCCCAGCACTGGCATCAGCGGAGCTGAGAGGCCTCCCGGCACCGGGATCAGTATGACAGGGGGCAGCGCCTAAACCCCCTGATCGCCCTGTGGCTCTGTGTGTGACAGGGGGCGGGGCCACAACCTCCCTATCCGTCCTGCTCTGTTCATGACAGGGGAAGGTGCCCCAACCCCCTGATCAGCCCTGCTCTGCGCCTGATAGGGGAGAGCTCCCCAACCCCCTGATCACCCTGCGGCTCTGTGTGTGACAGGGTGCGGCGCCCCAACCTGCCCCCCCCACGGGCCCTGCTCTGTGTGTGACGGGGTAGAGCCATAACCTCACCATCGGTCCTGCCCTGAGTGTGAGAGTGGCGGTGCCCCAACCCTCTGATCAGCCCTGCTCTGTGGGTGATAGAGGGCGGCGCCTCAACCCCCTGATGGGCCTTGCTCTGTGTGTGACAGGGGGCAGTGCCCCAACTCCCTGATTTGCCCTGTGTGTGACAGGATACAGAGCCCTAACCTCCCTGATTGGCCCTGCTCTGTGCGTGACAGTGGGTGGCGCCGCAACCTCCCCATCGACCCTTCCTTGAGTGTGACAGGGGGCGGTGCCCCAATCCCCCTATTGGCCCTACCCTGAGCGTGACTGAGGGTGGCATCGCAACCTCCTGATCCGCCGGGCTCTGTGCATGACAGGGGCAGCGCCCCAACTCCCCAATCGGCCCTGCTCTGAGCCTGACCAGGGGCTGCACCTAGGGATTGGGCCTTCCCTCTGTCACCCGGGAGCAGGTCTAAGCCAGCAGGTCGTTATCTCCCGAGTGGTCCCAGACTGCGAGAGGGCACAGGCTGGGCTGAGGGACCCCCCTCCCCCCCGAGTGCACAAATTTTTGTGCACCGGGCCTCTAGTATGTATATAAAAACCTACGCGACAGTCGACCATTCAACTGTCCAACTGGTAGCTATGATGCGCAATGACCACCAGGGAGCAGATGGATGGTAGCTTTGATGTGCACTGACCACCAGGGGTAGATGCTCAATGCAGGAGCTGCTGAGCTGCAGTGACTTGGCAGCTGGTATTCTTGGGTGATGCACCAGAACCAGAGAGGAGGGAGTCCAATTCCAGGGTGTGTCATGGAAGAACCACCCTCTCACAATCCGGGCTCCTCAGGGGATGTCAGAGAGCCAGTTTCAGCCCGATCCCCATAGGCAGGCTGAGGGACCCCACCAGTGCACGGATGGGCCTCTAGTTTATAAATAATATGTGCAGCCATATTTGGAATAAGAACACTTGTCAATTTAAGAACTAAAAGCTAATACAAGGGAAAGTTTAGAGAAGCTCTGGTTTCTCACGTAACATTAAATTACATCTGAGATAAGGGTATTTTTTTAATTTTGGGGGAGTAGAATTCAGCTGAGATCACCCATTATAAAAATTAAATAACTTCACACTATTTCTTGTCAAAGACTCAGTATTAGGATGGTGTAAGAGGGTAATTTAGGATTTGTTGTCAGAGGAGCACCTTAAAGATGAATTAATACAAAAGCTCTTTAGCTGCAAAGTCATCTAATACAGTGGTTCTCAACTTTCTGGCCCTTTAAATACAGTTCCTCATGTTGTGACCCAACCATAAAATTATTTTCGTTGCTACTTCATAACTGTAATGTTGCTACTGTTATGAATCATAGTGTAAATATCTCATATGCAGGATGGTCTTAGGTGACCCCTGTGAAAGGGTCGTTCGAGCGCCAAAGGGGTCACAACCAACAGGTTGAGAATAGCTGATCTAATAGAAAGAGAGAAATATTAGCAAACTTTTACTCTATAACACTGAAGAAGCAAAGGGTCTGTTTACTTGAACTGTTAAAAAATAAATTTACATATTATTATATCTGAATGAAACCTGATTGTTTCCAGATAATTAAAGTATATCATTTAAGAATGAATTTAAATGTTCAAATGTTTTCAACAGAGAAAATAATTTCTTAAGTTTTTTAAACTTAGTTGAAGATGATTAAACTTGTGATAACTGGTTAAAGTAGTAACAACTACTTGTACGCACATATAAGTAGCTCTTTTTTCTACTCTAGTTCTTTTACTTAGGTATCTGTCTAAACAGTAATATGGTCTTGTTACTACCTTACTATGAATACTTGAATGGCTTTCTAATGTCTTCAACAGAATTGCTTATTATTTAGCATGGCATAAGAGGACTTAAAACTTTGGCTGTTTTAATTCCCACCATCTCCTCTACCCAGTTCCTAGTAGTTTCCAGGCTTGCTTTCATATAAGTTGTTTGGTGCCTTCACCACTAGGTAAAGGCTTCTTTATTCTTTGAGGCTGTGCTTAAATGATACATTCTTGAGAGAGCCTTCTCTGGCCCGTTGTAAACTTTATAAGATGTTCCTTCAAAAAAAAGATAAAATTTTGAGGAGTGAAAAGGGGCAACTGTTAGTGGCATAGTAAAAAGCACACAGGGCATGTGTCTGGAACACTCCTTATAATCTTGGTTTTGCAACTGTTTTGCCTGTGATCTTCAAAATGCCACTGGATCCTTCCTGTCCTGGTTACATCATTGATTAAATGGAGAGATGAAGTGGATCTGTAAATTACATTTTAATTCTATGGCCATCTAATTCTAGGACATTAACAGTGAGGAGGGGAAAAAATGAATGTGAAGACAACATAGAGTAGAATAGCAAAACAGTCCTAGACTTTGGATTTTTTTTAAGAGACCAGAGGAAAAGTAAAGATATGAACAAGTAGTGAGGCTGTGTTGGAAAAAGTCGCTAAGAAATTGGGCGAAGAGTAATCCTAACTTCTCTCATCACAAAATGTTTATAATTTTTAAAAAAGGGAGGAAGAAATGAGAACACAAAATGCGTGTTCTTGACAGTGAACAACTGCAATGTACTCATCTATCAAATATTTACTGAGCCGGTACCAAGTAGGAATGTCTCTTCCAGGCTTTGGGGCTACAACAGTGAAGAGAGCAGAAAAGTCAACTTTGAACCCTGGTTGTATTGGCTATCTAGCATGAATTTCTGAACGGCCCAATTGGCTGAGATTTGCTTCAACAATGCTCATCACCTGGCTATCGAGGAAGGTGCCTTCTAAAGGATATGGTGGAGAAAAGGTTGGTTTAGAGATGAGCCACATTAGGGTGGTTGTGAGTTTTATTTAAAACATGGACCTAGTTACTTGCAAAGGCAAATGAAGCCTGAATATAAAAAGTCAGAGACTGGGGTCAAGATGAGAGCAAAGAGTAAATATTTTATAGTTACTATATTCAGTTACAAATGACTCAAATTTATGATTTTAAGCAAGCTAAGCATAGCAAAAATACATAATGCACAAGGCAAGAAGCCAGCGTTAAAAACGATATTACAGCTAAATGAAATTATTAACTCCAGTTGTACACTTGATTACCCTTGAGCAGTTTCAATTGATTTGGGTAAGACTCACATATGAGGAAATCTGAGATTTTATTCTGCATTTTTGGCTCAGTTTATAGTCCTCACACAACCATTAAAGTACAAGTCAAAGAAATTAGATAACATTGTATAAAGTATTTTTTGAGTTGTTGGTTTCTTTATACTTATAACAAATTTCAAATGATGGATTCTTGAGAAAAACAAAGAAAAACGAATTTGGAAATGTAATAGGAATGTGCTAACTTGAAAGAGCATAGATGAAGAAGAAATATGTTTAAACATTTAATCTCTTGAATATCAGTTGGTAAGCAATTTGAACGTTTTACATGATTTTCAGAAAAATTAAGTGCACCAGAACTCCCATGATTTATAGGTGCATTTAAATGCATGAGTTGACAACTCTGTATGAATTAGTTATTGGATTTTATCCTGAGAGATGGGTATTATAAGGTCACCTAAAACAATCATGATTCACTAGGAGAAAAAGAAAGAAAAAGAAAGGATATAACACTTGATTAGTTTTCTGCAAAAGGAAATTACTTTTAGTGAAGCATGATGAAATTACAGTACAAAAATCACACCAATGCTGTGTCCTTTTCACTTAAAAAAGATCAATTTACTGTATATTCATGATTTTATAAATTTGTACTGAAAGTAATTTTTATTCTTCCCATTTTCTTTAAAAGTGTGACTAGATATTAAGCTGAAACATCCAACTATTTGGTTAAAACTATGCCAAAGGCTATTGCCAGTAGGGTGTATTTTGATAATTCCACCTGAAATTATGGCAGATTTTAATGTGTGCAGGGTGGCACTATAAGCAGGATATTATGTACATATATTTACTATTGTGGAAACTGGAAAATGGAGGCAATATCTAATTACTCATGACAGGAGTGACTTGTATAGTGACAGATACACATGACTTGATATCCATCCCTGTGTTTCAAAAAGAAACTTCACCCAACAACTGAATTGGGTGCACAGAGTTTCTTAATGGCAGTGAATCATGTTAAAACAAAATCTGAGCTGTTGAAAACTATAAAATTATTTTGGGGTGCATGCAATAAAGTTTTTTGAAGATATTTTGTTAGTAAATTCAATTTTGTTCTTGAGGCTATTAAAGATAAAAAATATACTTGAAAAATCTAATTGTTTTACACACAGCATCTATTTATTACTATATGTTCTTTGCTCAATTTTTAAAAATGTTTTTGATGATTTTTAAGAAAAAATAATTTTTAAGGAAAAATTATTAAAAAATGATTTTTAAGGAATGTCCACCTACCTGACTGTGCTTCATATCACAGCCAGAAGATAATGAAGTACTGTGTGGTGCAGCTGCAGATTAATTCTTGGACAGATTTTTCTGCTTCACTGCCTCCATTGTAGGTGCCAGAAATAACTGCTGATTGTGCCAAATTGTGTCTTTATCACCTGTCAAAGACCTCAGTGCACCGTTGTGTGGCATCTAAGGTAAGTATGCATTTACTCTTGCCTTTACATTTCTCATCACACTCTATTCATAAATCTTTACTTTATTTTACTGGTTTTTCTCTGTTGTATGAGATGAACTTTAAGCCCATGTGATATTTCTATTTCTTTACTCATTTGCTTTTTTAAAAGTGGTGACTTTTTAAAGACACATAAAAAATGAAACCAGACAATGAATCTATCTTATTTTCACTGCCACTTAGCTGTCTTTTGCCTTTCAGGCACATCAAACCACAGCCAAAGCAACGAAGAAAGAGGAGAGAAAGTGAATTCTGGGCCAGTTCCAGAGTGTTTTCCGCCCAAGGCTCCAGGAGACAGTGTTGGACACGCTGTGATTCAAATCCTGGAAGTATTCTGACTCAATGCAACTGGTAAATATTAAGTATATGCTTTTGTGAATTAAATCTTAGAGCTTGGTCCAATACTACTTAATCATTTGGGTTGGACTATTTGTTTATGAAAATATCTAAATAAAACACACTGGGATAAAAACCTCAGAATCAATTGTGCTTTTCTTTCTTATGGTTAGATTTAGAGAAACTTTATTTGCCCTTATATTTGCAAATATAATGAAAGATAATAAATATATTTTATACTAAAATTCTGTAGACTACATCAGCTTTTTGCAAGTATATTTTGTATCCACACCTCTATGTGATGTGGCAACCTGGCTTTCCAGTATTCTGGAATTCAGACATGAGAATTTCAAAGTGCAAATCATTTTTTATAATAAATTATGGTTAAATTTAGAAGCCATTAAGATTAAACAATCAAACAGGAATAAAATAATACACTTAAGTTTCTGATATTTTTTCAGGTCATTAACTTTTAATTATCCAAGATGTTCAGTCACTATAATGGGATTGAAAATGTTTTTCATATCTGGGAAAAGTGCTCTTTTGCATTAAAAGACAGTAAGTGAGATGAGAATAATTCTCTTATACACTAGGGAAGGACAGTCTTTTCTGTTATACATGATGAAAGAGAATAGTGAAATTACTGTTGAGCTTCTACTTACAATCATATTAAATTGATATACTTTATACTTTATTTTTATGAAGAAAACATTTTTAGTATTGCAGTCTATAATTAAAATAACTCAGCAGCCAGTGAGAAGGTAGTTTTGTACTAGGAATGACAAAGCAGAACCAGTACTGCTTTCGTGATTGAGATGGATACATGTGGAGGGCTTGCTCACCTCACCGAAGCCTGGCAGAAGAAGACTTGCACAAGGTTCTTTGGAGAGGACTGTTAGAGAAGGTGCATGGACTCAGGTGTTTCATCTGGGATGCGCCAAAGGCAAGGACAACAACCAGTGTGTTATCTACACTTAATGAGATTAGAATCATGGACTACATAAGGTATAATCCAAGCCTGGTTTCAAAAACAAAAAGCTATATGTATATGTAAATAACTGTATATGCATGTATATATTCATGTATATACATAGCTGTGCATGCCCACAAACACAGATATGCAATTTTGTGAGTTAGATCATTGTTATGCGTAATAATGATAAAACTCATTTTTTTTGTTATGTGAATTGGATCTATTTGAAGAATGTCTATTCCAGTTCATAGATATGTGGTAGTTTCCCTTTTGGAAAAGAGAGGAATGGAAGACATGTCCAAACTTAGGTTCTGCTTTCTGGGAGGTGTTTTTCAGGGTGTCAAGCTCCGCCTCTGTGTTCTCTTTCATCCTTCACTGTCACCTTTGGGGGTTTAGAGCTTTTCAGTCTCCTTCCTGCCTTTGGGTCCAAAGGTGGTTTTAAGGCTTAGACACTAAAACATGTTTTAGTCCAGGTTTGTGATTTCTTTGGAAATAAAACACCCTCAAAACTAAGAGAATTTGAAGTGATTTCCTGCCATTCAGTTGCATGTGCCAGTAACCACATCCAAGTTTTTTCTAGACATAATTTTCAAACATTTTCAAGCATTCAAGCATTTCTTTCCTTCTCATCTCCATTTCTCTTTTCCCCTACTCATCCTCTCCTGCTATTCCATTTATACCTTCTTTTTAATAGCAGATAATGTGAAGGCTATTAGAAAGAAGCAGTTGTGGGTGGGAAGGTAACACCTTAGTCTGATCATCTGATTTTAGTCACAAGACTCAGTACTTGGATCAACTGAGAAATGTTACTGGGCCTTTGGCAATTAAATTATTTTTTCAGTTTTATCTATTATTTGACCTTCACCAATCATCTCTTTCAAACTATAAAGTCCTTAATCTCACCATGAAAGCCAGCTAATCTTTGCCTGAGGTCACCTCTCTCGAAATACTTTGTTAGAGGGAGCTAAGAGCAACCAACACACTTTCTAGTAATTTCCTCTAAAATCACAGGTCTGGTTGTCACATGGTCTTACTTTTAAAGTATCTCAGGCCTCCATTTTTAAGTCTTTAATATGACAGTACTGGGGTCTCCAGTCACAAAGCTTACTATATCTGTGCTCTCACCACCTGCCTCCAATCCACTACATTAATTCTACACATACAGGTTTTCTGGTACTAATTTATTTTGTATGATAGTTAACAATAGTTGGTAAAATGTCAGTTTTGATATTTCAGTGAATGGACGTTAATTGTCATGTATAGAGTTCAGTTGATGGCAGGAAGGGGCCAGCAGGTTTGTTTCCCTTCGTCACTTAGTGACTCAGTCTTCTCCGTCGTCCTGGTGTTTCAGTCTTTTACTGGGTCCTTCACATCTGGCTGACAGATGGGGAAGCAGGCAGAGATGACACATGGGAGATTTTCATGATCCAAGACTAGAAATGACACAAATGTAAAAGCTTTTGCCCATTTCAGTTGGCCAAAATATAGGCTATATTTCACTGTAAGGTATGTGTCCAGGAAAAAAGAAGAATGCATTATATGTTTGTCTATCTATCTATCATCTATCTATCTATCTATCTATCTATCTATCTATCTATCTATCTATCATCTATCTATCTATCTATCCATCCATCTACCTAATCGTCTATGGATAGATGGTAAGTCACTACTACAAGTAAGAATCAACCTTTCTTTTTCCTTGTTAGTATGGATTATCTGATAAACTTCTAAGTCATTGATTTATATTAAATTATTTTTCTTAAAAAGGAAAAGTACTTTTTTTTTTGTCTATACATTCATGATTCATTATAGCAATTTCTTAATCACTTAAGACAGAGGTCTGCAAATTACAGCCCATGAGTTGACTGCCTTTTTTCATAAATAAAGTTTTATTGTATCATAGCCATTCCCATTTGTTTACATATTGTCCAAGAGTGCTTTTAAACTATATTTGCAGTGTTGAATCATTCTAGCAGAGACTTATTATTCACCAGCCTAAAATATTTCTTTAACAAAAGCATGGTGACCCCTGATTTAATAAATCCAAAATGAGCTTTGTCTATATCTGCATAAGACACAATGAAAAATGTTGTTTTCTCCATAAGTGATCTCTTCTTCGATCTCAAGCCAACCTCGGTAGTATTTTATTTAAGGAAGCAAATGATGATTTATTTTATTTTTAGCTTGACAATATCACTTTCAATACCTGAACACTGGGAAATTAAATGCTTCATGTAGAAAATGACATTTAATTATAAAATCAATGTGATTTTGGCAAACTCCCAGACAGGAACTTCATTTCTATATCTTTCTCCATTTGATCAAGATGCTATAAAACAAAAAAATAAAACAAAAATATACGTTCTCACACTTCAGAATAAAAAATGATTAATTTTGGACAATGAGAAATCTGGAATGTCAGGGAATAATCAGTGAATTAAAATTTTATATTGTGGGCAGATTTAATAATAATACCAGGTTACCCTAAACTTTTTTCCTCTTACTTCTTAGGACCAGGATAATGGGGTATATACACAGCTCCCAATTTAGATTTCTGAAAATTGATAGCCCAATGCTCAGGTAACCTGTTGATTAAGAACTGGAACCAAGGCTTCTGACATCAGATATCCATTATGGTTTCCACTTTGATGCAGCTATGTCCATTTTAACTAGTCTATGAGTTTTTAGTTAATTTTCAAAATAGATTACACTCTTCAATATGTTGTTGTTTTATTCTTTGATAAAATGAAAATTCTACCTTCACACTTAACTAGGTGCCTTACATATATTATCCCAGTTACCTTTTAACAATATTTAACGTATGCATTCATATTTATATTATCTGAAGAAGAAATTGGACTCATAGAGGGTAAGTAACTTGCCTAAGCTTACACACATAAAGGTCTTTACACCTATCATTTTATATGCTACTAGAGGCCCGGTGCACAAAAAATTGTGCACTTGGGGGAATCCCTCAGCCTGGCCTGTGCCCTCTCACAGTCTGGGACTCCTCAGGGGATGACCACCCGCTGGCTTAAGCCTGCTCCCTGGGGGGATTGGGTCTAAGCTGACAGTCATCCCTCTGGCAGCCAGGAGCCCTTGGGGGATGTCCACTTGCCAGCGGGGAGCAGGCCTAAGTGCTGTCGGGCATCCTTAGTGTTGCTGAGGAGGTGGGAGAGGCTCCCACCACCACCTCTGTACTGGCAGCCATCAGCCTGGCTGTGACTGAGCAGAGCTTCCTCTGTGGGAGCGCACTGAACACACGGGGGCAGCTCCTGGATTGAGCATCTGCCCCTTGGTGGTCAGTGTGTGTCAGAGTTGACCAGTCATTCCCAGTCGTTCTGCTGTTAGGGTCAATTTGCATATTACCCCTTTTTAAAAAATATATATATTTTATTGATTTTTTACAGAGAGGAAGGGAGAGAGATAGAGAGTTAGAAACATCGATGAGAGAGAAACATCGATCAGCTGCCTCCTGCACATTTCCCACTGGGGATGTGCCCGCAACCCAGGTATATGCCCTTGACCAGAATAGAACCTGGGACCTTTCAGTCCACAGGCCGATGCTCTATCCACTGAGCCAAACTGGTTTCGGCAACCCTTTTATTATATAGGAGTGCCTGGCCAGCCTGGGTGAGGGGCTGATGGCTGTTTTCAGGCTGGCCACAGCCCCTTCAGGGTAGGGGTTCCCCCTGGGGTGCCTGGCTAGCCTGGGTGAGGGGCTGATGGCTGTTTGCAGACTGGCCACAGCACCTTCAGTGTGGGGTTCCCCACTGGGGTGCCTGGGCAGCCTGAGTGAAGGGCTGAGGGCTGTTTTCAGGCTGGATAAGCCCACCAGTGGGGACCCTCACCCCATGAGGGTGTATCCAGCCTGGGTGAGGGGCTGATGGCTGTTTGGAGGCTGGCCAAGCCATCCAGCAGGGACCCTCACACCATGAGGCTGTGGCTATCCTGGGTGAGGGGCTGATGACTGTTTGCAGGCTGGCCACAGCCCCCCACCACCCACGCTCCCAGTGGAAGCTGGCTGGAAGCAGTTTTCTCGGATTTATTTGTCTTCTATAATTGAAACTTTGTTGCCTTCAGCAGAGGCTACAGCCTGATCAGGGCAGGGGGAAGCTTGGCTTCCTCCATGGCCTGGGCACCCAAGCCTCCTGCTTGCTCCAGCTCTGTGGCTGCCAACCGCCATCTTGTTTGGGTTAATTTGCATATAGTCGTTCTGATTGGCTGATGGGCGTGGCTTGGGGCGTAGCGAAGGTAAAGTCAATTAGCATCTTTGTCTTTTATTAGTGTAGATAGTCTTTTGTACTGACAAGTGTTTTGAGGGGCATACAGATGAAAGGGTGATGGATAGATAGGTAGAGTGAGACTCCTCTATTAAATGGGGCCTTTGAAGAAAGCCTCTCTTAAAAGTGACAGTTACGTTGAGATGACATGAGAAGTTAGTTATAAGAAACTCAACAAGTTGTTTCACAAGAGAAATAATATCAAGTGTAATGAACTTAAAAAGAGAAATAGATGATATTCTTTCTTACACAGAAATTTTCGAGTCACTATTCTCCTCTTCTGCTATTAAACATAACGATGGTTATTAATTTTAGAAATTGTACCTTTTGTTGAAAAAATATTCATCTGCTTTATCATTAGATGTCATATCTATGGTAAAGGTTTTCATAATTTTATTTCTTTTTTCACAATTTTAAACATTTTAATTAAAATTTTACTAAAATTTGTTTCTGATAACTTAAAAATCTTTATTACTGCTGCTTTTTTTCTATTGTGTATTATTTTTCTCATGGTTTTAGTAACTTATTTCTGTCTTTTGTGAGACCTGGAAAAATTTAACTTGGTGGCAAGCACTGTCTGTATATAGAAATTTATCAGTTTCTTCTAGATTATCCAATTGGTTAGTGCAACTTCTCCAATTGCATTTTTAATTTTATTTGTGTCCTTTCTTTTGTTTGTTTGTTTGTTTGTTCCCTCTCTCATTTTTTCTTGGTTAGTCTAATTCAAGTTTGTCAATTTTGTTTATCTTTTCAAAGAACCAGCTCTTAGTTTTATTCATTATTTTTATTGCCTTTTTGGTCTCTATTTTATTTATTTTTGCTCAGATCTTTATTATTTTATTCATTTACTAATTGTGGCATTATTATTATTTTTTCTTTTTCTAGTTCCTTTAGGTGTTAAGTAAGATTATATATTTATGATTTTTCTTGTTTCTTGAAGCAGATCTATGTTGTTATGAACTTCCCTCTTAGTACCATTTTTAATGTATTCCATAGAATATGGTATGCTGTGTTTCTGTTTTTATTTTGATCTAATTATTTTTTAAAAATTTTTTCAGTGACCAACTGGTTGTTCAGTAGCATGCTGTTTACTCTCCATTTTTTGGTGAATTTTCAAGTTTTCTTCTTATTATTAACTAGAGGCCCAGTGTATGAAAATTCATGCACCAGAAGGGGGGTCCCTCAGCCTGGCCTGACCTCTCTCACAGTCCAGGAGCCCTCAGGGGTGGGAGGTGACCCGGAGATCAGGAGAAGGTGACACCCCCATTACACCTCTGCTGCTGCCACTGCAGGCAGTGCAAGCCTCGGCCGGCCGTGGTTACCTGAGCCTTTGGTGGCCCTGGGAGGCTGGGCAGCTGCCATCTGAGGCTTGCCTGAGCCTCGGGCCCACCATGGGCGGTTGGGGGGCTGAGGGTGGGTCTGGCTGCACTATGCACCTTACACCCCCCCGCCCCCCACTGGACACTGCCATCTTGTGGCTAGGGGTGCTGCCATTTTTGTGATGGTGTGATGGTCAATTTTCATATTCCCTCTTTATTAGATAGGATTTCTATTTTTAATTGTGGTTAAAAAAGATGCTTTATATGATTTTAATATTTTAAAATTTACCGAGACTTTATTTGTTGCCTAATGTAATATATCTTGGAGGATATTCCATGTACTATTGAGAAGAATGTATAGTCTGCTGGTTTAGGATGAAATATTCTGTTATATCTATGAAGTTCTTCTGATCTAATGTTTCCTTTAAGGCTGATGTTACCTTATTGATTTTCTGTCTGGATGATCTAGTTATTAATGAAGTGGGATGTTAGTTCCCTACTATTATTGCATTGATTTCATTCTTTCCTTTTAGTTCTGTAAATATTTGTTTTATATATTTTGGTGCTTCTATGTTGATGCATTTATGAATGTTATATCATTTTGCTGAATTGAGCCCTTTGTTATTATTAATACCCTTCCATGTTTTTATTGCAGTTTTTATTTTAAGGTTTATTTTGTCTGATATAACTACTACAGATTTCTTTCCAATTTCATTTTCATGAAATATCTTTTTTCATCCCTTCAGTTTCAATCCATGTGTGTTCTTATATTTGAAGTGAGTATCATGTAGGCAGCATGTAGATATATTTCCTTTTTTTAAAAATCCATTCAGCCATTTTATGATTTTTTTAAAAATCCTCCCCAGAGGATATATTTTCCATTGAATTAAATTTTTTTTTTCTTTATTGATTAAGGTATGACATATGTGTCCTTATCACCCCATTCTTCCCCCCCACTCATGTCCTCACCCTCCCCCCATTGTCAGTGTCCATTGGTTAAGCTTATATGCATGCATACAAGTTCTTTGGTTTATCTCTCCCCTTACCCTCGCCCTCCCCTTCCTTCCCTCTGAGGTGTGATGGTCTGATCGATGCTTTTTTGTCTCTGGATCTGTTTCTGTTGATTTTTAGAGAGAGTGGAAGAGAGGGAGGAGGGGAGTGGGAGAGAGAGAGAGAACATCAACCTGAGAGATACACATAGATTGGTTGGTCTTGCACACTGGGGCCAGGGACTGAACCTGCAACTAAAGTTTGTACTCTTGACTGGGAATCTAATCCTGGACCCTTTGGTCTCTAGGCCGATGCCCTAACTACTTAGCAACAGTCAGGGCCATTTCATGTTTTTGATTGACAAAAAAATAATAGATTTATATTTTAAGTAATTATTGGTAAATATATACACATATTGCTATTTTATTATTTGTTTTCTGCTGTTTTTGTAGTTCCTTTCTGTTTCTTTCCCTTGTGGTTTGATGGGGATTTTTAGTGTTATGTTTAGATTCTTTTCTCATTTTATTTTATGTTTACTATAAGTTTTTATTTGTTTATTTGTTTTATTTTTAATTTTTTTTAATTTTTGAAAATCTTTATTATTGAAATTGTTACTGTAATTTTTTTCTTTGTGGTTACTGTGGGTGGTAGTCACATATAACATCTTGTGTAAATAGTGGTCTATTTTAAGTTGATAGCAACTTTAATTTGAACATTCTAAAACTTTACATTTTCACTCACCCTCCCTACATTTTATATCTTATTTCATGCAAACCTTAACTAATTATTGTAATTTTACTATTTTGTCTTTTAACCTTCATGTTTGCTTTATAAGTAATTGATCCACTAACTTTATTACATATTTACCTTTTCCAGTGAGAAATTTACTTTCATAGTTTTTTTTTATTCTTAGTACCATTCATTTTCAGCTTAAAGAAGTCTCTTGAATATTTCTTGTGGAACCACTGTAGTGGTGATGAACTACTTTTTTTTTTTTTAATGGTGATGAACTGTTTTGGCTTTTGCTTATGTGAAAAATATTTAATATAATTATGAATGATAACCTTGCTGGATTGAGAATCTTGGTTGGAAGCATTTTCTCAGCACTATGAAGTTGGCATATCATTCTCTTCTGGCCTGTAATGTTTCTATGGAAGAAATCTGCTCATAGTTTTATTGGGGTTCCCTTGTATTGAACAAGTTGTTTTTTCATGCTACTATTAGGATTATCTCTTTACCCTTAGCTTTACTGTTTTAGTTCCAATGTGTCTTTGTGTGTGTCTCTTTGGGTTCCACTTATTTGGAACTCTATGGGCTTCCTGGACCTGGGTGTCTGTTTCTTTCCCCAGATTAGGAAAGTTTTAAGCTCTTATATTTTCAAATATTTTTTTTCTAAAGTTTTTTCTCTCTCTTCCTCTGAGACTTCTATAATACAAATATTATTTCACTTGATGTTGTCCCCCCAATCCCTTAAGGCATCTTCACATTAAATTTCATTTTTTATTTTGCTGCTCTGTCTGTGAATTCCATTGCTTTGTATGACAGCTCACTGAGTTGTTCTTCTACTTCATCTCACCTGCTATTGAATCCTTCTAGTATATTTTTTTCATTTAAATTATAATTTTTGTTTAACACTTTCTTCTAATTATTATTGAAGTTCTCGTTGTGTTCATTCATTCTTCTTCCAAGTTCAGTGATCATTTTATGAACATTACTTGTAAGTCTTTATCAGAAAAATTGTGTATCTTCATTTTGTTTAGTTATTTTTCTGAGGTTTTATCTTGTTTTTTTCATTTGGACCATATTTCTCTATTTCTTCATTTTGTCTAACTCTCTGTATTTGTTTCTACATATTACGTAATCAGCTACCTCTCCCAGACTTGAAGGAGTGGCCTATGTAGAACATGTCCTGTAGGGCCCAGAAGTTCAAGTCCTCAAGAGCCAAGTGTTCAACTGGTTCTATGTGGGTTGCACGTGCCCTCCTGTTACGGTAGGGGACCATGGCTCAAATGTGTTGGTGGGAAGGACTGGCATGCAGCTTAGCGGTGGGACATACAGGCAACTGCTGTCGCATGCTGGTGGGTGGGATTTTCAGCAGGGCATGCCCACTGGCCCCAGCAGGTTAGAGTAGAAATTCCAAAGTGCCACCTGCTAGCAGCAGTATTAGCAAGACAGATTGAGATTACAAAAATGTCTCCTGCCTGCATCACAGTCCTTGTGGAGAGTCCCAGCTGGTTTCTACCTCTCCAGCAGATGCTTTAAGGTTAGTAAATGGGTCTCCTTACCCATGGCTTATGCGCTTTTCAATCTGGTGCTTTGTGATGATTTCCAGGTCGAGGTAGACTGCATGCAAGTCCCTTCAGAGTAGGTTTTCAGTTCTCCACAGCTTTATAATTTTCCAGTACACTATTCCCATCGGATTTCAAAGCCAGGTGTTCTGGGGCTCCTCCTTTCTGTGCAACAAATGTGACCTTAGGGTGCCTGGTGTAGAATTTAGGTGTCTTACTCTTCAGGGAATGTTCCGTACTTTTTGAGATCATTTCCGATTATGAATCTCTGCACTTGGGGTGTGTGTGTGTGTGTGTGTGTGTGTGTGTGTGTGTGTGTTTCTTTTTCTCAGAGAAATCATATCTTTGCCTCTTTTACCCATGTCAGCACTATTCTTTTGTCTGTTGTTGTAGAGGCTCCTTTCATCTAGTTTTTAGGTCCCACTCATAAGGAATTATTTCACATGTAGTTGTTGATTTGTTTTGGAAGAAGGTGAATTTGTGATCTTCTTACATCACCATCTTTTAAAAAAATATATTTTATTTATTGATTTTTAGAGAGTGAGGAAGGGAGACAGGGTGGGGGATGCATTGACTTGTTGTTTCACTTATTTATGCATTCATTTGTTGATTCTTATATGTGCCCTGACTGGGGATCAAACATGCAACCTTGGCATATTGGGATGATGCTCTATCTATCCAACTGTCCTTCCCAGCCAGGACACACCACCATCTTGAAATGGCTCCCAGGATTCCTGTTTTTAATGTACAGCCTAGCCCTGTCAGATTGTTAATGCTGTCGTAGTGCTTTTAAACCTTTACCAATAATTTTCCTCTTAGTTTCTTGACTAATTACACCTTCCTGAAAAAATTATTAATTGGCGCAAACTTGAGGCGAAAGGTGTACCAAATGTCACTTCATTTCTCCATGACTCCCTTTTCTCCCAATTTGATCCTCAAATTCCTGCTACCATGGTAACCATGACTCTATTATTTTTCCCGTCTTATCTCAGTGAGTTGGCCTCAAAATACATGATGTTGTTTTTTTCTTCCGCATCTTTGTTCTGTCTTGGAAATTTGCAAATGTCAAAAGTGAAAAAAAAATTGTGGTAATGGAAGGCTTTCTTCATTGTATTTCCTGTCTTTTCAGGATTGTGGCCCCTGGAATCCTGGCTTCCTGTATGCTCAAAGATACCTTCAACTGCTGTTTGTTGGCTTCTTTGTCTTAAATTTGGCCATCTTTAATATTTTCTTGGCAGAAAATTCTGTCTGATAAAGTTAATCATAGACAGAAGCAGGAGACAGAAAGGAGAGCTGGGTTTGGAATTCCCATCTACAGTAATAAAAATGTTTACCGAGGCATTTAAAAAAATCTCTTAATGTAAGTTTTCTTTCTTTGAATGAAGAGAATGATTGTTTATAAGATTGTTATGATGATTTAAATGTATGTACATATATATCCTCTAGCAGAACACGTGGCATATAATAATGAAGCAAAAAAATTGTGTTTTTTTTCTTATTTTATTCAAAGGTCACATTTTTGACTGCTCATTGATCAAAATTTATCAGATTGGTGCAATTTTCATGATGTATGTAATAAATTTTGAATGATGAAAGAGAAGAAATAAATATGCAAAAATATAACATGAATGAATATGTCCCAATAAAATACATTTCATTTGTATACCAGGTACCTTTTAAAATATTATTTTTAATGAATTTAATGTAGCTTTTTTATTTTGAGGTATTTAGAATGGTTCAACTGAATATTAAATAAAACCAAAGCAAGTACATAATATAATAAATAATGAAATATTTTTATTTCATTAAGATAGTCAACACTAGGTGAAGAGAAAAAAATGCATTAATTTGTGATAAAATTTATATGAAATAATGTCAGTTAGTTTTTTTGAAAGAAAATGTTTTAAATGCATTTTAGTTTTCTCTATCAATATAAGAAATATTGTTACTACTTTTGTCATTCATGTGACTGCTAATATATATATATGTATATATAAATATACTTAATGAATTTACCACTTTATCTACTGTCTTGTAAATTCTTTTCAAAGATAGAAATCAATGGTAATTGATAATTATCTTCTTGTTTGCTATTTTTTACTGTGAGTTTCCAAAACACAGTGCTGTGGATTCATTTTCATGGTAGCTGATTACTTGTCACTCAGTCAGTCTTCCAGAGCAGATCAGTGAGAAACTTACTGCCTCAAAAGAGATTAGGTGATAGGTTTGTCAGAACCATTTGCTTCAGTCAGGAAATGTGTAAAATTGATAGATTTTTCTCAAAATTCCATCCAAGAATTAAACAATTTCATCATTATACATTTCCTTTTCTTTTGACAGAATATGAACTAAATATAAATTTAGAAAATAATTTAATAAGAACAAATTTTGTAATCCAGAAGCTACAGAAAAGAAAAGCAGCTCAGATACAGGTCAAGAGTTTGCCTTTCCTAATAGATAAATGGGTATTAAGTAAAGTGATCATTGGGGTTGATCAAATTAGATCAGTCACCCTAGGTGTGCCCACACCGACCCCTCCCTCCCAACCAGCCTCAGGTTGTTAGTGCAGGTTACTGAAGATTAAGTGCAGGAGAAGGTGTGATTGGATAGACACAGAGTTATTAGAAATAACTCAGCAGCAGCAGTTTTCAGAATTTTGTATTTTCTGAGCCAAAAAATTCTAAAGAATTATTAAACCAACAAATTTTTATTTTTCCAAAAAAAGGAAAGTATTTTTCTTGTTAAGAACAGAAAAAAGAAACTGAAACTAAAAATATTCACAATCATAATTTATTTGAGAAAAACAAGGATTTTTATTTTTTAGACAACAAAATATAAGAATGATGAAGTTTAAAAAACAGACTATCCTAAGAAAAATAGTACAAGTGTTGGCAATCTTATATATAAATGCACACACACGGGAACATCCACATAGCACTGTCGCTTTTCATTTTGAGGGTCATTGAAACAAGGGCAGGGAACGGCATCAGTCAGATCACTAGATTGACAGATCAGCTATTATGGGACCTGCTTGATAGTCTCCTCTGAAGGAATGAGGTGCTCTCATTTTACGATTTCATGTAATGCTTTTTACTACCATTCCAGTTTTGGTCATATACCTGACATCTTTCAGCTTCTCCACTGAATCCCTTCTAGTTATTATTCTACTATAAGATTGTGTTTTATTTATTTTGTTTCTGTTTGACATTGAGCATTAACTTGCAGCACTTTTAAAATTTGAAGTTAAGCAAGTGTTTAAGAATGGCAAAGACATAATAAATTAGCCTTACATTTATTTATTTATTTATTTATTTATTTATTTATTTATTTATTTATTTGCCTTCCTTTTACCTCTTAAGCCTGTATGCTTGTTTCCAAATCTACTGAATATAGGGTTTGGTTTTTAACCAGTTTCTACAATTGTGTAACATAAAAGGTGCTACTGCAATGCTTACACAGGATGTTGCTGTTATAAACATATTATTTTGTACTCTAGCACATTATTCCACAGAATAATACCTATAAGTAAACATTCCTTAGAAAAAGCACCGGATTCTAAATCTGCTTCAGTCTGACATTCACTTACATCTGTAAGACAAAGATATTAATTTTTGTTGTTGATGGTGGTTGTGTGTTAAAACATTTGAATTGGTTGACACTGTTTAAAAATTAGGAGCTTTCACATAATATTACAGATGCCAGACTTTTAAAAAAAAATCTAATTTACTTTCCTTCCCAGTGTCTCAGTAACCTTTAACAAGTTTCACTGTTTTGGAGATAGATGGGGTATTTTGCATATGGTGCGTGAGGCTTAATGAACCATTACATATCAGAAAAGAGTGCCGTTCTTGTACAAAACCGATGCTTCATGATGCTCAAGACCAGCTGTGAACAGCACGTTGTGTGGACTCATTGATATCAGGGCATCCCCCTTCCCTCTGATTTCAGAGGATGGCACTTGGCCTTCCAGCCTCATGCTTCCAGCATTGGCTGACTTAGTTGCTGAGGCTGAACAATAGCATAGGGAGGACAGGCACCAGCCAGTGAAGACCCCCGCTGCACCTCTGCAGACAGAATGGATCTTAGCTTTCTCCACTTGGGAATGGGGTAGACGCTGCACAGAATATTAACAAAACTGACCAAAAACCCTAATAGATTTTTCAAAAATCAACACATGTAGAGCTATAATTTCTGACTGTAATACTAATCAAAAAAATCATTTACAAAAGGTATATAGGAAAAAAATCATAAATAGCTGAATCAATTTCCAAAAATAAGAGAAAGTAAAAGGCCAAAAAATCATTATTTATCTTATATGATGTTTATTAAATAAACTATACAACTGTCATTTTAAAACAATGTAAAACTATCCTAGTTACTGACAGATATACACAAGGAACAAGATAGAAGGGTCACAAATACCACTCATTTTGGAATAGATGGAGTGTTTTGTGTATGGTATAAAGCAATCCTGATACACTAATTGGAACAAAAAATTTACTTTTTCTGCAAACAAAGGTAAACTATGGGACTAAGTAACTATAAAGTTATAAAAGTAAAAGAAGAGTACATAGGGGAATATTTCTGTACATTTGTATTAGGGAATGTTTTATTTATCAAGACCCAGAACATAAACCAAAAAGTGTAGATTTTTAATATCAAAACATAATTTTAAAAAATATCATACCCAATAATCACTCTAAATAAATACTACAATAGAATATTTTTGCAGGAATTGAACCAACTAGGTATGAATATATAGAATACTAAAGGAATTTACAAAATAAGCAGTAACAAAACCAAAAAACAGGATACACATTAGAAAAATAGTTCAACTTATTATGAAGCAACACACGGAAGGGAAATTGAATGGTTAACAGATATTTGAAGAAATTCTTACAAATAAATGATGCAATTAAAACATGGATGAGTATGTGATCTACAGCTTAGATTTACAAAAATCTTCAGGTTCATCAGGATTAATTATTGGTGACAATGTGGCAAAAATATTCCATTTCAGTGCAATATAAACCAGAGTGGTCATTCTGAAGAAATATTCAATACCTAATGAGATTTATATTCATATAGCCCAACACTCAATATTCCACTCTTCATAAGATAAATGTAACAAACTTCATGAGGGAACCTCAGGATATTCTTTGAAGCATTGATTATATTATTAGGGATCTGAAGACAACTTGGGTAGTCATCATTAGAAAAATTAATATGTAAATTGTTGTGGAGCCATACTACACTGTGTACTAGCAGTGAACACATAGCACCAAGGATGATCATTAACATAAACATCTCTCTCTCTCTCTCTCTCTCTCTCTCTTCCCTCCTTCTCTGTTTGGTGTAGTCAATTTTCAGTAGTAGCAATATCTTTTCCATGATTCTCGCTCTTCACTAGACAGGGCCTATCTCTGTGGCCCTAACTCCTACAGAGCAGTTGCTGACATGGTCTGGTACCTGCCAGATTTCCCTGATATCTAAAATCTGATGAACACCATCCCTTTCAAGGCCTTATTTCAGACCCAAGGGGGTCTATAGTGATCTCTTGCTGTCTCCTTTGCTATTGGTCTTCTTTTGCCAATCTCTGATTTGCTTCACCATCTGTTTGTCTTCTCAACTTTTCTACCATCTGTTTAATTCTGTATGTGGAATTTCTTACTTGAAATTCTAGAGTGGTTTTCTTATTGGAGAATGACTGATATAATAACTAATATTGGGAGTAATTCCAGGAAACAGACCCTAAAATGGAATACTGAGACTGTAATACTCATCTGCTTCTTCTTTAACACAATGATAACCTCCTTGCAACTGAAAATTTAAATAATAGTACTCTGTGACAGGCAGAGGCATTAAGAGTACAATTGCTTGAGGTAAAACACTGGTCACAAGCCAGTATTTGGAGGGTCAAGTAAGGGCTGCTCACAAACATCCTGGTATCAGTGACGGCTACAAGATTGCATCTGTCTCTAATTGTGATCAAGAGTTTATGGAAAGAAAATGAACTCAGACCATGTTCCCGCTCTCTGCCACAATAGAGTATTTACAGAATAATTATCAGCACATTCCACATAACATCACACAGATCAATTATATTGATGATGTTCACTTTTTTCTGGAGAACAGCAAGGAGCAAGCATCCTTGATGCCTTAATGAGATGCATGGTGTCAGAGATTGGGAGATAAAGATCATGAACACTAAGATCCCTCCCATTTATGGGATGTCTCCATGGGTCTCCTATGCTGGGCCATCTTGAGATTTTCCCTGTGAACTAAAGATCATTGTTCATTTTGGAGACAATATATGCCATATTTGGTGTGTTGCTGCAAGGAATTTACTGAATACCATGAGGGCTTCCTGTTCTTGCCTAACTCAGCTTTAGCATCTGTTGTTCAGCTTATCAGCCTTAAAGCAATTTCCTTGTATGAAATTCCCTCAGTTTGAAACACCAGAGGGCTTTATTTTCTTATACAAAAGCTACCCCCAAACATCACCCATACAAATTATAGTGAGTTTCTGTGTGAGAGATTAAAAACTAGAGAGAGTAAAAGAGGAAACTATAAAACAATGAAAAGATGGAATTTGAAGAGAATGTACCATAAATAAAAGAGTATAATTAACTCGGATCATCTTACATGGCATAATAAAGCTATAGACATAGAACTAAGATTGTGTGGCCTATGACAGATTAAATCTGTTCTTGGTGACAATCTAAGACTAAATCCCCTGATCTCTTGACCTGCATACTATTTCAATGACTCTTGCTACTGTTCTATACCTGCTTTCATATTTTAATTTTTATTCTACTCTTGTTGAGAGCCTCCTCCAGAGGAAAAAAAACTATAAGAACATATATAAAAATGCACACTTTAAAGCAACAAATCCTGAGGGTGGAAACTGTACACTTGAAGGAGGACAGTTGTTATGAGAATTTCCATTAAAAACACAGTGCTACATTTTTCACCCAAAGCTCAACGGCTTATTTTTCTGTCTTTGGGAATTTCACAAATAACTTGTAAAGTTCTAGCCAAACCTTTGAGGTTTGCTTCTCCATAAGTGTATGAAACAAGCCAAAGGCTGCAGCCTTAGCCAAACGAAACAATGGAAACCACAAGACCTGCTGGCCTGGCTCCTCTCTCTTTCACTTGATTCGGGCCCCTGGAGAGGAAACCACCTGAGTCGCATTTGTATATGGTTAGAACTCTTGAGAACTAAGCCTCCTAACTAATGCTTCTCGCTTAATTTGAAATAAAGGGAGAAAAGTATTGAATACCAAGGAAGCAGAAACAGTTTTGTTCCTACCTTTAAAAAAAAACATGTATTGTCTCAATTATTAATATTTAAAAGGAGCCTCTTCATGAAGCCGCCGTGTGCTTCCATTTCCAGGTACCTTCTCACAAAACCCTTTATAAGGAATCCATTGGGTCCACCAGTTGGAGTAATAGATAAACACTGCTTGAAAAATGAGTTAACATATTTTAAAGTACTCTATTGTTCACTGGTAATATCTAGGATATTGCTTAGGAAAAGTATTTTTAACTACCTAGTTCAGTTTATGTTCTCAACAGGGCTGTGTCATATACAATGTCTTTCTTGTTGCTAGCCTTTTAGTGTCATGCCCTTCTTGAGGCCCAACTCTTATTACATTGCAGTGCAAATTTAATTTAACTAAGACATTAAGCAATATAATATCCGGAGCCTGATTACTGGAGTTACTTAACCTTTCAGTGCCTCAGTTTTATTATCTGCTTTATTCTTCATAGGATTATTGTGAGAGTAAATGAGTGGATAAATATAAAATGCTTACAACAGTGCCTGGTACATTGAAAATGCTCAATCAATATTTTCTGCTAGTAGTAGTGGTGGTCATAGCAGTCCACTAACATGTTAGAAACTGGAATATGAAGAAACTGGGTAACTGACAATCCTTAAGAGCATAATTAACATTTTAATAGACAGAATTTGATAATAGATCTGCCTTCTTCTTTAGTTTCATTTGTATTTTTAACTAAGATAAGAACATAAAGTTAAATAAACTCTTAAGCTAGATACCTTTACTCACTAACCTATTTATTCAATTATTCATTTGTTCTATCAGCAATTATTGAGTTACTTGCTATTCCTGTGGGTGCTAAGTAGGGTAATTCTAGCTACTATAACAAATAAAGTACAAAACTACATGTTTAAGTCTAGTTCGTGCTACAGTTCAATGTGGAGCCTCCTGAGTGGCACACAGCTTTTCTCTCGGTGGTGGTTCAGCGACCCAGGTCCCTTCCATCTTGTGGATCCACTGTTCCCTGGGGCCTCAATTTACTATGTTTTTCATCATAGGATGGAGTAGAAAAAGACAGATAAGGTGACATTGCTTATTGATTGCTTTGTCCTAGAAATGACAAATGCCACCTGCCACCTCTACTTGACAAAAATGCTATGTAGATGCAAAAGGATTTGGGCAATAAAAACTCTGCTTTGGTAGCTGCTTATAAAAAGCAACTCTGACTTAAAGAAAAGAAAGAAAAATTTTTGTTCTATCATTAGCCACTCCTTCCATCCTGGGATACAGGGATTATTCAATGACTTTTCCTCATTTATCAAGGGAATGGTGGGGGCACAGGCTGGAAACCAAGAGATGATGTTCCTCATTATGTTTGGGGAGGTCAAGCAGTGCTTTAAAAAGGAGGTGGATACATGTCGCATCATGAATGAGCATATTACAAACACAAAAGGAAGGGTCTCATGTTTTAACTATGGGCTACAATTTGCAGAGGCAGTAACTGGAGCACAGGTGTGAAAAGCTGGCTGGGGAATGAGCAATATGTTCAACTGAGCAATGCATAAACTAATTTTTAGAAAAATTACTCTCTCTCTTTTTTATTTTGTTAATCCTCACCCGAGGATATTTTTTGATTAATTTTTTTTTTCTTAGAGAGTGGAAGGGAGGGGAAGAGACAAAGAGAGAAACATTAATTAATGTGAGAGAAAGACAAACATTGATTGGTTGCCTCCTGAACGTGCCCCTGACAGGGGCCAGGGATTGAATCTGCAACCGAGGTATGTGCCCTTGATTGGAATTGAACCCCGACGCTCCACCCACTGAGCCAAACTGGCTAGGGTAAAAAATTAATCTTAAAAATGGTATAATTCATAGGAAGATATTAGAGACTCTGAAGCTAGTTGACAGATTAAGAACTGTAAGTGGAGAGAGGTGGAGATGATAGATTATGTAGGAAATTAAAGAGTTTTGTATTTCACCTCTTACATGGTTACCCATACTTTCTGCATGTGATTTTTGCCTTATTTTGCATGTTTAACAATACAAACAACAAACACATTAATTAAAAATTTTATGAGATTTTGGAGAACTATAAATTAATTTTATTCTTATAAAGTTATGTTGCAAAAAAAGAATAATGATTGTCAAAATATGCATATAGGGTTCTACATTATGAATGGGGAACTAAGCATTCATCATGCTGGACTTAAAAACCACACACACACACACACACACACACACACACACACACACACTCTTTTATATGGAGGACACAATCAATTAGGAATTGGCTGTAAAGAAAATACATTTAGTCTTACTTGTCTTTCTTCTGATCATCTACTTCCTTTACATATCCCGTTGTTAATGTCCTGGTGATTGTAAACCCTCCAGGAGATTTAGCTTACATATGAGTAACCACCATCCGCTTAATATTTTCTGGGAACTTGGCTGCCATTTAGGTCCATCAAATATTTGAGGGTTATTTTCAAAGACTCCAGGCTGTCCAGTGCCAAACTCTCCTTGGCTCAGCAACTTACCCTGGATTCTTAAGTAGCTTCTTTCTAGAGAAATTTAATCTGCATGCTTCTAATCCATTTAAAATTAGATCATAAACATATAATTTTGTAAGAACTATCCGAAATTTTTGTGAGTCTCTTCATTTTTTTCTTCACTAAATGAAGATGTCTCATTTGTTAAACTTCAAGTGTGCTGCAAAGCTAGAACCCCCTGAGAAATGAATTTTAAGACTTGGCAGTCTATTCTCTTACCCCCAAGGCATAGAGTAGGTGCTTTGGAACTTTCTTTTTGAATATGTCGTTAGAATAGTATTTGGAGTTTATTCATGTAAAACTAAGTTACTTCCTTTCTACCAAGCCACAGTTTTTCAATTTGGAACCTGTCCTGAATTCAAAGGAAGTTACTCAGGTGGAATGTCATGATGGCTTCATACGAAAGAGCTTGAGACAGGTATTTCCCATTTTCTGTTCAGGATAATCTTATGTAGTCTGCAGGCAAGACTGTATTCAAAATCACTTCCTGCCACAAGAATTCTGAATTTTATTGTAATTTTCTTTGGTGTGCTGTTTGCTATCATAAACAATCTTATTTCACGCTGATCCTTTGAAAATATCCATTTTATAGATTTTTTCTTATAGAAACCAGAAAAATTAATTGCCTGATCATCTTCCATCTAAATGCTGTATTAATTATAGTTATTTTATTTAGTGTTACATTAAGTTCTTAGTTTATTGATATTATTCACAAATAAAAATAGATTAAATGATCTCAAATGAGTTGTCTTGCTGCCTATTACTAACTCCATTTATTCACGAAAAATTTTCTTGCCTTCATGTTAAAAAGTAATTTTAGGTTTTATGTCAAAAATAATTAATATATGGTGCTAACATTATCATTGCCCAAGTGTATTGTGTCAATGTGGGTTCCACATGTCTAACATTTATTCAAGAGAAATCCATAAGTATTTCATATGATAATTATTGATATTGTGTTTTTTTATTATTTAAAGTGGTATATGTCTCCTGAAAAATAATATGTTTTAATGAAACTTTCAGAATGATACATTTAAATAAATGTTAGGACCATATAATGTTTGTACTGATCATAATTACCATATCTTCATCTAACCCTTTTTGCCACTCCTCTACTCTGTTGAACATTTCTCCCTTTCGTCCCCATTTCTCTATCATGATCTATTGTTCCTCCTCTGTTAGCCCTTATTTATATGAAAACATTTATACTGTAATTTTTTAAACTCACCTTATGCTAAATCCTACAGATACTTTTCAGCTTCTGTAACATTTGACAGCATTCCACTCCATCCTAAGACACTGCATTTTTTATTATGCATTCCATAATAAGACTATCTCTTTTTTCTGTAGCAACTGCCTATCTTGGGTAACTCCCTTATGTTGGTTCCTCCTATATCTAAGTTTCATTATTTTAGTTCTTTATGACAACCTAATAGAGCAGGTATTATTTTTATTAGTTTGGAAATGATGAATCCGATGATGCTTTAAGGTTGCACAAATAATAAGTGGAAGGGCTAGAATTTGAACCCAAATTGATATGCCTCTAAGTCTAGGATTTTTCAATACATACTTTGCTTTCCTGGGCCATGGCCAGGCTGTTCCAGTGCTTGCCTTTCGTTCCTTGCTGAAAGAATCAGTGATCAGCTAGTGTTCTTTTTTTATTTTCCAGTCTCCTTCCACCCATGCCGTATCTGAGTTCCACCCATTCAACTGTTATCAGAAAATTGCACAGTTGTAATTTCTCTGTTGGTAGCAGGAGTGGGGTTCTTGGGGCTCCAACGGAATAAGCATTTCCAGAGGCCCCATGGGAGAATGAGATGTGGTAAAATGTTTTATTTGTGTGACGTTATATCCCTAGGTTTCCAAAGTCCCATTTCCCTTAAACCAGTTCTGAAAAAGGTGCAGCTAGGACTTCAGCAGAATTAGAAGCAAAACCAGTGTCCAAAGTTTCTGTTCCAGGGTGCAGGTGAGTCCAGCAGAGCATCAGGCTAATTTTAGTCCATCAGCCCATTGTGTGTGGGGTCCACATGGGTCTGGACCATGTGAGCAAGTGCAGAGCATGAAAGCACAACCCCTATGATTAGAGTCAAGGGGGCCAAGAGAAGGAGCTCCCTTTACTTAGGAGTTTTATATCTCAGATTTTAAGCCAGAATTCTGGCCAATGACGTGCTCCCAAGTCATTACCTGAACGACAGGTAATCACCTTTCCTATATCATTCAGACCTTACTGTGCATGCATCTATTCCTTTTTTGTCCAGTCCTTTCACCCAGGATCTTCGGGGAACAGACCTGGAGAGTGACCTGGCATAAATATGGCATGCCCATATCATCTGGCCTTCCCTTTGCTCCTTTCCTGTTAATTAATTAGTAACTAGTTTAATTACAACCTCATATGTTTTGTCCCCCTAAATATGTGGTTCTGGTAAAACATGTTTCAAGTTCACTATGTTCTCCTTTTCACATATATATATTTTTTAAGACTAGACTACAAATCACTATAAGAAAACAAGCGACACATTCACGTGATTGCTACAAAGGTCAAATAATCTTATCAAGTTCTTGATAAACCCAGATAACCCACTTATAAACTAGTGTTCATAGTTTATGCCAAGACACTATAAGCCATATGTTCCCTTGTGCAAAGATTCCATGATATCTCTGTACTTAATTGCAGGAGATCTCTTATATTGCTCCCACCAACATTTACAACCAAATGCACCCCCTCTCCATAAAAGTTATGAATTTTTAACCATTATAATTAACAAGAGAAAAGTCAAGTATAATTAATCTTTGCCAAGTCTCTCAGAAATCCTTTATAGTTTAACTCTATCACTTTGGAAATCATTGAGATATAGGTGTGATTGTAACTAATACATTCCCATACGTGTCTAACACCTCTTCTTAGCAGCCTCAGACTTCCTTATGCACCATCATTCTGGAAAGTGTAGATTTATTCCCTTCTGAGCATTTCCAAAAAGGTGCAAACTGAAGTGTAAATGACATTCATCTCACCAAGTCAATTGGAATGTAACTGCTGTTAAGAGTTCTTTTTTAAAGGGAATATAATGCCTCTCTTAGTGATAAAGAGTTTGCATACAAAATATCAAGGGACTAACATTAGATTCAGGCCTTAGCTCAGGCAGTTTGATTTGCAGCTTTAATTTAGGGACAGTTTTGGTTTTAGTATGAATTAAAGGCAGAGCTTGGGATCTGAAAAAACAATTACACCTACCACACCCCATGTATGCAGTGTATTCTGCTAGCAGTGTTCTCCTGGAAGAGAGTGACATGGGCTTTTGCTCAGGTGACAAATCCACTCTGTCCTCTCATGCATGTAAGCACAATCTAAGGCCAGCTCTGAGGGTAATTTCATTTTCAAATAATTTATTCATTAAACAACCTCTTCCACATTTTATTAAAACCCAATAAGTTTAAGAAAAAAATGCTCATATTAAAAACTGCAATCAATCTCATTAATTTAAAAAGTAAATTGCAGCCCCACCCCCTCCTACCCTGCTAGATTGTGAGTCTCTCAAATGAAAGGGCTGGGATTTAAGCATCCTTGTTCTTCTTGTGCTTCTCACACAATCTCATACCATAGAAATGCAATAAATGGTGGCTGTAATAAGCTAACAACATTCATATTGCTGCTGTTCAGCGATATTACAGAATCACTAAGATGGTAGAGAGATGAGCAGCCTAATAGTCTACTGTTACATGGTCTGAAGTTGAAGTTACTTTCTTGTCAGACCTTCTCTTTTTTTAAAATGGCTAAATATGAGGTTAATTGTGACAGGTAAGTTTTATAGCTAAGATACACAGTAAACATTTGGTTTTAATTGAGGCTTTTTGCTCAGGCCACCCAAAAGCTTCCTTTTAAGAATATGTTTATGTCTGTATGTTTTTTTCCCTGTCGCATTTGCTGATGTAGTATTTAATTTCTTTCATTTATAGCCTAACATATAATATTTTGCCAATTGAAAGAGAGTTTACTAAGTATGAAAAAATATTTTCCACTTTTCCATTAGGAAATCCAAACCTCCATAGTTCCATTTGGATGCTGCACTTCACTATTTTGTCCCAACTCACTAGTTACAGATGTTTTGAAAGTGCTGGAAGGCATAAAACCAAGATCTAACAGGAATATGGAAATTAACTCAGTAGGTATTCCAAATTTTATTTCCCCTTAACCTTCATGTTAAACTTACATGAAACCAAAATAAGTAGTAAACTAATTTAATTTAGTTTTTTTTAATGCATGAAAAATGATTGTTTCATTGCCTGATTTTTAAGAAAAAAGAGACAGAGAGAGGAGAATGAGATTTCTTAACAGTTTCTTTTTCTAATCTAGAAGGCAGCAGAAGTCCTGAAACCGAATGTTGTATCTATTGCTGTCTTCATGGTTCAAAAAGCATTGGCGGGCTCCATTCGTGTGCTCCAGGAATCTGAGGACCAGGTCCCAAAATATCACTCTCTTAGTAGAATAATAAATTCCCAGTGAAGAGATTAGTGATTTATAAAAGTAACCTGCCCAAAGAGATGGTTTGTAATTTTTTTGTAAAGCAAGAGGTTTGAAATTTTATTTATTTTAATTTATTTAAAGAAGCATACCTTCTCAGGAGCACGGCTTTCTGTATGGAATTTTGGGGAAATAAATAAAGTAAAAACAATCAATATTTTTTCTAGTATTACTGAAATGAGAACAAGACATTATTTGAGAGACATCAGCACTTGAGCCATTAAAAAGTTGTACTCTATAAAAAAGCAAAGATAGTTTTCCAAGCTCCACCACAGCCTGAATGAAATATCCCTCAGGACCACACAGATCCTGGATTGCATGCTCAGCATATATTTTTATAGTAAAAAAAAATGCCACAATTTGCAAATATAATAATTCTGGTAAGTAGAAAAAATGTTAAAAGATTATATTTTATGTGAAATTTTGGTATTTCATTTCATAAACTAAACTTTTTAAAAAATAATTCAACAAATATTCATTGAGCTAAATATATAAAAACGAGTAAGACACAGCCTCTATATTGAGGGCATTCACATTATAAAAGGATGGAAGAGGAGGCACATATGTGACTCTACTACATGCTGCTGGTGGATGTCCTGAGGGTTTAAATGCAAATGAGAGACAGCATCCATTCTGCCTGGCTTTGTCCATTGAAGGCTTTCTACATGAGGTGACATTTAGTTTTTTAATTTTATTTATTTTTTGTTCTAACGATTCTTCACTTTTTAATATTTATTGTTGAAAGAATTACATATGTCCTCTTTTTTTTTCCCCCTTGACCCCTTCTATAGTGCCCCCACCCCCCTACCCCAGGCCTTCACCACACTATTGTCTGTGTCCAACTAGAGACATAGAAGCCTGGAACGGACAGTTGAATCTCAGAGGGAAGGCAGGGGTGGGTGGGTGGGAAGAGATGAAGTGACATTTTAAAGTCAATAAATAGTTTTTCTTCAGGACTTTAATTAGCATAAGTTGATTTAGTTAAACTTCATAAGAAGTGTGGATCATTGAATTATTTGCCTGTCTCTCTTCCTTGTTATCTCTCTCTATGCTTTTTAACAATGCATTAAAAATTATTAGTTAAGTATGAATACATAATAAAATAACTTTTGGTGGGCCCAAGATCCTAAATGGAATTGGGTGTCTTTGAACACTAGATATTACCTTTGTATTTTATTGGAGTTAAGAAAATAGACACAATTACACATGGGTGTACAGATATATGTACACATACAAATTCAATTGAAAAATGCAGACTTTCTTGAAGGTTTATTTGGGGGAGGGTAAATAAAGATTGTGGATACCCTCCCCTCTAAATTTTCTCTCTTCCTTAATGTTTTCAGCTACCATATCATGCATTTTATTATTATTACCTTGATGTTTCCATTATCATTCTGCATCTACAATTTCTTGCCACAACCTTGTAATACATCAAACACTGCAATTTAAAAATCAGTAAAAGCAAATGTGACAATATTTAAACCTTGCTCTTAATTAAAACTTAGACTTCTTTTTTCCAGTCAAGGGTGATATGGGGAGCCTGAACTTGTGTGTAATTCCCAAATGATAATGGAAAACAGTCATACTAAATTTTTTCTTTAAATGTCAGCAGCTAATAATAACTTTATTTTTGAAATGCTCATTACATATCGGGAACCACAGGTAAAATATCACATGTGAATCTCACAACGATACCAGAGTAGATAAGTTTTTCTTATTTTAACAGATAAGGAAGCTGATGCAACTTCATTGAAAACATAGACAAGAACTTAAGCCGTTTGTCTGACTCCAACATCCTCACTTTTTCCACTGCACTATGATGATTCTACACACAGTAACAGCAGTATATTTTGAATATGTGAACACAGCCACTTAGAAATAAATTGTCCAACAACAAACATCAACAACAAAATTCCCAAAGGCCAAAAGTATGTTTGACCTCCTCTTCTCTCCTCTCCTCTTCCCCCCAATAGGTACATTCATCCACATGTTGAAAAAGACTCAGTTCAGGAATAGTCCCAAATTGCTGAATGCCGTCATGTTCAAGACAGCACCGATTGCTTTCACCGGGGAACTTCATGGTTGTGAAGGATCAAGACTCTTTTTAAAGTGAACTTTTAGAGAAAGATGAGCTTAGAAGTTCTGATTTCTTAATCATCTATTTTATGAATGATCTACCACAGACACTCAAAGCAGATGTTAAGAATGAGCAGCAGCCAGGAATAGCAAGTATTGATATAGGATATTTGAAGCATTAAAAAAAAAAAAAGTGACTAATGTTAGGTATTTAAAAATTACCTGAAGCACTAAAAGATAAAATTTTGTATGACATACCCTTCCACAATTATAACATTTTTGTGTTGATTCAGTTACACTTTTGGAGTTCTTCAGTTGACATAGACATTGATCAGACTGGTACATATAAAAAAAATTATCTATTGCATCTAGATGCAAACTTTCAAACATCCCATGAGGAACATTCACATGTAAGACTCTTTTCACAACCACTTAAACAGAATTAGAAAACTAGAAGTTAAAGCATAAAGCAAATAAAATAGGTAGTAAGATTGATACAGAGTTTTATGATATTCCCTGTGAGGAGAGTTCAAATAAATGTTTAAAATAGCCTACTGTAGATGTTTACCTTGAGAAGATGCAAAGGGTCACCTATAACAACTAAGAAAAATATATCTGCTAATGAGCCATTTTCACTGAACCCTAATACTATAAGAATAATAGATAGAAATTTTAAAAATACTCCTAAGTTTTCTAATGCTAACCAGCAAGATATAAAATCATTTCTCTTTACTTCAAAAATATGTTGTACTGTACAGAGAATTTACAGTTTTAAGGAGAATGATTGATGTGTTGAATTTGAAAAAGTTCACATAATTTAGTAATATAACCTGCTTTTCTGTTATGATTTGAAGCATTTGCAGCTGTAATGGCCTTTGAGTCCCCGGGATAAAGGCCTCAGCCAAAGCCAGGAGTTGCCTATAAAGTTCTTTGACAGAAACTGGGATGAAATCCAGGCTCATTTCAGCAATATTTGTGGAGAAGAGGATTGAACTCAATATATTTGACCCAAAAGTGCATTTTTGGGGCTTACACTGTATTTATTAAAGCCTTGTGGCAGAACTAGAAGTTATTAAATGGGTGAGAGCTGGCTTATAAAGACACAGTTCTAAGCAGTCATGGTTCAATTCAACATGCTTTTACTGATCACCTACCTGGAGCCCTATCATAGGCTAGGAAATCATGGTTATTAAAAAAGGGCAAATATCATCAACAGCTCAGGCAACTCTCATTGTAGTCTAGAAAGAAAGCAGATATAAATAAGGGTAACACATGGTACAGTATGATAAAAGATTGTGAAAGAGGTACAGTGTAACTGGGAGTCAATAGATACAAAAAATCAAGACTAACTTTATGGGGGAAGTATCATTTCAGGGTGCTGATGAAATGGTGCATGTCTGTGAATGTGTGTTTGAGGGTTGGGAACAGGATTCCAGTTAAAATGATAGCAAATTTAGAATATACTCAGAGAATTGAAGTTAGCATTTTAGAAAGCAACTTTTTGGCTGGATTATAAGAGACATTTTTTACAGGAAAATATTAGGGTAAATTATTTGACACATGGTTTAAAAGAAGTATAGAATATTTGAAATTAAAACTTGCATGTCATTGTCATTGATTTAATTCTAGTTGGAAAGATAGGCTGGCCATATGAGAAGGTAGATCAGAAATTTGGAAATCAAACAGAGAACAATTAAAGTCACTGTTTTGCACTTACCAGTCCTATAACCCAGTGTTACAAAAACTCAGTGGATTAAATCAACACAAATCTATCTGACAGTTCTAGAGGTCAGAAGTCCAAAATGGATCAACAGAGTTGTATTCCTTCTATAGATACCAGGGCAAATCTATCCCTTTACCATTTGAACTTGTAGAGGCCGTATGTTCCTTGGCTTGTGGTCCCTTCCTCTATTTTCAAAGTCAGCACCACAACATCCTCAAATCTCTCCCTCTCTGATAGCCTCTTTCGTCACATATTCTCTCACTCTGACCCTTCGGTCTCTCTCTTAGAAGTACCGCTGTGGCCGAAACTGGTTTGGCTCACTGGATAGAGGGTCGGCCTGCGGACTGAAGGGTCCCGGGTTCGATTCCGGTCAAGGGCATGTACCTTGGTTGCGGGCACATTCCCAGTGGGGGGTGTGCAGGAGGCAACTGATCGATGTTTCTCTCTCTCATCGATGTTTCTAACTCTCTATCCCTCTCCCTTCCTCTCTGTAAAAAATCAATAAAATATATTAAAAAAAAAAAAAAGTACCACTGTGGTCCAGCCAGCATGGCTTAGTGGTTGAGCATTGACCTAGGAACCTGGAGGCCACAGCTTGATTCCTGGTTGAGGAACATGCCCGGTTTTCAGGCTGTATCCCAGTGTGTGCGTAGGGGGGTGGTGGGGGTGGTGGGGGCAGTGCAGGAAGCAGCTGATCAATGGTTCTCTTTCATCATTGAGGTTTCTTCTCTTTCTCTCCCTCTTCCTTCCTCTCTGAGGCCAATATATATATAGTATCATTGTGATTACATTAGTTACTTGGATAACTCAGAATTATCTCCCCATCTCCTAATCCTTAATCACACCTGTAGAGTCTCCTTTGCCATTAAAGGTAACAAGTTTACATTTTCTGGGGATTAGATTATGGGCATCTTTGAGGGACCATTATTCATCAAACCATACCCCAGGAACATTATCTAATTCCTAAAACTTGATTTCTTCCTTATTTATGAAATAGTAATAATAAAATTTTACATGGTTGTTCTGGGGCTCAAATGAGAAAAAGAATACAATAATTAGCATGCACTAAATTAAAATTATAATTACTATTGCCATTGCTGTTAATGGTTGGTGTCATTTTGAGGTCTCTGAATAACAAGTTGAATTTTACTTTATTTGGCAAAGTAGAGTTGACTCTTTGAGAAATGAGATTACACTTCCAGAACTTGATATGTCAATGTTGAGTGTTATGAAGTTTGCTGTAAAGAGATTGGAGACATAGGGCACTCTTGGGAGGGAGGAGAGAATATAAGTAGGTGGAATATAGGACTGAATAAAAATATTTACAATATATGTAATGAGTCTGAAAAGAATAGTGTTAAGATTTTTAGAAGGCCTATAAGTTAATAGGAAAATGATCTATAATAATAAAAGGGTAATATGTTAAGTAGACCAGACTGCCTTCCAGGCATCCTTCTGGACGACCTTCTGGACCACCTTTCGGATGAAGCTGGGGCTACAAAGGAAGCCCGGGTCCCAGGTGCCAGAGAGAAGCTGGTGCCAACAGCTGAGGGAAGGAAGGCCTACTCTTGCATGAATTTCATGCATTGGGCCTCTAGTATTATTATAATAGAAAAGTAATAACAATTATCTAACAAAAGATCACTGGCCAAAAGCAATTGTTTAAAACATTCACAATAAGTAGTAATCAATAAATAAAATTAAAACAAAGTATTTAATTGACAGGGATTTTTAAAGTCGATTTAATGTTTTAGAGCTACATTTAGAAGGGTGGTGGAGCATAACTTGACAGTTATTACATTTTGAAATACTTGACAGGTGTATACGAAAAGCATTAAAATTATCATAGTTTTTGGCCAATAACTGAGAACACTTGATTCTGAAAATATTTTTGTGCCAAAAGGCTGTTTAGTTACTCTTTTTGGATTATTTCTGGTGAAAGAAAGATTATAACAGATATTTAATTTCAAAGTGAATTATGACATAGACCATCATGTACAAATGTTAAATTCTAAAGGTCAGTTAGACATTTCAGACATTCACACATATTGGGGCCATAAAAGAGGCAATTTCTTGGAGATAGCAAGATAGATAAAAAGATTTCTTTTATTTCTCCTGCATTTCATATCTTGAACCCTTAGGAAAGGTTGAAGAGTAGCACCTACCTTTTACTGCCACTACAAGAGGGGCAACAAAGGCACCACAGGGAGGGCTTAAAATTATTTCCTTGTCATTAGTGGAATACTGTGAATGCCTGTGGCCCAAAAGATCTGTAGGGTGTGGGATTCGGTGGCTGTTTTGGTCAGATAGAAAATGCAGGGTGTTACTTTCTTAGAATAAGCTTAGCATATTAATTTTTTTCAAGTATGAAATGCTGTAGGTTTTGCTGTATCCATACATTGGCCAGTAGAAAAAAAAGAACTGTTGAGAGTCACATTGGATCCTACCCAGCAGTCCTGCTCAGCAGGCAGTGAGACCTAACCTTTGGGGAGCTAGACCATGTTCATAGGAGTCCATAAGAAATAAGAAACAATTAACTGCAAGGTACATCATACAAAAGACAGTAGAAACTCCAATGTGGTGGCCTCTGGAAAATACAGAAAAAACTCACCAAAGGGCAGCCTTTAAACATCTGCCAGGTCTTGAGAGTATCAGACTAGTTTATTAAAATGCCAAACAAGCCAAAAGTAACTTGTTTGCTTTACCTCTTCTTTCTTTTTATTCTCAAACCCCAGAGGAGAAATAAAATAAAACAAACAAGCCAACAAATGAAAAACATCCCACAGAATTCATTCAGAGAAGGAAGAGGTTCAGAAAAGAAAAAAAACCAACCACTTTCCATCCCTGAAGTCAGGTGGCCCCATCTACACGGGACAGGATCTGAAAATGCTGGAGAGAATATTTACCTTTGATTCAAGTTCAAAGTTTCTTTCATTACCTGAGACTACATGCATTTGACCACTGAATTTAGAATGAATTCGGCAATAAAGTTGCAATAAAATTTTCTCTTACTTAAAAGTGATTGGAAAAGGCATGAATTTTCTCCACTTAGAGGTTCTGAGTGGGAGAAAACACACTGAAGCTGTCTTTTATTATGCTCCATGAGTTACTCAATGTATATACTATATGTACATGTAGGTTTACTCAATCATCCTATCTAATAATAGACAAACATGGTAATTAACCGTAATTTTGCTACCCTTCCCATTTGCTAATCAGGGCAATATGCAAACTAACTGCCAACCAAGATGGCAGCTGGTAGCCAGGCAGCTGAAGCGAACAGGAGGCTTGCTTGCTCCAGTGAACGAGGAAGCCAACGTTCCCCGCCTGCCGCTGCCGGCCTCTGAGCTGCAGTCTAAGAAACAATGTTGCAATTATAGAAGCTAAACAAGCTCCAGAAACGTGCTTTCAGCCAGCTTCTGCCTCAGAGCTTAGAGCGGCAGTGGTGGTAACAGTGTTTCAATTATAGAAGCTAAACAAACGCAGATACCTGTTTTCAGCCAGCCGCAGCCTCAGAGCTGGATCCGGCTCTCAGCTCCAGTGACAGCCATAGAAGGTAAATAAAAACCAGAATAAAAAAATAAAAAAAAAAGGAGAGGCTAGGAGCTTCAGTTGCCTGCCAGCCTGAAAACTGCCCTCAGCCCCTCACCCAGACTGGCCAGGCACCCCAGTGGGGACCCCCACCCTGAAGGGGGTGTGACCAGCTGCAAACAGCCATCATCCCCTCATCCAGGCTGGCCAGGCACCCAAGTGGGGCCCCCACCCTTATCCGGGACACCCTTCAGGGCAAACCAGCAGGCCCCCACCCGTGCACCAGGCCTCTATCCTATATAGTAAAAGGGCAATATGCAAACTGACCCTGACAGCAGAAGGACTGGGAATGACTGGTCACTATGACACACACTGACCACCAGGGGGCAGAAGCTCAATGCAGGAGCTGCCCTCTGGTGGTCAGGGAGCTCTCACATGGGAGGAGCTCTGCTCAGCCACAAGCAAGGCTGATGGCTGCCAGTACAGCGGTGGTGGTGGGAGCCTCTCCTGCCTCCTCAGCAGCTCTAAGGATGTCCCACTGCAGTTTAGGTCTGCTCCCCGCTGGCAAGTGGACATCTCCCAATGGCTGCCGGACTGCCAGAGGAATGTCTGATTGCCAGCTTAGGCCCAATGCCCTGGGGAGTGGTCCTAAGCCAGCAGGTGGTCATCTCCTGAGGGGTCCCAGACTGCAAGAGGGCACAGTCCGGGCTGAGGGACCCCCTTCCCCACCGAGTGCACAAATTTTTGTGCAGTAGGCCTCTAGCCTACACTAATAAAAGAGAAAGATGCTAATTTACCATACCTTTGCTATGCCCAAGCCACGCCCACTAGCCAATCAGAGTGACTATATGCAAATTAACCCAACCAATATGGCGGCCAGAAGCCACAAAGATGGAGCAAGCAGGAGGTTTGCTTGCCCTGGTGATGGAGGAAGCCAAGTTTCCCGCCTGCCCTGGCAGGCAGTGGCCTCTGCAAAAGGCAACAAAGTTTCAATTATAGAAGATAAATAAATCCCAGATAACTGCTTCCAGCCAGCCTCCACTGGGAACTTGGGTGACTGGGGCCTCTGCCCAGCCTGCAAACAGCCATCAGCCCATCACCCAGGATGGCCACACCCTCATAGGGTGAAGGTCCCTGCTGGGGGCTTAGCCAGCCTGCAAACAGCCATCAGCCCCTCACCGAGGATGGCCACACCCTCATGGGGTAAGGGTCCCCTTGGGCTTGGCCAACCTGAAAATAGACAACAGCCCCTCACCCAGACTGGCCAGGCACCCCACTGGGAACCCCCACCCTGAAGGGGCTGTGGCCAGCCTGAAAATGGCCATCAGCCCCTCACCTAGGCTGGCCACACCCTCATGGGGTAAGGGTCCCCTTGGGGTCTTGGCCAGCCTAAAAACAGCCATAAGCCCCTCACCCAGCCTGGCCAGACACCCCAGCAGAACCCCCCCTCCCTGAAGGGGATGTGGACAGTCTGAAAACAGCCCTCAGCCCCTCACCCAGGCTGACCAGGCACCCCAGTGGGGACCCCCACCCTTAATGGGGTGTGGCAAGTCTGAAAAGGGCCCTCAGGCCCTCTCCCAGCCTGGCCAGCCACCCCAGCGGGACCCCTACCCTGATCTGGGACACTCTTCAGGGCAAACCAGCAGGCCCCCACCCATGCACCAGGCCTTTATCCTATATATTAAAAGGGTAATATGTAAATTGACCCTAACAGCAGAGCAACTGGGAATCACTGGTCACTGACACACACTGACCACCAGGGGGCAGACGCTCAATGCAAGAGCTGCCCTCTGGTGGTCAGGGTGCTCCCACAGGGGGAGCTCTGCTCAGCCACAAGCCAGACTGAGGGCTTCCAGTACAGCGGTGGCAGTGGGAGCCTCCCCTGCCTCCTCAACAGTGCTAAGGATGTCCGACTGCAGCTTAGGCCTGCTCCCTGCTGGCAAGTGGACATCCCCGGAGAGCTCCAAGGCTGCCAGAGGGATGTCTGACTGCCAGCTTAGGCCCAATCCCCCGGGAAGCAGGCCTAAGCCAGCAGGTGGTCATCCCCTGAGGGGTCCCAGACTGCCAGAGGGCACAGGACATGCTGAGGGACCCTTCTGAGTGCACAAATTTTTGTGCACTGGGCCTCTAATTACTATTAATAAAATCTGTGAAATAATCAAATATTAAAAAAAGATAGTTTAGATAATTGATGAGATAATCATAGAAGAATTATTTTAATCATAAATTTTTAGACAATTGTATAATATATCTCTTCATTTTAATATAAAATTAATGTTAGAAGTTATTTACCACAGAGGGCTTTGATAATGTTTTGCATTGTGGTGTGTCAATTTGGGCTAAATGAAACAAAACTGATATTTATAAGAATATTAAAATAAAATAGTAGTTATTTTGAAATAGCAATTTTAAAATAGTATCTAGTTGAAATAAAAATTCAGTCTGCAATATAAAAGGAAAACAATGTCTGTGATCTATTGAGCAGTGTCTTTACTATGTCAGAGGAATACTCCACAAAGGACTTTTTAAAAGCAAGATTCATTCTTTCAACACATTTATTGAGTGACCATTATGAACCAATAACTACAGCAATTTCCAGAATAAAATAGGGAATCTAAAAGATGTGTTTCTTGGTCTATAAAGGTGCTAGAACTTAATCAAGTAATTACAAATGCATGTCAGATTGACACCATGAAAGCACTATTAAAGAGAGGGATGTGGCCTCCTAAATTAGAAAAAGCTTCCATGAGTGAGTGTCACTTCAGATAGTATTTAAATTAGAGAAGCAGGGAGAGGAAGAGAATTGGGGGCAGAGGAAATTAGATATGCAAAAACCAGCAGAAAATGTTATATGAAATATAACTAAGATAGCAGTAACTAGATTATATAAGATTAAATAGATCATTTTGGAATTTTTAATTTTGCAGTGGTAAACCGTTTTAGTTTTCTAACATTGTTCTTAGGGTAAATATTTTGTTTCAAATATAATGTCACTGAAAACATGAACTCGAAGTGTTGAAGATTCCTAGGAGAAGTCTGGCTGAGAAACAAAGGAACAAAGGCAGTAGCTGGAAGGTACTGTCAATGTGATGAGAAATATTTTCAATTGGCAGAGACATCTCCATGCTTCCAAGCCAATGAGACTTGTGGTTAAAGATACTAAAATAAAAGCGCTTTTACTTTATTCCCCATTTTCATACCAAGAATACGAATAAAATCATAAAAAATAAATTTTTTATCTTTAATGAGACAAGTACATTAGAGTGATATTTTGATATTAATAAATGTGTTTTTCATTACTCGAATTCTATTTTGCCCCCATCCTGCCTTCTTATTTCAGGAAACTGTTATGTCAGTCCAGGAATATTGACACAAGCAACAGAGATTGAACAGAAATGCCACAAAGAAAAAGTAACAAATTTAAAAGAACAAATAACCTGGCCAGTGTGACTCAGGGGTTGAGCTTAGAGTTATGAGCCAGGGGGTCACACTTTTGACTCCTGGTCAGGACACATGCCCGGGTTGTGGGAGGAAGCCAATCAATGATTTGCTTTCATCATTGATTTCCTCTCTCTCACTCACTCTTCCTCCTCTCTGAAATCAATAAAATAATAATAAAATGGCAAACTCAAATTAAAAAAAGAAAAAACAAACGAAAAAACACTCCCCCCCAAAAAGTAAAACAAAGAAACAAGTTCTTGACTTTATTTTTATTGTTGAAAATATTACATATGTCTCCCTTTTCCTCCCTTTGACCTTTCCCAGCCCACCCCTGTCCCCAAACCCAGGTTTTAGTCACCCTATCATCTATGCATATATTAGTATGCATACAAGTTCATTGGCTGATCTCTTCCTACTCTCCCCTCCCTTCCCTCTGAGGTTCAACAGTCTATTCATGCTTCTATGGCTCTGGGCCGATTTTTGATCACCAGTTTATTTGTTTCATTACATTCTGTTTATGAGGGAGAGTATGTGATACTTATCTTTCTTTGACTCAGCATAATACCCTCCAGGTCCATCCATGCTGTTGCAAATGTTAAGAATTCTTTCTTTTTTATTGCCAGTAGCATTCCATTGTGTAAATGTATCACAGTTTTTTATCTACTCATCTGCTGATGGGCATTTAGGCTGTTTCCAAGTCTTAACTTTTATAAATTGTGCTGCTATGAACATAGGGGTGCATATATCCTTTCTGATTGGTGTTTCTGGTTTCTTGGAATATATTCCTAGAAATGGGATGAACAGGTCCAATGGGTGTTGCCTTTTTAATTTTTTGAGGAAACTCCATACTGTTGTCCACAGTGGCTGCACCAGCCTGCATTCTCACTAACAGTGTACTGGGTTCCCTTTTCTCCACAACTTTGCCAATACTTGTCATTGGTTGATTTGTTGATGGTAGCCATTATGGCAGGTATGAGGTGATACCTCATTGTCCTTTTGATTTGCATTTCTCAGGTGATTAGTAATTTTGATCATTTTTTCATATGACTCTTGGCTTTTTGTATGTCCACTTTGGAGAAGTGTCTATTTAGGTCCGTTGCCCATTTTTTTTGTTGGATTGTTTGTCTTTCTTTTGTTAAGTTGTATGAGTTACCTACATATTTTAGAGATTAACCCCTTATCAGATGTATGGTGGGCAAATATGTTCTCCCATGTAGTAGACTCTTGTTATTTTGATGATGGTTTCTTTTATAGTGAAGAGGTCTAGGAGATGTATTGGTTAACATATTGCTACTAGAGATGTCTGAGATTTTAGTGCCTATGGTTTCTTCTAGGACTTTTATAGTTTCATGTCTTACATTTAAATATTTTATCCATTTTGAGTTTATTCTTGTGGATGGTGTAGTTGGTGGTCAAGTTTCATTTTTTTGCATGTACTTGTCCAATTTTCCCAACACCGTGTATTGAAGAGACTGTCTTTATTCCATTGTATGCTCTTGCCCCCTTGGTCAAATATTAATTGAGCATAGTGGCTTGGATCAATTTATGGGTTCTCTGTTCTGTTCCATTAATCTAATACATACCTGTTCTTACGCCAGTACTAGGCTGTTTTGATTACAGTGGCTTTGTAGTATAACTTGATATCTGGTTTAGTGATTCCTCAAACTTTGTTCTACCTTCTCAAGATTGCTACAGTTATTCGTTTTTGGTTTTGTTTGTTTGTTTTTTTTGGTTCCATATAAATTTTAGGAGTGTTTGTTCTAGGTTTGTGAAATATGCTCTTTGTATTTTAATACAGATTTCATTGAATCTATAGATTGCTTTGGGTAGTAAGGACATTTTAATGATGTTGATTTTACAAATCTATGAACATGGTATATTCTTCCATTTTTTTATATCTTTCTCTATCTCTTTTTTTCAATGTCCTGTAGTTTACAGATTAAGTTCTTTCACCTCCTTGGTCAGATTTATTCTTTAGTATCTTAATTTTTCTTGTTGCTATGGTAAATAGCATTGTTTTTAATTTCTCTTTCTGAGAATTCACTATTTGTGTATAAAAATACTATGGATTTTTGGGTGGTAATTTTGTATCCTGCTACATTTCTGAATTCATTTATTAAGTCTAATAGCTTTTTGATGTAGACTTTAGGATTTTCTATATACAGTATCATGTCACCTGGGAATAATGAGAGTTTTACTTCCTTCTTTCCAATTTGGATGCCTTTTATTTCTTCTTCTTGTCTCATTGCTATGGCCAGGACTTCCAGTACTATGTTGAAAAGGAGTGGTGAGAGTGGGCATCCATCTTGTTCTTAGGGAAAATGGTTTTAGTTTTTGCCCATTGAGTATGATATTGGTTGTAGGTTTGTCATATATTGACTTCATTATGCTGAGGTATGTTCCCTCTATTCTCACTTTGCTGAGAGTTTTTATCAAAAATGGGTGTTGGATTGTGTTGAATGCTTTTTCTGCACCAATTGATATGATCATGGGATTTTTTTGTCTTGAAATCTGTTTATGTGATGTATCACATTGATTTGCAGATATTGTACCAGTCTTGCATCCCTGGAAAAAAATCCCACTTGGTCATGATGAATGACCCTTTTAATGTGTGGCTGAATCTGTTTTGCTAAGATTTTGTTGAAGATTTTATTTATTTATTTTTTTAAAAAAATATATTTTATTGATTTTTTTACAGAGAGGACGGGAGAAGGATAGAGTTAGAAACATTGATGAGAGACAAACATCGATCAGCTGCCTCCTGCACACTCCCTACTGGGGATGTGCCCGCAACCAAGATACATGCCCTTGACGGGAATTGAACCTGGGACCCTTGAGTCCGCAGGCTGACGCTCTATCCACTGAGCCAAACCAGTTAGGGCTTGTTGAGGATTTTAGCATCTATGTTCATCAGGGATATTGGCCTGTAGTTCTCTTTCTTTGTAGTGTTTTTATCCGGTTTTAGAATTAGGGTAATGCTGGCCTCCTAGAAAGAGTTTGGAAGTGTTCCTTTCTCTTGAATTTTTTGGAATAGATGGAGGACTAGAGGTGTTAGTTCTTCATTAAATATTTGGTAAAACTCCCCTGTGAATCCATCTGGACTAGGCTTTTGTTTGTTGGGAATTTTTTTAAATTACTGCTTCAATTTCATCAGCAGTTATTGGTCTATTCAGGTTTTCTGATTCTTCTTGGTTGAGTTTTGGAAGGTTGTATTTTTATAGGAATATGTCCATTTCATCCAGGTTGACCATTTGTTGGAATAAAATTGTTCATAGTATTTTATTACAATCCTTTGTATTTCTGTAGGGTCAGTTGTTGCTTCACCTCTTTCATTCCTGATTTTGTTTATTTGGGTAATCCCTTTTTGTGTCCTGGTAACCCTGGCTAGAGGACCATCAATCTTGTTTATCCTTTCAAAGAACCAGCTCTTGGTTATATTGAATATATATATATATATATATATATATATATATATATATATATATGCCAGATTATTATGACCACCCCATCAGTACTTTGTTGGGCCACCTTTTGCCTTCAAAAGGTGATGCGAGGAATCTGACACCATGCCTAATGAATAGCACTGTCCAGTTCTGTGAGATTTGATGGTTGTGGAACCAGCTGCCTGATGGCTCTTTTAACTTTGTCCCACAAATGCTCAATTGGACTGAGATCTGGTGATTGTGGGGGCCACCTAAGCAAGGTAAAGTCTCCCTCATGTTCTTGAAACCACTCCTGCACAATACAAGCACTGTGGAATGGCGCATTGCCTTGTTGGAAGAAGCCATCTCCATTGGGATACGCCATCAACATGATAGGATGAACCTGATCAGCAATGATACTTAGGTATGTTGTGCTATTCAGACGTTGTTACACAGAATTAAAGGGCCCAAATCATGTCAGAAAAACATGCCCCAAACCATAACACTGCCCTCACCAGCTTGAAGGGTTGTACTTATGCATGTGGTGTGCATGCTTTCATGCTGTTTCCACCAAATTCTCACTCTGTCATCTGCATGATGCAACTGGAAATGTGATTCATCAACCACATGACTTTTTTCCAATGTGCAACTGTCCAATCCTTGTGTTCCTGTGCGAATTGGAGATGTTTTCTCTTGGTAACTGCAGACAGCAAAGGTGTTTGAACAGGCCTTCGGCTTCCATATCCCATACAATGCAGTGTACAGCTAATTTGCCTACAAACATCAGGTGGTCATAATAATCTGGCCACTCAGTATATATATATATATATATATATATATATATATATATAATATATATATTCCCTAAAATGCATATACACTTTAACAGCTAATAACTCAATTGATGTTTCTTCTTTCTTTTCAGATTTAACCCATTGAAATTAATAATTTGTTGGAAATAATTAATAACCGACCATCACAAGAAGCAGTAGAACTAAATTATTTAGCTGAACTTCAAGGGGGCACACAGATATTAGTTATCTGATAGATTATAAGATATTTTTAAGGGTAAAAATTCTAATTTATTCATTGTTATTCCTAAACAATGTCACATAAAATAATGACTAAATATTATAGTTTAAACATTAGTTATTCTCTTAATTTCAAGTTACATTATTTAATAAAAAAACTTGATTTTTTTCTAGATTGTTCTGTTTACCTGTTTTTTATCTTTTAACCATATGTACTGTCTTGCATTTCTTTGCAGCCTAGCTTCTCCCTCTAGACTTTTCCTGCAATCATGTCATCAATTGCTAATAAAATTTATCTTGGACTTCAGTTTTTGCTTCCAGCCTCCTCTACCCTCATTCTGCCCATCCACTAGCAGTCAACTGTTCAGACTTGTCTCCTTTCAACTTCACACTCATCTTTTAAATCTGACAGCTACACTAAGATACATTTTAAGATAAGGGTTAGAGATATCAGTTTATTTTTATATTCTTCTTCTTAAATTTCATTGTAATATGAAATTTAAAAAGAATAGTATATAAAGGTAATACAATTTGATCAAGAAACATTTCTAAATACTATAAGCTATTATTCCTGTATTTTAGGTTTTGTACTAATTGCTTAGACATCTGAAATCTAATTTGCTTTCTCACGGCCATTTTTATTTTCAGTTTGCAGGCATGTCTGAGATTCTGGGAATTCAAGACAGGTTATAACTTGAAATGACAGACAACACAGTTTGATTCAACATTTCAAAAATCAGGATTTGTTATTACTGTTGTTTTTTAATTTACATGCCTTGTGAAACTTGTTAATGAGAAAGTTAATTGTTTCATTGCTTATATCCCTGGGGTCTGTGGTCCATTTTATGTTTGTGAGCAAGCTTATGTTAAAAAACAAAAGTAAATGACCATTGCAGACATTTATCAGTGGGAGATGTCTTCTTATTTCAATGTGTATTGAGTGCTGTTTTAACTTCAAATATTATAATACAATAGAAACATAAAATATTAACTAGAAAAGGCAAAGAATTGACAAATATATTTTATCATGATGGGAATCACTGAAGGTTTATAGAAATGAAACAATTTGCTCCTTTCATAAACCCATCTTTCCCAGAAACATTTTTAAAAAACTTAACCATTCAACATGAGTATAATAATAAAGTCCTCCGTAGTCTATTATTACATTATATGCAGGACCCTTGACTAAGTGAAGAGAAACGTCTTTTTAAATGTTTCCTGGAGAATTAGTTCACCCTACTTAACATTTCACCTTTCATTGGCTCAGATGGAAATAGGAAAATAGAAATGTGTATAATGGGATAATTTCAAACTCTAGGAATACATTCATCAATTATCACTGAGCAGTAGGTTAATACAGTCTATTTTCCAAATTAGCCATTAAGGTGGATTTTAATGAAAATATTGCATATTTAAGTCCAAACTAATTGTCCAGTGCTGTCACTGCAAGTAGTACAGACACTAGTTGTGAAACATGTGATTACCTATACATTTTAGGTACTTTCCTCCTAAGAGTACCTAATAAGTAGATACTGTGTATATAAAACCCAAATGAGAAGTAAACGTGGTTTAGAAATCACTTTAGTGGTGGCAAGAAACAATATCCTTACTGAAGGTCAGAATTTTCTTCACTTTTACATGAATAATCTAAAGCTAGAGTCAGAAAATATTGATCACATTTACCTGGGAGAAGCAAACAATCTGCATTTTTTTTCTGCAATTTGGAAAGCAATAATATGTCTATGGATGACTCTAAAATGCAGTTATTGATCTGAATAACTAAAATCACTATAATTGATTAGATGAATAGAGTGGTGAACCAAATCAAACAGAGCTAAAATGAACAGACCACTCTGTCAAATAGTTATTTACATAAATGTGCTCCCTAAGGGCTACTTTTGGGAAATTGTTTTACATATCCATGGAGGAAACTCCACAGACAAGCCCACCATTTCATTTAAACAAAATAAGAAAGGCAAGTTTTCTTTCCTCGCACATATGAAAAGGAAATGATCTTCCTTTCAGGCAACAGTGACATATCATTGTACTGAGTTGAAGGTGTCTTTGTGATCCTTCTGCCTCAGGGCACCGTACCCATCTTTGTGGTTAAATGCACATACCGAAGCTCTGTGATTTAGTCACTGATAAATACTAGTTCTAATACTAATACTAGTACTAAGAAAATAAAGAGCCGGGCTGGACTGACAGAACATATTTGTAAATGTCAGAATGAGCAAAAAAAAAAAAAAAAAAAAAAAAAAAAAAAAAGCCAGAAGATACTTATCTCTGGTTATCATATGTGTGGAAAAAAAAGCATGAATTTTATAAAAATAGTCCTGGAAATAAAACAGAGGCAGTGGGAAAAAGACAAACTAGTATACTCATTAAAGAATTAAAATCCAGCACACACAAAAAAGCCTTCTTTTTAGAAAGATGCTAATTAAATAGTCTCTCACTTTTAACCTAATTTTGTTTGCCTCTGGAGGGAGGAAGCTATGAAAGGAAAAACCTCAGGCCTGGAATGTAGAGATTTGCCAGCTGAGATGATGCACCGGTGTGCCCAGCAACTGGTGTAACTGGGGATAGATCCGAAGGTCAGCACAGGAGGTGGCACAAACATAATAAAATCAAGCGAATGGGTTGATCACTCTCACACATGGTGAAGAGATGATTTTCTCCACTCCTGCGATATCTCCTCTATTTCGATTATGAACTTGGGGATGGGGAAGACCGCTGATGAGTGAGAAGAGGAATGTGCACACCACCACATTTGACCTAGGAGATTTCCAGTGTTCTAGAAACTTACACAAGTGTTTTGCTATCATTTTCTTTTCTTCATTTTTACTGTTGCTGCTGTTGTTGTTAATCCTCACTCGAGGATATTTTTTCCATTAATTTTCAAAGAGAGTGGAAGAGCGGGGGAGAGACACAGAAAAAGATAAACACAGATGTGAGAGTCACACATCCATTAGTTGCCTCCTGAAAACTCCCTGACCAGGGCCAGGGATTGAGCCTGCAACTGAGGTGCATGCCCTTGACCAGAATCAAACCTGGAACCTTTTAGTCCACAGGCCAACACTCTATCCACTGAGCCAAACCAGCTAGAGCTTGATACCATATTCAATTGAATAAGCAATAAACAATATTATCAAGAATATGAGTACAATGGAGCATTCTGTCTTATTTGGCTTTTTATCACACAAGAGGAAAAATGTCAAAGAAAAAAAGTAGGTCCAAACAGAAATACAAAATAAATCTTAGATTTCTCACCTCTTTTTATGTACCTATCGAAATGGGCCATTGCTTATAATCAGGTTTCAATGTTAACCTAGAAGTATAGAAATAATTGTTATGAGTATATACATATATGTATATTCTCTATCTGTCTATGTATCTATCTTTTTATAATAATTATCTGAATATTTGGCTATCAGTTCACTTTCCATTTAGCCTTTATTTAAGTAGAATCATTGAATTGCATTATATGTCCTTTGGGTACTTTTTATTGAAGTATAATTTCTAAATCTTAAAAAGCATAGATCTTATTACTTCAGTTCCACAAGTTTTGGTAAATATATAAACCTGCATAACCACTACCCCAATCAAGCTATATAACATTTCATTATATCAGATATATTTTCTACATCAACTTTTCAACAAATCTCTTTACTATAACTCTTATTTATTCATGAATTGTGTGTAGAAGCAGTAGGCAGTCTTTTAATTGATAAGTATTGCTAATTATCACATGAACTGACCATCAGCGACTGTTTTTCTTGCATAATACTTTTTTCCCCAGCGGCACTTAATTGGTAATGAGGAGGCCTAAATTCTAGTTCCTATTTGTATCACCCATTCATTTTGAAAATTAGTACCTGTTCTTTATCAAGATAGACCTCTTCCTTTCTGTCCAATTAAAGAGTATTGCTAGACGATCTCTGAATCTATTTCAACTCATAAATTCTATGTTTTCTAGTTCATGGTTGTTTAACAATTGAATATCAATTTAATAAGGAACTACCTCTAAATTACTAGCAGATTCGTTCACCTTAATGAGTCATGTTTAACTCAATTGTTAGCAAAATGTTATGCTTTCTTTTCTTCCTGAGGTTAGCTTTTCAGTATGTACTTCTCTAAAGGGAGTGGAAGATATGGTTTATATCTGGTAATAACTCCTACACGTATTTCTCACTACTTTATTGCAGTATGTTTAGATTTTGCTAAGCCAGACTTTGATCAAAATTAAATGTACTTCCTTTACTTCTGTCATTCAAAATTATCAACGTTGTTTAAAGAGGATTTCAGTTGTCACCTTTTCTGTAAAAGTTTTTATAACCATCAAGTAAGGAGAGAGTAACTTTTTGAAATTTTACATTTTGTACCATTCTCTGCTAACTTTAATCACTCATTCATTCATTATTGCATATATCAAGCTTGCGATAAATGAGGCACACAATAATGAACAAAAAAAAGAGTCTCAACCCCCATGAGCCATTTCATTATGCTAATCATGGAACAATTATACTCCATTATAAACTAGTTAGTACTCTGACAAAAAATTACTGATGCACTGATAACATATGCTTCATAACAAGGGGATCTAGTTTACTTTCGGATGGATGGGGGAGATCTTATGAAAATGTGATGTTGGAACTGAGGTCTGAAAATAAGATTTAACCACCTAAAGGTGTGTGTATATTTATTTATATGTGTGTATGTGTATTTTGTGTGTGTCAGGGGAGTGAAGATGGAGGGATATACAACAGCGAATTGATTTCCTGGAATAGTAACCTGTGTTAGAAAGCAACACAACACAATTTAAAAACTTACAGGATCTTTGCAAAGCAAGATGACATAATTGTTAGAGAAGCTCAGACGAGGTAGGCAAGTACAAGCTCTTTTAGTATATTACAGGCCCATTTTAGGGTTTTGATGTTTACCCTAGAGGCTATTCATAGGATTTTAAACAGAACAAATAGGTAGGTTTAGAAGATAGTTCTGGACTGATGTGCACATTAGGAAGTCATTGGCTGATGGATGAGAAATGAAGCTGTATGTGTTGATGAGATGCTTGTGGAGAGTGTTAGCAGTGAGAAGAGATGCAAATTCTGAGACTTTGAAATCTCCCAAAATAACCTTTTGTGAGTTTAAATAATCATAGATATTTGTAGAAATATCTCATTACCTTCTCTTAAATTTTAAGAGCACGAGACAGAATTAAAATAACAAAAAGTACAATGCTTTAAATCTAAGCAGTTTGGGGTTCAAATGAAGGCATTATTCATGGGCAACTTGCTTAAATCCTAGGATGATCTGTTTTTTCTTCCTTAAAATGAAAATAACAATAATTCTACTATGGGAGTCTTAAGTATCAAATGATTTTTAAGTAGAACAAGGAGTATATTGCCATGCACACCATACTTACTCATACTTAGTAGTTTCTTTTGTTTCCAAATTTTCTAAAACGCAGTGCATGGGTCTTTAAAGTGAACATTTTATAAACTGTGCTAACTAAATGAGACCCATCATTAATTAAGGAAGACAGAATCAAGAATAAAAGCCAAGCAAATACAAAAGAGTATAAAAATTATAAAATTAGTGCATAGATTCAATAATTTAAGTTTAATATGCTATTTATTAATACATCCATAGTTGACTGTATTGATCGAGGTTTATATATCAACATTGATACCCCAAGGCCTTGGTGTCTTCCTTTGTTTTTGTTGAGTTAGGAACTGTTAAAGGCCTAAGACTTTACCCTGTTTGCAAACTAATACTAGTAGGTAAGCCTGCTACAGAGTCATGGACACATACTGACAGAAGAATACAGAATCCTGGTTAGAGACACAATTTATTACAGCAACAAGCAGCAGCCTGAGCAGTTGCATCTGCTCCTCCTACACACATTCCCACAGGGCAATTCGAGGTCCCACCACAGGAGAGAAAGCTCACATTAGGTGATGGGAAGCTCTTACATTTGTCCATACATCTGCCCATTGTCCTTTCCAAAGAAATAGGTTACCCCTTTCCTTTGAACATAACAAAAAGTTTCCAGGGTGAAGAAGGTACATTACTTTCTAGGATATCCTGGGATCTCTGTCTCTAGGGAGACACTAGCTTCCAAAGCATGGTTATTATTCAACCATGCCTTTGCTCTAAATGCCCACACCAGGCAAAAATGGGAGAAATCCACACAGAATTGTCACCCAAAAGTTCTTTGGTCAGAGTGGCCCCAGATGCCAACCCCCCTCTTTTTGTGGTTGGAAAGTTGTGGCTGCCACTAGAAAGTTCAAAATGAGCATTCATGATCTTTTGGATATTCTTAATATTGATCTATCTCTGAATGCTAACTTACATATAGACACATTTATTCCTAAATCAATTATTCGTATTTTGCCAACTGTTTTAATTTTATATATGTATAATTTGCTCTTCTTTTTATCAACTACTGCTTATTATATATCATGATAATTAGAGTTATAATGGTAGTTAATTCATTTGTATATGTATTACTGTAGATTCAATTGTTAATTAGATGTAATAGCTAAAGCCAATATAATATATTTTATTGCTTTTACCCTATAAATGGATACTGATTGACTAAACCTAAAAAACTGTTTGAGTGACAAAATTAATTATTATGAAATGTCTCTGCAAAATTATAAGATAAATTAAAAAATAAAATTGACAATAGCACCATAGTAAACTCAGGAGATAGTAAATATTTCCAGAGGTATAGTGGCTGAAGTAATGTAATAGGCCCAGCAAACTCATTTTCTCTTTCTGTGTCAACTGGAAAAAATCAAATATAATTTTTCAGGCCAAATATTACTTATTCTTGGACTTTGTGACAAATTCTGGGCGGTCTATAATATTTTGGATAAGGGAAGACATGATTAGCTTCAGATATAAAATGTTTTACTTGGTCATTCACCTTTTCTCTGTCCAACGAATGTAGCAGCTTTTGAAGGGCTGTAGATAAAAGAGGTATGAAATAATGTAAGCCTCATTTCTCATATACACTCCTAAAAGGGAACTTGCCAGAGGAGACATGCAGTCTTCATCAGACTGCGACATGACCAGGACACAACATTTTATTTTGTTGAACTACAGACAGTGGGGTTGTCTGGGTTGTTTGCTTTACTCAATCTGCTTATACAAGGATAAGTAGGAATTCTGTAATAAACAAAGAGAAGAGTGATCAAATGTAAGACACTTTGAAAGCAGTATTTGCAGGGTATAGGACATTTTATCTGATGGGACACATGGAAGTGAAGAAGAAAGAGAACTCAGACAGCTTCCACTTCTGAAATATCAGCAGAATAATAGATTCCGACAGGTATGGGGAATTTGTGAAGGAAGCTTATTTTAAAAATATGTCATTTTCTGTCACATAATAAAAAGTAAGTTTTAGAGATAACCAGAAATCCCAATCTTTGTTGGTGACAACAAATGTTCTATGTGCCTTGATTAATTAGTACAAGAATGACTAATTGATTTAATTTTGGCATTTATAGTTTTTTTTAAAAAGATATCCTATGCATTTAGGGGGTGGAGAATAAACTATATTTTCTACAAAGTAAAAATATAGTAATACATGCATAGAATACACATTTCTATTTCTAAACTGCAAAGCACACCACAGAGAAGACAGATTGAAAGGGAATTTGGGGTAATACTTTCCTTTGTTAAAGAGACTATGTTCTCAGACTGAGCAAGTCCAGGCTCAGAGTAATCAATAATTTGAGGGTAAAGTTTTCTGTCATCTATGAATTTGCTTAAGTACTCTGTATGAGCCAAGCATTTATTTTTCCATCCTGTCTATCTTAGCTTCAAATCAAATTTGTTCACTGTGTGAAATTGGGAAAATTATTTGAAATTTCTGAGCTTCAATTTACTCATTTCTAACAGGAGTAATACCTGTTTTATAGGATGAAAACAGATACTGGAACTCTTTGCACTTAGAGAAAGGAAGTGAATCCCTGGCAGGTTTGGTTCAGTTGGTTGAGCATCATTACAAGAATTGAAAGGTCATCAGATTTATTTCCAGTCAGGGCACATACCCAGGTTGCAGGTTCTATCCCCAGTAAGGGTTGCATACAGGAGGCAGCCTACTGATGTTTCTCTCTCACATCAATGTCTCTCTCTCCCTCTAAAAAAATTTAAAAAATATATTTAAAAAAAGAAAAGAAAAAGGAAGCCCCTGTGTTTGTGTATTATTGGTGCAAATTTCAAATGCACTATGTACACTGTATAACCTTAATCATTTAAAAGGTAGAATCATGTAATCTAAGAGAATCTATTCTGGTTCATAATGTTCAGTCTATTTCTTTGTGTTATACATTTTAATCAATGTCAAATTTATTACCATACAGATATATGAATTTACCTTTTGAAAAATTGTGACATTTAACTGTTTCTGGTCATGTTTCCCAATATCTGACCAATTTCTACTTGTCAGAAGTTCACAAGTAAGTTATCCAGAGGAGTCTCAATGTTCAGAAAAATGGCAATGCTTATTACTGTAACTGTTTTTGATTCAAAACTCTATGAATAAAAGTATGCTTCTTGGTAATACCAAATATCTATTTCTGGCTCTGCTGCACTTTGTCTTCATTTTGGAGTAGAGGCTGTTGGAACAGTCTCCATTTGGGGCACTGTTAGTATGGTGGCAAATATATTTAGATCGAAAAGCTCATTCCCGGAAGTGACACTTAAATTTCATTGGCCAAATTTCTTATACACTCCTGACTTCAAAAGGAAGCAGCTATATAATGCTTCCCCTGGAAGAAGTATTCAGTGAAGGGAACTTGAATATTCAGCAAAAAGTAATACAATCTACCACAAACACTCATGTATATTTATGAAGAAATTTAGTTTAGTTTTGGAACTGTGATGGAGACCATAAAAGAGTAGCAAAAGGTAATAAATACTAATTATGTAGTCCCGGCAATATATATAACCAAACTGAGCCTCCCTCAATTTTCTTGTCAGTAAATTGGGAGTTTTATTCCCTGGCTCATAGAATCATTGTTAATATAAAATGTGTGAATAAAATTAAAGTAAAGAAAAACAAGTCCATGTGTTTGTGTAATGTAGCACAGTTACTAGAGCTTGATTAAGAAAATAAATGTTAACTATCATCTTTATTTTTGTCTTATATTAATATAAGAGTAAAATGACAAAACATTTAAGTTGGAATATATATATATATATATATATATATATATACACACACATACATACATATACACACACAAACACACACATACTTGTTATTTCCTTCTTTCTGCACCATCCATTTCACCTTCTGGTAACTGACCTCATTTTTCCTCTGGGGAACCATCCTTCTTTGCTCCCAGTTTATGCCTTTGGGTGGGGTTGTCCTATTATCTTTCATCCCCAGCAGCTCTAGAGGAGAACACAAGGTTTGGTTGGTTTTAACTGTCTGTTATCCTGCTGTCCGTCTGGAATGATCAGCATCACAGTCAGGATAATGAGCATCATTTCCAGGGTTTTATTTGAAGTAATATGAAAGGGAAGCTATTTTTTCTGCTGAAATCGAAGCTAAGAAAATAAATATCTAGAACTGTGTCCCCGGATGGGTTTCCTGGGGAATAGACTTTGACCATAGGTTTAAGAAGTTTATTGGGGGGATACCTTCAAGACCAGTAAAGAAAAGGAAGTGTCTGAGTCTGTTCTGGCTGCCATAACAATAAGATCATTAACTGGGTGACTTACAAACAAAAGTTAATTTCTCACAGTTCTGGAGGCTGGGAAGTCCAAGATGAAGACGCTGACAGATTGGGTGTCAGGTGAGAGCCCACTTTCTGGTTCAGAGGCAGCATGTTTTTGCTGTGTTCTCACCTGGTAGAAGGCAGCAAGAGAGCTTTCTCTGGTTTCTTTCATGTGGCAACTAATCTCGTTCATGAGGGTGGAGCCTTCATGAACTAACCAACTCCCAAAGGAGTTAGGATTTCAACATGCATTTGGGGAGGACACAAACATTCAGACCACAGCAAGAACTACAGTTAATAGAACAGGCAGAGTCAAGATTGAGTTGGGATGAGTCAAAAAGGCCTCAATTGATCCTCAGGAGCTCTGGAACTTGGTGGCCCTTTAGAAAAGGCCATTTGAGGCCAAGGAGCCTTTACATGCCCGGTTGAGCAGTCACTGGATGCAGATTGTTTCCAGAGAGACACAATGTCCTTGGGAAGTGGATCTCCTCTGCTGAGTAAATTCCTGGAAAGGAACTCATCTGCTGTGATCAAAGGAGGAATGAATGTAGCAAGCTTGAAAGGATAATTGAATGCAACAGTTTTGAAGTTTGCCTAGGAATCAAAGTATTGCAGAGAAATATACAGCTGAGAGGTTAACAGTGAGTGCTGGACAAGTATTTGTGCCCCTGCGTCGAACCACTACCTCCTGCACTTTTTTTTCATGTTAGCAATTTAAAAAGACCTCTCATCTAATCTTTTCACTGGAATTCTTTTTTTGAAGGACATTATCTGTCATTAATTATGATACCATTCTTTCATGTTATCCACTCTTTCTCTAAGATTTATCTTGTTCATTTTATTTCATTCATACTTTATATTACACAAGAGGAAGACCCCGAAGAAAAGCAATTTCAAGAAGAGGAATATCAGAAAACTTGTTTTCTGAAATCTTCTTAAAAAGAGTTACTAACAGATTACAATGGTAAGTAGCTTGAGCAAGGTTGTAAAACTGAAGACTGTCTCTCACAGACAGGCATTGTTAAGTCTATTACTCTTAATAAGAGGAAATAAGGATGAACAATAAACTCCTTGAAAACTGGATGAGGTTAGGATGAGGCATTAATTTGACCATTACAGCAGGCTGTTTTTCCATTCCTGTATTAAACAATGCTTCTGCTACAAGTCTGTAAGAAAACTCAAATGATTTGATTATTTAAGTATTACTTTAGAAAAGAATAAATTGTTCTAAACATAGTGCATCTCAGAAAGAAGAATGATATGACAATATTTAGAACTGTGTGCCATGTCTTGTCAACTAAATAGGTTTAGATCTTAGTTATTATAATTTCTTATATGTATTTAAAACAAGAAAACTACATGAGCAAAATATAGTATTTCTTCTACTATGGCTTTGGAAAACCAGAATGAAAGTAATTTCACATCATTTGTGATCAATTGATCATTGCTCGATTGCAAAACTTTAAGGTAATAAGTAAATTGCAATAGAAATGCTACTTAATTTCATATAGTTTGAAAGAAATCATATTAAGTCAAATTCTGATTTTAGAGGGAATATTTTAGTTCCAGTGATTTTTTTTTATTCAACTTATTTCAGGAAACTCTTAAACAAAACAGTGGACAAATTTGGGGCCTGGATAAAGAAGTATATTATTTGCAGGAAGTATCACCACAGTCATTCAGTGACTTTCGATGCTACAAATGTCAATGGTTTTACAGAGAAGAAAAGAGCAAGTGTTCTAGAGTTTCACACAGACTGGGCTACTTAACCAGGCTCAGACCTCAAGGTGCTGGCTGGTAGGTAGTGTGCCTAATTTTCCATATTAATTAATTTATTTAGTTTTTTTTCTAGGTATAGCTTTTAGGGTTATAGTTGGAGATTTGTGTGCTATAAAAGCTAAATTCTGGTATGCTTCCCTAGCTAGATTTTTTTAAGCTAGATATATATTTTGTTAATAAAAAGAAAGACTGAACAAGAAAAAGGGGGGTTAAAAATACAAATAGTTATGCAGCCAATATTATGTGTGCAAAATGAGCTGAAGGCCATCAAAGCTCATTCCAATTTTAGGAGATGCGTGCTTCTATTATCCTCAAATGAAGATCTGGTATCTGTGGCACCGAGAGGGCACACAGCCTGCCTAATATCCCCAAGTGACTACCAGGAAGAGTCAGAGTTTACGCCCAATGCAGTTTGCATTGAAAACAATACAGAACTCAGGTTTCTGACTACTATGCTTTTGTTCTAGTAAATCAAAATGTGAGTCTTATTTGCCCATTCCTAGTCTAACCCCTAAGACCAAATAAAAATTTCTGTAAAGAATATGGTTATATTTTTACTTTAAGAAATACATATAAAATACACTGAGAATGTCCTTTGTTTATGTGGTTTTGTTTTTTTTTTGACATTAAGAAACTTAAAAAACATTCTTTCTCATCACTTTCACGTATATGGTAAAATGATTTCTATGAAATATATTTTGATCTAATATGATAATTTTCTTAATGTAGAAGGTAAATGATTCCTATAAATTCAATTGAAGAGAAGGTAAAATTCAGAGAAAATCAAACTATCTAAAAAAAAAAATTCTCCATAACATAATTAACTTAATTTTATATCATATCTAATAATAGACAAACATGGTAATTGACTGTACCTTCGCTATGCCTCCCATTGGCTAATCAGCATGATACGCAAATTAACCGCCAACAAAGATGGCGGCTAATTTGCATACTGCAGTCAGGGCAGGACAGCGCAGCCACCAGCACGAGCTGCCATCCTGGGCCGCAGGCTGGCCCCAGAAGCCCCAGAAGCCGCCCAGAAGCTGGTGATCAGGGGGGAGATGGGGGTCCACCAGAGGTGTCAGGCCTGGGCAAGTGGCCGATCCAGCGATCAGAGGGTGATGGGGGTCGATGCTTCTGGCCGAGGCATCAGGCCTGGGCAGAGGGCCGATCTGGCGATCAGAGGGAGATGAGGATCCCCTGCCCAGGCCTGACACATAGGCCAGAGGCGTAAGGCCTGGGCAGGGGCCAAGCCGGCAATTGGTGTGAACTACAGAGGAAACACCTTTTCTGACCGCTCATTGGTTAAGCTCCCTGTATTCCACTGGTAATATTCTTAGTAATTTGGGTAATAAGAATCCAAATAGGTGATCTAGGGTTTTTCACCACACTCCTGGTGAAAAAAATGAAGGTCCGCTGCTGGAGGGCTAAGAAATGTCATATCCTGCCCTAGCCTGTTTGGCTCAGTGGATAATGTCTTGGCCTGCCGATGCCAGGGTCTGAGTTCAATTCTGACCACAGGCATGTACCTAGGTTGCAGGATCCTCTCTGGCCTGGGCCAAGGTCAGGGCTCATGCAGGAGGCAACCAATTAAAGTGTTCCTCTCACTTGATGTTTCTCTCTGTCTTTCCCTTTCTCTTCCACATTCTCTAAAAATCAATGGAAACATATCCTCAGGTGAGGATAAAAAAAAGAAAGAAAGAAAGAAGAAAGAAAGAAAGAAAGAAAGAAAGAAAGAAAGAAAGAAAGGAAGAAAGAAAGAAAGGTCATATCCTATGAAAGACACATCTTGAAAATGCCTAAAGAAAGTTGTCATTTTTTCATGGTGAAGAGACTGAAGTCTGTGTTGATGAAAACACCTTGGTAGCTGCGGTGACTGGCAGTGGCTGCAGCCATGGGGTGATGGGGCTGGTGCCTTCCCCTGATCAGCTGGGTGGCCTCCCACAAAGGGAGGCCAGACTGCGGCTTAGGCCCTATCCCCAAGGAGAGCAGGGAGCAGGCCTAAGCTGTCACTAGGACATCCCCTGAGGGCTCCCAGTATGTGAGAGGGTGCAGGCTGGGCTGAGGGACACCCCCCCACCCCAGTGCATGAATTTCGTGCACCAGGCCCCTAGTATATATATAAAACTAGAGGCATGGTGAACGAAATTTGTGCACTTGTGGAGGGAGGTCCCTCAGCCCAGCCTGAGCCCTCTCCCAGTCTGGGAGCCCTTGGGGGATGTACAACTGATAGCTTAGGCCCACTCCCCCTGGGGAGTCCCAGATTGCGAGAGGGCGTTGGCCAGGCCGAGGGACCCCACCATTGCACAATTGGGGCCGGGGAGGAATGTGGGAGTTTGGCCATCTGGGGAGGGACCGCGGGAGGGCTCCAGGGTGTGTCTGGCCTGTCTGGCTCAGTCCCGATGATCCAGATCCCAGCAGCAAGCTAACCTACCAGTCGGAGCATTTCCCCTGGTGGTCAGTGCCCATCATAGCGAGCAGTTGAACGGCCTTAGCATATCATTAGCATATTATGCTTTGATTAGTTGAAATGCCGACTGGACACTTAGCATATTAGGCTTTTATTATATAGGATGTAAGTGTTGTTTTGGAATAATACAGAATTACTCAAATGACATATGCATTTAGTTGAAGAGCATATAATATTCTTATTTCATTCATATAGTCATTATCTATCTATATATGTATACATATTATATATGTCCTAATTGTTTAAGACACTCCCTTTGTGATTTTATTGTCTAGTTCTTATTTCTCAAGTTTTTGGGGGTTTTTTTGTCAGATAACAGGAATTAAAATTGCAGCTAATGCCAGGACTCCATGCCCAGCACATCTCCCTGCCTGCTGCCCACGGGACAGTTATCACTGCGGGCCTGCTGCAGAGCCCTGCACTCACCTTGCCCCACAGAGTTTTCTTTCTCCAAGTTCATTGCTGTCAATCATCTATCAACAATTCCGTACATGCGCATAGTGCTTTTTTATTTTAAAAATAGTTTTTCTTATTAACACTCAACTCTGAAATAGTCACCAATTTCAAGGCAAAGCTGTATCTATTTTACAAATTAGATTTTCAAATGTTTTCCTCATTTTCACCCTTACTTATTTTTAATTTACAATTTTATGGAATTTTACAATTTGTTAGGTATATTAATCTAAATTCACATGACTGTCATCATTTATAGAATGATTTTATTGGATTTGTTGCCATCTCAGTCACTTTTTTATGTATCCTTGCCATAAACACCTTTTCTTTGTTTTTTTTTCTATTGACCAATTGCTTTTTTCAATTAATTCTCTTTATAAAGCTCAGTGATAACATCCCATCTCATACCTGCTCTCTTTCAAATCCATAGCACCAGAAAAAAACATTATCCAAGTTATTCAAAAGATTCATTGAAGAACAGCAATAACCAACCACAGAAAAAAACTTTTTCACTTCCTCACAGCCTCAACCCAAAAAATTGAAAGCTCTCCAATGTGCTGAAGTATAGAGAGAAGGCAGACCCACAGCATTGTGTGAGCTGGGAAAGTCTGGGAACTCCGCTTCTGGGAGATCAATACCAGAGACAATCTGATTCCCTCCCTAACCCCTCTTTCTCTCTCCTTCCCTCTTTCAGATTCTGTCTCACATATTCACAGGGAAACAGCTTCTTAAGTGTGTCTCTGACCCAGTATCTTAAGTCTTTGGTATAATTTTCCTAGTGAGAAGGGTTTTGCCTAAAATTTATACAGTTAGAAAATGATATTATAAATTCTGAAGTGTCTAAAATACTTTTTCAGCATAAAGTTCTGCAGGATGTGACTTATGAAGGCATTCATCAGTGACTGATTTTGCACATCTCAAGACTTCTTGCATATTGTTATAACCTGTCAATATTCTGATATTCCAAAGAGATTGCCTGAAGCAACTAGTACACTTAGGACTCAGTAACAATAGCAGAGGATGATTAACTTTTCACTCAGTTTCAGAGTTTAAATGTCATTTACATGATTAGTTAGAGTGACATTCCTGAACAGTGAGCTCTCAGGATCATTAAAATTTAATTTTCTTATGGATAGAACACAGGATATTATGTTCAGTTTATTAGCTCTAACCCTTAACACTTAAGCAATTTTGCCATTTAATTTGGCTTATGGAGTACATAATTCATATGGCCTGATTATGTACTTTTATTCTTACAGTTGCTACTTGAAATGCTTATATTTGAGGTTTTTACTTCCTTTATTACCATCAAAAGTAGCATTCTGAACAATAACAACAAAAACAGAGAAGAGGGCAAAAGCAAGATAAAATAAACAACTTTAATTTCAGGCAAAAGTTCAGAAAAAGATGAATTATAAAAACAAAATATTTTGTTTATTTTAGATAAATCTTATTTTGTTATTTTATTACTAGAGGCCCAGTGCACAAAATTTGTGCATTCTGGGGTGGGGGAGAGTCCCTCAGCCTGGCCTGCGCCCTCTCACAGTCTGGGAGCCCTTGGGGGATGTCCCTTAGGCCCTACAGGTGGGCCTAAGCTGTCAGCCAGAAATCCTTAGCACTGCCGCAGAGGTTCCTGCCTCCGCCACTGTGCTCGCCAGCCATGAGGTCAGCTTTTGGCTGAGAGGCACTCACCATTTGGGAGTGCACTGACCACCAGGGGGCAGCTCCTGAGTTGAGTGTCTGCCCCCTGGTGGTCAGTGTGCTTCAAAGCGACTGGTTGTTCCACTGTTTGGTGGATTTGCATATCAGCCTTTTATTATATAGGATAGATCTTATATTGAAATTTATTTTAATTATTTTTTAAAAATATTTTTATTGATTTCAGAAGAAGGAAGAGGGAGAGACAGATAGAAACATTAATAATAAGAGAAAATCATTGATTGGCTGCCTTCTGCATGACCCCTACTGGGGATTGAGCCCAAAACCTGGGCATGTGCCCTGGCCAAGAATCAAGCTGTTCATAGGTTGACCACTGAGCAACACTGGCCTAGCTGTTTTAATTCTTATCTATGCAACAATGAGCAATACACATAAAATAACAAAATTCATTTAAAGCTTTTGAAAACAATATCTATACTAATAATAGTCTAGGTGGTCATCATGCCCTCACATCGTTACAGGATGGCCATCACAAGATGGCCGTCACAAGATGGCACACACAGCAGAGGTGGGTCCTAGTGGCCACTTCATGCGGGGAGCCCTGGGGGTCTGGCAGCTCCAGGCGGAGTGAGGAGGCCGGTCTTGGCATCTCACTGCCTCGCATGGAGGAGGCAGGTTGCGGCAGGGGAGGGCAGTTCTGGGTGATCAGGCCAGCAGGAGAGGGCACATGGGGGCAATAAGGCCATCAGGGGAGCAGTTAGGCATCAATCAGGCCAGCAGGGTAGCGGTTAGGGGCAATCAGGCAAGCAGGCAGGTGAGCAGTTAGGAGCCATCAGTGCCTGATTGTGAGAGGGATGTCTGACTGCTGGTTTAGGCCCAATCCCTGCAGTCAGACATCCCCCGAGGGGTCCCAGGTTGCAGAGGGTGCGGGCCGGGCTGAGGGACACCACCCCATGCAAGAATTTTGTGCACCGGGCCTCTAGTCCTTCCTTACTAATAAAAGCCTAAGTGGTCATCACGCCGTGATGCCCTCACGCCATCACAAGACGGCTGCATGCACAATGGGGGCACGCAGGTGGGCGGGGCTGGGTTTGACTCTGCGTGTGTGGCATGGAGCCTGCCTGGTGTCCTGCCTCCTCCGAGCTCCATGTGGCAAAGCCTGCCTGGGGGTCTGGTGAGGCCTGCCTGGGGTTTTTGCCTTCTCCCAGCTCCACACGGCGAGGTCTGCCTGGGGGTCCTGGAGGTCCTGGGCGTTCAGGCTCCCAGTTCCATGCGACACGGAGGCGGGACCCCTGGCTCTGGCTTACCTCTTTGGGGCAATACATCTAGGAGCCCTGGATGGGTGGGCGGGGCCTACCTCTTTGGGGCAATTGATCATGGGGCTCTCTCACTGTGACAGGGCACAGGTCAGGCTGTGCACAAATTTTATGCACCAGACCTCTAGTTGTTATTTTAAAACAATACTGATTGGCCAGATTATTATGACCACCCCATCAGTACTTCATTGACACTTCCAAAAATACTGAATATTTGAAAACTTCCTAAGCAAATACTCTCAAGGTTTTATTATTATTATTATTATTTGCATAACTAATTCACTTCATTGTACTGATGGGGTGGTCATAATAATCTGGCCAGTCATAATAATCTGGCCACTCAGTGTATAGTCTAGAACTACAATGTTTAGTACAGTAGATGCTAACCCAGCCGTGGGCAAACTATGGCCTGCGGGCCGGATCTGGCCCGTTTGAAATGAATAAAACTAAGAAAAAAAAAGACCGTACCCTTTTATGTAATGACTAGAGGCCTGGTGCACAAAAATTTGTGCACTCGGGGGGGAGGGGGGGTTCCTCAGCCCTGCCTGTGCCCTATTGCAGTCTGGGACCCCTTGGGAGATAACGACCTGCTGGCTTAAGCCTGCTCCCGGGTGACAGAGGACAGGCCCAATCCCTAGGTGCAGCCCCTGGTCAGGCTCAGAGCAGGGCCGATTGGGGAGTTGGGGCGCCACCACCTGTCATGCACAGAGCAGGGTGGATTGGGAGGTTACGATGCCACCCTCAGTCATGCTCAGGGTAGGGCCGATTGGGGGGTTGGGACACCGCCCCTGTCACACTCAAGGCAGGGTCGATGGGGAGGTTGCGGCACTACCCCCTGTCACGCACAGAGCAGGGCCCATCAGGGGGTTGAGGAGCTCCCCCCTGTCACTCACAGAGTAGAGCCAATAGGGGAGTTGGGGCACTGCCCCCTGTCACACACACACCAGGGCCGATCAGGGGGTTGGGGCGCCGCCCTCTATCACCCACAGAGCAGGGCCGATCAGGGAGTTGGGGCGCTGTCACTCTCACACTCAGGGCAGGGCCGATTGGGAGGTTATGGCTCTACCCTGTCACACACAGAGCAGGGCCCGTTGGGGGGGGGAGGTTGGGGCGCCTCACCCTGTCACACACAGAGCCGCAGGGCGATCAGGGCGTTTGGGCGGTGCCCCCTGTCACGCTGATCCCAGTGCCAGGAGGCCTCGCCATTCTGTTGATCCCGGTGCTGGGAGGCATATTACCCTTTTACTATATAGAATAGAAGCCTGGTGCATGGGTGGGGGCTGGCTGGTTTGCCCTGAAGTGTGTCCTGGATCAGGTGGGGGTCCCCACTGTGGTGCCTGGCCAGCCTGGATGAGGGGATGATGGCTGTTTGCAGCTGGTCACACACCCTTCAGGGTGGGGGTCCCCACCGGGGTGCCTGGACAGTCTGGGTGAGGGGCTGAGGGCTGTTTTCAGGCTGGGACTAAAGCTCCCAACTGCTCCTTTTTTTCTTTTATTCTGGGCCAGCTTTAGCTCTGGTTCCAGCTCTGAGGCCTCTGCTGCTGAAAGAAGGTATCTGGTTTATTTCGGTTCTATAATCGAAACAATGTATAACTCCAGCTCTGAGATCCCGGCTCACTGAAAGCAGGTTTCTGGGGTTTTGTTTAGCTTCTATATTCGTTACAATGTTTCTTAAACTGTAGGCTCAGAGGCTGGCAAGGCAGGTGGGGAACGTTGGATTCCTCCATCACTGAAGCAAGCAAGCCTCATGTTAGTTTCATGCTGCCTGGCTGCCGGCCACCATCTTGGCTAGCAGTTAATTTGCATACCTCGCTGATTAGCCAATGGGAAGGGTAGCGGTCGTACGCCAATTACCATGTTTCTCTTTTATTAGATAGGATGTTTACTTTGAATTTATATTAGTTCACACAAACACTCCATCCATGCTTTTGTTCCAGCCCTCCGGTCCAGTTTAAGAACCCATTGCGGCCCTCCAGTCAAAAAGTTTGCCCACCCCTGTCTAACCACATGTGGCTATCTAAATATAAATAAATTAAAATGAAACAAAATTTGAAATTCAGTCTTTAGATACTAATTTAGACTAAATTCCAGTATGTAGCTATTGTGTCTTCTGACCAAGTGCTTACTAGCCAAAGCTTTGATATTGAACAACACAGAAATAGAACATTTCCCCCACCCATTGATTGGCTAGCACTGGCTAGCACAGTACTTTCAGTGAACCTGGTTTTTTCTATTGCATGTGTCAGTGCTTTCTCCTTGAGCACAGTTTACTGCTCCCCACTGAGTCCATCACTTGTGGGCATGAGAATGACATCTAGCCTTGACTACTAAGATGGTCCAATGAAGATATTACAAAGTTGGTTTAAAAGCAAACATGGTGGCCAACCCTTCTGACACTTCCTAACTATAGTCCATGCAAATGCCTGATATGAGGGCAAGATTGAAAGGCAAGCTATCTTCCAGGTGGACTGAGGATCAGATTTGCAAACTGAAGCACATGGCAGGGAAGGTGAAAGAAGGCACATTAAAATTAGATACCCCAAGCATATGCACATAGAGATTAGGACCTATGGTTTACATTTGTAGAGTTGAACCAAAAGAACTGTGATCAGCACAGTATTTTGCAATCTACACCAGTGGCTTTTCTTATAAGCAGAGTAGCAGCCACCTAATTTCTTTAGCTGTATTTTACAAAACAGGTGTTAGGATAAACAGTTTGCATGTGTTACATCATTCCTCACAACCACACTGGCGACTAACTGATTATTATGCCACTTTGTTACAGAAGGAAATTTAGTATTAGTGAGCTAAAGGGATTTTCTCAAAACTTCATTTCTAATAAATACCAAAATCATGGGTTGAAACTCAGGCTTATTATTTCTCAAATCCATGATTTTGACATAGCACATAATGTGGTTTCAGGGTACAAAAGAAATGTATCCACACCCTGAAATACTTTATTTACAGACGATTACTGTGATTTAAAAATCCATAACATATCCATGCCTGGATCAGATCCTGTGGTTGGCTTTATTCCATCTGCCCCATGGTGTAAGTACTATCTATGCCTATCCTTGATAAAAATAGAGAGTCCTTTGAAAATCTATTCTGATTCATATGTGTAAGCTGGAAATGATGCTCCCTGGACCTAACACTTCATTTGTTCTATCAAATTGGGGTGGGGGAGCTCTAACATTCAAAGTAGAGGGGTTTTTACTATCTAATGATCCTATGGTGTGAAGACTAAGAAAGCCAGAAAATTAATAGCTTAGGAAAAATTGGGCTTGAAGCTTTCTTCTCCGTAGAAAAACAAAAAACAGAGACAATAGCATAATGATTAGACTATTTTATAATTTCACTGAATTTCCTGTCCTTTGGGAGAGCTATATTGTCACAGAATGGAAACTTATGAAAAAATATACATCTGTTGTATATTTTCAATGGATTTTTATTTATTCCTCAGTTTTAAAATAAATGTTTTTTGAAATAATTTTTTCAGAAAAATGAAAAATAAAATTGTCAGATGAATGAAAACTACCTTAAAAGACAACATTAAATATTTATGCTTTCTTTTTCTTTACCTTTCTTCTTTTGGAATAGACATGTCAAATGAAAGAATTGAAAATATAAAAATGTAAAAGCTAAACATTGAGTGTCCAATTCACGTTCTGAAAAGTGATGGTTTGGAGATAGTCAGTAGGTATTTATCATTCTTTTACACTTTTTGCCATCCTTAGCGGACAGTTTCATGTATGGTCAGGGCATGATAAATAGGATGAGCCTCTATTTTTTTTTTTTTTTTGATGTGGGGAATAGAAAGGGAATAAAAAAAAGGAAAACCCTGGGACCTTTTAGAAAGCATATTATCAGAGAAAAAATGCCCCAGGAGCCAGTAGCCCTGATTTCTGATTTGATTTTACTGATTGTGTGAGTATGGGTGTTTTTCTATATCTTGAAGGTTTAATTCCCTTGGTTGTAAAATGAACAGCTTAGAACAGATGCCTCCTAAGGTTCTCTGACAACTGAATTCTGAAGAGGAAAATGAACAAGAGGAAAATGCCAGCTAGGAAAACACATAAGATTTTCCCTGAAGAATACACAGCATTTTCCGCTTAGCAAGACAGAGTTTATGCTGCATTGATACAGGAACAAAACCTGGGAAATGTTCCATCAACACAGACTGATTAAAGATATTTAAAAAAAGTCACAAGCATAGAATGAAAAAGAGAACTCGTTACACCATGTGGCATAGATATCTGTTTCTGGCAGGCCAAGAAACTTCTCTGCTTCTGCTATCTAATGAAGAAAAGAGGATAGAGGAAGTAAATAAAGCTGAATTTAAGCAAATTCATGTCCAGAGGCAGAAGAGATTAAGGACTCTTTTTCATCAATATTTAATTTACTGAGACACTCTTTAAGTAACCTTCTGATGCTGCTTGACAGTGTGGTTGACTCTACAGTGACATGAGCCAAAACTATTCCTAAAATAAACACACTTATGCTACAGCAGCTCATCAGGTTGTGCCAACAAACTTTGTGTGACGTGGGAAAAGATACAGCCCTCTCTGCAAATCGTGAACCTAAATCAAGACAAAAATACCATGACTTCAAAGTTCATGCTGTGTTTGTGTGACTCAGCCTGGGAGTGTCTGAGCTTGCCAACATGGCAACACGTCTTTCTTTGGGTTCTGTTTTTTGAAGATACTAAATTGAGGCAGAAGAAACTTGGAGTCCTTTCTAATTATAAAACCTAACATTGAAAATAGCCTTCAGATGGAGAATGGCTAATATTGAGACACAATATAAGTATTCATCTCTCCAACTCTAACTGCCTCCAAAGAAAATGAAAATGATATGGCCCTACAGGGAAAAGAAAGCAGAATAAATCGCTTATCTTTCCACATTTGCAGGCTATCCTAATTTGTAGACACACTGTATTTCTCTTGGACAGGTTGTTGTAAGCTTATGCTGGTATCTCATTTACCTGGATGAACTGATTGAGCCTGATACCCCCTCTCCTTGAACTTGAAGCTATTTCTTCTCCTCAGGAGTATCTCATTCTCTGTATACTGGCAAACTTAGGTTTAGCAAAAGGAGCCTTTCAGAGCTCAGAGTTCTTGCTGGTCTGGGAGCCTATCAAGGTGATTCTATGCCAACTTGGACCTGTCTGGAGCTGAAGCTTCCAATCTTGCCAAATGTTGTGCTTATTTTCTGACAAAGATGAAAGCCACAGTTGGAGTTGAAAGGAGGCCATCCATTTTATTTTATTCTTGTCTCAACTCTCTTAATCTATGTCTCCATGACTGAAGGCTTTGTAAATAAACAGGTGTCCACATGTCCCCCTGCGAATTAGAATTTTGTGGAGCCAGAGAGGGAGTTAATTTATTTTAAAAAGAAAAGTTATTGTGATACTTTTCTTGGGTCTGTAGAAGTAATAGTTGTTCTACAATTTGCTTCAATACATATATTGCTCTCCACACTGACACACTATTTCCATGGGACTTAGGGACGGCGTGTTACATAAAACAATATGGGTTTGACATCTTTCTTGGGAGCCAGAGAAGCTCTGGTCAATGTTAGAAATGTTTATAAGCTGGTAAGGTTTTTGGTAAGTGCTGAAGAGAGGCCGTCTCACATATTTATGGTTGTATGTGTGAGAGCTACACACTAAAATAGAGATGAAAACTCAAGTATGCTCAGCCAGAAGTGCTTTGCTACTTCTTTCTAACACACCTAAAATACGTTTTTCTCCTGCTGCTGCATAAATAATAAAGTGTCAACAACGTAATTGTTCCTAAATATATATTATGAATAATGTCTGATATATTGATGCACACATAAACATGTATAAACATTTATGCAAAAGCACATTCTCATCTAGTTAACTGATTTTGCCCAGCACCTAATAATTCCCTAATGTTTGCACTTTAGGCATCTAAGGTACTTGCATTGACAACTGCTTTAGCAAGCTGTGTCCAAAGTGGCTCATTTATAGCAACACAATAATTTAGATGTAGAGGGTGCATTGTTTTACTAGTAAATATTGCTGTTGACAATGATGTAGTATAACTGTAAAGTCAACTTTAAAAGTTTTGAAATATATTTGTATCCATATTGATATTTATACAGTATAGAAAATACTCTATCTTTAATTATCTTAGTAATTATACCTTTAAACACGTTTAAGAACCTTTATTAACTATACATAAGTTCATCTCTATATGAGAATTGCTCATCTCATATAGAATATGCATACACTTATTAAGTACTTAAGCAAATATGCGCAAGTAGGAATCCTTGTCATACGTGTCATTTGTTTCAAAAGCATTCATATTCCCTAGTTGGAGGTTTGGGAATTTAGCAATAGAATGATCAATTATTTAATTAACATATATAAATTATTCAATTATAAATGCAGTCACAGCAGGCTGTCCAAATAACTCACAACCGGAAGCCAAAAGAAGCAAACGTTCCTGCTTTTTAAAAATACCTCAATAACTTATCTCATGCAACTTTCATTATTTTAACATCTTAATTATTTAAGTAAATAAATGAATACATCTAATACTAATTGTATTGCAAGTTCACAATAAGCATACAAAGCAATTTTGCTCATGAATCTCCTAGAATCTGAGAGACTTAAGATGGCTTCATTCACATGTGTAACATGTGAAAGCTATTAGTATGGGGTAACGGGTTACAGAGCTGCATGTCTCTCATTCTATAGTGGGGGATCTCAGGCATTCCCTATGACGGTCATAGACTTCAATAGCAATAAGGACATACCTAATTTTCAAATCCCTGCTTGTGTCACAAAAAATACTTCTCCACTGGCTCCAGCAAGTCACATAGCCATGCCCAAACTTGGAGTGCAAGGGTCCTCCAATGGGACTTGATACTGGAGATAGGGAATAATTTGTAGTCTTTTTTGCAGTATACCACAAAGATCATTCCTTAATACTTAGTCATTCTTCTGAAGGGGCCTCCTTTTACAATCCTCCATGTTTATAAGAGGAGAAAAATGAACGTAAGTGGGAGCTTGTTAGATATAACCAAAATATAAGTGTCAAGAAACATAGTAGATAGAAATGTCAGGAATGAGATATCATGGAAGACCAAAGGATCTCAGGATGATGGGATTCCTTGAATGTATTCGCTGTACTTTATGTTTTCTGCTATAGCTATAAAATATCAACATTTATTTCTTACTCGTACCTTCCAGATATAGTATTTTCCAAATGTGGCCCCTGGACCAACTGCCATGGTACTCCCTCAAGTGTTTGCAATGGTGCCACCTGAGATGTCTGAATGGTACTCCCTGAGATGTTCATATTGGTGCTACCTAAGATGTTTGTGGCAAATGCAGCTTCCAAAGTCCCACTCTCAGAGATGTTTAACTCAGAAAGACAGGGAAGGTATTAGTAAGCATCCCACATTCTTCTAGGAACAAGAAATACAGCTCCAGAGAACAGAGAGAAGGTAGTTGCTGTCCTGAGTTCTCCAAACCCAAGGTCAACAGTGCACTAAATATTACCTTACTAATTAAAGGGTATTTTTTTTTCCATGAAGAAAATATTTCCTTTTATTCCTCCATGAGTTAGAAACCAATAATTATTTGGATTTGCCATTTTTTTTCTTGTAAAAGTTCCAAATTTCTCCTCCTTCTAGATGCTCAGATGTATAATGAATCCCCTCAAAGTAAGAACAAGAACATGATTTACACTTAAAAATTACTTTTCAATCTTAAAATCCACAGTTTTTTAAACAAAAAAACCTTCAAATATCAACACTGAGAAGAATTGTGAAAATAAAATCAATGAATTATTATGATACCCTAATATTAAAGGCCTTTATTATTTGTAGTTTAAAACTTCCAGACTTGCTTTTCGCAAACATTGAAAGTGATGCCATTCTTCCAAGCTCCCCCTCCCCCCCACCCCCCCCCTTCCCTTCCCCCACCCCACCCCACAAAGGATTTTTTACTAACTTGAATTCCAGCAATGTTATCTTACAGATGAAAAACAAATACAGGTCGGTTTTTTGTAAGCATAGTATTATGGAGTAAATAATTATTTTAAAAATAAAAGTCAGATCTTCCAATTGAACATGCTTTTGACAACAAGCATTTCAAGGCACTGAATTAGGTATGGAAATGACCTGAAAAGTCCTTTCCTAAGGCTACCCATATGTTGGGGTAGGCTTGAATCCAGTCCTGCCTGGAACTTGGGGAACTAACTAATGAGCCTGGTGTTTCCTCCTGCTGACAGTTCTATATCATTATAAATCTTTCCAAATAGCCAGTTCCCTAAACAGGTTCTAAACAATTAAGCATTCATTTGTTACAGGAGCAGACAGTGCATCCTCACTATCATAACTTCCAAAATTAAAAGCTTTCCTGTCACTTTATTTACTCATCTAAGTATGAGTGGATCAGCTCTGAAGTAGGGGTGTGTGAGCTCTAATCAGAGTGGGGAGGAGGCAAGAACAGATTGTCTTTAACATCAGACAAGAGTGTTATCTTGGCCTGTCTGTGCAGCCTGAGGTGCTTTGACACTTCCTTCTAACACACCTAAAAATACTTATTTTTCTCATGCTGCTGCAATCACAACTATTAAGTCAATCAAGAAGGAACATAATATATCCTCTGACTATATCAATGAGCGCTCTCCTCTAAGCAGGATCAACATTATCTTTTTAAAGAAAGAATAACAGGACAAAATATAAAACATTTTCCTCAAATCATACACACAAAAACTGAAAACCAAAGCATGTATTTCTCTTAAAAAAAGAATGTATAAAAATTAAGACCATGATTTTATTTATACAAATATTAAGAACAGAAAAAAAAAAAGTTCTTGGGAGTAGCAATCATGAACACATAAAAATGTAATAAAAGACTGTATTTTGAAAATATTAATTATTTACTAAAAATACACAGCCAAACATCTACATGTTTGGCATCAAAAGACACACATATTGCAAACTTTCCCGTTTATGTATTTATTCACTCAAAGAATAGTCATTGAGCACTTACTATGCTGTAGACACTGAAAATGCTGAGAACACAGAGCCAACACCCCAGCGCTCACTGTCTGCTGGTAGAGGTATATATATTGAAGCGATTAAAGTTGCAAAGAAAAATACAAAGAGGGAATAAGTTGTAGAGCTATATAGTCTGAGGGTCAAGGGAAACTTCAGAATTAGGCATTTGAGCTGAGATAATTTTGCACTTTACAAAATCCAAGCACAGCTTTTCTTTTATTGTCTGAGTCACTATGCTTTCTCTCTATTCCCATGGCAAACCATGTTGTGTATATTAGTTATAGAACTTGATAAATTGTTTTCTGTTAATTTGACTTCCACATTTGAATGGGGAGTTTTATGGAGAGGATAGGTTAGGCATGATTAGTCTTTTTAACATCAGCACCTAAAATATAAAAAGACTTTAATAAAAGCTTGCCAAATGAATGAATTACTTAAATTGACACTTGTATAATAAATGTCAATATCCATATTTTTAAATATCTTCAAATATTCATTATTAATATAATAATTTTTTCAACTGGCACCAAATTTCTTCTATGGATAAAATGTTGTTTAAGATATTAAGCTCCTTTGATGTGGAAAATGAGACCCTGAGGCAGTACTGTAAAAATAAATGGAAAAAATAAAACTGATAGCTAAACTTCTATGTATAAAAAAATGATAAAGAGACGTTTGGGAGTGAGAGAGTAGAGAAAGGAGAGGAAATGAAGATAGGGGAAGAGATAGGCCATGTGTGAGGACACTGAAGACTACAGAGAAAGATGACCAGGCAGAATTTTGCAGGGATAGAGTGACCAAAATGTGCAAATTACAGGAATGCCTAATAAGTAACTTGCATTCATTAGCATTAATGTGATGGAAAATCCTCTCTCTTTCTCCATATTCAGATATTAAGTAACTTCTATCAAAATGCAAATATCTTGTCTTATTTTTGGAAAACCTAAGTAAAAGTGTCTGAATTTCATTCATGGGTCAGCACAGAGGAGGGAAAGAATTACCATTGGGGGATGAGATGCAATTGAGATTAAGAGTTTAAGAAGAGGATTTCAAATCCTGGATATTATGGAGTCATTGCTACTGGACCAAGTGTTTTACAGCAGACAATCATGAAACTGGCAAAATGTACGAGATAAATGCTTTCTTTGAGATACTGAAAGTATAAATGCTGAGCAATTTCACTGTACTAACAACAGCAGCACAATTCTCTGCTCTCTGACAAAATGAGACTCGCAAAGCAAGTCCCCTGGCTGATGTTCCTACTCGCAGTGCAGGGACCCCGGAATCTAGGAGTGGCGCTTCTGTCCTGCGAGGCTGAGATCAGAGTTTGGGACAACTGATACGGCTGGAGAAGGGAATTGATCGGGAGGCCGTGCTCGGTTCCTGTATGTGTCCTTGGCTCAGAGTTGCGCAGCACACTTGAAATGTTGGCTTAACAGAACACAGTTTCTGCTGGGCTGCAAATGGGATTTCTAGAGACTAAGCAGAACTGACAGATGTTGGGGGTCTGGCCCAGCCAGAGTGGAGAGACATCATTAACACCTCATTAAGACCTCAGGCATTAGACAGAGACACACAAAGGTGCATCTTAAAAATAAGTAAAGGCTTGCCTAAATCTACTTTAACAGAATCTAAAATCCAGACCTGAAGAGATCCTCTGAAGATGGAGACATACTAAATAAGAAGGGTTTGGGGGATACTGGGATTTTTACATATCGACTTTCACAAAGCATAAAAATAAGCTTCTGCTCTTTCAAGCCAATCAGCCAGTAATTTTACTATTAGAAAAAATAAACATTCTTCAGAGAGAAGATTACAGAATCTAGAGTATTTATAATGTATCATTCACAATCACCAGTGCACAATCAGAAAGGTGGCTCCTGTTCAGGAAAAAATAATATTGATTGAAACTAACCTTGGCAGTTCAGATGTTGGATTTAGAAAACAAAAACTTCAAAGAATCTAATATAAATATGTTCAAAATTTTAAAAATATATGTAGTCAACAAATTCATGTAACTTTTGGTCTTAATGTGTGAACAGAGGTCTCAGCAGAAAATTAGAAAATATCATAATGAATAAAAATCAAATCCTAAAATGAAAGAAATTGAAATTGAAAACTTACTAGATATATTTGACAACATATTAGAAATTGAAGAAGAATCTAGTGATTTATAGACAGATTAATAGAAATATTCCAGGAACAGAGAGAAAATGAAGCCTAAGGGACAATATCAAAGATTTAACATATGTGAAATTGAAATCTGGAAAAAGAATAGAAATAAATAGAAAAGAAAATAATATCTGACAATTATCTACACTAACAAAAGAGAAAGATGCAAATTAACCATCACTCCATCACTCCTCCACTCTGCTATACCCACAAGCCACGCCCACCAGCCAATCAGGAGCAAGTATGCAAATTAACCCAACTAAGATGGCAGCAGCCACAGAGCTGGAGTGAGCAGGAGGCTTGGGTTGCCCCTGGCGATGGAGAAAGCCAAGCTTCCCGCCTTCCCTGGCCGGCCCTTGGCCACTCAAGACTACAAAGTTTCAATTATAGAAGATAAATAAATCTCAGATACCTGCTTCCAGCCTGCCAAAAAAAAAAAAAAAAGGAGAGGCTGGAAGCTTGTGTCACTGGGGGGCGTGGCCAGCCTGAAAACAGCCATCAGCCCCTCACCCAGGCTGACCAGGCACCCAAGCAGGATCCCCAACCTGATCCGGGGTCCTGAGGGTTCCCAGGCTGCCAGAGGGATATCTAACTGCCAATTTAGACCCAAACCCCCAGGGAGCAGACCTAAGCCAGCAAGTGGTCATCCCCCGAGGGGTCCCAGACTGCGAGAGGGCACATGCCGGGCTGAGGAACCCCCCTGAGTGCACAAATTTTTGTGCACCAAACCCCTAGCTCTATTTAATAATAGACAAACATGGTAATTGACCGTACCTTCCCTACACCTCCCATTGGCTAATCAGCATGATATGCAAATTAACCATCAACAAAGAAGGCAGCTAATTTGCATACTGCAGGCAGATCCCGCTGTGCCGCCCCTCCTGGGGCTGGTGGCAGCGTGATCCTGAGCCGCCGGCTTGCCCCAGGGTGGGATTCAGGCCTGCAGTGTGTGGGGTGGGGCAGGTGGTGCAACTTCTGACTCCAAGAAGTGGCCTGGGGGCTGGGAGGCACCTCTTCTGACCACAGCGCCAGAGTCCCACTGCTCCACCAGGAGAGGAGCAGAGAAAGGCCGGAGCCTCCCTCAAGGTGACCCGAAACCCCCATCCACACTAGGCAGGCCACTGGGACTCACCTCCAAGCCCAGCCGGTGGCCCTGCCACAGCCATGGCACTCCTGGGTGCAAGCCCCAGTAGGACGCAGGGTGGCTGCGGGGGCGCCATGAGTCCTGGGCTTCTCGCCTGCCTTTCACAGCCTCCTCCTGCTTCAGGGCATTGCCCTCCATGGCCTCCTCCTCCCCAGTGCCCAGAGCAGCTGACCCACCGAGGGCGCTCCCCACTGACCGAGGGGGTGAATGGAGCAGCAGGGACTGCCGGGTAAAGAGTCACCCTGGAGAGGAGTCCTGACACCTCCACGCCCCGCTCCTGGAGCGCTGCCCAGGCCCTGAGCACAGCGTGGAGCTGCATATGCCTGGAGGGCACGGGCAGGTGCAGGCACACATGCGCCTGGTGCAGTGGGATTTGCTGGGGAGCCGCCCACCTTCCTGGGCGGGCCTCAGGCCTGGTGCCCAAAGCAGAAGGGCCACAGTGCAGCCACCAGGCCCTGAAGGCTGCCCTGAAAGCCACACAAAGACAACCTGCTGCTGGAGGGCAGGCATGCAGTGCTCTGGGAAGATGCCAGAGGTAGGGAAGGAAGGTCATGGAAGGGAACAATTGCAAGTGGAGATCCTGAAGTTTCTGAAAGCAGAGCATCAGCTCCTTGCAGACCTGAACTCCGTGTGGGCATCTTTCTTGGCCCTGTGGAAGCGGTGGGAGACACAGGAGGAGGTGATGGACCAGGGCTGCGCCCAAGGATGACTCGGAGGAAGCAACGTGTGGACAGGGCCAGGCGGAGCAGGCAGGTCCGTGCAGATCCCGCTGGAGCGCAGCCAGACCCCAAGGCGACCACCAAGCCAGGCCCCAGGGAGAAGCGAGCAGATGCCACTCCACTCGCTGGAGAAGACCATTGAGCAGAAAACTAAAGAAACCGATTTTACATCATTTCCCAGGTGGAGAACAGTTGGCATGTAAGCCCCTGACCAGTGCCCAGCCTCTCCTCTGTCTGTCTATCTCACTCTTAGGTACCATGTTCTTTGTTCTCTCTTAACTGCAACTCATTTTTAAACTAGATTGCTTTTAAAAGAAGACAAAATAAAGTTTTGCTTAAGTTATTTAGGCGGTGCTGGGGCTGCTGGGGTCGGATCAGAGACACAAACCCACAGGGGGCTCTGAACCCAACAGCACCAAGCCCTGCCACCACAGTGCTGGGGCTGCTGGGGGCAGGATCAGAGACACAAACCCGCATGGGAGGCTGGCACCCAGCAGCCCCAAGATCCACCACCTCGGCACTGGGGCTGCTGAGGGCAGGATTGGAGACACAAACCCTGCGAGCCCTGCACATGACGGGTGCTCCCCTCCAGGCGAAGTGCTTTCCCTCCGACCCTGCTCTCCCTGGGAGTCAGGTGCGGAGGGTGCTCTCCCTAGGAACCCGGAAATCCGCCTCTAGGGTGACTGCGCAGCAGCCATGCCTGGCGAGCCACGGAGAGGGTGACCTACCCATGCGGATGTGTATGCTGGCGGAGGCCACGCAACTGCTACAGTTGAAGTCGTCCTTGATGTAGGAGCCGGGGTAGTGTTATGCCCAGAATTCAAGATCCCCAAGAAACCACGCCAGGGAGCCAGTCCGATGCAAAAGCAGAAGGTCCTTTATTGAGTTAGCTAACCCGACCCGGGCCTCCAGTCGACGCAGCAACCGGAAACCGAGTGCCACCCATGAGAAAATCAGGGCTTTAATAGTGAGGGGAGGGGAGCTGACTGTGGGCCCTGCCGATTGGCCAGGCACAAGTCGGGTCTTGTTACACAGGATGTGGTCATCTCTATGGCGCGCACATCCCTTGCTTGTAAGATGGAGGGCATAGCCCTCGCCCTTTCAGGTAGTGGGGATCAGAGTGGGCCAGGTTGGCAATGGAACCCCAGCTCCCCACCGAATGACTAGAGCACACGGTCCTCAGTCACTTCCTGAGCAGCAGTCAGCCCCAACCGGGGAATAAACCTGAAACCTAAGTAGGTGCCCTGGCAGAATGGAACCCAAACCTTTTTTTTTTTTTTTAATACATTTTATTGATTTTTTACAGAGAGGAAGGGAGAGAGATAGAGAGCTAGAAACATCAATGAGAGAGAAACATCGATTAGCTGCCTCCTGCACATCTCCCACTGGGAATGTGCCCGCAACCAAGGTACATGCCCTTGACCGGAATCGAACCTGGGACCTTTCAGTCCGGAGGCCGACGCTCTATCCACTGAGCCAAACCAGTTTCGGTGGAACCCAAACCTTTGCTGTAGCAGAGGAGCTCCGACCCACAGCAGGGGCCAGGGCAGCTGGCTAGTGCAGCGGCAGCACGAAGGAGCAGCAAGCCGAGCAGTAGGAAGCAGCAAGCAGGTGGGCGGTAAGGAGGGAGGAGTCCCAGACTGCAGACTGCGAGAGGGCACACTCCGGGCTAAGGGACTCCCCACCCATCCCCAGTGTACGAATTTCGTGCACCGGGCCTCTAGTTAAAATATAATAAAAAATCACAAAACACTAGATCAAAGAATCACAGCAAGTTTCAAGCAGGATAAATACCATTTAAAGAAAACCACACTTAGACCCATCATTGCTTAACTATTAAAAAGTCAGCATAAAAAGAATACTAATTAAGGAAAAAATATAGACACTTTATATATGGAAGAAACAATGATACATTTATGATTTTATCATCACATCATATTCAAGAGACTTGCTACTAACATGACTTATCACTGACAAATCTATCATTCACCTGACTGAAGTTTGCCAGGATTCTCTACTGTAAAGTTGTCTTTCCCACCACTTTTCATACTGTGCCATTTAGAAAGAATTCACTGTGTACCGATTCTACTGTCTGGAGAGGTGTCTTCTCCTCGGGAAATATGCCTTTTCACTTCATTTATTTACTAATAATTTATTTATGTCAGTATGAGCTCATGGATATCTATTTTGTTTTTTGGGTTCAACCCAATGCTGCATTATTTATTTTGTATCAATTTTTCCAGCTTTATCCATTAGGAACTCTTTTACTTGGCTTTTATCACCCATTCATATATGCATATAGCCTCTTTTATATTTTAGAACTTCTTAACTTGCTGGCATTGTAAGAAAGTTCAGGCATATTTTGTATATTTCCTGCCTTAATCCTAGTATCAGTTATTTCTCCAAGGAGGACTGATTCCCTTTATCGGGGACTGTTATTAGTAACCAAGGTCTGGGCACTGGGTGTCTTCATTGCTACTGAGGTATGATTGTTCTAGGACCTCTCCGCAGACACAGCTGGAAATGTATGGGTGTCTACTAACACATAAATACGTATTTGTTTTCTCTGTCTACCATCTGCATCTATGTTAAGCTAAACATGGCTCATTTTGATGTCTTTGATTCTGAACCATCTAGTAATGCATGGTTCATTCTAGCCATTTTCTTTTTTATTTGTTACCTTTCTCTCTAGTGGTGAGAAACGTGGGCTCTTACTTGCCATTTAGTTACTTATTTAATCAATCCTAGTATAATGAGCAGTGGTTTCAGATTTTTAACCTATATGCCAGTGAGAAACAACTTTACCAATTAAAGTAAAGCATTTATATATAGCTTCTTTTGTCTTTACTCTTACAATTTCTACTCATTTTCAAAATTAATCAGGTCAGCACCCTGCCCCCCTTTCAGTGGAAGTATGTCATATATTTCCAATACAGTAAGAATATTTTGTCTCCATCTGCATTCCATTTTGAGATCCTCAACCTAAGAGTTGATTTTTATTTTTAATGAAAAGTTATTGATGCATAACATAATCTCTAAACTAATCATTATTAAAATAATTTTAAATTATAAGTAACAATCTGATAGAGTTAATAAAATGGTATGCTAAAAATTATTCCATTGTCCAAAGAAAATTCCAAAAAAGAGCAAGAGAGAAGCCAAATATAGAAGAAAAATATATAAAATATAGCAGGATGATAGATTTAAACCCTACCTCATCAATAATTACATTAACTGTAGATGAGCATAGCACTCCAGTCAAAAAGAGAAGAATATATTGAGTGGATAAAAAAACAAAAAACAAAATAGAACTAACTATATTGTTTCTAAAAGAAAGAGGGTAAGCATAAAGAACAGAACAAGTGGAAATTAAAGTTATGAAAAAAATCTATCATATAAACTATACACAAGAAAGTTATTGTGTCTATGTTAATATCAGGTAAATTAGACTCCATGCTAAAGAATATTACAGGAGAGAAAGAGAATAATGATTAAAGGGGTAATTAATCAGGAAGACATAATAATCCTAAATATGTATGACTTAATAAGAGAATTTAAAAATTTTATGAAGAAATACTGACAGAAGAAAAGGGGGCAATAGAGAAATCTACAACCATAGCTGAAGATTTTTAATTGCCCCTATCAATAGTTACTAAAACAGGTTGGAAAATGTAAAAAAAAAGATATAAACAACATTCTCAGATTGGACCTCCTAAAACAAACCCTGAGTGAGAGTTTGTGGCAAGATAGTATTCAAGATTAAAATCTGGGAAGGAAAGAGGAAGCAGAATTAAGATGGAAAGTCAAACTGTGATGCAGATCTGACACATCTGTCTAACCCAGCGAGAATCTCTCTGGAGAAAGTACTTCCTTGTTTGAGGTGCCAACAGCAGGCTGAACCAGCGGTGCCCCAACCCCCACATGTATCTTAGTTAGCACATGTGAGAGCACTGCCTAACCCCCACACGTCTCTTAGTTACTACCAGGAAAGATGTGACGTCTGCTGTGGTGGCTCTTGCGGTTGAGTAGGAACATGAAGGAGCTGACATCTAAGCATCCTTATTGATTGCTCTCCAGCAGGTTCTTCCTTGAAAGAGGAAATGGACAGTCTATTTCCATATATACCACAAACACCATCAATAAACTTAATTAATATTACAGAACATCATACCTGTCACTTTCTAATTACCCATAAAACATATAAAACAAATAGCAAGATAATAGATTTAAACCGATTCATTTCAACAGTTATAAGACAGAACATAAATGTCCTAATAAATTTCCAATGATTATAAGTAACAATCTGATAGAGATAATAAAAAGGCCTTACTGCCCTAACCGGTTTGGCTCAGTGGATAGAGGGTCCCAGGTTCGATTCAGGTCAAGGGCATGTACCTTGGTTGCTGGCACATTCCCAGTGGGGAGTGCGGGAGAGGCAGCTGATTGATGTTTCTCTCTCATCGATGTTTCTGGCTCTCTATCCCTCTCCCTTCCTCTCTGTGAAAAACCAATAAAATATATTTAAAAAAAGGCATTACTATATAAAATAAAATATTATTAAAAAATAGAAAAATATTTTTCATTAGTTAATAATAATACAATAAGTGTAGAAACAGAAGACTTCAATTGCTGGGAGGCCAAAAGTTTTTAAGAGAATTAGACTTTGTTTTTAAGAGACTCAAACAACTTAATTTATATGTTAAATGACAATGTCACCTAAGCTTTCATAGACAAATTAATGTAGATATATTTTATAGACTTTGTATCAGACTCTGTGGAGAGTTTTATATTCTAATTTTTAACTTAAGTAGGAGCACTTTCTCATCTTTATACTTTTCAAAACATGAATTTTTGGTGCTGAATAATACTGCATCATATGGGTACTATGAAATACAATCAACCATTCTATTATTGATCACTTTTTTGTTTCTATGCTTTTGCAATTATAGCAAATAAAATTCATTTCCTCTGAATAAATTTCTAAAGGTGAATCCTGAGTTATGGGTCAGACTATAATTTTGAATATTAGAATTAATACAAATTGCTCTCAAAAGTACTTCTATTAATTTACAGTTTATTAGCACACAGTACACAAATAATCTTTTCAATATACATTGCTAATACCAGATATTTTTAAAGAAATAACCTATATCAATTGTAGAGGTGAATAATTAAGTCTCTGCTTACAATGGCATTTATTAATTATTTATGAGAATTCTTAAAATGCATATTACCATTGGTATTTATTATTATGTTAATTGTTTGTTTACATGAATCAGATGGTTTTGATTGTCTATAAGCGGAAGAAGCAAAGAGTTCATATATTTTAAACTCTGTGTTTAATACCTTATCCTATCTAATAAAGAAGGAATTTGCTAATTGACCCTCAGACCATTGCAAAGATGATGGCGCCCACAGCTGATAAGGAGGAAATATGCTAATTAACTGCCCCACCCTCAAAGATGGCAGAACCCACAGCCAATAAGGAGGGAATATGTTAATTGACTACCCCGCCCTCAAAGATGGTGGCACCCACAGTCACAAGATTGCTGGCTGTGGAGGGAAGTTGTGGGCGATCAGGCCAGCAGGGCAGGGGAGTCGGGGGCAACCAGGCTCACAGGGGAGGGCAATTGGGGGTGACCGGGTCAGCAGGGAAGCAGTTAGGCATCAATCAGGCTGGCAGGGGAGTGGTTAGGGGGTGATCAGGCTGGCAGGCAGAAGTGGTTAGGGTAAATCAGGCAGACAGGCAGGCGAACAGTTGGGAGCCAGCAGTCCCAGATTGTGAGAGGGATGCCCAACTGATCAGGCCTAAACCAGCAGGTGGACATCCCCCAAGCGGTCCCAGATTGGAGAGGGTGTAGGCTGGGCTGAAGGACACCCTCTCCAAACCCAGTGCACGAATTTTGTGCACCGGGCCTCTAGTTATTATATAAGCACTAACATTTACTACCTTAATTTTTAATTATCTTTGTTGGTAAAAGCATTACAGATGTCTCTCTTCTTCCCCCTGTCCTCCATTGATTAACTCCTCCCCTCTCCTGCCTTCCTCCCAGACATTCACTGCACTATTTTGTGCCCATGGGTTATGCATATATGCACCAGTAGGGTCCCTTGGCCTGGCCTGTGGGATTGGGTTGAAACTGGCTCTCCGACACAACCTGAGGGGTCCCGGATTGCAAGAGGGCTCAGGCTAGGTCGAGAGACCCCCACTGGTGCACAATTGAGGCTGGGGAGTGACACGGGAGGTTGGCCAGCCAGGGAGGGACCGCAGGAGGGCTCCAGGATGTGTCCAGCCCACCTCGCTCAGTCCCAGTTGGCCAGATCTCAGCAGCAACCTACCAGTCAGAGCGTCTGCTCCTTTGTGGTCAGTGCACATCATAGTGACTGGTCAACTGGTTGACTGTCTGCCCCTGGTGGTCAAAGCACATCATTGGGAGCAGTTGAGTGGCCTTAGCATATCATTAGCATATTATGCTTTGACTAGTTGAATGGATGACCAGATGACTAGACACTTAGCATATTAGGCTTTCATTATATAGGATAAATTCATTGGTTAATCTCTTTCTGCTTACACCCCCACCCCCTTCTTGCCTCTGAGATTCATCAGTCTGTTGCATGCTTCCATGGCTCTAGCTCTATTTTATTTTTTAGTTTATTACTTTTAAAAACTGAAATGCCAGGTATGTCTACTCTGTCAGTGGTCAATGGAGATAGTATCCATATTATTTTTGTCAAGGTCATTATTAGTGAGGTCCTATGGGTCTTAAAGACTATAATAAGCACAGAATTGATCTTGTACACAAACTGAAATCTTCCTTGCAAACAGGCTCCATGTTCTTTTTATGGAGAATCTTCAATTTTATTTATTTATTTATTTATTTATTTTTAAAAAATTTTACAATATGCAAAATAAATCTATTACCAGATTGTAGATACAAAATGATTAGCAATTTACATGCAATAAACATTAATATTTCAAGAAAAAAATATTTTTAAATATAATAATATTACCAAACTGTACTAACATAGTATAATTTCAGAAAAGTTGTAGAAATATTAAAAATATGTACATAACAGGATTACTTCTATTATAAGAATCTTCCATTTCTTATCACAGACAGAAAAACAAAAATATTGGTGGGATGGAATTAATTTACATTTTGAGAATTCTGTGATGGCAGGCCAGCTGAACTACAGAAAACTATTAAACCAATCCCCATGTAGTTATGTGGATACTATCTGAATTAACTGCAGACTTTAATTTAGAATATTCTGTTTCTGAAATTACTATGTTATTAGTCTTCCCTTTCAGAGAGCTCAGGCATCCTATATAATCCTATATAATAAAGAGCTAATATGCAAATGGTCATCACACCCTCACTCCCAGGCACCCTTGTGCTGGTGCTGGGGGACCTGAGGCCGGGCTGAGGTCCAGAGGCCGCAACCCTGCCCTGCCACTGTGGCCGGTGGATCTGAGGCCGAGATGGAGGACCTGAGGCCATGCCCCCCCACTGGCACTGGGGCCAGGGGTCCTGAGCGGGGGACCTGAGGCCATGCCCCCCCACTGGCACTGGGGCCAGGGGTCCTGAGCGGGGGACCTGAGACCATGCCCCCCGCACCAGTGCTGGGCCAGGGGACCTGAGGCTGCACCTCCTGCCTGGTGGAGCTTGTTGGGTGACCTGAGGCTGTGCTCACTGCCCTGCAGGGCTTGACAGGGGTAGGGCCATCTGGGTCTGGGTCTCACATGATTTTGATGTGTGCGCGGGTGGGTGGGTACTTGACTCTGGGCCCTGTGGCATGCTGCAGACTCTGACAGGAGGAAGATTTTCATATACATTTTACAAATTATCTTTCATCTCTGACACTTCTATTATAGAGAAAGGGCAAATAGCAATATTAAAATAATTCTTCTAATTAATTCTCTTTTAATGTGCGTGCATTTCATGCACCAGTCCACTAGTAAAGAGCTAATATGCAAATAATCATCATACCCTTATGCCATCACACCATAATGGCTCAGACACTCAACACTGGGGAGAGAGGAATGGGGACCAGCGAGGCAGTGGCCCAGGAGAGGGACAAGCCGCCTGCCCTGGGGTCACGGGGACCAGCTGCTGTGCCTGTGCCTGCACCTGCAGCCCGGGAGAGGGACAAGCCGCCTGCCCTCTCCTGGCAGCCCCATTTGCCTGCAGCCCGGGCAAAGCCACCCACCCACAGTGCCTTGTGCCTGAGGCTGGCCTGGGAAAAGACGGCCTGGGTCCTGGGTGCCTGGGACTGGCCAGAGGAGAGAATCCTGGGTCCCGGGTGTGGGGCGAGGCACAGGCAGTTAGGGGAAATCAGGTCAGCAGGGGAGCAGTTAGGGGCAATCAGGCAGGCAGGCAGAGGTGGTTAAGGGCGATCTGGCAGGCAGGCAGAGGGGTTAGGTGTGATCAGGAAGGCAGGAGGGTGAGCAGTTAGAAGCCATCAGTCCCAGATTGTGAGAGGCAGTCAGATATCATCCGAGGGGTCCTGGTTTGGAGAGGGTGCAGCCTGGGCTGAGGGGACGCCCCCCCCTGCACAAATTTTGTGCACTGAGCCTCTAGTGTCAGTTATAAAATACCACTTGATTTATAAGGAAAGATAAGATTATTTCAGCAGGTTTGATGACTGAGGAGAAAATAGTTACCACTTACGTTCTGCAGCTTTGGAGAATATTACATGGGTTCCACTGAAATCAAATGTCAAAGGCAATGAAAAGTGTGTCTCAAAGTATTTTGCAATGTGAGGTCAAATAATGTAGGATACCTCCCCAGTTTGTGGGCATCACAATATCACCATAGGACAGAATACCCCTGTCTTTCACAACCTCCTAAATCCAAAGATTTTATTGACCTTTGTTATTACTATTACTATTATTATTAACTAGAGGCCTGGTGCATGAAATTCATGCAAGGGGGGGAGGGTTCCCTCAGCCCAGCCTGCACCCTCTCCAATCCAGGACCCCTCAGGGGATGTTCGACTGCCAGTTTAGTCCTGATCCTGGGGATCAAGCCTAAACTGGCAGTCAAACATCCCTTTCATAATCCTGGACTGCTGGATCCTAACTGCTCGCCTGCCTGCCTGCCTGATTCCCCCGAACTGCTCCCCCCTGCAAGCCTAATCACCCCTAACTGGCCCCTTGCTGGACTGATCACCCCAAACTGCCTCTGCCAGCCAGCCTGATCACCTCCAACTGCTCCACCCCCCTGTGCCGGCCTGGTTGCCCTCAATTGCCCCCACTCCGGCCTGGTCACCCCATGCAGTCTGCTGTTTGGTCATTTGGTTTCCCCTTACTGCCCCCTCTTCTGGTTTCCCCTGGTTGCCCCACATAGCCTGCTGCTTGGTCGTTTGGTCGCCCCTCACTAACCCCCTGCCGGCCTGGTTGCCCCATGCAGCCTGTTTTGTTCCCCGTTCGGTTGTGATGGTCACTTAGGCTTTTATGTAGATAGAAATCATCATCATCAACATTATCATCAAAAAATAACTTGTGTTGAGTCTAGACCAAAATTATACAAAAGCAAATCAGCCCTTAAGCCTTGGTTATATTTGGTGGACTATCCCAAAATGCTTCTTTATCACTAATTGAAAAGGCCCATTTTTTAAGTGTGGAATAACAGGAAAGATAAGAAGATAAAAGTGTAAGTCAGAGTACAAATAATATCCTCTAACTTTGCAGTGACTTTTGATTGCTCAAGGTGGGTTTATTTGCCAAAGGTCTTGCAAGTATCTAATATAATAAAAGAGAAACATGCAAATTGACTGCACTTCCACTATGCCACAAGCCACACCCACCAGCCAATCAGAATGACTATATGCAAATTAAACAAACCAAGATGGCGGCTGGAAGCCACAGAGATGGAGCAAGCAGGAGGCTGGTTGCCCCAGCGATGGAGGAAGACAAGCTTCCTGCCTGCCCTGGCCAGCTGTGGCCTCGGCTCAGGCAACAAAGTTTCAATTATAGAAAATAAATAAATCCCAGACGCCTGCTTCCAGCCAGCCTCCACTGGGAGCTTGGGTGGCTGGGGGCCGTGGCCAGCCTGCAAAAAGCCATCAACCTCTCACACAGAATGGCCACACCCTCATGTGATGAGGGTCCCTGCTGGGGGGCTGGGCCAGCCGGCAAACAGCCATCAGCCACTCACCCAGGCTGGCCACACCCTCATGGGGTGAGGGTCCCGGCTGGGGGCCTTGGCCACCTGAAAACAGCCATTAGCCCGTCACCCAGACTGGCCAGGCACCCCAGCAGGACTGCCCATCCTGAAGGGGGTGTGGCCATCCTGAAAATGGCCCTCAGCCCCTCACCCAGGTTGGCCAGGCACCCCAGTGGGGACCCCCACATTGAAGGGGCTGTGGCCAGCCTGCAAACAGCCATCAGCCCTTTACCCAGGCTGGCCAGGCACCCCAGGGAGAACCTGTACCCTGAAGGAGGTGTGGCCAGTCTGAAAACGGCCCTCAGCCCCTCACCCAGGCTGGCCAGGCACCCCAGCAGGACCCACACCCTGATCAGGGACACTCTTCAGGGCAAACCAGCTGGCTCCCACCCATGCACCAGGCTTCTATCCTATATAGTATAAGGGTAATATGAAAATTGACCCCAACAGCAGAATGACGGGGAATGACTGATCACTATGACACACACACCAGGGGGCAGATGCTCAATGCAGGAGCTACCCCCTGGTGGTCAGTGCGCTCCCACAGGGGGAGCTCTGCTCAGCCACAAGCCAGGCTGATGGCTGCCAGTGCAGCGGTGGTGGCGGGAGCCTCTCCTGCCTCCAAAGGATGTCTGACTGAAGCTTAGCCCTGTTCCCTGCTGGCAAGTGCACCGGGCCTCTATTTGAGGAATAAGAAAGAAAGAAAATAAGCCCCAAACCTCTCCACCAAACCACTTTGGGGCTTATTCTAGAAACAGTACCATTCTTTAGATTTGAGGACAATGACATAAAATGCTACCAACTTATGTGAGGTACATACATAAAAATGCATTAAATACATTAGAGGTACATCTTTAATGGTCAAATGAAGCCAGAATTAAACAAACATTGGGGACTTACAACAACGTTATTAATGCCCTATAAGTAAGTTTTCCTATGCCCCATCATTTTATATATGTGGGAAAAATTGTGATGGTTACCTTTTTCATGCCTTATGGCAGTTAATAACTGAGGTCATAGGACCTTAACCAAGGACATTCAATAACACACAGAACTGAATCCTATAATCAGCTATGATAGATATAGGAAATCTACTCATTAATCAACCATACTCCCAGTGGAACAGGGTGTCATGGGAAGCCCTTCCTCTGTCCCTGCTTCTCTAATAACACATGCTTATAAAGAAAATATAAAATTATACAACTTGGAAGAGGTATGCCACATTATGGGAAGCAATGCTAGGGCTACTAATTACAAAACCATGAATTCATACATCACTGTTTTCCAAAATAATTCAGAATGCAACACATGTTTTCTCAATTATTCTCAAAGTTCAGTTGGGGTTAAGGTTCCGGACAGAAGCCTATTTATACAACCTCTGACAAGGTGATCCAGGGGCGAGAGGATAGGTGTTGTACTTTCAAAGGGGCAAGCAGGCAATGCACCCAGGGCTTGCTGTCAATGAAATGAAATGCTCTAAGTTATTTTTGCCCTCCCCTCAATCAGGTGAGCTAACAGTTTATTGAGCATATCGATTAAACTGTTGTCCAGCTTCTCTGAGTTTTCTGCAGGAAGCAAAGTGCTTACAGAATCTATATGTTGAAACTTCAAATGGTGAAGTTGATAGTTGAAGGGAGAGTTAGTTTTGTTTTTTTCCAATAATGCAGGATAATTCAATTTTGAATTCACAGAATCTCTTTAATGCTGGTCTGCATTTATGCAATTAGTATAAGCTTTAAAAATATTGTTACATACGGATTTTGTCATTTTTAATTTTGGGTTTGTCCACCATTAGATTTTAAGCAAATCAAATGCAGTGAGAACATTTTTATTCTTTTGTATTATGCTATAAAATCTCTCATATTGTGCTAAGACAATGTGACAAATTGAAGTAGGAATTAAGTCCCCTTTCTAGGTAATTATACCTCATAGGTATCTCTCTCTCTCTCTTTCTCTCTCTCTCTCTCTATCTCTCTCTCTCTCTCTCTCTCTCTCTCTCTCACACACACACACACACACACATACATTTTCTTATACAGAACACATATTTTTTTTAAAAGAACAAACACTACCCTGGCCAGTGTGCTCAGTTGGGTGAGCATCGTCCTGTACACGGAAAGTTAACTGGTTCGATTCCTGGCCAGGGCACATGCCCAGGTTGCATGCAGTTCAGTCCTTGGTGGAGGTGTGTGGAAGCAACTGGTCGAAGTTTCTCGCATGAATGTTTCTCTCTCTCTGTTTCCCTCTCACTTCCTTTCTCTCTAAAATCAATAAGACCATATTTAAAAATAAATAAATAAGAACAAAACTGATCTGTTAAATTAGATGGTAAAGTGAAAATCAGGATTTATTTTCTTTCTGTAAATATATATAAACTTGGAAACTTATGGCTATTGGAAACTTATTCTGGGCAAGTAAGAAAAGATAAATATTATTTCAGAAATATTTTCAAGATAAAGTATTACTCAGATAGGAAATAGTTTTTGTTGTTTTAATTTCAGAAATTTATATTCAGTAATAAAAATTACTTGTCAGTTCTTCATTTTATGATCTCAGTGACATTTTGGGTGTTGGGATTTTATTTTTTGACACTGTATATTTGGAATCAATAAAGCTGCATCTTCAACTCTATCTCTTGCAGAGTTCATGATTGGGTCAGGCTATTATTTAAAGGAGCCAAAAATATCAATAGGTAAGATAAACAGAAGAGATTTAAATGATCTCTAATAGATTTACAGTTTTGATAATAAGTAACAAGATCTCTAGTCTTTTCTGAGATGGCATAACTAAAATAGCATCTTCAAAATAACCAAAAAGCAAGAGAAATTTGTAAGGTGAACAAATAAAGTATTATATCTGTTCCATTGACTTGTATTAAAAATAGAATAAAAGAAATTTATACTAAACAAATACCCTTACAACCGAAATAAAGATTTTTCATAGTGAAACTTGACATTACAGCTTTGCAAAAGTGAGAATTCTTTACTTAGTAAACATGGCATTTACTTCGGAGGCATTTTGTCCTGTAAAAGTTTTCAGGAATACCCAAACAATTACAGTCATGGCAAGCAAAGAGACATGTTTGTGTTTATCACCATCTCTTATGGATGGAATTACTAAGTAATAGGAACCTACATTCAATTTATTAACTTTTAGATCAAATGATCCCACATGCATGGCGGTGCATGTGGAGTCAAATCTATGTGTAGAACAGGATACAGTGAACAAGGCACACGGCTCTATCCAGAGGCAAGTGCGTGAGACACTGTTTTCAGGACAAGTCCCATGTTTAACATTAATAAGAGTGGTTACAAGTAGCTGTAGAAAGTACTTTCTGTGCTATCATTAATTCATGTGGTCAAAATGCTGCTGAGTCGGCAGATAAATGCGGCCCAAAGCCCAAGTTTCCTAACGCTGGTAATGATCAGTGGGGCACACAAATGTCTTCAAGTCACATAATTGTGGTGATCTCAGTGTGTTCAGTTCTGGTGGACTGTTGCCCACACCACTAAATCAGCATTCACAGCACCATGCACATATGGCACAGTTGGAGTTCAGTGGGAGCCTAGGACTTTGTAAGCTTGGGGGCCAAGTCACTCTTAACCTCCATAAAAGGCATCCCTTTTAAGAACAGGGTAAAGGTCACTGCAGCTCATGCCAAGTGTAAAAATGAGAACTAGAGACAGGAAACACTGTTCAGATGTTGTGGGGCTGCAGGCCTGTTTTATGTCTGCTCTGAGCCCTCTGCAGCTACAAGAGACCAAAGACATACTCGCCATCCCCATTTATACTAGGTCAGCAGCCAAACAGGCCCAGACATTAAAAGCAGGGGAATTGCAGGGGCTAACCAGGAGTAGACTCTCTCAACAGTATGGCATGAAATACTGCAATAGGACATTGTATGATTGGGACTGTGACTGTGACGTGTGGCTGTGGGTTGTAGACTGAGTGTTCAACATTATGAATGTGTGACACCGAAGCAGGCTGGAGCATGACTGCATAACTACTTACTCCCAAGTCATTCATAAAATTGAGCTGTGCATCTCCGGAGAATACCAAGGAGCAAATATTGTAAATAAAATAAATGTTCAGCGTGTCTGAATTAATGAGCAGATATTAGGGTCATATATAACTTGAGGAAATACGAAAAGAACCCAACTGAGATTTCCCTGAGTAATAGAGAGAAATAGAGGAAGTTGTTTTTATTATCTAATTGGTAAAAAAGTCCACAATTTTTCCGTCAAAGTTTATAAAAGAAAAATACACACTGGTTCCAAGGCAGGAGTGGGGGGAAATATATGTGCAAATGTGGAAAATCACTCAATGGGGAAATACATTTCACACAGAAATGTGGTTATGAACAGAAGTTGAAATAAAAAACATATTTGCATGGCATGATTTTTCAGATACTTTTTCTTCATTAAATTCAAAATTATTATCAGTTTGGTGAGTAAATTGGTATGATGGCTTCTGTGATTTGAGGAACCAATCTTGTTCCAACACATCCATGTCAGTAATACCCACCCTTTATTGCCTTTTGATACTCTGTCTAGCACTAGAGACTTTCCTTCCTTCCTTCCTTCCTTCCTTCCTTCCTTCCTTCCTTCCTTCCTTCCCTAATTCATGCCTTTGTTCTCTGCTCCCTCCCTCCATTAAAAATGGCAAGTGGATTTAGAATAATTTTTAAAAATGAAAATTCCAATTTTATTTCTTTCCATTTGAATGAGCTTAGATTTGAGGGGATAGGTAGGTAGGGCACTAAAAGAGTAAATGATATATAGTATATGAAATATTAAAAATAACTGTAGTGATTACCCTGAAGACTGACATGAATAGGAAAATTCACAATCGATTGCAAAGCAGAGAAGCAAGTGTGTGATGCATACGCCATTTTAGCAAGCGATGTGCCTCAAAATGTTACAGCCACAGCCTTAAGTTGGGAGGGACAGATACATATTTATTAAAAATTATTTTTCTGTTCACAGACTAATAAAATGTGTATATTTTTGTTATGAAAAGGTAGCTGTACAGTCTTATAACAAGAGATCTTCAAATAAAATAAAAAATAAAGACTATTCAATCTAAAGTAAGATTATAATATGCAGTTACTTTTGCAAAATTTGATATGGTAGTAGACTGTTTTCCTCCTCATGCCCATCTCTCCAAACATCTACTACCCTCATATGTCCAATGTAGAATGCCTGAAGATTTACTTAACTCCCATTTGAATGTATGCCATTGGGTCACCATGTAAATTCTTGATTCTTGAGTACATTAGGAAACGCATTTCTCTCTCTATCATCATATGGTGAAGAGAGGAAGCTCTAGTGTCTCTTCTTCACTTGAGGCAGCGGTTCTCAACCTGTGGGTCGTGACCCCTTTGGCGGTCGAACGACCCTTTCACAGGGGTCGCCTAAGACCATCCTGCATATCAGATATTTACATTACCATTCATAACAGTAGCAACATTACAGTTATGAAGTAGCAACGAAAATAATTTTATGGTTGGGTTACAACATGAGGAACTGTATTTAAAGGGCCAGAGGGTTGAGAACCACTGTTTAAGGGAACTATTGGCATCATGTGGGCTCCACTTATCTAAAACTAATTATCCCCCAAAGTTTTCACCTTTAATACCATCAAATTTGTGGTTAGGGCTTTAACATATACATTGGGGGAGAGCACAAACATTTTGTTCATAACACCAACTAAAACAATCTAAATAATTATGTTAAATAAATCAAGATAATCTCCCCTCAGCTTGTGATTTGGGTCTACTAGGTTTCTTGGGCTCCTTTAAAAGTCATCAAAATATGTTTTAATTTCAATGGAAAAGTATTGAATTCATGTAAGTAATATTTTTGCCTTTTATCTATGTTTTGGAAATCTTAAAATGCATGACTGAGCAATATTGGAACCTTTGACATCATTCAGGAAAGAGTAGAGTAAGATTACATTTGTGTTACATAATAAACAGATATACTGTACTTGTCTTCACCTAGCAAAGTCAGTTGTGCAATTGGAGAGTCACTAGGTGAACTCAAAGATGACAGAACTACAACCTTGTAAGAATTTATTCTATAATGCTTCCAGCATCAACAATGCAAGCTATTTAGCATTTTCATCAGTGTTCTAAGCAAGCTCATTAAGCTTCTTGTTGACAAACTGAAGAGAATATTTCAGAGAGGAGGTGCTTGTTTTCCTCATGTAAAATGAGTCCAGAATTCAAAATGAGCTTGAAGTGAGCAGAAGCATATTTTAAATATAGGAAACTATGCATAAGAAAACATAGGAAGCAGAACCTATCAAAGTGCTATGTAGGAAAATACAACTATATATATATATATATATATATATATATATATATATATGTGTGTGTGTGTGTGTGTGTGTGTGTGTGTGTTAACTATAGAGAACACAAAACTGATACAATTGGAACTTAATGAGATGAGAAAGTAGGGATGTATATATAGTGGCATGACATGATATAATAATCCCTACTATAGGACATATCAAAATATTTCAACCAGAAGAAAATATAAATCAAAATACATTAAGGTTGCAAAATTTGATAGATTAAAATGAATAGGATAAAAATATACTGTATTAGAACTGCATCCATCTTTATATCATTTCATCTCTATGCTTTAGTGAATTAAAGGAATGTAAATATTTACCTGAAAACATTGTTTGCTTCTAAACAGCTGACTCAATGAAAAACACATCAGAAATAACAGAAGAGAAAATCTAACTAAGTGTAATGCATTGTATTTATTTTATGGGTGTGATCTCTCATTTCACACTACCTTTAAATAAAAATATGTATTTATTTTTATGTATGGATTGACAGGTGATAAGTATTACACCAGTATGTTGATAAGCAGCTATACAAAAGAAAAGCATTGCAAGGCACAATATCATTAAAAAAACAATTCAAGTTTATGAGAGTCATCCCACTGTTGCCATCAGTGTGCCTTTTGTTTACAAGGGTATGCAGTTGCTTTGCCTTTTTTAATGATCCTCATTTTGGTAGTTTTCCCTTCCTCCAGAGTCCCCCAGGTTGACTAGAAGATTTAACTATGTTCTGCGTTCCTGGTGCCTTGGATCTCTCTCCTCAACTTCCTCCATCACCTACTACTTGCTTTACTCTCTACATCTCAAAACTCTATAATAAAAGATGATCACTTTGTGCATTTAACACTTACCCATTTATTGTTTCCTTTGTAGCAACTTCTCATATTTGAAACAATGGGACATTAGGAAAAGATGATCAGAGAGTGTCAGAATAATCAAGTCTAAGTCCTGTGTCTGTCCCTGATGCCACACTGGGCATTTTCAGTTACCTTACCTGAATATTAATATTCTTACATGTAAAATGGGAGTAGTCTCATCTTTCCTGAGCATTTAAAGAGATTAATTGAGATGAAATATTTGAAAATACTTAACGAAGTGTCTGCAAACACCTTGAAATAAGAAAATATATCTTACCCATCTTAACTCTAGAATTTATGATGAAATTAAATCTTTATTGAATATGAAGAGGAATCAATATAATATTCATGAGGGAATGCATTAAAGTGATATTCCTTTCTTACACTTTTGGTGCTTTTTGTTTGTTTGTTTTTGTTGTTGTTAATCCTCACCTGAGGATATTTTCCCCATTGCTTTTCAGAGATAGTGGAAGGGAAGGAGGGAGGAAAAGAGAGAGAAAGTGAGAGAGAGAGAAATATCAATGTGAGAGAGACACATCAACTGGTTGCCCTCCTGTATGTGCCCCCACCAGGGACAAGGAGCAAACCCTAAACCCAGGTACATGCCCTTGACTGGGAATCAAATCTGAGATCCCTTCGGTGTGGGGGACTACACTGTAACCATTGAGCAACACTGGCCAGGACACATACAATTTTGGCAGAGAGCCAAGATTTTCATCTCCCCTACAAAAAACAAACAAACAAAAAAACAAAATTGGTAGATAACACTTAGATTTTTCCAAAAAGTTCAACAGACTGCATGATCTGATTTAGCATGTTCAGTGTTCTAAAAATCAGATAACTTCTGAATAATTCACTCTAGCTGCACAAAGGGAGATTTAACAAACTGCATAAAAATATAAAATTAAACTACTTGGCTCCACATTAAACAGTATTTAAGATAGTTAAAAAATATAAACATCATTAACTTTTAGATAAAATAATTAAACAAAACAGGGACAAGAAATTGTGCTATAAGTATATTAGAAAGTCTTAAGGGGCAGATGAAGATTGATTTGCAATTTTTTATCTATCAAGGAATACTCTAAAAGGGCATACCTTAAATTATTAGCTCTACATCTATGAAAACATTCAGAATGGTAATAAATCAATACTTAATTTCAGAGAGGAAAGGAGAGGGAGAGATAGAAACATCAATGATGAGTGGGAATCATTGACCAGCTGCCTCCTACATGCCCCCTACTGGGGATTTAGCCAGCAACCCAGGCATGTGTCCTGACTGGGAATCAAACCATGAACTCCTGGTTCATAGGCCAATGCAAAATCACTGAGCCACACATTCTGAGCAATAAATCAATAATTTTAAGATAAATAAGTAAAGACAATACAAATAAACTGCTTCTTTTGGGGACAAAGATTGGATATACTGTGATTTTGATTAACTCTTGGCACAGAATATGTATTACATATATCCTATCTAATAAAAGAGAAACATGGTAATTAGCGTACACCTGCTAGCCTTCCCATGGGCTAATCAGCGAGATATGCAAATTAACTGTCAGCCAAGATGGCGGCTGGCAGCCAGGCAGCTTGAAGCTAGCAGGAGGCTTGCTTGCTTCAGTGACGGAGGAAACCAACGTTCCCTTCCTGTCTTGCCGGCCTCTGAGCTTGCAGTTTGAGACATTGTTACAAATATAGAAGCTAAACAAAACCCCAGAAACCTGCTTTCAGCCCGCTGGGATCTCAGTGTTTTGATTATAGAACCCAAACAAACCAGATACCTGCTTTCAGCAGCAGAGGCCTCAGAGCTGGAACCAGAGCTAAAGCTGGCCCAGAATAAAAAAAAAGAAAAAAAGGAGCAGTTGGGAGCTTCAGTCCCAGCCTGAAAATAGTCCTAAGCCCCTCACCCAGACTGGCCAGGCACCCCAGTGGGGACCCCCACCCTGAAGAGTGTGTGACCACCTGCAAACAGCCATCATCCCCTCACCCAGGCTGGCCAGGCACCCTAGTGGGGACCCCCACCGTGATCCAGGACACCCTTCAGGGCAACCCAGCCGGCCCCCACCCATGCACCAGGCCTCTATCCATATAGTAAAAGGGTAATATGCCTCCCAGCACCGGGATCAGTGGAGCCGTGAGGCCTCCCAGCACCGGGGTCAGTGGAGCTGAGAGGCCTCAAGGCACCGGGATCAGTGTGACGGCGGTAGCACCCAAACCCCCTGATCGCCCTGTGGCTCTGTGTGTGACAGGGGGTGTGGCCACAACCTCCCTATCCGCCCTGCTCTGTTTGTGACAGGGGAAGGCGCCCCAACCCCCTGATCAGCCCTGCTCTGTGCCTGATAGGGGGGAGCTCCCCAACCCCTTGATCTCCCTGTGGCTCTGTGTGTGATAGGGTTTGGTGCCCCAACGCCCCCCTCGGGCCCTGCTCTGTGTGTGATGGGGTAGAGACATAACCTCCCCATCAGCCCTGCCCTGAGTGTGAGAGTGGCGGCGCCACAACCCCCTTATTGGCCCTGCTCTGTGGGTGATAGAGAGCAGCGCCCCAACCCCCTGATCCACCCTGCTCTGTGCATGACAGGGGGGTGCTCCCCAACCCCCTGATGAGCCCTGCTCTGTGCATGACAGGGTACGGAGCCCCAACCCCCCTGATGGGCCCTGCTCTGTGCGTGACAGGGAGCACCACCCCAACCCCCTGATTGGCCCTGCTCTGTGCATGACAGGGGGTGGCTCCGCAACCTCCCCATAGACCCTGCCTTGAGTGTGACAGGGGGCGGTGCCCCAACCCCCCAATCGGCCCTAACATGAGAGTGAATGAGGATGGCATGGCAACCTCCCGATCCACCCTGCTCTGTGCATGACAGGGTGCGGTGCCCCAACTCCCCAATCGGCCCTGCTCTGAGCCCGACCAGGGGCTGTACCTAGGGATTGGGCCTGCCCTCTGCCACCGGGGAGCGGGGTTAAGCCAGCAGGTCATTATCTCCCAAGGGGTCCCAGACTGCCAGAGGGCACAGGCCGGGCTGAGGGACCCCCTCTCTCCCCTGAGTGCACAAATTTTTGTGCACCGGGCCTCTAGTATATATATAAAAGGATAATATATTATGTATTGGATATGTAAAGGATAATATATTATATTATATTTTATAATATAATATATTATAAAAGGATAATATATAATATAACTGTCTGACTGTCCTACCAGTCGCTATGATGTACACTGACCACCAGGGTGCAGATGCTCAGCGCAGGAGCTGCTGTGATGCATACAGGGAAAAGGCACTGTGGACATGGAGCCCTCAAAGCAACACTCAGCTTCCCCTAAGTGGGACACAGGCCCCACCACCACCCTGAAGCAACACCCCACCAAATCACAGCCAATGCTGCTGAGACCCCATGGTGTAAAATGTGGCCCACAGCCCAGCCCAGCCCAGAAATGGTCACTGTGGGCGCCAGGTAATGATGTCACATAGCAACACCAGGCTTCCTTTTCCTAGTGACTAGCCTCCTTGGAGTTTCTCCAGCCCAGGAACACGACTTGCTTTATAGCCAGGTGCAAACATTTCACCCTTTAACCAAATGTCTGTGAAGCATTTTCTATGCCTCATCTCATTTGATCCTAACAGAAGTCTTGTAGTAGGTAGATAAGAGACTCAGAATCCTATTTTCTTTCCATTAGCTGGAAAATGGAGATTTAGAAAGTTTAGAAACTTGATCTGACTGAAAAGAAGTAAAAAATGGTGGACCTTGAAAATGACTTTGGCTTTCTCACTGCACAGAATATAGTCAAAACACTGCTGCAGTTAAATATTTTACTCTTTGTTCTCCCTGTGTGATCTACAATAATAATCTGTTTTGTGTTGATATTTACTGCTGTGTTGATGACAATTACTTGAAAGAGAAGTAGGGGTGCTTCAGTAAACTTGGAAAAGTTTAGCTACATCAGAAAACAGGTCTAATTAAGCAAGTTTATTCTCTCTATATAAAAGGCTAAGTTGATTTGAGCATGTGCGATACATATAAAGCTCTCGTTGGCACCAATCGCATGCATGTGTTTTGATATGTCATTGTCAATCATGAATTTGGTTGACACTTCTATTATAGAGAAAGGGCAAATAGTGATATTAAAATATTTTTTTTCTAATTAATTTCCTTTTAATGTGCACAAATTTGTGCATTGGGCCACTAGTGTATAAATGAAATACATATGATATGTATAAAATAAGTGGAATTTTAACTATTATTTAAAATTGTGGTAAATATTTCTAAATCCTTAGATGTCACTGTTAAGTGAAAAAGGATTTTATCTATATTATAAAAGGCTAGTGGCCATAACATAGTAATGCCAGAATGACCAAATGACAGGTCACCAGGAAGTGCATTGATGGGTCTCGCCGTGCAGCAGGTCTCAGTCTCACAGTGTGGCGGGAGGGAGTCTGGGCCCCGCTAGCCCAGCAGATCTGGGTCTCATGCAATTTTGTGCACTGGGCCTCTAGTAGAAACATAAAAATGGTAGTTTTTAGAATTAATGATAATGCAATTTTATATTTTGAATTCAGTAAAGACAATTAACATTTTAAATAGAGATTACAGGATATCTAATTATATGATTTTTAAATTATTTTAATTAGGAAAAAAACCCTTTCACTTCTTGATTTCAAAATCTAAAATTGGTCAATTTCACTTTCTTAATTAACCTGCTACACTACCTCAGTGCATATGACTTTAAAGTTGTGTGGTATGAGTGTTTGTGTGTCTATGGAAGTCATTTATACTGTCTACTCTTTATTTCTCATTTGCTTCCAAGCACATGATAGTCTTGTGCATTCTCAACCCTTTGAAGTTCATGTGTAGCTAGATAACTTGAATTGGTCACTAATATGTAAGCAGAAGTTATACCTTCTGTAAAAGTTTGAAAACCAATTAGTGATTTGTATGTCCTTCTCACTGTTGTCATGATTGTGAAAAAAGTTTCAAGATGAAGTATCCATTAGCCTGGATTCCTGAGTGACAGGCTGGAACAAAGCATCCAGACAACCCCAAAAGGGCATGTAATGTGAACAAGAAATAACTTATGTTTGCCTAAAGCCAATGTGACATAGGGTCTATTTGTTATTGAAGCATAACACACACTATCACAATTAATAAAATAATCTCAAAATTTTCAGTGTTTTAGGATAACCATTGCTATATTAATTCTCATGTAATGACCATTGATATGATAGCTGTATAGTCATATGCAAATACCATAGTTTAATCTAAAAAAAATCAACCAATAATTCAGTCTCTGTCATATATTTGCTTTTTTTAAAAATAAAAGTAAGGTAACAGAAAAATATTAAAGAAACTATCTTTGTGAAACTTTAGTTAGTAAATTTTGACCAAAATGTACTTTTCTATAAATTTAAGTGACTTAAGATCATTAGTTGAGATAAAGCAAATTTTTTAGGGGTGATATTTAGAGGCACAGTTATCTATATATTCTATTATTGATAAAATGCATACTGAATTCAGAAATTAGACAAGCCTTTAAGAATCATTTCTGAAGGAGTCATGTTATCCAACCCTTTCATTTTGTAGATAAAAATGAAAAAATATGATTCTTTGAAAATCACCTAGAAAGTGTGTGGTAGAACTGAGGTTAGAAACCAGATCCCTTGACTTTTGGTTCAATTTATTCCCATTACTTCTCCTAACATATGTTAGCCATTTTGCAGTCAAAGATTGTATGGTTCAGTGTAATGTAAATTCACAAATTATTTTCCTAATTTTGGGAGTTTGATTAAGTCACTTCTAGTATATCAGTTATTATTTTTTTTTACGGCTTTTATAAGAAGACAAATAAAAGTATGAACTCAGACACATTTTTAAAAAGCATCAGAAATGTTTCCAGTTTTGTATACTATCTAACACAGGCAAAACTAGACTTCCTTGTACACAGGAAAGTACCTTGCAAAGAAAAATGCTTCCTGGAAATCAAATAACTCTTGCACAAGTTTGATGAGCTAAGAGTACATTAATCAGAAACATCTGAATTAAATTTCCCTTGAAATATACATAAAATGAAGAGGAACAGTGGTTTGCAGATTATGTTTCAGGTTCCACAAAACTCAAACAATTTTTCAGCCTCAACTCCAGTTGTTGTTGTGTTTTTTTTTTTTTTTTGTTTTTTTTTTTTTTTTTCATTTCTACTTGGGAGTTCATAAAAATGCTTAGTATCCAGAGAATAAAACTGCATTCATAAGAAATCCAGTACAAATATAATATAGATAATGACATAACCTGACCTAATGTTTCCTATTCATGTAGGAGTACTAGAGGCCCAATGCATGAAATTCATGCAAGGGGCTTGGCCCTTGCAGCCCTGGCTGCCTCAACCCTCACAGCCCAGGCTTCTTCTGGAAGGTTGTCTGGAAGGTCATCTGGATTGTCCTTCTGCTGTTCGGCCGTTCGGTCGATTTATATATTATGCTTTTATTATTATAGATTAGAAATGTTGTTATGTGAAGTACAGTAAATCTTGATTATTTGAGAGACAAGATACAACCATCTTGAGGGTAAATTTCAGCAGTTATTTTATAATCTGATTTGCAACTTTCATTATTTGGAACTCATATTCAGATGACAAGTACTATTTCTCAGATTTGAAATATATGCAATTATTGTAACATTTTTATAATGTAGCTGTAATATAGGATAAATTTCCTTCTGCACCTTGTAATATGACACACTAATTTCAGTTTTTTATTAAAAAAGCACTTGAAAGCAATGTTGTCATTATATGAATTAGTAACAGCTCTCCAGCAATGGAAACTTGATTTTTTTCCTTATAAAATAGCATGAGGTTTTAAAAGAAATAATGAAAACAAACAATGGTCTTAGTAAAAATGCATTTCAATTGAAAAGAGTACCTATCACCCATGGTGTCATTCAGTTTATGAGAAATGCTCCTTTGCATATTTCTTTTATTCTGTCATTATTGTAATACACCCAATTTACAGTAATCTGAAATTAAGCTTTTGCTGAAACAGACTATCAGTATAAAAGAATTTAGCATACTCTGATAAGCATATACCCTACTTCATTTATAATGACTAGAGTAGTGTTTAAATTACACTGCCAAGGGATTTATAAGTATGCCTGTCAAAAGATTTGCTAAGTTTTATAAGAGCAGAAGTTTGCCTTAGCATAACTAAGCATTATAATCACTGGGCTTTGTGATGATCTCATTTTCATATTTTCTAAGGATAAGGTTGTTTAAAATTTATATTTATTTATATATGAATTTATGTATATAATACATATAATATGCATTATATATATACTAGAGGCCCAGTGCATGAAATTCGTGCAGCGGGGAGGGGTATCCCCTCAGCCCAGCCTGCACCCTCTCCAATCCTGGACTTCTCAGGGGAAATCCCAATCCAGGACCATTGGCTCCTAACTGCTCATCTGCCTGCCTGAATGATAGCCCCTAACTGCCCCCCCCCCCGGCAGCCTGATCACCCCTAATTGCATCCCCTGTCAGCCTGGTCACCCCTAATTGCCCCCCCCGATGGCCTGGTTTCCCCCAACTGCCCTCACCCCCCACTGGCCTGGTCGCCCCACGCAGCCTGCTGTTCAGTCGTTTGGTTGTCCCTCATTAACCCCCCTGCCGGCCTAGTCGCCCCATACAGCCTGCTGTTTGGTCGTCACTGTTACTGTGATGGTGTCCCGGACAATTTGCACATTTTTCTATTATTAGTATAGATAAGACAACCCTTAAACAGCCAATATAAGGGTTGGCGGTGCTGACACCCTACACAGTTGAACATTTGTATATAATTTTTTTTGACTCACCCAAAACTTGTCCACTAACAGCCTACTGATATAAATATGGTTGGTTAAGACATATTTTGTATGTTACATGTATTATAAACTGCATTCTAAGAATAAAGTAAGCTGGAGAAAATAAAATGTCATTAAAATCATAAGAAAGAGAAAATACATTTACAATATTTATTGAATTAAATCAGTGTATAAAGTGGACCTGTGCAGTTCAAATCCAGGTTGTTCAAGTTGTTCAAGTGTCAAGTGAATAAATATACAGTGGGACCTTGACTTACGATTGTCCCGACTAACGAGTTTTTCAAGATATGAGCCGTCTCTTGGCCGATTTTTTGCTTTGAGTTGCGAGCTAAAATTCAGGTTACGAGCCAGCTTCAGATATCCCACCGCTAGTTGGTGCAGCGAACAGCACAGTGAACGCCGCAACATCAGCCCAGCATCACGTGTCTCACTCGTTCACTGTTGATTTGACATACGAGTAATTTGAGTTACAAGCTCTGTCACGGAACGAATTAAACTCATAAGTCAAGGCCTCACTGTATATATATTTATTCCTAAACTAATTCTGGCACTTAATATTTACACGAAAAAACTGGAACAGAGAATAAACGCTTGATAAACATTATGAAGGAAACAAGGCCTAGAGCTTTCATTAATCAATCAATAAATGAAACAATGAATAAATAAACGAGGGCTCTTTAGTAAAGCATTAAAAAGGGAACCAGAGGTACATTTCACTGGTGTTCCAGGAAAAAATCTCTTGAGCAAAATATGGAAAATCAAACTGGGTCAGAGAATTTTCCTCTTGAGTCACTGAAGGCACTTGGGATACAGTGCTGCAGTTTCTGAACAACAGAAATGCCTGGCGGGGGCTGGTGTGGAACTTGAGAGTACACAGGCATATTTGGGAGTAACCTTGTTATAAGAAATCAAAATGTATTGGATCCCTGTGTTATTCGTCACTTACTTGAATTAAATAAATCAGTTTTCATAATTTTCCTACATAAAAAATATTTCTTTGCTCTCAGAATACTATATTGCAGCGATAGCTAAGGAACTTCTGTTGCAGGAGATACTTAGCAACAGGAACAAATGGCCCCATTAGCTTAAAATAGAGATCTGATTTTCATCTTCTTTAAGACTCAAGATACGTTCTTGAGAAATGACTCAGTCAAATTTGTCTAATAAGTTTTGTCAATCTCACTCTGCTTCTCTTCTCTATGCTATTTAGTTCCAGATAAATGAATTCCTATGGGGAGTGAAAAAGGAATGTTTCTTCATTGGCCTTGGTAAGAAGGAAACTCTTTATTCCCAGAAGTCTCTATGATTCCTGATTCTTCCAAAACACAATGTCTGAAATTCCATCTATATTTTACCCACTTAGCTTAAATATTTTATCCTTGTTAAAACAGAAATCCACAGAGCCCTAGATGTGGGAGAGATAACACATTATTTTTCTGCTCAAATGGATTTGGAAGCAGCCAGAAGAAAACTGAGTATAGTGTTGCCTGCTAAATAGGATATTCTAAACTTGTCAATATGTAGCATCTTTGACACAGGGTGAGAGAGAAAAAAAGAAAAGAAACATTCCCATAATGAGAATTAAAAGAGTTTTGAAAAAAGTTTTAGTGTTTTCCATACAGGCAGCTTTCTATTAAAGGAATTGTTTGACTTGTAGGTACAGCACAGTGCCAAGTTAGAATGGGATTGAAGGACCCCCAGAAAGAATCCTGATATAATCTTTGAGCATATCCTTCCCTCTTTTAAATGCAATCACTAGAACATGGTTTCTATAGTTCAGGTTTTGGTTTTTGGCAGAACACAAATTCCCCTGGATAGCTTATTTTAAGACCTTATCAATCATGTAGTTCTTAATTTGGCTTCATCTTGTTCTAAAGTTCTAAACACTAACTTTCTCACTCTCTTGACACTCTTGTAACATCCGTTCTCATTTCTTCCTTTTACTGCCAAAGCCATCAGACTTTCTCACCACTTATGGTCAGATCTTCTATAATGCTTGTCTTGAAAATGGAAAAGTTTTCCTATTACAGTGATATATTAAGAAACTGAGCAAAACACAGATTTTTGTTTGTTTGCATATACATTATTTTGTCCATGAGAAGCACTAGATGAATTCAAAAACTGCACTTGGCTGAAACCAGTCACAGAGCAACACACGCACATACACACACACACACACACACACAGACACGACAACATCTGTAGGTATCTCTGTCCATTATGTGTGTGTGTTGCCTCATAGGCTGCTACAACTTTCTGTCTGATTCAGATAACCTTCCCTCCATCACTTAACAATAACTCTTAAGCTGCTACATCTCTTCTTATGCTCACTTCTGCAAGCAAATTTCAGGTATTTTTCAAGGTTAAGTGTCATATTTACTGTAGTAAATATTATATATATTTTATACATATTAATATACATTATATTTACATATTTCTGCCTATTAAATAATGTTAAAATTATACTACAGATTTTATTAGTTTCCTAAAGTTTTCTACTTTATTTTGTTTTGTTTTAAAGTTTCACTGATAGAATTTTTGAATGTTATCATCCTAACTCCATTTTCTCTATAAGTGCTATGGAATTTATTCTTCTGATTTCTATAGTATAGTGATTTTTTAGAAACACGTGATTAGATTATAGTATGGTGGGTTGTACTTGGTCATTAGCTCTTTTTTGATCCGATTTAGGTGCCTACCATTTTATTGAAACTAATATCTCGAAGGCCACCAAAGGTCACTCTAGCTAATTCCAATGGTCTTGTCTACATTCTCAGTGTCCATAATTTTTCACCATTATTTGATACTGCTGAGCACAACTCTCAGGTTTGTTTGCTTGTTTATTTATTCATATTTATTTATTTATTTTTACCAACATATTACTTAACATATCTATGACCTTTCCTTAAATTTATAGGGGGTAGAAAGACACAGAGATACATTGACTGACAGAGAAGGGTAAGGTAAGGGCTTCACCAGTCCTTCTGTTGGCAGAATTGATAAAATAAAGAGATATGGATGTTATATGCATCCCATCTACTTGGGGATATCACAGAAGATGTAGCTTTTGAGATAAAAAAACTGCTTCATAAAATTCTATACATTCACTTATTTTTTTTCCATAAGAAACAAGATAATTGAGAATGGAACTGTCTCATTATCAGCCTTATATTTTTGAGTGCATTATAGATTCCAAGAAGTTGGCATAGCACTTGCTTCTAGCATTACCCTTTCCCAGCACAGTGACTGCCTCAAGCATAAGTGTTTCTTAATGATTAAGGAATATATATGACTTGTTAGTATAGTTGGTTCTGAAGGTCAAAGAAAAGAGATAACATTTCAGTGAAAGAAATGAAATCAACAGAAGTTTAGAGGCTCCTGGTGCATTCATGAAATATCTAGAAGAGTACAAGACAGGAAGCAACCATGTTTTGAAGTTTTCTCAGTGGTGAGTTTAAGTGGACACTTACCAAAGTTTTCTTTTCTCCTGCCAATTATTTTTTTTAACTTTTTGCCAATACATTTGGATCTCACTAGTATTTAAAAACTAGTTTATTGATATTTATAGAGAGAGGAAGGGAAAAGAAGAGAGAGAAACATCAATGTGAGAGAGAAGCATTGATTGGAAGTCTCCTGCGTGCCCCCCTGGAGATACAGCCCACAACCTGGGAATGTGCCCTGACAGGGAATTGAACCAGCAACCTTTCAGTACACTGGACACACTGGACAATGCTCAACCAACTGAACCACACTGGCCAGGGCTCACTGTACTCATTTTATTTGAAAATATATTTTTATTGATTTCAGAGAGGAAGAGAGAGATAGAATCATCAATGATGAGAGAGAATCATTGATTGGCTGCCTCCTGCATGCCTCCTACTGGAGATCAAGCATGCAAACTGGGTATGTGGAAATCAAACCTTGACGTCCTAGTTCATAGGTTGATGCTCAACCCCTGAGCCACACTCGCCAGGCCTCTATACTCTTTTAATAGGTTGTCTTTTTCTTATGTTCATGAAAACACAAAATGCCTTTTCTCCATATCTATTCATTCAATTTCCATGTAATTTTAAAATATCAGATCAAATGCTGAATTTTCGTGAAAATTTCACTGTCCACCCCACCTGGACCTGATCTTCTAAATACAAGCATCCTTCAGCTTGATAAAGTATTAAAATATACTTACTTGCCATTAAAACAGGGAACCCACCGGACATTAGAGGGTGTGGCTTTCAGTACCATCCCTCACCTCTTGGGAGGGGGGAGGGACTAGAGAAAGAGTTCAGTCAGTAATGGTCAATAATTTAAATGAGCATGCCCATGTAATGAAGACTCCATAAAAACATAAAGGATGAGGTCAAAGAGTTTCCAGCTTGTTGAACACATGGAGATGCAGGGCGGGTGTTGTGCCTAGAAAGGTCACAGAAATTCTATGCCCTTTCCCCATACCATGCCTTATGCATCTCCTTCATCTGGCTGTTTTGTAGTTATATCTTCTTATACTAAACTGCTTATGTAGTAAGTAAAATGTTTTTCTGAGGTTTGTGAGCTACTCTAGCAAATTAATCAAACCTGGAGGAGAAGACAATGGGAATCTCTAATCTCTAATTTATAGCCAGTTGGTCAGAAGCACAGGTAATAATCTGGGTTTGTGACTGGTGTCTTAAGGGATAGAGGGGTCTGTCTTGTAGCACAGAACCCATAACCTGTGGAATCTGATGCTGCCTTCCAGTAGACAGATATAGGTTAAATTCTTAGACTTCAAATAGGTGTCCAAGAATTGCTTGGTGCTGTGGGGGAAACTGCTTTCCTCATATTGGAATTGGGTTCTAGAACCTAAAAAGAGACTGATTGTGAATAAATGAGTTTCAAATGTCTATAACATCCAATTAAATAAATTCTAAAAGTTATTAGAAATAAGAGCTAGGAACTCAAGGTTAAAATATTAGTGACAAACAGTTGGAAACCACTTGATCATGTGGATAGTTGTAGCAATATACCTAGGTTAGATCATACCATTGGCTTTCAGAGAAACAGAAGCAGCTAACAAGGAGCTAATTATGTAATAATGAAATTGCACACTTTTACAATTTTAATTATCCTTAACATATTTGAAAAAGAGCAAGGAAAATCTTTGACCAAGGCAAAACACTCTAGCATCTAAGAGATTATCATGTTAAGGATAGTGTTTAAGACGATAAGTAATCTAGGACATACTGAAATTTGTTTACTTATCCTCACAAAATTTGAAGAAATTACTTCAAAGACAGATTTAAAGGGGAAAAATGCATAACTGAACATAAAGCCTGATCATTCAATGGAAGAAGATAAACACTTTTCATTTGGATCTGCGCTGGTAAAGGTGAAAGATACATGTTTGTGTGTGAATGTGTGTGTGCACACATGCATCCTCACATGCATATATACAGATATATACACACACATATACACACATGCATATACTTGTGCGCGCACGCGCGTGCGTGTGTGTGTGTGTGTGTGTGGTGTGTGCAGGCATATGTACCTTCAGTCAGTTTTAGGAACAGTAGACAGAGGAATCCCCCTTCTCCCCCATTGGTTGCCTACCTAAATCATTGCTCTGCAAAATATTCATCGCCCAAGGCCATTACTCGGATTCACTTCACTCCAAATGTATTTCTGGTAACATTAAATATATTATAGTTATAATAAATTAGCTTTTGTACAACTTACTTGGCTCAAAAATCATTTTTAAAGATTATAAACATAAATATTATACTAAACATTTATTCTTTAGTAAATAATTGGTTCTTTTTGAAACTTGATTTACTTGCCATTTTCTAGTGGTCATATAAGTTCTCAGCATAATAGAAATGTGCATCAGCATATTTGGTATGTTGAAAAAAAACTATTCCCTCAGATATAAACTATTATGATAAAATATTTCTAGTTTTAATGTGTAAAATCCAGTAGATTTCAGTTCTTAATCCAACGATTCAAAATGTTCACAATGTCAGAAGATTTAGGGGTTGAGAGTTTCATTGTTTTACTAAATAAAACACTTATAAATCAAAAGCAGTTTCCCACTTATCACATTTACTTACTTTACTTGTACATCTTAAAACCCATGTAAAAGGAATTCTAATGAGTCTAGAAATCCTTAATTATAGAATGACTTGTATACTTGTATTTATGAAGCAAACCATCACATTATGGATTGTGATTGTTACTTTTTCTTTGACCTACTTAGATCATATACTTGCAACTCCAATAGTAAGTTTTAAAGTTTAACACAACATTCAATGTGAAAAAATGAAGGTATTCATTATCAAAACATAGATGGTTATGATTTATGAGTCATTGGCAAAATTACAAAACCTCAACAATCTTGTATTTCTGGCAATGTCTTATTAACTGTAAGCATGAATAAAATCAAGATATTTAACAGTAAAAAACTATCAAGCATATCTTATTGTGTTTATGCTTAACATTACCAATTGAATTTCTGAGTGTTGCTGTTCTGATAATCAAATTAAATCTTAATGCCAATACAACACTATTTACTGAGCTTTATATAACTTGAAAAATATATTGTAAACTTTCAAATATTTATTATTTATTAATATTTACTTTCATTTTTGATAAATTGATTTAGAAACAAAAAGTACAGCAGAGAGAGAGGGGGAGGGAGAAAAAGAAAGAGAAAGAGAGAGAGCAAGAAAGGGGACCTGCTTCCTTATTTATAAGTATGCTCAACTGAATACTTACATAACCCTTTAGTAATAATAAAACCTGTTTCTCATTATTAAGAATTTCATCCATTGCTCCCATAGGTTTGGACAGTATGCTTAGTTTGATAATAGAAAGCATTCTCCCTTTTTCCTACCAGAGATCTTCAAATGATTAGCTAATAATAGTTGCACAATGATTTCCAGATGTTGCTTACAATATAAGGAGTGTCCACTTATCTTCCACACAGGATGGTGTGGGAATTGAGATTCTCTCTTAGCTGCAAAAGAGAGATCACAGTGAAAATATTTCCCACCCAGAATCTGAAATTTTAAATGAGAAGAAATACTGCTCCTCCTGATGCAAGCTTGTTGATTGATTGAAGAGATTCTGGAATTAACTACTTTAAGACTAAATTCTTGATATGCTAAAAGAGGGATTGAGTTGTGTAACAAACACCTTAGAGGAGCAACAAAGAGATATTTGCTCACTACTTTTATTTTCTGCCCCAAATGTGAGCTTTATTTGTAATTCAGAGTGAGTATAAAGAACTACTTTAGGATGAGGTAGAAGACCCTGGTTCAAACTTTGGGCACTGAATCTCTGTAGTCCCTTCCAGCTGCAAAATTCAGCCACTCTCTTTATTCAGCCCCCACCCTTTTTTTCCCCTAGAATTAACATGAGATCATCCCAAAGGGACTTTGAAAATGATACGGTTTAATTCAGTCAAGTTTAATTAGCAGTGATAGTTAAACCTAAAAGTTCAAGCCATTCAAAATACCACTTTGTTTGTACAATTGTCAAATCAAATGACCTCTTCTTTTTGTATCTTGAGCTCCAGCTTTCAAACACTGTTGATGTTGTTGTGATTGTTTCTATCAAAAAAGACCTGCTGAGAAAAGACACTGAAGCAGATAAGCAGATATTTTTCATTTATTTCCTTAGGAAATTTAGAAGAGGAAATAAGAAAAGGCTGCTTAAAATCAAATGCACTTGTCCTCTTTTGGAAAAGTCTAAGCTCAATGAAGACTTTCAGCGGACAACTCAGACTGGGAGGAGCAAGAGCAATGTTCTGACAGTGCTAGAAAAGCAAAGAAGATGACCAGGGTTAAAGGTCTAGTCAGGGAATGCCAGGGAAGTGGAAAAACCTGAAAGGAGACAAGGAGACCAAGGGAAGCTAGACCCTAAGTCCAATGTATCTCAGTCTCACCCAAGATTCTCATGGCCCAGGCAAGAGCCCATCAGTCCAGAGCCAGAGAACTGTGAGTGCATAGGTGTCAGTGATCTCTGTAACCTAAGGCTAGAGAGCTCTCTGCATTGCTTGTCCCTGGGAAAATGTTGGGACATGTGCACAACACTGTGGGGATAACTGATTATTCTTTTGAATGTTTTATGGGTTTATTTTTTAGGCCAGTTTTAGGTTCACAATAAAATTGAGCATAAGATACAGAGATTTCCCGTATACCCCTTGTCCCCTAGATTCCCCTATTATCAACTTCATCCATCAGCGTGTATGGTGTATCTTTGGTATCCAAAAGATTCACTCCTGCTGTACTTTCTATGGATTTGGACATATTTATAATGACATCTATCTACCATTATAGTATCATATAGAGTAGTTTTACTGCCCTGAAAATCCTCTAGATTTTACCTATCCATCCATCCCTTTCTTCTAGCCCCTGGCCACCACTGATCTTTTTATGGTTTCCATAGTTCTTCGTTTTTCTTATAGTATATGTGTGTGTGTGTGTGTGTGTGTGTGTGTGTGTGTGTGTGTGTGTGTGTTGATTTCAGATAGAGGAAGGGAGAGGGAGAGAGAGTAACATCAATGATGGAGAAAAATCATTGACTGCCTGCCTCCTGCATTGCCCCCCCACCTCCCTGCCACACACACTGGAGATTGAGCCTGGAACCTGGGCATGTGACTTGATGGAATTGAACCATGACATCCTGGTTCATGGGTCAATGATCAAACACTGACCCATACTGGCCAGGCTAGTTTTGCTTTTCCAAAATGTCATATAGTTGGAATCATGCAGTATATAGCCTTTTCAGATTGGCTTCTTTCACTTAGTAATCTGAATTTAAGTTTCCTCCATGTCTTTTTTGGCCTCATAGCTCATTGCTTTTTAATGATAAGTAATATTCCATTGTCTGAATATACCAAAGTTTATTTATCCTTTCGGCTACTGAAGGATATATATTTTCAAGTTTGGTAATTATGAGTAAAGCTGTTATAAACATGTGTGTGCAGATGTTTCTGTTTATTTATTTGTTTGTTTTGAGGATATAACCTTTCAGTTTATTTTGATAAATACAAAGGAATACAATTATTGGTTCATATGGTAAGAGTATGCTAAGTTTTGTGAAACTGAAACATATATATATATATATATATATATATACATATATATATATATATTCCAAAGTATTTATACCATTTTGCACTCCTGCTAACAATGAATGAGAATTCCTATTGCTACACATTTTCACCATTATTTTATGTTGTCTGTGTGCTAGAATTTGTATATTCTAATAGGCGTGTAGTGGTGTCTCATTGTTGTTTTAATTTGCACTTCCCTGATGGCATCTCATGGGGAGCATCTTTTATTTGCCTATTGGACAACTATAAGTTTTCTTTGGTGAGGTGTCGGTTAAGATCTTTGGACCATTTTAAAAAACTTTATTAAGATATAATTCACATACCATAACATTATCCATTTAAAGTGAATGATTTTTAGTATGTTCACAGTTGTGCAACAAGTATCACAATCTAATTCAGAATATTTTCTTCACTCCACAAAAGGAACCCTGTGTTTATCAGTCACTCCCAAATATCTGATTCAACTCCAGTTCTGATGACCATTATTCTATTTTCCATTTCTATTGATTTTTCTATTTAGACATTTTATGTAAATGGCATCATGAAATATATAGTCCGTTGTGACTGGCTTCTCTCACTTAGTATTATGTTTTCAACATTTATCTATATTGTAGCGCTTATCGATATTTCTTTATTTTTCTTTATTGATTAAGGTATTACATATGTGTCCTTATTCATCCATTGCCCCCCTAACCACTCCAGTCATGCCCTCACCCTCTTGTTATCTGTGTCCATTAGTTAGGCTTATATGCATGCATACAAGTCCTTTGGTTGATCTCTCCCCCTTACCCCTGCCCTCCCCTACCTTCCCTCTGTAGTTGGACAGTCTGATCGATGCTTCTCTGTTATCAGTATTTCATTCCTTTTTATTACTAAATAATATTCTAGTGTATGGATATGCCACATTTGTGTATTCACTCATCATTTGATGAGCATTTGGGTGGTTTCTACTGTTTGGCTGTTACAAATAACGATATTGTGAGCAGCTATGTATAAGTTTTCTATTGGTGTGCTTAACTGGTATTTATCTGGATGATTTGTATAGCAACTCTATGTGTAACAGTTTGAGAAACTGCCAAAAAGTTTTCTAAAGTGACTACACTATTGCATATTTTACCAGCAATATATAAAAGTTCTATTTCTGCACAATTCACTAAAACTTGTTATTATCTTCTTTTTTATCCCCCTCCTGCATTGTTTCATGATCTTGTCCCTTCCTCCTCATGTTAGCACTTCTGTCCAAGGCTTCATGTTCCTGTCCCTCCCTGGTTTTGCTTATTCTTCCTAAGGTATTTGTGACAAAAGTAAAATGAGTAGCACCCTATGAGAACATCCTTGCATTTTAACAAGCATTTTCTGAAAATAATATCAGCCCAAGGAATAAACCTCTACTGGTGATATTTAAGGCAAAAGATGGCCTAGTGAAGAAGACATTTTTGTGCAGATGGATGCTTACTGACTTCTAAAATCTTGATGATGATACCTTTGAAGCTCATCCAACACAGAATCCATCCTGTCTTCTGTACTTGGCTCCACATGTGAGAATGTTGATGAAAATTGGAGAAACATATTACCAAGAAACCATTTTAAGTCTGGAGCCTTTTATTCAGCTTTTATACTATCTCTGTTAATGTATTTATTGCATGGTGTGTATGTATTGTGTCATATATACCTATCATTGTATTACCAGAGAGCCCCAGGCATTAATACAGCGGGAACAATCAAACTAGAGAAATTCCAAAATGGGAGTCTATTTCTCCATAAAATGTCATGTATTTACCAGGTGCTGATATCTTAAAGCTAATGGCTCACTTCACCCCAATCTGAATGGTTCTTGGGGCCAAATTGCTGTGCTCAATCCTTTAGCAATTGCTGTGTTAGGACACATAATGACAAATCTCTAGAATTATACATTTTAGTGTGATACCAACCAATCTTTAAACCAATAGACTCCAGATCAATTTCTTTTAGATTGTGTGTGTGTGTGGGGGTGTGTGTGTGTGTGTGTGCGTGCGCGCTCTTGAAAGAAATACAAATGCCTGGAATTGCTTTGGGAAATTAATTACACATGCATGCACATATACACACAAGAGACATCACTAAAGCTTACAATCTTGGACTTTTCATGATAGAGTCCTAAAATTGACAGGAACTCTAGCAATTATCTTAATTATTTTTTCTTTTTAATAATATTTCAATTTTTCAATTATAATTAATATACAATATTACATTAGTTTCAGGTGTACAACACGGTGATTAGACATTTATATAACTTAGAAAACGATTACCCAGATAACCCAGTATTCATTTGACACCGTACATAATTTTTACAATATTACTGGCTATGTGCCCTATGCTGTACTTTATTTCTCCATCACTATCCTGTAACTACCAATTTGTACTTTTAAATCCCTTCACCTTTTTCACCCATCACCCTAATTCCCCTTCCATCTGGCAACTGTCAAAATGTTCTATGTATCTGTATGTCTGTTTCTGTTCTGTTTGTTTATTTATCTTGTTTTTTAGATTCCACATTTAAGTGAAATCATATGGCGTTTGTTTTTCTCTGTCTGACTTATTTTACTCAGCACATAATTCTCTATGTCCATCCATGTTGTTGCAGATGGCAAGATTTCATTCTTTTTTATGGCTGAGTCATATTTCCTTTTATATATGCACCATCTTTTCTTTGTCCATTCATCTATTAATGAACATTTAGGTTGCTTTCATGTCTTGGCTATTGTAAATAATACTACAATGAACATATGATGATACATGTTATTTATTACCATTTTATTATTCATAATTTGCTGATTTGAGCCTCTGTTTCATCTACTCTACTGTTGATTCCCTGTAAAGTATTCTTTATTTTCAGTTAGTGTATTCTTTATTTCTGAGTGGTTCTTTTTTATGTTTACCATCACCATTTTGATGTTTCCTATCTCTTTGTTGAAGTTCTCACTGACATCATTGAGCCACCTTATAAGCAGTACTTTGCACTCTGCCTCTAGTAAATTTCTTGTCTCCATTTTGTTTTCGTTGTTTATTTTGTGGCTGTTCTAGAGTTTTGTTTTGATCTTTTATTTAAAACATGCCTATTTATTTCCTCATTTTGGCTCCCTCCCTAATTTTGTTTCTATGTACTTGGTAGAACTGCTACGTCTCTCCTTCTCAATACAGTGCCCTTAAGTAGTAAGTGTCCTTTAGGGCCCAATAATACAGCCTACTAGGTCATATGAGCTGGCCACTTCAGGTGCTCCCTCTATGTGAACTGTATGCACCCTCTTGTTGTAGTTGAGTCTTGATTGCTGTCAATAAAGAAGATTTTCCCCCAGACTGATTGGCTGCAAGGCAGGCAGTTACCACAGCAGAAGATCTGTTGTGCAGAGGACAACCTCACAGAGTCAGACTCACTTCAGGGGGGCTCTGGTACTTACTGAGTCTGCCCCTTCAGTGTATTAATTGTGGACGTGGTTAGGTGGTGCTTGGATACATTCTGAAGCTGTCCACTGGGTACACTGATTCTAGGGCCTCTCAGGAGGTGCCGACCAAGGTCAGCTAGCATGAGCTACATAATGATCTTCAGATGGCTGATACTTAGCTAGGCTTGGAAGTGCCAGGGAGAGGCCAAGCAGCAATTCAAGGCTAGCTGAAGCTAGTGCCAGACATGGGGCCATTTAGCAAGAGGTACAGGGTAGGCTGGGGTCAGATGCTGCCTGTTTGAGAAATTTTAGGGAAGTCGGTCATATGAGCCAATACAGGTGGTTCGTATGGAAAAGCCACTGAAAACAGCTTGGGAGGAGCTGGAAGTTGGGTTGGGTGGGATCTTAAGAATCACCAGAGCAGGTTGAATAGTATTAGCCAATATATGGAGGCTCAGATATGGAAGCCACCTGGGCTCTGTGTGGGGGAGGGCTTAGCAAAGGAACAATGGCCTCCGCCAGCACTTCTGTCTGGGAGAAAGCTGGCCCTCAGCCCTTGTCCTGAAGTCTGACAATTTAGTCCCTCCCACTATGTCCTTGGTTTCTTTTGGGCTTCCCAAGTGCTGCAGCTCTGAGTGAGTGAGTGAGTGAGTGAGTGAGAGTAAATCTGTGTGTGGATCCTTTGAAAGAAACAACCTGGGACCCCAGCAGCCATCTGTCTCACTCAGCCACAGTCCCCGCTGGTCTTTACAGCCAGAAGTTATGGAGATTCTCTTCCCAGCACTAGAATCATGGTGGAAAGATGATGGAGGGATGATGGAGGGATGTGGAGGGATGGGGGAGGGTTGGGACCCCTTGCTCCTCAGGGAAACCCTTTGCAGTGGAGACATCTCTCCCAGTTTTTACCTGGCATACATGGGGTGGGGCCAGCCCATTCTGCACCTGTGCCTCTTTACCAGCCTTGATGCAGCTTGCTTATATCCTTAGCTATAGGACTACTGTTCAGCTGGGTTTAAAGCAGTTTTGAATGACGGTTGTTCTGTAGCTTAGTTGTAATTTTAATGTGGTTGTGGGAGGTTCCGAGTACCAAGTTTATCTATCCTTACATCTTGACCAGAAATTTACTATCTTTTCAATCATAGTCATCCTAGTAGGTGTGAAGTGATATCTCATTGTGATTTTGATTTTCATTGCTATACTGATTAATTAGCCACTTGTATATTTTCTTTGGAAACATATCTACTTAGATCCTTTACCCATTTTAAAAAATAGACTTCATTATTTACAGCAATTTTAAGTTCATAGCAATATTGAGAAGAAGTTACAGATATTTCTCATATTGTGGTTGTTTTGTATTCTTAATGTTGAGTTTTAAGAAGCTATTTGTATATAGAAGAGGAATGGGTACATGGAACATACTGACAGAGGTCAGAGAGGAGGGGTTAGGAGGGAGCTGGGTAAAAAAAGGTGAAGAGATTAGCCAAATAACATATATGCATACAGACAACAGTATGACAATGACCAGATGAAGGGGGTCTAAGGGTGTGTGGAGATAGGCAAAGGTGGGGTTATAAATGGGGGACATCTCTAATAGTGTCAAAAATAAATAAATATAATAAATATTATCTCAAAAATAGTTCTTCGTATATTTTAGATAATTCTTTTATTAATGTCTTTTGTAATCATTTCCTCCCAGTCTGTGATGTGTCTTCTTATTCTCTTGATAGTGTCTTTTACAGAACAGAAGTTTTTAATTAATGAAATCCAGTTTATCAATACTTTCTTCCATGAATCATATCTTCGGCATTGTACCTGAAATTCACCCCAAAACCAAGGTCATCTAGACTTTCATCTGTATTTTTCAGGCATTTTATGATTTTGCCTCTTAAATTTAAGTCTGTGATCCATTTTAAGTTATTTTCTGTGAAGGATGTAAGGTTTGTGTCTAGATTCATTTTTTTTTTCTTTTTGCATGTGGCAATCCATATGTCCAACACCATTTATTGAAAAGACTAACTTCTCCATTGTATTGTCTTTGCTCCTTTGGAAAAAAACCACAATTTGACTGTATTTATGTAAGTCTATTTCTGGGCTTTCTATTCTGTTCCATTGACTGTCATACTGTCACTGTCTTGATCACTATATTTATGGTACATCATAAAACTGGATAGTGTCAGTCCTCCAACTTTGTTCTTCTTCTTTTATATCGTATTGGCTGTGCTGGATCTTTAGTTTCTCCAAATAAACTTTAGAATCAGTTTGTCATATTTCACAAACTAATTTGTTAAAATTTGAATGAGGTTTTATCAAATCTATATATAGGTCAATTAGGGAAGAACTGGCACTTTGACTACAGTGAGTCTTTCTATCCATGAACAAAGAGTATCTATCCAGAAAATTAAATATCTGTTTATTTGCCAACTTTATGTCTTCTTTGCTGAGTGTATATCCAGGTCTTTGAGCCATTTTAAAAAATTAACTTCTTTATTGAGATATAATTTATATACCATAAAATTATTTAAAATTATATCAAATTGCAGTATAGTCTAGCACTCATAACAATGATTATTATAAACATAGAACAATAAACTAACAAATTAATAGTATAAGTAAATTGTCTGTGATATAAATATATATTTCTCCTGTGTCTAAGTATAGCTCAAGAGTAGTACATATAGTGTAAATGTTTCATTTCTAAAACATACCGGTACTTTCTGGCCTTATAGTTTATCTTCACTTTCTCCATTTTATAGAAGTTCACTCTTTAGCTCATGTAATTTGCTCCTTTTGTTGACCTTGTAAATTTATTTTCAAATATTGTCCTAACTAGCTTTTGTGTGTGCCTATGTATGTGTGTTTCTCTCTATATAAATGTACTTGGATTCTTATAGGTTAATCCTTGGTTTATAACTTCATTTTTTTACATCTCATTTCTGAATTAGTTACTGCCATTTTGATTGACCTTTTCAATCTTAGTAGAGCCTTCCTATAGCAGCAATAAAAATTAAACACAGTAGTCAGAATGTTGTCTTACTGAAAAGTTAAATACTGCTAGAATGGCTGCAGGCATTTTCACTTTGAAATAAATATATTGAGGTCATTTGTACTCTAACATTGAATTTTTTGTTTCCATTTTCTAGATGTCTGAAACTGACAAAGACATTTTTTAAAGTAAAAACATTTAACAAGTAATTAAAATACTATGAATAGAAATGAGGAATCTTTAAAATATTTTACTATAAAAATAAACTTACATATATGTTATGTTTAAATATGTTAAACATTTCTAATTATTAATCAATGATCTTATAATTATAATCAACAAGAGGCCCAGTGCACAGATTTGTGCACTGAGGGGTCCCTCAGCCTGGCCTGTGCCCTCTCACAATCTGAGACCTCACCAGTGCACTATATGGCCAGGGAGAGATCATGGGAGGGCTCCAGGGCATATCCAGCCTGTCTCACCCAGTCCCAGTTGGCTACCCCCAGCAGCAACCTAACCTACCAGTTGGAGCGTCGGCCCCCTCGTGGTCAGTGCACATCATAGCTACCAGTCAAACAGTTGAATGGTTGAATGGTCAAACGGTTGCTTAAGTTTTTATATCTATACTAATAAAAGCGTAATATGCTAATTAGACCAGGAGACCTTCCGGACATCCTTCTGGATAAAGCCATGATGGCAGGGCTGAGGCAGAGGCAGATAGGGGCGATCAGACCAGGAGGGGAGGGCAGTTTGGGGCAAGCAGGCTGGCAGTGTGGGGCAGTTGGGGGTGAACAGGCCAGCAGGGGGGGCAGTTGGGGATGATTAGGCTGACAAGTGGGGGAAGTTGAGGGCCATGAGGCCAACTGGGTAGTGGGGGCAAGCAGGCTGGCAGGGGGTGCCGGGAGCCGGTCCATCCTTGCTGTTTCAAGGGACCTGGCATATATGGCATACTGTTCTTAATATGTTTGCTCACCTTCTTGGCACTATGTGTTTTAACCAAGGTCTCTGAGAAAGGTTGTTTCCCCAGGTAGGGATTTTCCCCTGAAGTTAGGGAGGGAATAAAACCTCTTAACTAAGTGCCAGGAGGGTAATTAATCACTTTAACTATGAACAATCATGCTTAAGCTACATAATCTTTACTCCCTGGAATGGAGATAAGAAACGCCCTAACCTTTGTGATAGAGATTGATAGGATTGGAATCAACTGGTATAAATACAGATGTAACAAGACAGAATTAAGAAGACAGAACCTACACACAGAACTTAGAGATAGAACCTAGAAGACAGAACCTAGAGACAGAAGAACTTCGCTGGAGAGAACATGGCAAAAGATCCTGGACTGAACCTGACTACAGAAATTGGCAAGAGAACCTGACTAGAACCTGGTGACTGAACCTGGCTGGAGAACCTGGACAGAACCTGGCTGGAGAACCTAGCAAGGGAACATGGCTACAGAACCTGGCTGGAGAACCTGGAGAACCTAGCAAGAGAATATGGACACAGAACCTGGCTGGAGATCCTGAGCAGAACCTCTCTGGAGATCCAGACCAGAACTTGGCTGGAGATCCTGGCTGGAGATCCTGGCTAGGCTGCTGATCAACTGAACACTGTCTCCGTGTCATTCCTTCTTCGCCGACTCCATCCACACATTTGGGGACCCCTGGACCTGCTGGGGTTGGACCCCGGCATCTGGTGCCCGAACAGGGACCCCTAGGTAAGCCCCACTCTCGGGATGGATAGGACTCCACCATAGGAAGAGGGTGGATAGTCTTTGCCGACTCTGTCTACGCCTTTGGGAACCCCTGGACCTGCTGGGGTTGGACCCCGGCAAGGGGGTCAGTTGGGGGCAAGTAGGCTGGCAAGGGGCGGGAGTTGGAGGTGAGCAGGCTGGCAGTGGAGGGCAGTTTGGGGGTGATCAGGAAGGCAGAGGGGTGCAACTGGGGGTGAGCAGGCAGTTGGGAGCAAGTAGGCCAGCAGGGGGGACAGTTGGGGGTGATCAGGCCGGCAAGAGGGGGCAGTTGGAGGTGAGAAGACTAGCGGGGAGGGGGGTAGTTGGGGGTGAGTATGCCGGCAGGCAGAGTGGTTATTGGTGTTCAGGCAGGCAGGTAGGTGAGCAGTTAGGGGCCAGTGGTCCCGGATTGCAAGAGGGATGTGCGACTGCAGTTGGACATCCTCCAAGGGGTCCCAGATTGGAGAGGGTGCAGGCTGGGCTGAGGGACACCTTCCCCACTGTGCACAAACTTCATGCACCGGGCCACTAGTATATAGATAATATTATAAATTGATAGTCAAAAAAGAATAAAGAACTCACTGTGTTCCTTTTTAAAACTACTTACTCCATTAAGCTTATATCATGATGCTTCATCGCCCTCTTATCTCCTCATTAATTTCATATACCAACTTCTTTATTCCACTTAAATCAGTGAAGTCTTTGACTCGATGATCATACTCTGTGTCCATACCTACTCCTGCCATCATTCTAGGTTGTTTCAACAACTATCACAAAAATTCATTCATCTTTGCCTTTCTGCTTATTCTGTCCAATGATAGCTTACTTCACTCCTTCCAGTTCACCCACTTCCTCAATTACACTTAATCATTACCAGATAATCTATTACCGTTAAAATAATTAATTCAAATATTCCACTCTCTTCTGAAACCTCTCTAAAGTTTTCTTATTACAGTATCCCAGTAAAATGGATTTAAATCTTATTAAAACTTAATCCAATGACATTTTCACATTCTTTCAGTTTGTCACCTTCTCAATGCTTCTCTTCTTATAAATGTTAGATGCCATAATTTATCAATGTAATTGTTTTGATACAATACTTAAAATTCGTCTGACCCTTTTACTTCTGTTGTTCTAATCTAGGAAACAGCCTCTTTGGAGTCTATTTATTTCTGAAAAAAATCGTATAACCAGATAGATCAATATCACTATGAATTCATGATCCATATCCTCAAAGCAATAATTCTTCTAACATGTTTTCTCTATTACATTTACTTTCCCACTTTCAATAATGATGAATGAACATGATTCAGTCTCTTTAAGCCTCCTCCCTTCAATCTCAACTATGACTTTAGCTTTACTTTATTGAGAAACAGGGCATATATTTAAACAATCAATTCATAAAATTACTTCCATCTACCCAGACCTTCTCTTTTTCCCCTCTTTTTGAAATAGAAGAAATGTCTTTTTTTCTTACAGAACATACTCTCCTATATGCCTCTAATTATAAGACAGTTGTTCATGGGTTTCTTACGCTCTTGCACGATGCAAATATAGACACTGACAGCATTAGACTACCTTTTCAAAGTTATTTCTTCAGTGAATATCCTTGGAAGATAAAATAGTGTGACCCTCTGGGGCAGGAGACAAATGTGTTTGCCATCCTGTGTAATAAATATCAAGTTTTCTATCATGGCAAAGATTGGAAAGGTATGATTGCAGTCCATTATAAAATATCCAGGTTTCCTAAGCTAAGGTTTCCTCAGCTATAAAAAACAACAACAGCAACAAAACTCCACTGCATTTAGCATCAATCTGAGTCTGTCTACTTCACCCTCATAACACTTGAGAGGCAAGAAGAATTGACACAAGTCTAAGGCTCAAGATCAATGTTCCATGAGTCAAAAAGTATTTTTATTCTAATTCTAATAAAATACTTAGAATAAAAATATTCTAAAAAATACTTTTTTTTATTTTCAACTCAGAAGTCTAGGACTTTCCTTTTTAACTTTATTTGCCTGCCCTTATGCAATGTATTACAAATTTTCATCAATTTCACTTGAAAAATATACCATAATCTACTACTATCTCTTTTCATTTTATCATCCTAGTCTATGCCACCATATCTGTCTCTGTACTCAAAGACAATCTCTTGCTTCATAATTGGCTTTCCCTTTCCTGGTCCAGCTATCATCCCTTCAGTCCCTTAGATGTCATAATGATCTTTAAAATATAGAAATCAAATCATGTAATTATCTTTTTAAAAATAAATAAATAAATCCACACTAATAAAAGACAAACATGTAAATTGACCATACCTTCACTATGCCTTAAGCCATGTCCACCAGCCAATCAGAGCAACTACATGCAAATTAACCCAACCAAGATGGCAGCCAGCAGCCATGGAGCTGGAGAAAGCAGGAGGCTTGGTTGCCCCAATGATAGAAGAAGCCAAGCTTCCCGCTTGCCGTGGCCTGGCTCTGAGCTCCACTCAAAGCAACAAAGTTTCAATTATAGAAGGTAAATAAAACCCAGATACCTGCTTTCAGCCAGCCATGGCCACAGAGCTGGAGCGAGCAAGAGGCTTCCCTTCTACCCGCCCTGGCCAGCTCTGAGCTTCTCTCAAGGCTACAAAGTTTCAATTATAGAAGGTAAATAAATCCCAGAATAAAAAAAAAAAAAACAACAAAAGAAAAAAAGGAGAGGCTGGGAGCTTCAGTTGCAGGGGGCTTGGCCAGCCTGAAAACGGCCCTCAGGCCCTCACCCAGACTGGCCAGGCATCCCAATGGGGACCCCTACCTTGAAGGGGGTGTGACCACCTGCAAACAGCCATCAGCCCCTCACCTAGGCTGGCCAAAGCTCCATGGGGTGAGGGTCCTCACTGTGAGGGGGCCATTGACCAAACTGCAAATAGCCGTCAGCCCCTCACTGAGGCTGGCCAGGAACCCTAGTGGGGACCCGCACTCGGAAGGGGGTGTGTCAAGCCTGCAAACAGCCATCAGCCCTTCACCCAGGCTGGCCAGGCACCCCAGCGGGACCCCCACCATGATCTGGGACACACTTCAGGGCAAACCAGCTAGCCCCCACCCATGCACCAGGCCTCTATCCTATATAATAAAAGGGTAATATGCAAACTGACCCTAACAGCAGAACCACTAGGAATGACTGGTCACTTTGACACACACTGACCACCAGGGGGCATATGCTCAATGCAGGAGCTGCCCTCTGGTGGTCAGTGCGCTTCCACAGGGGAGCTCTGCTCAGCCACAAGCCAGGCTGAAGGCTGCCAGTACAGCAGTGGTGGTGGGAGCCTCTCCCACCTCTTCAGCAGCTCTAAGGATGTCTGACTACAGCTTAGGTCTGCTCCCCGCTGGAAAGTGGACATTCCCTGAGGGCTGCCGGGCTGCCAGAGGGATGTCTGACTGCCAGCTTGGGCCCGATCCCCCATGGAGCGGGCCTAAGCCAGCAGGTGGACATCTTCCGAGGGGTCCCAGACTTCAAGAGGGCATAGGCCAGGCTGAGAGACCCCCCCTCCCTTGAGTGCACAAATTTTTGTGCACCGGGCCTCTAGTAAATAAATAAATAAATACCTTTAATAACCACCTATTGCACCTAGGAAAGGATGGCAAATTATTAAATGGCCTACAGGACCCTAAAATTGCCTGACATTTATATCTCTCTCAATGTTCATTTCATCCCATGCTCTCTTTCTTCTCAGCCAGTGATGCCAGCTTATTTAAGTTTACTGATATTACCAAATTATTTTATTTCATAAAATATTTTAGCCTATGTATTTCCACTGCTTATAATAACCATAAGCTTATTATTTCCTTGGATAACTACTCTTTGTCTTTCAAATCTTAGTTAAATTTCAGTAACTGCATAACATTAATTTATTTCATATTATTTAGCAAAATTTTCAATTATATTGTATTTCTGCATATTTGTTTACATAACCCAAACTTCAGTGCAGAACCATTCATTTTTGTTCACTATTAAAATTCTAGAAACTAGAAGAATGCTTGGAACATGGTGGATACTTACTTTGTTTGGTATGTTTTGAAAAGAAATGAGTAAATCAATAGAAAACTCAAATTGCAAGAAAGAATTTGTTCCATCTTAGAAGCTGACTATATTTTATTACTTCATTAAAATTCAAATTCCCATTTTATTTATAGTTGGCTTTTGATTAACTCTCTATGAACTTTGTCATCTCTGCCAGCATTTACTGTATACCCTCAAAGGTAATATAATTGTGCTGAGGTTACCCAATTTGGTTATCTGAAACGTTAGTATGGGACCAGAATTGATTTTACTCTGTTGACATGACTCAAGTTGATTACTAAGCAAGTTATATAATACTATGAATTCTGTCTCTTCAGAGTTCAATCTAATCAAGCTACTTTCAACTTTTATTACTCAGTATAAGAAGATAAAGTAATATTGTAAACATGGTTGACCCAAGAACCAGAAGGAATCCTAGATGAAATAAATCATAATATATACAGAGTAAATAAGACTGGTTAAAAAATAGTTCCTATTTTGAGGTTTTATTTTTAAACAAACACTAAAAGTAAACATTTATTTGTGAAAAGTAGTAACTAACATTAATTTCAAATGTTTGTACTATTTTAAAGTTCAAATTAATGTAAAATATAGGTGCTAAGTAGAAACTACACATTTATTATAGAAATATAATTGTCTAAATAGTTTATAAATTCTTATTTTTAATTTTTGGTAAAAGGGCAACTTTTAAAAATACTTAAATGCATCAAGCCTTTGAATACAAATTTTATTTTTAAATTTGTACAAATTATGTGAAGACCATCAAGCATTATTTGTTCTAAAATATAAATGATCAAAATAATATTTCTGAAATATTTTGAAATATTTTTGTAAAACTGAGAATCAGATATGAGATATTCAGTTAACAGTATAGAGATTTATTATAGCTGTCATCCTTCAACTTGAGTGGATTTGAAATAAAAACATATTTTTGGCTCATGTATTGGTATTATTTTAAGATTCCTTAGTCTGAACAAGAGTTGGATGTGAGAACATACTTTTTGGCAGTCAGTAAAAATGCTATCACAGACATACACATAATCTGGTCATTGTAGAAATTTTAGAAAATAGAAAGGTATTATAAATGGGTAGGTAGAAATTGCCTATATAATGAGTCTGTGATTATAATTTTCTTTTTTTATGGATGTAATATATAGTAGTTATACTATAAAACATTACATCACCCATCAACTACCAAGTCACTTCTTTGGGTCAGACTAAGGTTTTTATTGTTTATAACATGTCCTGACACAGTGACCTATATTAGAAACAGTGTCCAGTTTCAATGTCTAAAGTCAGACAAACTTATGGGATTACATCATAAATTGAACATGAGTTAAAGAATGTTGGATGAGATGCTGCAGGCAGAATATCAGATGAAGGTTTTGCTAGTACACACACACACACACACACACACACACACACACACACACACACACAGTAGTATACATGTATTAACTCATCATCATGACTGACCAATAACTGTTGTTTGTCTTTCCTTCTTTCCTTTCCTGAATGAAAAAGTTTTTCTTGTGCTCTTATTACCCCTACTCCATCAATGTTTATTGGATGTATCTTTGGCTGGAAGTGGGCAGAGAGCTTTTCTTTTAGCCCTTGGAAAAAACTTCTGGATTTTATGGGGAGGGTTCGGCAGAGATCCTGTACATTGGGTTTAACATAGCATCTGTCTGGGGCTCTGGGTTATCTCCCATGGGGAAAGGCAAAGATGCATTGCCTTTAATACTTAAATACAACAAATACTTATGGGAAGGACAATGCAAATAATTATTCAGAGAGTACAAGTTTAAAGTATGGCAGAAAATGATAGTTATCTAACATTATTCTAGGTTTCACCGAGAGATTATGTATCTTGGCCTCCATTTTGGTTAGACATTTTCGCTGATGCTAGCTAAAAGAATGTGAATGAATGTAATGTGTGCATTTTCCAGGTCTGAGATACAAAGTCATTCCAAGCACTTTTTCCCTTACAGAGAGTTGGAAAACCGACACTCAGAGTCATCTCAGAAAAAACACAGTAGAGTCTCCATCTGTTTCAGTTCCTGGGATGAATGCCTAGTGCATCATCACATGACTGACTTGAAAACTCACACAGTGCTTTTATAGGAGAAATACAATTCTATTGTTTTCAAGCCTTTTTATATTTTTGGCCTATTTGTAGTACCAGCTAGCATTATTTTCATTCTTAAGTTACAAAAGAGAGAAAGATAATCCACGTAATTAAAGCATATATTAAACACATGTTTATATTTCTAAGAATTATCTTAGTATAATTAATAAATAATAAGATACTATTAAACACTTTTGTAAAAAAACAACAATCATTTACCTTAAAGAGAAATACAGAAATCAATTTTTACACTTGTGACCAAACAGAATTATCTAAGTACAATGAAGAAAAACAAACATGCTATATTTGTATTATATGTTGAGTAGTTTGTCTACATTAATATTTCTCAGCTCTAGCTTTACATTAGACCAATTTGGGAGATTTTCTAAAACACTGAATCCTAATATCCACTTATCAGGCTTTAAAAAAAAAACACTCCTGAAGGGATTCTACTATGCCACCGGAATTCAAAACTACTCAACTTTACAGTAATAATTTAGCAAATGAAAAGTTACATGCCTTATTTTCATTCCCAAAATTGGTTAACTGTCTGAATATTTTTAACCAGGAGTTGAACCAGGGTTATCTACACATTTTTATAGAAGTACAAATGTATTGTTTAATATGTGAAAATTCTGATTCAGTAGGTTTAGGACAGATATTTTCAACCTTTTTCATCTCATGGCACACATAAACTAATTACTAAAATTCTGCGGCACACCAGAAAATGTATATATGTGCTGATATGCCAAAAAACAGGTATAATTTTTATTGATTTACAAAAAAGTAATAATAATAGTGATTACCTACCTTTTTTGCTCTGAAGTGAATTTTTAACAAATCAGGTTCTATACTTGTATGTAAAGATTTCTAGTACCAAAAATTAAACAATCAGACACAACCTTATTATGTGACATGACCAATAAGATTCAACTGTATTTTATGACATGTATTTATGGTTCAAGATAGGGCATTCACATTGTACAATTATTGTTGTGTTAGCTATTGTCATTTTTTAAGTTGCCCATGACTAATTAGTCAGATATTGCATGTTTTAAAAATTCTTGCAACACACCAGTTGAAAATAATTTTTCTAGAATAGTGAGGTCCATAGCTTAAGACTTCTGTTATTCTGAAGAAGAAGAAGAAGAAGAAGAAGAAGAAGAAGAAGAAGAAGAAGAAGAAGAAGAAGAAGAAGAAGAAGAAGAAAAGAAATATGAATAATAAAATGGCAATAAATAAATATCTATCAACAATTGAATCAAAAAATCAAAATAAACATATAAGGAATATAATGAACAAAATAAACTGATGAATAAAATAGAACCAGCCCTAACCAGTTTGGCTCAGTGGATGGAGTGTCGGCCTGCAGTCTGAAAGGTCCCAGGTTCAATTCTGGTCAAGGGCATGTACCTTGGTTGCGGGCACATTCCCAGTGGGGTGTGTGCAAGAGGCAGCTGATTGATGTTTCTCTTTCATCGATGTGTCTAGCTCTCTATCCCTCTCTCTTCTTCTCTGTAAAAAAAATCAATAAAATATATTTTAAAAAACTAAAGTAAAATAGAACCAGAGGCATGGAAACATGGAACAAAGTGATGAATCTCAGAGGGAAGTAGGGGGGGGGGCAGGAAGAGATTAATCAAAGAATTTATATGCATATATGCATTATTTATGGACACAATAGGGTGGTGAAGGCCTGGGTCGGGGCTGGAACTGGGTAGAAGAGGGGAATGGCGGGGGGAGGGGGAAGGGAGGACACCTGTAATAATCTCAATAATAAAAATTAAAAAAACAACAACTTTATTTTAATGTTAACCATGGCAGGCCATACCAGCATTATGTTTTGTTGTTTGTTTGGTTGTTTGTTTTTTGCTTCTACTACCTACTGAGCAATATTTGGAATGAAAAATAAACAGATATAAGTGAAAAACTGCTCAATAAAGCATTTGGCAAAATGCCTTATATTCTTGCTCAATTTTCCTTTTTATATTATCACTAGAGGCTCAGTGCACAAAATTCATGCACAGGGGTGGGGTGGTCCCTCAGCCCGACCTGCACCCTCTCCAATCTGGGACCCCTCAGGGGATGTCTGACGCCAGCAGTTGGACAACTCTCACAATCCAGGACCGCTGGCTCCTAACTGCTCACCTGCCTGCCTGCCTGATCACCCCTAACCACCTCTGCCTGCCAGCCTAATGCCCCAAACTACTCCCCTGCTGGTCTGATCACCTCTAACCGCCTCTACCTGCAGGCCTGATCACCCCCTAACTGCTCCCCTGCCAGCCTGATAGCCCTCAACTACCCTCCCCTGCCAGCCTGATCACTCCTAACTGCCCTTCCCTGCTGACTGGATTGCCCCTAATCACCTCTGCCTTGGCCTTCACCACCATGGCTTTGTCCAGGAGGACATCCGGAAGATGTCAGGTCTAATTACCATATTGCTCTTTTATTAGGATAGATATCATCCTGTCTGATGTGTCTAAAATTCCTCTAATACAGAAATAACAGTGACAGTGACTATTGGTCTAAACTTAAAATTTTAATGAAGCAGTACAAGGATAAAAAATCATTCTAGCTATTGTTACATCAATTAAACAAATAGTCCAAATGTCTAGTATCAGAATCTTTCTATCTTAAAGATGGGGGGAATTAGAAGAGTGTCTGAAGTAATTATAAGGACAGGATCTTTCTCAAAGAGAACAGAGCTCATCTCAGACAGATTAAAAGAAACCAGCTTGTGTAAGTCAATATTTTTATCAGAGTTACCCCATTAATCTCAGTTTTTTTGATAAATAAAATCTATTCCATATGTCATCTTTCTTTTTTTGGCTACTAATTTAAGAAATTTTAAAATTCAGGGGCGGGGGGTAGGTTCTTATCTTAATTCTTTCCAAAAGGACTAAGGTGCTACTCTAGGTTATTGTTATATAAAAGTAGAAAAATATTAATTATATTTTACATATAAAAGTATTAAAGATCATTTAAAATTTTTTTAGAATTATAATGACTATTATAAAATAGTCAATTTCCACTCACTCTAGAAAACTTTCCATCTACCTTCTGTGTAGGTACAACTTCCCTTTGCCTTAAATACATTGAGTCATTAGGACCAACACTTTAAATAGTTGTTTCTTTTTCTATGATTTTCCTTTCTAAAAGGAACTCAACTTGACTAAGTTATTAGATATCCCTTTCAATTATTGTACCATCAATTGCTATAAAATATTCTGAATTATATTTGTTTACTCTGAACCCCATAGATTATTGTATGTGAAAATAACATGTTATGGATTTTATAACAGCAAATTAGATCAGATTTTTGGAAAGGAGGCATTAGTTAAGTTATATAATTGACTTACAAAGCCTGAATAGGTCATATACTACTGATATAATGTTGACTCCAATATTTTGGGAATAGAACTTTAAATTTCTTCTAATTAAGTGATGATTGGACTTAAAAGACAAAGCAGATCTGAAATTTCTGCTGGGACCAAATGACTTCAGAAGTAGAGAACAAGTTACATAGAAATTGAGGACAAAACAAAGTCTTTTTATACTTGTCTATAATTACATATATATCTGTGATTTCAATGCCCAAAACTTCTAAGTAAGATTAGAAATAACAAAATATCATTTAAAATATAGAACCTCTTTTTTTCCTATTATTTGATTATTGGTTAAAATGACATAACAACATTTACAACTGGCTTACTATTATTAAAAAAAAACATATAAAAGAATACATTTAAAGTCATGAGACAAATTTCTTGGGTAAAAAATTTGTTTCAAATACCCACCTCCTCTATTTTTTCTATCTATTTATTGGAAAATTGAAGATTACCCTATAAGTATCACCAGGCAAACAATTCCATTCCTCCTTTGAAGTAGTGCAACTCATGTTATCAAAGCATACTTTCTTCATTCCTACAAAAAAAAATTGATCCACTATTTTATTTGTTTTTTTTTATTTTTTTTCTTTATTGATTAAGGTATTACATATGTGTCCTTATTGGCCCCCCTTACCCCCTACTTATGCCCTCTCCTCTCTATTGTCTGTGTCCACTGGTTGGGCTTATATGCTCCACTATTAACACCAAATGGAAAAGGTCAAAATCAATCTACATTTAGTTTAATTTAGCAATTGCTATGGGATATAGTCATATAGACATGAGAGAATCTTCACAGAGACATACCTATATATCCTAGTCCTTAGAGCTAAATAGGCTTCTCTGGTATAACTAATTATGAAACAATCATCTATGTTTAGTTGAAAACTTGATTTCAATTAGTTTTCAATCTTGTTGTGATTGCAATATATATGCATGATTCCCCCATTTAATAAATTTGTCATAATAAAATAGCAGGGATGTTATAAGGTTTACTAGGCTGTGAGATTTTTTTTTTTATAGATGGGGCTATTTCTTATTTATCTTTTTATCCTCTGAACTTAGAGTCCTGTACTTTCCATAATATAGAAAATTAATATGTATTTCATGGATAAATGATTATGATATAATTAAATTGAGACTATGTTTTGAGGAGGAAGATATTACCATAAGCCAGAGCATAAAAAAAACATTGGAAATTCATTTATTTTTATGATAGCTTTAAGCTATTCAGCAAGTTTTGAATTTTGGAAGGCCAGAGATATTATTGAGATTCTGATGGAAGCTATGAACACATTTATATGAAAAATATGCATGTGAATATTTATATATATTTTGCACATAATTTCAGGAAGTCTTCAGATATTTGTAATTCTCTCCATTGATACATCTCTGGGTACATGAGCCTTAGATAAATAAATGTTAATATTTTGTCTGATTTTTTTAAAAAATATATTTTATTAATTTTTTACAGAGAGGAAGGGAGAGAGATAGAGAGTTAGAAACATCGATGAGAGAGAAACATCGATCAGCTGCCTCCTGCACATCTCCTACTGGGGAGATGCCCGCAACCCAGGTACATGCCCTTGACCGGAATCGAACCTGGGACCTTTCAGTCCGCAGGCCGATGCTCTATCCACTGAGCCAAACAGGTTTTGGCTTGTCTGATTTTTTAAAATCCCAAGATATGAATATATGTCCAAGTTCTTAATGTTAAATAGATTTTCCTGTTACAAACAAATTTGAAACAAATAATACTCAATGTCTTAATTGTGGAAGTTATATGAGTGAATGTAATTGTCACACTCTTAAAATTGTATACTTATTATTTATTATTTATTTTAAAAAAACTAATAGCTTTTTAAAACCCCATAAATATGTAGCAGAAAAACAAGCCTGAGAAAAACATTAAGTGTGTAAGTGTGTCCTGTGACATCAGGGACAACTTCTAATTTATATTAACAAAAAATTGAGGACAATGCCATAGTCCAAAAATCTTTTTTATTACACAGGGGAAAACGTATATAGCCATAAAATGGTTTGAATTATGTGATCTATAACCAGAGCCACATAAAAACAAACAAAGAAACAAAATGTTTTTCCTATCTCAGGTCTAAAGTCTTTTCTGTTATATTTTCATAGAGAATTCTCTTAAATTCCCAATGTCTTATTTTTTAACTGTAGAAAAAATTTTATCAAAAATCTTCTAAAATTTTAAAAATATATATTAAACATTTTAATAACTTTTCATTGTCAGATGGCCAATATGATCAATATAGTTGGTGGAGTCTAGTTTTTAGTGGTGTTTCTTTAAAAGAAGACAAAGAGGTTCAGCTATCTTAGGGAAACTGAGGTGAAGACCTACCCATTTTCATTTAAACAGGATATATACCATCTATCACAGAACACCTTCTTCTCCAAATCTGTTTTGACATATTGTAGTTCAAATATCAGGCATGTGGGAATATAGCTCTTGTGCAGTTCATGGTATATATTTGTGTGCTAGGACAAAATGTCAGGAATGGGGTGAGTAATGCAAATTGAAGTCATCTGCTTATTTTCCACATGCTTGCTCAGAGCAAGCAGCTGCAAAGGAATTTCTCCCATGTTGCTTTGTCCATGACCTTGACCCCGAGAGTACCATCCTTCAAAGAGAAATGAAGAATCTCTTGAGAGAACTGTATTATTAATTTACCTATGTTCTGGTCCTCTATAAATAAGAGTGCTTTGTTTTTTTGTAGTCCAATATCAGTATCTTAGTTCACATGCTTTTCTTAAAGTATATTCTATATTGGTCAAGAGAACATAAGAAAAAAACCAAAACATTAGCTCACTATTATATGGACCTAATCATAAATCAAATAAATCAAAGGGAAATTTCCACATATATTTTAGAATAAAAATGAGAAATATATATATATATATATTTCATAAATATTTGTGGAATTAAAGACTGGTACTCTTTAGTCTACTCTAATCATCTTAGGTAGAAGTAAACATAGCTTACATTACCTAATCTTGACATTTAAATAGTCCTTTTCCTATAGAGATTCCAGAGAATGACTAATTTCAAACTGCCACATACTGACCAGCACACTTGCCTAAACAAATTTCTACACCTATACTTATTGATGCACCCTACATAATAAAAGGCTAATATGCAAATAGACTGAACTACAGAACAACTGATAGCTATGATATGCACTGACCACCAGGAGGCAGATGCTCAATGTAGGAGCTGCCCCTGATGGTCAGTGCGCTCCCACAGGGGAAGCCCCGCTCAGCCAGAAGCTGGGTTCATGGCTGGTGAGAGCAGTGGAGGAGGCGGGAGCCTCTCCTGCCTCCACAGCAGTGCTATGGACCCCGTGGGGGATGTCTGACTGCCGGCTTAGGTCCACTCCCCACCTAAGCTGGCAGTCAGACATCCCCAAGGGCTCCTGAACTGCAAGAGGGCACAGGCTGAGCTGAGGGACACCCCCCACCACCACCACCTGCAGTGCACGAATATCATACACTGGGCCTCTAGTTCTTAAATAAAAATGAAAGATAGTTTCTATCTGCAAACCATTGCAGCAGGATAGGTCCTTTGTAGCAAGTACTTGACTACATATTTTCTTGAGTATGTTCCTTAATGTATCCATTTCATTTCTTTTGAAATTGTAAAAACATTAAATAAGTACATAGTTTTGTGTTAATCTCAACCTGTCTTCCATTCTTAGATGACCAAAATTGTTTTTCTATTTATAAAATTAACTTTGGCATGTTGCAGTACAAACAGAAGCACTGAACTTTAAATAATATATAAAATTGGTTTCTGCTTTCACCTTTAAAAATCTATGTGATGACCTTGAGTGAGTCATTTGACTCTCTGACTTTCATTTTTTCCCCATCTCACAAATAAGGATCTGCTCATTCCTAAGGTCATTTGTAATGAAAAACTTCTATTATCCGTGATACATCACTATAGAGCTATAAATATGTATTTGCCATCATAAAGAATGAAAGGAGAGGTTATGCTGTCCAATTTTCATGACAATATTGGAAGTAATTTTTGTCTTCCTTATAGAAGCACCAAAAGGGTACTGACAACATCCTTGGTTCTTTCTGGATGAATGCAATCACTAGTATTATACCATCATTTCTTGACATTTTGTCTTTGGAAGCTTTCTTTCTAGAATGCTTTGACAGTTCAACAGGAAGTATGAAGTTTCATGCCATTTGCATATATACTTGATACATTAAAAACCTGTATTACCTTGACACATCTATTTTTATATTTCATATTGTGCCCCTTTAACCTTAGTAGCTGGAATCATCTGACCTAAGATGAAAATTTCCTTTGTTGCTAATCCCCAACAGTTTTTCCTACCCTTCAGTTAGAATGCTGCCTACTACCTAAAAGTTTTCAAAGTGACAATATTTTAAGTAACAATGGCAAAACTCTATAGAATTGTCCCTTCTTGCTGATTCCAACTGTACATAAACATCCCTCTGAGACTCACATCACTGCCATTTAAAACATCCATACACTGTCAAGGAACACATAAAATTAATAACTTACAAGGCATGTGAAGATCCTACTCCATCATTACTACCTTGTCAGATTAGCCTTTCCAATGTAGGCAAATACACTCACAACTTACTGTTTCATTATAACTATTCATTTTCCTGGAAATGAATCGTTCTAGAAAAATGCCCAAAACACATAGAATAGCCCAATTCAGCTTGTCTCAGCCTAGTGACATAATTTCTGTAAATATCTCTGTCTGGGGCTTGTACTCAGGTCTTCACATAGAAGTGGCTCTGTGTGGCATTACTATATAACATGACATGCCAGGCTACTGTGCCATTTTTCCCCACTTACGCTGACTGACTTACTATATCCTTTTTGATACAACTTTTCTCAGAGGAAATTTTTATTACTCTGTTATACTTTAGAAATTTAAGGATTTCCCTGCCTTTAGTCTGCCATTGAACAATAGATGCTAGTTTTCAGAGATATATACATAATTAGATTTCATATTTAGGGACATAACAAAGCAATGATTTTTAAAACTCAAAGACAACTAGATTTTTAAAAAAAGTTTCCATTTACTTGGAAAATATTGGAGACTATTCAACAGGAAGCAAAAGTGATGTGAAATGTAGGGGGGGGAAATCTATCACTTAAATTGAAATTGCTCATTTCAAAATGAGCTCACTAATAAATAAAGGAGGCAGAAAGTATCTCCATTGCTGTACGAGCCGTGAATTGTCATTTGTAAATGACACTGATGAGAAATTCTTCCTGCAATAAACTATTGATTTAACTAGTCATAATGATACAAAGAACATGATAGGTTGGCATAAGACTCAAGCATCTGCTTGTTTTTCCTCCTAATGCAGCTGCATCGGTTACATTTGTTTCTAGGAGGGGGAAAAGAAAATCATGCTAAACCTCTTTCCTATAGTCTTCGTGTGCACATAATGTTTAATTTGCTATAAGATAGGATAAATTTAATGAAAACCAGAAACATGGTAAGGGTGTTGAAAACAGCATCACTAGAGAAGCCATACAGTTCAACAGTATTTAATTTGAAACAAATTTCTAATCTAACATTGATCTTAAAATAAAAACAAATGCATAACAGTGGTTTTATAGTTTTTTCATTTGTAAAGAGGAAATCTTACCAGTAAAAGTGTTTTCCCCTCTTGCCGGTGATCTGCCTAATAATTTTTAATCACCCAGATATTTTTTCTGATCAACCTGTATTTTTTAAAATCCTAACAATATATTCCATCTTTCAAGTTAGTGCCTCCTGCTACTTTCTCTTTATACTAGAGGCCCAATGCATGAAATTCATGCATGGTGCGGGGAGGGGGGGGAGGGAATCCCTCATCCCAGCCTATGCCCTCTTGTAATCTGGGAACCCTCAGTGGATGTCCAACTGCCAACAGGGCCTAAACCGACAGTCAGGGTATCTCTCTCGCAATCCAGGACTCCTTGCTCCTAACCACCCACTTATCACCTGCCTGCTTGCTTCTTACCACTTGGCTCGCTGCTCCTTACCACCTGCCTGCTCGCTCCTTACAGCTTGGCTTGTCGCTTCTTAGGGAGCCTGGCTCCTGGCTGAGCAGCGCTCCCACTGTGGAAGTGCACTGACCACCAGGGGGCAGCTCCTGTGTTGAGTGCCTTCCCCCTGGTGGTCAGTGTGTGTCATAGCGACTGGTCATTCTGGTTGTTTCAGTTGTTCAGGTTGTTCTGCTGTAATGGTTGCTGGACTTTTATAGAGAGAGATATGAGCATTTTTGAAAATGCCTTTTGCTAGGAATTTCCCAATTTCATCCCCTTGGTAGAAAATTATAAGTTTACATGAAAAAGAAAATGTTTAATTAAAAATCTCTCTCTATCTCTGTCTAGCACACATACACAGGGTAGGAGGAGAGAAAGAGAGAGGTAGGGAGGAAGAGCAGAGAGAAAGAGCAAATAAGAAACTATTCTAATCAGTAGTGATGACATGGTGAAATTTTCATTCTGGAAGTGCTCGCAGTAAAAAGAGTTGTCAGTAGAAATAACAGAGTTTATTAAAATGCCTAATATGGTTTTGGCCCAACAAAATCCCCAATAAATATTTGCTTTCATTAAGACCTGCTACTTCCATCAAGGAATTTATATTCCAAGAAAAGACAGACAAGTGAACAGAAAATACTAATAAAATGTATCAAAAACTAAATTAGACTTATACCCAGGATGCTGTGCATTGGGTCTCAGTCATGCAGAGCTTTTCAAAGTTTTTTTTGTTTTGTTTTGTTTCTTTTTTCAAAGCAGAAGCATATTTTACAGTGATTGAATATTTTGGAGCACAATTGGAAAACACAAAATTCCCTTAAAAGGGCCCATGATACAGTAATGAGGAGTGCTCTGGAGTTGAATAGACCTGAGTTAAACCCTGGCTCTATTGCATATTAACCACTGGTAAATGACTACAGTGTGTCTCAGCCTCAGGATTTTCATCAAGAAGGAGAAAATACCAGGAATACTCCCTTGAGTTGATGTGAGAATTAAATGAGTTAATGCTTATGGAGTCTTCAGTAGTATTTACTGTATACTGAACACATAGACAACTTGTTTTATGTTTCTCATTTGATAAACAGTCTTAGAACTTAGAGACAAAATTTAGGAACTTAGAAACAGACACAGTGGATCATTCTACTTCTAAAAGGTATTATGGCAGACAAGCAAAGTCTGCTCACTGGGACTGCACAACCTTTAGTCCAGAACAGCTTAGAATACTAGCAGATGCATGTGGAAAGACCACGTACCCACATTGGGATACTATGGCAGAGCTTGCTCAGCCACTCAACTTGATGAGGCAGTAATAAAGTCTTGGTTCAAGATCCAGTACATCCAAAGGAGGATATGGCTGCTACAGTGTCAGCCAAGTCTGGCACTAGAAGCACAAAACCAAACCATCCCAGTGAAGGAGGAGGAGGCTCCTTTACCATAACTCTTACGAACACTTGTCCCATGAGTCCCAGCATTGTGAATGCTCGTGGCCATGACCACCTAAGACTTTTGGTGACAGGCAATCTGGAGGGACTGGTGCCTCTGGATGGAATACATCCTGGGATTCTCAGCCTCATGATCTCCAACAGATATGTCTGGGTGTCTTTGATCATCCTTGGGCCTTCAATCCCTATCACATAGATCCATTTATACAGCCATATGTCTTACCTGGGGAGGATCATCCAGCAGTCTACATCAGTAGCTCTTCCCTCAATGCCCTGATTGAGGGGATATAGCTGGGACTGATCTTCAGTGGATATATCTCAAGATCTGATATATCCACAACTGTTGAGAAAGGTTTGTGATCCAAATCTTGTCAAACTGAGAAATATTTCCAAATACTCCAATGGGTTGACTCTACTCTAAACAGACTAGTTATCTTTCTCTATAAGAAGAAATCCTTCCACCTTTCATCACTGCCTGAAATTTCTCTCTCCCCAGTCTCCTGAGCCAAGTGTCAGTATGAAGGACAGTCATTGGTGCCTTCTGAGGAAGCAAAATCAGCTAGTTTTCCTTGGATCCTAGACTGTCCCAGTTGAGCTTAGCACCATTAAAGCACCCCAGCGAAAGCCCATAATTGTAAAAATTCCTGTTCTCCAAGGACCATCATTATTTCTCACAGGAAAAGGAAAGAAACAATGACCATTTAAAAGTGTGATATCAACAAGATTGATGGACTATCAGATCCCAGCACTTGTACCTCCAGAAAAACAATAATTACAACTACTTACTAATGAAAATGGCTCTGAGAGAGCTTTGGAATACAGGCCAGGAGCTACTACAACCCAGTGGAACACAGATATCAAAGATGGCCACATAGAAAATCATAGGAAACATTTTACCAGTTTCAGCTCATCCCCTAGTCCTACATAGCTTGCCTTCAAAAGGGATCCCCTCAGCTGTGATCTACCTTTTTGGAAGAAAAGGAGAACTGAAGACCCCAGCAACTTTCACCACCAAGGGCTCAAGCAGGCTTCATGGCTATCAGGGACACCCAAAGCTTTTGCCACTAAGGACTCCTTCAGTGTTCTCTATGTTAATCCCAGGTGATGAAGCTGCCCAGAATTCAGCAAACTAAAGCCCCCAGAGAAGGAGCCCATGAGCCGACCCCAAGCACAGTGGCCCTCGATGCCTAGATATGAATAAACTGTCATTAATGGGGTTCAATGAAAGGTTTGAATACAGTACTACCCAAGGTGGTGCAGACCAAAAAGACCCCCTACTGAACCCCCAGGATTAAAGAGCCCCAAACACGTCTGCTTTATTTATAGTGGTTTGGAGACATTTTGAAAGCCAAGATTCAAAGATTATATTGAGAAGTCTAACCTGTGATGGCTTCTAGCAATGGTTAGGGGGATGAATCAAAATGAAGGCTGACAAAAAAAAGTCTCAGACTCCCTTGACTCGACCCCTCACTGGAGACCCTAAGCCAGTGATGGCGAACCTATGACACGCGTGTCAGAGGTGACATGCAAACTCATTTTTTTGGTTGATTTTTCTTTGTTAAATGGCATTTAAATATATAAAATAAATATCAAAAATGTAAGTCTTTGTTTTACTATGGTTGCAAATATCAAAAAATTTCTGTATGTGACACGGCACCAGAGTTAAGTTAGGGTTTTTCAAAATGCTGACACGCCGAGCTCAAAAGGTTCGCCATCACTGCTAAGCCTTTGCACCAGAAAGGGTAAAATGGTCAGAAGGTAGAGGAGATAAGTTTCTGGGCTCCTTGACAGGAAGCCCCATGAACTATGGTACCCTGGTGTGGGCTACAATTAGACTGAGAGAGCATAAAGGTCATTCTCCTAATGAAAGGGTTGATGGGATTATGGATGTTGGAATGTTTATGTCGGTTTATGCAAATGAGTGTCTTTTTTTACCTGAATGTTTTATGGGAATAGATATTCTGTCTGTCTGGGGGAATGCTTACTCTAACAAGTGTTACAAAACCAAAACTGTTAATAAAGTTAGAATGGAGGCTGTGGTTAAGAATGTAAAAGCTGATTGAATGAAGGTGAAAGTTTAGAGGGATCAGTTATGTTTCCACAGACTTTATGAGAAGTGATTCCAAATCTCTTACCTGATTGCATTGTGAAATGAACGCTGTGTCTGAATGGAGAGGATTTCTCCTGTCTAGTCTTGGAAAACAGAAGGCATATATATCCATCCTGCACAGTATTAATTTGACATGCTAAATTGGAGTCAGTAAGAATAAAACAAGCAAACAAACAAAAAACCATTATATCAATGTTGTATTTTTATATTCCTATGATGTAGATAATTGTTTTAGCATAGAATGTCTACAATTGCTTAGGGTTGAGAAAAAAATAAGCTCTAAGAAGATATACTGTTTAATTATACTTCTGAAAAAAATGATTGTTTATTCATTCTTTCATTTAATAATATTAATTATATGTCTCCTTTAGGTCAAACACTGAGCTAGATGCTGGGACTCAAGAATGATAAAGAAGTAAACGTATAGCCCAGTGAGGGAAGCAGGCCCTCAAATAATCATACTAATAAATGAATAATTGCAAACTTAGACAAAGTCTTTGAAGGCAATCACACATTACTGTAAGTGTTCTTTAGGGAATGTGAAAGGATAAAATAGAGGAATATGATTTAGATGAAGGAGAAATGGTGATCAGCGTATGAACAGAAAAACCATTGGATAAATAAGAGTTACTTGCTCAAGAAAAAAAGCAGATGGGAGAAATGGGGTGTTGGAGCACTCCTGGCAACGGGAACAGACTGGAGAGGCTGTGTCAGCTGACAGCAGGGCACCTTTAAAGGACAAAAGAAGGCAGATAAATAGGAGCTGGCAAGGTGAGAGGGAGAGAGGTCTGAGGTGGAGCCACGCTGTGTTTTGAATGCCCTGGTATGGATTTGAGTCTCTGAAGCGCAATAGAATGAAACTACAGGGTTCTAAGCAGTAGTGATGACATGGTGAGATTTTTCACTGTGTGCAGTGCTCGCAGTATGAAGAGAGGGTGGCAGGGCCAGAAAGAATATGGGAGAGCTCAATAAGTGCATATTAGCATTCCTTCCCTCTTTCCTTTGTGAAGGAAATACATTTGAGAAACAAAATCTTATCCCAGAGTTTAACACACTGATGGAAAGCTCTTGAGCTAAAGTTTTCTTACAGGTGAGTCCTGTGTCTCCCAGGAATGGGCTACCTTGACTACACTATGTTGCTGAGTCACTGACGGGGAGTGGTCCAAGGGAAGTCTGGCCTAGCATAAATGGGTGGTGGGTTTCAGAGTGCAGAAAGTGTGCTCTTCTGTCAAATATAGTTATCACAGGAGACCTGATAGGTGACTTTTCATGGAGGCCAGACATTGTGTTGACTGTGAAGACAGAAAGAAGTAGACAGATATGATCAAAATTTAAGAATTAAAATCAACATCATTTTATACAATTTCATAAAGGTTTAAATGCCAATTTATCAGAGATGCCTTCCCTGACCTCACAGTCTGTAAAACTACCTCTCTTCTCACATATAATACAATCCTCTCAGACAGTTTTATTTTGGGGTCTGGCACTTCCCAGCTCCTGACATATTACAGGTTTTATTTGTTTTAATTCTCTATTGTCTATCTGCACTCCTCCCACAATCTCAATTTAATGATTACAGAGGGTTTCCTTGCATTTTATTGATATTTTGTCAGTCACTGAAACACTTAGCCATTCAAGATATGTTTGTTAGATGAACAAATGGGGGGTAAAAATGAAAGAAGAGGAATTTTCAAAGAAGACTCCCAGTTTCATAGTGTGTGCAACTGACTGGATGGTTATTCATTCACTGATGAAAGGGACACTGGAAATCTTGGGCAGGTGGGTCAGAAAATAACAGGTTTTTTGTTTGTTTGTTTGTTTTTTGTATTTGAGTTTGAAATTCCTTTGAGACATCTAAATAGATCTTACGACTGTTCTTAAAAAACAAAATATTACAGCATAAAATGGTATATGAGCAATGGAAAGTTGCAAGTGTAAGTATGTTTAATCAGGTTGTACAGGCCATTTTATAACATAGTGAAGGGTTGAAATCTGAGAGTTACCCTGTAAAATCAACACCAAATAATATCCACCAGGACTCCATTAACAGATGATTGAAGGTATTAACATATCATAAGGGTAATGTTTGAAGGGGGGTTGGTCAATCAAGAAAACAGAAAATAGGAAAACAGCAGAAATAAAAGTTACCAGTACCCACTTATAAGGCATGAGGTCTTTAGAATGGGTTTCCTTGGCAGAACCTCCATTCTGTGAACTATATATATATATATATATATATAAAGTTATGCTAATAAATACTATTAAACATTTGAATCACTGCATCCCTTAATTCTGATTCCAAGCTTATAAAACTAAACTTCTGATGCCTGTTTTTACACAATTGTCTGTCTAGCAAGAAAGTAAGATCATGTGCAACAATTTCTCATTATAAGTTTATAAGTTAACTAGAGGCCCAGTGCATGGAAATTCATGCCCTGGTGGGGTGTCCCTCAGCTTGGCCTGAACCCTCTCGTAGTCTGGGACCCCTTGGGGGATGTCCAAATGACAGCTTACTAGAAGAGCGGGCCTCAGCTGGCAGTCAGACATCCCTCTGGCAGCCCAGAAGCCCTCGGGGGATGTCCGACTAATGGTTTAGGCCCCCTCTCTGCTGCCATTAGTTGACACCCTTAGTGCTGCCATAGAGGTGGGAGAGGCTCCCGCCACTGCCACTGCACTGAGCACCCATGAGCCAGCTTGTGGCTGAGTAGCGCTCCCCCTGTGGAAGCACACTGACCACCAGGGGGCAGCTCCTGTGTTGAGTGTCTGCCACCTGGTGTCAGTGCACATCATAGCGACTGGTCATTCCTGGTCGTTCCATCATTAGGGTCATTTTGCATATTGCCTTTTTATTATATAGGATGATGTGGAATTCTGACTTCATATAAAACTCTCTTGGACTCAGTTAATGTGTGCCCCCTCCTATACCTAAGGGAGGTACTAAGGCAGGTCACATATATTAACAAAATCTAGCTTCTGAGCATCCAAGGCTTAAGGCCAAATCCTGCATCTGATCAATTCACCAAAGTAATAAATGCTACTCTGAGAGCTTACTAGATATATTTTCAGTGGCAAAATCTGGCATTAGGAGAAAGAAAGAAAAAACTAGTTTCAAATATGATGCCAAATTAAATGGTAGTTGGCTTGGTCTCCAGGATAGATCAGTTTTTTCTCTCATCAGTGAACTAATGTTGTCCCTCTAGGAACAAAATGGATTCAAGACAATTGATGTTAATTATGAGTTATGAAATAAGTGTACATGTGAATTTGATCATACTCATCTACAGTATTACTGTGTGAAGTTTGGCAACTCAACCAGCTCTGAGTCACAACGTTCATGTTTGTAAGATGGAGATAACAATATCTACTATACAAGATTGCTGTGCAAAACATGTGACGTGGTATATATGCGAAGTACTGTGACACATAGGAAATGCCCAATAAATAATAATTACAAAATTATTAATGTATGAACTCCAGAAAGAACAAATATTAATCTTATTCTGATTCCTCTTTGCTTTTTTTCCTACCTGATTCTGGTAGGAAAATATATACTTTTTGTTCGTTAGTTACTTCTTGTTGGCAAGTTATGGTATTAAGTAATAGCAAGGTAGTAAATATTGGTCAGAATAATCAAATAAATGCCCATAAAAGGTAGTCCTTGCTTTTTGTATGATGCTGTGTTAAGTGCAACTCACATATATTGGAGGCATGCAAAGCAAAGACACTGTTCCTGTATGTGTAGGTTTTAGTTAACTCGGTGAACTGAAAGTGACAATTAGCTCATGAATCATTAACAGTGGTCAATATAGTTACCCTTTGGCTCTTTCATCTATTTTTAAGATGATGACATTAATAAATATAGTAAAATTGCTCATTCTTTTGTTTGTATATGGTACCTCTTGTAGAGCAGAGCAAATACATATACATGGCATTCTCTAAAAGGAATCTATCATTTCTCTCCCAAATTTGTTTTTCTTCTTTTGTTCACTGTTAATAAGATTATAAGAGATTAGTATTCTCCTTAAAACTTGACATCATCTTTAACTTTTTCCCTTGCAAATACTCATATCCAGTGGTTGGGTAAGTACTATTTTTTTTGGCATTGTGCTATTACAGCCATGCTTTCTGCTATTATGTTATTGCTTCCACAAGAGATCATGTTGCCACTAACTTTCCCCTGGATAAGACCCCATTGTTTTCTACCTACTCTGCTCTGCCCTTTTCCTCAAATAAAATAAGTACTGAGTTTACCATGTAGTTTTCCTAACACACAATGAGATCATGCTATATCTCTGCTCACAAATCCCAGAGCAACCAATATTTGGATTTGAGATCCTTCTCAGCCCAGGCCACAGATGACCTTTTCTGTCCCAATAGTTCACTTCATTTCTCTACACCCTATTGACTCTAAATTCAAGAATGTGGAATATACACTTTTATAGTTTTACTAGAGGCTTGGTGCACAAAAATCATATACTTGGGGGGGGGCATCTCTCAGCCCAGCCTGCACCCTCTTGCAGTCCAAGAGCCCTCAAGGGATGTCTGACTGGTGGTTTGGGCTTGGGGAGGGAGCCTAAGCCAGCTGTTGGACAACCTTAGTGCTGCCACGGAGGCGGGAGAGGCTCCCACCATTCCCTCTGCGCTCACCAGCAGTGAGCCTGGTTTCTGGCTGAGTGGCACTCCCCCTGTGGGAGCACACTGACCACCAGGGGGCGGCTCCTGTGTTGAGCATCTGCCCCCTGGTGCTCAGTGTGCTTCATAGCAACCAGTCATTCTGCCTTTTGGTCAATTTGCATATTAGCCTTTTATTATATAGGATTTTATTCAACATAAACAATTGCCTTCATTTTTTCCACTTCCATTTCTTATATTTATGCCCCATAGCTTCCACAATCTCTAGATGTCCACATTTTATAATTTTTTAAAAGCAAATGTCAGTTACTCCAGAAACTGGCCAGTTTTCTTTCCTTCCTCTGCATTACCACTTCCCTTAATTCTCAAACTTTTGATGATAAGCATAATTTTCCATTAAGTATAGCTTATATATTATACTAGATGCCCGATGCACAAAATTTGTGCAAGAGTAGGCCTTCCTTACCCCAGCTACTGGCACTGGCTTCCCTCTGGCACCCAGGACCCGGGCTTTCCTCATAGTCATGGCTTGGTCCGGAAGGACGTCCAGTCTAATTAGCATATTATGCTTTTATTATTATAGATTAGGTCTCCAATTCTCCTAGAATAGTAATATAGGGAATCTGTATGGGATATGTTTCATTTATGTTCTCCTACTGTATTTTACACTTAGTAATTTATCAGGAATAACTACACACCAGACAGTTTTCTTATGGGAAGATAAATGAACAATAGAAATGCTCATCCTTTAGATGAACAAGGATTAGAAAACCTATTAGAAGAAATAATATCAGAAAACTTCCCTGAGGTGGGGAAGAAAAAAGTCACACAAGCCCAGAGAGTCCCAAACAAGGTGAACCTGAAAAGACCCACACCAAGACACATCATAATTACCATGGCAAATGTTCAGGACAAAGAGAGAATCTTACAGGCTGCAAGAGAGAGACGAAAAGTTACATACAAGGGATCTCCCATTAGATTGTCAAATGATTTCTCAACAGAAACACATCAGGCCAGAAAAGAATAGACAGAAATTTACAAAGTGATGCAAAGCAAAGGACTGAATCAAAGAATACTCTATCCAGCAAGGCTATCATTCAAACTTGAAGGGGAAATAAGAAGCTTCACAGACAAAAAAAAGGCTAAGGGAGTTTATCACCACCAATCCAGCAATGCAAGGAATGCTAAAGGGACTAATATAAAAATAAGAAATAAAAAGCTCAGAAAGAAAACAGCCACACAAAAACAGAAATGGCTACAAACAAGTACCTTTCAATAATAACTTTAAATGTAAACGGACTAAATGCTCCAAACAAAAGACATCGAGTGGCTGAATGGATAAAAAATCATGACCCATACATTTGCTGTCTACAAGAAACCCACCTCATTAGAAGGGACTCACACAGACTGAAAGTGAAAGGATGGAAAAATATCTTTCAGGCAAATGGAAAGGAAAAGAAAGCTGGGGTAGCAATACTTATATCGGACAAAATAGACCTCAAAGTGAAGGCCATAACAAGAGATAAGGAAGGCCACTTCATAATACTAAAGGAATCAATACAACAAGAAGATATAACCCTGGTAAACATATATGCACCCAATGCAGGAGCACCCAAATTCATAAAAACACTCCTGGAAGATATCAAAGGAGAGATCGACAACAATACAATCATAGTAGGGGACTTTAATACACCACTGACAACACTGGATAAGCCCTCTAGACAAACAATCAGCAAAGATACAGCAATCCTAAATGACTCACTAGATCAGATAGACTTAATAGACATCTTCAGAACACTTCACCCCAAAGCCAGGGAAAATACATTCTACTCAAATGCTCATAAGACATATTCAAAAATAGACCATATATTGGGTCACAAGCAAAGTATCCCCAAATTCAAGAAGATTGAAATCATAAAAAGCGTCTTCGCAGACCACGATGGCATAATATTAGAAATAAACTACAATAAAAACAACCCAAAATACTCAAACACCTGGAAGCTGAATAGCATGCTATTAAATATTGATTGGGTTCCCAATGAAATCAAAGAAGAAATTCGAAACATCCTGGAAACTAATGACAATGAAAACACAACAATCCAAAACCTATGGGACACAATGAAAGCAGTCCTGAGAGGGAAGTTTATAGCTCTACAGGCCTATCTCAAAAAACAAGAAAAAATGGTAGTAAATCATCTAACTCTACAACTCAAAGAATTAGAAAGAGAGCAACAAGAAAACCCCAGAGTGAGCAGAAGGAAGGAGATAATAAAGATTAGAGCAGAAATAAATGACATAGAGACCAAAAAAACAATACAGAAAATCAATGAAACCAAGAGTTGGTTCTTTGAAAGGTTAACAAGATTGACAAACCTCTAGCCAGACTCACCAAGAAGCAAAGAGAGAGGACTCAAATAAACAAAATCAGAAACGATAGAGGCAAAATAACAACAGACCCCACAGAAATACAAATGATTGTTAAAAAATACTATGGACAGCTCTACTCCAACAAACTAGACAACCTGGAGGAAATGGACAAATTCCTAGAAAAATACAACATTCCAAAACTCAATCAGGAAGAATCTAATAATCTCAACAGGCCAATAACTATGGAAGAAATTGAAGCAGTCATCAAAAAGCTTCCATCAAACAAAAGCCCAGGACCAGACGGCTTCACAGGGGAGTTTTACCAAACATTCAAGGAAGAACTAAAACCTATCCTCCTCAGACTACTACAAAAAATTCAAGAGGAAGGAACACTTCCAAGCTCATTCTATGAAGCCAGCATCACCCTAATACCAAAACCAGGTAAAGACAACACAATGAAAGAGAATTACAGGCCAATATCCCTCATGAACATAGATGCCAAAATCCTCAACAAAATCTTAGCAAATAGGATCCAGCAGTACATCAGAAAGATCATACACCATGACCAAGTAGGATTTATCCCAGGAATGCAAAGATGGTACAATATCTGCAAATCAATAAACGTGATACATCACATAAACAAATTGAAAGAAAAAAACCACATGGTCATATCAATTGATGCAGAAAAAGCATTTGACAAAATTCAACACCCATTTTTGATAAAAGCTCTCAGCAAGGTGGGAGTAGAAGGATCATACCTCAACATAATAAAAGCCATATATGACAGGCCCACAGCCAACATCATACTCAATGGACAAAAACTAAAACCATTTCCCCTAAGAACAGGAACAAGACAGGGAAGCCCCCTCTCACCACTCCTGTTCAACATAGTACTGGAAGTGTTAGCCATTGCAATTCGGCAAGAAGAAGAAATAAAAGGCATCCAAATTGGAAAAGAGGAAGTAAAACTGTCCTTATTTGCAGACGACATGATATACATACAAAACCCTAGAGACTCCATCAAAAAGCTACTAGATTTAATACATGAATTTGGCAATGTAGCAGGATACAAAATTAACCCCAAGAAATCCGAGGCATTTCTATACACCAATAGTGAACTTACAGAAAGAGAGATTATAAAAACAATCCCGTTTACCATCGCACCAAAAAAATTAAGCTACCTAGGAATAAACTTAAGTAAAGAGGTAAAAGACCTCTACTCAGAAAACTACAGGACGTTGAAAAAAGATATAGAGGAAGACATAAACAGATGGAAGAACATACCGTGTTCATGGATTGGTAGAATCAACATCATTAAAATGTCCATACTACCCAAAGCAATCTATAAATTCAACGCACTTCCCATTAAAATACCAACGGCATACTTCAGAGATCTAGAACGAACTCTCCAAAAATTCATCTGGAATAAAAAAAGACCCCGAATAACTGCAGCAATCCTGAAAAAGAACAAAGTAGGTGGGATCTCAATACCAGATATCAAGTTGTATTACAAAGCCACTGTTCTCAAAACTGCCTGGTACTGGCACAAGAATAGGCATATAGATCAATGGAATAGAATAGAGAGCCCAGAAATCGGCCCGAACCAATATGCTCAATTAATATTTGACAAAGGAGGCAAGAACATACAATGGAGCCAAGATAGTCTCTGCAATAAATGGTGTTGGGAAAATTGGACAGATATATGCAAGAAAATGAAACTAGACCACCAACTTACACCATACACAAAAATAAACTCAAAATGGATAAAGGACATAAATGTACGACAGGAAACCATAAAAATTCTAGAAGAATCCAAAGGCAACAAAATCTCAGACATATGCTGAAACAATTTCTTCACTGATACAGCTCCTAGGGCACTTGAAACTAAAGAGAAAATGAACAAATGGGACTACATCAAAATAAAAAGTTTCTGCACAGCAAAAGAAACCATCAACAAAACAATGAGAAAACCCACTGTGTGGGAAAACATATTTGCCAATGTCATATCTGATAAGGGCTTAATCTCCAAAATTTATAGGGAACTCATACAACTTAACAAAAGGAAGATAAACAATCCAATCAAAAAATGGGCAAAGGACCTAAATAGACACCTTTCAAAAGAGGACATTCAGAAAGCCATGAGACATATGAGAACATGCTCAAAGTCACTAATCATCTGAGAGATACAAATCAAAACAACAATGAGGTACCATCTCACACCTGTCAGACTGGCTATCATCAACAAATCAACAAACGACAAGTGTTGGAGAGGATGTGGAGAAAAAGGAACACTTGTGCACTGCTGGTGGGAATGCAGACTGGTGCAGCCACTATGGAAGACAGTATGGAGTTTCCTTAAAAAACTGAAAATGGAACTCCCATTTGACCCTGTGATCCCACTTCTAGGAATATATCCCAAGAAACCAGAAACACCAATCAGAAAGGATATATGCACCTCTATGTTCATAGCAGCACAATTCACCATAGCTAAGATCTGGAAACAGCCTAAGTGCCCATCAGTAGATGATTGGATTAGAAAACTGTGGTACATCTACACGATGGAATACTATGCTGCTGTAAAAAGGAAGGAACTCTTACCATTTGCAACGGCATGGATGGAACTGGAGAGCATTATACTAAGTGAAATAAGCCAGTCAATGAAGGAAAAATACCACATGATCTCACTCATTCATGGATAATAGAGACCATTATAAACTTTTGAACAATAATAGATACAGAGGCAGAGCTGCCTCAAACAGATTGTCAAACTGCAGCGGGAAGGCCGGGGAGGGTTGGGGGGCAGGAGGTAGGGGGGTAAGAGATCAACTAAAGGACTTGTATGCATGCATATAAGCATAACCAATGGACATAAGACACTGGGGGATAGGGGAGGCTAGGGGACTGTCTAGGGCGGGGGGATAAAATGGACACATATGTAATACCGTTTGTAATACTTTAAGCAATAAGTTAAAAAAAAAAAAGAAATGCTCATCCTTTAATCATTTTAAGGATCTGTATAAGTGCTTCTATATCAACTCAATACTGTTTGTTATGAATGCTCTCAAGTATAAGTAGGTCCTCTGTTAAAGAAAAATAAAATTACAGTAACATTTTCATGAGAAATGATACAATTCCAAGTAATATAATCCTCAAGGAGTTGTCAAATTATGGTTATTTCTATTTCTCTTACTACTCAGGCTTAGAAAGTGTTTCTTTTTAAAATTTTCAATTTGTTTTATTCTTTAGAAGAGAGATACTAGGACAAAATCCATTTAAATTCTTAGTTGCTATATAGTTTTAAATTATGCCATTTAAATATACTTAAAATCCCATCTAGAAAACATAGTAAGAGGATTATGTCTTCTGTCAAAGTAAGCTCATTTTCTTTAGGGCAGAACCAATAGTCAACTACCATCATATTTGAGCTTACTATCAACTACCATCATATTTGAGGTCAATGGGGGGGGAAAAGGAGATTCATGTAATACTTTAAACAATAAAGAACTTAAATTGAAAACAAGACTATCACTGCAGATTAATAAAAATAGAAACATTTTTTTTTAAAAAAGAAAACCATGAATCACACAGGCCAAATTCTATCACACACTTTCATAAAATCACACTTGCAATATTAATGAAAAACTGTGATACTGGTGCTTTGGTATTCTGATGATTCTGTGTCAGCAACTTTTTTCCCTTCAGTGGTCCCACATTTGCCAATGATTAGGAAAATTATTTGGATATTATTTCATGCTGACCTCTGGTTTAGGAGACTTACATATAAGAAGATGCAGGACAGACTTTGCAGTTCATTTCATGGAACCAACACAGCATTGTGTCCTAAGTGATTGTTTTGAGAAAAAGTAAGTCTCTGAATCAATTTACATAAGGGATAACATACATACCTCCAAAGAACACTTTCTGAAATCATGATCAAAGTCAACAGAATCCATCAGATGGTCTGCTAACAAGAAAGACCCTTGAACATTTGAATAAATAGCCTCTAGGATAGATTAAGTATTTTGGTGAAAATAGACTAGTATTTTTCAAAAGGTGTAATGCTCCCTAAAGACATGTAAGAATATTTTATTTCTTTTATTTTGTGTATTTTTGTTGTTTCCCCATTCTACAAGTGAGAGAAATATATATTATTGTCTAGACCTTTGAGTTAGAATTCCTGAGTTTATGTGTTTCTCCACTAATAAGGTGTGCTTTTGATAAGCCTTCCTTTTCCCAGCAAAGCCCCCTATAAATATTACATGTTTCTTATTGGAGAAGGCCTAGTATCTTATTTTTATACTAGAGGTTCGGTGCATGAAATTTGTGCACGGGGGAGGGGGATCCCTCGGGGGATGTCCAATTGCCTTTCGCAATCTGGGGCCACTGGCTCCTAACTGCTCGCCTGCCTGACTGATCGCCCCTAACTGCTCCCTTACTGGCCTGATCACCCTTAACCACCTCTGCCTTGCACTGCACCTGGAACCCAGGATTCCCTCCTCTGGCTGATCACAGGCACCTGAGACCCGGGCTTCCCTCCCTCTGGATGGCTGCAGGCACCCAGGACCCAGGCTGGCTTCACCCGGGCTGGCTGCAGCCACAGGGGACCATGGCTGGGAAGCTTCATCCGGGCTACGGCCGCAGGTGCCTGGGATTGCAGGGTGGGTGGCTTGTTCCTCTCCCAGGCTGCAGCCCCAGCCACTGGTGCCTGGCACTGTGGGGACCATGGGCATGTAGATTGTCCCTCTCCTGGGCTGCAGGTGCAGGTGCAGGTTCAGCCGCTGGCACCTGGGACCATGGGGTGGGCTTGTCCCTCGCCCAGGCCACAGCCTGGCTGGTCCCCATTCCTCTCTCATGAGCTCATTTGTGCCTGGCTGGTCTGCATTCCTCTCTCCCCAGTGTTGAGTGTCTGAGCCTTTATGGTGTGACTGTGTGAGGGCGTGATGACCACTTGCACATTAGCTCTTTATTATATAGGATGCTTAGCAAACTATTAAAATAATGTAATTTTTAATTTCTGAGATTTTTAACAGTATGGAGATGCATTCCTTTAATTTTGCTTGTTATAAGGATGTTAATGACTTAATTACATTTTCCCTCAACCTCAATTCATGTGTTGAAACTCAAAACCACAAAATGTGACTGCATTTAGAGATTTACAGATAGGATATTTATGTCATGCTAATTAGGTTAAATGAAGTCTTAAGGTTAGAGTTTTGATACAATAAGGTTTGTGTCCTTTTCAGAAGAAATACCATAGAGCAAGGTTCTCTCCCTCTCCCTCTCCCTCTCCCTCTCCCTCTCCCTCTCCCTCTCCCTCTCCCTCTCCCTCTCCCTCTCCCTCTCCCTCTCCCTCTCCCTCTCCCTCTCCCTCTCCCTCTCCCTCTGCCATGTGAAGACATCCTGAGGAGGTTATCTACGAGCCAGAAGAGGGTTCTCACCAAAACCCAATTATAGTGGCACCATGATTTCAGACTTCCAGCATCCAGAACTGTGAAAAAACAAATTTTGATTTTCTAAATCGCCCAGTCTATGATATTTTGTGATATGACAACCCAAGAAGACTAAAACAGAAAAGACTCAAGATAGCAATAAATGTAAGTATTTGTTCTGAGAACTAAAGAAGTCAAATAAGTTAAGGTAAAGAAATTAACAGGAAGTATACATATAATTATATTTGTACAGTGAATTTTTATGCAAATATTAAAAACAATATATAATTACATGGGTGGGCAACTATATATTAAACTGTTTATTGTTAAATAAATAATGAAAGATATAAAACATGTTCAGCATGGGCCTTTACTTTTATATATGCGTGTACATCCTATATGATAAAGAGGGGATATGGAAATTCACCATCACTCTGCCACAAAGTTGGCTGCACCCACAGCAGAGCCCGAGTTCCCATAATGAGCCTTAATGAGCAATCAGCAGGGACCTGAGGCTGTGTCCCCCTCACCCATGGGGCTTGACAGGGGACTTCAGACCATGCCCCCCCCCCCCCCCCCGCCTGGTGGAGCTTGATGAGGGACCTCAGGCCACATCCCCCTCCCCAGCACTGGGCCTGGGGACCAGAGGCTGTGCCCCCTTCTCTGGTGCCAGGCCAGGGGACCTGAGGCCGTGCCCCCCACCCAGCAGGGCTTGATGGGGGACCTCAAGGTGGGCCCCTCCACCCCCCGCCCCAGTGCTGGACCGAGGGACCTCAGGCTGCTCCCCTTGCCCTGGGCTGGGGAACCTCAGGCCACGCCCCCTGCCCAGCAGGGCTTGATGGGGGACCTGAGGTTGCATCCCCCGCCCAGTGGGGATTGACAAGGGGGACCTCAAGGCAAACCCCCCACCCCTGCCTGGGCTGGGGGACCTCAGGCCATGCCCCTCGCCTCGGCACCAGGCCAGGGGACCTTAGGCTGTGCCCCCCGCCTGGTGGAGCTTGACATGGGTGGGATCAGCTGCGTCTGGATCTAGCCCAATCAGGGGGGAGCCAGCTAAATCTGGGTCTTGCAGGATTTTGAAGCACACGTGGGTGGGCGGGGACTTGACTCTGTGTCCTGTGGTGCACTCCAGACTCTATAACAGGAGGAAGATTTTCATATAGATTTTACTAATTTTCTTTCATCTCTGGCACTTCTATTATAGAGAAAGGGCAAATAGCAATATTAAAATATTTCCTCTAATTAATCCCCTTTTAATGTGGACGAATTTCATGCACCGGGACACTAGTATTATATATGAAAATGTTAATGGTGGTTATCTTTATTTGGAGGAATATGTATCATTTAAAATATTTTCTTTCCTTGATTTAACTGCATTATTTAGATTTAGTACATGTTTTAACTGTACAATTAACTGCATTATTTAGGTATAGTACATGTTTTAACTGTACAATTAACTGTACAAAAGAATTGCTATTGCCTAGTTGGTTTGGCTTAGTGGGTAGCACATCAACCTGCAGACTGAAGGGTCCCAGGTTCAGTTCCAGTCAAAGGCACATGCCTGGATTGCAGGCTCAATTCCCAGTAGGGGGCATGCAGAAGGCAGTCCGTCAGTGATTCTCTCTCATTATTTATGTTTCTATCTCTCTCTTCCTCTCCCTTCCTCTCTAAAATCAATAAAAACATAAAATAATAAAAGAGAATTTCTATTGAAGTTTTTTAAAATGTATTTTAACCAACTTTTAAAATATTGCAACTTAACACTTCAAGAAAATAAATAAGACCATTATTATGTAAATAAAACACATCCCAGATTGTATAAAATTTAAATATACTATGTTTCAGTGCTGAGTTTCTCTAATGGAAATGCCAGAACCACATATAGCTTCTGAAAGTATTTCTACTTATGTGTGAAATGTACTTTATATATGGTGTCTTTAAATTATTTTTATTTTAAAGCTTCTGATATTTAATATGTAAAAGTTATAAATTGGCAATAGTAAGAAAGAATCCAACAATTTCTTAACTACCAACTAACTACTAGTGTAATCATTAGCAAGGAATTTATGTAGTGGATAATCTGATTAAATATCTGACCTTTACTCCATCTCTACTCTTCATCCTTCTCTAAACTCAATCACCTTGTCCTGGGCAGTATGTTCAGTAGTTAGAGCTTCAGTCTGGGTATCGAAGCATTGCAGATTCAATTAAGGGCACATACCTTGGTTGCAGGTTTGTTCCCCAGCACCTGTGGGAGGCAACCAATTGACCTGTCTCTCTCACATCAATGTTTCTCTCTCTCTCTCTTTCCCTCTTCCATCTCTAAAAAGTAATATCCAATATCCTCAGGTGAGGATTAACAAAAACAAAAAAGAATAAAGAAACAAGAAACTAAGTCATGAATATTTTACCCTGGGTAAGATAGATTTAGCTGCAAACATTACCAATATTTTATACCATTTGGTGTTTAAAAATTCTGACAAGAGCCATGTTGAGGTGAAATTTTGGTCAGGAAATGTTATGATTTTTCTTTCTAAGATGAACTCAGGAAAATTAAGGTGTATGTACAGGGTGGAGTGGAGGTCAAGGACGAGTAAAGTGGAAGTTCATATTTATTGATTGGCAGACACTGATTAAACTGTAGTTCTAGCCCTAACTGGTTTGGCTCAGTGGATAGAGCATCAGCCTGTGGACTGAGGGGTCCCAGGTTCGATTCCGGTCAAGGGCATGTACCTTGATTGTGGGCACATCCCCAGTGGGGGGTGTGCAGGAGGCAGCTGATGGATGTTTCTCTCTCATTGATGTTTCAAACTTTCTATCCCTCTCTCTTCCTCTGTAAAAAAGTCAATGAAATATTAAAAAAAAAAACACACAGAAAACAAAAAAAAAAACCTGTCATTCTATAAAGGTGAATAAGAGTAACAAGGTCTGTGATCTCCTAGAGCTTATATTCTAGAAAGATAATGAGACATGTAATTTAGCAGTGAACAAGTAGGTATATTTAGAGGGTTATATGTTAATTGGATAAAATGAAAGAGATTGACTTCACGAAAAGATTGACTCCAATCTGTGTGGTCGGGGAGGGTGTTTATAAGAGATGATCATAGAAGAGGACCTAAATGACTAGAAAATGGCTTTCATGAAGGAGTCAGAAGAGGATATTCCAGCTACACTGGATTTCAAATACAAAGGCAGAAATAAGTTTGACGTTTACAAAGAGCAGGTCATTTAATGTAGATTGAGCAAACAAGCAGGGGAGAGGATGCTGGGAGAAAAAGTTAAAAGAATTGATGTATGGGGTTTGTAGGCCATAGCAAGGGGTTTAAGTTTTGCTTTGTACAGAACAGGAAGCCATTGGAGTGACTTATGCAGGGGTATAGTGTGATGTGACTTGCATTTAACAATGAACTCTGGTTAACCAATTAAATTAAAATCTCCTGGAGTTGGAGGGTGTAAATAGCAATGAGTTTTTATAAGTGAGTCAAGGGAGTCTTATGATTGGAAACACTTGAGAAACTGTCTCACAATGACTGGCAGCATTAGCGGCCAGGGAGGCAATGCTTAAGTCAGGGGCAAAGATATCAGAACCCTGAACATCAGAAGATTTCCTTTACTCTGAATTTATCCCAGGAATGTGTACACAAATCAAAACTTTCCATTAAGTCAGCTTGGCCCATGATCTCCTAAAACTTATATTCTAGGGAGGTGTTAGACATTAAGCAATTAAATTAAAAGGATCATCACTGTTCCCAACAACAATAAAAAAAAACACCATGACAGGTCAAGAGAGAAACTGCAGAGCAAAGAAAACCGTTTCCTCCTTCTTCAGTAACAGACCTAGCATTTTCATTTTGTGCTGGGACCCACCAATTATGTACCTTATTGTATTTATAGATTTTTCCTCATCTGTAAAATCAGAATTAAAGCCCTACTTCTTAGAGTTGGAAAGATTACATAAAATAAACTTGTACAGCCCCAGCTGATTGCTCAGTGGATAGAGCATCAGCCTGAGAACTGAAGGATCTCAGGTTCCATTCAAGTCAAAGGCACGTACCTCAATTGCAGACTCCATCCCTAGTCGGGTGGGGTACGGAGTGAGGGTGCATGTGGGAGGCAACCACTGGATGTGTCTCTCTCACAGCGATGTTTTCCTCTCTGTGTCTCTTGCCCTCTCTTCCATTCTCTCTAAAATCAACGGCATATCTTCGTGTGAGTAATAACAAAAGTAAATAAATAAACATGTACAGTACTTAGCACAATGCCTAACAAATATAGATGGTTATTAATAAAAGATAAGTTTTTTTTTTCTACTCCTTTACCCTCTCTACCTCTTGCCAATGATTAAGAATATGTTTACTAAGATACTTAATCTCCAGTATCCTTATATTTCTTACCCATAAAATAAGAGTTTGGGAGAGACACTGAGATCTCTCCTGTGCCTTTGCCTTCATTGTCTCTGCAACCCCAAGTGTTCCTAAAAGCAGCACATCACAGTAGTGTGCCACGGCATGAGTTAGGAACACATCTCAACACATAGAATAGCTTCTCTTAATTACTGAGCCAATTTACATTGCACCTTATGAAAAGTAGCATCTGTTGTAAGGATTTCTGTGTAAACTGTTGCACTATTTCTAAGGCCTTTGATGTTTTAATAACTGGTAAAATATGAATGTACATATCAGCATTAAAATGTTCTTATCTCATTGCAAGATAACTGTGCCCACATTTTATTTTTTAAATCTTGTGGTTAAAATATTTGCCACTCTGAAAAACATACTTAGCATAAAAACCAATATATAACTCCATAATTTTCTGGAGCTGCTTTTGATATATTAAAAGTGGATGATAATCTGTGCTTTTGCAGGACTAAGCTCAAAATTGTAACTGTTAAGGTATACTTAGATAGGCTTAAAGAGAAGGAAAATGTTTTTCTTTAGACTTCTCATCTAAATCTAATTGCAAAAATCACAAAACACATAGGGAAGAATCTGATGACAAATGAGAAAACATCAGTACTCTATGACAGAGCATTGAAAAGGTAGGAAAACACTTGCATTAATTGACAAGGGATTAAATAGGAAATTGGATAGTTGGTTTTCAGAGAGAAAAATTAGCTTTATACAGTTAGGGCTTAAGAACTGGGCCGGTTGCATAAGTATAGTAGAAGTGGCAGAGAGATTTATCAAGTGACTACTTCAAAGTTACTCTGGTACAGATTAAACAAATGCATTACATTAGTCATGGGCAGGTAAAATAAAATAAAAAATAAATCAGTTGACAGGGTAATTCATATAAATATCATTAAGTATCACATATTATATATTTTATTTTTACATTAGTTACTTAATGTAACATAAAAGAAGACAGTTTCACCTGGTAGAACCTCAAATACATTATCACCAAATCTTTGACTGTAAAGTCTGGGTTTTCAAAAAATCAGTTCCAAGAATGAGCCTGTTAATTAATTGCTCTTTTTATGTCCCAAACAAATGCCTAAGCATTATCTCCCTGTGGGTATAGAGTATTTAGCCGGGCATAAGCTGGCTTTAATTTGGGAATTTTTGAAGTTAGAATTCAAAGGCCAACTATGTTGACAGCCATCACAGCAGAGCATGCGTCCTCAATGATAGTGGAATGAGGTACATCAAAGTCACCAGAAGATGGTAATTCAGCTACAAAATTGCCATGGCTGACCAGCAGACCCTGAGCTACAGATGAACAGATTACTCTGACACACATTTCTGTGAAAGAGAAGGCTAAAGGACTAGTTTGCTTTAGAAGCAAATAGCCCTGCCTCATTAGCTTTTTATTGTAACAACAGCTTGAACTAAAAGTAACCTCTAGATACAATTAGCAGGGTGAGTATCCTTGAGAAAGCACAGGCTTCTACAAGGTTGGGTCTTTAAAGACTAAACATAGAGATTCCAGTAAAACACCCGGGGGCTTAGACTTGTTTGGAAAAGTCAAGGTAGGGGCTGCTGCCTTTGGCAAGGTCCCCCCAGGGGCCCCTGACCTTTTGGAGCATCCTCCTTACAGGCATTCCAACCAAGGCCTGTGCTTCCCCACACAAAATGACAAGGAAACCCATCAGGAAGGTTTGAGCAGGTCTTTTGTTGTGAGGCTTATTTGTATACTAGAGACCCAATGCATGAAAGCAAGAGTGGGCCTTCCTTCCCCTGGCTGCTGGGACCCAAGCTTCCCTTGCAGCCCTGGCTTCGTCCAGAAGGTTGTCTGAAAGGACTTCTGGTCTAATTAGCATATTATGCTTTTATTATTATAGATTCCAAGAAAGAAAATGTCATTTACTAGTTAACCTGTTTAGTTGCCTTTTGTGAACTGATGAATAAATATATCCATGCCTGTAACTGAAAGTGACTCTCCCTGAGAAAAGCTGCTATAGTGCATAAATATATTCATAAAGAATTTGAGTGGTCTTAAATGCATTGCATTTGGAAAGACTTGTTTTTTATTATGTGATTCTTTGCATAATTATTATTCAATGAGGAGGGTGTTACCATTCATGTCCTTATCTGACGAGATCAAAGAAATATAGCAACTTTCCACTAAATAGTCCATTATTGTGAAAATCACAGGTAATACATTTGCCCAAGAAATGACAAAGCACAAAGAAAATGTGCTCATATCCAAAGGAAATCAATTTGATTTTCCTTAAATCTTGCTTTTTAGTTTTCTGCCACAAAGCTGAGGATCCTGCTAACCCTGCATAGATCCTCAATGCATCTAAATGTGGAACACAAAATCTAAAGAATCACTTCTCTTAGACCCTTCCTCATATTTTACAACCTTACACAAAAGACAAAGGTTAAGGCCCTGACATTGTACACTTAATTGGGTTTCACAGGAAACCCAGTAATACAACTCTAAGAGGCAAATTCACACAAACTTGTGAGAGATGCTAGGAAAGTTGAAGGACATTATAAACAGGAAAATATTTATTGTAAATAGAATAATATCAGCATTTTGAACTCTGGTAAGAATGTTATAGAATTTTAGTCTGAGTGTAGTAGTTAGCCGGGAGAGAAAAAGGGAAATATTCAAACGAATAATAATTTGCTGAGTGACTGAAAACCAGGGGCTATCCTTCATTTCTTTCACATTTAAAAGCAAAAACAAACCAAAAACAAAACAAACAAACAAACAAAAACACTGGCAGTTAATTTTAATCTTTCTCAAAGTCCAATTAATTTTCAAATAGAAAGATTTCAAAGTTGTTTTTATAGATATTGTTAACACAAAATGAAATAATTTTCTAGATAATTTATTTTTAGTAATTGTGTTAATTTCTGACATTGTGGCACCCACAGTATCCCACCTACATAAGCCACTCGGTAAATGCTTCTTGGGTTATAATTATGTAATATTGCTGTACTTTACAAAGGTATTTGATATAAACCTATGTAAGACATGACCTATTTGGTCCCAAAGTAAGAACGACATTGAAGTGCTAATGTTTATGAGAGATTTCCTGTTGTTCAGTTTGAGGATTCCACTGCATATTTTGCTGAGAAAGAGTCTATGTTTCTTCAGAATTTATGTGAAAAATTAGCTATGAGTCTGAATACTAATGCTATTTGACATGTTTCATATTATATTCCATTTGTAGGTGAATTCTGAAAGATGATTAGGAGCACTTCTTCATGCTTCACTTCAAGAAACCAGGTGTCTGAATTCTCAGAAATTAGTCCTTAAGGGGAGATCTGTCTTCGGAATGAGAACAAGGTTAGAAAATTGTATGAATTTTATGCCTTCCTCTTCTGAACAAGTGCCAAGGCGGCTCATAAAGTACTGCTAAAAGGAAACATTAGGAAATGCTAACAATGAGGAGAATGAACCCAAAAGACAAAGAGTAAAGAGATTTTTTATTAAGAATCAAGTAATGCAAATATTAGAAGTGTCTATAGAACTAAGTTTTACAGGTTGTTCAAATCCTTTAAAACTCTCTAAAGTAAAAGGGAACTAGTTAGCTCCTTTTCTACAAAGAGACTATTCCAAGTGCTCACAACATGTCTAGCTTGGTGTAATGAAAAGAATCACCTATATATGCAAAACTTTAAAAAATGTAACTAATATATGCCTTACACAATAACATGTGCCTTGGGCAAGAGCTGTCAGAAGGGCTACAGGATGGAAGAGTATACAAATGTTTAAAAAACATTTTAACTGTTAAACAGTTTCTATTCTTAAAAACTTCACAGAATTTTTTTTTAAAAAAACAAACCCTAACATTAACAATCAATAACAAGAGTAATCACAATGCCATCTAATATTTCTGTCTTGGCTAAGTATTATCTATAACATAATTACCTGTAATATGTTCATGATATTTTACAAGTCTATCAGATTGACACTTGTTAAGCGGAGAACAGAAAGCCAGATAGTGAGCTCCGATTCAACAACAGATTGCAAGAAAAACTGAAATGGAGACGCTTATTAGTCACAAGTCCCGGAAGAAGTGCGCAGCATGTCTCCGGAGTTCCACAGGGAGGTCAAGGCACAGTGCAGGCGGAGGAAGCTGCAGGGCCTGGGCACAAGCCTTTACTAGACCTGGTTAAATGAGTGGAGAGCTTGGGATGTCCAGGTTAAGGCTGGTTTGGCTAAGTCAAACCTGAAGAATAGGGTTTCCGGTAAGCTCCATGGGGAGGTGGGGGTCTAAGAGGAGCATCAGGGTCAGGTACTGGGAGGCATCAAAGACTGTTGATCACAGGGCTGTTGGAGAATTCATATCAGGGATTTACATTTGCTTGTGCCTCTGCAGGCTGTTATTACAAGAGAGGTCAGTGCCAGTTCAGGGTCCCTACAGGCCACTTGGCCAAGCAAAATGGTTGCTGAGGCAGTGATACCGTGGAGTAATTTAGCTAAACATTCAACAATATAATGCAGGCCTTTGTCATTTTATTGTGCTTCACTTTATTGCATCTCACAGATACTGTGTTTTTTTTACAAATTGAAGGGTTGTGGCAACCCTGCATTAAGCAAGTCTATTGGCACCATTTTTCCAACATTTGCTCACCTCATGTACCTGTGTCACACTCAAGTCTGGTAATTCTCACAATATTTTAAACTTTCTCATTATTATAATATATTTTTAAATATTTTTATTGATTTTCAGAGAGGAAGGGAGAGGGAAAGATAGAAACATCAATGATGAGAATCATTGATGGGCTGCCTCCTGCACGCCCCCTACTGGGGATGAAGTCCACAACCTGGCACATGCACTTGACCAATATCAAACCTGGGGCCCTTCAGTCCACAGGCCAAAGCTCTATCCACTGAGCCAAACCGGCTAGGGCTATTATAATATTTTTATGGTAATCCTTGATCATTAATCTTTGATGTTACTTTCACATTTGTTTTGGGGAACTATGAACGGTGCCTATATAAAGAGCCAAACTTAATGGATTAATGTTTGTGTTTTGACTGCTCCACCACTGACAGGCCATTTCCAACTTCTCTCCATCTCCTGCAGTTTCCCAACTCACTGAGCCACAACAGTATTGAAACTAAGCCTCTTAATAGCCCTACAATGACCTCTAAGTGTTTAAGTGTAAGTTCATATAGTTCTTATTCTTTCACATCTCCCAATTCTACCTTTCCATAGTTTTTTGGGATAGACTGAGAAGAAAGGCTCATGAACACAGAAGTAATCAAACTTCAAAAGGGAATACATATATATGTCATATGTTTGAAAAGCATATTCAAATATAAATTAAAAAAAAACAGTATTATACATATCTGAATAGAGAATAACATATATTTGCAAAGAAAGGGAGTCGCAGTATTTCCTTAGAACAACAAAGAAGGTTACAACATTGAAGGGGTCTTAAAGTTTGTTCAAGGGGGAAAAAATCATACTTTTTGTTAGCTGGGTTTTTAGCTTTTAGAAAACTTGACATAAAGTTCTATTTAATATGAAGGGGTTAATTTCTTTTCACTGGTAGTTTTTATTAATTCACTCACATTTATCACCCGAGGATATTTTTTTTCCCCCAGTCGTTTTTAGAAAGTGGAAGGGAGGGCGAGAAACAAAGAGAGAGAGAAATATCAGTGTGGGAAACTGGGCCCAGGGATTGGAGCCTGCAACCCAGGTGTGTGCCCTTGACTGGAATCAAACTTGAGACCCTTCAGTCCCTGGGCCCATGCTCTAGGTAAACACTGAGCAAAACGGGCGAGGGCTTATTCACACTTATTTTACAAAGTTTACTGAGCACCATTCCTTCCATCTTCACTCTCAGTTATTGGGAATCAAAGCATTAATGAAATACATTAATAAAAACACATCATTAAAATAAATTTTACATTTAAGAAAGAAAGGCGATATATTCTTAAAATCACAATAAAGTTTGGTGAGTGTTTTGATAGAGGAAGTAAGAGGTAGGTGCCAAGGGAACACATACAGTTGCATTACTAGATAAAGAGCAACATATAACAAGGGGAAGATTTCTTTCAGGATAATCTTACCTGACTATCTCAGGTAAGCTCTGCATATGCGTGTTCCATATGTACACTTACCTCAGTGATAGGGTCTATCACCATTTCTTACATTTTAAAAGGTACTTTTTTAAAAAAGTTCTAGGACAATACCTTATTTCCTTATTGACCTAGATTTCCCCAGAGCTTAATAAGATCACTTAAATAATTTTACCCTTCACTTAGGCATAGCTGTTCATTACTTCCTGCTTATGAAATGCACGATATAGATGATAGGTAGATGCTAGATATATAGATAATAGATGATAGATAGATAGATGACAAATAGATGACAGATAGATGATAGATAGATGATAGGTAGATAGATTGATAGATAGATAAACAGATTCAGTTATGAACCCACAAAATTCATGTGTAGAAGTCCTAACACCTAGTACCTCAGAATATGAGTATGTTTGGAATCAGTGTTTAAGAGGTAATTAAGTTAAAATAGGGTCATTATGGTGGGCCCTGGTTCAATAAGAAGAAGAGGAGATTAGGACACAGACAGAAACAGAAGAAAAGAACACATGAAGAACAGGAAGAGGATAGCTATTTATATAAGCCAAGGAGTGAGGCTTCAGAATAAACCAACCTTCCTAACAATTTATCTCAGACTTTTAGCCTCCAGAATTGTGAGAAAATAAATAGTCTGTTGTTTAAGTTACCCAGACTGTGGAAATTGGTCATGGTAGCCTTAGCCATATGTAATATATACAACATACATTACCAGATCTATATATATATTTGTATAGATTCCAAGAGGATGATAGATGGATTAGTTATAATTAAACTAATAATTCCAGTTAATAATTGGCTGACTCTGAAACATGAACTCTGACATGATGCAGTTCACCAAGCTTGACATATCCCTGCAGAAAGATATAATAGTTGTTACTTTTTTAACAAGAGGGCTATGGATGTTTTCAATAAATCATGCCAGTTACACTAATAAGTCACACATTATAGTGTTCAATATGGGTGGTGACTGATCAGAGTAATGCTTTGGGAATGGTAAGTAGTATCAAGAAAATATCAGATGAGAAAAAATAAGTACTTGAATTAGCATAGTACTTACTGAAATTGAAGAAAAAAAAGTAGGGTGAAAAAATTTAAAGTTACATTTGGTATTTACCTTGATATGTAGGACAATGAAAGGAATAGTCAAAGATGGTTCTGAGGTTTCAAGTTTAGAGAAGAGTATTGTAATCAATTGGACTACAAAATACCAAAAAAAAAGCAAGTTTGGATGTGAAAAAGATCAATCAATTTTAGACATTCTAAATTTGAAGTGTTAGTATATTATTAGGTGAAGACAGTCAAATTGTTTTAAATGTCCTAGTGGGCTCAAAACACTAGAAATATGGAAAATTGATCAGGGGTTATATAAATTTATTCTAAATCAGAAAAATCACAAATATAAGAGAAATCTTTAAAATTTGGGAATTTACATTCAAAATAACAGAGGGGTCCTAGATTGAAGAGGGTGCAGGCTGGGCTGGGCTGAGGGACACCCCCCTACCCCCGTGCATGAATTTTGTGCACCAGGCCTCTAGTCCTATCTAATAATAGACAAACATGGTAATTAACCATACCTCCGACATGCTTCCCATTGGCTAATCAGGGTGATATGCAAATTAACTGCCAACCAAGATGGCGGCCAGCAGCCAGGCAGCTGAAGCAAACAGGAGGATTGCTTGCTCCAGTGATGGAGGAAGCCAAGGTTCCCTGCCTGCTGCCGCCCAGCTCTGAGCTGCACTCTAAGCAACTATGTTGCAATTATAGAAGCTAAACAATCCCCAGAAACCTGCTTTCAGCAGCCGAGGTCTCAGAGCTGGAGCCTAGCCTCAGAGCTAAAGCTGGCTCTCAGTGCCAGTGACAGCCATATAAGGTAAATAAATCCCAGAATAAAAAAAAAAAAAAGAAAAAAGGAGAGGTTGGGAGCTTCAGTCACTCGCCAGCCTGAAAACGGCCCTCAGCCCCCTCACCCCAGTGGGGACCCCCACCCTGAACGGGGTGTGACCAGCTGCAAACAGCTATCATCCCCTCATCCAGGCTGGCCAGGCACCCAAGCGGGACCCCCACCCTGATCCGGGACACCCTTCAGGACAAACCAGCCGGCCCCCACCCATGCACCAGGCCTCTATCCTATATAGTAAAAGGGTAATATGCAAACTGACCCTAACAGCAGAAGGACTGGGAATGACTGGTCCACTATGATACACACTGACCACCGGGGGATAGACACTCAATGCAGGAGCTGCCCTCTGGTGGTCAGGGTGCTCTCATATGGGAGGAGCTCTGCTCAGCCACAAGCCAGGCTGATGGCTGCCAGTACAGTGGTGGTGGTGGGAGCCTCTCCTGCCTCCTCAGCAGCGCTAAGGATGTCCGGCTGCAGTTTAGGCCTGCTCCCTGCTGGCAAGTGAACATCCCCTGAGGGCTGCTGGGCTGCCAGAGGGATGTCTGATTGCCATCTTAGGCCCAATCCCCCGGGGAGTGTGCCTAAGTCAGCAGGTGGTCATCCCTTGAGGGGTCCCAGACTGAGGGAGGGCACAGGCCAGGCTTAGGGGACTCCCCCCGCCCCCCGAGTGCAAAAATTTTTGTGCACCGGGCCTCTAGTTTATATATATAAAAGCCTAACTAGCCAGCCAACCAGCTGACCGGCCAGTAGCTATGACACGCACTGACTGTCAGGGGGCAGATGCTAAATGCAGGAGTGGAAACCACAGGCATGGAAACATGAAACAGACTGATGAATCTCAGAGGGAAGGGGGAGAGGGGAGGGTGGGAAGAGATTAACCAAAGATCTTATATGCATACTAGAGGCCCATTGCATGGATTTATGCACCGGTGGGGTCCCCTGGCCTGGCCTGCACCCTCTTGTAATCTGGGACCTCTTGGGGGATGTTGGAGAGCTGGTTTTGGTCCAATCTCCACAGGCCAGGCAGAGGGACCCCACCTGTGCATCAATCTGTATACCAGGCCTCTAGTAGGTTTATAATATTGTCTTGTTGGTTTTTTATTTGCCTATTCTGAATGATAAATGATGTTGAGCATTTTTTTATGCTTATTTGGCATCTGTATATTTTCTCCAGAGATAATTGTTCAGAACTTTGGTCCATTTAAAAGAAAAATTGTTTCCTTATTGTTGAGTTTTATACTTTGGTGGGGCTTATTTGTTTGTTTGTTTGTTTGTCTATTTTGGATGCAAGTTCTTTTTCAGATTTTTTCAAATATTTTCTCCTAGTCTGTGACTTCCTTTTTCTTTTTAATAGTATCTTTTGCTGAGCATAAGTTTCTAATATTAAATCCAATGTATCTAAATTTTTTCAAAAATTATTTTTTTGGTATTGTATCTAAGAACTAATCTCCAAGTGTAGGTTCATGTAGATTTCCTCACATGTTTTCTTCTAGATGCTTCATAGTTTTGCAATCTTCACTTAAGCCTGTAATCCATTTTGAGTTAATTTTTATGTAATGTATAAGGCCTGTGCCTAGGTTCTTTTTATTTTATTTATTTTATTTTTTGACATTTTATTTTCAGGCTGTTTTTTTTTTTTCATTTTTTTACAAAATAGGCATTTACATGCAATAAACATTAATATTTCAAGAAAAAATATTTTAAATATAATATTACATGTGATAAACAATAATATTTCAAGAAAAAAGATTTTAAATATAATAATATTACCCAAACTGTACTAACATAGTATAATATCACAAAAGTTGTAGGAAATATTAAAAATTTGCAAATAACAGGATTATTTCTATTATATTCTAAAATATTTTTTTTTCCTCTGGCTCTATTTCTGTTCATCAGTTTATGTTGTTCATTATATTCCACAAATGAGTGAGATCATGTGATATGTATCTTTTTCCAATTGGCTTATTTCACTTAGCATAATGGTCTCCAGGTCCATCCATGCTGTTGCAAATGGTAAGAGTTCCTTCTTTTTTACAACACCTAGTATCCCATTGTATAGATGTGCCACTGTTTTTTAATTGACTCATCTGCTGGTGGGCACTTAAGCTGTTTCCAAATCTTAGCTATTGTAAATTGTGCTGCTATGCACATAGAGGTGCATATATCCTTTTTGATTGGTATTTCTGATTTCTTGGGATATATTCCTAGAAGTGGGATTACTGGATCAAATGAGAGTTCCATTTTTAATATTTTGAGGAAATTCCCCACTGCTCTCCACAGTGGCTTCACCAGTCTGCATTCTCACCAGCAGTGCATGAGGATTCTTTTTTCTCCACATCCTCACCAGCACTTGTATTTTGTTGATTTATTGATGATTGTCATTCTGACAGGTGTGAGATGGTACCTCATTGTTGTTTTGATTTGCATCTCTCAGATGATTAGTGACCTTGAGCATGTTTTCATATGTCTCTCGGCCTTCTGTATGTCTTCTTACAAAAAGTATCTAGGTCCTTTGCCCATTGTTTTGATTGGATTGTTTACCTTCCTTTTGTTAAGTTGTAGGAGTTCCCTGTAAATTTGGGAGATTAAACACTTATAAGAGATAATACTGGCAAATATGTTCTCCCATGTTGATGTTTTCTTTTGCTGTGCAGAAGCTTTTTATTTTGATGTAGTCCCATTTGTTATTTTCTCCTTAGTTTCCATTGTCATAGGAACTGTACTGGTAAAGATATTGCTATAACATATGTCTGCTCTTTGCTGTCTATGGCTTCTTCTAAGATTTTTGTGGTTTCCCATCTTATGTTTAAGTCCTTCATCCATTTTGAGTTTATTTTTGTGTATGGTGTAAGTTGGTGGTCTAGTTTCATTTTTTTTGCATGTATCTGTCAAATTTCCCAACACCATTTATTGAAGAGACTTTCCACTCCATTATATGCTCTTGCCTCCTTTGTCAAATATTAATTGAGCATATGGTTTGGGTCAATCTCTGCATTCTGTGTTCTGTTCCATTGGCCTATATGTCTGTTCTTGTGCCAGTACCAGGCAATTTTGAAAACAGTGGCTTTGTAATATAGCTTGATATCTGGTATTGTGATCCCTCCAATTTTGTTCCTCTTTCTCAAGATTGCTGGGGCTATTCGGAGTCTTTTTTTATTCTAGATGAATTTTTGGAGAGCTTGTTCTAGGTATGTGAAATATGCCATTGGTATCTTAATGGGGATTGCATTGAATCTATAGATTGCTTTGGATAGTATGGACATTTTAATGATGTTGATTCTCCCAATCCATGTGTTTGTGGTATATTCTTCCATGTGTTTATGTCTTCCTCTATCTCTTTTTTCAATGTCCTGTATTTTTCTGAGTACAGGTGTTTTATATCCTTAGTTAAGTTTATTCCTAGGTATCTTAATTTTTTTGGTGGAATGGTAAATGGGATAGTTTTTTTAGTTTCTCTTTCTGTGAGTTCATTATCCTATATCAGCGGTTCTCAACCTGTGGGTCACGACCATCTGAAAACACATATAGCATATCAGATATTTACATTATGATTCATAACAGCAGCAAAACTACAGTTATGAAGTAGCAACAAAAATAATTTTATGGTTGGGGGTCACCACAACATGAAGTACTGCATTAAAGGGTCATGGCATTAGGAAGGTTGAGAACCACTGTCCTATATAATAAAAGCTTAATATGCTAAGTTTTCAGTCAGCTGGTCGTCCATTCAACCAATCAAAGTGTAATATGCTAATGATATGCTAAGGCCCCTCAACTGCCCGCTATGATGTGCACTGACCACCAGGAGGCAGATGCTCCGACCAGTAGATTAGCTTGCTGCTGGGGTCTGGCCGAGCAAGACAGGCTGAACACACCCTGGAGCCCTCCTGCGGTCCTTCCCCGGCTGGCCAACCTACCACATCTCTCCCCGGCCCCAATCATGCACAGTGAGATCCCTCAGCCTGGCCTGCACCCTTTTGCAATCCGGGACCCCTTGGGGCATGTCAGAGAGCCATTTTCAGCCTGATCCCGCAGGCTAGGTCGAGGGACCCCACTGGTGCCCAAATTCATGCACCAGGCCTCTAGTTAGTGTATAAAATAGCCATAGATTTCTGGGTGTTAATTTTGTATCCTGCTACATGGCCAAATTCATTTATTAAGTCTAGCAGTTTTTTGATGGAGTCTTTGGGGTTTTCTACATACAATATCATGTCATCTGTGAATAATGACAATTTTACTTCTTCTTTTCAAATTTGAATGCCTTTTATTTCTTCTGTTGTCTGATTGCTATGGCTAGCTCTTCCTGTACTATGTCGAACAGGAGTGATGAAAGTGAGCATCCCTGTCTTGTTCCTGTTCTTAAGGGAAATGGCTTCAGTTTTCGCCCATTAAGTATGATGTTGTTTGTAGGCTTGTCATATATGGCCTTTATCATGTTGAGATATGCTCCCTCTATTCCCACTTTGCTGAGTTCTTATCAAAAATGGGTGTTGGATTTTGTCAAATGCTGTCTCTGTGTCTATTGATATGATCATGCAATTTTTGTCTTTCATTATTTTAATGTGTTTTTTCACATTTATTGATTTGCTAATATTGTACCAGCCTTGCATTCCTGGAATAAATCCCACTTGATCATAGTGTATGATCTTTTTAATATATTGCTGCATGTGATTTGCTAATGTTTTGTTGAGGATTTTAGCATCTATGTTCATCAGGGATATTGGCCTGATATTCTCTTTCTTTGTAGTGTCTTTATCTGGTTTTGGAATTAGGATAATGCTGGCCTCATAAAAAGAGTTTGGAATGTTCCTTCCTTTGGATTTTCTGTAATAGTTTGAGAAGTATATGTGTTAGTTCTTTGGATGTTTGGTAAAACTCTCATGATGTCATCCGGATCTGGGCTTTTGTTTGGTGGGAGTTTTATTTTATTTTTTTAATTTTATTATTGCTTCTATTTCATCAGTTGTTATTGGGCTACTAAGGTTTTCTGATTCCTCCGGATTGGTTTTTGGAGATTGTGTCTAGGAATTTGTCTATTTCACTCACATTGTCCAGGTTGTTGGCATATGGTTGTTCATAGTATTTTGTTACAATCCTTTGTATTTCTGTGGTCTCAGTGGTTACTTCTCCATTTTCATTTCTGATTTTATTTATTTGGGTCATCTCTCTTTGTTTCTTGATAAGTCTGGATATCAATTTTGTTTATCCTTTCAAAGAACCAGCTCTTGGTTTCATTGATTTTTTTTTGTATTTTTTTTTTTAATCTCTATGTTTTTTTATTTCTGCTCTAATCTTATTTTTTCCTTCCTTCTACTTACTCTGGGATTTTCTTGTTCTCTTTCTAGTTCTTTAAGTTGTATGGTTAAATAGTTTATTGCTGATTTTTCTTTTTGTACTTCAGTTTTTGTTTTCCTTTATTTTTCTTTTTCTTTTTGTATGCCAGTAGTGCTATGAATTTCTCTCTCAGGACTGTTTTTGCTTTGTCCCAGAGATTTTGGGTTGTTGTGTATAGCGAGCGGCTATAGGGTTAAGCCTGGGACTGACCTGTTGGCAAAGCCATGGACAAGTCCCAGCTTAGAGGGCACAGCCCTCTTACCATAATTAGGCTTGACCTTATGATGCTCCCTAGATCTTATCTGGGTAGCTAATGGGCTGTGGGAGGTGCAGCAAGTGCTGCCAAAACAAGTGAAACTCACAAGAACATTGTAACTATGGTGACCATTACCTTGTTTACCTCTGCTATAAAATAAAAGCTCAGCTTGCTGTCTGGATATTTTCTCTGTGGCCTTAGCCAGGCACAGGAGATCCACCTCGACCCAGCTTATTCTCTCTGTCTGTCTTTTCTTCAATCCTTCACCACCCCCCCTCAGGCCACCAAACCCTTGGCTGTGCTGGCACGGGGTAGTTGTGTGTTAATTTTCATTTGTTTTCAGGTATTTTTTTATTTATTTCTTGATCTCATTGGTAATCCCTTTATTGTTTAATAACATGCTATTTAGCCTCCTTATGTTTGAATGTTTTGGGGTGTTTTTACTTTAGTTGATTTCACATTCATTCCACTGTGATCTGAGAAGATGCTTGATATAATTTCAATCTTTTTGAAGTTGTAGAGAGTTGTTTTGTGTCCTTACATGTTCTCTATCTTTGTGCATCCATGTGCACTTGAGAAGAATGATCTATAAATGTCAAATAAATCCATCTGAACCATTGTGTCCTTTAGAGTCTCTGTTTCCTTGTTAAGTTTTTGTCTGGAAAATCTGTCCAGTGAAGTCAGCAGGTGTTAAAATCCCCTACTATAACTGTATTGTTGTCGATCTCTCCCTTAAAGTCCTCTACACATTTTTTTAAAATATATTTAGGTGCTCATATATTGGGTGCATATATGTTTACCAGGGTTATATCCTCTTGTTGGATCAATCTCTTTAGTATTATGTAGTGACCTTTGTTTCCTCTTGTGATGGCCGTTATCTTAAATCTATTTTGTTGGATATGAGTATTACTACTCCAGCTTTTTTTTCTTTTCCATTTGCTTGGAAATTTTTTCCCCATCCCTTCACTCTCATCCTCTGTGTGTCTTTTGTTTTGAGGTGGGTCTCTTGTAGACAGCATATAGTTGGGTCATTTTTTTGTGTCCATTCAGCTATCCTACACCTTTTGATTGGAGCATTTAATCCATTTACATTTAGGGATATTATTGAGAGGTACTTATTTATTGCCATTTTAATTCTGTATGGTTAGGTTTCTCTCTCTGTTTCTTCTTCTCATTACAGCAATCCCTTTAGCATTTCTTGTAATGCTGGCTTGGTGTTGATGTACTCCTTTAGCCTTTCTTTGTCTGGGAAGTTCTTTATTTGACCATCTATTTTGGATGATAGCCTTGCTGGACATAGTAATCTCGGTCTCAGATCCTTGTTTTCAATTACCTTGAGTACTTCATGCCATTCCCTTCTGGCCTGTAGAGTTTCTGATGAGAAATCAGGTGTCAGTCTTATGGGAACTCTTTTTTAGGTAAGAGTTTTCTTTGCTTTTATTGCCTTTAAGATTCTGTCTTTGTCTTTAATTTTGGGCATTTTAATTATTTAAATTAAATTACTTTTAATTAATTATGTTTGGGTTATTCTTGCCTGGGGTACTCTGTGCCTCCTGAACTTGTATGGCATTTTCCTTTTTGAGGTTAGGGAAATTTTCTGCTATTATTTCTTCAAACAGGTTCTCTATTCCTTACTCTCTTTCTGCCTCTTCTGGCACACCTGCTATTCTAATATTGTTATATTACACATTGTCCCACAGCTCCCTTAAGCTGTCTTTGTGTTTTTTCTTTTTGGTTTTCTGATTGAGTAATATTGTCAACTTTATCTTTTAACTCACATATTAGATCCTCAGCTTCCCCTAATTTGCTATGTATTCCTTCCAATGTGTTCTTTGTGCTGTCATTCTTTATCTCAGACTGTTCTTTTTTCATAGTTTCTATATCTTTTTTTCATGCTGTTGAGCATCTTTACCATCATTATTCTGAACTCTGTTTCAGATAAATTTTTTATCTCTGCTTCATTTATCTCTTTTTCTGGAGAATTCTCTAGTTCTTTCATTGGAGGCTGTTTCTTTGTATCCTCATTTTGGCTTTCTGTTTGGGTTTGTGATTATGTATTAGGTAGATCCTCTTCATCTATCAATCTCTACTGTAGGACAGTGTTAAAGGCTGATTCTGACTAATTAGATCAGGCAAAGACTCAAAGCCTACAGAGACCACCTCTGCTTACAGACTGATAGGATTCTAAATTGAAATGCCCCCCCCAGGCAATCATCCTCAGGTGTGGTGAGAGTTTTTTTTCAACAGGGTGAAGCAGTTGCTTCTGCCTGGAGGCTAATTGTTATTTTTAATCTCCTAAGTGGCCTCAGGGCAAGGTGCTTTCCAATAGGGTGTGTCAATAGTTGTCCCCCCAGCCAAGGCAAATATCTATGTGGGAAAGATGTCCTCTGCTGCTTGAGGGAATGACTCAGCCCAGGAAACTTGGAGTGTCTGCCTTCTGAGTTCTATCCCTTGAGTCTCCAGTCCTGGCTTCTTCTCTCACAGCTCCAGACTATTTCACCCTCCCTCTGCTGGAGCACAAGGTGGTGGCTCCACAGGGAATTTTGTGTGTTGGTCCTGTAAGAGAGTGCCTGAATTTTCAGCTGTCACACCCTGGCAGATATCACCCTGCTGCTTTTCATAGCCAGATGTTATATGGGTACCCTGCTCAGTTTTGGTGCTCTCTTCTGGGGAGCCCAGTTTGGGCATTAGATCCCAGAGTTATCAGTGGCAACCCCTCACAGCTGAGATAGATATCTCTCAGGGACTTTAGTTGCTGTCTGTAGGTGCCTGGCCAGCCCTTTCTTGCCTCTAACCATCTTACCAGTTTCTATGCAGTCTCCTCTTTTGGTCCTCAGGTAGAAGGGTTCTTTTCCTCGAGTTTTCTGTTGATTATTCATGAAATTTTTCTGTATTTTAGTTGTATTTCCAGTTTGTTCCTGGGAGCTTGTCCTTGCAGCATCCACTTACTCTGCTGCCTAGGTTCTTTTTAAGGACTAGTTGTAAATGGCATATGAGGTGAAGGTTAAATGACCAACAGGTTGATTTACAATGGAATTCTCAAAAGGGGAGACAATAAATTAGTCAGCACAAACATTACTGAACTCTGGCTATAAGATCTCTCTGTATGATTCTTTCTTTAATAGCTGGCCATGGACAGGGTATATTATGAAATCTGTGAATCTTGAATGTCTGAATGACATAGATGATTTAGTACACTTTAAAAAAATCATGAAACAAGCCAGAAATGTTACATAAATATAATTGAATGTTATCAAATTTTTAAAACTGCATAGTTGCATATAGCACTGATTAACAATGAGACCTGTATCTTGAGGCTTAATCAATGATGTGGTTAAACGTATGAATGTGAGAAAGTTAGGAAAAGTGCTTTTGCAGGCTTTGGGTATTGTAAATATATCTTGTCATAAGAAAATGCTAATTGAGAAAATCGCAAATACAGATGATAAAAATGGGTGTTTGAATGCTGGTATAATTTATTCAGACAATATCACTTTTCACCAAATTGGGGCAATATTTAAAATACCGAATTGCAAAGAGAATACAAACCAGGAATTAATACAAAATTGTGAAAACATTGAAATAGGAAAAAAGGTCAACCTTTTATGATTCAATTAATTTTGGTTGACCCATAATTTGTTAAGACATTCAGCTATGTTTTTTGGTGATAGAAACCTCAATAACACATTGAGTTTCTGTTCAAGGAACTCTCAGCCAATAGGGAAAAAAGACATGAGTTTCAATATTGTAAGATGTATACCCAAATAGATTTATATATAAAATATTTACAGCTCATTAAAGGATTTCTAAATGTGAGGGAAGGCCACTCAAAGTAGAAAGGAAAACAGATGGAATAGTATAAAAGTGCAAAACTACATTGTTTATTCTGAAATTGAAAAGTAGTAGTTTTTGGAATATAAAACATGAGATTTTAACATAATTTTTCTTAATTTATATTCTTTTGTAAGTTTATATCCATGTGAGGTCTTGTGATGTTAATGGGTATATGAATAGAAGTCATAACACTTTATCCCTTAAGTATATTTATTATAACTCATTAAATAAATTATTCTTCTATTTTAATTAGAAATGAAAAAAATATTCTATCCTAACCATCTACCTTTTGGAAACTTGAAGCATATAAAATGATTCTATTCAGATTCATTTCTGCTCCTTCATTTTGATGCCAATCACATACCATATAGAGCCCAAGCATGCTGGTTAAAAAAAAAAATTATATACACACATAATTCACACATAAATTATATCAATCAAACAAGCGGTATCTCTTAGATAATAACCCTCTATAATTATATTATTTTAAACACTATTACCTGTCCATCTCTGAATTTCTATGGTATTGTTCACCCAAGTTTGTAAAATCACTATTTTGTTCTTTTAAAACAAAATAGTAAAAATTAATCCAATACTTCTAATTGTGTCCTGTAGATGGCTTGAAAGGTCCACATAAGCCAATTGGGTATCTTCCTTGACCAACTTCACATTCAATGATCTCACATTGGCAAGTTAAATCTGTCCATGGTAGAAGGATGTGCATCACAAAATCAGCAAATGAAATACAGTTTTATTTTCTCCTGGGAGAACCAGTGTATTAACACACAACTGGATTTTTAAAAATAAGTATCTTTCCTTCCATACTGGAAGGAAAATTGTTACATAGTTTATAGACCACTTGCCTATGTCTTTAAAAAACCTATGTACTCTGAAACACAGATAGATAAAGGATCACTTGATTAGCTAGAGTGCTGATATATTTTGGAAATCAATACTTGTCTTAACACTGAATAATATGCTTCCAACATGAGAGGAAGTCACAAAATAATAGTTTTTATATGTTAACCAAAATTAATGGAATCTAAAATTTCAATATTTCTCCTACCTAAGTTCTGAAACAGTAAAATGAGAATTCCACATAAAGTTCCTTTGTGTGAACCACACTGAGACTCAGAATTAAGTATATTCTATATAAGAAAAGGATAGGATGCTTGTGAATTTCCACAATTTGTCTGCATTCTGTGTATTAAGCTGTCAGAGACTATCTAAATCACTTCCTTTTCTGTCACTGTCTTCGAACAACATCCTTTGAGACACAACAGCATTCAACAAGGACCTCTCCCTACAGCCCCAGCACCCCTCAAAGTCTCAAAATGATATGTAAATCCTGCAATTCATCATGCTCTGTGTAGTACAGGTTTAATTCTTCCTCCTAGGCCTCAATCTGCTGAAACATTACTCTGATATACAGTGCAAAAGCAGTAACAAAGATGTTCATATCAGCCCATTGTGAGTTGGTGGCAGGCAGAGAAATCTATGAAGCCAAGGGGACAATAGCTGGAGTTTAAACAGGCTGCTGAAATTTGCTAAGACGAAGACAAAGGGCCCATGCTGAAAGGCGAGTGCAGCGAATTCCTTGGCCTCCATTATGTGGCTGAAACAATCCTTACTCAGAGAGTGGATTTGCATCTCTAATAGAGTTCAGGCTTGTTTGTGAAAGGCTTTCGCTAGGCCTGACCCCTGTCTCAAGAGCACATTGATACCCAGCGCCTTGCCTCTGCCTTGTCCCACACCACAGAGAGCAGTATCATGGGAAAATGCACTAACTTAAAAGAAAGCAAAGGAAGGCAAGAGGAAGGGAAAAATTAAAGGCTTGAGGCAGTTTTGGTGGTACTTAGCAGTGAAAATTACTTTGGCAAATAATAGAACCTACTGCTGGTAATTACTGCTAACAAGCTTCCCCCAGCCCAAATGTGACACTTGGGCTGATGTGAGAAAAGCTGATATAGGCCAAGCTTATTAAGCTTGAATGAAAGGAACCTTTTTCCCTATGAAAATACAGCAACTTGGGAGCTTGCAAATCTTGTAATCTAGTGTTACCAATTATTCAGTAAGACAGAAAAATGGTGCTGCAATATTTAAAATCCTTCTTGGTTGTAATTCAGTATGGGGCCCTAATCCGAAGCACAGTAATCATGGACATTCTTGGTTTCCTAAACATGCACACTTGGTTCCAAACAAAATATTGTGGGCACTTAATCTTCTATTTTATGCTAAGGACCACTGGGGAAACCTTTCATACTTGATGTCCAGCAGATGACCTGGCAAAACATTTTCCTTTAGATCAAAAAGAAACGAAATGGTCATAATCTGAAACAAGACAGTAGAATCTTACTCAAACAAGTTCATGACTTATTCATGATCTTAATTTTAAGTTAAATTTGGTGTGGGTGGGCATAGTCATGTTAATTTCTTTATTAATTTTAAAATTGCTTTAATTATCATGAGAAAGTGGTCACGTGAAATTATAGTATATACTAATTATTAGATTAATGAAATCTAGTGCTTTATTTGAGAGTAAACTCATGTCATCAGTAAAAGTGAATAGGAAAATAAGTCTCAGAAGTATGGTATATTCATTGCAATATTTACTACATACAGGTAAAGAACAGATGCTTCTGTATTTAGGACACAAACATTTGGCAAAAGGTGAGTTTCTTGTGTGCAGCAACAGTTACATGAAAGATGAATGTTTAATTAATTTTGAATTGAATTCCATTAATATGATCTGACATATCCAAAATCTTTACACATTAATATTTTCACATTTTTTCAATATTACAATATTACAATATTTTCACAGTTTTTCAATATTACAATTGTACCTCTATTATCTAGCAAGTAGAAATTTTAAGTATAAACTCATTTAAGTTAGTGAAACAAAATTCTGTGCTATAATGGAACTAAAAGGGTTCAATTACAACTTAATTTTAAACACTAGGTTTAAAATGTTACTTTAAATGCAGCTTTGGATCTTTCTTAACCCATTCGTTCATTGCTTGGATGAACCATTTGAGTATTCCTAATAATTTGTTTTTTGGTAGCCTAATTACCTAGGTATGAGGCAATGCTAAGTGATGCTGTACACTCTATTATTTAAGATTTAATATTGACAATTAGTTTGTATTTTATGATTCTCCAATGGAATTCTTAATTGTTTGATTCCATACACTGAGTGCTAACATTTTTGGACACCTTCATTTCCCTTTCTTTCTCTACTACAAAATGCTAATCCCTGTAGATTCTCCCTCTTGTATTTCTTATATCTGTCGCTTCAGCTCTCTTTCACTCTCTTTTGCCTGATCACTGCTGCCACCTCTAACTCCCGCCCTTTCTCCACTAAAGTTTACCTGAACATTCCACTCTCTATAAGTTGCCACATTATTATCCTAATGTTCATATTCAATTATGTCACACTCAGACTCAAATGTTCTCATCTCTCTACTGCTTTCTGAAAAGCTCACACACCTCTAAGATCTTCAAAATCTACACCAAACAGCCTTTCCAAACTTATTCCCTAAACGTACCCAACATCTTTACAAAAGAAGACTGCTAGCTTGCGGTTTTGCCAGCACCATGAATATGTTCCAAATCTGACCATTTTGTTCTACTTGAAGCTCCCTCTTCCTCTTCTTTGCATCTCTACTTGCTAACTTTCAAATGTGACTTCTGCCCAAATCTCACTCACAAGCAGTGCCTTTGAAACTTTTTGTCGTTTACACTGAAAAATCCTTTATTTTATTATAATCCTTGCATATTTAAATTGTCTTTTAATTCCAATAGTACATAACAAATTTCCTTTCACTACTAATCTTAATTTAACATCAAAAGACTTGAATACATAGGAAGGAAGAGAGAGATACCAAGAATTTATAACTTAGTAACAAGAAAAAAAGGTACTTATAATGTCAACAGAGTAGGTTATGAAGAAAAAAATGTTCTTTATTATTCTTATTTAATTAAAAAAGGTTGCCTTTAGTGGCAAAAACTTGTATATCCTTTAAATAACTGGTCGTTTCAATAATGGATACAATTTATTACACTGGTTTATTTTCAAGTTAATATTTTATAAATCAGAAAATGAAAAATGTTCCTCATATTTTAATTATGCCTACACTAGAAATATAAATGCTTATAAATATTGTGCTACAAGCTCACCTTTAGGATATGCCTTTAAAAATGAGTTTTCTTCAGGCATGCTTTTCATAAGGAAATAATACTTCTGCTTTGATATATTACAGGATAAGACATTTCTTACAATAAATATAAGATCAATATAACATCATAATGAAATGTATAAAAAAACTATAACTTATATGAGAAGGATAGATTGATTAGCCTCAAACTTTCCATAGAGAAAATGCAGGCATCCTGTAACAGGTATAAGTGGGGTTTTTTTAAATGGATACTTTGACATAGTTCTTGATTTCTTGTTATTTCACCCAAATAAAAGGCTGCCTTTTTTTAAATTTCTTTGTTCAAGATGTTAGCATACAAATAAAATCCCTCAATATTGTTATAATGCTGTTATTTTAAAAAGGGTTTGCAAGGCTCCAATTAGGTGCTGGAAATATCCAGGGAACACTTTGTAAAGTATACTGTACACCACTATGCTGTACACCTGAAACTATACAAAATAATACTTAATGTAAACTATAATTGAAAAAAAAATAAAAAATCTAAAAAAGCTTTAATTCATTCTTTCTAAACTGAAATCAAGTAATTGTTAAATTATATTAGAATGAGGTTATAGATTTAAAAATTTTTTAAAATCTTCTCCTTTTTATCCCAAATTCATTTAAAGTGGCTTTACATTTAAAATATTATGTATTTGTAATACCTTGGTTTGTAGACTGGAGCCTATATTAAACATCTCTTAGAGCTAACTATGAAGGTTATAAATGTGATTCCATGCCAGCTAGTATCATATTTTTAAGATGTAAGTGATATAAAAAACCTAGTGTCAACTTGCATATTTAATTTTTTCGTTTTTAAAAATTTCTCATCCACTCGGATGAATACAACAGAAATCTTATAGGAATCTTAAAGCTTCTTTCTATCAAAATTTACCCTTAAATGGTATATTCTCACCGAAACCGGTTTGGCTCAGTGGATAGAGCGTCGGCCTGCGGACTGAAGGGTCCCAGGTTCGATTCCGGTCAAGGGCATGTACCTGGGTTGCGGGCACATCCCCAGTGGGAGATGTGCAGGAGGCAGCTGATCGATGTTTCTCTCTCATCGATGTTTCTAACTCTCTATCTCTCTCCCTTCCTCTCTGTAAAAAATCAATAAAATATATTTAAAAAAAATGGTATATTCTCATTTTTACCTTAGCATTTCTGACACTATGACAAGTCATCTATATAAAATTAGCAACGATGGATTATTTAGTTTCTCTTATTCTTTGAAATGTTAAAGAATATTTACCAGCTAACCAATGCCATCTTGGAGAAAAGAGCTAAAATCTTATATGACTCAAAATTCCCACCCACATTATCAGTAATTGTGGGCAAGTCACTGATGATTGCCCATTTTAAATTATTTCCAGTCTTTTGAATATTTATGATTGGAAATGCAAAATAACAGGCCCACATTGTGTTTGGCTTTAGTAAATGAGTATATTTTGAGTGGTCTCTACAAATTCCTATATCATGACATGAAAATATTTGTGCGCCAAATAATGTGGCCTGTAAAACTAGTTTCTTTTTTAACATAACTTTTATGTATTATGGAATAGTTCACTAATTTTCAATCTTTAATAGACTGCTGTGAAAATGTGAGAGAACACACAGAATAATTTTTCTCATTTTATTTTAACATTTAATATGAAAATTATAGTGCCATTTAATGAAATGCTCAACATGTTTTACTTCCCCAAATTAGTATTAGGTTGCTAAGAATCTTTAAAAAAAATACATTACTTACATTTCAAATAGAATAACATGATTATCAAGTGTATTTTAGTGAGAATTTTAAAGCTAAATATGGAATAATGCTTTGGGCCTAGTTAACATTTAAGTTCCATATATTGGAGCTATTTCATCTGTTCCCACATAACAACAACAAAAATTGTGCACTTAGTTTTTCTTGTAGCACAGAACAAAGACAAAAAATATTTTTGAACTTGAATTTTCAGATCTTAATAGCACCTTGTCTCCTTGGTGCTTCTTTCATTTAACAACTGGGTGACTTGTTGAAGGGAATAAAAGGAGAAGGCTTCATACAGGGGAAGCCACCGATATCATTGGCAAGTGAAGCTCACGACAAATGAGATATTGTACAGGCAAACACAAAATGAGCTTTCACGCAGGGCTCTGTCAGTGTCATTCAGCTTTGCCTGAATGGATAACCCTCTCATGATTTATCTTCCATTCATCAAGTCAATGCCTGATATCTTTTCATTTGTGATGGATAAGACCTTACTAAATTGACTACTGCCTGCTGAGCATTGTGAAGCCTGAGAACTAAACAGGAAGGGAATCCAACCATATTTCATTCATATATTAAGTCCGCCATTCTCAGTAGATCTAAGAGCTGAGAGTTATAAAGAGACTTGTTTCAACTGGCCCATTGGTGTGGACCACAGATCAGTCAAGGATCCATCTCGTTTCTAGGATTTGAAAGTAAATTAGGAATAGGGGATATTAGTAGCCCCCAAAACAGACCTACTGGAAATAAGAAGCCGATTTATTAGGAAGGAACTACTACCCTTTAGGCCTTATTCTAGATGGTAGGTTTTTAGCTAAATCCTTTCAAACATCACACTTATGTTATCATGAAAAATATCTATATCAAATGTACCTTATTGACCATATTTGACTAAGAAAAAAGTTATTGAGCTGCATTACAGCAGTAAGACTAATTTATTTAGTTAGTTATATATACCTCAACTTCTAGAATAGAAGAATATATAGCTCAAGAAATGTCTATGGGTAGGTGCAAGGGAGGGAGGAAGGAGGGAAGGAAGGAAGAAAGGAAGGAAGGGAAGGAAAGAAACTTAAATTCATATATTGGATTTAGGATTTGAAGTGTACATATACATTTGTAAGCAATGTGGTTTTTCCACTTAAGTAAAAACCAGTGTTCGAATGTTCTGAAATATTTGTTTGAATGTGAGAAGGGTAAACACAATGCTTCTATTTAAATATCTTTCATAGATGTATTTTTGGTGCCTTAGAAATTGTTTTTCTCTCCTCCCATACCCACCATTTTTAAAAACATAGGTGCATAATTTTAGTCTAAAGTTGAATATTTATCAGATTTATTTTCAGGTATAGTCCCTCCATTAGAGTTTGAACTATAGGTATCCTTTAAATGAGATGTCCTCTGTTCATCAAGTCATAACTTTAAAATGCCAATGTGCACACTTTAAATTACTGTCACAGTATAAACCCCTTTAAAGATATGGATACTGAAAATGAAGAGTACCTGAATGGAGTCGGGACCATTATAATCATGCAATACCAAAAGCAAATTAAAAATTAACAAAACAAATACCAATAAACACAAAACACAAATTTATAAAGATAATTTATTTAAACACATGCAAAATAGGGATGAAATATGTATATCTTTTATATTTCCAAGAGAGGGCAATCTAGAAACCTTATTACAAATTTATAAACCCCGTATTTAAAGAATTAACTAAGTTTCTAAGCCTGGGGATTGAGGAGCGGGTTCTCCACGGTAACATGACCTATTAAATCATAAGAAACATTATGCAAGAGAAAATAAATGGCCACAAAAATTGGAGGTGAAGAGAGTGAAAAGTAAGAGATTACCTTTTGGTACATTTTAAAATTTTCAAAGCTAAACTGTCCTCTTGCTTGCATTTGCTTTGATTTTTTACTTTTTGTTTACCAAATAGAATGTGCTTTCTTTAGGAAACAAAGTAAATGAAAAGACCTCCTCTGATAGTTTAAGGCATAGACAACATTCCAAAATAAAAAGATGAGAAGGATAAAGAATGTCTGTGGATGCACACACATACACACCCAAACATAATACCAATGTAAATGAAACCTATTGATTTTCATTGTCTCCTCGAACTTATGAACGTTATTTAGGAGCTAATGATAAAATATGTAGATTTTTTTCTCCTGTGTTGCTTCTTCTCCGCTGACTTGATCTATAACTATTTCTCTCTCTTAATCAGCTTTCCCAGAGAAATGGCAAAGCCTTGTAAGAAAAGATGAACTAGACTCCATTTTTATTATTTTTGTAAACAGCAGAAGAATTAACTAGGAGGACTTTACCAACAAAGCTTAAAATAAGGTTCTGAAATTGTCCAAATATATGAGTTGTGTTTCTTATCTGTTCTGGTATTAAAGGAGATATTTAATGATGAACCAGTCTGATTTCATCAAATTTTCATTATAGAACACTAAGGTATTTTTACTACCATTACTTGGTGTGGAAGTAGAATTGGTGATTTAAGTTCACATCTGTGATCTCTTGTGATAATAAAACTGCTAACACCCACGCTGCCTTGCCACATGCACCAAAACTCTCAAATGGGTTGCTTTCAAAGTTTACTCCATAAATATTTGTTTAATGCTTTCTAAGTCCCAGGTTTATTCTAAGGAAATGGTATATATCATTGAACAATGTGCAAATAGCCTTCACATTCTGGAACTCATATTTTGGATTTAGGGGGAAACACAAATTACAATAAATATTACAATTATGATGAATATCAACCAAATGTTGAGTAGGCAGGGTAGGTACTTCAATGCTTTTTTGGTAATTTATTCATGGATCTGCTGTTTAAAAATCCTCAGGACTTTCTACACTTTCTTAGCAAAATAATCTGTTTGATGGCCTTGAACACTTAAGTAATCATAGGGCCAAATTCATAATGTCTCAAGATTACCAAGTAAATAAGAATGAACTCCCCTGTCATCTGTCTGAGCACCATGTAGTCATGCATTTTCCCCAAACTTCACTGAAGAAGAAAATGGTGATTGGTGTCATCAGCTCCATTTCTAGAAAGTATTACTATCAAATGATACAATGTCTGAAGAAGAACTTTTTAAAGTACTTTGTACCACGTTCAACATCTGAACACAATATCTGTCATTCGGTGTGTGCTATACATTCTCTGCTGAACAAAGGGTCACATGTGAAGACAAGCAAATGTTCAGCACTTACCCTATTCTTCAATAATATGCGTTGTGAATGTTTAGCCTTCCAATTCAAGCTTAGTTTTAAAAAATTAAAAAAAAAATCAATTTCTTCTTCTAGGGCTTCACAAAGAAAAAACAGTTCCCCCCTAAATTCATCTACATGATTTTAATGAAGGAGTTTTGTTGAAGTAAACAAACAAAAGCTCTGTGTATTAACAATAATGAGCATATTCTTTATTAAATTGATGGTTCCATCAGATGCCCCTGGAGTACTGTTAGTTCTGCAAAGAGGCTTAATTTGTATGTTTTAGAGTTAGCATAAGTATCCTGCCATGTGATACATTCAGAACAAATGAGTACTTAACTCAGCAGCTGCTGAAGGATTAAGAAATAACATAAAATCTTTATGAAGCTTTATATAAATGTTCACTTGTGGTGTTACTTCATATTCACACTTTCTTTTTCTCCCGTGTTAATATTTTCTTCTTTGGTCTGATGGACTGAGGAACAAAATAAATACTAGAAAGTAATTCATTTCTTTGACCAAGTCTCCAAATATTAAAGACCTGGCAACTGGGATGGAAATGGAAGATGGAAAATCCGGACTTGGTTGCACTGTCACTTGGCTTCAGCCTAAATCTCAGTTACGTGATCAACCAAGCATGTGAACAAAAGAGACATCCTCAGGGGGAGGAGCAGTTTCTGATGGAAATCACAGAGAAAAAAGAATATAGTTTGGAAAAATGGCAAGAGGATAGGTGTCAGGGCCTTGTGGGTTTTGCTAAATGGGTAGATGCCCCCACGCTCTTTGCAACAAGTCTTTTCTTCTTAATCTCCATCTTTCTTTTTCAGAATGCATTAGGCCCAATCCGAGACTCTCTCATAGAGAAGAGTTTTGTATATTTTTGATGTCTGTGGGAAAGATGTGCCCCTGCGGAGGCTTTATTTAGGAACACATTTTGGAACACATTGTTTAGGGTAAAAGGGATTTAAGGACAGGATTTTGTCATTATTTATTTAACCTGAAATTTTGGAGCTATATATCGGGTGCTTATCTCCTCTATCACACTATATCGCTACAGTAATCCAACTAACTCTCCAAGGAGCCAAAGGGCATGACACCTTCAAATGAAACATTATGGCATCAGATTGTTCTTTTTGCCTTTAGTTACACTTGTGAAGGAAATAGGAAAATATTAAATTGAATCAACATTATACTAACATGTTTAATTTATTGCAAAAAATATGGAAAATAAAATGCAAAGCCCACCCAGAAAGGGGAAATTTTGTTTCCTGGGCCCCATCGTCAGTATTTATCCTATCTGCAGTTGGAAAAATAGAGTTAACTCCCTGAAATTTTGTGAATTTCTCCCACTTACAGATTCTCAACAGATACACTCAGGTCAAAAGTACTGATTTAACTCGTGTGCATAATGAACTAAATGGAATTATAGATCTTGAGAATCTCAATATTTAAAATTTAATGATTAGACCAAAGTTATCCCTCTTATTCCTATTCTCTTACATTTATAGTGAACACATTCCCTGCCAACGTGGTTGTCAAATCTTAGGTAAGTAGTTGAAAATGTAAGAAAATTGAGATAGAATAATTAAAATTAATTTAATCCAATGACCAATTTAAGGCTGCTAATAGCAGTTCATATATTTAATGTGTTGAGTAAGTTAGAGAAGAATATCAGGTGCCTAATCCAAAATTAAACCCTGTGTGTGTGTGTGTGTGTGTGTGTGTGTGTGCATGTTAAAGATTAGAAGTGTGCCCTAACCTGTTTGACTCAGTGGATAGAGCGTCGGCCTGCAGACTGAGGGGTCCTGGGTGCGATTCTGGTAAAAGGCATGTAACTTGGTTGCGGGCACATCCCCAGTGGGGGGTGTGCAGGAGGTGGCTGATCGATGTTTCGCTCTCATTGATGTTTCTAACTCTCTATCCCTCTCCCTTCCTCTCTGTAAAAAATCAATAAAATATATTTAAAAAAAGAGCAGAAGTGAGGGAATGGAAAGAGAAAGGAAATATTTTTTACTCTTTTATTCAAACATCTACACAGGCACAGTTATTTCTTTATATTCACACAATTTATTCTACACTGTGGGATTGTGAAATAATAACTTTCATTTTTAGAAATTTAGGTTAAATAGTAGCAAAAAACCCCACAGAAGCCTTAAAAAAATCACACACATACACAGAAGCCTTTTAATATGATTTTTTCATTCTTTATTTTTTTGAGGGTTTTACATTAATACAATTTTTTAAAAATCTTGAGAGTGCCTACTTCCCATCTCAAATTAGAACACAGTAACTACCAAGATAAAACAAGAGAATTAACTGTATCAGAATTAGCATAATTACTGACTTCCTAGTGGTATGCATCTGTCTTAACATAATTTTAAGGAAGCATTTACAAATATACATTATGATATCAATATAATGATAAATATTAATCCTAGCAACTAAGTGCAAAATATTTAATAATAACTTTCCTATATGAATTTAAAAATAAATATTTGAATATTTTCTATTATTTTTCTAAAAACTGTTTTCTAAAAATTGTTTTTCAAAGTATACTGCCGAAACCGGTTTGGCTCAGTGGCTAGAGTGTCAGCCTGCGGACTGAAAGGTCCCAGGTTTGATTCCGGTCAAGGGCATATACTTGGGTTGCGGGCACATCCCCAATAGGAGATGTGCAGGAGGTGGCCGATCGATGTTTCTCTCTCATCGATGTTTCAAACTCTCTCTATCTCTCTCCCTTCCTCTCTGTAAAAAATCAATAAAATATATTAAAAAAAAGTATACTAAGTTAAGTTGACATGCCTTTTATTAAAAACATACACACATGTCTGTGTCCTGAGGGAAAAATATTACTGAATATTACTGTTAAAATTTAAAAAAAAGAATGGACAAACGAATGAGTAATCTGTCTTTGAGTTTACTATGTGTCAAGCACTGTTCTGGTTGTTTTTTATACATGATCTCATTTTATCCACATAAGAACCTCAAAAGTACATACTACTACTCTCTATTATTGAGGAATAAATTAGCCTTCATCCCAGTGATTCTCTCTAGACCTGCCAGGTGTGCATAACCTTTCTTCATTGCCACTGAATACCCTATGAAATTATCCTTTGCCATTTATGTTTAAATTCCTGCCCCTTGTTCCTGTTAACTCTTTGATTCTTATTCTGGTGATGATGATGATAATAGTAATGATAAAATAATATCAATATAAGAAACATCCAAACCATAGATACTTTTTATGAGTTTATTTGGGCCAAACTGACAGCAACTTCTGGGAAGCAAAATATCAACAGATTGAGAAAATGCTCCAGAACATGCCAGTTTTATCACTTATTTTATCTGTCAGCATAAAAGGGGAAGACATAAGGGGGTCACATGAAATCCACTGGTGATAGATTAGGGAGGTGGGAGAAAACAAAATGGGCAAATCTCTGAGATTGGATAAAATGGAAAATGGATAGACACATACTTCTTTTACATTGGTGTGTACAGAATAGTTAACATTTACAGCACATAGCAATGGTGTGCAGAACAAGATACTGATGAGGGATTCTATGGTCTCATATTCTGGTGAGATATTGTGTCCTGAGGCGTCTGGAAAAAGGGGATCACTTGAACATTCCAAAGGTCTGTTACTTAGATGCAGAAGACAAATAGGCTCAGTTAAGGCCAAGATTGACCTTTGTCAAGGCAGATACTGGCCTAAGACATGACTACCTTCATGACTCGCTTTCAGTTAGGAAGTTTTAATTTCAGACCATCCTATGATGTTACTTTAGGTCTCTGAGATTGTAAGGCTCATCACGCAGGTCTTCTATGAGCTTGTCAGGTTTAGTATGCGGCCCCTTTTTTGTCCACACTAATAATAACTAACATAATGAATGTATATTGTGAGTTACTATTCCAAGCACTTTACACATATTGGATAGCTTGACTTTTCTTCTTTAACAGAACTAAAAGAGACAACTAGAAATCTTATTGGTTTTTTCATAATTTAAATAAATCAAGTTGACATTTTTGTAGAAAAAAGTTGGAATGAGTCAATTTAATAAGGTTCATTCTAATATACAACATGTTTTAGTTTTGAGTTTTATGGTAATAGCATTTAAGTACATAATAAGCAAATATGTACATTTATCTCCAGCTTTTCGAAGGTTGGCGTTATACCACTTTCCTCTTCCAAAAACCTATACCTGTTTTTCTTTTTTTTTAAAAAAAATATATTTTATTGATTTTTTACAGAGAGGAGGGGAGAGGGATAGAGAGTTAGAAACATCGACGAGAAAGAAACATTGATCAGCTGCCTCCTGCACACCCCCCACTGGGGATGTGCCAGCAACCAAGGTACATGCCCTTGACCGGAATCGAACCTGGGACCCTTGAGTCCGCAGGCCGACGGTCTATCCATTGAGCCAAACCGGTTAGGGCCTGTTTTTCTTTTTTTTATTGTGTTTATTGATTTCAAGAGAGGGATGGAGATGGAGAGAGAGATAGAAACATCAGTGATGAGAGAGAAACACTATGGATTGGCTGCCTTCTTCATGCCCTCTACGGGAGATTGAACCATGACCTCCTGGTTCATAGGTCAGCACTCAACCACTGAACCACACTGGCCAGGCATCCGTACTTGTTTTGGCTAGCTAGAAGAAACCCAAAGAAAATTCCTCTTTTTCAATATAAGTGAGAATAGCATTCAGTGTTTGTTTTGCGCTGAGCCGTTACAGAAGCAACAGCACCCAGGCACCCAGAGTAGTGAGAACGCCACCGCCAAGCTCCTTCCCTGGAATTACACTCAACGTCTCAGCATCAAGCCATATTACTTTGAGTTGTGTCTGTATCTGTGCTTTATCTCAACTTACTCTGTACTTCCATGAGCAAGATGTGTCCTAATGTATAAGAAAAGGCTAAGAGAGTTAGTAGGGGTTTTACTTTTAGTGTAAACTTGAGCGAATTAAGTGTTTTGATCATGGTGAATGAAAAAACACATCATGCAAGCATTGAATTTAGGGTCCAAGGGACATTCATAAGCTTTTCCATATAAGGTAATGGTACTTGCTCCCTCACTTTACACCATTTTAGCTTATGAAAGTTTTCATAAGATTCTCTACCTTCGGATATTGGGGAACCTGTATACATATGAGTTCTATAATCACAAATGTTATTCAGACAAAGGTTTTATTGAGCAGTTTTTTTGTGTATCTTATAATTGTGTTTTGTAAGTTATCTTTAAATATGGCCATTTTATTAGTTGTTAATCATCAAATTGTATAAATGCTGAATCATATAGCATTTATTCAACTAATTAATCATCCTTTCATAATCCTTTTATAATCTGATCAACATATTTCCACATTTTTATTGTATAAAAACAAAGTTGGAATGAGTTTATAAAATCTCCCCATTACTTAACAGCAAAATAACTATAAATTATGCTGACTGTAAACTGGCAGTAGCATATTGTGCCATTAAATAGTTTCCCAGAGTCAAAGAAGAAAGCTAAAGAGATTACCAATGTGAATTACCCCCTTCTGATACTTTTGGAAAACAGTCTCACACACTGGGCATTAATATCATTGACAATAGGGATGGCAAAGAAGTAAGTGCTGATTAAATTTTTTTCAATCATATTTATTTTACCTTCATTATTAGGGATTAAAAGAGAACATTTTCTTATTTTCCATCTGGAGTATTGTTGTTTTAAATTATTTAACAATATAAAAGCTACTGTTTTACTCTACAGTTAATGCTAAAAAGACCGCTAATTCTCTCAGATTGATTCCAATTTTATAATTAAAAAAAAACCCCACAAGTCATAATTGATTGAGTCAACAACTCTCAATTATATTTTAAGTAATTAGATTTGCTCATAAGAGCAAAAACATTTTAACAGCAAAAGCTTGTTTTTTAAGAAAACTTAATCCTGTCTCATCTAGGGCAGACAAACACTTTAAAATATTTTTTAGCATATGCCCTATAAGGTTCAAAAGACAGCATTTTCTATCATCAATCATTCTCTTTGCTAATAATAAGCCAATCCGAACCATAAAATATAGATCAGATTTGCTGCCCTCACATTTAAAGTTTCAGGTTTTCCCTGCACTGATTACAGTATTGCCATGCTGGAAGGAAGGTCTTCGAAGAAAAAAACAAGGATCCATTAATCATGAATCATTACGTTTTGTCAGTTGGCAAAGGAATACTTTGCTCATTTATCCTTTGAATGAAATTAGTTCTGGCTCAGGCCCTTGTAGAAGGAAATTCTAAATTGTCTTGGCATCTTCCTATAGCAGTTTGTGTATGTGCCATAAAATGGCAGATGGGGTTTATTAATGGCAGATGAGTTGAATTTTCAAGTTTCTTTCTTTTTTCTATTTGTTCATTTTAATGTTGCAGTTCAGATAAGACTCATACATTATTGTTATAGGTTTCTCTACAGATATACTTCATCTAATTAATGAAGAATAACAAAGAAAACTGGTCATGCCCATGCAGCCAAATATAAGCAAGCTCTTTCTTCTCTGAGCCATAGAGGAAATAGAAGTACATTTTTTTAAATTTGAGTATCTAAGCAGAACCAAATAATCAAAATTGTTGAAAATATTTACAGTAAGTATGTGAAAATGATAGTTAACTTGTAAACATCACTTAATAGAGTGATACGAATATTGTAGTCACATAGATTGATGCTTAAGAGACAGGTGAATAAGATTTGAAAAACAATGTTCCCTCATGAATACTTTCTGCACAAATTTACTGCTTTCATTCAATCATCCTAATTGGGGAAAATCTTGAAAGTTTTCAATATTAAACACTGGAAACTGAACTACATGATTGAAATAATTCAATATCTTACAGGTGAATTCATTGATGGTTGAGTCCACTCTTATGTCACTGTCTGTGCGTAGGCAGACACATGGATTCTTTTAAGCATGAGTGTGTGGCTGGCAACAATCTATAATGTGGAGTATGAGGCCTGCAAGATACCCTCTCAAATACTTAATTTCACAGAAGTGACACAGGTGCTGGAGAAAATACCCATATAAAAGTGTTTTAATCTATAAAGAACTATAGATGTAAAAGCTGTTATTCAGACTAAAATCAGCAGATAGAAGGGCTTTACAAATTGTTAATAAAAATGTCTTATGATGAGTGTTCATATGTTAGACTTTATGGGAGTTAATGGTGAAAATTTTACTTGTTTCAATGATTTAAAACAGGTTTGAATTGCCTTTGAAGGGGATTAATGTGTGTTTAGAATAGCAGGTTGCATACTTGAAAATAATTCATAACAGAGGAAGAAGGAAATTGTATTTTTAATAAAATAATTCCCAATCAAATCAAAACTGTAATTTGACATATTTCCCTTATACTCAACTATATCTTCACCATAATTTGTACTTATAGGAAAGGATAAAATAATAAACCTTTTATTTTTCTAATGCTACTTCTCACAGGAATCAGTGTCTATGATAGGATGCTATATTTATCTAAAAAATGTACTTTAATTTTTTACAACTCATATCTTAACATCAACCAGACACTTGTATTATCTTCTTAATTCATTATACATATATTTTATCAAGTGTGTACTTAGTAATATTTTTATTTTAATAAAATAGCTAAGCTTAAATTGATAGCAGTCTTGAACAATAAAAAAGTGACCATATAAATTTAACAGTTAAATGTTAAAATAAATTCAAATAAAATTCTGCTAATATTATTCAAGATTTATAAATAGTCAGTCATCTCTTCTGATTAAGGAAGTTACGTCACAGTTTAAACCATATTCCAAATAGATACATGGTAGTCTTACTATTTTTTCCCCCTGGGCACACTAAAGTTGGATTCAGAACCTATCTGTCCATTCTGCTGCCAATTGCTTGCTTTATAAAAAGAAAAGTAACCTGTTTTCTCAGTATTTAGAGAAGGATGAGGGTGTTTATGTTGTGAAGGATACGGTTCCACCTTTGGGGAAGTTTTTACTTCTGTTTCACAAGTCACTATTGAATCATAAAATAACTCTGCACCTAGCAGATCTATACACTGTGTGTTTGGATCTTGCTACTATTACATATATTCCCCAAATACTAATCCATGTGTGTTAAAGGATGTTACCTATCTCCACATCAAGCACAAAAGGTCAGGATCCAGCCATTAGCTTCCTTCAGATTTAAAATGGTGATGAAATGTGTATCTCATTTTGGCTGCCAAAAGATAATGGAATCCCCTGAAATCTCATTACCTGCAAATGTAATGACAGTCTTAAAGTGGAATACTAGGATGGAAGTACAATTCTGCTGCAAAAACTGGTATTATTAATGTATACCTAAGCACATTGACTAATTTTGTCAATATTTCGTGTAGAGAATAAGATTCTCATGTATTGGGCCTGTTTTGTAGAATTGTACACACAGTAGTATTATTTTCCTCTCTATGTTGGAAAGCATATATATTCTTTTTGCCCAACTCCCTTTCCTCCTCTTTTTAATAATATAGTTGTTTTCCAATCTTTCCTTTTTCATATTTCAGAAGGTCGTGGGTGGTTAATTCTTCTCCTCCGAAATTGAGATAAAAACTGATTAATACAGTCTAATCAATAGGTGCATGGATATATACATACAGTTCCAGCCTGACCAGTACCTTTGAGACCCAGAATTTTTGCTGGAGTTATAATAATAACAAATATCCTGTATAATAAAAGCCTAGCAGGCGATGGTGGAACGACCAGGATGACCAGAGACCAGAATAACCACAGCCCCTTACCCCAGCTGGCCCCGTCCCTCAGGGAGTGGTTAGGGGTGATCAGGCAGGCAGATGAGTGGTTAGGGGCAATCAGGCAGGCAGGCAGAGGCGGTTAGGGCTGATAAGGAAGGCAGGTGAGTGGTTAGGGGTGGTCAGGCAGGCAGGTGAGTGGTTAGGGGTGATCAGGCAGGCAGGTGAGTGGTTAGGGGTGATCAGGCAGGCAGGTGAGTGGTTAGGGGTAATCAGGCAGGCAGAGTGGTTAGGGGTGATCAGGCAGGCAGGCAAGCAGTTAGGAGCCAGCAGTCCCAGATTGTGAGAGGGATCCCAGATTTAGGATCGGGCCTAAACTGGCAGTTGGACATTCTTTGAAAGGTCCTGGATTGGGAGAGGGTACAGGCCAGGCTGATGGACGCCCCCATACACAAATTTCATGCACCGGGCCTCTAGTCTATATATATAAAAAGCCAGTGACCAGATGCCAGAACAACCAGAATGAACAGTTGCTATGATGCCCACTACGACCAGTGAACTGGCCTGACCATGGGGTGGGGCTGGCTGGCCAACCTCCCGCCATCTCCTCCTCCTGACAGGCCTGGCCCTGATCCGCCCCGATTGGGGCCAGGCCAGCCAGACCCCACCCATGCACAAATTCATGCCCTGGGCCTCTAGTATACTTATATGCCAAGCTCTGATCTAAGTGTTCTACACATGTTTGATTTTTTAATCCCCATGACAACCCTATGAGGTATTGGGAAAATGATGTGTTCCTCACATGGGAACTTGAAATCCAAAATTCTATAAACATGATGCTCCCTGGGGCCCAAAGGAAGAATTTCTGACTGAGAATGGAACCTACCCAGAGGAATACTGATCTGAGCACTGAAAGGAGACCATGTTTTGATGCTGTTGTTTGCTCTCCTGGATCCAAATATGACTGAGCTCAGTCAATTAAAAAGCAATGTCTGAGGTATCTCACCGAAAACTTTGTATATCAAATGCCACATTGAATGTAAAACTTGATATTTATTATTAGCATTTTCATAAATACTATTGAAAATTAAGCATTATTTTTCTCAGTGATATTTGCAATATAATGAGGATCAAAATGTTAAGCTAACAGAATGAATCTGCAGCTGGCAAAGTTCCCTGCTTGTGTAGGGTTTTAGGACAGAGACAATGTCTCCTTGAGTCCTACAAATCATACAAGATCCAAGTTGAACAAACATTTATTTGGTACCTATTGTAGGAATAGTACATCAGAAAAAAAGGGGTTGCAAATATAAAAATCTATAGGGCCTATTCTGATGTGCATATGAGTAAGTCAGACCAGACATTGAAAGCTCAATGAAAAGATCAACAAAGAAAAAAGTTCTTGTGGTATTTTTTGAGTTAATGACACCAAATGTGACTGAAGTTTACAAATTCAAATATAAAATAAACTATAGCGACCATGTGAAGTAGGGAAAATAGGTATTGCCTTCCTCCATGAAGTATTTTCAAACATTATCCTTTTTAAAATAAAAAAAAAGAAACTAGAATAGGGTTTTTATATAAATACTAGAGGCCCAGTGCATGAAATTTGTGCACTGGGGGGTGGGTGTCCCTCAGCCCACCTGCACCCTCTCCAATCTGGGACATCCCTCTCACAATCTTGGACTGCTGGCTCCCAACCTCTTGCCTGCTTGGCTGCCTGGTTGCCCCTAACCACTTGTGCCTGCCAGCCTGATCACCCCCTAACCACTCCCCTGCCAGCCTGATCACCCCCTAACCACTCCCCTGCCAGCCTGATCACCCCCTAACCACACCCCTGCCTGCCTGATCAATGCTTAACTGCTCTTCTGCCGGCCCTGTCGCCCTCAACTACTCCCCCAGCCCCGCGTATTTTCTCTTTATTAGATAGGGTTTTTTTCTTAACATATTGGACACTGTACCTGCCCTGGTCTTGACAAACCAGTAAAAATGTAAACCCAAACTGAAAGTGTCATAAAATAAACTCCTTAAACAGGAATTTCATGAGACCTTGGGGAAGGGGATATCATGTGGCTGTTTCCTCCTTTTTTCCTTCTCTTTCTTTTTCTTGATGTTTCATCTTTTGTCCTTTCTTTCTTTTCTCCTTTTATTCCTTTTCTGTCCTCTCTTTCTCTTAACTTTTCCATTGGTAGAATCGTCAGTACTTGAATCTGTCTCGCTTCCAGAAGACGAAGAAGAGGGAAACACACCGTCATCTGAAGGAAAAGATGACCTATGTTGGGATCGGTGGTGTTTCTGGTTTTGCTCTTTTCCCCGTTTGTTTGTCATTTCTGCCGGCCCAGCATCTTCAGGACTTGGGCGTGGGCACTTCGTGTTCATGTCTACAGAACCTGCCTGCCTCGGTGAAACCGTAGGGGAAAAGGCCTTCCTGGGTGGGCTCAAGCCCGGCCCGAGGTGCTGAGGAACCAGGGCGGGGAGCGCCCGCACGCCGCTGGAAGACCTCCGGACCACGGGGTACTCTCTAGTAATGTAACTGCAATGTAGCAGTTTGCCTTCAGAGATTAGTTGTAAGTTACTTCCGATGTGAAACTCTATCTCAGACATTTCCTTTGCGGTTTGTAAAGATTTTAAACAAAACCCATTTACCTCCCTAACCCGGTCACAAGTTTCTGCCCAATGGGAGAGGTTTGCTGGGCAGCGTCGCCCAGATACCCCCCTCCCCGCTCCCCACTCCAATCACTGGGGACGAGGGAAGTTCAGAGGCTGATTCCCTGAGGCTGCCTGTGGGGCAGGATCACTTGCCAGGGGTGTGGACGCTTCCAAGGCTGAGGCTGCCGCTGGGAGGGGATTGCTCCGTGGGGGCACAGGAGCTTCTGAGGCTGAGGCCCTGAGGCTGCAGGTGTGTGTGGGGAGTGAATTTGTTATTGTTGTTTTTTTTTTATAAAGAATCAGGAGGGCCTCTGGGCAGCATTCCACCAGGCTGCTCATGCTGCCCTCTCTCAGCAGCCGCCATTCCCCCAGGACGGGGGGACTCCAGCCGGGGGGCGACAGGACTGGGCGCTGCCATCTTGTGGCTATGGGTGCCTCCATCTTTGCTGAGAAGTGATGGTTAATTTGCATATTACTATTTTATTAGATAGGATTCTCATTCTTAAATGTTGTCTCAAATTATTGAGCTATTGAGTTATGAAGTATGAGAGGGCAAAACAAAACAATACATATGCTGCCTGGCCAGTGTGGCTCAGTGGTTGAGTGTTGATCCATGCACCAAGAGGTCACAAATTCGATTCCTGGGCAGGGCACGGTTGCTGGTTTAATCCCCAATGGGGGCCATGCAGGAGGCACCCAGTTAATGTTGATGCTTCGCTCTCATTGATGTTTCTATCTCTCTCTCCCTCTCCCTTTTTCTCTTTCTAAAATCAATAAAAACATTATTTTAAAAAGAAAAAAATGCATGTACAGTAAGCAGGCTGCAAAGTGTGATCTATGTAGAAAGAGTACAAACACTTTTAACTATGATAGTTATAAATTAGCAAATTGAAAGGTGTCTTTTAAAATTTATCTGTTTTGTTTAAGTATTAAAGTAATACACTAGACAATTATCTCCAGTTTACAGATGAAAAACAGAAGTCCTAAGAATTGTTTAAAAATATAGCTGAAAGATTATGGAGTTTAAGTTTAAATGTTCAAATATTCTAACCCATTTGACTTTGAAATAGATTTGAAGATTCAATACACAATTCAAAGCTAACCCTCATATTGTTTTATTATTTATCTATTTATTAATTCATCTGATTATTTAACAAATATCCACTGGGAAATTACTATGTATCAGGTACTCTAAACACTGAGAAACTTTCAGGTTCAAAATAGTAAGTATACATTGAGACAGGAATGTTCTCTCAGAATCTCACTTAAAAAAAATTTATATATATATATATATATATATATATATATATATATATATATCTTTATTGTTGAAAGTATTACAGATGTCTCCCTTTTTTGTATTGACCCCCATCCACCCAGTACCCGCTCCTCCCAGGCCTTCACCACACTACTGTCTGAGTCCATGGGCTATGCATATATGCATATGGGGTACTCTCTCCTTACCCATTCCCTTACCCCTGATTTCCCTCTGAAATTTGTCAGTCTGTTCCATGTTTCTATGTCTCTGGACCTATTTTGTTCATCATTTTATTTTGTTCATTAGATAGAATCTCACTTTTTAATGAACATGAATCTCTTAATATTGATTGATGCATTTAATGTGAATTGCCTTAATTTCATTCAAATGTATGTATGTGTGCCTGCATGCATGTGAATGTTTTTCTGGAGATAGGACAAAGACTTCCGCATATTTTCCTATTTTCCCGCTCCCTCCCTCTCTTCCTTTTCTTTCTTCTTCCCATCCTCATTTATTATTCAGTTTACAAACCACCTTCTTGCTTAATTTGGACAAGATAGGAAAGAAAGTGCGTTTCTGGCGCATATGTAGAAGAAGTCAAATTTCAATAATATTTTGCACTTTGAAATGAATTCTGAATATATTTTTGTACATTGCATTTTTAAAAGATTTTAAAATTGATTTTTAGAGAGAGTAGAAGGGAGAGGGAGAGAGAGAAACAGCAATGTGAGAGCGAAACATCATTGGCTGCCTCCTGCACACAATCCACCTGAAACCCAGGCATGTGCCCCAACCAGGAGTCAAACCAGCTACCCTTTGGTTGGACGATGCCCAACCAACTGAGCCACACTGGCCAGTGCAGTACACTGCATTTTACTCACCAATAGGTATTCTACCTTCAAATTTATTCTAGTCATTTTCAAATTATGATTAATTTATAAACATTATTTTGGCTTAGACTTATTTCCTTGATGAGTAAAATATAATACAGCAGCACAGAATTTAAAAATATTCAAATAGATAGCTCTAAGTTATTAAAAGAGCAATAAAGTGAAAACAATGTGAGACAATGACCAAGTCACTACTTTAGTTTCCTAAGTACATAATTATTCAATCCTTTCTAGTTCTAAAATTACATCTATATATATATATATAAAGAGCTAGGGGCCATCACAACTGAACGGACAACTTAATGGACAACTGAACAGGCTGAGTGGGGCAAAAAGGCCAGCAGGGGGGTTAGTGAGGGACACCCAAATGACTGAGTAGCAGGCTGCGTGGGGCCACCAGTCCGGCAATGGGGTTAGTGAGGGACGACCAAATGACTAAACATGCAGGCTGCGTGGGGCCACCAGGTTGGCAGGGGGGTTAGTGAAGGCCGGCCAAACAACTGAGCAGCAGGCTGCGTGGGGTGACTATGCTGGCAGGGGGTTTAATGAGGGTCAACCAAACAATAGCACCAGGGTGTGTGGGGTGACCAGACGTCGGGGGGTGGGGGAGGCAGTGAGAGGCAACCAAATGACTGAACAGCAGGCTGTTTGGGGCAACCAGGATGGCGGGGGGCGGGTAGTGAGGGGTGACCAAACTGGCAGGGGGGCACTTGGGGGTGACCAGGCTGGCAGAGGGGGGCAGTGAGGGGCAACCAGGACAGCATGGGGGTAGTTAAGTGCAACCAGACCATCAGAGAGGGGCAGTGAGGGGTGATGAGGCTGGCAGGGGGCAGTTTGGGATGACCAGGCCTGCAGAGGAGGCAGTAAGTTGTGACCAGGCTGTCAGGGGAGCAGTTAGGGGCAACCAGTCCAGCAGGTGAGGCATTTGGTGGTGACCAGGTTGGCAGGGGGGGCAGTTGGGGCAATCAGGTAGGCAGGCAGGTGAGCAATTAGGAGCCAGTGGTCCTGGACTGTGAGAGGGATGTCCAACTGACGGTTTAGGCTTGATTCTCAGTACCTTGAGGGGTCCTGGATTAGAGAGGGTGCAGGCTGGACTGAGGGGACTCCCCCATACACAAATTTCATGCACCACGCTCTAATGAATATATAAGTCCACAGTGTTTAATATATTACTAACCGGGTCTTCCCTCTTACATATCTGTGATTAAACAAAATATAATCAGAGTGTCTTTTACTTGACTTATCTGATATTTTTGAATACAATAAATAAGGAGAAAGTGAGAATACTCTATCTACACCACAGACTTTACACCTTAAATCTACATGTGATTTTTTTCAAGTGGTTGTACTTGCATTAAATTGCAATATTGTTGTCTAACTTGTAATATATGTGCATCCACTGGTCAATATCTTCAGTTTTTATTTATGAAATTTCTGTGGCTTTTCTCTCAGGTTTGTGTAATTACTAGTAGCCTGGTGCATGAAATTCGTGCACATTAAAAGGGAATTAACGGCCCTAACCGGTTTGGCTCAGTGGATAGAGCACCAGCCTGTGGACTCAAGGGTCCCAGGTTCGATTACGGTCAGGGGCATGTACCTTGGTTGTGGGCACATCCCCAGTGGGGAGTGTGCAGGAGGCAGCTGATCGATGTTTCTCTCTCATCGATGTTTCTAACTCTCTATCCCTCTCCCTTCCTCTCTGTAAAAAATCAATAAAATATATATTTTTTTAAAAAAGAGAATTAATTAGCAGAGATATTTTAATATTGCTATTTGCCCTTTCTCTATAATAGAAGTGTGAGAGATGAAAGGAAATTAGTAAAATGTATATGAAAATAATATATAAATTTATTAATAAATGAACAGTAACAAAAGGATATAACAACAGAAGCATGACATGAAAACAACAAAAACATGACATGAAAACAACAAAAACATAATATAAAAACAACAGTGATGCAAACAATTACTGATAAAGTGATTAAACTTATTCTAATATCTCCCTGTACACCATATTAAGAGTGAAAACACTTTCAGAATGCTTGACTAATTTCCCTTGTGATTAAGTACTTAGAACTTTAACTGTAACGTCACATGCTCTTCAAACTCTGGAGAAAGCAACATATAACTAACCATGTGCAAAAATGGGTTCAGGTAGGAATATGCCTACTTTGGCATCATGGGAAACTGTCATCGAATCAATTTAAATGGGAGGCCAGTGCCAGATGGGACAAATTAATTCTTGGAATCAGAACAGCCTCTCCCTCTGCAGATCCTGTTAATACTTCAGCTTCGATACTTTTAGATCATAATCTTTTGATAATAAATCTGGTACCATTAGAAAGACCCCATTTACTACTGAGATTTCTCAATAGAATGATGATTGCACCCACTTTCAATTTTAATTTATGACATGGCATTCCAGAAGGAGTAATACTATTAAGAAATTCGATGGGAAAATTTTCCTTTTCAGCATCATCTGTGGAATCAATGGAATCATCACTCAAATATGTGTGAAAATCTCCATTGAGTATATCCAAATTTTCTTCATTTAATTTTTGAATATGCTCATTTTTGGGACAAAGAATTGCACTTTTAGATATATTTTTAATATTATCTATAGCAGTGGTTCTCAACCTTGGCTGGGCATTAGAATCACCTGGGAATCTTTTTAAAATCGTGATTCCTGGGCCATTATTCTCCAGAAATCGTTTCTTTGTTATGGTGTGGGGCCACAACATTAGTAACAATGAACCAGAATTTCCGGAGGATGAGGCCCAGAAATTAGGATTTTAAAAAGATTCTCAGGTGATTCTAATGTGCAGCCAAGGTTGAAAACCACTGATCTATAGATATAATATTTCCAAAGGTAGCTTTAATAATAGATCCATTACAAATCATTTCACTTTCACGCTCCTATCTGAGGACGGGTTCCTGCCTGAAACCTCACCCTGAGGGCCAGTTCCTGCCTGAAACCTCGCCCTGAGGGAGGATTCCTGCCTGAAACCTCCCCCTCCAGGAAACAGCTGGGTGAGGGCGCAGCCATTTCCAAGATGACCCCTGCAAGACTGACTTCCTTCCGGCTGGTCATACTTCTGGCTGTGATAATCACCCAGGGTTTTTATATAAGTAGATAATTCCTCTAAATATTCATTGTGAATTCCTGTTATTCATCTTTTCTAACTTCTGTGTAAAAAAAAATCCTAGAAATAAACTTTAAGAATTATTAAAATTACTACAAGATAAAATAACAAAATATGTTATTAAAAGACAAAATGCAATGATAATTTTACCATTATAAAGTTAATACAAAAACAAATAAGGGGCAGATCAACAATTAGTGAAAAAGAAAATTTAAAACTTTTAACATGTGTTATTCCTTCCCTCTTTTTATAAATATTGAGTAATATTTAAACATAATATTTTATCATATAAGTGAATGTTTAAAATGGTAAAGTTATGTAAAATAACAATATGTATTTAAATGTGTGTTTATATTTTCTTTGGTCCAGTTCTAAAATTGGAGAGTATTCTTGCCTCTAGATGGGTTTATTAACAGGCAGCCTGCATTCCAGCGGTGGAGAATCTTTCTTCTGCAAGGGCTTTTCAGATATTTATAACATCATTTGAGGTTCATACAAAATTATCAACTTAAAAATTAACCTGCTATGTTTGGTCAAACATTCAATTAACTCACCCCTAATGCCTTGGCAGGGCCAGGCCACATGATGTCACAGGCAGTATATAGCATTCAGGCTGGATGTTTCCCACCCCTGCAGTGTATTCTATTGTTGCTGTTACCTTCCAATTTAATTATGTTAGTGTAGTGAAGAGTTTTAGATTTAATGCATTATTGTAAATGTCATTTGACTATGGTGGTGGGCATTAAAATGTCAGTTATTTGCTTTTAGGTTAATAAAATGTTTTTTATAGGAACAAGAATGATGATACGAAGTGTAATGTATAAATCCATTTTGCTATGCACATTATGTAATTACAGAAACCACGAGCAAAATACTTAACTAATTTCTCCAGACAAAGTTCTACTAAAAGCTCTCCTTTGCAGCAGCATTATAGTAAGCAACATAGTCTAACCATCTAGATTATTCTAAATCACACAATTTCAGAATCTTTGAGGTATACAGAGTTGATGCTTTTATTCCTACATTGCTAGTGAGATACATTCACTTCTCTGATAGGACAGCTATGAGAGGAGACATTAAAGTGCCTAGGGTATCTTCCAAGAATGATAAAACAGAGTGGCATCAGATAGTGGTGGAACATCCTATATAATAAAAGGCTAATATGCAAATTGACCAAAGGCAGCACACTGGCCACCATGGGGCAGACACTCAATGCAAGAGCTGCCTCCCAATGGTCAGTGCACTCCCACAGGGGGAGCGCCACTCAGCCAGAAGCCAGGCTCATGGCTGGCGAGTACAGCAGCAGTGGCGGGAGCCTCTGCTGCCTCCTTGACAGTTCTAAGGATGTCCAACTGCCAGCTTAGGCCTGCTCTCCACAGGGAGCGGGCCTAAACTGGCAGTCGGACACCCCCCAAGGGCTCCGAGACTGTAAGAGAGCACAGGCCAGCCTGTGGGACCACCCTGAGTGCACAAATTTTGTGCATCGAGCCTCTAGTCATTATATAAAATTGCAACTTTACACCCTAGCGACCTCTCACTTGATCAAGTACAAATTCATGCCTCTTTGCAATACTTACTTTCACTGTAGAAAAGAAAACTTGGTGTGTCAGATAATTACAGATTATCAGATCACTTGTGTTTTTGACAAGTGTATGAGTATAAACACTTATGTGTAAACATTAATGTGTTAACATGATTCTAGGGAAGAAGTGCTCATCATTCATAAACAAAGTCTAAGTTTCCTTTAGCCTCAATTACTAAATGGAAGAAAATATAGAATGAACCAGAGAGTGAAAAAAAATCAACTACTATAGAAGGGATAGGGAAAGAGTAGCAATAAATCTTTACTAAATTTAATAATTAATTTTGTGAGACAGTGATAATATGACTCCATTTGTTGATATTGAACTGCTGACAACTCTCACTCCTCCCTTTTCACTTGCTTTTCCACATCTGGATAATCTGATGAGAAATCCTGGTTCTTCCTCCGCTAATGAGCACAGGAAACGCAAACACAAGGCACTGCCTCACACAGAACTCACACATGAACTCACCACCTACTTAAAACAAAGATCCTAGAGTCAGTATTCTCTCTCAAGATATTTTTGGATCAGCTTGTGGGGTCTGCCCTGTTCTACCTAAAAAGCCTCACCATGTAAGTAATGAGCCTTTTCTTGCACTCTTGGTGTGTGTAGCATTGTCAGTGTTAACATTTAACCCACATTATGGGGAGTTTCATTCTAATGCTAAAGAGTGGCTACAACAGAGCGAAAAACTTGTAGGAAAAATGCACATGACCAGAAGTAGGTAGATCTTTTCAATAACCTCAATTATGGATGATGTCTAAATGAGATCATAGACTTTTAGACCTTGCAGCCAGAGTAGTCATCTTCAGTTCTTCTTCAAATTTTATGTAATATTCTTGCCCAGCAGACATCCTGATAAATATTAATGCTATGACACAATAATATTCATCTAACATTTAGGAGAGTGACATATTTGCATGTGCCTCAAGCTTCTAACCTAAGGGAGAAAAAAATATTGCCATTTCTCTTATATATTAGTTTCCTAAGGATGCTGTAACAAATGATCACAAACTTGGTCACTTAAAACACCAGAAATGTATTTTCTTGTGGTTCTGGAGGGCAGAACTCTGACATCGAGATTTTGGCAAGGCAGCTCAACTTTCTCCTGAATTTATTAATTTCCTCTTCCAGTTCCTTCTAGATATCAACATTCCTTAGTTTATTATTGGTTGCATCTCTTTCTACTCTGTTTTACATCACCTTCTCCTTTGTGTACCTGTATCTTCTTCTATATATTTTTTTCTTCCATAGTCTACCTCTTATAAGAACACTTGTAATTGTTTTTACTACCCACAAGAATATTCCAAGATAGGCTGCTCCTCTCAACCCCTTAACCACATCATTTGCCATATAAGGTAATGTTTACTATTTTACCATATAAGGAAATATCCAGAGGTTGTGGGGATTAGAACATGGATATATCCTTTTAGGGGCTACCATTCAGCCCACTATATCTTACTTAATAGGCTCAAAAAACTAAGAAAGTTTTCCCAGCCCTAGTTCCATGTGACTAAGACAGGGAGCCTATGGCTGCCTATCCTGTCAGGTTAATGGAAATAATACAGTAGATCTGAAGATAGAGATGTAAATTAACACAAATCTATCTTTAAAACTTATCTCAGCTGTGTATTCCTTATTGTATACCCTCTGATTATTGCAATGAACCACTTGACATTACCTATGCAAGCTCTGCACTTCTACCCTTCTTTCCATAATTTCATGTTCATTTCTCTTAACCTTCATGATTTGTTAAAATGCCAATCATTCAATCAAATCTAACTACACTGCAAAAATAGTTTCAGAAATAAATTGTATCAGTCACTTTTCCCCAGCATCACACACTTCCTTTTATATACTGTTATGTAAATGTTTGATCAAAGGATAAGTAGAAAGTGTCAATGTTCTTCTTAAAACAATTGTTTCCATTTTAGGGCCCTTTATTCAAAGCACTCACTATCTTTGACATTTATTCATAGCTTCAGGATTCCATATATGATTTATTCCTTTCATCCTTCTCTTTGGACTGATCCCTTGGGTCATCTTTATGTTGGGTCTTTTTATTCCTCAACTTTAAATGTGACATCTATATAATAAAGAGGTAATATGCAAATTGGACCAATATGCATATTGACAGACCAGCAGGAGGCTGTGCAGGCAGCAGGGGGACTTGCATGAGGCTGGCTTCCCTGCCCCCAGCACCGGAATCCTCTTTTTCTCCCAGGTGCACGTGCCCAATAAACACCCCCGAAACATTGTGCCCCATCTGAGAGCGCTCTGCCCCCGGACACCACCAACACCCCCCGAGGTGGGGGGGGCTGAGAGGCAACACTCGCACGGCAGAAGACCAGTTCTTGGGGCGCAGTGGGCAGACACCAACCAGGGGATGTGTGTGTCAGTGGTGACCCCAGGAGGGGTCGTGCATGCAAATCAAGTGGGTGTGGACCCAACACAAAGGAAGGGCCTGGGCGCAACAACAGAGAGTGGACATCGAGGTGAGGCACCTGACCTGGACAAGCCACCGAGTAAACAACGTGGGGATCCCACCACCACAGACACAAAGGGAGGCCCTGCGGGCATCCAGGATGCTGGTGATCCTCCCAAGCGCACAACCTCGAAGCCTCCTCCTGTTGCATGGCCCTGGCCCCGCCACCACGGAGACCACAGGTGACCCTCACACCACAGGGAAGCCGCCATGGCTTTCTCCATCCATCCATCCATTCATCTGCCCTGTCTGAACTGAATGGGGGCTTGCATCCTGGGCAGAACGCCTCCCAAGGACAAGCCCGGCCCGGACAGTGCCTACACAAGCATGCCTGTTGCCTGAGAAATCCAGAAGGGAGTGGATTGAGAGCTGCTTGAGGCATGGGAGCGAGCATGCCAGGGGGCGGAAAAGGCCTCTGTGTCCCCGGCTTTGGCACTCAAAGGGAGAAAAGCCTCACACGTGCACAAATGCACATGTGCACGCACATAACGCCGCAGTCCCTGCGATGGATGCTGGCCCCAGCCCGGCGGCACCCTCCCCCGACTTGGATGGGGGAGGCACAGGCCACGATAGGCAAGACACAGTTGTCCATCGGCCCCTCAAGGCCAGTGTGAGAGGAGCCCAAGTGCCCAAACAGAGGCAGCTACAGGTCAATACTAAGACAGGATGAAAGCATATAATTTGTAATTATCCTGTAAAAAGAGTAAAAGAGTGAGGGAGGAGGGCGGAGGATGGGAAAGAAGGGAAGGAGGGAGGGAAGAACTTTATAAAGGAGTTAGTAGAGAGCAGAGTTAAAGAAAGAAAGAGGACGTGTGAGTGAACTATAGGAGCTGTAATGAAAATCAAGTATAATTGTTTACTGGGAACAGATTTTAAAAGTAAGAGTCAGAAAAAAAAGTTAAATGATAGTGAATAATTAGTCAGGTAGATAGATATTAAAACAGTGGAAGTAAGTAGAGAAGAATGTATGGGAAAGGTCAGATGAGAGAGAGAAAGGGGGAGGGAAGAAAAGTTTTAAAGGGGAGCTGGTAGAGCTTAAAAGGAGAATGGGAAGAAGGAAAAAGTGGGAGAGGGAGCAAAGCAGGTCTGAGGGAGGAAGTGAGGAAAATAATTAAGGTGGGAAGGAAGGAAAAAGGGAGGAAGGGCATGGGTAAAGATAAAGGAAAGAAGGGATGTAGGTAGGGAGGGAGGGTAGGAGAAAGATGGGAAGAAGGATGATGGAAAAGAAGTAGGAAATAAGGAGGAAAGAAAAGTTTATAAATGATGAGTCAGTAGGAAAAAGTGTTACATAAAGGAGAGAGAAAAATTGTGTGAGAGGGAGAAGCCAATAAGGAAGTCAAATACAATTTTGTGTGAAGGGGATAAGATTAAAAAAAAAAGTTAATAGGGGCAAACAGGCCAGCAGGGGATGGCAGTTAGGGGGATCAGGCTGGCAGGCAGAGTGGTTAGGGCAGGCAGGCAGGTGAGCAGTTAGAAGCCAGAGGTCCCGGATTGGAGAGGGTGCAGGTCAGGATAAGGGACCCCCTCCCCCTGTGTACGAATTTTGTGCACTGGGCCTCTAGTGTATGTCAATAAGAGATCTAAGCATTCCTCTGTAGGACTGTTCTGGATCTTCCATTGTAAGGAACTATAAATTCTAAATTAAAAACAAATTAAATCCTTAAAGTCTTCTTCATGCTTTCTGTATATTCCTGGAACTATTTAGCTGAATAAACAGAATGGGTGCATTCTCTAGTGAGATCAAACAGTCAAATATACCAGTTACATCTTTTTGAACTTATATTCCAACTGCTTATCATGTAAGAAAATAGATCAAGATTGTTATTTAACAAAAACACATAAAAAACATATTTCCACTTGAGGGGGATGTTAGCTGGTTATGTTGAGGCTAGAAAACCCATGTAACAATATCTCACTGTCATTGGGGGTAATCCTTATTTGGCTTTTACTGTGTAATGTACTCCTTAAAGGGCTAGCTGTGTGGTGACCTTCCTGGGGTTCAAGGAGTTAAAGAAAACATCTCCTTTGCCATCAATGACCTTGGAATCAGATTATCTGGGACCCCTTTCTTCTATGTGTTAATTTACTTTGTGACTTGGGCAAGTCATTGCATATCTCTTGTCCACAGTTTCCTCAGGGCAGTGGATTCAAGGGCAGAAGCAACATTTTTCATGGTTATTGCAATACTTGCATACAATATATAATTTGATATTAGTTCATTCATCATAGACATTAACTAATTATATAACATACCAAACACTCTGCTCTGTACTGAGATAAACTGCAGGAAACATGATGGCTGCACTCAGGGCCCAATAGAGAAGACAATCAATCAGTTGTTAATCACATAGAGACTGTAATAACTATTACTGTGGTTTTACTGTTAGTACATTAGACATAGTTGATATCATGAAGAGACATATGAAGAATAGAAAACACATTTCTATTCTAGGATGAGAAAACCCTTGGAAACAATTTGGCACATGAGCTGAAATTTGAAAGACACTAGTCACTAGCCAGATAAAGAAAGGAGAAGATGGAGTCCCAAGCAAAAATAATGGAACATGCTAAACTATGGAGATAAGAGGACAAGATACATGATGAAAAGTAGCATATTAATTGTTGGTTTTGCAACAGATATTTATTAATCACTGCTTGTGTTCTGAATGCTTGTGTTCTCTTAAAATTTGTATGTTAAAATCTTAACCCCAAAAGTTGATGGTAATTATAGGTGGGTCCTTTGGAAAATGATTTAGGTCATAAAGGTGGAGACCTCATGAATGTGATTCATGCTCTTATAAGATAAATCCACAGAGATTCCTAGTTCCTTTGGCCATTGAGGATACATTTAGTTTTCTATCCTGAAAAGGCTCCTCATCTGACCATGTTTGACTTCTGATCTCAGACTTCTGGACTCCATACAATGAGAAATATATTCCTGTTATTTACTAGCCACCCAGTCTGTGGTAATATGCTCCTGCAACCTGAAAGAATTAAGACAATCACTTATACTTTAGATTCTAATTATGCAATGATATATACAAAAAATAGTCTTACCATGACACAGATCAGTGTGCAGGAGACGAAAATACAGTTTACAGTAATTATAGTTGGGAATTAGTGTGAACACAGGAGTCTGGGAAGAAGTGAAGCTAAAGAGTAGTTAAAGGCATGAGTGTAAAAGCCTAACCTGCCTTCCTAAGGGACTTACATTCTATCCAGTGAACAATAATATGTGATAATTGAATTTAAGTAAAAGAACAATCTAATAAAATTTCACTTTTAGAAGATTATTTTGTAGTCATGAACAAAATGAATTGAAAGGAGATACTACTGGAAGAGAAGATATGTGTTAGGAGTCAATCACAAGAAATAAAGAAACAAATTATGTATATTAAAGAAAGCTACTGAGAATACATTTCTCTTAAGGAAAAAGAATGCAAAGGAATTGATTATGTATTATCTGGAAATTGTGAGAAAAATGCCCAATTTGAGTGGCAGAATTCATTCATCTGATTATTTAATACTAGTAGCCCAGTGCACGAAATTCGTTCGGGGGGGGGGGGTCCCTCAGCCCAGCCTACAACGATGCCAGCATCCCTCGCCATGGACTCTGGCCCAAGGCCCCTGCCCTCCTCTCCCTCCGCCCAGCTGGGGTGCGGACTCTGGCCCAGGTCCCTGCCCTCCCTTCTTTTCACCTGGCCAAGCACACATGTTCAGCTTTAGAAGTTATTTACTTACTGATGGTTAGTAAATAACTTTTAAAGCTGAAGGTGTTGCCACAAGCCCAGCATTCTTTGCCAGGGACTCCGACCCCAGGCCCCTCCCCCCCCTCCTTAGGCAAGGACTCTGGGCCTGCATCACAGCGAGCTCAGCATCACTTGCCATGGACTCTGGCCCAAGGCCCCTGCCCTCCCTTTCCTCTGCGCGTCCTGGGCGCAGACGTTGGGCTCATGTTGCCATGAGCCCAGCATCCCTTGCTGCGGACTGCAGCCTGAGGCCCCTCCCCTCCCCTCTCTCCATGCAGCCGGGCCAGATGCTGGGCTCGCGTTGCCAGGGCAATGCCACCAGCATCCTGCCCCGGGCCACTATGGGCGCTGCCATCTTTCTCATGGAGTGACGGTTAACGAAAGTCCCGGGAACCCACGGGTGTGGCTATGGCCTTGCCTCCCAGGGCCAGTGAAAGTCCCGGGAGCCCACGGCCACGGCTGCCATCGCCTCCTGAGGCGCTTGACACCTGCATATGCAAATTAACTGCCATCTTTGTTGGATAATTTGCATAGTCACTTGGATTGGCTGGTGGGTGTGGCTTCAACATTGTGGAGGGATGGCTAACTTGCATTTTTGTCTATTATTATATAGGATATGTTTATTGAGATTTTTATGAATAATCTAATACTATAGGGCTAATGTAAACTCAGGCAATATATCAATAAACAAAATTGACAGAAATTTCAGCCTTCAAGGAGTTTACACCTGGTTTAGTGGAAAGTAAGCATAAGTACGATCTATACCAGTGGTTGGCAAACCACGGCTCGTGAGCCACATGCTGCTCTTTGGCCCTGGAGTGAGGCTCTTCCAAAAAATGCCACATGCGGGCATGCACGTACAGTGTGAATGAAACTTTGTGGCTCATGCGCAGAAGTTGGTTTTCGGCCTGGGCGAATCTATTTTGAAGAAGTGGCGTTAAAAGAAGGGGGGGGGGGTGTCAGTCAGTTGGGTGATGGGAGACTTGGCTCAGGCGGATTGTGGGATATGCAATTGGGGAGGTGCGCACCATTCATGCATGAGTTTAGTGAGCCAGTCAGTCAGCAGTCTCATTGTGCAGTGGTTAGTGCTAGTCTCATCTGCAAATCTCGCATGGGTGACAAAAGTACCTACTCGAAGCATAAAGTTACCTGTATTTTTCCAACCAGCTGCAAATCCTACAGGTATTTTTGTCATCAATTTAAGAATTGTAATACTTTTGTGTTGGTGGCTTTCCTATCTAATAAAAGAGAAAGCTGGTAATTAGCGTACGTCCGCTACCCTTCCCATTGGCTAATCAGCGAGATATGCAAATTAACTGCCAGCCAAGATGGCGGCCAGCAGCCTGGGAGCTTGAAGCTAACATGAGGCTTGCTTGCTTCAGTGATGGAGGAAACCAATGTTTCCCGCCTGCCTTGCTGGCCTCTGAGCTTGCAGTTTGAAACATTGTTACAAATATAGAAGCTAAACAAAACCACAGAAACCTGCTTTCAGCCCGCTGGGATCTCAGAGCTGGAGTTAATACAGTGTTTCGACTATAGAACCCAAACAAACCAGATACCTGCTTTCGGCAGCAGAGGCCTCAGAGCTGGAGACAGAGCTAAAGCTGGCCCAGAATAAAAAAAAAAAGAAAAGAAGGAACAGTTGGGAGCTTCAGTCACCCGCCAGCCTGAAAACAGCCCTCAGTCCCTCAGCCAGACTGGCCAGGCACCCCAGTGGAGACCCCCACCCTGATCTAGGACACCCTTCAGGGCAAACCACCCTGCCCCCACCCATGCACCAGGCCTCTATCCTATATAGTAAAAGGGTAATATGCCTTCTGGCACCGGGATCAGTGTGACAGGGGGCAGGGCCCAAATCCCCTGATCGCCCTGCGGCTCTGTGTGTGACGGGGGGCGGGGCCACAACCTCCCTATCTGCCCTGCTCTGTTCATGACAGGGGAAGGTGCCCCAACCCCCTGATCAGCCCTGCTCTGTGCCTGATAGGGGGGAGTTCCCCAACCCCCTGATCGGCCCTGCTCTGTGTGTGACAGGGTGCGGCGCCCGAACCCCCCTCCCCCCACGGGCCCTGCCCTGTGTGTGACAGTGGCGGTGCCCCAACCCCTGATTGGCCCTGCTCTGTGGGTGACAAAGGGCGGTGCCCCAACCCCCTGATCCGCCCTGCTCTGTGTGACAGGGGGGAGCTCCCCAACCCCCTGATGGGCCCTGCTCTGTGCATGACAGGGCATGGAGCCCCAAGCCCCCTGATGGGCCCTGCTCTGTGCATGACAGGGGGTGGCGCCGCAACCTCCCCATCGACCCTGCTTTGAGTGTGACAGGGGGCGGTTCCTCAACCCCCCAATCGGCCCTAACCTGAGCATGACTGAGGGTGGCAACGCAACCTCCCGATCAGCCCTGCTCTGTGCATGACAGGGGGCGGCGCCCCAACTCCCCAATTGGCCCTGCTCTGAGCCCGACCAGGGGCTGCACCTAGGGATAGGGCCTGCCCTCTGCACCGGGCCTCTAGTATTATTATAAAATGAAACATTTTTTTAGGTGCCCTGTTTGAGATGGCTACAAAGAAGAAGAAAAAAAAACCGGAAGACGAAAACCATGAATTTAAAGTTGAACTTAAATTTGAATGTACCTACCTATATAGTTTAAGTTTAAAAAATTTGGCTCTCAAAAGAAATTTCAATCGTTGTACTGTTGATATTTGGCTCTGTTGACTAATGAGTTTGCCGACCACTGATCTATACTCATAAAAGCCTAGGTGGCATCTCGGCCTCGCGTCATCACAAATGGCTGCCACCACATCATCACTACATGGCTGTCCCCAAGTCATCACAAGATGCTTGCCCCCATATCATCACAATTTGGCTGCCCCCACATTATCACAAGATGGCCACCACAAGATGGCCGGCAGGGGAGGGCAGTTAGGGGAGATCAGGGCAGCAGGGGAGGGAAGTTGGGGGTGAGATCAGGCCGGCAGGGGAGCAGTTAGGTGTCAATCAGGCTGGCAGGGGAGCAGTTAGGTGCGATCAGGCTGGCAGGCAGAAGCGGTTGGGGCAATCAGGCAGGCAGGCAGGCCAGTGGTTAGGAGCCAGCAGTCCCGGATTGTGAGAGGGATGTCCAACCGTCGGTTTTGGCCCAATCCAGCAGTAATTGGGCCTAAACTGGCAGTAGGACATTCCCCGAGGGGTCCCAGATTAGAGAGGGTGCAGGCTGGGCCGAGGGACACCCCCCCCCCGTGCATGAATTTCATGCACCGGGCCTCTAGTAAATAAATAAATTATATAATCAGAAAGTACAAACAGTATGCAATCTAGCGATGAGAAAGGAGGATTCTAGTGGTCAGGGAAGTAAATCTTTAATAGAGTGGTCAGAATAGTTTTATTGAGAAGGTGAAACTTGAACAAAGACTTGTTGCAGATAAGGAAGTGATCCATAAGAACATCAAGGATATCAGGGACAAAAAAAAAAAAAAAAAAAAGAAACTATACAAAGACCTTGAGGTGGAACACATATTTGGCATGTTCAAGTAGCAGCTGTGGGACAGTGTGGACACAAATGAGGGACTGAGGCAGAGCAGGTTGTGATGAGACAGAGTGGCAGGTGGAAGCCAGCTAAAGTAGAACCTTCCAGACCATAGTAAGATTAGATTGTTTCAGATAGAAAGGGTTTGAACTAAAGAATGACCTAAATATAGTTAAATATTAAAAGGAACATGTCTTCTCTATCATAAATAAACTAATAAAGGCAAACATGCAAAGAATAAGCCTAATTATCATCCTATTTATACTATTCCATGAAGGTAAGAGAACATTTCTAAGCAAGAATTAACTATGACTTGGATATGACAGAAGCAGGGGAAATGGGGAGGATTAGTTGTGTTCTGGGAGATACTACTACTGGAGGACTAGAAACATCTTAAGAGACAATCACAAAGATTTAAGTATGTATGTTAAGGTAAGGTATGGAGGACAAAGTTATTTTAAAACATTATTGAAATTCGGGTAGACAGGATTTGCAGTTACATAGGATGTCCAATAACAGTTTTGTTCACTAATGTGAAGATGTAATGGAAACCTCAATTTTATATTATAGGATAAAGGGGAGGATGGCTAAAAAAACATGTCCCTCAGTGGGTAAGAGAATCTAGTGCACAAGAATAGAGCTTCCCCTCAGATATAGGCAATACATTTCATCTTTACAAATGGGTCAGGAGGCAAAAGTATGGATATTGATGATGATAGATGAACAGGTGAGATGGTGTGAGTTTGAGGAACTTCTCTTTTGATGATGCTACCTCTCATAGCAAAATAAAAAGTTATCATTTGGGAATGTGGATGACAAACCGTGTGTCATATCTGGGGAAAGAACAGGAGTAAACTGAATACTACTCTAGATAAGTGGAAGAGTTAATAAATTAAGGAAATGTACTTGATATTTATGGTGATAAATGCAAAAAATAAGCCCAGAAAAATGGCTGTTTGTATTCACTAGACCTGAAAAAAGTGTATAAAGAAACATTTTTCAGCATTACTGAAGACATACCATAGTCAAGCAACTGTGAATATTGGAAGAAGTGGCAAACGTGATGAGGGCATAGAGAAGAAAGTGTTAATGATTTACCGTGAAATCTAATCTGGGTTTGAATAGGAAAGGAGGAGTATCTTGAAAGTGAGACAGTGAACATGTTATGAATTCAACGAATTTTAGTGCCACTTTATTTGAAGTAATGATGAGGTCAGTGTCTTAGAGGAAATAAGCTGGGAACATTGGAGGGGTGGTTATAAAGTTGGATATGTGACACTGAGATTCTGGATAGTCACACTACCCAGAGGGAGGGTTCCATTTCCAGTGTGAACATCTGTCTCCCACTGACGCGGAAATCATTACAGCTACAAATCAACACCAGTATACCATGGGATCAGCCGTTGGAGGGAAGTACCTTGGAGAGTTGCCTGACACACAACAGAATTTGTGTGAGCAATAATGTTTTGTTTTGTTTTGTTTTAATCACACAAACTGTAAGAATTGTTTGCTACTGCACCTAACCTACCTAATCTTAAAACTTATAGTTATACTAGAGGCCCGGTGCACAAATTCGTGCATGGTTGGGGTCCCTCGGCTTGGCCGGCAATCAGGGCTGATCAGGGCCATCTTGCCCAGTCCGGGGGGTGGGGAAGGACCGTGGGAGGTTGGCCAGCTGGCTGGAGGTAGGGACCGCGGGAGGTTGGCTGGCTGGCTGTGGGGAGGGACTGCAGGAGGTTGGCTGGCCAGTGAGGGGAAGGGGCCATGGGAGGTTGGCTGGCTGGCCACAGGAGATTGGCTGGCCAGCTGAGGGGAGGGACTGTGGGAAGTTGGCTGGCTGGCCACAGGAGGTTGGCTGTGGGAGCACACTGACCACCAGAAGCAGCTCCTGCATTAAGGGTCTGCCTCATGGTGGTCAGTGTGTGTCATAACAACCAGTCATAATGGTCACTTAGGCTTTTATATATATACATTCCAATTAGGAGTTATTGGCAATGACAAGGATATGTCCAGTATTTCCATGAAAAGTAAAAATACCCTGGAAGATAGCATTTTTGGAATAAGAGAATTAAAGGAATTGAAATATTAAAAATATTTATATGTTTATTGAAATTATCAATACTGAAGAACCATGTGGTTTTAAGGTGGTAATATCATCAGCAAATATCACAGAGTAAGATGGGGATTGGTAAATGAGTGCAATAATGATAAATTGTAAGAGATAAAATCCAATGAGATGAGATTCAAGGTGCCATAATTTTAATGAAGAGGGAAGTAAATCAGTTTGACCGCAGACCCAGGGTTAGGAGGACTTTGGAAGAAAACAAAGCAACCACCTTTGAGAGAATTGCAGAGAAATCATTGTCGAGTTTTCAGGTAGAAATGGAGGCTAAGGGAATATCCAGAGAAGACAATGGGTTTTTGCTGATAACAGACTATGAATTCCAGAATAAAGAGTAGAAAAATTTCAGGGGTTTGGGTAAGAGGGAGACAGGGATAACTAAATAGATGTGCCTAATTATGTGGAGGTTATAATATGGGAGATAATGGGTGTTTGGGAATGTAGGATTTTTTTGGGTGGTTAATACAAACGAGGATAAAATGTATAAATGACATAAGTCCCGAAGAATTTAAGGTATACAATGTTGGTGAGAGGTTGGGGGGATTAAATATCTAGGAATCTCTTTAATTGCTGCAAACAGAAGTTTGTTGGGTGGGGATGGATAGTCTTATGTTAAGCCTGTTGGTCCCCCCCTTGATCTCTGCTGATGGCCAGTGGGGAAGCGCAGCCCTAGACCAAATACCTGCAGCTCCTGCTGGACTCTATGTAGAGGCAATGAGATCTGGGAAGCCAGATCTACTTTGAGAACATTCAAATTCCCTCTGTTTTTTTATGTGTTGGCTAAGAAATTGCCACAATATTTTATAGTACTTGTAATAGCCTTCTTTTTAGACATAAGAAAATGACTGCACCTTGAGAAAATTACATATCTAAAGAGAGAATGTCAGATTAGTTTTTAAATCTGTTTCCATAGCTTCACTGCCTCATGAATCCTACAAAATCAGTCCTACCGTGGCTTCTGGAAATATATTTATTTTTTTATTTAAATACAACAGGGTATGGATATTTATGCCTCAGCCATTATAGAAACTGTCAATGTGGTAAATATCTGTTTGTGTACAAACAGTATGTCTTCTGCAATTATGTAATATAAAGCATTGCTATAAAGATGATTTACATAAGCTGTGCTACCTAAACTTGTGGGTTGACATTAAAGGTCTGCCTAATAAATAAATTGAAAATGCCAATAATGATTTTCAGCGGGTGTAAGAGTATAAAGGATTAAACACATTTAGCAGTGGACCAGATTTCCCCAGGGTGTTATTACCCCATAGATCAGCAGCTGAAGACAGATACAGGCCAGGCACAAGGCAGAAAGTAAGTGTCATTCTAAGCATTGAAATGAACTCTAAAGGAAAAGCAAGGCAGTAAATTGTGACATTATCCCCTGTGTATTCAGTATTTATGCAATTACATGTTCCCTAACTACATCGCGTTCCTCTAAGAAACAGCCCTATGCTTCTGAAATCATGTATGGTGAATTGCTATTTGGGAGCACTATGAAATATTTTCCCAATAAACATTTGCCATTCTTCACAACTAAAATTTTATCTAAGCTTATAAAAGAAGAGATATTTGTTGGAGTCAATTATTGGGGTAAATCATAGGACCAGATTTTTTTTTTTTTAATAAAGATATTCAGGTACTATAAAGACTCATGAAAATACCACCTAAAATTGCCTTTTCTCACTGCACACATCACTAAGACAATTGTACCAACATTATCCCCCAAGGTTCATTACCATTGTAATAGGTCTGGTTAGGTTTATTGGAAATATATTAACTACATCACTCAATTAATATGAAAATCCATAGTAAGATTTTTGATTTAAAAAAAGCATATTATACTTCCCATAGATTTGTTTTCCTTGAAACCATTGAAAGACAATTGACCTTAGGAACTTTCAAATTATTTTTAGGTTTTGAATTTTCAGTTTTTACAATCAAATTGGATAAGAGAGGAGATAATATAAGGCAGTTCTTATTAACACACTAGAGAGAGGCCCAGTGCACGAAATTCATGCACTTGGGGGTGGGGATCCCTCAGCTCGGCCTGTGCCCTCTCGCAGTCCGGAAACCCTCGGGGATGTCTGACTGCTGGCTTAGGCCCGCTCCCCAAGGGCTTAGGGGAGTGGGCGCAAGCCAGCAGTCAGACATCCTTAGCGCTGTTGTGGAGGTGGGAGAGGCTCCTGCCACTGCTGCTGTGCTCACCAGCCATGAGACCAGCTTCTGGCTGAACAGTGCTCCCCATGTGGGAGTGCACTGACCACCAGAGGGCAGCTCCTGCATTGAGTGTCTGCCCCCTGGTGGTCAGTGCACGTCATAGCGACCAGTCATTCCGCTGTTTGGTTGATTTGCATATTAGCCTCTTATTATATAGGATATATTATGTGAGGCTGGTAACACATATTAGAGATCATTTGAAATTTACATGCTCACTTATGGCCATAAAATAATCTCTTGTCACATGTGTTTTACATACCTAGAAGCTTCACCTGATTGAGGTTTAGATGTTATCAATCCTAGCACAACCTTATGTCTTTTAAATATCTAAAGCCCTTTGCAAACATAAGGACTTACAGAAGAGAGTTGTGAAATGCATGGAAAAAAACAAAATACTAGTGAGACAGAGAACATATTTCGAAACTTCAAGCTTCAATTCACATTTTTCTTTATGTAGTCTGTCTTCCTATCTCACAAGTTGGCTACATATTGCCTCATTTTAGAGAAAAAGGTGACAATCTGTTTTTCTCTTTCAAGCATTACAGCAAAGTATGATTCATAGACCCATAAATGTGGAATAACCAAGAGTATTTGTTAATTTAGGATGACCGTAAAATACATGTAAACCAGGACACATCTGAGAGAGAAACAGAGGGCTTTGATAATTATGCCAAAAAAGCAGGCTTAAGCCAGGAATGCCTTATTGTCACTTTGGTTAAAATGCAGATTCCTGGTTCCAAGACTGGATCTTCTGAATTAAGACAATGCTTTGCTTAAATACATAGAAAGAACTTAATGTTTTACAGGAAACTTTTGGAAAAGGAAAGAAAATCTGGAAAGCAGGAGAAATATGAAAGGGGATTTCAAAATTATAGTGAGATGAGATTGGCTATAAGGAGATACCCAGATGGTAGAAAATGCCTGACAATTTTTTGCACAATGATGTCTGATAGTATAATTAAGTTATTGTCAGAAGTAATTGGAGTGCATATTTCCCCCTCACTGCATCCAAATATCAGTTAATAATGCTTTTCCAAAGTACTTCAAGATCAAGTGATAGGTTTTAGGGATGTCGTGCTGTAAATTAAGGAAGGAATAAGGGTGGCTTCCAGGATGAGGAAAAAATGACACAGAAAAGTTTTATGAGACAAGATGCAGAGAGGAAACTGTAAATGCAAAGGAAACAAGTCCTTGGGGCAGTCTGTGCTCAAAAGAAATACATATAAGCCTCCTCAGTATCATAGACAATACTGGGGAGGACAGATAAGTTTTTCGTAGTACAGGGAGTTGGGCCATTGTATTAAAGTTCCACTCAAGCCCTAAGGATCTGCATAGGCAGTCATTTGGGTCACGTTGATAATGTGATGAACACAGTCATGCAAAAAGCTTTTCTGTGTATTTAGGAGAATTATCTGATAGAAGATTTGGAAGTGCTGGATTCCTCCTTGGCATCCAGGAACAAGTTGAAAACATTGATGTATATATGTCCTGAATGAGACTCCAAAAGGCAATGCCCATGGGTTTAGAGTACCTCCAGCAAGCAGTACAAGTATGAGCTTCACTCTAGTGTGCCAGTGTTAGGACATCAGCTGAAAGTAGTGATTTTAGGAAGGTAAATTCATTAATGCTGACAGAGATAGGCTGGAGCAACAGAGGGCAGGAAATCTAGTTAGTCAGCTCTGTAGAAATAGGGGTATATGGAAATAATTCACTGGGAAATGTGGACAGGACAGATAGTCGAGATGAAAGAGCTTTCAGGTAGAGATTGATATGTTTGTCTCTACAAAATTAGAGTAAAATTGTAGTAAATTAAATTCATTGACTATGAATTAAAGGGCACAAGTTTTAAAATAATTTAAAAAAAATTAAATATATTTTTATTGATTTCAGAGAGGAAGGAAGTGGGAGAGAGAGATAGAAACATCAATGATGAGAGAATATCATTGATCGGCTGCCTCCTGCACACCCCCTACCGGGGATCGAGCCCACAACCCAGGCATGTGCCCTTGATTGGAATCGAACCTGGGACCCTTTAGTCCACAGGCTGACATTCTATCCACTGAGCCAAACTGGCTAGGGCTAAAATAACTTTTGATATTTAAATAAACATTATCATAATTTATTAGGCTTTAGGCAAAATATCTAATCTCTGTTCCTCAGTTTCCTTATCAGTAATGTATTTATTTTATACTTACAAACTATTTGCAATGGTCCCTGCCCTATAGGTCTTCCTGTTAATTCTACATCAATATCTCTATCATTTATATATACATACATCTTTTAAAAACAGTGCCAGGTTAAATAAATATTGACTGCGAATGTTATGATTGTTCTTATTATTTTTAAATGATACTTTTTCTTGAACACCATAGGAAGTCAGAAGGGTGAATAATAGTAATTACTAACATTTGTCAAGCCCTAATCATGCTCCAAGTCCAATCTCAACAGTGTTTAAGTATTACTTCTGTAAAGTCTAATTTAGTGCACCCATGACCTCAACAGGCCATTTTGTAAATAAGTAAATGACTCTGGTCATAAAGAAGCCCAGGTAAATATGAAAGGATGGAAACACATGCATCTAAATTCTTTAAAAAACAGCTGTAACACATAGGACTTCTGATAGTGCAGCAGCAACGATTCCTGGAAGAGGAGTGCTATAATGTGCCAGGTAAGCTAAATAGCTAAATTGCTCTATGGAGAGCAAGGTGCTTCCAGTAAGTGACCCAACAGCACCTCTCTCCTCATTCCTCATTCCTCTATCTCATTATGTCTGTTTGTTTTGTTTTACTCCTCTCTCTCTCTCTCTCTCACACACACACACACACACACATACGCACAGAGATACCTTATACCTGCAACAGTGACTTTCCTCACACAGGAAACCTGGCATTAATCCAGAGACTGCACTCTCCAGCTCTGTGACTGTAGGTAATACGTTGGCCACTCTACTGCTCAGCAGGGTCATCTGTAGTTCTAAAATGCAATCATGTTAAGCAGTAGTTGGTCTGCATTATTCCTCTGAGCCAAGGTTTAATATTTAAAAAGTAATTGTAATTATGAAATCCTGCGCAACTTTAAATCATAGCTTGCTGTATGCCACTGAAAATAATAATCATGGTAGGATGTTTATAATTTCCAAAATGAATCATTGGGTCGATGATTTTAGACCACGAAAAAAGACTGGGATAAAAAAGACTTAACTGTAATGCCAAATGCAAATGACTTATGACAGCAGCCACTCCTGACAAATGATACTATCAATACAACCCATGATAATTGCTCTCATATTCATGAATGTATATAATTTGATATCTATCTGACTTGAGTAAGAAGCCTTCCATAGTCTTCAGCTATGGTGAAAACAGGCACATATATGACACACATGGATTGGTTTAAACTACCTTTTGAAATTAATTCAGATTTTACTGACCCTAGGCAGTATCCAGTTTTCTCTCTGTGACTCCAACTGAAGCTTTCCTTTAGAATTTTCAATGAGGCTGCATTATTAAAATGTGGCCCGGAGTTTCTTATACGGTGATGCAATGAAAGGCATTAGTATAACAGATTAAGCAGGCCATGACTTGTAAAGCCAAATCACTGACCTTTCATGTCTTCTTCTGCACTTTGTGTGGTACAATGCTCCTTAGATATTAAAAAAACAGTGAATCAAATAAGGCTGTGCAACACAAGAGGAGAGATCAATGGGTTTTGTAACACATTGGCACAGACATCCAGAGAATCTCACTCAATGCATTTTTATATGAAGCTCTTAAAAATCCGTAAGATTTGTATCCAAAGGGGAAGTTGTATCAACCAAAAAAAGCTTTGAACAATGCTGACATCTAGGAGTTTCACTTATACCAATCATGTATAGAATTAGTATGTTATTGTATCAGTCACAAAGAAAATTTAAACGTTTAAAATTTTATTGTAATAATAAGTAATGTTGATATTTTTCTTAGGTGTTACATAGAGCATATAAAAAATCTTTCTAAAAATCGTGTGACATAATGATCATTTTTTAAATATAATTTTTAGATAGCAAATAATAGACATGTCATGTTATAATTTTTGAAAGAAATTTAAAAATCTTTTTGAATTCAACATTCAGGTTGCTTTCTATCTGAATATACAGAAAATGCTCATTTCATTATGCCACATTATCCTGAGGACAAATAATCTTAAATTCCATACATCATCATTATAAAAGTGAAAACCTCTGTAAGTCTGTTGGACCTAGTAACTTAAAAATTAAATATTTTACTTTCATATTTCAGATATTAATGATTGCTTTCATAGGATGAATATAATGTTTTTATTAACACCTTGAAATTATGTGATTGTTTCAAAGGCTATTACATCATATTACAATTTTTATATATCTATAAAATCTTTTAATAGTCAATTCAACCACCATTAGGATGAAACATACTGTATTTGCTACATTAAATCAACCTCTAAAAGACTTAGGGGTCATTTCTCCCCCTTGAATGCTTCTACCTAGTATTTATTTCTATTACTAGTACATATGAAAGAAGGTCTCAATCCCTCAGGGCTTAATTCTGTAAAAAAGGGGGGTGAGCACTGGACTGTGTATTTGTTATCACTGAGTTATATTTCTCTAAGTAGGTGCAGAGAGAAAGTGGAAAGGAACTGTAGGCATCGCTGGGAAAATCAGGTGAGGATTGGTCCAAGAATACCCCGAATGCCCCCAGCTCTAACTGGTAAAAGTGTGGCAATGTGCTAGGCTGAGAAGTGGAGAACTAGATTTGAGAATTAGCTTTGATGGGAGGAGCTGTGCATTTTTTGGAAGAGTTACTTAATTTCCCTGGGGTTTTTTCCTTACCCAAGAAAAAATGGGTGTTAGATCCCATTGTAGATGATACAACAAGTAAAGTGCTTTGATGCTTTTATTATAGGACCCAGTTTGGAAGCTATATCATAAGACAAGTACACTAAAAATAAAAACATCCATTTAAATATTTCCTGTCTCCCAGCCTTTCGTCTTTGTGATAAGGCAAAGTTGTAAAATAATTATCAACATGCTTTCCACTGTACAACATTGCCTCTCCCATTTTTACTAAAACACTCCAAGAGCAGTTAATCAGTTTACTGTGGTCTCAAGGGGGAAATTTTGATGACAGCCAGTGAAATCTGATAGAGTCAACAACTGAAATAATACTTGCAGAGCAGTGTTCTAATTTATGACATATATACCTTTATGTGTATATGTATGTATATGAATATGTATATATGCATGCATGTATATATTTTACATCACAGAAAGGATACCAGCATTTTGTGTTTACAAAGAAAGAAAAAAAAAAACAGATGTCAAGGGTCTTTTGTCTAACCACACCCCGCATTGCCTAGAGAGCCCTCTCTAAGCTATGGGAACGCAAGCATACAGAGCATTTGTGTTGAACTTCCCCTCTAGTACCCGAGAGCAGACCATCCTGGCAGAATTTTCCACATCGTCTAGACAAGGGAACAGTAAAGGATTAATAGCTACATTGGTTGCCAAGGGCAGGAAAATTTGGGGCAGTCTTCAATAACTGTCTCAAGGTTCCTGAGTGACATGGGAGAGCATCTGAATTCTTCTAAATGCACTCTGTAGGTGGACAAGATTTTGTCCACCCCAAACTAGGATGGCAATTAATGAACTTCCCATTGGTATGACAGAGTCTTGTGGTGGCACCTGGGTATTAGGCAAAGGATGTACATGAGACTGGCTACCAGATGAGAACAGGAAGATTAGCAGACGTCAGCATGAAGGATTGGCCTTCCAGGATGGTGTGATCAGTCTGTGCATCCCAAGGAGACTGATGTTGGTAGACACTGAACACACCTCCTTAGTGCCCCTCCTTCCATAACAGGCAGCTCCTGTGGATTTCCCGGAACCGATGCCAGCTCAGGGAGAAGGAAGGATGGGAGAAAACATTCTCATGATCTGCGTGTAATTTGCCTGACTCATGTCTAGCACATAATAGGCTGTCAATAAATAGATACTTTTTTATTGGTTAGCAATAGTATTATTACATTACTCAGTAACTAAATATTGAATGTATGTATAACTATTGTATATATTTTAGTCAATTTTATTTTGTTGAAAACACAACTTCATTGGGGGAATACTATGTTTATGCACAAATACAGCTTTTACTAATTTTGCAGGTATTTATTGGATACGAAGACTCAAATATAAAATGTAGGTATTGTAGAAATATACTACTTCTATGGATTATTTACTTGAAAACAATAAGAACTATTGCTGGGCCTGAAATGCTGACCTGTGCAGCAATATGGTGAAATTGGCACCCATAAATAATTTTATAAAAACAACCACCTATTCTTTTGGGGGAAAAATACTTTCTAGAGGTTGTAATGATCAGCAAGTATAAACAGGATAAATGTTGAAATAAATTTATTTCAGAATTATTTTCCTTTCTTCCACACAGAGCAATGGCTCTACTAGACATTGATATATGGGAGCCCAATGACAAAATGAAAAAAATGATCCAGAAAATAGATTTGAGAGTCTTTTGCTCTTTCTCAAAATACAGACATAGCTGAAGTGTCAGTGTCAGACTGACAGTGATGCTATACCTTGTCAGTCAGGTGCCACCACACACAGCTTGCTTGTCAGTCGGGTGCCGCCACGTCTGAGATGGCGAGATTCCACCTTATAAATATGCCTACTTTCTTAAGGTTAGGACAACTGGCATTTTATTTATGTGTTTGGAGCTTATTATTCTGTAATGAAGTATTGGTTGCAACTCAACCTACAACTTCACAGCCAATATTCAAACTATCATTTCCCCAATTGCTCAAAATGTGTTTGCAATATGATCTCCCTTGAATATATTCGATCAAAATAAGAAAGGCAATGGATAAGGGAGGGGGCTATATTTCAGAAGCATTTTTGAGATCTGTCCTACTTTCTATTGGCATGGCAGTGAGCTACGAAATCAAGTTTTGAATTCTAATTTTCTGGCTCGCTCAGATGATTTGCTCTGGTGATGTCAGCACTTCATGATGCTGATGCCAAGTGCTGTTTATGCTTTCCTGTCCTCCAGGGACTTGTAAATCCATCCTGCATCCACAGCTGTCAGAGGAGAAGAAAAGCACTGGTCACTAATCTTGTCATGATCAACATCCTGCTCAGCACCCTGGTTTATGTCTTGGCCTGGATTGAAATGAGCCGGTAATACAAATGTGTACCTTGTATATCCTTTCTGTCTTGGCCATCAGTTGATATTCTTTTCTCCTGACATTCTCTAAACCATGTTAGACAGGTGTTACACAGAGCTGGAAACACATCTCTGCTGAAGAGTTTTATGTGTATGGCTACGCCAGCTCTTGAACAATTTATTAAGGTTTCGCAGGAGCAAGCAGTCCTTCCAGGTGACCTTTTTTTCCTTTGAATTCATCCACTTTAGTTAACAGGTTAAGAATAAAGGAAAAGGCCCTGCACAAAGTGATAAGAACAGCAATAAGACAAAGTCTTCTGCTCAGAGGGCCTCCTTAAATCCATCGTTACCCCCTTGATGGCCTTTGATGGTTCGTTTCTTTCATCAAAGAAGCCTACCAGTGTTGATGTCATGTTTAATAATCTTGGGCTGCTGCTCTGGAAAAAAAAAAGTCTATTCTAAATAGTGACTGTTGAGCTTCAAGGCTTCAAATTAGTTTTAGTCTTTTCATTCTCAGAATGAATAGACACAGATATTCATTTTGTCTTTCTTAACGTTTTGTTTTAATTTACTTGACTGTTCTTTCAGATAAAATAATTTGCTCTGAAGGCCATGGAGATACAGTTGTTTGCTTACTCACAGTCCATATGCATAAGCAAACATCCTTGCCAGATGGAATCCCTATTTTCAATACAAAAACAGGAAATGAATTGGTTAAAAGCAAATATTTTATTGTCATCACTTCTACCTGATTTAAAGCTGATGGTCAATTTTATTACCTACATAATCTTTTGGTTCTCGGAAATTTATTGCTGTGCAACTTGCTCTTTTCAACTTTACTTTGTATTGATGTCAGAAAGCTTTATATTTTAGTCTTATGACCAAAAAACAAAACCCAAAACACCTAATATTTTGAGATTTCTCAACTCTTGTTTATAGAATGGACTTTGGATGACTTTAAAATCAGACTGACTTGAGCCCCAAGCTTACTTCCTCATATCTGTGCACTTTTTGGCAAGATATTTAAACCCTATGCTCCTTAATTCATTTGTCATAAGAAAGTAGTAACAACACTAATCTTGTAAGGTTTTTATAAAAAGCAAAGGCATTATTTGTAAAGTATCTAGGATCATCCTTTATATATGTATTAACATGTATATTTGTATATATTAGTCCTTAAATGTATATACTAGTCCTTAAATGTATTAACTGTAAATCTTATTTGTGCCAATAATAGAGAACTTGCACATATATGGGAGCCCTGATTATCAGAAAAAGCAAATTATGCAGGTAAAATGAACATCTAGGGCAGTGGTCGGCAAACTGTGGCTCGGCAAACCGCGGCTTGCGAGCCACATGAGGCTCTTTGGCCCCTTCAGTGTGGCTCTTCCACAAAATACCAGCCACAAAATACTGACTTCTGCACATGGGCCACGAAATTTCAATCACACTGTACATGTGTGCCCACACGTGGTATTTTGTGGAAGAGCCACACTGAAGGGGCCAAAGAGCTGCATGTGGCTCACGAACTGCAGTTTGCTGACCATGGATCTAGGGCATCTTTTAATTAAAGAAAAGAATCAAAGTTACAATTTTGTGGAGAAGGGTAAAGTACATGTAAATTATATGGACCTGTTAATTATTGGTTTTTCTTTATCAGAGATCTTATCAGGTCTCTTTTAGACTAGCTGACAGTGCCTGCTCTGTTTTCCCTTTTATCTACAGTACAACTGAGAGCCTAACTCCAGTCCCAACCCCAGAGCCAATCTTTCTTTCTTTCCTTCCCTCTCTCCCTCCTTTCCTCCCTCCCTCCCTTCCTTCCTTCCTTCCTTCCTTCCTTCCTTCCTTCCTTCCTTCCTTCCTTCCTTCCCTCCTTCCTTCTTTCTTCTTTCTTTCTTTCTTTCTTTCTTTCTTTCTTTCTTTCTTTCTTTCTTTCTTTCTTTCTTTCCTTCTTACTTTCTTTCCTTCTTTCTTTCTTTTGTCTTAGAAATGACTACCATATTTCTTTCTTAATCAGTTAATCCAATATCATCCTATCTAATAAAAGACAAAAAGGGTAATTGACCGTACCTTTGCTACTCTTCCCATTGGCTAATCAGGGTGATATGCAAATTAACCGCCAACAAAGATGGCGGCCAGCAGCCACGCAGCTGAAGCAAGCAGGAGGCTTCCTTGCTCCAGTGATGGAGGAAGCCAAGGTTCCCTGCCTGCCGCGGCCTGGCTCTGAGCTCTGAAAGCAACTAAGTTTCAATTACAGAAGCTAAACAAACCCCAGATACCTGCTTTCATCCGGCTGTGGCCACAGAGCTGGAGCAAGTAGGAGTGGGCTCTTAGCTCCAGTGACGGCAACATAGTTTCAATTATAGAAGGTAAATAAATCCCAGAATTAAAAAAAAAGAAAAAAAAGGAGAGGCAGGGAGCTTCAGTCACCGGCCAGCCTGAAAACGGCCCTCAACCCCTCACCCAGACGGCCAGGCACTCCAGTGGGGATGCCCACCCTAAAGGGTGTGTGGCCAGCCTGAAAACAGCCATAAGCCCCTCATCCAGGCTGGCCAGGCACCCCAGTGGTGACCCCAACCCTGAAGGGGGTGTGACCAGATGCAAACAGCCATCAGCCCCTCACCCAGGCTGGCCAGGAACCCAAGCGGGACCCCACCCTGATCCGGGACACCCTTCAGGGCAAACCAGCCGGCCCTCACCCGTGCACCAGGCCTCTATCCTATATAGTAAAAGGGTAATATGCAAACTGACCCTAACAGCAGAAAGACTGGGAATGACTGGTCACTATGACACACACTGACCACCAGGGGGCAGACGCTCAATGTGGAAGCTGCCCTCTGGTGGTCAGTGTGCTCTCACATGGGAGGAGCTCTGCTCAGCCACAAGCCAGGCTGATGGCTGCCAGTACAGTGGTGGTGGTGGGAGCCTCTCCTGCCTCCTCAGAAGCGCTAAGGATGTCTGACTGCAGCTTAGGTCCGCTCCCCACTGGCAAGTGGATATCCCCCGAGGGCTGTCGGGCTGCCAGAGGGATGTCTGATTGCCAGGCCCAATCCCCCAGGGAGCAGGACTAAGCCAGCAGGTGGTCATCCCCTGAGGGGTCCCAGACTGCAAGAGGGCACAGGCCGGGCTGAGGGACCCCTCCTCACCCTCTAGTTACCTAATAAGATCTATGACCAATTCTGACATATATCAACTCACTGGCCACTGATATGGGTTAGAATAATTGTCTTTTTCATGAAGTATGAACAATCGTGTCAGTAGTGTCAAGTTCAAAAAGTAGCTTCCTTAAAGTGTCTCTTATTTCTTACAGATGTCTTATTTTCAACAAAGCAGGTCCATGCTGGTTTGCCAACCAAGTCCCTGCTCTTTCCTATGTGCAAAATGCTAAATCAGCTTCCATCTGTATATTCTTGTGTACTTTTCATATGTAGTTGCACTAAGTTAGCAGATCAAAGCGGGAATTATTTTAAGAGTGGTATATGCATCTGATTCTTGTTGGAATCAGGCTTTTCTGAGACCTTGCTCCAGGATCTCTTGAGGGTGACCTGAGGGTAAAAACGATCATTTGGAGATGCTATGTCTTTAGGGAATATTTTGAAAACAGTGAAAAAGTTGAGACCCGGTGGAAGTAGAAATAAACGGTCCTAGTAGGCTCCGGCTGGCTCCCAATTGCTATTTTGGAGCCCCGATCTACTCTATGTTCTGTTCCTGAAGTGAAAGCGGACCAGCTCTGCAGTGACTACAATCTCTGAGGCAGCATTCTCTCTGGACTTGTACAAAAACAGAAGAGAAATTTCTGGGTGGAGAGTTTCCCTGGCTAACCTCACCTGTGAACCAAAATATGCTGAAGACTCCCTCACAGCAGTAACCTCCCCTTCTCCCACCTATTTATATTCCTGGCTGCAAGCTCCCAGTTTTGCTGCTGTGAGTACAAAATTAAAACACAGTGTAGCCCTCCCATGAAAATACTTAAAATCTGGAATATTTTTCCTGTGTTCCTCATTAAGGCTTTCTTATTTTCTTTTTCTCCAATTTAAAATCAGTTAATCTGTTACTTCTGGGAGGTATGAATTTCCATATTCTGGGTGATTTATGTGGATTTCCTGTAAACCGAAGATGGCAGGGTGAAATCAATTACCATGATGCCTACAGCGGTGGCCCTAGATAGGACCTGAGAAGCACCTGACGTTTTCATTCTCATTAGGAGTGAAATAAGAGCATGCTATTTTCCTGATGCTTCCTGCACTGGAGAAATTATTTGAAAAATCGTACACTGATAAGTGAAGAATAGAGACATGTCATTTTGTACACTTAGCTAATGTTTTATGATGGTGATAAAAGAGTATCTGAAGGTTTTATCTGACCTTTTCAAGAACTGCTGGGTTTACAAGAGTTCTGTGGATAGGGATGTGATAATACCCCAGAAACTAAGAAATTGCTGTATAATTCAGTTTAGATAACATGCCAGCATTCACTAGAAAATATAATAGTTCTGAGTTACACTCACTTGTTGGTGGGAATGTAACTCAGAACTATTATATAATTCTTAATAATATTTATATTCTTATGTAAATTTTTTGCATGTGGGATGTTAGGATGCTTAATGTAATTTTTTTTCTTATCTAATTGTGGGGATTTTTTACATGTGGGAAATATTTCATGTATATTCCATGATCAAAAATAAAGTAACTACTCATTACAAAGATGAGATTCCTTTTATTTTTTATTTATTTTTTTTGCTTTTGTTAATCCTCACCCGAGGATATTTTTTCCATTGATTTTTTTTTTTTTCCAGAGAATGAAAGGGAGAGAAGGAGGGGGAAAGAGTGGTAGAGAAACATTGATGTGAAATAGGCACATTGATTGGTTGCCTTCTGCACACACCTGGACCAGGGCCAGAGATTGAACCTGCAACCCAGGTCTGTGCCTTTGACCAGGAATCGAACCCTTGACCCTTTGGTGTGCTGTGCTGACACCCCAACCAGTGGGAACACTGGCCAGGACGAGAGTCCTTTTATAAAGCATTAAACATCACTCTGATAGCAATGCCTGATGTTAAAGGTTATGAACCATTTGCTACATGACAAAGAAAAGAGAGAAAAATCCTAAGAAAGTCACTGCTGCAGGTTTTTCTTTGTAGTTGAACTTCATGTCAGTGTTTTTAGTGTCCAGATTTCCATTTGTCATAAAAATTTTAAATTAAACCTCCCCAATGTGCACATTTTAATTTAATATGAGGGGAAGTAATTTATTATTTGGCACAGATTTATTGTTGTAAAGCTCTCTCTGATGTCATGGTGAATTCTGTGTATGAACTAAGGAGAAACAAATGATTCATTTTTCATGGATATTAGCAGTCAATGTTACATTCCTCTCAAACAGTCTAAGTTTTTTTTTTTTTTTTTTTTTTTTTTACCAACATGGTCAACTGATCTTAGCTTATTTTTTTTTTTCACTAAAACCATAAGGTGAAGAGAAGTAATGATATTATTACAAAAACTGTAACAAGATAGAAAGTTGTGAAGTTTAGTTGATTTTAAGAGGTCCATGAACACCTGTGTCCAAGTGGTGATAAGATAACACCTTAAATAAGGTTACCATGTAACCTTTTATGTACATCAGTAGATGGATTGCTTTCTTGTCTCTGTTGCTGGGATATTATGAAAAAATCCCTCTATTTTTCACATATAACTGCATCATAGATTGTCTCTTTATGAATCAAACCTTCTTGCATTCAACATATACTCATTGAACAGCTCTATGTGCGAGGACCTCTGCTAGGTATTTAGTTACAGCAAAAAACAAGATTGACAACGTCACCAGTATGTCATGGAGTTTATATTTTAGTAGAAAATACTGGCAATAAATTAACATAAATGGGATAATTACTAATTAGTGGACAGGTCAAACAGATTTAGGAAGATGCAAATATTTAATATTTGGTTAACTACCAACTAAATTAACTCTAATCCAAAGAGTTAAATAAGAGTTTAAATCGGACTTTTAGTTCACTTGTTTCATTCTAAGCTTCTGTTTCACCCACAGCATTTTCTCTTCAATGCTGGCTCCTCCATTAAAATGTCGGTTATGATGTTTTTAAAGAAAGCAAGTGAAACTGGTTTTCTTTGATTTAAGAATAGATTGAATACTGAGGAAGGAGGACAAAGAAATAGACTATATGATTGAGTATAGTCACTTCTTTAATTTTGCCATTATCTGTCAATATGAGCAAAATTTTTCATATATACAATGTGAAAACTATAAATTCAAATATACTCCAGAAAAATTACAAAATAAAATATAATTAAGTATTCACTGTGAGAAAAACAAAAATAGTATAGTACTTTAAACTAATGCAAAGTAGCAATTTTTTCTAGAACAATGTTGTTAAAAACTGCCCAATAGATAGTGATATGTAACCAATATCTCTGATATTCCCACCTTATGGTACAAATATCACCAGCTATTGTAAGTTGTGTTCCTTTGGAAACATACTCTGAGTTGGATATTAGATGCAAAAACTTCATTAGGGAGAGCTCTTTGGTTCAAAAACTTTGGTAATAAATAAAGCAGTTGAGCTGTGATGCAGTCTCAATGAAGGTGTCACCCAAACAAGCTTAATCTGGGATAACCCTGCCTATTTATCATTGCTGCAAAAGAGAGGCATATCTTCATAGCCAGTTATAACCATCATATGTCGATGGCCCCAGAAATAAGGCATGACTTTGGGCAAGGCACCTGTCTTTAGTTGAGGCAATTCTAAACTATGAGGATGTCACATGAGGATGTAACTGTCAGTTCTCCTAGCAGTTTCATTCTTAAATGGGGGATCTGGGGATTGCCTGCCCCTTACACCACTAAAAACAACTGCTTATATAAATTCAGGAAGCGGTTAGCCCAGTGCTCTGGTGAGCCTCTCAGGTTCCCTGAGGAAACCTGACATTAATCCCTATAAAAGTATTAGTGAGAAAAAATATAGACACTGCTGCTACAGATCATATTGGAGCCACAAATGTTGCTTTGGTTTTCCTTTTCTACTATCTATTCTCTCTAACTAACATGGTTGCTGATCTCAGGGGCATGATGCATACCCTAATCCATGAGAAATTTGAGCCCTTAGTCCTCATATCCTTATCAAACTGGGTAATTAAACTTGTCCATTCACTATCAAAATTGGGCAAGTCAGCATCAAGAGACCCCAAGTATAACTCCTGGTTAGTAAATATACTTCTCCTGCCCCCACTGAATAACAACAGGCACACTGTATGCTCCTGATGATCAGATTCAATTAATTCTGCCAAAATGGTGGCTCTCCTGCTTGCTTCTTTCCCCTGCCCTTCATGCTCCTACATCAGGCACCCTCAGATTCCCATCTCAAGCACATTCATGCTGAGTAGGTCCTTTTGCTCCTTCGGAGATATTGTCCATTTTCTCCCTTATCACACCCTGGGTATCTGCAGCTGGGTTATGGCCTAACTTAACCCTAGTTACCAAGGGGGAAACTGGAGAGAGATCTTGAGGATGGGGTATATATTAACTAGTATGAGAAAAGCCTGTCCGCCATCTTCATGCATGGTAGAACTGCTAGCTCTAAATAGGGAGTCAGCCATTTCTTCAGCTCTTATGGTTCAGGGGACTTGGGGATTCAAAGTTTACAGGTGTCAACTCCCATGTGTCAAGGTCAAGCTCTTTCCTAATCATCATCTTGGCATTACTTTGGAGCTCTGTTACTCCGATAAATAAGTCTTGGACCTAGACTGCAGCTTTATCTGACTCTAGCTGGAGGAGGTGAAAGCCTTTTTATATGTTAAAGTGTGCCCTAGCTTTCACATTTGGCTTTGTATTGTTGATTAATCACTGGAAACCTTTCCTTTTCCTTTCCTAAAGCAATAACATTTAGCGCAATCAACCAATTACAGGTCCTTACAGTTATTTCTCATATATGTGATATATCAGACCAGCTGGTGCAATCCTTTCCACCAAGGACACCATCTCAGGTAAAAGTTTTAACAATTACAATGGCACTTTATGCCCAAGGGTTATCTGTATTCCACCTATTGTTAGTAATGAGGTCATTGCCAGCCAAGAAGCAGGTAATCCAATTCCAAAAACCCATCTTTAGTTTGTTTTTTTCAGATAGCTACTAGCACCAATTGTCCCTGTGGGCTTCCCAGGAAGCAGAATCTGAAGCAGATAGTCTCATGCAGGGGATTAACTTGGTTTAGAGGAAGAAGCTGATACTTTTTTTTTTTTTTTTTTTTGCTTAAAGTATTACAAAGGGTATTACATATGTGTCCTTTTTTTCTCCCCGCCCTTGACAGTCCCCTAGCCTCCCCTATCCCCTAGTGTCTTATGTCCATTGGCTATGCTTATATGCATGCATACAAGTCCTTAGGTTGATCTCTTACCCCCTCCCTCCTGCCCCCCAACCCTCCCCGGCCTTCCCGCTGCAGTTTGACAATCTGTTTGAGGCAGCTCTGCCTCTGCATCTATTATTGTTCAAAAGTTTATAATGGTCTCTATTATCCATGAATGAGTGAGATCATGTGGTATTTTTCCTTCATTGACTGGCTTATTTCACTTAGCATAATGCTCTCCAGTTCCATCCATGACGTTGCAAATGGTAAGAGTTCCTTCCTTTTTAGAGCAGCATAGTATTCCATCGTGTAGATGTACCACAGTTTTCTAATCCATTCATCTACTGATGGGCACTTAGGCTGTTTCCAGATCTTAGGTATGGTGAATTGTGCTGCTATGAACATAGGGGTGCATATATCCTTTCTGATTGGTGTTTCTGGTTTCTTGGGATATATTCCTAGAAGTGGGGTCACGGGGTCAAATGGGAGTTCCATTTTCAGTTTTTTGAGGAAACTCCATACTGTCTTCCATAGTGGCTGCACCAGTCTGCATTCCCACCAGCAGTGCACAAGTGTTCCTTTTTCTCCACATCCTCTCCAGCACTTGTCATTTGTTGATTTGTTGATGATAGCCAGTCTGACAGGTGTGAGATGGTACCTCATTGTTGTTTTGATTTGTATCTCTCTGATGATTAGTGACTTTGAGCATGTTTTCATATGTCTCTTGGCTTTCTGAATGTCCTCTTTTGAAAGGAGTCTATCTAGGTCCTTTGCCCATTTTTTGATGGGATTGTTTAACTTCCTTTTGTTAAGTTGTATGAGTTCCCTATAAATTTTGGAGATTAGGCCCTTATCAGATATGACATTGGCAAATATGTTTTCCCACACAGTGGGTTTTCTCGTTGTTTTGTTGATGGTTTCTTTTGCTGTGCAGAAGCTTTTTATTTTGTTGTAGTCCCATTTGTTCATTTTCTCTTTAGTTTCAAGTGCCCTAGGAGCTGTATCAGTGAAGAAATTGCTTTGGAATATGTCTGAGATTTTGTTGCCTTTTGATTCTTCTAGAATTTTTATGGTTTCCTGTCGTACATTTAAGTCCTGATACTGTCTTAAAGGAGAACTCAATCAACTCTACATGGGATGATTATTGAGTTGCATTGAGTTCGGGGGAAATGGACCAGGTCTATATAGCCTACATTGGTCAATCTTTGACTATAAATACAACCACATAGAGAACATACCTTTGGGCAACATGGTTGTCTTCAGTCATGACAATCCCAAAGGAGACTAAGACCTAATGTCTATGAACTGGAAGTACAGAATAAATTCTACAAGAGAAAATGGATGGTGGTATCATAGTGTCCACCAAATTAGTATATAACATTGCTACTCAGTTTTAATGTGGAAGAAAAACACAGAAAAATCTCAAGAACATACTAAAAATAAGACATTTATGCTAAATACCCCCTTTCTGTTCTACTAAACTTACATGGTTTCTGACTGCAGTTAGCCAAAGGGAAACCCAGGTAGAAGGTGAAGATAGAGCAAACTGTAAATTCAATCTACTTAAAAAAATATTTTTATTGATTTCAGAGAGGAAGGGAGAGGGAGAGAAAGAGAGAAACATCAATGATGAGAGAGAATCATTGATTGGCTGCCTCCTGCATGCCCCCTACTGAGGATCAAGCCTACAACCTGGGCATGTGCCTTTGATCAGAATTGAACCCAGGACCCTCCAGTTGGCAGGCCAATGCTCTATCCATTAAGCCAAACCAGCTAAGGCTAAATTCATCCTATTAATTCCTTTAGTTCCCTTCTTGAGAGCATATCACTGGTCTCTTTAAGGAAACCAACTCTAAGGATTTTCTCTCATTCTAGTTTAAATTGACTTCTCCCTCCTCCTATGTTCAGAGCAGGGTTGGTGCCTACTCCTAGATTATATTTAGGTTTCTTTAACCACTGCCATACCTTTGCATTAAGTTCATCTATAAATAAACACAGGTCAAATTATCCTAACTTTAGTGTAGCCTTTTTTTATTGGGACCCTGACTTTTATAAACATCTTTCCTGATATTATCAGTAGTCTATACATTCCTTGATTTGCCTGTGTGTCTTTAAGGAATACTAAGTGTTCTATAGGTAATTGTGTTAAATGAGCTAGTTTTTAAAAACATATACAGTGCTTCAATTTATGTCACTATTAATATCATTTGAGGTTCTGATTACATCCTATATTGCCAAGGTTGGAGAGACCATTTAAAAGGTGACAACATTTATTATGTATTTTAGTTGTAATAAAATGTTGGTGAATTCATAATCTTAGTTACTTAGGTCTTCTTAGAGAATGCTGAGAATATTTAACTTGATCATGAAAAGTTACTTAAGAGTGCACTATTTGTGTGACCTGGAAGAAGCTGTTTGTTTCTTCACCTATGCAATAAGAGAATAGAAAAAGTATCACTGAATTCTTTGCAGCTTTAATTTTTTGTAGTTCTTTGATGCAGAAAGTTGTAAAATGGGCACATTGTTTGGAATTTTTATTTTATATACCCTTTAACTTCTGAGTCATTGAATTTTTCACAGGTAATGTCCTATACTATTGATCATAATTTTTTACCTTTTAATGGGTGGGAAGAAAATGGGAAATAGACAATGTCATTGAGATTTTGGCAAAGACAACAATGTAAGGTTTATAAATACTGCATTGTGCTTTGGTGAAGTGGCCATTGCTCAAAGTTAATGGTTTTGGCAGCTCGGGGTGGCCCAATGTTGATTGACTGACATAAAGGTCAACTGCTTAATTTATGAGCTGTCCTTCCAGAATAAAGACACGGAGACTGACCCACTGTCAGGTGGAGCTGCCACTGAGAGTGTTGAGTACAATAATGATGGGAGTTTAAAAAAAAAATCTATTCACCTTCTTTTGATCCCTGCCTCTTGTGATCAATGACACTTAAGCCAGGCCAAGACAGAAACAGATACCTCTGTGCCTGTGGAACAAAGTAAGAGCAAGTTGCTACAAAACATTATTAACTTCAGCTCTATTCTGTTCTAACAACTGAACTAGCCAGACATAGAGAATTACTGCTACCCAGACTACAGACTAGCTCAGGATGGCATTTTCTATTGGTCATAAACTGCTCAAACAAGAATTCTATCACTCCATAGAGTGACAATTATTTTTAAATTACAGTTTAGAAGCCTATTTTTTTCATATCACAAATCGCACATTAAACTCTTCTGGATATTGTCATTGAGCTGATGCTGGTAATTTACAAAGATTTATAACTATTGATGAATACAATTTGAATTTCTTGTATTCTTAACAAAATGAACATATAATTCAATTTGTTATTTTCAGTCTGGGCCCTAATGACATCTGGGGCTAGATAATTCTTTGTTACAGTAGGTTGTCCTGTGCATTGTAAAATGTTTAGCAGCATCACTGGTTTCTACCAACTAGATGCCAGTAGCGATCTCCCTCATTTGTGACAACCAAAAATGTTTCTAAACATCACCAAATATGCTCTTAAGAACAAAATAACCTCAAGTTTGGAACAACTGATTTAATTAATAAACAATTTGAATTTTATTTTGTTGCCAAGCAATGAGGTGTGATGATTTAAAAAATGAATAGATTGTTGCCATTACTTCCAACAATCTTACAATCTGTTACAAAAGGAAGACCAGTAAATGAGGCATATGGAACACGTATGCTTTTTTTAACTTCTTATGATTTCAAAATGTTTCATCCAGTAATAATGTATTTGACAATGAATTTTCCATTCGTTGATAAGGCCACTCCATGCAGTCCTGCTTAAAGGAAAATGGAGAATCTAAAAATGTTAGGGAGAAGTGATGAAATAGGGCAAAAAAAAAATAGGATGATGATGGCTAAACTATGTGACCTAAACATTGACATCCTAGTGTAGAAAACATGAGAGTTAAATTTAAAGATGCAGTCTGATGTTATTTGCAGAACATCCACCATATTTTAAAAACAGAGATCTTTGATGCAAGAGATTGTACAAGTATGACATTCATACCTATATTTTCATGAGACAACACTGAAACTAAGTTTCTTGTGGCGTAATCTGCTCATATTGGCTCACTTACCCACAGACTCACTTACTTGAGGCTTTGCTGTCTCACCCATCCTGCTCCAATTATAAACTCCAAATTAAATGTCAAAATGCAATAACACATCCCTGTAACTCAAAGAAATTAGAAGATGAACACCAGAGAAGAGACATAACACTGTACCGAGATTATTGCCACATACCATGTATATAGGAAGAAATTATATATAAAAATGATGCTTGAGAGGCAATAGAAAAGAATATGTTGGGACAAAACAAGACTTACGGAGCTCTTCAAAATAATACTTTTAATAGAAATGAATAAGACACACAGCAGGTGCCCTTTGTGAGGAATCATTTTAGTAACCCTTCAGAAATCCTGGGTTTTGAATGGCACTGTGAGAAGTCCTGGAGAGTAACAATTATTTTTCGCTTAGGAATTCAAATTTCTGCTACCAACTAAGTACTCAGTTCCAACATTGAGCATAAACATTCCCAGAAATGTCTTGGGATCAACTAAGACCCAAGAAAGAAAATGTCTTGAAGATTGTACATAAGAATCCCCTATTTTCCAGGTGGAGGGAAAAGTAAGGATGTAAGCTCAACTTAGAAACCAGTTGAGTTGTCTACTTGCCCAAACTATTTCACAAATGGAGGTAAATCTTCCCAAGACTGACCATAAACTACTAAGAATAAAGAGGACACAGCATGAAAAAGCAAAACAAAGCTGATTAAGAAAAGATCTCTTATTTTTGCCTCAATTCAGTCCCAACAAACATAGTTTGTAATAATTGTAAAGTTCTATGTGAAATAATTCAAATATGAATTAGTCAGAGTCCCTATTCTCAAGTTGTTCACAACTTAATGAGAATGAATGCAGAAGCAACTAGAATAGAGTCAATTACAATTAGAAAATAAACATAAAAATAAAACTAGAACAGTGTGGAAGAAAAAACAGGAATAAAAAGGGAAATTGTTTTTTATTAGCTCTAGCAAGGCTTTAAATTTGTTATGTATGTCATATTCTTAAAGTGAATTAAAGTAGTCCTTAGTTATTTGTTGATTATTATATATGTTTAATAATAGATTTTTGACAACACCTGCAAAGATATAAATCAGGGGTCCTCAAACTTTATAAACAGGGGGCCAGTTCACTGTCCCTCAGATCGTTGGAGGGCCAGACTATAGTTAAAAAAAAACAAAAAAAAAACTATGAACAAATTCTTATGAACACTGCATATATCTTATTTTGAAGTAAAAAAACAAAACGAGAACAAATACAATATTTGTATTTGCATGTGGCCCGCGGGCCATAGTTCGAGGACCCCTGATATAAATGATTATGTTAGGGTCATTTTGGAAAGGGTTTATTTTCTCTTTCCTCTTCTAGAGCTATTTGGACCGAGTGGAGCCTAAACTTTCCTTTGAAGCTGATGGTGTGTGAGTCAGTGTCTCAAAAGTATAAGCCAGAACCTCAAATATGTCCCAGATGTTTGTTGTTGTTTTTTTAAAGTGTCATTATATAGAAAAGCATTAACTACAAGTTTTTAAAAACATATATTATACCAGAAAGTTTAAAACTTAATATATTTTCAACCAGAATATTCTATTAATGAAAAACAAAGTACATTGGCTGGTGTGGCTCAGTTGGTTAGAGCATCTTCCCATCAGGGCAGTTCAATACCTGGTCAGGGCATGTAGGCAACAGATCAATATTTCTCTCTCACATCGATGCCTCTTTCTCTCTTCCTCTCCCTTTCTCTCTCTCTAGAATCAACGACAAACATATCCTCTGGTGAGGATTAAGAAATAAATAAGAAAATAAGTAAATAAATAAATAAACAAGCATATGTGGTATTACTTTTCTTTTATAGGTTTCCACTCACTTAAATTGAATTTACATGTTTATATATGTGTAAGTTGTGAGTGGGCACATGTTTAATGATATACAGGTTGCAGGTTTATGGTGATGGAAACAAATGAGACCGTTTATAATCTTCATTATATTTAATTGAAATCCAAAACGGATTATTCAAGTGATAGGATTTATTTGCATTCTAATTTATAATGTATTTATTCTAATATATGTTATGTTTATAACCTTTGGCTTCTACATTTGAATAACATAGTTTTCAAGTATGTTCTTAGAAAAATTAAGCTGACCATTTAGTTTAACTAAATAAGTAGCTTTTAAAATGATTTATCTGGATTTATTTTAGGATAAAATTATTGATTATTCCAAAACCAGTATTATATATTTTTTGTATCAGAGTGGAATGGAGAGGGAGAGAGAGATAGAAACATCAATGATGAGAATCATTGATCAGCTGCCTCCTGCACATCCCCCACCGGGGATCAAGCCCACAACCTGGGCATGTGTCCTGACTGGCAATAGAACAGTGACCTGGTTCATAGGTCTATGCTCAGCCACTGAGCCACACTGGCAAGGCTACATTTTTTAGAAATTACTTTTAAAAGAAGTCCTGGTAGGAAATATATAACAAAGCTATATCAGTTGAAACTTTAATTTTCTAATAATTTCTTCATACTTTTATGCACACACATTCAAAATAAATAGCTTCATATTATTTAAATCAGTTTAGTGTGGCAAGATGACATTAGAAAATCAAATCAATAAAATAATTCTGAGATGTTCTTGTAGTTTAAAATAATAGCTGCCTCAAGGGAGAATAAAACAGTAAGGTGCATAATGGCAGGTTCTTACAGATGATTAAGTTATTGATTTATAAAATAATTTTCAAAGTTCATGTTCTGCCTGTCTACATGTTTGTACAATGCTCTCTATATAATTATGTATTCAGATCATGTTTAAAAATCTAATAATAATGTTAAAATATTTGACCATATATTTAAGAGACTACATTCTAACCATATTCACTAATGAACTGATAAGGTTGTGATAGACATTGCAGAAAGACCAAGTTCCTAAGAGGACTATAAAAAATTGGCACCCTTGTTAAAAGATTGTAACTTTTTTCTCATTTCATTTACTAAAGTGAAATCTTCATAACATGCTTGATTGTGGCAGTTCAGCTTAAATAAATTGCCCATTGAACAGTTACAAAGTGAAATATTTTCAAAGCTGATTGTGTCTTTAGACTAAACCCATTTGTAAAAATCAATTCTGGCACAGGAAAATATGTATGTTATATTTCGTCACTATGGAGCACTGATGTTAGAAAATAGTAATCACATACCTAAGGAACAGTTTAGAAGAACTAGATCTTAAAAAACGGTGCCATTACAGCAATCACCCCAAAACACAAGAAACATAAATGATATATATTCATTTCCAATGCACTGAAAGTGGAATTCTGTGGTAAAAATAACATTGAATTCATGTTGATTTTAATTTTATGCTATCAAGAAAATAGATACACCTTAACAGGTGATGAATAATAAGCAGACAAATGAAAATTTCTTTTAGATGCACCTAGATATTCTCAGTCTAGCTAACAATAATCCCCAAAAATCCAGTGACTACAGATTGTATGCAATGAGACTTCACTACTCTTCTCTGGAATGTTTCACTATTTCATGTTCTGTTATGTCTTTTCAAATTAAATAGAATGTCATTTCTAGTTTTTATAATATGATCTATCACTGAATATGCATGTGGCTATAAAGACTATTTTAAGCGTGTCACTTGGCAGAATAATTCTCTAGCTTCCTATTATGTATATAAATAGACATTATAAAGAAAATTATGCCTTTTTTGAGTGCTTAATGCCAAGTCCTTTACAGATACCATAATCACTTATGTGGCTTAAGAAAATAAGTTTTTCTAAGATCCATGGCCTAATAAAAATCCTAGAAGGCAGGGCATATGATTTCACAGAGGTTTACATATGAAGTTAAAGTAAAAGGTTAAATAGCTCCCCCATTTTCACACAGCCTATCGAGAGTCCACTAGGATGTGAGATAGGGAGGAAATGTCAATCTTAATCACAGTGCAATACAGTAGGAAAACCTGCCAGCAGACACTTCCAGAAACCCTCTTTCCAAAAGTAACATAGGTATAAGACATATTGCTGATATTTCCCAGTTTAAGAAAATTCATCTAGGTTTATTCTTTATTTTTATGATTTTTAAAAATATATATATTTTATTGATTTTCTACAGAGAGGAAGGGAGAGGGATAGAGAGCTAGAAACATCGATGAGAGAGAAGCATCGGCCAGCTGCCTCCTGCACACCCCCTACTGGGTATGTGCAACCAAGGTACATGCCCTTGACCGGAATCGAACCTGGGACCCCTCAGTCCCCAGGCCAACGCTCTAGCCAGTGAGCCAAACTGGCCAGGAAAATTTTTATGGTTGTTGATTTCCTTTTATGTATAAAAAGTACAGCAGGGATCTCAGAAATAATATTTTAGGGTCAATTTGGGTGTGGGAGCAGAAACATTCAGTTGAGTAGGGGATAAAGGAAAATAAAAAGAGAAGAAGGAGGCAAAAAAAGGAAAAAAAGATACCAGTCCAGGCTAAATTAATACACCTAAAGCCAACATCCTTTTGCCAAAGTCAGCCTGGCTCTTCTTGCATTGGATGTATGAGCTAAAGCGTGAGGGCTCTCGTATGGACAAGAATTGATATGAATGAGCTTGTCCCCTGATAACAAGAAGACCTAGAAAATGTCAACCAAAAGTCTCTTAAAAATAGCTTTAGCTCATGCCCCACTCCATTTAGGCATCTGAAATATGGGGAGGGGGAAACTGAGATTGCCAAAATGACTGCCACCAGTGTCTTAGAGCCTGGGGAGAGTCCTAGCTGTCGCATGTCTCTCTGGTAGGGGCTCCAAGATTAGTAAATTGTTCGACTTCACCTCTGTTCTATATAATTATACAAACTAAAACTATCTACATCTGGCTATTCACAAATGAAGAAGGACTCACAGAGAAACTATCCACTCTATTTCTAAACACCAGCTTTAGGTAAAACTGTCTTCAACCAGAAAGGGAAGTAAAGAGAGAATTCATAAGGACTCCGTGTAGCTATTCTACCAGAAAGGAACCCAGAAAGAAATGCAGTAATCAAAAGGCACATGAACAATAAAATCTGAGTGAAAAGAAACAGGGGGAAAATTTAGAAAACAAATTAATCAAGTGTCAAAGATAATTTAGAAAAACACATGCATCCTGTACTAAACCAAATAGAGCATAAATCTATGGATGAAGAGCTGAATGATGAGATAATCAGTAAAAAGGTGAGGTTGTAGGAGAGCTGGTGGTAGTTAGAAAACAAAGTGAAGAGACTGGTGCCGTTGCAGCAATAATGGGCACTGTAGAGTCAGAAAATAAGAATTGAAAGACCATTTGTAATGATAAAGTTTATGGCTGGAAATTATAACACAGAGTTAAGGCAGGAACGTCAAAACAGGAAAACGGGTTTTGTGGATAAATGGTAGATTTTGAGGACAGAAACATATGGAAAATTGGAGTCTCCTTGATGCAGAAAGCAGAACGAGTAGAGTAGAAAATTTAAAATTAAATATTTTCCTGAAATGAGAAAGTAACTAAATTTACACATTGACAAGGTTCACTTTGTTCCCAGAAAAGTTAATAGAGAACATTCATAACCAAAACATTTCTTATTGAAATTATTAAATTATAAGAATAAGAAAAAATGCCAAAGGCATTCAAACAAAACAAGCAAGTCACGTATAAAAAGGGAGAGATAGATAAAGAGAGTGAGAGAGTGAGAGAGCGAGAGAGCGAGAGAGAAACCCAGACTTCTTTAAGGCTATCACTGGGGATTGTATTCAAGTGACGGTGTTTCCAAGGAAAAAGAGAGTGAATTGAAATGCCACTCCTAGCCACGTTACCATTAATAGATTGAAAGAAAGACCAAAAAAGAAATCAGATTATCAGAGATTTGGGAGACATATTATTTACTAGGAAATCTTTATACAATGTATACATCTAAGATACTAGTCAAAACAATAAAATTCTGATGTGGCAACGATTGTCCCTAAACAAAATAGCAATTTATAAATGGGATAAACTTACCAATTGAAAGTAAAAGTTTACTTTTTAAAAAGTAAACCAATGGTAAATTGTACACAAGTGACATGTTTAAACTAAGGGATTAAAAATCCTAAAATAAATGATCATGCAAGAGTGTAATAAATGAATATAAAACATAGAACTATAAATCAGGGTGATAATATTAAAATTTGAAGATGTGGCCCTCAAGAAAAAAATGTGAAGGAGGAAGTTCAAGATAGCGGTGTAGGGAGATCTTGAGCCCACCTCTTCCCACAGACACAACAAATCTACAACTACGTAAAGAATAATTACCTCTGAAAGAGAACAGGGAACTATGAATAGAGCCTTCCCAGCAGGGACAGCACCAAGACGTTTAAGAAAGGCAGGGATATGACCATATTCGGGAAAAACACCCATCGCAAACTTTTCCCTGAAGAGCAAGGAATTTGGGCTCCACATCAGGACCCCCAACCCTTGAATCCTGCACAGGAAAAACAACCCCCACACAGTTGGCTTTGAAAACCAATGGGTAATATACCAAGGAAAACTGGATAATTGCGGGGAAAGAAAATCCTTTTTTAAAGGACCCACACACACAGAATCCCTCGACCTAGAAGGGTGGGTGGGAAGAAATCAACCAATGAACTTGTGTGCATATATGCATAACACCATGGACTCAGACAATGGAGTGGTGAGGGCCTGGGGGCAGGTGTGGGACAGTAGAGGGCTGGAAGAGGTTAATGGGGGGAAAAGGAGGACCTATGTAACACTTTCAACAATAAAATTTTTTAAAAAATACACTGGATAGAAAAGTATATAGACACAGGAGAAGGAGACCTACTTGCTAATCTTGGAGTGGCTGCAGGAGAGACAGGCGGTAGGTGGGATTTTCCCCAGGGACTAAGACACTGGAGGAATTTTGCAACATCAGGCTATTGTGCTGAGTCCAGCATGGGTGGACACCATTTTGGATCCTCCCTCTAGCTCGCTATTGCTGAAGAGTGACACCTATCCCTACACCGGGCCTCACCTCACAGAAGGCTGGGTGATAACTCCACCCAACAGCATGCCCACAGCAGCAGTGGTTGGGCTTCGCAGCCAGCTTCAAGGGAGCCAGCCCCACCCTTCAGAGTTCTAGCAGCAGTTTCACCCCCACCAAAACAAAAGGGCTGATGCAGCACTCACAGGCATACCTTAGAGCAACTGGCTCCGGTGACCAGAGAAAATTGTACTGCTGGGCCCCATAGGATATCTCCTATATAAGGCCATTTCCCAGGAAGACATAGATGGTCTACATAATGCATAGAAACAATCACTGAGAATTAGGTATATTGAGGAGACAAAGGAATATGTTTAAAATGAAAGAACAAAACAAAATCTCAGAAAAAGAACTGAGTAAAATGAAGATGAGCAATCTACCTAATAAAGAGTTCAAAATAAAGATCATAAAGATACTCACTGAACTTGGAAGATGAATAGATAAGCGCAAAGAGAAAGTCAACATAGGTATAGAAAAATAAGAAAGTACTGTGCCAGTCAGAGCTGAGGACTAAACTAGAGGAAATCAATTGCAGATCATATGATACAGTATAAAATATATAGAATACGGAGAAGTGGGAGTCAGCAATCTGGACTATAGAGTAGTGAGAATTACTCAAGATAAACAGAAAAAGAAAACAAATTTTTCTTTTTTAAATATTTTTATTGATTTCAGAGAGGAAGAGAGAGATAGAAACATCAATGATGAGAGAATCATTGATCGGCTGCCTGTTACACACCCCTCACTGGGGATCAAGCCCACAACTCAAGCAGGTGCCCTGACCAGGAATAGAACCATGAATTCCTGGTTCATGGGTCAACACTCAACCACGGAGCAATACTGGCCAGCGAGAAATAGACATTCTTGAGCCCTCCCAAGAATTAGAAATATTGGGAATGGGGACCAACAAGCTTTTTAGGTGATTCTGATGTATGTTAATATTTGAGAACCATGGCTCTGTGTATCTCAGTATTCATAAAAATTATCTGAAGAGCTTGTTTATAATGCATAGGGCAAAGTAATCCCTCCTAATCAAATTAATAACAATTGTCTTTGTAAATTGATCAATTGATTCTAAATTTATGTGGAAATTCAGAGGGCCCAAAAGAACTATGGCAAACCTGAAAAACCCTACAAAGCTGGTTGTCTAACACTAAAAGAAATGAATACTTAATAATAGCTATAGTAATTAAGCCAGTGTGTCAGAGGGCCAAGATAGACATATAGAATAAAAGAGGAAATCCAGAAATGAACCTGCACTATATGGTCATCTAATTTATGATAACATTGACACAAATACAGCAGCAAATGTATGTCATCTCCAATAAATTGTGCTGGGTTAATTGGATATATATGCGGACTAAATACTATGATAAAAAGACATAGGGTGGCCAAATAAATAAAGAAAAAACAAGATCCAGGTACATGCTGCCTACAAGAGACTCACTTCAGAAGTAGGGACACACAGAGACTAAATATGAAAGGGTGGAAAAAGATATTCCATATAAATGGAAATGAAAGGAGAACTGGGGTAGTTGCTAATATTAGACAAGAGACTTTAAAACTAAGAGTGTAACAAAAGTCATAGAAGAGCATTACATAATGATGAAGGGATCAATTCAACAAGTGGATATAGCACTTGTAAGTATCTATGCACTCCACATAGGAATAGCAAAATACATAAAGCAAATATTAATAGATATAAAGGAAGTGACTGACACTTTTACAGTAATAAGAGAATTTAACACCACACTTACATCAATGGATAGATCATCCAGATAGAAAATCAATAAGGAAACATTGCCCTTATATGACATATTTAATCAGGTGGACTTAATAGATATGTACAGTATATCCCATCCAAAGAAAGAATAAAATCTTGCCATCTGTGATGAGATGGGAGGACCTAGAGGGTATTATGCTAAGTGAACTAAATCAGACAAAAAAAAAATTACTGTATGATTCACTTATATGTACAACCTAAGAAAACAATAACAAGCAATCAACCAAAGCAAAACAAAAACAGACTCACAGATACAGAGAACAAACTGTTGGCTGCCAGAAGGAGTGTGTTGGGGAAGGGCAAAATGGGTGAAGGGAATTAAGAAGTACAAACTTTAAGTTATAAAAACAAGTCACAGTATTGTAATATGTGACATAGGGAATATAGTCAATAATATTGTAATAATTTTATATGGTGACAGATGGTTATTAGACTTACCAAGGTGATCATTTCATAAGGTATCCTATATAATAAAAGGCTAATGTGCAAATTGTCCCCTCAACCAGAAGTTCCACCAGGAGTTCTACCAGGGGGCAAGGCTGGCCCATCAACTGCTCACGACCCGTCTCCCCGGCCAGCCCTGCCCCTGATCGCCCCTCCTCTGTTTCCCCTCCTGCCCCCAATTGGGGTGGGCTGGCCGGGCCCCCCCCATAAATGAATTCATGAACTGGGCCTCTAGTATAGATATAAAATCACTATGTTGTAAACATTAAACTAATCTAATAATTGTATGTTAGCTACACTTCAAAAAAATAAAAAAAAACATATATTAATTGGACCAAAGAAGAGTACTTTCTTAATAGAAAATGTCTAAAAAGAACACAAAGTGTTAATAAATTCACAAATATACTGTATTAATTTTTTTAATCATAAGTATATGAAAAGCAATTGTCAGATTTACACATATATACAAGAGTATGTTTATATCTATATTGATGTCTATATATCTATATATACATCAGATATATTTCATATATAAGACTATATTTCTATCAATTCTTAGAACAAATGTAAAGATAAATAAGAATCTGAATAATATAATTAATATGGTCAATTTAAAGGAAATATGACAAATTCTACCTGCAAACAACAAAAACTATATCTTTTCAAGAATCAATAAAACATATATTAAATATCTTTAGCTTGAAATCAGCAGGGGAAAAATACTCTGCTGTTGAGAATTAATTAACAAATATATAATTGAGATGTCTTACCTGTATGTCACCTTAACAAGTACTCTAAAATAATGCTTTCATTGTCTTCTTCATAAATAAGTATGCTCAATTTTCACATTAATGTTTTAAAAAATAGAACATTCTTACCTGGCTTCTTAGACCTGATGTATGTGATTGTATAAAATGAGGCATTTAGAAGGATTTTTTTCTCTTTCTTTTTTGCAAAGGAGATTCAAAGTACTTGCATATGTGCTTCAAATTCTGGGAAGCAGCATGGAATGTCAGTGATTGATGAGCTAGTTATTTCAGAATTCCATTTTATGATAGTATTTCAGAAATGTTAAGTCTTGTGGCAGTTTTGCCAGATCAAAAAGCTGTAATTCAGTGACGACAATAATGCTGAGCAGTTAGTTCTGGCTCTATAGTTTGATGCCATCTTTACATTTGCAGATCAATCCCCCATACACCACTGTCACATAAAAAACACCCCATTGCACTGTACAATTTGGCATGATTGCCTAAGAGGCCTGGATTGAACTGGCATTAATTAGCTATGTCATGCTATTATTCATTCCCCATGAATTTGCTCTTACCATTCAGATCAGGGATGAATTCGCTAGCACAGCAGTATGTAGAAACAATGTATGATCTACTTGCTTGTATTTCATCTAGTATTCCTCATACACAGAAAAGTCAGTGTTGTAGAATTTAATGCAATCTCAATTTTATTCCATCCTTTGTATTCTCTCTGCTTTTCTTAGCACAAAAAAAATTTACATGTTAAGAGACTATCCCCAGTTTGAAAATTGCAAGTGAAGCTCAGCTCTCTATGGCAGTTTTGTTTTATTATCTTAGCCAGGTTCTCCCCTACCTATTGCATACTCCAGTCTGCCAAGGGTCCCCCTTCCTAAAATGTTTAATAAGTATTTCTTCCTGTCTTCTTACATGAGGTCAGATACATGCCACTGTCTATTCTGAGTCAGAAACCCCTAAAAGAGAGAATCTCTAGTTAATGACAATGCATTTAATTAAATACTATGGAAATACAATTATTCAATGTGTTACATAATGGCCTTACATGAACATCCTGGCAATATTGATTTTAAAACTATTGCTGAGCATCTGAAAACATTTTATTGTCCAGTAAGTTGTATCCAGAACTTTATTATTTGTTAAAACTTGTGTACATCCAGGCAAGAATATAGGGCAAGGAGCTTAATTTCGTGGCCCATATAACATGATCTCACTCATATATCTAATGGACATAATAAACTGATGAACAAAATAGATCCAGAGACACTGAAATATGGAACAGACTGTTGAATCTCAGAGGGAAGGCAGGGTAGGGTGTGGGTGTGTGGGAAGAGATCAACCAAAGAACTTGTATGCATATATGCATAACCCAGGGATACAGACAATAGTGTGGTGAAGGCCTGGGACAGGGAGCAGGCTAGAAGGGGTCAATGGGAGGGGGAGGGGGACATATATAATACTGTCAAAATAAAGATGTAAAAAATACTAAAAAACTGTAGACAGTCTTCCAGATTGTGTGTTTTAAAAATGCTTGAAAAGCACCATATAATCATTTTCTTCTAATGAGTCTAAAACATAGATTAAAGAACAAACATGTTCTCTAGAATGTCTTTTAAAAAATATGTTATTGGAACTTGTTTCATAAGTTCTACAGTTTCATAATATTGGTAGTTATTCATTAGGAAGTGGTAAACTGCTGGTTACAGAAAATTCTCTCTCAGCAACAAAAAATACATATTTTTTCTTTCAACAAAAAGTCATCAGGTAAGGTAGCTGCATGGCTGCTTAATTGAGTAGTCTAAAAACATGACATTCTCAGTATATCAGCTTAGCTCCTGTCAAAGTAGAGAGGTGGTTGCTGCAATTTCAGCCATTACATGCAATCATTTCCTTACCCAGTAAAATGAAAAAAATGAAACATTTTCTTGGGCAACCCAGAAACACCTTCCCATATTTTATTGTCCAGGATTGTATCACATCATCAAAATTACACAATCGCTAACAAAGAGAATAGGTCCACCATGATTGACTTAGACAAATCACTAATTACCCCTGGACTTCAGGATAGTGTCGTCCTTCCCAGAATCACAATGAGGATTTTGCCATCAAGCAAGAAGGGAGTTCAGAAGGCAAACCGTAGTGTTTGAGATATTGGTTTGCTGAATTAACTAATTCATTTTTTATTTCCTTTGAGAATGGAACTCAATGTAGGTAAATGATCTTTAGTGAAATTTAGGACCTTGATAGGAAAAGGTCTTTTTATTTGAGGCAAATAAAAAAAGGGTCAGGCCCTGACCGGTTTGGCTCAGTGGATAGAGCATTGGCCTGGGGACTGAAGGGTCCCAGGTTCGATTCTGGTCAAGGGCATGTACCTTGGTTGTGGGCATATCCCCAGTGGGGGGTGTGCAGGAGGCAGCTGGCCGATGTTTCTCTCTCATTGATGTTTCTAGCTCTCTATCCCTCTCCCTTCCTCTCTGTAAAAAAAGCAATAAAATATATTTAAAAAAAGGGGGTCAGACCAGAAAAAACTTTCCTAGAGTGAAGATCAGTTATTTATCTGACAGATGTTTATGTTAATAGGAGGTAGCAAAGGGGGTTAAGGAAACTCCAGTTAAGGAGATAAATAAAGATAAGGGAGGCACTGAAACTATAATGGTTAAGAAGACAAATGTATCTTTGTATTTTTGTTTTTAATTTAAATAAGGTCAAAGAATAAATGTTCAAAAAATTCTTGCTCTCTTTTTTCAGATTTTATATTTTCCTTTCTTCATTTTGTTATACATTTAACAGGTGTTCTATGTGATTGGAATGTAGCAGTGAAAGAAATGGACAGGAGTCTGAATTCATCAAGGACCCCTTTACTCAAGATGTTTAGACAGTAAATGAAACAAATAATAAAGGGACAAATAGTATTAAGATAGTGCATAAGTGTAAAGGGAAACACACAGTAAACGATAAACATAATAAAGAACTAAATGATATGCTCCCTTAGAAGTTGATAAATCCTTTTTTTTTTTTTTAAGGGAAAAATGTAAAGCAGGGTAAATGGAGATTAGGAGGGTGGGCAGAATACAATTTTAAACAGGGTGTTTCAAGCACACCTTAATGAAAATGATATTTGAGCAAAGACTTTCTGCTATTCAAATCACCTCCCTCTCCTAATGTTAAGTTGCAAGTGTAAAATTTTTGAAATATTAAACACCCCTGATAAAATATTAAAAGATATCATTTTATTAAATAATGCTATATTTTATTAAACTATGTTAGTAAACTATGTCAGTGTCAGAAAATATTGTTTTTTTCTTTAAATATCTCTAATGATAGCATTCAGTTTCTGCTATGTATTAAAAATTACCATGCAAATTGATTTTTTCCTTAAATTATGACTTGTTCTAGTTTATGCAGGCTATTATTCCTTCCTCTGAGTTCTGTCCAATCAATTATGCACTCCAAAAACTTAGCTTTCCAGTCAACTAAAATGGAATCTCCTTTTTTTATTTTCTGGTAGGGATGTCTTCTACTACAGAGAAGTTGAACTTGGATAAAAGGGCAAAGGCTTATGAAGGACTGAGAGAAGTTTTCATCCCTTACCAATCAAAATAGCCAATGATCAATCCTAGTGACCAAAGGTTTAAAAATCTTCTTTGTATTCAGCTAGCTCTTTAGAATAGCTATTGAGTTATTTGATGTAAAATATAGAAAGTGCTACCCTTAGGCATACTTTTAATTTAATCAATGTTTATATTTTACTAGAGGCCTGGTGCACAAAATTCATGCACAGGGTGTGGGGTGTCCCTCAGCTGGGCCTGCACCCTCTCCAATCCGGGAGCTGGCTCCTAACCGCTCACCTGCCTGCCTGCCTGATTGCCCCTAACCCCTCTGCCTGCCTGCCTGCTCACCCCTAACTGCCCTCCCCTGCCAGCCTGATCACCCCTAACTGCCCTCCACTGCCAGCCTGATCACCCCAACTGCCCTCCCCTACCAGCCTGATCACCCCTAACCACCTCTGCCTTGGCCCCCGCCACTGTAGCTTTGTCTGGAAGGAAGGCAAGATGACCAGAAGATGTCTGGTAGACCCAGTCTAATTAACATATTACCCTTTTATTAGTATAGATGTCTTTTGATGACTTTCTCTTCTACAATCTCTGGATATCTAATGCTTTTGTTTTCTGGGTCTCCCATGATAATCAGTTCCCCTTCCCAAACTGCTCAAGCTTTGACATTTTGAATCTCTTTTTCACTTTTCACTCTTGTAGATAAATCTTTGGTCCATGCTAGTTTCCGGGTACTAATTTGGTAGATTACTTTGCACAAAAGTACATGTACATAAGAATTTTATAATTTGTTCTAAATAACATTTTTGGCAGGGTCTTGCATGATTTAATCCAAATGGAGACCGTAGATAATAATAGACATATAGTAGACATTATAGAAAAGCAGGTTTGGTTTAAATCACAGCTCTGGCCAGAGCATAGAGGTCCCATTTTGTAAGGAATGCTTCCATATTCATTTTTCTCTAGTTTTCACTCCTGGAAATTTGAATTGCAGTGTAATATAGTAGGAAAAAAAAACCTCCAATAAGTTGGCATATTTCATGCAACAGTTTTAATGGCTCTGTATTATAGACGTTATTAGTATCCCCCACAAGGATGTTTGGAAATGTGGGAGATATTTTAGAAGTAACATACTTTGAGTGGGTGCTGGCACTAGTAGATGGAGCCAAGCATGCTGGACATTCTTTAAGTCTTATGGGAATCTTTTACTGTGATAAATTATATCACCTAAAATGCTAATAGTGTCCCTGTAGAGATACACTGGAAGATGCATATTGGTAGGGACAATAAAAGGGTATAAAAAAGGAGACCCTATTGTCAACACTGCTGAATATATGGTGACAAAAGCAAAGACATGTGATGACAATGCTAAGGAAAGTGGGAAGAGAAAACAGAGTGGAGAAAAATGCCTGTTTAAACACAAAAGTAGTTAGCCTTTTTATACTTTTAAATTTAATGTAGTAGCTATCATTTTTTTTCACTGAAAAAAAACTGAAGCTTAAAGAGGCTGAATAATTCATAAAAATTCAACGTATTAGTGAGTGATGGAGGCAGGATTCCAACACAGTTGCATTGAACTCTGAAGTTCACATCAAGGCACTGCTCCAGTATCTAATGTAATCAACTTATTAGTAGGAACTTATAAATACTATGTATAAATGTACTTTCATCACAAACTTGTTTTTCTTGGTCTCAGGCCTTGTGTAAAAATTGAGGGCAAACAAATATTGATATTCATAATAGCAAAAATACATATGTGATTATTCTTTCAGAGGATCGGGAAGACTAGAGTGTTAAAGAGTGAAATGTAAAGTTGATGAGATTGTATAGTATATTAATTGATTGTGTTGTTGGGTTCAATTTAAGGCTTCCTTGTAGCCCAGCTATTGGCCCTGTAACTTTCTGAGCTGGCCTTGTGACTTGCTTTGACCAATAAAATGCTGCAGGACTCGTGATGTGCCTTCATTACCTTTCTTGTTTCCTCTTTAGACCCTGATACCTCCATGAGAATGAGCCTGGGCTAGCTTCTAGAAGATGGGACATCATGTGCAGCAGAGTTCAGTTATTTTAGTCGAGGCTATCCTAGGCCTCGCTATAGCAGATGACCCAAAACATATTTAATAGACTAGACTGAATCAGCAAATCCACCCACTACTCCTTCAGTGGTATGTAGACATGATATATGAGTGAGCACAGATGAGATCAAAATTATTTTCTAGCTGACCCATAGACTCATGAGCATTACAAATACTTATGTTAAGCCATTAAGTTTTAGGTTGTCTTGCTATTTAGAAATAGCTAACTATTATGGATGATTTGGGTAGGTGATTTTTTTTAAGGCCCAGTATTAATGTCCCATGAGAACCAACACTAGTCTAGCTTCTTAGGAACTGGAAACTCTGAGTGTATCAATAGACCGTATTCTAAATGCAGATTTTGGCAAATCTATCCAGGGCACAAAAACATCAGCACCAGAGTGGCTCATCCAGACATCTTCTCAAGGGAGCTGTCTATCGGTAAAGAACATGGTGCACCCTTCTTGAGATATTAGCAGGAAGATTTACTTGTTAACATATGAATAACCACTTTAGGATATTCTACGAGGTAAAAGTTTCTTTCACTCAAGCTTCTGGAATTTGAGTCACTATATTGGAAATTAAAATAAAACGTGTTCATATTTTGGATGCTTAGAATGATAAAGCATTTGGCTTACCAGTTATAAAGCAAAGCTATCTTTCAATGTAATTAATCACACCTGTCTCAGATGGTTCAACTGAAGCCAGGATGCTTGTCCAAATGACTTCTTGGCATCATTTCCCAACCATAAATATGTATTTTAATCACAAGGAATTATTACCCAAGGAATTTTCTGTACTATATATCACATTATCACTCAGTATAAGTGCTTAATATTTTTAGGCAAGTCAGCTTCAATATTTAAAACATTTTACTAAATCCCTAGAGCTAATTATTGAGCAATTGGCATGCAATAAACCTTGAAGCAATCTTCAAAGAAAGAGAAGGCTTAAGTGGGAGGATTTAAAAACTGGAAATTGCAATAATCAAATCTTGTGGTCAGAGATATTAGTTGCTGCTGTGAGGTCTTTGAAAGATAAACATGATGACTATAACCCACAATGAATGAATAGCTGACATCAGTGCGTCTTGTATCATATCCTACATAAACAGAGTGGTTGGGATGAGAATCTTCCAAAATTAAATCAGCTCATCAGTTCCACAGAACATTCTTGTAGCCTCACTGCCATCCAAATTAGGGAGGAGGTGAAGAAGGAAACATTGAAATTCTGATAAATCATCTCCTATCCACCAAAATGTCATCTTTCTTGGTTTGGAATTAAGTAGGGTTGGCTCAGCCACCCAGGAATGTTACTATGAGTGCTCTGGAAAACAACGGAAAAGATTTGGAAAAATCTTTAAGAAAACATAGGCAGTAAAATCTCAGACATCTCTCATAGCAATATTTTTGCTGATATATCTCCTAGGGCAAGAGAAACAAAGGAATAAATAAATAAACAAATGGGACTACATCAAACCAAAAGCTTCTTCACAGCAAAAGAAACCCGCATCAAAATGAAAAAGAAACCCAATGTATGGGAGAGCATATTTGCCAATGATATATATAATAAGGGGTTAATATCCAAAATGTATAAAGAACTTGTACAACTCAACACCAGGAAAACAAATAATCCAGTTAAGTAATGGGCATAGAACCTGACTATAGACTACTCCAAAGAAGACATTCAGAGCCCAAAAAATGCTCAATGTCACTAATCATCAGAGAGATGCAAATTAAAAGTACAATGAGCATTTGTTCTAGATCGGTGAAATATGCCATTGATATTTTAACAGGGATTGCATTGAACTTATATGTAATACTTTCAACAATAAAGATAAATTTAAAAAATAAAGTACATATCTTTTGGACAGAAAAAAAACTACAGTGAGGTATCACCTCACACCTGCCAGAATGGCTACCATCAATAAATCAACAAACAACAAGTGCTGGCAAGGATGTGGAGAAAAGGCAACAGTAGTGCCCTATTGGTGGGAATGCAACTGGTGCAGCCATTGTGGAAAACAGTATAAAGTTTTCTCAAAAACTTAAAAATGGAACTTACTTTTGACCAAATGATCTCACTTCTGGGAATATATCCTAAGAACCCCAAGACTTCAATCAAAGGATATATGCATGCCTATGTTCATAGCAGCATTATTTACAATAGCCAAGATCTGGAAACAGCCTACGTGCCCATTAGTAGATGATTATATAAAAAAGCTATGTTACACTTATGTAATGGAATACTACAAGGCTATACAAAAGAAGAAACTCATACCCTTTGCAACATCATGGATGGACCTGGAGATTATTATGCTAAGCAAAATAAGCCAGTCAGAGAAAGACAAATAACATATGGTCTCACTTATATGTGGAATTTGATGAGCAAATTAAACTGACAAACAAAATCGAACCAGAGGCATGGGTACATGGAACAGACTAAGGGATGTCAGAGGGCAAGGGTATGGTAGGGTCTAGCCAGAAGAAGGTGAAGGGATTAGCCAAAGAACATATAGCCCATAGACACAGACAGCAGTTTGGTGAAGGCCAGAGGAGGGGAGAGAGGTTGGTGGAGATGGGCAAAGAGGGGAATAATGGAGGACTTCTGTAATAGTGTCAACAAAAATGAATAATTAAATAAAGTGTAAGTCAAGCACTCAGATTTTATTAGTATGTTTAGTTTCTATAGTGATACTTTTCAAAAAAAAATCAAGTACTTAGTTTATAAAAATATATGATGTTAAGTTTATAAGTGTATGATTGTTATTACAAGTCAAATCTGGCCATAAAAATCATTCTAACCATGAACATGTTTGTAGAGTTTAAAGCCCATCAAAGTCACAAATATTGGGTCACTTGTTTCAAGCATAAATACTGAATAAAATCGACTTCCTTAAAAAAAGAATAAAAACATATATTTCTGTAATTCATTTTAATAAAAGATTATTTATATAAATAATAGAAACATGACTCAGTACACTACCTTGCGGTGTACTATGGATACAGCAAATTCTAAAAAGTGACTCATCTAGTTAGCAGTCTTGGCCAATGGAAGTTGTTGGTTGAAACATGAAGTTAATACTACCTAAAGGTGCATATTTCACCATACCCAAGGCAAAAAATTTCTCTTTACATTCTATTGACTAGTTTAATTTTAATATTTATCTAAGTAATGCTAACAAATGTGAAAAAATCACAACTTTTGAAAAAGTTAATAACTATAAGGTGGGCCAAATGTAGGTTTACAGTTGTCCATATGAAAAATAATACAATAATTAATAAAAATACAAGAGCAAACTCTGTGTTTTGCATATTCATTACTATAAACCTACTTTTGACCACCCTGTATACTCACAGCAAAATGGATAAATCTTTAAAACATAATGGTGAATAAAATAAAGGTAAAAATGAAACAAACAAGCAATATAGCTCAATATAATTACAGTAGATTACAATGCCACATCACAGTAAAAAAAAACCTTTTACAAAGATATCCTAAATTTATCACTTTTATCCAATAAAACAAATTTTATTCAAGCATAAATCAACCATCTAAAAGAGTATAACTTTTCAAGGAAGAGAATGACAATGAAGATAAGAAAGGAAAGGGGGAAAAATAAACGCAAGAGCTGTGATTTGTACAGATTTAAAAATTGCCTAAGTACAATGCCATTTTATTACTTGATTTAAAAATTTGAGATTTCATTCACTTCCATTATGCCCTTCTCACTCTCCAAAATTTTATCACATCATTTAATATTTAAGTTATATAATATAGTATATAATTTTAGAACATCTGTTCATTACTTCTGTACCCTTTTAATTATGTACATACAACTCTACTCAGTTGTCTAATTTTAGTCTGAATTTCTATAATGCTTTAGATAAGAAGAATGAAAACCTTATTGTTTCTGTCTTCTTGTCCATCTTTCCATTTGCCTTTTATTTTTTGTACACCTGAAACATATATAATTTTATTAACCGGTGTCACCCTAATAAATTTTAAAAAAGACTAAATGCAAGATTTCTAACAGTTGGAACCAAGAGAAAATGGAACCAAATGTTAAGAAAAAGAAGTGCAAAGTTGATATATCCCTCAAATGGAATAAATGACATGAATATTGCATCTGCTATATCATCATGATCTTCTGGGGGCATCTCCATTTGCTGTGAGGACTGCAGCAGCTACTGGCTGTCAACAGGTGAGCAGCTGGAGATGAAAGGTAGCCAACGGTGAAAACTTGTTGAATTAGACAAGGAGCTCCTGAACAGCATCTTCTTTTACTGTAAAGGACCCAGCCTGGGACGGCAACGATGGTCCAGCAGGTGAGGATCAAGGTGGTGGGCATGTTGGTTGTGGCCCTGGATTGAGCTGGGGCTGGGGCTGCGGTTGGTTCAGCTCTTGTCTCTAGCTCTTTCTTCCAGTGCACCAAGAGTTTAAGCCCTTTCTTGCCGTCTCCCATTGATATGATTGTGAAGAACTTGGTCACTTCCTTGTCATTTTCCCACCTCTCTTTCACCTGGTCGCCTTTCCAATGATCTACTGTGCACTTGCTGCTTTCAGAGTCAAAGACAAGGAACCTCTGTCCTTCCAAACCAAGCTGCCGGGACCCCTGGTCTTCTATTGGCTTTACACCGCCACACCACCATGGCCTGCGGGGTGAGAGAACTGTCCGCATATTTCTCCGGTTTTATGTCAGGCAGTTGGTGTTTGATAAAGTCCCTACGTCCCTCCGCGTATTGGTCTGTCCTTTCCAGACATTGTGGCCTTTATTTCCTCTTTCGGGAGATACATAAATATGACCTTATCGCTACCACAGCCAAACAAGAGACAATTCTTTTCATCCACCTGGCCTTGAACCATACACCATGGTTGTTTATTAGAAGCAATGTTTAAAGCGCAGTGAAGAGTGAGCATCGCCTTGCTCCCACATACAGGACACCCAGGGAGAGTCCGGCGGCAAAACCAGGACCAGGAGGACAGGGCTGAACTTGGAGCCCGCGGCCCCCACCTGGGCCAGCAGCAGTCCAAGCACTACTTACTGGGCAGGAGGTGTGTCTGCGCAGCGTGCCTGGTAAAAGTGTCCTGGGTCCTCCCCTGCTCTCCCTCCTCCTCCCCCACTTTTTCCGGGGTTGGTATCGCTTTTGTGACCAGGAAAGAGGTAGACACAACCAACCATCTGCACTGTGGACAGCGCTCCCAGCTGCAGGGTGTGACTCTGCCCAGCTCAGGTAGCAGGCCAGGAGGCACCTGAGAAAGTGTGTGTGTGTGTGTGGGGGGGGGGGGGGGGGGGGGGGGATGTCTCTGCAGTGGTGGGTGCTGCTGGTTCAGGTCCCCTCTCCACTCCTCACCCCTTCTGTGTGTCTCCAGAGAGGTGAGGATAAACGGTGTCTTCCTCTTGTCCCTCTGCTTTTGCCACCGTGTGAAATATAGATTTTATTTATATTTAAAATAAAATCGGTTAAAAATGCCTCCAAGTCCCCCTTTCTCTGACTTTCCAGTGAGCCAAAGCTGTGGCCTAGGCCCTTCTCTCTCTCCTATGACCTTTCTAGAGAGCCAAGCAGCCGCAAGGCTCTGTCCTGTTGCTTCTTCAATCCTAGGCCCATCCTTGTTTCACTGTCTTCCCCTTCAATAAATGCCCTCTCAAAAATAAAAACGAAAAGGATTACTATGTTATATTATATAAGGATATGAATATCCATTAGAATATTCATATATTTATATATATATATCTATTATGCTATGCAAACTTGGTTGTGTTTATGCATATGTTTACTCTTAGAGCTGGAATCTAACATGCATGTTAGTATTGCTATGTTTATTTAAATGTTTACTGCCATGTCAAATGATGTCCTGGAATAATGCCATGATACTTGAGCCACTAAAAAAGGCATTCCTAGTTTTAGAGTCAAATGGGTTTTTTTATTCTTACTCTACATCTTAAAATCATACCACATTTTAGTTTTCTGTATATTTTGACCCAATCTTTTTTCAAAATATATTGTATTTTTTTCCTGTATTTTTAAATTGACTTTTTGTTTCCTAATGTATCTTTATCATATTGTGGAAGTCAGACTTTCTGCCCCAAAATTCTGTTCTTACTACATTATAAATAACTATGTTATTAAGTAGATACAAGTAATAGACAAAACCGATTATAAATATTTTGCTATTCAAAAAAATGCTTCAAAAGTACTTTTTATGAGACTATATCTTTTCAGAGTTCTCCAAGCATTATTGCATGCCTTAAATAATAAGTATTACATTAGGCACTGTAATCACCGCCTATCCTACTGGAAATGTTGTAAGCCCAGCGAGCAGTGGTATTCTTTCTGTGGTAGAGTAAAAAATGTGAAGAGGGCCCTAGCCGGTTTGGCTCAGTGGATAGAGCGTCAGCCTTCGGATTCAAGGTCCCAGGTTCGATTCCGGTCAAGGGCATGTACCTTGGTTGCGGGCACATCCCCAGTAGGGAGTGTGCAGGAGGCAGCTGATCCATGTTTCTCTCTCATCGATGTTTCTAACTCTCTATCCCTCTCCCTTCCTCTCTGTAAAAAATCAATAAAATATTTTTTAAAAAATGTGAAGAGAAACCATTCACACTAAGTCCAGTTTTAGCCAGTTTGCATGTTGCTTTAAATCCGCACAACCCAAACACAGCAATGCAAAGAGGCTTCTGTTAAACCTTGACCTTTATTAATACTCGATGTGAACATGCTTGGAAGCCTCTTTCTTTCATAGACACACTAGATATAGAAAATTCACTACTTGCTTTCCTATATTTTGAGAAAAACTGAAGACAAGATAAAATAATAACAATGAGATAAACAACCCAAACATAAGTCAAACTACCAGGTAAGTCCCCCTGAAGTGCAAAATAGTTAAAGTTAATAAAAACCAGTAATTTATATTTTAAAATATTGTCACTTCAATTTATTTGTTTTTTGATATCAAAATTACATTTTCTTACATAGATCCAAATACATTCCAGTTTTATTCTTCTTTTGAAAGGTTTTTATACACCAAACAACTTCTCAAACTAAATTAAACCTTTTTAGATTCTGAATTTGATCTCAAACACAAAACTAAATCCGTTTATAGTTTGGCTTTTAACTTTCTATGGTATCTTTATGTCCTCATTTGAGGACATTTTTATTGATTTTAGAGAGAGGAAGTGAGAGAGAGGGAGAGAAAGAGAAAGAAACATTGATGTAAGAGAGAAACATCACTTGGTTGCCTCCCATATGGTCCCCAACTGGGGATCAAACCTGAAACCTAGGTATGTGACCTGACCGGAATCTAACCGTCAACCTTTTAGGTGTATGGGACGATGCTCTAACCAACTGAGCCACATGGATGGGGCAGTATTTTTATTTTTTTATTTTTGACTTTTAAGTCAGTGAAAGTAAATAATCTGTGTTAATGAACCAATATGTAACATTATACCATTCATTTTTTTCTTTCTGTGTGAAAATTGTTTTTTGAAAACATAGATACATGAACCCACTCATTTGCACTGTAAACATTTAAAGTACAGCTATGGTAAAAATAACAGTTATTATCCAAGATCATTATAAAAGTTTTGGTTTACTTTTCTCTCCATAATACTGGTAATCCAAAGCAGCTCTTATTTAGTCTAGACCAATTAACATTTGCATTAGGTTTTGAGTAACAGCCAATACATTAAAATACAAATTAAAATTGCTCTGCAGAATATGCTGCACATATATTCATTGGGTGTGGAAGGTTGACCTTGATTGATAAATATAGCTTAATTAACACAATTAGCTAATCATCATTTGTATAGTATTTTATGGTGTCTTTACCTCAAAAGATACTCATTTTTGTAGTATAATTAGGTTTTAGTTGTAAAATTATTATTGTAGTACAAATACTCTTAGAAAATTTCAACTTCATCTCAGTAAATCATCTTCAGAATAATAACTCCTAGGAGACAATAAAAATTAGTGATTGCATTGTGTCAGCAAGGAGTTTTATAAAACTCAAGAAGCAAATCACAAATATTTCATGTTGCTCAGTGTGTCAATGAAGTGGTGCTGAGCTGAGGGTGGCAGCTGATTCCAGTCTTCATATACCATTATTACTTTTTTGATGTGTAAATAGGTGGCTGGCTATACAACCTAGAATGTATAATTACAATTATTTTTAATGAATCAAACTACATGGCTTTGAGAGAAACGTTTTCAGATTTCAAGTAGAAAATGGAATATGTATTAATCCATAAAATTTTATACTTTAGCCCTCAATTAAGCTTTGGTATAACTATCCCTTTGCATGTTCTGAGCTTAGGAATGAATCTATGTCTAGTCCTCACAGTCATTTTTCTTATATTTCTCCCCACAGGAGAACACAAGAGCTAAGATGGATGAGCTGCCACTCTCCACAGAGGGATGCCCGTGAGATACAGACATTCCTGATGCAGGTCTTGGCATTAGCTCTCGATTCGCATCAGACTCTTCAAAGTTTCTTTAAATAACACTGTTTAAGGCTTGATATTCTCTGAAGATGCCAGCCTCCACTGTTGACGAGCTCTCTTTTGGAAAGTTTTTGGATGAATTTTGAATTCAGTTTTGATTTGTAGGATTATTCAATTGCAGAAAAAAAAAATGCTGTTTTATTTATTTATTTATTTTTTCTGGTCATACACATTCTTTTTTTTTTTTTTTTCAAGTCACCACCATCTTCAAACTTCAGGAGGTACAGTTAGAATGGGTAACAATCAAGTCCCTAAAGCAAATATCTAAAAAAATAAAAATCAATTTTTCACAGTTATTCAAAAATGCATAATAATTCTGAGTCTGTCTTCTGGGAGGTATCACTTTCTCAAGCACAAGTTCCCTCCCCCTTGCCCAGTCTCCTTGTTAAAACACAGTGTGTGTAACTCTTAGGTGCACACCCTTACCCTGATTCACTCTGAATAGTTGCACATGCTGTTAGCACCTGCCTCAGGCAATTCTTCCACATGCCTTTGGGGCACTGGCACTCTTGGTACTTCCCTCTGAACTGAAATTATGCTTGAAAGCTTGATAATTTGATAAATCTTTTAATTGTGAGCTGTAAAATGTCAGGCCCCTTTTTAGTTTGCTGTTAACAATATTACATTCTCTACAAAGAGCACACTGAAATGATTAGTCAAAAAGCATCCTATTAAAAGGTTGGGCTATGCATTCTCTCTCTCTCTCTCTCTCTCTCTCTCTCTCTCTCTCTCTCTCTCTCATCTTCTATAAGCAGCCAAATAATGTACACATTTTACTCTTATTATATGAGGTGAAGAAAGCTGAAAGACTGCCACATGCCTGGAAAGGATCAAGTAGTTCATCGCTTACCTTAGAAATTGGGTTTGTATTTATGTGCTGCCTTTAGCTATTTCAATTCCTATTACCAAGCATGCTCTCCCTTGCATACAGCAAGAATGCTGACACTAGAATTTTACTCTTTTTTTTCATGTTATTATAATAAATCCTTTTACTGGCTATAATGGGAGATGGAGTCATCATCTTATTAGGAAAATTTTGAAATTATAACATAAATTCTCAAAAGAGTGCCACACAAAGGTCTTGTGGTATCCTGAAAACAGTAAAGTACTTTTTTTCTGGTATTCATGTTATCAAAACGGGACCAAGATTTGTGTGCAGTTATTCAGGAAGAGGGCCAAGAGTCACTTAAAAATTCTGGGAGAGTCCCAGAGGGAAGGCAAAAGTTATACCATGGATAAAGGGAAAATTTATTCTTTAAAATGGAAATAATTGTAACCCCAAATGGCTTTATATATCATTACAGAAATATCAGCCTAAATTTGATTTAATTTAATTTTTCTAATGTTAACATCTAAACATTAATTCAAAACAGAAATCAATTCCAGAAGGCCTTAAACTTTACTTTTATAAAAATTTGCATTCTTAGGTATTTATTTCTTTGCACAAGGAACACGTTCACCAACGTCCTGGTAGTAGACATTTTATATGGTTTTAAATCCCATGTAGGCTGCTTTACAGCTGGGTTACCATGAGTATTAATTTTACTTCCTGGAGGTTCTATTTGCTTCACTAGAAATTAGACTAATAGGTTGCTCACAGAGGTATGGTTAAGAATCAAATGCGAAAGCAAAATGTCTAGCAGAACCCTATAAATATTAGTTCTTTCTCATTTATAAAGCAAATATCCATTCAAAGTATAACAAAAATTAACTGGGCATTTAAATGTCAAGTGCATTGGTTTGCAAGTCATTGTGTAATTAACTTTACTTTTGAATCTACTAATCATCAGCAATCTTTTGTAATGTGCAAAATGTACTTTGATGACTCTCAAATATATGTTCTATGTAACAACAGAAAATTTAATTCATAAAATAGTGTTAGAAGGTTTATATCTCTGTCTTAAATTATTTTCAATTAAAAACAATTACAAATTCTTATATTTTTCCCCTGAATATTGCTCTAATCTGGTCCTCTGCAATTCATTTTATATTACTTTTATTAATAGTATAAAGTTCAACAGTGACCTTGAATTTCTCAGTTCAAATATCTGTAAAGTCTCCTTGGATCCTATTGAATATATCTGAGCATCCTTTCCTTTCACCATCTGGCTCAAAAACTCATAACTCTTATTTCCAGATATTCCTGTACATGTGACTCATGTTTCAGCCTCATTAAGCAGATTTCTTTTCTCTAAACATGTCGTGAGTGTTCCTACATTCTTTTGAATAAGTCATACTTTATGTATGGAATTCCCACCTAAAACAACCTGCCTCCCTGCTTCTCATTTGTTTCTCAAAAATTTATGCATCCTTCATAATCCAGGTCTAGTATGATATTCTAGGGAAAGCGTCCCTTCATGAGCTTCAGAAAAGAACTGTTTTCTTCTCCGAATTTCCATGTCAGACTATGCATACATTCACACACACACACACACACACACACACACACACACACCTTGGTGTTAGTTTATCTCTCCATATGCCTTTACTCCCTGCCTAGATTAAATTAGCCTAATATGTTGGAAATGTGCTTTCATTGTCTTTGTCACATAGAGAATACCTAGGTGAATGAAATGAATGCATCTCTTCATCTTTCTTCTTGTGGATAAGGTACTTTGCCACAGCAATAAATATTTCTTTTTAAAAATATATATATTTTTATTGATTTCAGAGAGGAAGGGAGAGGGAGAGGGAGAGAGAAACATCAATGATGAGAGAGAATCATTGAATGGCTGCCTCCTGTATGCCTCCTACTGGGGATCAAGCCCACAACTCTGGCATGTGCCCTTGACAGGAATCGAACGTGCTCTGATTCTGCAGGCCAACGCTCTATCCACTGAGCCAAACCAGCCAGGGTGGCAATGAATATTTTTCAATGGGAAGGAATTGAGAAGTATAAGAAAGAAAAAGTGTGGTACTATAGTGATCAGCTGAGGAACTTGGAATGTTGGTGCTGGGAGGGAGAAAGGGCAGAGGCAGGAAGAAGGGCTTCTGAGCAAAATAACGGGGCCACAATGGATGGAAACACACATGAAAGAAATTGTTCAATGCTCTTGGTCTCTGAACCTTCAGAGAAATGGTGACACATAGGCTATGTGGTGACTTTGAGAAAGAGGAAGAACATTATTTTCAAATGCGAAAACGTGCCCTCTGATCTCTTCATAAATGTTTTGAACTGTGCTCCGATAGCACACTTTTGCTCACAGAATTGTGACAGCACACTTCTCAGCAGCACTCAGGTTTTTCCATGACCTCCAAAATGAATTGCAAATTCTGTAGTTTGTCATTCAAGATCACATGTGATATTTTGACCTTCTGGCACCTTTCAAAGTTTCTTGTCTATGCTATGCAGATATTGAGGCCTCTAGCCAAAGTAGACTGAACCCAATTTCCACACATCTCCTCATCTTTCTAGTATCAACCTGTTTCTCACATTTTTTGCTCTGATCGGAATATACTTAACTGTCCTTCATTTCCTACAACTCCTATATCTGTTTCTGTATTGAATTGCTACTCATGCTTCAAGGCATGACAGAACTATCCATTTGTTCATGAGGATTTCTCACATTCTTAATATTATATCGCAAATAGGATATAATTTCTTTATCATATACTATATATATATATATATATAAAACTCTAAGCGACCAGAGCTACTGGAACGACTGCAACGACGGGTCAACCAGTCGCTATAATGTGCACTGGCCACCAGGGAGCAGATGCTCAATGCAGGAGCTGCCCCCTGGTGCTCATTGCACTCCCATAGCCAATGTCCTGTGGCTGGCCAACCTCCCACGGACCCTCCCCCTGGACAGCTGGTCTTCCCATTGGCCCAGATCGCCAGCCAGGCCAAGGGACCCCACCTGTGCATGAATTCTTGCACTGGGCCTCTAGTAATTTATAAAAAGTATGATACTGTTTTAATATTTGTATACTTTTTAATATTGCTTATTAGTTTATAAAGTCCTGACATAAATTATGCATTTAAAAATATTGCACAATAAATGATCCAAAAATATTCTAGGAGTTTATATATGAATGAAAGGGACTGGCTTCAGAGGTAAAGTCAGAAGTTAACAAAATTAAATCTAAAATTTGTATATGAAACAATATAAATATGTAATTTGAGAAGTTAGCATGAAGTATGGTAATCTGTAGTTTGCAACGAAAGCATCAATTGGTAAATTTCAGAGAACGAAGGAAGGTTGACAAATATCAGGAAAACAGAGGCATAAGAAAGAGACATCTTAAGAAAGCCATCTTAAGCTAACATTTTGCAATAATAATAATAATAAAGAAAACAACTGATTTTACCAAAGGCAACAAAGCTCCTGAAAATTTCAGTTGCTGATTAATTTTGGTTCCCAGAAAAAACCTTTAGCAAGCGTTAATAGCTAATTTTTTTGATGGTTGCCTATCTTGAATTTTGTATGAAAAGTCTATATTAAATTGTGGTTTGTTAAAACTTCAATTTTTGCACCCTTTGGCTACCTATGTTTTCTCTATCAAGCTCAAACTTGGCCATTCTGTTCTAGAGAGGAAATACATTCCTTTGAAACAAAGACAAAGCAAAACAAGACAAAATTGTATAACTCATCTGGTAAAATAATACACACACAAGTTATATGTAAGATTGCATAAAAGACACAATTGGAATTCAAAAAACAATAAAAACGTAACATAAGTTCTAGCCATTTTTCTCAGTGGTGAGAGTATAAATCCTAGACTGAAGGGTCTTTGGTTCAATTCTGCTCAAAGGCATGTGCCTCGGTTGCAGGCTTGATCCCCAGCCTTGATCATGTGGATGTAGTATTCTCTCTCTCTCTCTCTCTCTCTCTCTCTCTCTCTCTCTCTCTCTCTCTCTCTCTCTCTTTTCCCCTTCCCCCCTTTCCCTTACACTTGCTCTAAAAATCAATGGAAAATATTCTTGGGTAAGAATTAACAACAACAATAACAAAAAAATAAGAAGGTAACATAAAAATATGCACAAAACCAGGAAGAAATAAATAACACTAGTCATTGTAGGTGACATTTCTCTTTGAAAATTCTGGTTTGTTCAGTTACCTAGATTTTGCATTTAATATTTCAAATACAGTTTTAATCTACCTTTCAGTTATTATCATTCATTTGAGATATTTTCACATCAGTCCATTATATATATGGTATGCAATTAGGTATAATAATGTCAATAAATAATGGAATATACTACCACAATATCTAGTCTTAGCAGAGATTACTGAATCGAAAACAATGATTTTATAAATTAAATATGGTAATGATAAGAGAACAATTAAACATTATCAGGAAAAGATCAAGTTGATTTTCTTTCCAAGTCATTCTAATTACAAAATAAAAATTTTTGTTTTAAACTAAATTGTTTCAACCTTTAATGTCGATATATAAACAAAGAATACATTCAGAATTTATATATAATTTAAAAGGCATAATTATATATAAGCCTGTAGTGAAGGCAATGAGTGCAATGTAAACTATGTATAGCAGAGAAAGAAAAAAAAAAGTGAATTGTATGACCTTGTTTCAACTAGTAACTCATTGTATTTATTGGGAGAAATTGGTCCTACCATATCTTAACTTTTATATAATCCTGATGAAACAAGAATAGCACTCAGCCCCTTCCATGGACTGTTCAACAACATAATTCTGTCAGTATTCACTCTGCCAAAGTGCTATAATTAGAACTTGATGGAAGCAAAATTACAGTGATAAATAATTATATTTTCTCTACTAACAGCACATGTGGGAATACAATAGAGATAAACACAATGAGAGAGAGAGAGAACTCTTTCTGTCTAACATCGCTGATAAAAGCTGCACCAGAGACAGGCAATAAACTTAGTATGCAAGTAGTAACTCACTCCCATGAACCCAGAGCTCCCAGTTTGTCAGCTTAGAGAAAGAAAGAGTCCCCGGCATTCTTAAGAAATCACTGACGGTGCCATGTTAAATGCTCCTTTGTGGGTTATTACAGGTCAGACTAAGAATGTCTTTAACCTCATTCTCTGTCTCTTTGCAATTTGCTCTACCAGTTTTTAGTTTTCCTTGTTGGCACATCATGATTACACAAACATCAGAACTGCTATATAAATGCAGGTGGGTTAGCTGTGCAAACACAGAAAACAGCATGACCTACCAATGGCGTGGAAGTCATGGTGTACAGAATGTGTTTCTTTCATAAAGTAGACAAAGGTAAATTGAAAGTTGTAGAAAAATTTTATTTACCCAAATTGCCCAAGGGAACAGTAGTATGGAAATTTAAGCTTTTCAAAAAGGAATGTGATGTCTGCTAACATAGGAACTCCTTCTACATAAGCACACCCTGAACACAGGACCATCCCTTGAACTCTCCTAGATCTGTTGAATGCTCCATATCTTGTTCACTCTGTCTCTTAATATAATGAGGTGCCCAGAAAGCCTGTCTTGCCTAAAATGCCAGCTAGCTCATACCTGTTTGGATATATTGCAAGAGCTGGAGTCCTGGCTTCAAGGTAGATCTGATGTCTTGAAAAATCAGAAGCTTGAAATAAAAGTGAAAAAGAATAATTTTCCAGCTATGGAGTTTTAGGTATATTGGTTATCCTTTAAATCTGTGCTTTTTGATAAATGTTCTCATGCAAATGTGAGCACCCGCTTTATGTGTAAACCAGAGGCCTGGTGCACAAATTCGTGCACAGGTGGAGTCTGGTCAGCCTGCCTTGATGAGGACTGATCAGGCCAGGCCAGTGGGGGATAGGGGTTGTGGGAGTTTGGCCGGCCGCCCCCACTCCTGATTGTGGTAGGGGGGTGATCAGGGGAGGAGCTCGTCGGGAGGAGGAGCTGCTGGGGTTGGCTGGCCGGCCTGACCCCAGATCAGGGTCAGGGGGGCCTGTCGGGGGAAGGGCCAGCCAGAGGGAGAGGCTGCCGGAGGTTGGACAACCAGCCCCACCCTTGATCTGGCTGGGTTCAGCGGGGGGGAGGGGCTGCCCCTCAATTGGGCCAGTTGGCCAGCCGCAGTGCGCATTATAGTGACCAGTCATTCTGGTCATTCTGGTTATTTAAGCATTCTGGTCGCTTGGCTTTTATATATATAGATCATCTGGCAAGTAAGGGTTATCTATGCATAATAATAAGGTGAAACTCAGCTAGGCTAGTTACTCAATTTTTATTTCTTTGGAAGTGTGTGTGTGTGTGTGAGAGAGAGAGAGAGAGAGAGTGCAAAGAACAGGGCAATATAAGCTACTGAACAAACAAAACCAAAACCAACAAAAACAGTCATAGATGTAGACAACAGATTGGTGGTTACCAGAGGGAAAGGGAATGAGGATGACAAAATGAGTAAAGGGTGTAAATTGTATGGTGACAGATGGAAAGTAGACCTTCAGTGGTGAGCACACTGCAGTGTATACCAATGTTGAATTATAATGTTGCATACCTGAAAATTATATGTTAAAACCAATGTAACCTCTATAAATATATATATACATGTAAGCTATATTGCTGAAAATTTTGTATAAAACAAAAAGTACACAGTACTTTGTGGCTTAATATACAGAGAGTAGTTGACCTTGGCCTTCAGATACCATTGTACAGCTGGTAGGCTCCTTCCCATGAGTTGCACACTTAAAGTTAGGTAGAGTCCTGTGTTTTCTGAGATCCAGTTCCTTAAACAGCTTCGCTATATTAAAATCATTATGTTTTCTTTATAGGATCCTCTATTCTTGCAATGTTTTTGCTCTGTATGATAACTATTACGATTTCAAAGCAAAAAAGGTAAATGTAGCAATTATCTGAAATTTTGGACAAATAGCCTCTAGAAGTGTTTATAAGTGGGGGCTTTATTGGTTTTCTTTCACAATCTAGCCACTCCAAGTTAAATAACTCTATATTCTGAGGGTTTGGAGCATCTAGCTTGGTCATTTGATTAGGAGACTCAGTCTTCCAAGAATCAATGATTTTCAGGAACAAGAGGGATCTAGACCATGACCCTTGCATAAAAAATTTAAATCATTTATACAGGAGTAAGGCTTATGTCTTGAATACCATCATTTTTACCAGGGCAAAATCACTTCTAATATCCCCTGGGGTACAAATGCTGAATTGATGTACTTGGGCCTTATGGAAGTTCTATTCTGATTCTTTTGATTTTTTTTAGCGGTGTAAGGAGTGAAGTCATCCACTGGGAGTGAAGATGTGAAAACAAATGTTGATGTTGGAGGGTGAGGGAAGAAGAGGGCACGGAATCCCCTACGGCAGTGGGAGAGTGGAAGGGCTGGGAAATGGGGTCTTACTGCTCTGTAGCATCAGGATACCATTTGCAGTTTTTCGTTCTGATTTCAAGGGGACCACCGTGGTGAGACCTTTCTCTCCTGATGTTTTCAGCTACATGATTTCAGATGTGGAGTAGACAAAAAAAGTTGGATTTTAGTGGAGTTACAGTTATATATTTTCAAAGAAAATACAACACAGAAGCTATAACACTGTTTGTAACCCAAACTGTATATTCTACCACCGTGCCTCCTGAGCGTCATTATTTCTTATCCAAATTGGAAGTCTCAGAGATCTCAGATTAAAAATGTCAACCCCATGACCAGCATGTCTAAAATAGATTCCTCCTATTTCTCTCACTCCTTTCCTTCATCTTTTCCTACCTCCTTCCTGCTCTTCCTCTTTTTCCTCACCCAACAAAACACTTACCATAATTAAAAAATAATCATTTCTCTGTTCTTTGTCATTCTGCTTCTTTGAAAATAGATGTCCAAAACATCAGGGAACATGTACTATTTTGATGTTATTGTTCACCATTTTTTCTCAATGTCTAACACATTGTCTGACACTGGTAGATGCGTGCTATGTATTTATGGAATGAGAAAGTGAATGAAGGGATGAGTATAAGGAAATAAGTGAAGGAAGGAAGAAAATGATCTGGCTATGGTTTACATCCTACAATGAATTGGTTGTGATAACCTAGAGAAGTGCTATGTTATTTGTTACTTGTAGTTCAATTATACTTGGGCAGCAATCAGGACTAGATCCAGTCCTTCGGTCTTCTCTGTGATGCCTAATCATGTTCCCAAAGTTATTCTGCTAAGAAGACACAGCTAGCATTAAAGCAATTATCTAAATTATGAAGAATCATGGAATACAAACTTTTCAGGAAAACTAATATAAAACTTCACTTCTATTAAAGTTGAGAATTCTGATTTAACATAAGCTAACTTTAGAGCTCTCTCGGCTTCCGCCCCATCCACAGCAGGTCTGGCAATCTTTCTTAGCTATTATCCTTGGCAGAGCTCCAAATACAACTCCTGGGTTAAGGCTGCAGGTGACTCCTCTAAGTTGGCTGCTTCACAAGATGGACAACACTCAGGATCTTTGGAACTTCTTTTTAAAAATCTTTACATGCAAATGCTTATTTTTGTTTGCAACTCTACTCATTCCCCATTTCCTCTACTTGTCTTCATTACTATGTTCTTTCTTTCTGTGAACCCACACTGCTTTGTAGGTCTTTAAGAGCCACATTTTCTTATTTCATGCTTTCTTCTTTCTCAAATACCAAGAGCTTTGTCTCAGTCTTCACCAAATATTCTTCACTGAGGACCTGCACTCATAACCTCAGCATCAACAGCATTAAATTTTTTCTAAAATGTGTATGAGCCCTAACCAGTTTGGCTCAGTGGATAGAGCGTAGGCCTGCAGACTGAAGGGTCCCAGGTTCGATTCTGGTCACGGGCATGTACCTTGGTTGCTGGCACATCCCCAGTAGGGGGTGTGCAGGAGGCAGCTGGTCGATGTTTCTCTCTCATCGATGTTTCTAACTCTCTATCCCTCTCCCTTCCTCTTTGTAAAAAATCAAATATATATATATATATATATATATATATATATATATATATATGTTCTTTCTTTAAAAAAAATAATAAAATGTGTATGAGATTTTTTACCAAGTATAAAAATGCACATTTATAAACATTTTGGGGGGAAAATTATTCATAAAAAATATTAGGGAAATGCCATTCTCTTTTTCTTCAATTATTGTTAAATGTATTTTCCAAATAGGTTTGGGGAAATTGTCGCTTTATTACACAAAAATACCAAGCAAATTTTGTTAATTTTTTTTGTGAAATTCAAGGTCATTATCATTAGCATTAGCTCTATAATGACAATGTAGACAGTTTAAGATATAGGACTGGACAATAGCATACATTGCATTTATGTGTGTTATTTTATTAGAAAGAAAAGTAGAATTTTAGCTTCCTTTCTTTTTAATTTCCCTTTACTTCTATGGGCTACAGTAAAACTATTTTCAACAGCCTAATTAAACAAGGCTTAATCAGTTATTCTGTTCCTAGAATAGGTTATGAAGTCTGAAGTACACTTTGGCTCAGTTATCCATTATGATTCAAGCAAGAGAAATTTTAAACCAAACTCATCTATATAATTGCCCCAAATCTCTATTTCCCTCAGTATGTGGAAGCAGTCTATAAAATATTTTGGAAGGGATTACTTGCTTCATTTTAAAGCAGCTGATTCCCAGGATGAATTTAATAAAAGCAATTTGTCATCACCATTGATTCATGGTGAGTAGCTATCCTAGGAGCTTGGTACCACATGCTCAACTTTAAAATTTTTCAGAACTTATAATTTCTACCTTCGTGACTTTATCCATTGAAATAGAGCAGAATGAGAAAGTTTTAAGAATCAGGTGCAGCCCTAACCGCTTTGGCTCAATGGATAGAATGTCGGCCTGCAGACTCAAGGGTCCCAGGTTCGGTTCCGGTCAAGGGCATGTACCTTGGTTGCAGGCACATACCCAGTAGAGAGTGTGCAGGAGGCAGCTGATCGATGTTTCTCTCTCATCGATGTTTCTAACTCCCTATCCCTCTCCTTTCCTCTCTGTAAGAAATCAATAAAATATATTTTAAAAAAAATCAGGTGCAAACAGTTCTAAGGAGTTAAATACCAGATACAAAGAAGGATATACCTATACCACATCTTCATGAGGAAGTTCTTTAAAATATGTCATAGTAATTTTAAAGAACATGTGAACCAACTGTGTTTTGCCTTGTAACTCAAAATCTAAAATAATTGTATTAAAATGGAAATAAATTTTACCAAAAATTTCTCTCCCTTAAATTTTAATCTTGCTGGCTTTCCAATAAAATGCACTGCATATGTTTCTGATTGAGTTTGCACTTATTAAAATATTATGGAAGCAATAATGAAGTATTGGGTTATACTTTTCTTGGTTATTTCAACACAATTTCTAAAGGAATAAAATCAGTATTGAGCTTCTTACAGGATTGAAACGAAACCCAAACTGCATGTTTTATAGACTGAAAAGAGTCACTTCCTGGTAAGCACAGCACAGCGACTGAGGATGCTCTCTATTGCTGAATTATCTTTTTTATTTCTGAAAAGGAAAATAGGGACACAGCATACATATTCAATCATATTCACAAGTTTCATGGGGCTAGGAAACTAAATTCAAATTTACGTTAAAAGTACCAGAGGCATGGAATTCTGGGAAGATGGCAGAGTAAGACGCACTAAGAATGCTTATTAAGCACTATGAAAGTACAGTCTCTCCACTAGGCAACGAGTACATAGGATTTGTCTGTATAACATAACTATTTTTTGGAATTCTGAAGTCTATTGAAGATTTAAAAATTCCAGGGAATAGTTAGATGTTTAACCATGGTTAATTTTTGCCAATTTCAACTCTGTTAGACAGTAGTTAGTCACCCTAACACCTCCAGCCCTATTCATGTTTTAATATCAGCTTTCAGGATCCAGGATGGGAAGCAAAGAACCTGTTCTCAAAACAACAGGGGCATGACTACTTATTGCTGCTTCTAAGTAGTCACAGAGATGCAGAGAGAGAGTTAGCAGCCATTCTTGTTGGTTGTACCTTCTCTCAAGGTTGCAATTTCCTCCCCTCCAGCTAAGCAACATCTGGTTGATTTTAAAAGCCAGTACTTTAAACCCTTCTACCCCCTTTGATTTTTCTATTCCCCTATTTGGGAAACTGACATTAAAAACCAGAATGATCATAAGCTTATGAAATTTGGAAAGTCACCATGTGTACTCAGAGGAAGGTACAAGATCAGGAAAGACCTTATGTTTACATCTCAGGCTGATCCTCAGAACAGATAACTTACAGAAGTAAAAAACATCTAATACATACAAATAGAAAGCGGCAAACACTGGGAGAGCGGGAGATATTGATCTCCACAATTACCATATTATTAGATTTCAATGTCCAATTTCTCACACAAAAAAATTCACAGGTCCAATAAAGAAATAGAAAAGTCTGACCCATTCTCAGGGGTTGGGGGGTTGGGCATGTGTGGGGAGTGGCCAACAGAAACTGCTCCTTAGAGAAATCTGATGGCAGATTTACTAGGCAAAGACTAAAAATAGCTGTCTTGAAGATGCTAAAATAACTAATAAAAGATAAGGAAAGAGTAAAAATATTATGTATGAACAAAATGGAAATATTAGTAAAGATACAGAAAAAAAAGAAAGCACAAAAATTCTCTGACTAAAAAGTACAATAACCTTAGAAGACTTTAACAGAAGAAACGATCAGAAAAATTGAATATAGGACCCTTGAAATTATTGAGCCAGAAGAACAACAACAAAAAGTGAAGACGGTCTGAGTGACCTGTAAGACACAATTCACTATTTATCTATATATATATAAAACCCTACTATGCAAATAGACCAAACGGTGGAACTGAACAACCAGTCGCTATGACGTGCGCTGACCACCAGGGGACGCATACAAACATGGTGGGGGTCGGCAGCAGGTGGCAGAGTGTGGAACATGGAAGGCGGCAGCCATGGCGGGATGGTGGAGCAGGTGAGTGGGGGCGCCAGACCAAGGTGGGGCACTGGTTGCTGTCATTGGGGCAAGCCTCTGGTGGTTACTGAAAATTCTTTGCTCCCTCATGCCACAGTCCCGCCTGGTGCTCGCACCTGCTGTCAGCGCAGACCCTGCTCGCATCCACTGCTGGTACCGAAGCCACCACTCGCACCCACTACCGGCACCTGGTGCTGGGCCCAATAGCTCAGCACTGTCAGCAGGTGCGAGCAGCAGCTGCCGGCCCCGATCGCCCCGCAGGGCTTCTACACCTCCCCATGCTCCTGAGGGGTGATCAGGGCTGGTAGCTGCCTCTTGCATCCACTGCCAGCACCAGCACTGCATGCACCCACTGCTGGCACCAACCCTGCTCACACCCACAGCTGGTGCCAGAGCCACTGTTCTCACCTGTTGCTTGGTACTGATCCCGATAGTCGGCGTCATCAGTGGGTGCGAGCTGAGCCTGCTGGCCCCTATCACCCCTGAGGGCTTCTATACCTTCCCCTGCTCCTGAGGAGCAATCAGGGCAGCAGCCGCCACTTACACCCACTGACAACACCAGTCCCACTCGCACCCGCTGCTGGTGCCAGCCCCAATCACTCCAAGCTGTCAGTGGGTGTGCAGGGGGCCGGCACCATCAACACTTGGGAATGGTTGTGGCAGGAGCGGGGTTTCAGGCAGAGAGGGGACCAGGGGCCATGATGGGAGGGGCTGGGCAGGAGTGTGGAGGATTGCCCAAGCCCGCCCCTGTGCCCACCGCAGCCTCACAGCCCACAGTTCCTTTCAAGGTACAAGAATTCGTGCACTGGGCCCCTAGTATAGATATATTTGTTGTAGGAGTCCCAGAAAGATAAAAAAGAGAAAAGTGAAGAGACAATATATTAAGAAATAATGACTGAAAGTTTCCAAATTGGATAACTGATTTGAATAGAAACATCCAAGAAGCTCAGCAAACTTCAAGAGTCTCACACCAAAACACATTATAATGAAACTGTAGAAAGCCAAAGATAAGATAGCTTCTTTAAAGCATCAAGAGATAAGTGACTCATCACATACAAGGGATCCTCAATAAAATAAGCAGAAAGGATCTCATCAGATACTTTGGCAGCCTGGAGGCAGTGGACAGATATACTCAAAGTGAAGAAAGAAAAACCAGTCAACTAAAAAACTTATATCTGCCAAAATTGTCCTTCAAAGGTGAGGGAGAAATTAAGACTTTCTCAGGTAAATAAAAGCTGAAGGAGATTGTTACCATTAGACTTGTAAGAAATGCTAAAAAAAAACTCTTATAAATTGAAATATAAGGACACTAGATAGTAACTCAAAGCAGTATGAAAAAGTAAAGAGCACAGAAAAGTTAAATACACAGGCAATTATAAAGATATTTTTGTAACTTAGCTTCATAATTTCACATTTTGTTTTATACATATTTTAAAAGATTGAGTGTTAAAAAAAGTTTTAGAGTATGTTTTTGAATAAATGATGCATACTGATGTAATTTTTTGACATCAAAAAATAAAAGAGGTAGAGGAAAGGTTCTAAAGGAACAGAGTTTTGCATATTATTCAAATTAAGGTCATATAAATTCAAATTATAGGTGGCATTACTAATAAAAGACAAAATAAACTTTAAAAGAGTTTACAAAAGACAAAGAATGACATTATATATTAATAGAAGGTTAAATACAACTGTTACCAACATTGATGTACCTAATTTTAGACCATTAAAATAGATACAGCAAGAATTGAAAAAATAGATAATTCTAAAGTAATAATTAGAGATGCCAATGCCTCACTTTCAAGAATGATTATAACAATCACACAAAAGATAAGTAAGAAATAGAGGACTTGAATAACACAATAAACCAACGAGATTTAGCAGAAATATACAGACGCTTACTCAACAAAAAATATATGTTTTTCTCAAGTATACATGATATATTTTCCAGAATGAACATTTTTTAGGTCACAAATAAAGTCTCAGTAAGTTTAACTTAATGTGGGTCAAAGACCTAACTGTAAGTCTTAAAACTATAAAAATCTCTTAGAAGAAAATATAAGGCAAAAGCTTTCCAACATTAGCTTCTATAATGATTTTTCAGATATAACCCTGAAGATACCAGCAGAAAAAACAAAAACCAAAAAACAGACAAATTGGATTTTGTGAACAATGAAAAAATGTGCATAAAAAGATGCTATTAATGGAATAAAAAACAATCCACATAATGGTAGAAAATATTTATAAATCATATATCTGATAAGGAATTAGTATCTAGAACATGTAGAAAACCCCCAAAACTTAACAACATAAAATCAAATAATGGGCAAAGAGCTTGAATAGACATTTCTCCAAAGAAAATATACAAGTGACCAATAAGAATATAAAAAGATGTTCAATATCACTAACCATTAGGGCAATACAAATCTAAACCATGAGTTATCACCTCAAACCTGTTAGAACAATTACTCTTAAAATGAAGAAAATAAGTGTTGGTGAAGATGTAGAGAAATTGAAACCCTGTGCAGTGTTGGTAGGAATGTCAATGGTACAACTGCTAAGAAAAATTGTGTAGTGGTTCAAAAAATTAAAATAGAATTACTGTAGAATCTAGCCATTTCACCTCTGGATATGTACCCCAAATAATTTAAACTAGGGTCATGAAGAGACATTTATACACCCATGTCCGTGGCAACATTATTCACAAAAGCTAAAATGTAGAAACAACCCAAGTATTCACCCACAGATGAATGGATAAGCAAAATGAGGTATGTACATACAATGTACCCCGTCACACACAGAGCAGGACCCATGGGGTGGGGGGTTGGGGCGCCGCAACCTGTCACACACAGAGCAGGGCTGATCAGGGGGTTGGGGAGCTCCCCCTATCAGGCACAGAACAGGGCCAATCAGGGGGTTGGGGAGCCTTCCCCTGTCACGAATAGAGCAGAGCGGATAGGGAGGTTGTGGCCCCAGGGCGATCAGGGGGTTTGGGTGCTGTCCCCTGTAATGGTGCACCAGGGGCCGGGAGGCCTTGCGGCTCCACTGATCCCAGTGCTGGGAGGACTCACTGCTCCGCTAATCCCAGTGCTGGGAGGCCTTGCGGCTCCGCTTAACACAGGGGCAGTGAGGCCTCGCTGCTCCGCTGATCCTGGTGCTGGGAGGCCTCATGGCTCTGCTGATCCCGGGGTGTCCTGGATCAGGGTGGGGATCTCGCTTGGATGCCTGGCCAGCCTGGATGAGGAGATGAGGGCTGTTTGCAGCTGGTCACACACCCTTTAGGGTGGGGGTCCCCACTGGGGTGCCTGGCCAGTCTGGGTGAGGGGCTGAGGGCAGTTTTCAGGCTGGGAGGTGACTGAAGCTCCCAACCCCTCCTTTTTTTCTTTTTTTTTTAATTCTGGGATTTATTTACCTTCTATGGCTGTCACTGGAACTGAGAGCCAGCTTTAGTTCTGAGGCTCAGCTCCAGCTCTGAGGCCTTGGCTGCAGAAAGTAGTTATCTGGGTTTGTTTGGGTTCTATAATCGAAACACTGTTGCAACTCCAGCTCAGCCAGCTGGCTGAAAGCATGGGGATTGTTTAGCTTCTATAATTGCAACATAGTTGCTTAGAGTGCAAGCTCAGAGCCCAGCAGCGGCAGGCGGGGAACCTTGGCTTCCTCCATCACTTGAGCAAGCAAGCCTCCTGTTCGCTTCAGCTGCCTGGATGACGGCTGCCATCTTGGTTGGCAGTTAATTTGCATATCGTCCTGATTAGCCAATGGGAAGCGTGTCAGAGGTATGGTTAATTACCATATTTGTCTATTATTAGATAGGAGCTTCAGTCACCCGCCAGCTTGAAAACAGCCCTCAGCCCCCTCACCCAGACTGGCCAGGCACCCCAGTGGGGACCCCCACCCTGAAGGGTGTGTGACCAGCTGAAAACAGCCATCATCCCCTCACCCAGGCTGGTCAGGCACCCTAGTGGGGACCCCCACCATGATCCAGGACACCCTTCAGGGCAACCCAGCCGGCCCCCACCCATGCACAAGGCCTCTATCCATATAGTAAAAGGGTAATATGCCTCCCAGCACCGGGATCAGTGGAGCCGAGAGGCCTCCTGGCACCGGGATCAGCATGACAGGGGGCAGCGCCCAAACCCCCAGATCGCCCTGTGGCTCTGTGTGTGACAGCGGGCGGGGCCGCAACCTCCCTATCCACCCTGCTCTGTTCATGACAGGTGAAGGCCCCCCAATCTCCTGATCAGCCCTGCTCTGTGCCTGATAGGGGGGAGCTCCCCAACCCCCTGATCTCCCTGCGGCTCCGTGTGTGACAGGGTGCGGCCAACCCCCTGATGGGCCCTGCTCTGTGAGTGACAGGGGGTGGTGCCGCAACCTCCCCATTGACCCTGCCTTGAGTGTGACAGGGGATGGTGCCCCAACCCCCCAATCGGCCCTACCCTGAGCGTGACTGAGGGTGGCATCACAACCTCCCGATCGCCCTGCTCTCTGCATGACAGGGGGCGGCGCCCCAACTCCCCAATCAGCCCTGCTCTGAGCCCGACTAGGGGCTGCACCTAGGGATTGGGCCTGCCCTCTGCCACTCGGGAGCAGGCCTAAGCCAGCAGGTCGTTATCTCCTGAGGGGTCTCGGACTGTGAGAGGACACAGGCCGGGCTGAGGGATCCCTCTTCCCCCGAGTGCACAAATTTTTGTGCACCAGGCCTCTAGTATATATATAAAAGCCCCAGTGACCGTTATGACCAGATGACTGGCCGGTAGCTATAATACGCACTGACCACCAGGGGGCAGATGCTCAATGCAGGAGCTGTCTCCTAGTGGTCAGTGCGCTCCCACAGCAAACCTCCTGTAGCTAGCCAACTTCCCTTGGTCCCTCCCCCTGGCTGGCCAGCCCCAGTTGGCCGATTGGCCTCAATCGGGACTGGGCCTGATCGCTGGCCAGGCTGAGGGGCCCCACCTGTGCTCCAATTTGTGCACCAGGCCTCTAGTTTAAAAATAATTAAGATGGTAAATTTTATGTAACGAGTATGCTACTACAACATGAAAAATTGGGAAAAAGTGCCAGAGGAAAACAAACATCCTTTTAGTCATTATGCTCTGTCTAAGGCAGTAATGGCGAACCTTTTGAGCTAGGCATGTCAGCATTTTGAAAAACCCTAACTTAACTCTGGTGCCGTGTCACATATAGAAATTTTTTGATATTTGCAACTATAGTAAAACAAAGATTTATATTTTTGATATTTATTTTATATATTTAAATGCAATTTAACAAAGAAAAATCAACCAAAAAAATGAGTTTGTGTGTCACCTCTGACACGCGTGTCATAGGTTCGCCATCACTGATCTAAGGCATGATAAAAGTTTCCTCACGAGGCTGCTTTGATAGTTATGTTGATGTTTCACATAATCTTGTGTTACTGCTGCACTCTATGATAGTTTTTGTATAAAAATACATCCTGCTTCCTCTTATACTTCAAGTGTTATTAAGATCAATATAAACATGAACATTTCTCAATTGTTTTCATTGAAGTTGCCTCAGAAATTATACATCTTAATATTGGGATTGTGTATACAATTCAAGATTATGTAATAAAATCAGATGCCTCGTCTATAGCTTAAAAAAGCAAAAGACTACTTGTAAAGACACAGACAACTAGTATGACAAATGATTAGCAACAATATTTGCATAATACATTAGGCACTATTTACATATATCATCTTAGTTAATACTCCCAATATATTTTAGTTGTAGTTATTCTTGAAATTTTTACAGATTTTAACAATGTATCATTTTAGTAGCTATATTCTAAATATTGCAAGCTCAACCCTTGTCTAATTGGCTAAAATAAAAGTCACTTTCCTTAGATGTCTATATGCTCATCTCATTTCAGTCATTTTGGTACTCTTAGGTTTCTCAAAAATAAACAAAAATCCAAATTTTGATTGGTCCCACTTCTTGGCCACTGGCTTCTCCCCTGCCTAGAATGTTCTTCCTTTAGGTCCAAACAGGGTCACTCCGCCCCTTCATTAATTTCTGCTGACATGCCGCCTCCTCTGTGGGCTCTTCCCTGGCCAGCTTACGAAAGACTTCTCCCTGCTCGCTCACCAGTCCCGCAGCTTTCTTGATTTTTTCTTCTTAGTAATTGGAAATATTTTTAATTAAAACATATTTGTCTGTTTACTTTTACTATCTATCTCCGAATTAGACTCTGCATAACCCCTTAGGGCAAGCCCTATGTTCTGTGCACCTCTGCAGAGAGGAAAGCAGGACTCAGAAGTCATAAATAAATGTATGAATCATAGAATGCTCTGCAATGGCAAGAGGCTATCTCTGCCCGCTGTTAATATTTTGGAAAAAGGAGCCCTTCCTGACTACAAGGGCTTTTCTTGCATTTCGATAAGATATTATGAATATGTATTTAATAGAAGAGAGTGTCAGGTGAAAGGAAATGTGTAACATCTAGAGTTAAAGCGCGGGTTACAGCTTCAGTGACTGACAAAGTTACAGATGGAAGCTTCGCTTAAGACAGTGAATGAAACAGAACCAACTGCAATAAGCTAGCTCATTTGCAGTTTGTTGTTTTCATAAAACAGACCCATCAATCAACTGAAACCAGCTGCTCAGTTTTCAGAAGCTATGGGTGAAATTCTTTACTGAAAAGGATAATAAACTCAAGACTAAATTACATGCAAGCCTCTAATTCAGAATTGCCCTCCTAGGCTCTCATTAAACTAGCAAAGAATAAAACAATTTCTTTAACTTGACTTTTGAATTTGTCCAAGGTCCTAATAACCTTCATGGGTCAGAGGGGAAAAAAAATCTTGTTTTTGTGAAGCCTTTATATTCTGCTTCTGATAAATGAATATAGTTGAGACAGTCCTGGAGGGATTTTTTATTTTCAATGTAAAGATACAATTTTAATCACAAGAACAGACATCAATTAATACTCACTCACTTGACTCAATTTACACCTGACTGCAAACTACATCACATACAGACTCTATCTTAACCAGGCCCAGTTTTCTCACTTCTCTTTCAGAGCGTGCAGACCACTTTCACTGCTCAGTTAGTGCAGCTTTTCATCACATGCTAAATTCCTCAGGGGGTTCGGATTTTCAAAATAATTTTCTGTGACCGATTATTATGCACAAAACATACAGTTTTCCCTTTGTGTGACTTTACTCCATTCTGACCAACTTTGTAAGTGATGTTTCATTGGCACTTCCGCTCCAGGTTTCTCCCATGTTGAACTGACTTTTTTTATCCCCAGCTTGTGTGAATGGAAATTACAGTGTCAGTTCCACACTTTGGTCATTATTTATATGTAGGATAAATGCATCTGGCAAATGCATTCAGAACGAAAAAAGAGGCCTATTTCTTCACTCCAGGCTTGGATTACATTAGCTGCGTTCTCCTGTCTCAGACCAATCTCTACTATAAGAACACAGCTTATTTAGTAGCACTAATGGGACATCTAGATCTGCGTTTTTGTTTTTTTTCTTAAACCGAATCACCCTGACTCTAAAACTGGACCCATTATGTTAATTTCAATGGTTAGGTTGCAGCTCCCATGTCTGTCTAAACTCTGTTCTAGGAATGGGCTTGGTTTCAGAAGTAAATGCCTCTGCTAAAGTAGGTTAATACTTTTTTTTTTTGCAAGATCTCAAAGGAGAATACAAAGCTAAGTCTTGAATGGGCATTATGTTGAATTCATTAATTGAACACCTACAATGTGACAAGAGCTAAAAAATAAATCAGGTCTTTCCTGCATTCAAAGTTCAAATCTGAAATGAAAGATAGACAAAAAGCAACAAATAAAACCAATATATGAAAGACAGGCCTGCCGATATAAACAGGCATCAAGACACAATACAACACTCATATAAAACTGGTTAAAAAATCCATTCAGAGAAAAGACAGTAAAAAAAAAGTCATGGCTGTATAAAACTTCGTGCCATGTCTGGGGAATAGAAAATGACTCCATCTGGTCCGGTTTGTCAGCTGCAGATATGCAAAGATTTTGAATGGTAAATGAGCCTGTGTATCAATCTCAATGTATACTAATGAACCAGATTATAGAAATTAGATCAGTGACTCTCAAACAGTAGTGTCCCTAAAAATAATCAGACAGCTTGTTAAACATAGGTTTCAAATCTATCCACAGAGGTTCTGACTTAGTATGTTTCGGGGGGGGGGGGGGACTAAGAAATATGCATATTTGATAAATACCTCAGGAGATTTTGATTCAAGTCAATACCAACCTCATCCCATCAAATGGGGTCTCTGCTCTAAGCCCTCATCTAAGAGACTCCCTGTGCTTTGAACTGTCTTTCTCAAAACTTTCTAAGTTCCTCTGTAGTGTTTGGGATCAGCTTGGCTAGCATGTGGCACACCTCGGGATTCACAAGGGTTTTGATTCCAGTCGGCCCCGTCAGGATCCTCCTCTACCCCCTACTACAGTCATGAGTTCAACACATGCCTCAGTGAGCTTTAGGGATTGGGCTCATGGGTTGTTCTATAGGCCCAGTATTTCCTCCATGGGATAGATAAGATAAGGGTGCTATGATAGAGCTGACACATAATTTAAGGTGACTCTCACATTACACACAAGAAAAATTCAGACCTCCAGGCTGCCTACATCCATGACACCTAGACTTTGAGCCTACATAGACCTGTGGTCAGCTCTTGTCTTTTCAATGGCTCTTGCCCATCTGTGTTCTGAATTCCATAGTGGTGACTATGTGCTCTGAAGCCCCTCATCATGGTAGGGTTCATGGTAAGCATCTTATTTATCCTTCACCACTGGAATCCAAGGAAGTTTTCCCATTCCCTCCACCAGCTTTGTGCCATGGGTCAGGAAGTCCTTCACAGGTAGCCACATGTTGCTCCATAATGCCAGTGGACCCTTCTGGGTGCTATTCTTCCTTGCCTCTGATCGTTGTGGTCACCTTCAGCTCTGGTAGGTCAGTTTTAAGCTATGCCGGATGAGGGATGTGAACTTCTACAACTTCTGCATCATTCAGATGCACAAATATTGGTTGAGTTCCTATTATGCCCCAGATGTGGTACAAGGTTTGAGAATATAGGCTCAACTAGTTATGACCCCTATTATTAAGGAGGCCGCAGTTTGTGAGATGGACAAATGAGATAAATAAATAAAAGTTACTGTGATAAATTACATAATAATGGAAGGCATAAATCACCAGGGGAACATAGAAGAGTCAGAAGCTAATTCTACCTGGACTTGCATTTATATCAACCCAGAATATGATATAGGTAAGTATTTATTTATTTACTTATTCAAGGAGCAAATATTCTTGTGGGTGTTTATATGGGGCCAAATATTACACTGGTCACTGAAAATGAATATAATTGCCAAAGAATGGCATAAATATATGCCGTTACAAATTGAAATTAGTTGAAAAATAAATGAAGGTTAGTTAGGTTGTATTCTTCCTCAGGAACATCTCCTTCATCTGTTCAAGATAAGATGAAGAATTTTTGTAAGGATTATTGAAAAAACATTAAAGGCTGAGCTGATGTTTCTAGATTCATTTAAATATCAGCATTTATCTCCATCCCTTCCTGGGGAATGATTACTTATTTAGAGCTTTACCTTGGGTTGCCTTCTCCCTAACTACAAACTACACATAGCCAGTTTGTTTAGAGTTGATTCCCATTTTGCTTGGAAAGGATTTTAAGAGCTTCACATACTCTTAGTGATGAGAATCTGGGTTGAGTGTAAGGTTGTCTCTATATTGCATCACCATCTTCAATAACAAGCCTCGTCACTGAATGCTATGCAGGGAATGCTTCTACACTTGAACTCAGTGAGCTGTTAGCCTGGACACCAGCCTCATCTCATCACTGGAAGAAATGATTCATTATACTCATATGTAAGTTCTTGTAATGCATCTTGATTGCCACCTGAGATAATGCACTTTGAAAATAGCAACAACATTCTTATTATAACCAACATTTTATTTGGCATCTGTGAAAATACTCTTTGAACTAAACATCACAATAACAAGAGGTTTATTAATATCATCATAGCTTTTGGAAGCAATTTATTAATCTGCTTTGTATAGCTTACTATGTGAGATCCTAAGGTTTGAAAAACATTGACCTGAAGCCTAGGGGTGACTTATTTAGGCTACAGAGTAGTGCATATATAATGGGATAAATTTTTATTGCATTAAATTGGAAACTCTTTGGATAATCTCTGAAACATTTGACTGGTGAAGAATTATGTTATAAAACAAGGGATATTTTATTCCATTTCAATCCTGTGTGGAAACCCAAAACATGATGGCCCAAATATTTATGATACCATTTCTTCTAGCTGGTAAAGTATAGGATCGGTTAACCATGGTTTGCAATAAAGTCTTTTGGAAATTACCAATTGCCATATTTTAAACCTACATATATGGATAGAGGCTTTTTTCTACATATATATTTCATATGTAGCAAATACTTCAAGTTTCATAGTTTTATGTTATGCTGTCACTGAATACAATTATTTTATTAGCTTGGATTTGGGACATTTTTTAACTTCCTCTACCAATATAATGTGTTTTTTTTTATATATATATTTTATTGATTTTTTACAGAGAGGAAGGGAGAGAGCTAGAGAGCTAGAAACGTCGATGAGAGAGAAACATCGATCAGCTGCCTCCTGCACATCTCCCACTGGGGATGTGCCCGCAACCCAGGTACATGCCCTTGACCGGAATCGAACCCGGGACCCCTCAGTCCGCAGGCCGACGCTCTATCCACTGAGCCAAACCGGTTTCGGCCCAATATAATGTTTTAATTACAATTGTTTCCAGAAGAAATTCTGGTTATGTGAATGTTATTTTTGAACTTTAGCTTAAATTGGCCACTACTTAGTGTAGAGGTTTAACATACAAAGATATCAATGGTATCTATGTTATTATAGTCAGGTATTTTCCATGGAGAGTAAAACCTGAATTCTTTATTCCAGAATATGTTAAGGCAAAGGTTTTAATACATGTAAGGATAAGGTAGTAGAGCTAGTACCATAGAGATTCCTAGGCCCTTGCAGAAATTGGGAGCTCATTAGTGCAGAGGAAGGTGCTAACTCCTCTGAGCCACACTGTCCTACAGGGGGCGACTGAATAATTTCAACCCAACATTACAGCATCTCTTTATATTTGGTGATGAATTTTCCCCTTGAGGATCTCTATATAACTTTCAGTGGTCTCACTAAGTTCTGGATGAGTGATCTCGAAAGTAAGGTATAGACAATCAAGTACCAAAGACAATAGATTGAAGAGTAAAAAACAGATTAGAGAACTCAATTTCGTTTTTAACTTATCATTTTTGTTTTTTGGGTATGTTACATGCTGTACAGAGATATAAGTAAAAGAATAACCTATGATATTTGTAAGTAAATATATGTTTAAAGTACATGCTCAGAATTTTAGTTCAAATGTTTGAAATCACTGTTATCAATTATACCAGTCTAGATTATGCTTCCATAATAAATGACATACAAATTCAGATCCTCAACACCACAAAGAGCTATCTCTATGTCACACAATGTCTGCTGTGGGTCTGGGCAACTCTTCATGACAACTGTCCTCATGCAGTGATTCAATGGGGAAGGCCTAGCATTCTGCAACAGCTCCATCTTAAAGGCATGGCCTCCTAGGTCCGGGCAGCAGGGAAAGAAAGAAAAAGAAAGAAAGAAAGAAAGAAAGAAAGAAAGAAAGAAAGAAAGAAAGAAAGAAAGAAGGAAGGAAGGAAGGAAGGAAGGAAGGAAGGAAGGAAGGAAGGAAGGAAGGAAGGAAGGAGGAGAAAGAGAGAGAGAGAGAGAGAGACAGAGAGAGAGAGAGAGAGAGAGAGAGAGAGAGAAGGAAGAAGGAAGGAAGGAAGGAAGGAGGAAGGAAGGAAGGGAGAAAGAGAGAGAGAGAGAGAGAGAGAGAGAGAGAGAGAGAGAGGAATAGGAAGGAAGGACGTAAGTGAAGGACTTACGGAATTACGGAGAAGGAGGAGAAGAGCCGAGAGAGAGAGAGAGAGAGAGAGAAGAGAGAGACGAGATCGACAAGAAGGAGGAACGGAAGGAAGGAAGGAAAAGGAACCCCGTAAGAAGCCCTCTCTTCCTTCATCACTAAAGACAGAAAAAAAAGAGAGAAAGGGAAGTTATACACAAACTCTTAAATGCATTTTATAATCAAAGCAAACCCCAAGGCTATGCCTAGTTTTAGGGCAGTGAGTCAATACAACCCTCTATGAGAAATATTGGTAAGCAAATATAATATCTACTACATACTTTAAGCACAAAACTAAGCTGTAATACAATTTATCCATTTCTAAATATATTGTAAATTTTAAACACATTCACCTAAACAACACAATCAGTGCTGAGTATAGAACTAAATATATATTTGTCTTTATATTAAAACTAGAGGTCCAGTGCATGGATTGATGCACGGGTGGGGTCCCTCAGCCTGGCCTGCACCCTCTCGCAATCTGGGACCCCTCGGGGATGCTGGACTGCCTGGTTTCAGCCCAATTGAACTGGCCTGCAGGGATCAGACTGAAACCTGGCAGTCTGCCTTCCCCCCCCCCAAGGGATGCAGCAGTGCTGAAGTGGCAGGCGGCTGGGGAGGAGCCCCAGCCAGGGCTGGGCGCAGCTCCGCTGCAGCTCATCCCGGTCCTGCTGCGTCAGCCACTGCAGCTCAGTGTTGCTGCCACCAAGGCGGGAGAGGCTCCTGCTGCCACAGCTGCAAGCCAGTCATTAGCAGGCTTCTGGCTGAGCAGAGCTCCCACGGTGGGAGCGCACTGACCACCAGGGGACAGCTCCTGCATTAAGCGTCTGTCCCCTGGTGGTCAGTGCGTGTCATAGTGACTGGTCGACCAATTGTTCCCGGTTGTTTGGTAGTAATGGTCACTTAGGCTTTTATATATAGAGATGAAAATTTAGTATGTCCATATTTTAATTAACATCACATTTTAAATTAGAGCATATATGTTAAAGTTTCACTACCCTACATTTCTTCCTATTTAAAAATCATCCTTTTATTTAAGATGTAAATTCATTTAATAGAAAGGAGATAAAAATATTTCTTTCTAGCCCAGCTGCTTTGGCTCAGTGGATAGAGCGTCTGCCTGTGGACAGAGGGTTCCGGATTTGATTCCAGTCAAGAGCACATGCCTGGGTCGCAGGCTCAATCCCAGTAGGGGGCGTGCAGGGGGCAGCCCATCAATGATTCTCTCTCATCATTGATGTTTCTATCTCTCTCCCTCTCCCTTCCTCTCTGAAATTAATAAAAATATATTTAAAAATATATATTTCTTTCTAGTCTTCTATTAGGCATGATGTGAAAACAGTTAAAATTCATTCATCTTTAGCATGAAGATCATATTACATATTTAAGTTGGAAGAGAGAAATTATGATTATAAGAAAACTTGGAATTTTGGCATTCTTATTCCACAGAAGCAACTGAGGTATTCAAAATATATATTTTTAAAATACAGACAATTCACTGGTTTTTATGCCAAATTCCATCCGTTTGAAAGGACTTGGCTTTTCACAGCCAAGTTTTAAGCATGAGGAAATTATAAATGGAAACACATTGTGTCCTCTGATCTTGGAGGTGGCAACTTTTGCTACAAAGCTGGGAGGGAGATTGATCTCATTCTTTGGTTTTCCCCTTTTTGATGAAGAATTTAAATTTGCTATATTTTAACCAACAGTTTAAAGAATATTGCACAGCCTCAGTGAAAGAGCAATGCTTCATAACTACATAATAGCTTCATCAACAAATAAGTGTCTGCTTCCTGCAATGAAGCCACAAATATGTTGAAAGGCCCCAGCTCTCTGCAGGATGCACAAAGATCTCTGTTTGCGTCACTGTTGGAGCGTGTTTCTGCTTTGTGGCTGCAGCGTGGGTGTACATTTAAAACATGTCTTACATCTTACAGATTTTTTAATAATGCATTCTCAAGGAGAAAGGGAGACCAGTTTTTTGGGTTTTTTTCCTGTGCTCTAAGCACTTACAGCACTTCTCTGATGACTTATTGGTTTTCTTTAGTAATTCAAGATTGATTAAAAGGGGAATAAAAAGGATTTTTTAAGGAAAGTAGAAAAAAATCACCTGAAACTTTTTCTTGTTTGCAAATTTGTTTTATATTTAATTTTTTTTGTCAATGCCACAAAATCTTTAATGGCTAAGCTACGATCTTAACTGGGTTAAATAAACCAAACTCATTTTTCGTGAAGGCTTTTCATCTATTGATATGAGGCCATAACATGTACTTGTTCATTCATTCTCAATTTCCATGTATTATAATCAGTGATGATGTGTGTTTCCAGCACTAAGTTGTTATCTAAGACAAAAAAGCATTCTTCTAGGTCAGACTTTTTAGAGGGCAAGTATCTTGAGTCTTTCCATGGCCTGCTATACTGATTATATGATTAGATGATGACTTCAGCAAATTTTGCTTAGAGAGTTTCCTTCAGATCTGTGTCTTTCAGAGCAATTTAGTTCTTCATTAAAACACACAAGCCTGGTCCATTTCTATTCTTTTTTATTGTAGGAGCAAATTTTACATTCTTTAATAAAATTATCTAGAGTATAATACAAATATATGATGAGAGTTTTCTAAGATTCCCTTCCTGGATGTCTAAGATGTATTTATTTATTTAAATACTAGAGGCCTGGTGCACAAAAATTTGTGCACTCGGGGGGGGGGGGGGAGGTCCCTCAGCCCGGCCTGTGCCCTCTTGCAGTCTGGGACCCCTCAGGAGATAACGACCTGCTGGCTTAGGCCTGCTCCTGGGTGGCAGAGGGCAGGCCCAATCCCTAGGTGCAGGCCCTGGTCGGGCTCAGAGCAGGGCCGATTGGGGAGTTGGGGCCCAGCCCCCTGTCATGCACAGAGCAGGGCAATTGGGAGGTTGTGATGCCACCCTCAGTCATGCTCAGGGTAGGGCCGATTGGGGGGTTGGAGCACCGTCCCCTGTCACACTCAAGGCAGGGTTGATGGGGAGGTTGCGGTGCCACCCCCTGTCACTCATAGAGCAGGGCCCATCAGGGGGGTTGGGCTCTGTACCCTGTCACACACAGAGCAGGGCCAATCAGGGGGTTGGGGCGCTGCCCCCATCACACACAGAGCAGAGCCCATCAGGAGGTTGGGGCACCGCCCACTCTCACCCTCAGGGCAGGGCCTATGGGAAGGTTATAGCTCTACCCCGTCACACACAGAGCAGGGCCCGTGGGATGGGGGGATTGGGGAGCTCCCCCCTATCAGGCACAGAGCAGGGCTGATCAGGGGGTTGGGGCGCCTTCCCCTGTCACAAACTGAGCTGCAGGGCGATGAGGGGTTTTGGGCGCTGCCCCCTGTCACGCTGATCCCGGTGCCGGGAGGCCTCATGGCTCCACTGATCCCGGTGCTGGGAGGCATATTACCCTTTTACTATATAGGGTAGAGGCCTGGTGCATGGGTGGGGCCATCTGGTTTGCCCTGAAGGGTGTCCTGGATCAGGGTGGGGGTCCCCACTGGGGTGCCTGGCCAGACTGGGTGAGGGGATGATGGCTGTTTGCAGCTGGTCACACACCATTCAGGGTGGGGGTCCCCACTGGGGTGCTTGGCCAGCCTGGATGAGGGGATGATGGCTGTTTGCAGCTGGTCACACACCCTTCAGGGTTGGGGTCCCCACGGGGGTGCCTGGCCAGCCTGGGTGAGGGGCTGAGGGCTGTTTGCAGCTGGTCACACACCCTTCAGGGTGGGGGTCCCCACTGGGGTGCCTGGCCAGTCTGGGTGAGGGGCTAAGGGCTGTTTTCAGGCTGGGGGTGGCTGAAGCTCCCAACCGCTCCTTTTTTCCTTTTTTTTTTTTTTTATTCTGGGCCAGCTTTAGCTTTGAGGCTTGGCTCCAGCTCTTAGACCTCCGCGGCTGAAAGTAGGTTTCTGGCCTTTGCTTACAATGTTGTGAATCTGCTGGCTGAAGCCGGCGGTATTTGTTACATAGTTTCTTAAACTGCAGGCTCAGAGGCCTGCAAGGCAGGTGGGGAATGTTGGAGTTCTCCGTCACTGAAGCAAGCAAGCCTCATGTTAGTTTCAAGCTGCCTGGCTGCAGGCTGCAATCTTGGCTGACAGTTAATTTGCATATCTCGCTGATTAGCCAATGAAAAGGGTAGCAGTCGTACGCCAATTACCATGTTTCTCTTTTATTAGTGTAGATGTTTTTATTGATTTCAGAGAGAGAAAGGGAGAGGAAGAGAAAGGTAGGCACAGAGAATCATCCATCGGCTGACTCCTGCATGCACCCTACCGGGGATGGATCCTGCAACCCAGTAATGTACCCTGACTGGTAATCAAACCATGACCCCCTAGTTCAGCCGTGGGCAAACTACGGCCCGCGGGCCAGATCCAGCCCATTTGAAATGAATAAAACTAAAAAAAAAAAGACCGTACCCTTTTATGTAATGATGTTTACTTTGAATTTCTATTAGTTCACACAAACACTCCATCCATGCTTTTGTTCCGGCCCTCCGGTCCAGTTTAAGAACCCATTGTGGCCCTTGAGTCAAAAAGTTTGCCCACCCCTGCTAGTTCATGGGTGGACACTCAACCACTGAGCCACATCAGCTGGGCTAAGATGTTTTTTAAAATAAATCAATGCATTCTTGTAAATGAAATGATGGTCTATTTTTTTTATCTAGTAAATATGAAATTTGCCTTTAGGCTAGATTATAATTTAAGCATAATGAAGATATGGGTTAATTTCTAAATAACCTAAGATTTCATAGGTAATATCAAAGCTAAGATCTGTGATTTTTAAAAACAGTTAAGGATAATTCCTTTATTATCCTTAGAAACTTTCTTGATTTTAGATCTCCTTTAATTTTAGGTAAGTTATTCCTCATTAATGCTCTAAGTTACTCAAGGTCAATTACACCATTATTGTCCATCATTTGACCAAATGCTAAGCAACAAAAATATTAGAATCTTCAATCCCCATATTAGAAAACATCTCTTTTCTCATACAAGCAAAATAATTCTTAATTTTCTAATATTTAGGTGATTAAGGAAATGTTTTCTGTACCATTTTCAGTTTCTCTGATTTCTTTGAATTTTGTGAACTTCAGTTCTATGTGAGTACTAGGATAAAAGTGATTACTTTAAGGTACTCACCACCCTACTCCAAAATGTTAGCCCCTTCTACATAGCCTGTCAGCTCACTAGTTTTTAACTATCACCCTTATCTGCCACTCAAAAATCTCGCAAACAACAAAATCTAGCAAACAACAAAATCAACAACAAAAACATACCAGGAAATATCTTACCTTCCTACTTAGAAAGCTTGCTTGACTTTATAGAAAAAATGTAAAATAAAATTGATACTTGAGCTTATATATCAAGGCTATCCTCTCAGAAATATGTTTTTCTTAATTGGTAAATAAGTAAATTTATAAATAACACAAAAAGTGAGTTCAGAGTTAGGCAGTTCCTTGATTCTTGAAGTCTTCTGAATACAAGTGTATGGTTTTCATAGTCCTCAGCAAGGACTTTCTTCCTAAGATTTTTCATCAGGAGGGTCATTGGCAGCAAGGACTGCAGCTCACGGCAGCCAGGATAGCTCTCCCCACTGCAGGCCCATTGCAGGAACCAATTCAACCCAGAATCATTGAGCATTTACTACGTGCGGAGAATTGTATAAACTTTATCTCATGTAATGCTCCATTAGTCCTGCACACTGTGTCATACTGAATGTTAGTTCACACATGAGGAAATGAACACTTAGAAGCATTGCATTCTCTTTTTAAAGTCAACAGCCCATATCTGGCAGAGTTCAGAACTCAAATTCCAGGCCTATTTGATTGCAAAGGCAATAACTTTACCCTTCCTGCTCTCATCAAATCTGTTCCTCTCATAATGTCCTTCCCACATTCAAACCAAGTGACTGTTTCTGGGAATTTGCTATTTGTCAACTCTATTTGCTAAATTTTAACATGTTTTAAGCTGAAGATAAAGCAACTTGGTACATAAATGAACTGCAAATTAACACAAATTTCAATGGCAAATGGCAACTGCAGAAATAAAGCACCTGAAATACCATTGAGTTAAATTGTAGTCTTTTTTACAGAAACAAAACCTAATGAGTGAAATAATGATCCCTTGCAAGGTCCATTGTATCCCCTGACCTCCAGAGTGCTACTTTAACTGGGATGTGGAGGTTATGCTCAGATTAAAATATCTGCTTCAATTAAGCATTTTCACGTATAAATATATTGCATGGTTAATGATTTGAAGTTTAAAACCAATACTGACATGAGAGAATATCTAATACTTTTCACGATTAGATCTTGATATTATAAGCTAAACTCAAAGCAGCAGTAAAGCAAAACAAAGTGTTAGAAACTACCCTGATCTTTCAACTCTGCCTGCCTTAATAACCCAGGGTTATTACAAAGCTACCCTGTTAGTTCCCAAGGAGCCACTATCATAAATATAATAGAGCAATTATTACCTCACCACAGAAGAGATGGGGAATAGCCACATTTCTCCAAAGGACAATATTATTATTTTTTAAAAATTTTATGGCTTTAAAAAATAATTCAGTTTCACTTGAATTTCACTAATTGACCAGTAAACAGAAATGAAAAAGTAGGTTTGAATAATGTCATAATGTTGAACAATAAGCAAAATTACAAAATATTTCTCCTTGGCTGACAAGTTTTTCTTTGTGTTAGGAGTATAATCCAGTTTCCAGTTAAAGTAGTCTGGCTTTTCTTTGAAAGCTACTTATTTGCTTCTTGACTACAATCATGTGCTTTCAATTTCTTTTGCATTTTACCACTTACTTTCTACAGGATTCTTTTATGGATGAACGACTGCCTGGCAAAATAGAAACTGAACCACAGTATGTAATTAAGTTCTTTGCACAATGGAAGTTAGTCATCGACACAATTAAACCACTGGCTTCGGAATCCAGCACTGAAAGAATGAACAGCATAACCAAAAAACACTCATTCCAATAAGATTTTCCTACATCACGGGACTGAGGGCTCTTCCTTCTTTTTTGGTGTCATGACAAGAATTCAAAATAAATCATCTTTCTAAAACTGAAAAGAATTCATGTCAGATAGTATCTTGTTGCTTCTACATTGTTTTTCTAAAAAAAATTTATGGTTTTTGAACTCTGAAGAGAGACTTCAGAATATTGGTGGCAAGATATAATAATGTAGATAGTTTTTGGTCAAAGCCTGGAAACAATTTTATAACATAAAAATGTACTTTCTTACACAGAGTTATTTAATAATATTTTGCTGTTTTAATATAGTGCATAATGTAATCAGTGCAATAAAATATAATTGAAATGGTTAAATGTATTTAAATATTTTTAGTGTTAATTAGAAATGATGTACTTGGGAATGTTCTCAAACTATTTTAACCTATGATGCAAAATTAAACTTTAAGTCAATGGTCAGACATGTATCTAGAGTTTTAAAATCTAATAGAGAGCCACTATGTTGGTGAAAATGTAATGGGAGAAACAAAGAAACTGACTAGGTATGGTTTGCTTTTGAAATTTCATTTTTCAAGTGAGATGTGAGACTAACATTTTTTAAGATGAAACAATGCAAGGTCAATTAATTAATCTAATATTTCAAATTAGCTCTTGCTCTTTGGTCAGGTTATTGAATGAAATCATATTCATAAGTTCTATTGAAGCACCTATGCATTCAGATAAAAACATAAAAAGAAGAATAACACATTTAAATAGATGTCATGAAGGTGTGATAATTTTTACTATTCCGGTGACTGTAATTATTATTGATATTGATACAGTTCTGAAGTATTTTATGTAAAGAAAACTGAATGTAATACGGTCTTATTGTTTGTAAGATTCCTGAAAAATTCCTCCTTTGATATTTTTGTCATCAAGTTTTCATTATAATAACTATTTTATAGAGATTTGACTACAAACAGGTATTTAAAACATAAATATCCAGAGAACTCCAAAGATACGCTGCAATTAGCATTTCTGACACAACTTTTGACTCGGTGGGTTATTTTATAGAGGATCACAATTTCTGACAGATAGTAATTGACTTACTCCTATAACCCTCTGTCGTATTTTATAAAATTTTAATATGGGATGAAGGGGAAGATACCCATTAAGTTGCTAAGTTGCTAGAAGACTAATGAAGGAAATATAAAATATTTTAAGTACAGTGGTTTTCTAAAACCTCTTTTTTTTTTCTTTTTTTTTTGTCAAATTGCTTATGATCCCACTGCACTCACCTCTCACTGGATCACACCATCCTTAGCTTTTCCCTTAGGATATTAAAAACCCATTTCTCTTTCTTCCTTGAATGTTACTATTCCCTCATAGTACTTTGCTCAGTATTTCACTATAGGTATTTTCTCCAAGGAATTTATCTGTTAATTCATTGGTGAATATCTGTGGATTAATAAATTACCTCTTTAGGGAAAGCGAGGAAGTCATTGTGCTTTATACCACAGCAAACTCATCAATGTGAAAACTTTCAGGTCCTGTGAGTTTTTGTTGAGAATGTACTGTGACAGACTTTCCCTTTCCACACATGAGGCAGGCAGCCACTTGCCGACCTAAAGCAGGGAAAAGCAACATCTGGCTTCAGGGTTGATATTACACAGACCATCATTGAATCTAATTTAAATAAGGTTGAAGTAATCTGGGTCACTGAAGAATAGAGTGGAAGGTATAATTAGCTATCCCATGATCAAGTTGGAGAGTGACACAGTGGGTTGTAAGGAAAAAAAACCTTGGGATTAAAAAATAAAATATACATTGGATAAAAACATTGCCAGAGTGGAACTTATTAGTTTATTATTCAAAACATTTTTCAAAAAATTAGTTATAAAATGTGATGTTGCCTGGTGGTCATGCAAAGGGATCCGTGGAATGACATACCAGCGGCAGTCTGGTCAAGAAGCTGAATCAGAGGTGGCTAGCTGGGTCAGCATCAGGGGCAGGGTTATTCTGACCAGCAGCTGAGACCTTGACAGTCTGGCAGCTCAAGTTTTTCTTGGCCTCTTGTGGAAACATCATTGAGACTGAACTATTTTAAAGAAGATAGATGTTCAATTCAATGTGTTTATCCCTTTATACATCTGCCAAAAAGAATTACTGAGTGATTGTCATGTGTCACACAGTCACCTACCATAAGGTATGACTCTTGATATCTAGGAAGATATTAGATTCCTGTTAAAGAGAGAAATAGTACCTGAATGAGATACCACAAGGGCCTTGATGAGAAAGGGGAATGTAGACGTGACCTGGACTAAGAGGTTCAGAGAGTTTTCAGTGAACAGGGCTCCTCAGCAGTAATGAAAGACAAAGAGGAGTAAGATGAATAAAGATCAGAACGCTCCGGGGAGCAGTCATGCAAGGCTTTGAGGTGAAGGCTGTCCAATACGTTAGAATCATACAGAGTATGCAAGAGGGCAAGCAGACCTTGACCCTGAAGGATGTTTAATGCCCTGAACATAAACTTGGACTTTATCATCTAAGTAACAGAGAGTAATTGAAGAGTTCCAAGTACAGAGGTAACACTTGTAGAATTGCCTTTTAAGAAGATTGTTCTAGGCACAGTGAAGAAAACTGTTTGATTAGAAGCAAGATTAGAGTCAGGGAAACCAGTTGGACAGTTGCTGAAGTTAGGAGGAGAAATGAGAAGAATTTATTTCTTTTTAAAGTGGTGACCATGAAGATTATGTTTACTATAACTTCTTGTTTGTTCAATATAGCACTCATCCTATATAATAAAAGGCTAATGTGCAAATAGACCGAACAGAGGAACAAAGACACAACCGGTAGCTATGAGGTGTGCTGACCACCAGGGGTGTCAGCAGATGCGAGCCCCAGAACCATCAACACATGGGAGTGGAGGTGGCGGGAGCAGGGCTGCCAGCCGACAGGGAATGGGAGGGGGGCACAGCAGGAGAAGCTGGGCAGGGGCGTCTAGAATGGGCCGAGACCCGCCCCTGTGTCCACTGCAGGATCGAGGCCCACATTTTCTTTCAAGGTGCACGAATTCATGCACTGGGGCCCTCATCACATTATAAGCTTGCCTGCTTGCTTTTAAACTTTAAAAAGTGTGATTTCTCTTTTATTGCTTTAAGATTTTCTTCCTTGGCCTCTCAACTAACTCATAGTTTCTGGACAAAGAATGTAATGTATTTTATCAAATATGAATAAACCTTAATCAAGAGAAAATACCTTCAACAAATAAATTTATATATTAAGTAAGTAGTTAATTCAGAAATTGAGTATCATATGCTAAATACCTTTTTATAATTAACTAGAGGCCCATTGCATGAAGAGATTCATGCAATAGGCCTTCCCTTCCCCTGGCTGCCGGCATGGGTCAGGACACAGGACTTCGCTCCGGAACCTTCAGTCTTCATGGCTCTGGACAGAACCTTCAGTGTTCACTCCGCCACTTTGCCCCTATGCATGCAAATTAACCACCATCTTTGTTGGGTTAATTTGCATACTCTCCTGATTGGCTGGTGTGTGTGTAGCAGAGGGATGGTTAATTTACATGTTTGTCTATTATTAGGTAAGATTTCAAGGGTGACATTTTATAAAAAATCGTCCTCTAAAACAGTGCTCACTTATCAAGGATTAGGAAGGACTCATGCTTTTGAGGGTGTGATTCAATATTAAAGGTAGTTTGATCACTTATGAAAAAATATTATATTAGCAAAAAACTCAACTTTCCCTTTTCTACATCTTCACTTGTAGAAGCTTTATATACAGAAATAAAATTATTTTTAAAATGAGAGGAAATAATTGAAATGGACATTTATAGAATATTAAAAGGAACAAACATCTGGCATATTGGTTTTTTTTAATTTTTTTATTGCTTAAGTTATTACATATGTTGTATATTGTTAATAAGAAAGCAAAATGTTACTTTTAGAGAGTAACTCCTAGAAATTCTGCCTTCTGTTACATTACATTCAAATCAATAATTTTAATTTTTTATTATGGTTGGGCCATATTAATGTATTAAATGCCCAGGCTTATAATCAAAACATATGGGTTTGAATTTTAGTTTCTTCTACTTACAGACTATAGCCATTGCTTTTTAGTGTGTATGTGTGTGTGTGTGTGTGTGCTGTTTGTGAAGCCATGCAACAGTCTAACACTCACCACTTAAGAAATAGTGCTGATATCTAGGTCACTATTTCAAGTGTTCAAAAAACATAAAAAGTACCTAAATACATAGATACACTTTTTAAAAAATTAAATATACAAAGTTCAAACTAAGCCTCAAGGCATCTTATTTATAAATATTATATAACACAATTGTTAAAGATATTTAACTATGTCAGATACTAATATGTTGATATTTATTTATCTTACCATTTTTTAAATTTTTTGTTGAATTTATTGGGGGCGCTTTGGTTTAATAAAATTATATAAGTTTTAGGTGGATAATGCTTTGATACATCATCTGTATATTGTATTGTGTGTTCACCACCCTGAGTCAAGTGTCTTTCCATCATCATTTACTCTCAATTTTTAAACAGTATTTTATTTGTACATTAGAGGTCTATTACCTAGGAACTATAGCATCCTAATGTACTATAAACCTTTCAAGTTTATGATTATTCTCAAACCAATGAGATAGAATCTGCCTTAAGTATGACCTAAATGTTCTCCACCAGTGCTACACTGCAATGTTTAAGAAAACACTATATTGTAGAAATTTGAAAATTATGCTTTGACACCCAAAGCTTTTTCTCAGGAGACCATAAACTCTGATGACTTGCTAATAGCCACAAGCTTGGAAAACATGAGAGCTTTATATGAACATTTCTTTTAGACATCTACTATTTTTCTTATGTTATTTACAAGCTATATATTTGCATATATTCTGTCCAGTACTGAAGGATGCTCCCCATTGCAGAACAATTTGTATGTTTCGGTAACACTACAAAAAGGTTTTTAGAGTCTGACTGCTAGGCTCATGGCTAAAATAAATTAAACATTTGTGTGTGTGTGTGTGTGATCCTTAGTGCCAAGGGTTAATATTCATTTCAAAAATATAACTGCATCTTGGAAAATGTCATATGTTACTACACAAAATATGAACATTTTGACATTTTATATCATTTTTAAAAATTGCAACTTTACTCAACATGGTTTCTCTAGTTAGCAAAATAAATGTTTCTGCCATATCTTCAACCAGGCATTATAATTGTGCTTTCTTTGAGTTGAGAAAGACTGTCTCAAGTACAGCCAAATCAAAGTATGGGCAGTGGGGGGTGCAATGAAATATAGATCTCAAAATCCAGATGTTCACTATTGAAAATTAAATGTTCAAATATAAAGATTAATATATGTTAGGGTTGATCAAATAACTGAAGTTTCATAGTCTTATGGGCTGTCCTCAGTAGGATCTAGGATTGAGATGGTGTGTGTCTATGCTTACTGGTCACAGAGTTTTAAATTTTTTTGAGACAACATTAAAAATCAGAAATTTCCATACAACAATCCAAGTATTACTTTTTTGTGAAAAGCAGGAATTACATGGAACTGAATAAAGGTTTCTGTTTTGCACTTGCTTATATTCCTTTGAGACCTATAAACATTTGAGTTTGAAACACAGTTTTATAGAAACTTTAAGAGTTTTTGTTTGTTTGACACATTGCACAAAAGCAGCAAATTTCCATTAATATTATGGAAAGAAAATATATGACATCATTGATTATATACAAGGTCAAAATCTGGCAAGATAGACTTTAATTTTAATAATGTTTGTACAAATACTGTAATTTCTTGCTCAATGTCAGATGCTAGTCCTAAAAATCAGACTTCTTTCATGAAATTACTAATTTGAAGCCTGTTTCATTTTATTAGAAATACTAGAGGCCCAATGCACAAAATTCATGCAAGGGTAGGCCTTCACAGCCACAGTGGCTGCCTCAATCTCTTCCTCACAGCCTAGGTAGCTGCCTTGATCCTGAGGCTGCAGCCCCGGTTTCATCTGGAAGGTCATCCAGAAGGGCATCTGGTCTAATTAGTATATTATGCTTTTATTATTCTATATAAAGAGGTAATATGCAAATTAACCCTCATGCCCTCACAAGATGGATGCCTATGACCAGGCCAGCAGGGGGGTTAGTGAGGGATGACCAAATGACTGAACAGCAGGCTGTGTGGGGCAACCAGGATGGCAAGGGCACCATGAGGGGCAACCAGGCTGGCAAGGGGGCAGTTGGGGGCAACCAGGCCGGCAGGGGGGACAGTTAGGAGTGATCAGACCAGCATGCAGAAACAGTGAGGGGTGATCAGGCTGGCAGGAGGGGCAGTTATGGGTGATCAGGCAGGCAGGCAAGTAAGCAGTTAGTAGGCAGCAGTCCCGGATTGTGAGAGGGTTGTCCAACTGCAGGTTTAGGCCTGATCCTAGGGAGTTGGACATTCCCCTGAGGGGTCCCAGATTGGAGAGGATGCAGGCTTTGCTGAGGGGACCCCCCCATGAACGAATTTCATGCACTGGGCCTCTAGTGATAGATAAGAAATCATAATACACCTTGTGGACTCAAGGTCTCTTATTTATTGTAGGAGTCTTTATGCAAGGCTGTGACATCTATTCTCACTGTATAAATAATTTTTCATTAAATAACTTGTTTTTAAAAGGTACAATTTATGGATAATTAAGTTAATCAGAGGTGATATTACTATATACCCAAAATAGATCTTCATTACAACAGACCATGAAGATTATAAAAGAGGATGAAATACTAAGAGAGAGGTTAGAAGACATCATAGTCAATCATGCCTATAGTTTTCTATTGAACATTTCAGGTTTATTACAAGAAACAATAATCTGACAATATATTTTCTTGCTGAACATTTAGAGAGAAAAAGCTATGATATAGTCTTTCAGATTTTTAAAATTTTGCTTTAAAGAAAAGCATATTTTAAGCTTCTTTACTAGAAGACTTCTCAATTGTCAAATAAGCCTCTCACCAAGTTTGCTTTTTCAAGCCATGGTAAATGAACATAATATTTTTTAATGACAATAAAGGGAAATGCTATTCTCACCATAGGCAATCAATTAGTATTGTTACTGCTTGCATCTACTTTGCAGAATTAAAACACTACAAAATATATCAATAAATGTTCCTTTACTTACACACTATTGCCATTATTTTTTGGGGGGTGTGTGTGTGTGTGTGTGTGTCTGTGTGCTGTTTTTGAAGCCATGCAACAGTTTAACACTCACCATTTAAGAAATAGTGCTGATAGCTAGGTCACTATTTCAAGTGTTCAAAAAACATAAAAAGTACCTAAATACATAGATACACTTTCTAAAAAGTTAAATATACAAAGTTCTCTGAGAAACCATGTTGGTTTTGTTCTGTAAAATATTTTTTGAAAATGCATATGAATACACACATACACACATTTCAGACAGACATATTTCATTGTCAGTTTTCAGATAATAATAGGAAACATAATTTTATGAGTTATAGCCTGCTTGACTTTAATCCTTTTAGACATTGCAACCATTTGATTAAGTGCTATATGAGTTTTCTCCCCCAACACTTTCAAAGTGTCATCTGTCATAGCCTTGCTGTCACAGCTATGAAATATGATTGTCTAATGATATTAGAGCCAAGAAATATGATGTTGGGTCTGGCATCTTAGACCACAGTGATTCCTTCCTGTAAACTGTGTAACATGGTCCCTGTGTACAGAATGAAAGAGAAGATATCAATTGAAACCAAGAACATGGCAGATATGGGGGGAAAATAAACTAAAAATGGTAACTTGACTTTTCTACCATATTAAATGCAGAATATCATGAATAAAGGACTATTGCTTGCTAATTTTGATTTTGTCTAAGTAAATAATTTTAAATGTATCATTGTCAGCAAATGAAAAGTTAGGTGTTTGTGCTAAATCACTTGATCAGAACACTTACAATGGCTTCAGTTGCCTACCTTAATTTGCATCAGATTTGTTTTTATGTAGTCCCTAAAAATATTCTAATATGTTGTTGGTACTGTCAACTAAATGTGAAGCATGACCTCATGGGGTTTGAAATAAGAAAAAGTATTTTACAGGAATATGTAATTCAGCTGTGTAACACTGAACAAGTTACAGACAGTCCGTGGGTTACGTCAAACTTGACGTACATTGTTTCGTGGTTACGTTGCCATCTCCCATTTATTTATAAAAAAAAGTTCCATCATTTTGACGTATGTACATATGTGCTTTGTGGTTTTTATTATTTATTTACCACAAGTAAATGTCAGGAATTGTTCTCTCTCTCTCTCTCTCTCTCTCTCTCTCTCTCTCTCTCTATATATATATATATATATATATATATATATATATATATATATATTTCTTTTTACTGTTTCACTTCATTACTGCTGTGTATGTGCTCCATGTGAGTGACTTAGGTGCTTATGTAGGTGGGTTCTTACGGCCGAAAATCGCTTTATGTCGCGCTGTAGGAACAGATCTCCGACGTAACTGGCGGCCCTACTATACTTGTCGTCTCTTTTCCTTCTTACATTTCTTCTTTGTAAAACTGTGCTTCCAGTATCTGACTGGAAAATGTGCTGTTTTTTTTTTTGTTAAGTAAAAATGCTTACATATGAAAATTTTGCAGAGGGCTTAACACATTGTAGGTGCTCAATAAAAGATAAGTATATTTGTCATTGTAAATATTATTGGAGGCATATTGTAAATATATTCATGTCTTTGTACAATAATATGGTTTAGACTGATAATTTGGAAATTCAGGTGACCATTCCTGAATATGATTAAACAAATTGCAGAAAATGTATGCAATTTTAGTCTTTGCTCCTTTTTCTCCCTCTGCTCAGTGTGGTAAAAGCTCTACAGGAAGGCGCAACCAAGAAGATGAGATTCTCTCTTCTCCCAGCTTCTTGTTTAAGTGATGGTTTCTCCCTGAGAAAGACAGGCTGTGACCATTACTCATACTCTCCCTTGAGATCCATGTTGCAGAAATTCTATTTCAGGAAAACACGGCCAAGAAGTCTTGAGTTCCTTCTTCCATCCACTTGTAAGATGTAAATATTAACACAGGAGTGCCTGGCTCAAAATACAGTGCCCAGTCTTAAGGTAAAGTTGTTGCTGAAAGAGTAGCAGGTCACTGTCCCTGGCTCCAGCTCTGAAGCAGTAGCATAGAGTTTCTGCACAGGGACGGATTCAGTCTATGAGAACATACATTGCTGTAGCTCCCTCTCAAAGAATTCACTTTATTGGAAACATAGGAGAAACATTCACGCTCAACATAAGGATTAAGATCAGCGGAGATCTCGGCGAGAACAATTAAGAGGAGACACAACAATCTCCATTACCAGAGTAGACCGGTTAGAAGTTTAACATGAGGAGTAAGGAAATAATTAGATAAAAGATCCCTCCTGGGGTTAAAGCAAGTTTCAAAGACTGACCTGAAAGATGTTCTTGAGTCTACCACTGCAAATGGGGGCTTACTTTATTTTGATAAAAATGTTGAAGAATTTATACTCCAGGGATTTGTTGAAAATCGTTTATTAATCAGCTCACAATTAGTGGAAGGTAACTGAAGGCGATGCCACTATAAACCATTCAAGTTTAGCAGGGAGATCAGGAAAAGAGACAGTTAAAGAGCTCAGCTAAAACTGTGGTTGCCTCTGTGTAGTTGCAGCGTGTGCTGTGCACAAACCCTAGGCTGCATCCTCTGAAGACCAATATCAGAAGCTGTACACTGTGAGAGAAATAGAATTAACTAAGATAGTCCAGCCAAGCCACTAAATAAATAAAAAAAGAAAACAATAAGACTGAGGAAATAAAGTCAGGATCAAGTGTTACTATAATATATTTTAAAAAATGTATAGCTTTAACAAAGAGATTATGAGTTGTGAAAAAAACACACCCAGAAATATGTGATCTATACACAAGAAAAAAAAACAACAACAAAATAAAAACAAGCAATAGAAATTGCCTTTGTGAGTACCAAATGATACATTTAGAAGACAAATACTTCTATTCAGCTTTTATAAGTATTTTCAAAGAAATAAAGATTACCATGCTTAAACAATTAAAAACAGGCATGATAACAGTGTCTTGTTAAGTAGTGAATACTGATAAAATGATAGAAAAATGTTCTTTAAAAAATAAACAAATAAAGACTCTGGAGTTGAAATTATTAGAACCAAAATGAAAATTTACTATAGAGGTTTAACAGTAGTTTTTAGCTGGCAGAACTTAAAAATCTGTGAATTTGAAGAAAAGTCAATAAAAATTATGCAATGGAAAAACATAGAGGAAAAATATAAGGAAAAACAAACATACCCTCAGAGAACTGTAGAACATTATTAAGGGAACCAGAACATGCATAATAGAGTGTGTGTTTTTTAAATATATTTTATTGATCTTTTACAGAGAGGAAGGGAGAGAGATAGAGGGTTAGAAACATCGATGAGAGAGAAACATCGATCAGCTGCCTCCTGCACAACTCCTACTGGGGATGTGCCCACAACCCAGGTACATGCCCTTGACCGGAATCGAACCTGGGACCTCTCAGTCCACAGGCCGACGCTCTATCCACTGAGCCAAACCGGTTTCGGCGCATAATAGAATTTTGAAAGTCAAGGTCAAAGAGAAATATCTTGAAGCAGCAAGCAAAACTGATTTGTCACATATAAGGGAATTCCAATAAGAAGATCCATCTACTTCTCTTAGGAAACAATGGAAGTCAGAAGACAGTGGTATGACATATTCAAAGCATTGAAAGAAAAACCGTTCAATCTAGAATCTTGTAATTAGTAACTAGAGGCCAGTGCACAAAATACCATCAAAACAAATTCTACAACATATAAAAGGACTATGATGACCAAATGGAATTTATCCCAGAAATCCAAGATTGGTTAAACATATAAAAGTAAATTAATTAACCATATTAATAGAAAAAGGATAAAAACATATAGTTATCTTAATGAGCACAAAAAAAAATGAAAAAATCTAACACCCTTTTATGATAAATTTCTTTTAAAAGATAGAAATAAAAGGAAATTACTCAAACTGATAGAATATATGAATAGAAACAGAGATATCATCATACTTAATAGTGAAAGACTGAAAGCTTTCCCTCTAAGACTAGGAAAAAGACATGTAAGTCCACTCTCTCCACTTCTATTCAATATTTTACTTGATTCTAGCTCAGGCAATTCATCTATATCTATATCTATACCTATATATCTATACATATATACAAACCTACATATACATAGACACACACAAATTTTAAAGAAGGAATTGAAATATTTTTGTAAAGCTGATATGATATGTAGGCAGAAAATCTGAATGAATCAACTAAAAAGTGATTACAAATAATAAACTAGTTTGAAAAAGTTGCAGGATTCAATATAAAAAATTCAGTCAATTACATTCATATATACTAGTAATAAACAATCATCAAATTAAATTAAGAAATCAATTTTAATTACAATAACATCAATAGAGAATAAAATAAAAATGAATCAATTTAACAAAAGAAGTACAATACTTGTCTTCTAAGGATTACAATATATTTTAACAGAAACTAAAGAAGACCTAATAGAAAGACATCCTACTTTCATAGGTTGGAAGACTTAATATAAGTAAAATGTCAATAAACCCAAATTAATCTTGATGCAATGCACACCTATCAAAATTCCAATTGCTTGTTTTTTAGGAAATTAACAAGTTCATGGTAGAAATTTATGAAGTAATTCAAAAGAATCAAAGCAATCTTGAAAAATAACAAACAGAGGATTCATATTTTCAAACGAATTATAAAATTGCTGTGATCAAGACAGGTTGATATTGGCATAAAGATAGAAACGAAGATAAATAAAATAAGAATTCAAAAATAATCCTTTACATTAATGGTTAATTGATTTTGACAGGCATGTCAAAAATTAATGGAGAAAGAATAATCTTTTCATGTAATGGTGCAGGAAAACTGGATATTCACATGCAAAAGAAGAAAGTTGAATTCCTTCCTTAATAAATGTATAACCATAACCATAACCACAACCATGAATTAATTCAAGACCAAAATATAAGATCTAAAACTATAAAAGTCTTAGAACAAAGGGCAAGTCTCTATTACATTAGGTTAGGTAAAGCCTAATGATAATAGAAGCACGAGAAAAAAAATTAAATAATCTTCATCAAAATTGAACGTTATTTACATAAATCCACAGAATGAGAAAATATTTCCAAATCATACATCTGATAATGGATTGTTTCTGTAATATATAAAGGACTTTTACAACAAAAAAGACAAATGACTCATAAAATATCAAAGGACCCAAATATTCAAAGAAGATATACAAATAACCAATTCTATATAATAAAAGCCCAGTGATCAAATGGCAGAACAACTGGAATGACCACGGCCCCGCTCCTGATCAGCCCCCATCGGGGCAGGTGGGCTGGACCCCAACAGTGCTCAAATTTGTACACCAGGCCTCTAGTAGATATATAATAAGTGATTAACATTATTATAGATTAAGAAAATGTAAATCAAAACTACAATAAGCTACCATTTCCATCCACTAGAATGACTATAATAAAAAGAGAAGATAACCAAAAAATTTGGTGAGAACTTGGAGAAATTTTAACACTTATATATTGCTCCTGGCAATGTAAAGTGTTGGAAAATAATATTAAAGTTCCTGAAATATTAAACACTAGAGTCCTGGTGCACAAATTTGTGCACCAGTGAGGTCTCTTGGCCTGACCTGCAGGATTGGGCTAAAACCGGCTCTTTGACATCCCCTGAGGGATCTCAGATTGTGAGAGGGTGCAGGCCAGGCTGAGGGACCCCCCACCAGTGCACGATTGAGGCCGGGGAGGGATGCAGGAGGTTGGCCAGCTGGAGAGGGACCTCAGGAGGGCTCCAGGGCATGTCAGCACATCTCGCTCAGTCCTGATCGGCTGGACCCAAGCAGCTAGCTAACCTACCAGTCAGGGCTCCTGCCCCCTGGTGGTCAGTGCACATCATAGTGACTGATCAACCAGTTGACTATCTGCCCCCTGGTGGTCAGTGCATGTCATAGTGAGTGGTTGAGTTGCCTTAGCATATTATTAGCATATTACACTTTGATTGATTGAACTGACGACTGGACAACTGGACACTTAGCATATTAGGCTTTTATTATATAGGATTGTGTTATAATGTTACTCAGCAATTCCACTCTTAGGTATATACCCAAGAAAAATGGAAAAATACTTCCAGATAAAACTTGTGCATGAATGTTCGTGGCATCATTATTAATTATAAACAAAACATGGGAAAAAACTTAAATCTCCATTACCTAGTAAATTCTATATAATAAAAGGGTAATATGCAAATCAACCGAACAGCAGAATGACCAGTCGCTATGATGCACACTGACCACCAGGGGGCAGACTCTCAATGCAGGAGCTGTCCCCTGATGGTCAGTATGCTTCCACAGGGTGAGTGTCACTCAGCCACAAGCCGGGCTAACAACTGGTGAGCACAGCGGCCTGCCTCCGCAGCAGGATGTCAGACTGCAGCATAGGTCCGCTTCCTGTGGGAAGAGGGCCTAAGCCATCAGTTGGACATCCCCCGAGGGGTCCTGTGAAAGGGCTCAGGCTTGGTTGAGGGACACCCCCCTCCACCACACCAGTGAACAAATGTTGTGCATCGGTCCTCTAGTGTATAAATAAAATGTGATGTGTCCATACAACAAAACTTTATTTGACAATAAGAAGAAATGAAGTATTGATACATGCTACAACTAGGATAAACCTTGAAAACATTATGGTCAGTGAAAAAAGACAGTTGTAAAAAACTACATATTATATGATCCCATTTACATGAACTGTCCAAAATAGGCAAGTCTATAGAGACATAAAGTAGGTTGATGATTGCCAAGAGCTGGAATAGGGGTCAGCAATTCTATATAAAAAAGGGTAATATGCAAATAGACTGAATGGCAGAACAACCAAACAACCAATCAAAGAGTAATATGCTATGATATGCTAAGGCTGCTCAACCACTCGCTATGATGTGCACTGACCACCAGGGGGCAGATGCTCTGACTGGTAGGTTAGCTTGCTGCTGGGGTCTGGCCAATCGGGACTAAGCGAGAGGGACGGGACATGCCCTGGAGACCCCAGGTTTCTCCACAGCCCATTCTTGCACCTGTGGGGTCCCTTAGCCTGGCCTGTACCCTTTCACAACACGGGGCCCCTCAGGGGATGTCGGAGACCTGGTTTCAGCTCAATCCCGCAGGCCACTCCCCTTGGGAGGGCGCCAGATGCAGGGCTCATGGCTGGCGAGTGCTGCTGTGGCAGCGCGAGCCTCTCCCAATCTGGACTGATTGGGTGTGAGCCTGCAGCAGGCACAGTGGGGCTGGGATGAATGGGAGTGGCAGGTAGGAGCTGCAAGTGGCATTGGACTGTGGGTTTTGGCCTGATCCCTGCAGGACACCCAGAGGGACCCCTCCCATGCACAAATCCGTGCACTGGGCTTCTAGTTAAGAATGATTGCTGATAGTTACAAGGTTTCTGTTTTCTATTTTTTTTTATAATTTATCTTTATTGTTGAAAGTATTACAGATGTCCCCTTTGTGTGTGTGTGTGTGTGTGTGTGTGTGTGTGTGTGTGTGTGTGTGTGTGTTTTCCCATTGACTCCCCTCTAAGGCATATCTGCCCCTCCCAGGCCTTCACCATTTCATTGTCTGTATCCATGGGTTACACATATCTATACTAATAATAGCCTAGATCAGTGGTTCTCAACCTTCTGGCCCTTTCAATATAGTTCCTCATGTTGTGACCCAACCATAAAATTATTTTCATTGCTACTTCATAACTGTAATGTTGCTACTGTTATGAATTGTTATGTAAATATCTGATATGCAGGATGGTCTTAGGCGACCCCTGTGAAAGGGTCGTTCGACCACCAAAGGGGTCGTGACCCACAGGTTGAGAACCACTGGCCTAGGTGGTCATCATGCCCTCAGGCATCATGCCCTCACGTCGTCACAAGATGGCCATCACAAGATGGTCACGCACACAGCAGAGGCAGGGCCTAGTGGAGGAGGCGGGTCGAGGCAGGGGAGGGCAGTTGTGGGCAATTGGGCCAGCAGGGGAGTAGTTAGGGGGTGATCAGGCCGGCAGGGGAGCGGTTAGGGGGCAATCAGGCTGGCAGGCAGAAGTGGTTAGAGACAATCAGGCAGGCAAGCAGGTGAGCATTTAGGAGCCAGTGATCCCAGATTGTGAGAGGGATGTCTGACTGCTGGTTTAGGCCTGATCCCGTAGGGACATCCCCGAGGGGTCCCAGATTGGAGAAGGTGTAGGCCAGGCTGAAGAACACGAACCTGTGCATGAATTTCATGCACCAAGCCTCTAGTATGCATATAAGTTCCCTGGTTAATCATTCCTCTCCCTACTTCTCCTTTCCCCTCTAAAATTCTATGGTCTGTTCTATGCTTCTATGTTTCTGGTTCTATTTCATTTCATTGGTTTATTTTGTTCATTAGATTCTACATATGAGTGAGATCATGTGATACTTATCTTTCTCTGACTGGCTTATTTCTCTAAGCATAATACTTTCCAGGTCCATCCATGCTATTGCAAATGGTAAGAGTTCCTTCTTTTTTACAGCTGCATAGTATTCCATTGTGTAAATGTACCACAGCTTTTTTATCCACTCATCTGCTGATGGGCACTTGGGCTGTTTCCAAATCTTAGCTATTGTAAATTGTGCTGCTATGAACATAGAGGTGCATGCATTCTTTCTGATTAGTGTTTCTGGTTTCTTAGGATATATTCCTAGAAGTGGGTGTGGTCACTGGGTAAAATGGCAGTTCCATTTTTAATTTTTTGAGGAAACTCCATACTGTTTTCCATAGTGGCTGCACCAGTCTGCATTCCCACCAGCAGTGTATTAGGGTTCCCTTTTCTCCACATCCTGGCCAACACTTGTCATTTGTTGATGATAGCCATTCTGGCGAGTGTGAGGTGATACCTCATTGGTACAAGGTTTCTTAGTGGGTAATAAAAATATTCTGAAATTAAATTGTGCTAATCATTGCACAATTCTGTGAAGTACTGGTACATATTGCAATGTGGATGAACCTTAAAAATGAAAGGTCTCGAATAGGCAACCCTGTGGAGACAGAGAGTGCATTAGTGGTTTTAGAGTTGCCTGGGGTTTGAGGGTTGAGGGAGGAGTACAGGGGTCGTGAGTGACTGATAATAGGTAGCAGGTTTCTTTTTAGGACAACAACAATGTTTTAAAATTAAATTGTAATGATGGCTACATAACTCTGAATATAAAAAAGCTAATTGAGTTATACAATTTAATGGGTGACTTGTATGACATATGAATTATATCTCAATAAAGCTGTTAAAAACTGTAAGAAGGAAAAGCAGTTAAACTTAGTGGAAATTTAGATAGGGGAAATTCAGGTAACATATGGCCATCATTGAATAAAGGAAGAGATAACATGTATTGATACATAGGTAGAGTCATCCCCAGGAGTATAGGAGCAGACAAAATGTAAAATAATAAATTCAGATAATAGATATCTGAAAATTTTAATACTGGAAAGTAGTAAGTAGTGGAAATTTTCATAGATTTTTTTCTGAGAAAAATAATAAGAATGAAGGCTTTTGTGAAGTGGTCACATCTGGGAAGAATGGAAAGTTTCAATGTCAAAGAACTAAACTCAGAATCAGAGCTGACCCGGTAAACTGAAAGAGGTAAAAAGTAGGGGAATAAATCTTGAAATACAAATTAATAGAGAATTTTAAAAATTTATTTTAATTTTATTTTCTCTACCACTCACATTAGGAATGAAAATAGTTAACCTTATGATATTATTGTGAAATAAATATACATTACATATATTTACATATACTAAACACACTTCCTACTGTCTCCAGAAATTAGTGACTTACTAAAAGTCTGTGGGACTTTATCAGATCTATTTTAGTTTTTATTGACAGATTTTAACTTACATTGCTATTATCAAAACTATTTTTATTATATGTTATCAACAGACTTGTATTTTTATATTTTTAGAATTAAAATGTTTTTCTCCTACATTAAAATTTGCATGGCATATTTTTAGGGCTTAAGCATCTGAAGTACTCAAGATCTGTTACAAAATTCAATAATTTAATTAATATGCTCTGGAAATTTCACCAATAATAATTTATAGGCAAACAAATGCTATGACAAAACAATTAATTAGCATTAGCTAGTATTCCATTGTTACTATATATTTTTTTAATTTTAACATGATGATGTCATGGAGAACCTGAATGTAGCACTTTAGTTTTGGCCTATGGATGCTAAAGCTCATGTCAGACAGAGCTTTATCCATCCTCGAACATGGGTAATTCAACTGAAAAAGAGTCTTTAACTTTAAAGCTATAACTACTACTGTCTTTGGATTGAACAAATATCTGTTATGTCCACACACATAAAACAAAACAGATTCCTGTTGACTATCTCCAGTTTATATTCTTTCATTTCCAGTCAGACAAGATGAATTTCACAGATAGAAAGTGATGCATTATTGGAGTTTAGAAATGGTGGCATTAGTTTCGCAGGCTTTCACCCTGAGCCAGTGACATGGGCAGATTTATATTAATTCTAGAATTGGCTGGAAAAACTTCAGTTAAGCATGGGAAGGAGAGTGAGATGTGAGTCACAACCACAAAATGCTTTATTTCATGTGAAACGGGTGTAAGTGAGAACTTTAAATGGTATTGACAGGAGTGTGAAGTTTCTTTTTTGAGAGTTCCACCTGCCTGAAAGTGGGCGCTCCTCCTGCTGCTGCCCATGCTGTCCTCATTTTAGGGATAAACAGAAGCCCCCTCTCCAAAAGTCTGTCAATCCAGCAATTTTATGAGGCACTGAATTCATTTAAAGGAAAAAAAAAGTGCTAAACGAATACATTGTCAAACTAAACATGATTTTAATTTTTTAAGAGGAAACTTGGCATACCAATTATTCTGAATAATTATCTCAGCAATGTGTAGTTTTGGGTTACCAACTGCTGTGATAGAGAGAAATACTATGTTATACACACTATTTCAATCAGTAGTTAACATTGGTCTCCAAAGTATAACCATCAAGAAATGACTACTAAATTTGCACATAAATACTATCGAGAGTGGGAAAGTAAAACTGCTGTTTCAATAAGTAACATTATTAGAATAAATATTAATATCATTTAAGATGGTCTGCTTTCATTGTTTAACATTAAACATAAATCACATATAATTCAGATATTTCAAAACAAATAATTATTTTATTACTTTTTAACAGATTCACACTAATTTATTCATAGAAAAATGTATTGAAGTATCAACTTTCTCTGATTTTTAATTTTCTTTATCTTTCTATTTTGGTTCAAGCAAATTATTCTTTTAAATGTTTCATTATGATTTATTAAGGTAAAGAAAAACAATGTTGGGGGTCTCTTTCAACTAAGAGGTTATTATAAGTCATTTGTTTATGTTTATACAATGGAAATAATGTCTCTAGTTATGATACATCACCGTTTTCTCCTTTCCAGTAATCAAGCTGGGAACATTTTTTCATGGGCTTCTTTGGAGTGCTGCTCTTTCATTTCAGTTCATCGCCTTGTACACAGACCTTATAAAAAGATGGGATCCATTTAATGCTCCAGATCCATTGTGCTCATATCGGCTGCCTCTGTGGTGCTGTGATCATAAGCAGTTCACAAGAGGAGGCATTTTGGTACTTATGGTGCGTAATTATTAAGGTGTGACAAAAGGATGAGGAATTGTAGAGGCAATCTGTTCTTCAATCTGGGCTGTCTGTGACCCTTTCAGAGCGGCGGAGTGCTAATTTCCTGAGCCTCTCATGATAAGCAAAACAAGCTTCTCTGACAAGGAGGTGCCATGAAAACATGTCACGGGTGCATGATTTCTCCCCAGTGTAATAGAAGCCAGTGACATAGAGGGTGAGTTCTCTTAGGTAAAGAAACTCTGGAGCTTTTAGAAACAATTGATGTCCTCCTGCCATCAATTGTGGGGGGAAAATTTGTTTACATTTTGAAAGTTAACTATTTCCCTCAATTTATGTAAAGAGTCATGAAAAAGATAATTTTTATAGTAATTCCTAGTGATATGAAAGCCCATTCTTCAGATAGAGTAGTTTGCAAGATAACCAGTTATAGAAGTAGTATTTACCAGTTAATAAATATTGTTTACTGGTGCATTGGTTCCATATAACTGTGAAAATTAGGAAACACAGTAAAATTCCAAATGTATATACCATATATTTAAGTTTTTACTTTGAAAATAAAAACAGATCTGTTTTAGTAGGACGAGCTTAAAAATAAAGCCTGGGTACTTTTGCTTTACTAGCCTTTAACAGATTAGCTTTAAATCAAATGTTCTATTCAGGAAAATGAAATGAACAATTTGTCTTTCTTAACTTACCTGAATCAGAGAAAAAATAAAGTTTTATAATAAATAATACAAAATACCCATTTTTCCCCTGAGTTGGAAATATCACGTTACATTATGCAATTTGGGTCCTAAATAAAAAGCCATGTTTCATCGCCTCCTGTGAGATTCCAGACTTTGTTACCTGTAGGATTACTGCCTGGCTTACTCTACACCTCAGGAGTTTCAGAATCACCCAGAGAGCTGAAAGCAGTGGGCTTCAGTCTAAGCCTTTTGAGAGGAAAGGAGAAAAAATCAAAAGCAATGGCAGTTTGGAATATATTCCTTCTCGGTTCTTTTAGATTCTATTAGATTGGAATGCTCAGCAGTTTAGAAAGTTCAGATCTATATGAGTGGCTTTGAGATGTCTCTTATGATGCCTTTAAAAGTAGTTTCAACCACTTCTTTTTCTCTACCACATGGCTGGGAATCCAGGTAGATCAACCCAGATACCCATTTCAAACCGAATGTCCATTCCATGTAGAGGAAAACCAAAACCCATTCCTAGTAGGGTGTTCACTAGGGAAGATGCTGTGAGTCTTAAACTGAGGTGTGGAACAAAAAGGGAATATTTCAGTCTGACTGAAGATTACTGCTTCTAAAGTTTAGTTTGTTAAAACTATAAAGTGTCAGTTCTATCAGAGAGCCTGACTCAGCTCCTGGGTAATGCCTGGGACTCTACTGAGTGTTGAACAGGTGCCTCCAGAGCCTCTGAGAATCAGCCTCTGAGAGACCTCACAATAAGTTCATTATTATCAAATATACAGATATTTTAACCAATTACTGAACTTTACAACTCATCTTAAGCTAAGATATGGTGTAAGAATAGCTTTTATTCCATCTCTGCTCTGATAGAAGGACTGTAAACGTTTACAGAATCAACTATGTTTCTCCATTAAATGACCCGACTGCTTGTTTCCTCTGCTTTTGACATCTTTTGCTTTCAAAACACTCACAGAGAGCAATTTGATTTGTGCTCAAATATCTTATGTGAGGTTGTTTTGCCCATTTCTTCAAAATACTTTTCCAAGTCTACATGTCTGTTTGTCTTACATTTTATACTGACTACCAATCCTTAGATGTGCTGAAAATTAAAAAGTAAAACTATTTTTCTCAGGCTCCTTCATTACCACTTTACCCAGAACTCAAGGTGAGGGGGGGATTGCTTATGCAGGAAATCTCTACTTCAGAAATGCAACGTCGCCTAAGTTTCTGACTGGTTATAGGAAGTGTTGGTGCCTTTTTACACAGCTGTGAGTGCGCTGCACACTGCTACTTATGTGGGTCGGCCAACGTGAACATCCTGAAACCAGGGTACACACACAGAGACAGTGAACTGCTCTGTAGAGGAACAATGACAACAAAAACTAGGGTTGAAAAGGAGCAGATAAGAACAAAAATGTGGCATAGGGAAGAGAGGAGTGAAAACGTATTTTTCCAGTAGCTGCTGCAAAGAAGTTATCACAGACTTGATGGCAGAAAGCAACAGAAGTTGATTATCTCACAATTCTGGGATCCAAAAGTCCAAAATCAGTGTCACAGTGTTTCTCTTCTTTTAATTTATTTTCTCTTTATTGATTAAGATATTACAAATGTGTCCTTATCCCCCCAATGTCTCTCATCCCCCCAATCCTGACCTCACCCTCACCCCCTGTTGTCCACATCCATCACTTATGCTAATATGCATGCATATAAGTCCTTTGGTTGCTCTCTCCCCCTTACCCCCACCCTCCCCTACCTTCCCTCTGAGTTTTGAGCATCTGATCGATGCTTCTCTGTCTCTACATCTGTTTTTGATCATCGGTTTATGTTGTTCATTATAATCCACAAATGAGTGAGAGCATGTGATATTTATCTTTCTCTGACTGACTTATTTCACTTAGCATAATGCTCTCCAGCTCCATCCATGCTGTTGCAAATGGGAGGAGTTTCTTCCTTTTTACAGCAGCATAGTATTCCATTGTGTAGATGTACCACAGTTTTTTAATCCATTTATCTGCTGATGGGCACTTAGGCTGATTCCAAATCTTAGCTATTGTAAATTGTGCTGCTATGAACATAGGGGTGCATATATCCTTTCTGATTGGTGTCAGTGTCACTGTGTTTCAATGAGATATGGGCAAAGCTGAGGTCCACCTGGGACTCGAGGGGAGAATCCATTCCTCACCTCTTTGAGCTTCTGATGGCTTCTGTCATTCCTTGGCTTGTGGCCAGATCATTTTAATCTTTGAGGTCAGCATCTTAAAATATCTTTCTGCTCCATCTGCATATTACCTTCTCCTCTTCGTATCTTCTTGTAATTCTTCCACTGTCTCCTTCCTATAAATATACATGTGATTGCATTTAGGGTAGAACCAGGCAGAATACTCTGTTTCAAGATCATTAACTTGCTCATATTGGTCTTGTGTGGACCAGATATAAGGTGACATTCATGTTTCAGAATTAAAATGAGGATATCTTTTTTTTGGGGGGGGGCGTTTTTTAGTTTACACAGGCAGAAAAAGAGGAAAGAGAGAACCTGTATCAGGAGGCTGACACTAGTACAGAAAGTGGTCACTATAACAGCTACAGGGTGGCTAAAGAAAAGCTACGATTAATTTTAGGTAGTGCCCCCTGCTGAGATAAAAAAAAAATAGCTTGATCTTACTAAGCTATCAAAAACAAAAAATTATGGGAGAAACCATCTGGGTATCACAGAAGTAAAAACATCTTCCAGAAATGACCATGAGAATTTTAACCCTTGCGTGTGTTGGGATGGGACTCCCCACAGAACTTGGGATAAAAACTGGAGCTAATTTTATCTCAGTATCAAAGGCCAGTGTTGCTTAGCTGAAATCTGGATACCACTGTATTTACTGTGGTCTACACTGAATTTTAACTATGACATTAGGGTTTTGTTATTTTGTTTTGCTTTGCTTCTGTGCTTCTTTCAGTCCTTTCTTGGCTGCTTAAACATTTCTGGAAGCCATCTCAATTTACTCTCTATGACCTTTTCTATCTTCTTTGCTAGTCCATGTGTCCTGAATACCTTCTCCCTAAGCTTGAATGAAGTATTTTGTTGACATACATTTCTATTCAATCTGCCTGTCCATTGGTTCATACATTTCACCTATTAACCCTTTATTTTCCAATCTATAATGAGGCAGATTTTTAATCTCCATCATCAAATACTCTGGTCTGAGAGGAAAGGAAAAACTCTGCCAAATGGACTTCAGAACTATGTAAGTGCTGTGTATGCAAGGTATTGCTCACCCTACAGTAACTTGCCCCATCTCCAAGACAGGCCTTCTGTGGTTAATGGCAAGGTTCACAATCAGAGCTTACAAGGAGATAGAAAAAGGTTAGCCGTCCATGAGCCTGTAGGAACTAGGCCAGTGATGGCGAACCTATGACACGCGTGTCAGAGGTGACATGCAAATTCAGTTTTTTGGTTGATTTTTCTTTGTTAAATGGCATTTAAATATATAAAATATATATCAAAAATATACATCATTCTTTTACTATGGTTGCAAATATCAAAAAATTTCTATATGTGACACGGCACCAGAGTTAAGTTAGGGTTTTTCAAAATGCTGACACGCCGAGCTCAAAAGGTTCGCCATCCCTGATAGGCTAAGAGAAGAATGGCAGTGCTGTGGAGCTTCATATGTGTGGGTTACGAAGTGTTCATTATGGTTCATGCCAACTTACATGTCCAGGTTCGTAGACATTCCCTAATGCCAAAATACAGACGCAGTTTCCAATGAGGCGCCAGGCCGCCTCAGCAGAGCAGGAAGCAGGCTGCATTTGAGCTGCTTCCCCTCCAGCATGAACTTGAACAGGTGAGGATACAGGACTCTCCACCAGGGTTAAAACATGAGCAGAGCAGGGTGCACATCCCCTCTGCCTCCTCGGAAAGCTTTAGGTGTTCTCTCCAGAGCCGGAGAAGCCAGTGTGTGACGTGTGTAAGTCTTGACAAGGAAAGTTTAAAGTCAGGGAATTGTGCCCAAAATGGATTCTTCTGACTGTACAAGGAGAAAGACTCTACGGGGTGAGCTGTGTAATTAATTTCTGTTTGCATGGTCATACTTGCTCTACTTTAAATTATACATTTTCCAGTACTCTGCCAGACCAACATATTTATTCATTCTTTAATTTAATAAATGCTTGTTGAATGTCTATTGTGCTCAAAAGACTGCGTGAACAGTCTTAAGTAAAGAGATTTTATCTAGGATAGTTGCCAGTAAATTAATAGTATTAAGTATATGTTCTAAAGAAATAGCAAATAAAGTATCTATTAAATGCATCTCTGCATAATACTCTGTGTGGAATGCAAAGGTAAACCTGGTGCAATCTTGCCCAGAAAAGAAGAGGAGCTTATTGTTCAGTGAGTAATTGTGATATAATATCATATGTAGTAAAATGTGATACATGAAAAGCTATGAGTGTTCAATTGCAGTGAGATGGTACCCTGGATCAGAGGAAAATTTTCTGGGTTTCCTGGGTTATAAGTGAGGTCTTGCTAACAACTCTTTAATAATCCTGTATAAGTCTGTTTACTTTTTCACTTAGATAACAGGACACAGAAATATATGAAGACGTTCTTATATCAAATTCTGTGCAAGAGGGAAAGAATCAAAAGATGAATATAATATATTCCCTGGCCTCAAATAAGGTTCAAACTCAATGGAAGCAATGAATATTTGTGGAAATTATTCTAATGAAGTAGGTGTGTGTGTTTTGAAAATTGACGTCCACACAAAGTGCTTAACTCTATTGAGAAAAATCAGGAGATGGGGAAAGAGAAAATCAATAATGATTTTAGAAAGAGCAGACTCTATTACAGTATAAACTTTTCGTACCCAAACCAAAGAGAGTCTAGATCCAAAAGTGGGTTTCAAGAAGTCAAGGAGATTAATTTAGTTTGAAGGGTTTTTTGCTGCTCACTCTAACTGTCCTCAGTGGCCAAACAATATATACCTCATGTCACCACCAGCAGCAGGACTCAACCCCTCAGCACCATATGAAAGGAAACTTCCCTTCAGCACACACTCCACTGACATGATGCTGGTTCTCTGTGGCAGTTTTACTGGACATAGAATCCAATCTTTTCTGCATTGATGATCTCAACTATTAACCCTGCTCCTCTTCCTCCCATTTTATTTTTCTTAACTTCAAGTCCCTTTTTAATATTTAAAACTCTTTCCTGAAAATCATTGAGTTTTTTTTTGTTGTTTGTTTTTTACAAAGGCTACTCTTAGGGTCACGTGTGTAAATATAGCTCCCACATTTATTAAGCCTTTTAACACTCACAACCCGGACATCACACTATCATCAAACAAGCCCTGGGCAAAAGGGTGATGTTTAGACATTCTTCAAAAATGCCACTGTTCACAAATGTCAATAAAATAGGATTGATTGCTCAACAGAGATTACTAAGGTTTACAAGAGAGAAAAAATGGAGAGCAAATTTAATTGTTTTTGAATGCCATATGGCTTTTCTAACGTATATTTGAGTTAGGGAAATGTAAATACTCTGGAAGTATAAGTTCTGAAAGAACAAGCTTTCCATGAAATATGTACTAAATATAGTATGGACTTGCAATTTAACCTTGAGAAAATAAACCACTGAAGATAAAAAAGAACTAAGAGCAGAAGCAATTATAATGTTGCTAATTTGACCAAGAAAAATAATTTAAATGTCTGGGGGCTTAAATTTTATAAAATGAACACAGGAAAGATTTGGAAAAAAAGGAAAATATATGTTTTTTTCTCTTTTTACAAGGCTTAGCCATCCATATCAGAAAGACCATATGTTAGCTGCAAGAAAAGTTTTCTCTAAGGGGTTTTAATTAGAATTTTGCATTTTGATTTCTCCAAATAAAAAAGATAGGCTTTCAGGAAGGAACTAAGGCTTTTTGATAATGATAATGCAATTGAACTACATTATAATGCAAAGGGTTATTACATTAGAGGTATCCATGCCAAAATAACCAAAATGCAATTTGTTGTGGTCACCCCATAGAGGTAACATGGATCCCCTGAAACTTAAAATTTCATTAGATATCAAGATTGATGATGTCACAGTCTCATAAAGAGAATATGAAAAGGTTTGTTACTAACAAATGAGACTTTCTGGGGCAAACAAGAATATGCTCACAAGCAGGTCTAAGAATGACTTGAAAAAGCAGAGAGCTGAGATTGTGTTTAGGGTATTTATGAGATAGAAGGGATAGGGGTAGGGTGAGAGTTCTTTCCTATGGGATGTGGTTTGTGTGGTTTGGAATTCCCACCAGTACCAAAGGAGGGACATCAAGCTTCTTATCTACTTCCAAATATAAGAGCAGAAAGAGAAAAGGGAATTATGGGGCTTGAAATCTGTCAGCAGTCAAACACTGAAAATTAAACCTGAGTCTTCATTATAGCCTACCTCTAATAGTTAACAGTTGGCTAAAGTGTGCTTCATTTTAGTTAACTGAATTTGAACTTGTTTAAATAAGCCAAAGCCATACTTTATAAGGCCTATAGTCTGAGGCTGGTAAGGAAGCCAAATGTTCCATTAATTTGTTGTTCAAGGATACAGGATTGTGTAGTTTTGAGAGTGAAATGAGTTCCTTGGTTACCATCAATAATAGCGTCTGAAACTTTGAAAGGAGGAAGGTATATTTTGGTAGTGCCTTGTATTGTGACTTTGTAGTATGTGCAGGAACTTGTGTGGTCTTTATTTTATGCATTTTTATGAAACAAGAAATCACCAGAGCTTTTCTACACCAAAGAGTCAACTTTGGTTAAACAATTGTTGCCATTGCCAGACCAGATGGCCAAATCATTAGCCATGACCAAGAGTCTGTAAAAAGGTTCAGATAGGGCCAATTACTGGCCAGGATATTCAGTGCTGAGATGGCTGCTTAAAGTATAGTCAATTATGCTGACCTTTAGATCCCATTTTAAGTAGGAACGTCCTGTTAAAGGAATAAAAAGTAGAAGCCTTTCAGTGTGCCCCATCAGGTATGATGGTGGTGCTGCTGTTCATGAGAATGAGAACTCACTTTGCTGTTCACTAAGGAACCCAAGGGATTACCCAAGTGGCCAAGGGGTTCAGGACAGAGGCGTCTTCTACTAGAATCCTGGTACCTGGCAACATATGCTGGAGGACTCGCATTGGACACGATCCTTTAGCAACGGTTCTCAACCTGTGGGTCGCGACCCCTTTGGGGGTCAAATGACACTTTCACAGGGGTCGCCTAAGACCATCGGAAAACACATATATAATTACATATTGTTTTTGTGATTAATCACTATGCTTTAATTATGTTCAATTTGTAACAATGAAATTGGGGGTTACCACAACATGAGGAACTGTATTAAAGGGTCGCGGCATTAGGAAGGTTGAGAACCACTGCTTTAGAGGAAAGGCTCTATTGTTGTGCTAAACTTGTAGGATGCTGCTTCTATCACCCAAGATATAAAGGAAGTTACATATGAATCATCTTGGGCTTAGGGACTATTAGAACCTCTGTTTCTTTAAGAGCCCAGCATGCACCCAGAATGACCACTCTAATGATAGGTACTATGGAATCCAGGAGGGCAATTTCTTACACCAGAGTCCATGGGCAACTTATGGCCATCTTGGCTGTTCCAAAGACTTCAGAAGGCAAGGGAAAATATTGGCAAAGTCTCTACAGTAAAGTCTCTAGGGGACACTGATTAAAGTGTTAGTGTCTTTCCATTTGGAAAGATTCTTGAGCACTTTGTTGCAGAATGTCCCCATTCAAGGTAGGTTGAGTTCAAGTAATAGTATGAGTTGCTTAAAACTTTATAACTGAGGAGTGTATTGCCTCAAAGAACCCTCAAAGGCCTAAAAGATGTTTGGCTTGTTTTAAATCATGGATGCTGAGAGAGTCAATGGTTGTTTCTTGACATTGTCAGAGTGGCCTCAGTTTACCTAATAATTTTCAGGAATTTAAGTAGCATTGTGGGGAAATGACCCAGTCTTCTTTTGTGACCTTTTTTGCAAGTATTAGTATGACCGGAATGTGTATATCGAATAAACCTCTTTTAAAGGGGACATCATCAATACAATGTCATACCTGTGTTCCTTTATAGAGTTAAATGTGGTTGAGAACTTGCCTGCAGAAACTGTGTGTGATGGCAAGGCTGTTGCAGTGCTCCTGTGCAGTTGGGTAAAGATTATTTCTCTCTTTAGAGGTGAAGGCAAATTGCAGCTTCGAGGCTGTTGAAATAGGAACTGACTAGAGTATATTAACTAAATTTATGAGTCCAAGGTATTTACCAATTACTGAATGGATGGAGTCAGTAATTTTAACAATACTGAGTATGTGGCCTTAATGAATGAACAGGACATTAAGGTTGGGGTAATATAACATTAGGTGTCATCAGATTGAAAAACAGGCAGATTGGGCTGTTAAATAGAGAAGCAATGCAAATAATTAGCCCTTCTCTCAATAGATGTTGCATAATGGTTTTTAATCCTTGATGGCTGTTTTAATTTACATTGGTATGTATTAACTATTTTAACTGGGGAGGAAAATGACCATGGAGTCTCATTTTCTCAAGCCATTTATAAATACCAGGAATGTAATTCATTCTAATTTACTATTTACTTTGTAAAAGCTTCTATGCCTACTACAGGCTATCTTAGGTCAATGGGCACTATGGCGGCAGGGAATTTTGCCAAGGCAATAACCCTATGGTTAAGGTGAAGCATATCTTTTCATCCACTATTTTATATTTAGGAATTTCTGTAAGGTTATAGGGAAAATTGTATTTAAATGCAGTGAGATCCCAGGTTGAACTGTAATTGAGCTCCAGTATTGATTATGGGCATGAAGGTTTGCCAGTTGATGCATTTCAGCAGATGTTAAGGTTAATTCTGGATCAATATTGTAGAGGCACAAAAGCCTATCATCACTCTTTCAGTTTTTATTGTACAATATGTTTAGTAAATGTTGGATTTGCAGTTGTGTTGAATTGTAGACCTGTATTTTAAATTTTATTTGCTTTCTCTTCTACTTCAGGTTTTTTCTATTTATTTATTTATTTATTATTTATTTTTGTTTCATTGTTTATGAATGTATAAATAGCATAGATTTTAGAGTCAGACAGACCTGAATTTACACCCCTAATCTGCTATTATTTATTCTTTGCCATTGGGAAAATATACTTAAACGTTCCAGCTTCTTCCACTACGTAAAACAGAAACCTTATAGACCTGCTGGGGAGAAGAGGCCAACGTGTGAATTCATGTGAACAGTGTGGCATGGTTCTCGGCATATGGTAGGTATTCTTCACGCTAGTTTTGTTTCGTTTTCTTCAGTCATTCTGTGACTTCTATTCATTTCTGAATGGAAACTCTGGCACTAGTAAGGGTTTCCTGTGCAGCCAATTTCTGATTATTCACAAGTGACTTCTCCTCCTTGGGGATAAAGTGATGCCCCGGGATTTTCCCAGCTCTCATTTTAGCTGGCCAGCATTGTTCATCTTAGGGTAAGCCATGAGTCAAGCTACTTATGTAATCACATGTTAAAATTGGATTATTCAAGGTTGCTTTCTCCATTATGTGCCCTTACACCATAAAAAAATGTATTTGAACATTTCTATTTAATCCCTGTGATTCAATTATTTTCAGCTATGCATTGGAAGATGCTTATTGTGTATATATTTATCACTCTATTCATTCTTTCAATAAATATGTATTGGGCACATTGTAGTGGGTCATAGTGACCCACTAGGCTTCATGATAGGATATGGTGTGAAGATACGATAACAAGTGACTTTATATAATTCCTAGAGGCCCGGTGCATGAAATTCATGCATGGACAGGGTCCCTCAGCCCGGCCTGCACCATCTTTAATCCAGGACCCTTCAGGGGATGTCCAACTGCCTCTCACAATCCAGGACCACTGGCTCCTAACCGCTCACTTGCCTGCCTGCCTGATAGTCCATAACCCCTCTGACTGCCTGCCTGATCACCCCTAATCACCTCTGCCTGCCCGATCACCCTTAACCACCTCTTCCTTTCTGCCTGATTGCCCCTAACTGCTCCTCTGCTGGCCTGATTGCCCCTAACTGCCTCTGCCTTGCCCCATACCCAGTACCTGGGCTTCCCTCCCTCTGGACAGCCACAGGCACCAAGGACCCAGGCTGGCTTCGTCCAGGCGGCTGTGGCTGCAGGGGACCATGGGCAGATGGCTTCGCCCTGGGCCACAGCCACAGGCACCCAGGACTGCGGGGGGAGGGGGGGCAGCTTATCCTTCTCCCAGGCCGCAGCCTGGCTGGTCCCCATTCCCCTCTCAGGAGCTCATTTGTGTTGGCTGGTCCCCATTCCTCTCTCCCCAGTGTTGAGTGTCTGAGCCATTATGGCGTGAGGGCATGACAACCATTTGCATATTAGCTCTTTATTATATAGGATTATATAGGATGGTTTTCTGATTGTTCTCATCTTTGTGGCATTTATCTATTCAACTAACAGTGTTTTCTGCTATTTGTACTAGTAAATAAGCTACTTATATCCACATCCTTGATTTGGGGTCTGCTTCAGGGAAAAGTCAAATTATGATAATTTAGGTTTATTTTGTTGTGGAGTTAGGAAAGAATCAAGGTGTTATAGTTACTTGCATCTTTCAAGAACTGTGAAAATTCTTTGTTTTCACTTAATTCTGAGTTAATCAGTTGACCTGATTCTATTTCATGGTTATTGGAATAAGACGCAAGACATGCCACTTGTACATCAGAGGCAAAGAACCTCATTACTTACAGCACAACAGGCAGCATCAGCTTCCTGTTTATGTCAGTTCTCTTTGCCAGGCCCTGGGAGGGAGATACGGAGGGACCTATATGACTGCTGGATACATAACAGAATTATGTTATGACTTAGAAATACTAAATTTGGGGGCTTCACTGTTTTTATCATGAGTAACAAGCAAGTCTGCTTTTAGCTTGCATCCATCATTGCAAACACAGCCCTACGAAATGGTCCACATATAGAGAAGTCAGTCTCACATTTTTTTATATATCCAGCAAGAATTCACAGGATACTCATGGCCCAAGCCAAATAATTTCTCCCAATGGTGCCCTGGTTTATATTAATTTTACTTATATGCCCTTTAACCTACTAACTGGAATAAGCAGATAGTCATTATTTTCACTTTAACATAGAGCATGTCTTTGTGTTCTGGCCTAACTCCTACAAGACAACAAGAGCTAAATGCTTTAATACTTTCCTTATCTTGTAGTCACTAGTACTCAACTAGAGAGAATGCAATGTAGGAAGCCCAAGAAAGAAAGCGTAAATAAAGAATAATGGAATCGTATCGGGCCAGCATCTCAATTTTCACAAGTGCCATTTGAGGTCTCATGCCAAATGATTCATTTTACAATGAAAGAGAAGATGGATCACAAATAGAGGGGGAGACATAGTTAAAGGTATTAAGTTGTGGAAGCATCATGGTGTATCCAGGGATGGTCAGTAGAGCAGTCAGAAGCTTAAAGGAAGGAAAGAGGTGACTAAAATAAGGTTGGCAAAACAGCAGATTATGAGGGGTGTTGAACTCATTTAAAGTGTGACTAATAAATGTAATTGCACTTCTACTATAAGCTGCCCCAATAATATAAGCTACCTTCCCAGGGTCTCCATTTGCTATTCTTCCCTCACCACTCCCCTCCTCAACTATCTAATTCAGGTAACAGGGTCAGAGTCTCAGATCAGGTAAAATGAAATCTACAATCCCTTCTCTCCTGCTCTCCAGAGGATTCTATTGTAGGTGTCAGGTAAAGGCCTCTGTTGAGATTACCACCATCATCAAACATTTTAGCAGTACAGTGCAATACATATGGGAATCTATGGCAATGGCATTTGCAGAAGCTATTATATTAGTTTCTGAATTCAAATTAAGTTATTCAATGTCACAGGTGAGACTTCATAGCCATGTGATCTTGGACAAGTCACATAACATAAGGACTCAGTTTCCATGTCTGTAAAATTGATATGGTGGTATTACATGCTTCATACAAAATGTTCTCACAATTGAATAAGGTAAATCATGTACAGTGTGTGGTGGAAGCCTGGCACATTATTTTCATCATTATTTCTGATGCAAATTGTTATAATCATCAGATTTATATTATTATCATAGATGGTTGGAAGGTGGAAGCATTTAATAAAACAGCACATCTAAAATCAATCTATTAGATTTGTCTCCTGTTAAAGAATTTACAAAGAATTTTCCAAGTAGAAGCTAATCATAATGTTTACAAGTTTTAACATCCTTATTAAAACTGAAATCTGCTACTACATCAAAACCTGATTGTGGTTCCTAATCCCACTTCTAGGAATATATCCCAAGAAACCAGAAACACCAATCAGAAAGGATATGTGCACCCATATGTTCATAGCAGCACAATTCACCATAGCTAAGATCTGGAAACAGCCTAAGTGCCCATCAGTAGATGAATGGATTAGAAAACTGTGGTACATCTACACGATGGAATACTATGCTGCTGTAAAAAAGAAGGAACTCTTACCATTTGCAATGGCATGGATGGAACTGGAGAGCATTATGCTAAGTGAAATAAGCCAGTCAATGAAGGAAAAATACCGCATGATCTCACTCATTCATGGATAATAAAGACCATTATAAAATTATGAACAATAATAGATACAGAGGCAGAGCTGCCTCAAACTGATTGTCAAACTGCAGCGGGAAGGCCAGGGAGGGTTGGGGGGCAGGAGGGAGGGAGGTAAGAGATCAACTGAAGGACTTGTATGCATGCATATAAGCATAACCAATGGACATAAGACACTGGTGGATAGGGGAGGCCAGGGGATTGTCAAGGGCGGGGGAAAAAAAAGGACACATATGTAATACCCTTTGTAATACTTTAAGCAATAAAACAATAAAAAAAGAAAAGACTGGCTACACATTTTCAAATACTTTCTGAGAGACGGAACTGTGGTTTATTTTTTAGAAAATCCCCACACATTTATAAACAAGGCACAATGCATTATCTTTATATAAATTATTTTCCCATATCATGGTGGGTTGCAAGAATTAATGTAGTTGCAAAACACTTTTAAGCAACTAACAATAGTTTAAATTGGAGGAAAATATTTACAGAATTTAATAGTACAAACATGAAACATAGAACACATGGTTCAATACCTGATGTTATTCCAGTGTTTTTTATAATTAGAAATGAAAAAGATAAGTATATGTAGCACTGTACCACAAGTGCCTGTAAGACTCCTCTTGGCCAAGCCCCAACCCAGAAGCCACAAACTATACCCTGTTGGAGAAATCCAGGGCTTTCCCACTGCCGTGGCCACTGACACAAGTCACAAACAATGCTTGTGCCAACAATGACATAACTTGCTTGGTAGCTATAGTAATCTTGCTCCTTCCTCTCTGGGGCCCACTCCCTCATTGCTCTTTCATCTTGCTTCATGCTGGCCTGTTCACTTTATCCCCTTCCTTTAAGCCCCGGTACCCACACTCTTCACCACTCAGCTCACTCCATGCAGGTTGGCTTTAAAACTGAGCACATGGCCACAGATTTTCCTCTAGCACTCACCTCTGATGCGAACCTGCCTCCTCCAAGTTCGCTTCTGAACCCTTCTGCTGCATCTGCCTTTCTTTGCATTTGGCATAAATGTAATATAATTATTCAGGATGACCTTCTCATCCAACCCTCTCACTTTGCAGATGATGAAATGATCTCACTTTAGTTACTTTTAGATTAGAATATTTCACATAGGCTTTTTTTGCAGAAATATTTATCAATCCCTTCAAATATTAGGGCAAATTCTGGAAGGTTCCCACAGTGACTGGCCTTCCCCTCTGTGTTATACTGATTCGTAATAGCTTTATGCAGAGGATAAGATTTCTATATTGTTCCCTGAAAGGAACTGGCTTTTTATTGATGTTAGTGGATAAGAAGAGAGAATCTATTGTCTGAAAGTAGATATACAACATATTTTAAAATGTATTTAAATTCTTTATACAAGGTTTTAACTCAGATCATAAATCATCTTTATTAATTCATTCTGGAATTTATTTCCTCTTTACTTAGTTTCCCTGAAATTTACCACAGTTTTTATTTATACAGTACTTTAAGGGGTTTAAAGTATATTACCCCATATTCTACTCATAACAATGGATAATGTTGGGTGAGAAAATATACTACTCTATTTTATAAATGAATAGACCATGGATCATTTCTAGTTTTGTAGATTAGACCATTGAAAGAAGAAAAATAAATTGTGAAAATACCAAGATCACTGGTGAAAAATGGAATGTTTATATACCTGAGATCCCCAAATTCCATAGTTTTATCTCCCCAAAGGGCACATATTTTAAAATACTCACACATGGTAAAAATATCCAAGGTACTGTCTCATAATATGTCATTCTATGAGTGAGCCAAAATCAAGTCTTTAGGCATTTTAGAAACTAAATCCTCTAATGGAGCGCATTTCACAGTGAATTCTCTGCCTGTCTCACATTGGCTGCAAGGTTCCAGTGTCTATATTTGTCTTCTGAATTTGTTTGGATAGATGCTGAGAACAAACTTACTTGGAATTTTAACCATTTTGTTGTCTAAATAACTTTATCAATAAAGTATAGAATGAATAATTGATTTTAAAAAAAAAACAGCTGTCAAAGGATTTAAAAGTCTATGAGAAAAATATCATTTAATGTTCACCCTGGGCAGAGAAAATTTGAAAAAAAGAAGACTAATGCCATGTCATTTTTCCCTCAAACCAATTTCCTGGTGTGCATTTGGAAACCTTGGCAGAAGATCATGTTGAGGAAAATCAAAAGTGAAGCCATTCACGACTTCAGTGGCATGCATCCATCTTAAACATGCGCGCCTTTCCACCCACTTACCATTCTGTCTGTGTCAGGCACACTAATCCTCCCTGCTTTGTCTAGAATATGACAACTTCCTCTTCTACTTTGAAAGAACTTCACTCAAAATACTCTATCAACTCTCTCTCTGTCCTTCTAAGACTGCTTCTTTCAAGTCATTTCAAGGACTTCTGTAAAAGCAGGGTTTTTTTTACTGTTTAAAATGTCAAGTTTTACTACTTAAAAAATATATATGCTACTATACCTCCATAAACCACCCGCCGGGCCTGGTGATTGAGCATGAGTTGGCTTCTTCTTTAGGAAAGATGCCATATTTTTCCAACACTACCTCTATCCTGTAGCAAGTGGCCTCCAAGTCCTTATTTAACAGAACTGTTCTGTTGAAAAAACAAAATGCTTAACATAAAAATTAGGTAAAATGGCTGATTATCTTGATGTTTTTTAATCAACTATTGCTTTATACTAATCTTTGCTCTTTGTAATGTCAACAAAAATTATTTTATTCAGAGTAATGTGTAATGCAGATGGTCACACTGTTGCTAATTATATCAAATAAATTCTGTGGCAATTATTTATTAATCCAATAATAGAACCAGCAACAACATAAATCAGCAAAATTTTAGCTTTGATGTTCTTATATACATAGGAACTGAGTCTACTTCAAGTGTTTTAAAAGCCTGATTTATACCTTCCTGGTTGGCTGTAATACATTGGCACTTTTTCCAGTGCTCCAGAGGAAGCAAGATATTTCAATTCTTTAGCTAACTCTGCAGCAAATATCTTTGTGACTCTGGGCCTGGGTGGCTCACTTTTGATCTACAAGCTGAAGAGTCTGAATGATGACAGATAGATGATAGATGATAGATAGATAGATAGATAGATAGATAGATGATAGATAGATAGGTAGATGGATGATAGATAGATAGAAGATAGATGATAGGTAGATAAATGTAAAGGTAGAGACATTTGTATAGGTATATATATATGTAGATGTAGATATAGATGTAGATGTAGACATCAACCTAAATATCATGATCTATTCCCTCGCAGGTTTGGCTCAGTGGATACAGTGTCGGCCTGCAGACCAAAGGGCCGCAAGTTCAATCCTGGTCAAGAGCACCTATCTTGGTTGCAGATTTCTCCCCAGCCTGGGCCCTGGTCCAGACTCCGGCAGGAGCCAAGCAATGGATGTGTTTCTCTCACATCTTTCCCTCTCTAATCCACTGTCTCTGAAAGATCAATGGATAAATATCATGGGGTGAGGATTAACAACAACAAAAAACAAACAAACAAACAAACAAATAAAGTGATCTATGGGTGTGCCACGGCAGCACGACCAAGGGTGATCCTGAGTGGGGGGGGTGAAAGGATTAAGGAAAGACAGACAAGAGAATGATAGCTGGGTCTCGGTGGGACACTGCTCCCTGATGAGGAGACAACGCCAGCTCCCACAAGCCGTGTCTTTATTTTATAGCAGATGCCACGAGGCAAAGTAGGGGCATGATCACGTTGTTTACAGCATTCTCGTGAGTTTCAACCTCACTTAACTACTTGCACCCGAACTCTATCACAAGGCATGTGAGACCACATGTTCAGACCATAGGTTCGAGCTTACAACCACAGCCGTTGGCTATGATTGTGCTGGGAGGGCCCTGCCCTCCAGCTGGGACTTGCACGTGGCAATGGGAGGACCCTGTCTGAGGCTTGAACCTGGCCAAAACACCGTAACCGCGCCCCACATATGGGTGTCTAGATTTAGATAGACTAGCATGAAGCCTCTTTCACTATGCTGTCTGATCCTGCTTAACTCCTAAATTTATGAAAACTGCCTGGTTCCTGTAGGTCTGTGAGTTCCCACCCTTTATCTTAAGAAATGTGTAGCAGCCGTAAGATGTTGCTTCACAGCCAAAGGTCTTTCCATGCTTGGGGTAAGTCAAAGCCACTTGTCAGATGTGCTCATATAGCTCTTACTGAAGCATGGAGTCAACAAAGCATAGCAAATGCTTGGCAAAGGATTGAGCCTATGCAATCTTCTGAAAATCTTATTAAGGAAGGCGTCCTATTACAAGTCACAGATGAGAATCTGTAAGTTAATCTTGAGAAACCTTCTTTCCAGCTTTAATGGCAGTTTTCTCAATTTTATTTAAATTTAAAGTTTATTTGCTCATGTTATGTAAATGGAGACTAACATGTTGGTAGAAAAAGCAAGCCATTTCTTGAAAGATCAATTGATTCATAGAGCAATAAATGTATTGAAACACACACAAGCACACAAAGGCACAGTGTACATACACACTTACATGCTATTTCAAATTTATTTATTAACAATTATTTTAATAGACCACAGTGCTACACAGATATAATTTTTGCACTACTCTTTCCCCCCAGATATATAGTTTAAAATATATCCAATACACCTAAGAAGTGATAAAGGTCAAACCAGGGTTAAACTATTCCACCTTTAATTGGTAGGTCAGTAACTCAAATTCACATTTTTATTGAACTAGTAACCACTATATTCCCTAAATAGTAGTACTGAGTGACAATAATATGTACTTTCCACAATAAAAGGGGAAATAAAAACTGTAAAAGCAATACATGTATATGATAGATAGTGTGTTTGATATATATGTTTGATGTATATTGACTAGAGTGGCAGTTTACATTAGTAGTTGTAGATTTATCTGCCATGTATGCTATATTCCTTCATGTTGATATATATTTGATTGGTGTTTACTTGTTCTGTGCACAAATGGTTTTGGCTCATAAGAAGGTCCCTAGTTTCTAAACTATTTTCCCCCAGGCTGAAATAATTGGTTGCAAACATAGTATAAAATGCAAGACCCTTAGAGCTTAGGACCTGCCTAGATTACCCACTGCATTTTACATAGCTGACTAATGTTGAACCTGAGGAGAAAAACAATAAAACAACTAGACAGAAACTATAAATAAATGGTGTTTTATAAGCTTCCATTAAAGAAAATATTCCAGAACTCTCAAATTAATTTTGATATGTTCTTATAAAAAAAAATCAAAGTTTCTTTGAGTCAGAGAAATTAAAGGTAAAGACAATTGATTGAGAGGAGCACTTACTTTCACACTTTATGGATTGAATACTTACTATTTACCATTCACTAATCTAGACATTAAATATAAAGAAAAACAAAGCAGGACCATCCCCCCCTCCCCCCCGCACCCCGCCGCCAAAAGAAAAAACCCAAAAAACCCAAACCCTGCCTTATTTGGAGTTCATATTTTGGTGGAGGTAAGGTAAAGGAATAAAATTATATACATCTTGTTTATAAAGATATAAACTGTAAGCAAATATTGTTACTCAGTAGTATGTTACTTCCATAGCGTGATGGGGAAATCATCACAGAATCAAAAGCCCTGAGTATTCCTCTAGAGTCTGAAACAAGCAAGAGACTTCATAGGTTATGGACATTTTACAGCTCCAGGTTCACCTGAGGTCAACTGTGAATCCCAATAGGCACCAGTCCTCCTCACAATATGTCTCTAAATCTCAAAGGTGCTCCAAAGGCATTATAGTATTTTGTGAAATTGTATCAAGCTCTACACAAATTAAGGCAGTGTCATTATTTGGGAACTTCGGTGTGAGGACAGAAGTGAACTGCAGCATAGTAAACAAAACCTAGACAGCGTTCCTGGATCTTAGCGAGTGCGGGAGACTGGCCAGCAAACGGACATGATTTACATGAGTGAAATGAATGAAGACTGCAAGAGGGCACGTGCACGCCTGGCTTTGCCCTATCAGATCCTCCTCCAGCCTGCAATACTCTAGGGCGCTCCCCCAGTCAGTCCAGCGATGTAAGGGGGCCATTTGCTGGGTGGTGAGTGGCAGCAATGCCAAGAAAACTGGGATGGGACAGCCATGCAAGTGGGATGAAAAGGAAGCACTCTCCCAACCTGCGCTAACAATCACCAGGGCTAACATGACAGCCGGCTGACGGTGAGGGATGACTCACGTTTCAGGACTCACACTTTAATTTTCTATTTAAATTTGCTCTCGACGTTCATTTTAAACAGGCTGCATCTGCTTTTAAAATTTTGGCATTGGGTCTGAAGTTAGAATGAGAACTGCAGAAAGCATTTTTTCGTAGATTCCACGGTTTCTGTATCAGTGGTTTTCATATTAATGTGGGTTTAAAATCAACTGTTGATCTTGGAGAATATTGGAATCCCTGGGCCCTGGCACAAATATTCTGGTTCAGTAAATTTGGCGTGAGCTCCAGATCTGAACTTATGTAACACCTCCCCGTCTCCCCGTTCTTCTCCAGTTGGCCTTAGGAGTATATTTTGGCCGTAACCGTTTTTGGCTCAGTGGATAGAGTGTCGGCCTGTGGACTCAAGGGTCCCAGGTTAGATTCCAGTCAAGGGCATGTACCTTGGTTGCGGGCACATCCCCAGTGGGAGATGTGCAGGAGGCAGCTGGTCAATGTTTCTCTCTCATCGATGTTTCTGACTCTGTCTCTCTCCTTTCTTCTCTGTAAAAAATCAATAAAATATCTTTTTAAAACAAAGAGTTGCCGAAACCGGTTTGGCTCAGTGGATAGAGCGTCGGCCTACGGACTGAAGGGTCCCGGGTTCGATTCCGGTCAAGGGCATGTACCTGGGTTGTGGGCACTTCCCCAGTGGGGGATGTGCAGGAGGCAGCTGGTCGATGTTTCTCTCTCATCGATGTTTCTGACTCTCTGTCTCTCTCTCTTCCTCTCTGTAAAAAATCAATAAAATATATTAAAAAAAAAAACCAAAGTACATTTTGAAAAAAGTTTTTCTGTAAGGATAATGGACAACCCTAGAAATAATCCCATTTTTACAGGTTGCAAATACTTTTTACATAAAATCTTGATTTAGGTATTTTTGTAAAATTTATTACAGACCAGCTAGCTGTGCTAGGAAGTAACGAACTCACATAGACCTGTCTAAATCCTGCTAAGCTGACATTTTAAATATGTGTTTTTTTATTGTTTAAAGTATTACAAATAGTAGTACATGTCTCCTTCCCCCCCCCATTTACTTCCCCCAGCCTCCCCTACCCCCCACCCCCGGGCACATGCCCTCACCTCCATAGGGTCTGTGTCCATTGGTTATGCTTATATTCATGCATACAAGTCCTTTGATCTTTTACCATCCCCCACCCTCCCCTACCTTCCCACTGAAGTTTGACAGTCTGTTTGATGCTTCTTTGTCTCTATTTTTGTTGTTCATTACATTCCACAAATGAGTGAGATCATGTGATATTTATCTTTCTCTGACTGGCTTATTTCGCTTAGCATAATACTCTCCAGTTCCATCTATGCTGTTGCAAATGGTAAGAATTCAGTCTTTTTTACAGCAGCGTTGTATTCCATTGTGTAGATGTAACACAGTTTTTTAATCCACTCATCTGCTGATGGGCACTTAGGCTGATTCCAAATCTTAGCTATTGTAAATTGTGCTGCTATGAAAATTGGGGTGCATATATCCTTTCTGATTGGTGTTTCTGGTTTCTTGGGATATATTCCTAGAAGTGGGATTACTGGGTAAAATGGAAGTTTCATTTTTTGAGGAAACACCATACTGTTTTTATTCCAATTTGTTCTTTTTGCTTTCCTTGAGAAAGTTTTTTTCCACAACCTGAAAAAATAATCAGGAAAATGATGAGAAATAGTCATCTTTTTGGCTTTTACCACCAAATAGAATATATTTCCTACAATAACCTAATGGATGTTTGTCAGAAAATAACAAGTAAAATAAAATTGATAAGAGAAGGAAAAGTGTATGAATAAAGCAAGCTCGGGATCCTGGAAGATTCCATATTTGACTTAGGAACTCTCACTAAAAGCCCTTTGTATTTGAGAACTTGTGTTTGATAGAGGTGGGAGGAAGGAGAGAGAGAGAGGACGTAACTGATTGTGTGTGTGTGAGCACATGAAGCAGCATGCAGAACACATACACGCATGTAATACCACAAAATAATAAACTAATCTGTCTATGGTTTTGTTTTTGTGTTAAACATGCTGCTGATACTTTTAAGAATGCATACTTCAAAGACAGCATGTGAAAATATATTTTTCTTTTGAAATTTAAAATAAAAAGGGAGGAGAGGGAAAGGATGGTTTTGATTAAGGCTTTCAATTGTCTTATATATGTCAAGAACTTCCCTTTCTCTTCCTAAATTTTAAAAGGTTTAGAAACTTTTGATGGGGTTTTATTTTCCTCTTGGTATTTTCTTGGCTATTCTCTTGGGTTCTGAGAGTCATTACTCAATTAAATGAATTTGGGGCAACTCCAAAGTTGAAAATAAATAGCAAAGGCTTAGGAAATAGGATGTATGCAGAATGGTAATAGAAACAAGAATAATTTTTGCTTTGGAAGACATGAATGAAAGGTACTACAACTCTTTCAGCAATATCAAGGACAATTATGTTGAGCACTTGTCCAGGTGTTCATCTTTGTTGAGGGCAGAATGAGAGGTAATGGATCACATTGGATTATTTACTTTGTAATAAAAAATAAATTCCTGAGACTGAAAATCAAAATTCATTGCAGTTTTTGTTGTGTTTTTGTTTTGTATTTTTTAAATGATTTAAGGAACCTTGTAAGTTATTACAATAACATTTTCAAATGGGAGCTCCTTGATCTCAGCTGGTTTAGAGATGTCTCTGAATGAGAGAAAAAGTAGTGTAAGAAGACTCTTAGAATACTCTATACTTATCATTCTGCAAATTAAAAATTCAAGTGAATATTTTCTTTAGATAGTCTTACACTATCTCATGAGATATTTTGGAGTTTTCCCTGAATTAAACATAGATTTATCCTTCATGCCCCTCTTCTTTTTTTACTCCTCATTTCATTCATTCCCAATTATTTTTTCTCACGATAGTGGTAAAAATGGTGTGACAAAGAGGAAATGTTTTAGATATAATCCTTCGCACATAAGTAAAAAAGCAGTGTTTGAAAATGTTCTGAGATCATAAATTAAAACCTATTAGAATTAGTTTCATGGGGAAAAAATACCCTTAAGAGTAGAAGAAATTCTAAAATTTAGTGGGGGTGGGGCAGTTGGAGGATAAGGACACATATGTAATACCTTAATCAATAAAGAAAAAAAAGGTGAAAGGATTAAGCAAAATAAAACAAACAAAAAAATTGTTTATAAATGTAAAATGCCACTTTAATCATAATGGGAAATTCTGATTGCTCACGATTAATTTAAGAAATGCCAACTGTATCTTTCAGTTGTTATATTCTGTAGAGGTACAATGCAATATAAGGTACAAAGAAAAGACGATATCAAAAAAGTATAATGTATTGTCTGTGCCCATGGATTATGCATATATGCATATAAGTTCTTGGTTAATTCCCCACCCCACCCCCTTCCTTCTGAGATTCCTTAGTCTGTTCCATGCTTTCATGTCTCTGGGTCTATTTTGTTTGTCAGTTTATTTTGCTCATTAGATTCCACATATAAGTGAGATCATGTGATACCTGTATTTCTCTGACTAGTTTATTTTGCTTAGCATAATACTCTCCAAGTCCCTCCATGGGGTCTCAAAGGGTAAGAGATCTATCTTTTTCACAGCTGCATAGTATTCCCTTGTAGAAATGTACCACAGCTTTTTTATGCACTCATCTACCAGTGGGCACTTGGGCTGATTCCATATCTTAGCTATTGTAAATAGTGCTGACAATGTGTGCAAGCATATATTATTCTGATTGGAGTTTCAGGTTCTTAGGATCTAAGGCCTGGGGTGAAGAGACTCAAATGGGGAAAACAAAGGGACATCTATAATACTTTCAACAATAAAGATAAATTAAATAAACATATAATATATCAAAGACATACTGGATATGAGGTAGCGATTTTGCTTTCTAAAACAAACCCTATATTGTATTCTAAAGATAATAATTAACTTTCCATCCATATAATATTTTACAACATACATTTTTAAAATTTAATTTTATCCCAAAATACTTTTCAAAAGTTCATTTTTTTTTCCTGTCAGTAAAAATGTAGAGATTACTCTTGCTATAACAAAGAAAAATACGTATATCTTATATTCTACTTCTCCAGCCTAATAAATAAAAATGATTTAAAATTAAATAAAAATAATGCTTGGTAACTATTTCACTCTATTTAGCCTGATTTATTTTATAAAAAGAGTCATGATTTGGGGGAGGTGGTATAATGTTCCTAAATTCACATGTTTCTCTTTTTGCTGAATGATTGTTTTCCTGTTTTTTTGTTTTGTTTTGTTTTTTTTATAGCCAGAAGTGGCCATGTGACAAGCTTCTGGCCAATAAGACACAAGAGAAACATTCTGAGAGTTTTCCAAAATTAGCATTGCCTCTTTCTCTTTCTTTGTGCCTTAAACCTGCATGTGGACCTAGAATTGAAGCAGCCATATTTTGACCATGAGGCAAAAAAAAAAAAAAAAAAAATCATTACAAATTTTTTTTTTAAAGCTCTGCAAAGCAGCATATAAAGAAAGAGTTTAGTGATGATGAAAATCTGTACACTAACTCTAGAACATTTGTATCTAAGTTTCTGGTTAGGAAAATAATAAATGTTTTTTATGATTTAAGCCACTTTAACAGAAAGTTCAGTTACTTGCAGCTGAACACATTGCTTAGTGGTGTATTCCCAAGTGAGTTTTCAAATTTAATGTTAGTGACAAGGAGAGGATATGTGACCCAAAATGTCAACCTATAAATGATATTCAATTGGAAAAGCAAATACCATTTATTTTTTTCTACCTTTCAAAAGTTATCTCACAATTACTTGGTTATAGAAAAGTATTTATTTTTACATGAGACCACATTCTATTCCTGTTTGCTTATAACAAGCACATTTTATATTTCTAAGATATTCATTTCCATAAGTCTAAATGTCCAGTATTTATATGTGGAAATCACTACATAAAACTTTATCAAAGGACTAACAGGTAAAACACTTTAAAAAAATATATCCTTAACAGAAACTTTTGGATGAAAATTAATATTTGTAATTATTGTGATTGCTGAAGTATTACTGAGTTATTTAAAATAATTAAACTCCTTTTCAACAACTATACATTTTATTCACAATAAAGATAAATATTTGCATATCAAAAGAATATAAATGTAATTTCTGCTCAGGATAAAAACCATATTCAAAGTGTTTCAGTATGTCCTTATAATAGAAATGAAGAAGTGAAAAATGAAAAAATAAAAAATAAGAAATATTTGCATTTGTTCCCCAGCACCCCTGCCATATATATATATAAAACAAATGCAAATATCCTTATGTTTATATATAAATGTTTGCACACATTAATATTCCAATACTCACTGGAATATATTGAATATTAGGATGTTTATATAATTTTAGATACAGTATACTTGCTATGCACTGGAATATACTTGATATTAGTATATTTATATAATTTTAGATAAAGCATACTTGCTGAATTTTGAGATCTTGTAAAGGAGATTCTTTATTACCGTAGTGACTTTGAAGATATGGAAATAAATATTTAGGAATTATTAAAATTTTAATTCAATATATCCTGAATTTAGGTTATCTGAAGAAATACTTTGTATTGCACTTAATGAAAAGAGTTAAAAAGTTTTCCATTATTTTAAAATTTACCAGAAAGATTTTTAAAGAAGTTATCTTCCCCCTTTTAGTTAAGTGAAATCAGAATAAGAATTCATGGTTTTTATTTTTATTATTTTGTGAAGTTATCTGAATGTGACACTGAACATTTAAACTTTTATAATGCAAATAAATTGGATTTCAATAAATTTATAAAAACTGTGGAATGCCACAATTTAACACATTTTGATATAAATATTATTATAGTTAAGCCTCTACTATGCATTATATGCGGTTATAGAACAAAATAAATAAAGATAGCAACCTGTTTGGTTTTCACAAACTTTTTTTTCATAGTTATTGAGTAGTGTGGCAAATTAATAAAAGAGAAAATAGCTCAGCCAGCATGGCTCAGTGGTTGAGTATTGACCTATAAATCAGGAGGTCACGGTTTGATTCCCAATCAGGGCACATGCCTGGGTGCGGGCTCAATCCCCAGTGTGGGGCGTGCGGGAGGCAGCCGATCAATGATTCTCTCTCATCATTGATGTTTCTCTCTCTCTCTCCCTCTCCCTTCCTCTCTGAAATCAATAAAAATATATATGTATTTTAAAAGTGAAAAGAAAGTTATGTCTTTTCAGCAGGAGATGAGAAAGGTAGTTGTATAATTAAAAAAATAACTATTATATATATTATTGAGAAAATATACATTTTTTTCCTGAAGAATAAATTATTTCAAAAAAGATTAAGAATGTTTAAGAAAAGTATTGATGAAATAATAAATTTGGAGACTTGGAAATAAAGTGAATTTGTAAATTACTGCATATAATCTGATTTTCTCTTATAGGTACAGCAAGTCTGTGAGAAAATTTTTTTCTAAATTTATTATGTCTTGCAAATTTATTTTATAAATTCTATTTCATGGTCACTAACTCAATTATCTTTGACACTATCATAGTACCTATTATAGATTCAGGTCGAAAAATTCTAAATTCTTTATGGGAAATGTCTCAAGTGGAACTGTAAGCTGTTAAGAGACTTTCATTTATTTCTTCTGAACTTATTTTACTAAACCATATCTATATATATAAAGAGCCAGGGTCTGTATCATCTAAAATGACCAAACGGATAACCAAATGACAGGCTACGTGCACAGCAGGCTCAGGTGGGTGGGGACTCCTGACCTCTCAGAGAGAGAGAGAGAGAGATAGAGAGAGAGAGAGGTGCGGCTGTTGGTGAGGCCTGGAGAGAGAAGCAGGGTCTGATCCACCGCTTCTGTGGCAGCTGTTGATCAGCCCTTGCCTCTCTCTCTCTCCAGTCCTCGCCAGCAGCTGTGCTTTTCTCTCTCTCTCCAAAAGGTCAGCAGTTCAGCCCTCTCACCAGCAGCCTGGGGCAGCTGTTGATCAGCCCACCTCTCTGACCAGGCCTGGAGATAGGCCTAGAGACACTGATTGGCATAGAAACTGACCAATCAGAATCAAATCTGGGTGAACTGCGAGGAGCCAATGGCTGCCAAGGAGGCAGAGGTTTTTATGCTGACTGGCATAGAAACCAACCCATCAGAACCTAATCTGGGTGAACTGTGAAGGCAGAACCTAAGGTGGGGGCTGAGGAGGGGTTTTAAGGAGGTGTTTGGTTTAAGGTGTAAGAAAGCAGTTCAATTTTTTAATGACTGGTTGACAGTATAGTGCACATGGCTGGCTATCAGTCCAGATATAGGGATTATGTATTTTTGTCTGCCAAAAGCATCTCCTCTGGCTGAAAAAGGCTTTCCCCCCTACCATTTAAGCAATCTTATCTTATCTTATATAATCTATCTATACTAATAAAAGAATAATATGCCACTTAGACCAGGTCGACCAGCCATCTTCAGGATGTCTGACTTCCTTCTGGACAAAGGAAGGAAGGTGGTGGGTGCTGAGGCAGAGGCAGTTAGGGGCAATCAGGTTGGCAGGGGAGGGCAGTTGGGGGTGACCAGGCCTGTAGGGGAGGGCAGTTGGGGGCGAGATCAGGCCAACAGGGGAGGGCAGTTAGGGGAGATCAGGCAGGCAGGTAGAGGGGTTAGGGGCAATCAGGCAGGCAGGCAGAGGCAGTTAGGGACAATCAGGAAGGCAGGCAGGTGAGCGGTTAGGAGCCAGCGGTCCCAGATTGTGAGAGGAATGTCCCACTGCCGGATCCTTGGGATCGGGCCTAAACCGGCAGTCGGACATCCCTCAAGGGGTCCTGATTGGAGAGTGTGCAGGCTGGGCTGAGGGAACCCTCCCCGCCCCCTGTCCCCCGTGCACAATTTTTTTGCCCTGGACCACTAGTATAATATATATGCAATAAAGTTGATCATTAATTATTTTAACTTTTAGTTGCAAGATCTGAACAAAACAAATAGTTCCTATCTTTTCTCTACCCTGTAATATACTACTTAGGAGGGGATGAATTAGGAAAGGATTTACTTAAACCAGGTGATTTGTGTACAAATGTTTCAAATACAATCAGAAATTTGATCAGATAAAAATAAGTCTCAGTTGACATTGATAGGAATGAGTGTGCAGTGAAAACAAGTCCTTAATCATTTTCACTGTGGAATAATTTTTAAAAAGAGAGAGACTTAAACTTTATTATCAAATGAACAGAGGGGAACATTAGGCCTTCATGATAGGAAGTTACATGGCAGCGTTTCTTAGAATTTTTCTTATCAAACCAATTTTCACACATGTAACAAAGAAATCAATGCTTTTCCTCTCATCTTTTTCTTGTCCTTACTGGTTTTAATATTTTATGTCTGACACGCTAACAATCAAGCACATGTTCTCTCATTGTTGTCTGATCTCAGCAATCTGATAATGATTTAAGAGGAATGATGAGTGGAATCACACATCAAGGGTCTGCTTTGTTGATGGTACAACCTGGGGTGCATTTCCAATTTGCAATTTGGTGCATGAGCTTTAGAAGTTCCCTATTTGTTTGATATCTACTTGGCTGTGCCATTGATCTACCAAACTCAGGGTCAACTGGTATAGCAATGTGTGAATGAGAAATCAAAGATTTGGACTTTGCAGGAGTTTGTGAAAAATAAAGGAAACAGTTTGTTTCCCCAGTTATTTTTTTTAAATCTCCACACATAAAACAATAAACTATCATACTGCAAAAATATAAGTATACCATATGATATGTACATACATCCTATATCATCTAGAGATTGGACCTAAAAAATGTTTCATATTATCCATAATGAATGAAGAATCAATCTGTTCTGTATTCTATCATTTGGAATTAATCCAAACCCAATTACTTTACATATTATTCTCACAAATTTTCTACATCTCAAACTTTTCTTTGGGGGAAAAGATACATCTTTTCAATATTTTAAATTTGATCTACAATGATCATATGCTACTTGAATAGTAATAAAATTATGTTCAAAATATAGACTGTAAAATTTGATAAAGACTTTCAAAAATGTCTATGATTACAAAATTAAAAAAAGGCTGTTACAATATTAGCTTTTCCTTCTGCCAATAGTAACATGTTGTTTTAATAAAGTTCACTTTCTGAGAGAAATGCTCCTCTCTGATTAACCAAAATGCATAACATTAATAATATATATTTTGTCTTATATAAACTAATGGTGAAGGAAATTAAACCTTTTCAGGTGTTGAGGCCACATTCAGAGTTAAGAAGTTTGAATTCCTCTATGAAACATTTGTCTTTTTAGAATATATATAATACATATACATATATGTATAATATGTTCCTTTCCTGTTTTCACTTTCATTAACACTAAAGGAAAAAGGATTCTATTACAGACACATGACTTACAACATTTCAACATTAATAATTATCTCTCAGAACCTTATGTACAAATTAATATTTACATAAACCTACTTTTTATGTAAGCACTTCTTTTAGAATTGGTTTTTACTCTAAAGCACAATGATATGAAAGATTTCAGGAAAACTCTAAGTTACATACTCAAATTGTGACAATTTTCTGTGCATGTGTGGTGGTTACTTGAACTTAGTACGTGGTAAAGTTATTATTTTACCATTTTTGTTTTTGTTATGATTGTCTTGTACTAAGGTACTGTGCATAATAAGAAAAGAAAAAACTTACTATGCATCAGGGTAGTGAATACCGTTTAAATTATTGTTTGAAGAGAATAAGTGAAAAAAACTACAAAATCTGTGAAACAAAGGGTTATCCATAGGTTTGAAATTCTTAAATTAATCAATCTGCTATGCACTAATTTATATGTAAACTCAATGAAAACTCCCCTGAAAAGAAAACTTGCTAAGAAAAGAAACTTGTTAATGAATACTATTATTTAATTCAAAGTCTAAATACTTAAGGGAACTATTGTATCCAATTCTTGTGGGAAAATGTACTAACCTCAAAGTTTCTGCAATAAACAATCCATTTTAGCTCTTTGCTTTTCAATATGCATTTTTAAGGTAGCAATTTCTCTGAAATTAGTAACATTTTAAATCAGCTTGTACATTATGTCCTCAAAAGACTCAGAATTCCAACTCTTGCAATTCATATAATCCTTCTAGCTATATAAAAAGGAAAGTTTCAAGTGCTAAAATAGGCTGTATATACCATGAGGGTGAGAATAACCTGTAATGGGACCTACACATAAACTATGACTTGAGCAAAAGGTTCTCCTGAAGCCTTTGTGTGATTAGATTTTCCCTGCAATGGTAACTCTAATAGCATGAGACAAAGGTGGGTTTTAATCATGGAAGAAAGGTAAGTGTTATAGTATTTCTCTGGGTAAGGAAGAAAGATAGCATTATAATCACCAAGGCAGTTTCCATGGCAAGTACAAGTGGGACAGTTTACCCCTAAATAAACACTCCTTCAAGCTCCTGAAAAGGTAGTACTGTGTTTGCAGGTTTTCAACAATGTCTCTCCATAGGACATAGCTTAAATTAAATGGTACAAGGTCTCTCATGCTATGCTGTCTCCAAATCTTAACAGGACCAAATTTTACCTTACAATGACTCATTCATTAAGCAGAACTTTTATGAATGCATAGCTGTGATATTGATAACAATTATTTTCATTTGCGATAAACATAAAAACTTGAAGAAACTTTGTATTAGTACCATCAAAAGATACCTCTTTATAGGTCAAGTAAAATTGTAGTATTTTAAATTCATCAAAATGAATTTAAATATTAAATATTAAAACATCAAACTGTCAAAGTTGTCTTCCTAATAATCTTTGACAGAGTTTACTTTCATTTCCTAGACATACATACTTTGAGGAAGATGCTAGTTGCCAGAGAAATGTTGATAAACTTCCCTGTATAATAATCTGTGTAAGATAATAGTCATCCACTTTGTCACAAAGAAAAGGGAGGTTAAGTGTGATCCAGAATTAAAAAGTAATAGGAACTACCAAGTAGAACTGATATAATATTAAACACCCTATATCCAAAATACAGCAAGGTGGCAAAGTTCTTCATATTAAAATGTGGGTGCAAAAAAGAAAAGTAGTTTGTAAAATCTCATTTTTCATAAGGCCAAACTCTGCTAAACAAGAGAGATAACTTAACAATTGGACAAATATTCCAGTATTTTCTAGTTTAACAGTCTCATTTTTGGTTTAAACACAGGCTATTCAAGGTTTCTTTTCTATAGAATTAATTTCACTAACTCTCTTGAGTCCAATGTTCTTTCACATTTTATCCTCTTTTGCTTCCCTCACCCCCAAGGTGGTTAGGAGTGTGTGTGGGGAGGGACAGTGCGTTAGCAACAAGGCAGCAGGGGCCCTTGGATGCAGAGACCCTGGGTCCCCCTGGCCTTTCCTTGAACCTAAGGCAAGCCTCATGGCCAAGCCGTCATAGATAAAATGGCTTCTTCTCTTCATTGTGCAAGTGACCCTTGAGTCCTTTTCCTCCAGATTTGTTTCTAAATATGTCAAAAAAGTTAAAAATCCCTGTTTTCTCAAACTCTGAATTTGCAAAATTATAATTTGAATGCCATCTGTTAAATACAATGTGTTCATTGTTTTCATACCTTTTGCAATAACCCTTCACAAATAAGAGTTATTAATCTTCAGATTAATAAGAAACAAAGAAAAAAGCACAGAAGAAAAACAATATATTTAAAATATCTTCTTTTTTATTTATTTTGCTATTTTAATATTTTTTTTTTATTGAGAGGAAGGGAGAGGGAGATAGAAACATCAAGGATGAGAAAATCATTGATCGGCTGACTCCTTCACGCCCCTACTTGAGATTGAGTGCACAACCTGAGCATGTGCCCTTGACCAGAATTGAACCCAGGAACCTTCAGTTTGCAGGCTGACACTCTATCCACTGAGCCAAACTGACTAAGGCTTTGGTGTTGTTTTTTTTGTTTGTTTGTTTGTTTGTTTTTAATATGTTTTTATTGATTTTTAGAGATAGAGGAGATGAGAGGAAGAGAGAGAGAGAGAGAGAGAGAGAGAGAGAGAGAGAGAGAGAGAGAGAGAAATATCAATGTGTCAAATATCCATTGGCTGCCTCCCGAATGCACCCTGACCTGTAGATCTAATCTGCAACCTGGGTATGTACCCTGACCAGGAATTGAACTGGTGACCTTTTGGTACATGTGACAATGCTCAACCAATTGAGCCACACTGGCCAGGGCACATTTAATATATTTTCAAAAGTGAAGATATCTGGGCTATAAAATAATTAAAATAAAATTGAATCTTAATAATGGTTCCCTTACTTACTTAGTTAATGGATTTGTTCAACTAACAAACATTTAATGAGCCTTCATATATTCTAAGTAATATTCTATGCTGTGCAAATACTTCAAATAAGCTCTAGAATACAGATAAAGAGACAGATTCCTGCCTTATTTGAGCTATTTTCTTATGAACAACATAGTTGTTAATCTTATTCTTTCACTGACTTCCAGTATCATCAATATGCTGATAACTACTATTCTTGAAAGTCTAATCTGGAAAATAGAAACCACCGCAAGAATTTTTAAAAAAAGAACTTTAATATATTCAATTGCTACATAGGTTATAAAATAGCTAAAAAGAGTAAACAATGAGGTAATCAACATGTTACCAATATGTACACTCTTAGAAAAGAGGATCAAAGAATGGAGATAGATTTATCAGATATCAGATGCAGGGACTCTGCAAAAGGAAGCTAGAATGACAACCAGTCTATAGTGCAGTAGCTGGAGCCACAAAGGGTATTCAGTCACTGCTAAAGATGTTATTTGAGGCAAACAGACGAAGAGAGAAATACCCATGATTCTCCACTCTTTTAACTTTCAGTCTTTTACCAGTGTCTGCCATCAGCCAAACCCAGTGTGAGACATTGGCTAGCAGAGGTCACCCCACTTGTGATACAGAGCAGAACAGGGGAGGGATGAGAGTGTATCTGAGAATAAACAGGACAAGGTTGGCACAAATACCAAACTTATATCTCCTGTCATTATTGCCCTCCTGAACTTAAGACTTACTGATACAAGCTCAAATGCCTTTGTGATATCTCCCTTGGATATGTAAAAGGCACATTATCTACACTAATAAAAGAGAAACATGGTAATTGGCGTACGACTGCTACCCTTTTCATTGGCTAATCAGCGATATATGCAAATTAACTGTCAGCCAAGATGGCGGCCGGCAGCCAGGCAGCTTGAAACTAACATGAGGCTTGATTGCCTCAGTGACGGAGGATCGTTGGAGGAAACCAACGTTCCCCGCCTGTGGCTGCAGGCCTCTGAGCTGGCAGTTTAAGAAATATTGTAACAAATGCCGCCGGACTTCAGCCAGCAGATTCGCAACATTGTAAGCAAAGGCCAGAAACCTACTTTCAGCCGCGGAGGCCTAAGAGCTGGAGCCAAGCCTCAAGGTAAAGCTGGCCCAGAATAAAAAAAGAAAAGAAAAAAAGGAGCAGTTGGGAACTTCAGTCACTCCCAGCCTGAAAACAGCCCTCAGCCCCTCACCCACACTGGCCAGGCACCCCAGTGGGGACCCCCACCCTGATCCAGGACACCCTTCAGGCAAAACCAGCCGGCCCCACCCATGCACCAGGCCTCTACCCTATATAGTAAAAGGGTAATATGCCTCCCGGCACCGGGATCAGTGTGACAGGGGGCAGTTCCCAAACCCTCTGATCGCCCTGCGGCTCTGTGTGTGACAGGGGGCAGGGCCCCAACCCCCTGAGCAGCCCTGCTCTGTGCCTGATAGGGGGCAGCTCCCCAATCCCCCCCCCCACGGGCCCTGCTCTGTATGTGATGGGGTAGAGCCATAACCTCCCCATCGGCCCTGCCCTGAGTGTGAGAGTGGTGGTGCCCCAACCCCCTGATGGGCCCTGCTCTGTGCGTGACAGGGGGTGGCGCCGCAACCTCCCCAGCGACCCTGCCTTGAGTGTGACAGGGGATGGTGCCCCAACCCCCCAATTGGCCCTACCCTGAGCATAACTGAGGGTGGCATCACAACCTCCCAATCTGCCCTGCTCTGTGCATGATGGGGCGGCGCCCCAGCTCCCCAATCGGCCCTGCTCTGAGCCCGACCAGGGGCTGCACCTAGGGATTGGGCCTGCCCTCTGCCACCCGGGAGCAGGCCTAAGCCAGCAGGTCGTTATCTCCCGAGGGGGGTCCCAGACTGCGAGAGGGCACAGGCCGGGCTGAGGGACTCCCCTTCCCCTCCGAGTGCACAAATTTTTGTGCACCGGGCCTCTAGTACTGAATACTAAAAAACGACCACACTTTGATTTTTGCCAAACATGCACACGCGCCCCAACAAAGCTTAACTAACTAAAATATGAGCCCCTACTTTTCCCTGGTACACTAAAAACTGCATCAATTATCACACTTGCTCAACCATTAGTTAGGGATGCATCTTTCATTCTTCTCTCATCTTGACCTCCTTTATCCTGACCCTATCCATTGCATATGTAAGTCCTATCTCCAAAACATTCTGAGTCTATCTACATTTTCTTCATTCCCACAATTAACACTAACACTATTGTCTAAGCCACCATTATATTTATCCTGAAGTTTTACAATATCTACTAACTGTTGTGCTGTGGTAGACTGTATTTTTCATAGATGGCCATATCAGAATCTTGTATCTCACACAATGTTCTGCCATATGATCTTGTTATATCCCTATCAGGAGTTAAAATACATTTTCTACCCATCTGAATGTGACAAGACCTGTGAAAGTTTTGACCAATAGGATGAAGTAGATATATCAGCAAACTAGTATCAAGACTTCTGTTTCCTGCCTCCTGAAACCAGGAGTCATGTTAAGAAATGCACCACCATGTCCAAGTAGCTTAGTTGGAATATTGACCTGATATGACAAGGTTTCAGGTTCAATCTCCAGTCAGGGCACAAAGAAGAAGTAACCAATGAATACATAAATGGGTGGAACAGCAAGTCAGTGTTTGTCTCCCTCCTCTCTCTTTCTCTCTCTCTCTCTCTCTCTCTCTCTCTCTCTCTCTCTCTCTCTCTCTCTCTCTCCCCCTCTCTCCCTCTCTCTCTCTCATCAATCAATAAAAATAATGAAGAAAAAAGAAATGTACCTACCAGAAACTATGATGCTGAGATTTGGTCAAGCCATCTGGATATCTCCTGGAGGATGAGGCCTCTGTGAAAAGAAAGCAGCCAAGAAGCACTTACATATGAACAAGGAAGCTATCTTGGAGCCCCAGTTGCCCAAATGATTTCCTCACACTGCTATATCCAAGAACTCAGCAATTCCACTTCTAGATATCTACCCAATAGAAATTAAAATATATGTTCACATAAAAACTTTTACATGAATGTTCATAGTGACATTATTCATAATTGGTAAAAAGTGGAAATAATCTAAACATTCATAAACTGAGGAGTCCTATATAATAAAAGCCCAATGTGCTAAGTGTCCGGTCATACATTCAACCAATCAAAGTGTAATATGCTAATGATATGCTAAGGCCACTCAGCCACTTGCTATGATGTGCACCATCATATGCTCCAACCGGTAAATAAGCTTGCTGCCAATTGGGACTGAGCAAGACAGGCCGGACATGCCCTGGGGCCCTCCTGGGGTCTCTCCCTGGCTGGCCAACCTCCGCGTCCCTCCCTGGCCCTGATCATGCACTGGTGGGATCTCTTGGCCTGCCTTCACCCTCTAGTAATCTGAGACCACTTGGGGATGCCAGAGAGCTGGTTTCAGCTTGATCCTGCAGGCCAGGCTGAGGGACCCCCACTGGTGCATGAATTCGTGCAGCGGGCCTCTAGTGCATAAATAAATTGCAGTATATCCATACATATACATGGAATATTGTTCAGTAATAAAAAGGAATGGAGTACTGCTATAAGCTACAATATAAATGAACCTTGAAAAAAATATTATGTTAAGTGGAAGAAACCAGTCATCAAAGACCACATATTGTATGACTTAATATCTCTGAAATTTCCAAAATAAACAGAGCTATAGAGAAAGAATGTAGATTAATGGTTGCATAAGGCAAAATGGGATGTGTGTGGAGGAGGGTGATTGGGTGATTAGTGAAAATGGGGAAAAGTACTGAGTATAAGATTTCTTTTGGGGATAATAAAATAAAATTAGAGTGATGGATTCAGAAATCAGTGAATATACTGAAAAGTATTGAATTTAAACTTTAAATGAGGAATCTGTGTAGTTTGTAAATTATATCTCAGTAAAGGTCTTAAATAATACTCTAATCAGATCTCTAATCATATCATGCCAATCACTTATTCAAACTCTTCTTTGACTTTATGTTCACACAGAATAAATTAAAAACTCTTATCCTATCCTAGGCCTATAACCCTAACAAGAAATACCCGAACAATATGATTTGAACTGTCTGGGACCATTTATAAGTGGCTTTTTTTTTCTCATAAATACCTGTACTGATCTCAGTTCTTGGTTGGGAGTCTTTGGATGCTGAGGGCTGAATACATGCATTGATCTATGCCAGTGGTCGGCAAACTGGCCCCTTGAGTGTGGCTCTTCCACAAAATACCACGTGCGGGTGCTCATGTATAGTGAGATTGAAACTTCATGGCCCATGCCACAGGGCGAAAGAGCCACATGTGGCTCGCGAGCCATGGTTTGCCAACCACTGATCTATGCCATTATATATAGGGGACTTTAGCCATCCACAGTTTTTGGTATCCATGGGGATCTTGGAACCAATCCTCTATGGGAATTGAGAGACAACTAAGTTTTGGGAGAGTCATAAGTTATACTCGGATTTTCTACAGCACAGAGATCTGTACCCTGAAACCACCCCCACCCGCCCCCCCAGGATGTTCAAGAGTCAACTACACGTATAATTGCAGTTATTGATTTAGCTGTCTGCCTCTCCTTGAGACATTGGAAATGGGACAATGTTTTGGTTTACATGTTGCCATTTTTATCATAGCATCTGGAATGAAATGAGAGATAAGAATAATATATAAATTTATTCAGTGCTTAATGTCATCATACTTTTCATGTTCACAACAACTTTATGACTTAGGTACTATTATGATTTGGGTAATAGCCCCATATTACAGATGAGGCACAAAAACCCAGAGAGAATAAGTCATTTGCATAATGTCACAGAATTCAATAAAAGTGAGCTGAGATTTTAATTCAGAGACTCTAACTCCAGGCCCATTAGACTATGTTATATTGCATTCAGTCACTGCTTACTAAATGTAGAATAAGTTAATAAATTCTAAGTACCAAATGTTACAAGGTGGTTAAAAACTTTACTGTAACCAGAGAGGCCTTCCAACTCAATAGCTGCATGAATTTAAATAAATTGTCTCATCTTTCAAGGTCTCTTTGCCTTCATTGCTAACATGTGGATAAATAGTGAATCATCTGTTTTTAGAATTAAATGACATAGCTTAAAGTAATATCACAGCAGAGTGAGTGGTACTTAGTAGGTAACTGTCAGTTAAAAGAAGTTAATAAATATGTGAATTACTTCATATACACTTAGTTATTCTACATTAAACAAAAACACCAATATCTAGGTTGCTTAAAATAACTTTATTTTTTACTCATGTTACATGTGCATTGTAAGACCCAGGCTGAGAGAGGGTCTATGCAATGGAACGTGAAAGGTCTCTAAGAGAGAAAGAAGAGAAGATAAAGAATTAGGGACCACTTTTTAAATGTTTGCTCCCTGGAAATGACATCTATTACTCTATTCACATGTCTTAGGTCACCTAGCTATATCTATTATCAAGAGGTTGGGTAACTTTCAATCTTACCATGGCTCAGAAACAGAAAATAGGAAATATTAGTTAACTATGGTAATATCGATCACAGTTTTCAGCATATGTTCACTATTCTTATTTTTTGATATAAGTATTATTTTTAAAGGTCCTATGTACCTGAATTGATAGGGAAATATACCCTATTCAATTCAATTTACAAAATTGTTTTTTAATCATTCTCATGTGCAGGCACTAGGGTTACCTGAAGGAGACCAGAGCTCTGATGCTCAAGAAGCTTATATTGATATGATGCAGACTGATTTGTATATGATTGATATTGGAGGTACAATATAAATGGGCAGGATGCTTTTATAAATAAATAATCTTGGGTCACAAAAATGCAGTAATATATTCTAACTGAAGAACTAAAGATCCACACAGATGACAACCCAAGTAAATTATACTAAATGATTACCATCCATTAGAGGAGGATGGAGAAGTTGGAGAACACACCCCCAGGAAAGGAGACAAGAAGAACAAAGAAAGCATAGTGTGAACGTGCCTGTGACAAGACTTTATGCCTTGTGAAGGGATGAAGATTTTGGAAAATAGAGCTGGGCCTTTTTTACCACCATGGATACTATGCTAAAGAGTGCATGCTTTGTTCTTTGGGAAACTGGTACCCAACTGAGTGTAGATCAGAGACATAGATAATCAGAGTTATATTTTAGAGAGGTGGATATGTGATTGTAAGTTGTTTTTTTTTTTCTCCTGGAAGGAAGTAGGAAGAAGTTTCTCAATACATTGATGAATTTTCTCCAAAAATATGAGAAGACACTTTATCAAAGAATCATTAAAATGGCAATGTAGCCCTGGCTTGGGGGCTAAGTCTGTTGGTGCATTGTCCCATATGCCAAAAGTTTGAGGATTTGATTCTGGTCAGGTCATATACCTAGGTTTTGCATTCTAGTCTCAATTGGTGCACATATAGGAGGCAACCAATTGATGTTTTTGTCTCACATCTCTCTCTCTCTCTCTCTCTCTCTCTCTCTCTCTCTCTCTCTCTCTCTCTCTTTCTGTCTCTCTCTCTGTCTCTGTCTCTCTTCTCTTTCTAAAATCAATAAAAGTACATGATTGGGTGAATATTTAAAAAACATATGACAGTGTAGCTGTCAAACCCATAGGAATGGTGACAGTGGAATGTAATTGTTAAGAACAGAAGAACAAATTGGGTAAGGATTAGGTATGGCAATAGGGTTCTTAGTACATTAGAAGAAGTAACAAAGTAACATCCATAGGAAGGTAAAAAAAAAAAATAGGGAGTAGTAATGAAGAAGTAGATTTGATTTACATAATATGAGTTAGAGGTATTTTTAGGAAATTCACATATGGACCTGCTTATAAATTATTTAGGGATTCAAACACAAAAAGACTACAAACAAATAAACAAACCAAAACAGACAAGTCAAGAAGAGAAAAAGTGTGTGTGCACAGAAGTAGATGAGAAATTAAGTTCAAAGTCAGATACAAGATATGTTTATGGAGAGACTTGGCAACATAGCAATTAGAAAACCATTGGTGATTTTTAAAAAATTTTGTCTTAGGTGAATAATGAGGGCAGAAACTGCTTGTAGTAAAAACATGAAAGGAGCAAATTAGGGATGATGAAGTGGATTATGAATTCAAGAGGTTTGGCAGAATGAGAAGTTATCACATTTCTCCACTGCTCTAAACCCTCCAGTCACTTCCAATCTCACTCCAAATGAAATATGAAGTGCTTATTACAGCTCAGAAGCCTCTGCATCATTCAGCCTTCTGTGAATTCTGAAAAGTCATCTCCTCCCCTCTTCTTGAGCTCCTACAGCCAATTCTGTAAGCACATGGCTATCCTGGTTATTTCTCCAACAAACACACAGGCCTTTGCCCTATCTCAGGTCTTTGCAATTCCTGTAATTTACCCAGTTATTTACATAGTGCTGCAATGATTCCTTCTGAAAATGCCACCATAACAAGTAGACTTTTCATGACCACCTGATTAAAAGAGCATACTCTCTTTCATCACTGCTATCCTGCCATATTAAAGCTCTTTCTTTTGAGCACTATTACAACCTGACATATTAAAAATGTATCCTTTTTCCTTCTACTCAGCTTTCAGAATATAAGCTACCGTAGAGCAGAGATGTCCTCTGTTTCCTAGTGCATAGTAGTTGTTCAGTGAATATTGGTGGAATGTATGAATAGAAGTATTTCCTACTTAGAAAAAGGGATTGAAGAATACAATATATTTTCGGTAGGAGGCAGTTTGAGCATATCTGTGCCTGGGACTGTGTGTCAATGTGGAGGAAGAGGTTGGTGAGACCGTGCAAACAGGCAATGAAGAAATCCTCTGGAAAGGGTGTGCAGAAAAGGGTTGGATCAAAGCAACAGGTCAGGAATGAATCTCAGACAGGAACAGGAATATTCCCATCTGAAATTAAGAGAAAGTAAAGGGATGGGTAGAAATAAATTCCGAGGAAGGAAATTGGAAGCCTTGGTTCTTAAAGGGTGAAGGAGAATTGAATATTTTGAAACAGGCCAGAGGAAAGGCGGTGCCGTACCTTGAGGAGATCCAGGGGAGGGTGGCCTGGACATGCTGCTTACTAGCGGTTCTCAACCTGTGGGTCGCAACCTCTTTGGCGGTCGAATGACCCTTTCACAGGGGTCGCCTAAGACCATCCCTCATATCAGATATTTACATTACGATTCATAACAGTAGCAACATTACAGTTATGAAGTAGCAACGAAAATAATTTTATGGTTGGGTCACAACATGAGGAGCTGTATTTAAAGGGCCAGAAGGTTGAGAACCACTGGCTTAGACGAAGGAGAAAACCTGGAGCTCTCCTGCAAGTCAGCTCAGAGCAGGGTTCCTTCCTCCTCCTCACACATGTCTTGCAAATTGTTTTAATGAAATAATATTTCCAAAACAGACCCATTTAAACCATTTAAAATAAAGTTTTATTCTACTAAAGTTATTCAGGTATAGTCTAATTTTGTTGAGATAGGCTAGTATGGAATACCAGGGTATTTTACTAGTATCTATCTATTATCTCTCTCTCTCTCTCTCTCTCTCTCTCTCATCTATATTTATATGTATATATGCAAGAATCAAGATCTATCTTGATACCATCAATAGATTTTTGGAAACTGTGACTTTAAGCGAAAGGACATATAACAGAACCAATTTTTACCTTACACGGATTGATATAATCAAGGGTTAAGTTCCTACAGCATATTTCTGGTCACAAAAACATTACCAAATTTCTAGACAAAGGCCCCAAATGCATTTAATGATACACATTGAAATAAATGTGAGTGATGAATAAAAACAAATAATTATTTTCCAACATACTTATTCCAGTTCAGGATGGGGGTGGCGGTGGCAGGAGTAGATCTTGCCAGCTCAGGGCGCAAGGCAGGAACCAGCCCTGGACAGGGCGCCCTTCCTTCACAGGCAGCACTCACACCTGCACCCACACCCACACACTCACACCCACACTGGGACTGGGACAATTTTCACTTAATGATTCACCTCATGTGCACATTGTTCGGATGTGTGAGGAAACAGAGCACCTGGAGAAACCCACACACACATGGGAAGAACATGAAAATTCCAGGTAGACAGTGCTCTGGCTGGGAATTGATTTTTTTTTTTTCTTCTCATCAATGTTATAACAAATGACATGGAATGAAACAACATTATTTGAAGACCTGCTGTGTGTACATATTTGTATATATGTACATTCATTTAGTGTATGTAGCTTCAATATAGTACATAATATAAGCTGAGTTTTAGTTTCCTTAGAATCATCTAGTGGACTTAAAAAAATCTAGTACCTTTCTACCTTGAAACTGCATTTTCCACTTGAGCCATCGTCATCTATTCAGAATGACAGCTGTTGTTTAAGTTTTAATGGTAGAAACCACAGAATATTTATACCCTTCTGGTGATCCAGCTGCTTAATCAGATGTTATTTCTTCAAACTGGCATGAAATCAAATGACAACATTGTTTTCTATCTAAAAAGTAGTACATGCACATTAAAAGAAAAGGGATAATATACATCAAAGAACATAAAAGTTACCCATGATTTTACTACCCAGTGCAAACATTTGGTAATTTTTTAATTGATGTTTTTCTTTCAACCTATTTCTACATGTAAATGAATATGTCCAATTTTTAAGTATTTCATCTAATAATGTATATAGTTCTATAGTCTTTTGTGTTTGTTTGTTTTTTACATTTTCTATCATTATCATTTTTCGGGTAATTAAATGCTTTTGGAAAAAGTAGTTTTTATAACTGCATTATATTCCATTTATGGCATTTATTTTACCATTGTTTTAGTTGGAATTTTTTTGCTCTTTATTTTTGTTATAAGTATTATTACAAAATTTATTCTACATAAATTCTTCATCTTATAAGTTTTAAATTTTTTTGAAACATGGTTATTGTTTCTGTGACATTATAACTGCTGTTAGAGTTTGTTTTTAAATCAATATATCAGACAGAACATGAAATGCTAATATGTAATTAATTATATGTTTATATATTGATACTGATAGAGTCTGAAAAGTTGAATTTTGACTTATTACATTATCTTACCCAAATGTTTATATTTGTGAATTTTCATGAATTTATATCCAGATATTATGCATTTGTTAAACTTAGTTAAGCTAAAAGAAATAAATGTGCCATATGTGTTCTTGGGTACAGAAATAGCACTAAACTTTGTATTTGGGTCATACATTTGATAATTATCATGCAGAACTATATTGTCATAAATTTTGTCACAATAGTAGATAATATTGTCATCATGCCCAATAGTCAGACACTAGGAATTACTTTGAAAAAATATTTTTAACCTAAGTAATTTTTTGGTATCAAAATATTCCCTGATAGCATTCAAACTGACATTATAAAACCTTTACAATATACCTGAAAATGAAATATATTTATGTGAAAGATTCCTTGTTCCCTGGGCAGAAATATCCTGCCCTGTTGCATTTCAAGAGCTATTTCTTTTGCTGTTCTTGTTCCAGGAACATAAGTGCTCCTGAGAGAATGGATAATGTTGGTTGAGAGATGAGTATAGAGGAGGATAAATCTCACTTGTTTCTATTTGGAATTCATCAATGGCATCTACTGATGTTCAAGGCGAACTAAGTCCCTTAAAATGCAGACTTTTTGCTGTTCCCACCACAATCAATATCTCACATCTTTCATTCTTTACTGATTTTACCGTAAATCTTCTGACATTCCTCAGGTGATAAACAGCAGGCTTTTAGGGGCCAGACCATTTCAACTAACATGGCATCTATATTTCTATGATTAAGATCTATTAAAAATAAAATGGACTGTGTTTCTTATATAACAGCAAGAAAAAAAAAAAAAAGGAAGACTGACCATCATTTTTATCACTTCTGCTGGCAAATCATAGGCTGGTGCTAGCACACAGGCAGTGTTTAGTTTGTTTAGTTTCACTTGTGTGTGTATGGTTCTTATTGGAACTTAAAATGTTCTTCTTTAGAGCAGAGTAGTGTAAATAAAAGCAAGCATTTTAAAAATATGGTACTTCTTGGATCACTTTCCTCTTAGGAGGTACGTGTAATTTACAATGATTATTAAATATATAATATTTTCTGGGGAAATTATTACAAAGAGAATTTAGGCAAAGTTAATATAGTCTTAAAGTATAATAATAAGTAGAATAATTTATGTATTATATAAAATATATATATATATATATTAAATATACCAAGAAAATCAACAAGTTAAATGAAATGGACAAATTTTTGAAGAAATATAACAAAAAATTGACACAAAATAAAACAGAAATCTAAATTGACAGTAAAATAATTAACAAAAGATATAGAGAATTACAGTGAACATTTAAAAACATTGCTGAAATGAATTATATAAGATCCAAATGAATTATAGAAATTGAATTCCTTGCTTAAGCTTTTCCATGAAGATATCTACAGGCCTAGGAGAGTTGATCATGATTACTATTAACCATTCAAGGAATTGTACATAAACACTGTCAGAAGTGAGAAGGAAACAGTTTCTAAGTCATTTTACAGGCCTAATAACAAAACCTAAAAAAGTATTACTAAAAATTGCAGATAAATATTTTTCATGAACATATATTCAGAAATCATTAAAATATTAGCAAATTAAATACAAAAATATATTGAAGGGTAATAGATTGTAGGTACATAGAGTTATTTCTGGAATAAATATTTAACAGTCAAGATCAATCATTGTAATTTACCCTATCAGAATGAAGGATAAAAACCACCTGATTTTGAGGAAACTCCATACTGTTCTCCACAGTGGCTGCACCAGTCTGCATTCCCACCAGCAGTGCACGAGGCTTCTTTTTTCTCTGCTTCCTCACCAGCACTTGTCATTTGTTGATTTGTTGATGATAGCCATTCTTCCAGGTGTGAGATGGTACCTCATTGTCCTTTTGATGTACATCATTGTCCTTTTGATGATTAGTGACTTTGAGCATGTTTTCATATGTCTTTTGGCCTTCTTTATGTCTTCTTTCAAAAAGTATCTATTTAGGTCCATTGCTCATTTTTTGATTGGGTTGTTTATCTTCCTTTTGTTAAGTTGTATGAGTTCCCTGTAAATGTTGGAGATTAAGCCCTTATCAGAGATAACATTGGCAAATATGTTCTCTTATGCAGTGGACTTTCTTGTTGTTTTGTTGATGGTTTCTTTTGTTGTGCAGAAGCTTTTTATTTTGATGTAGTCCCATTTGTTTATTTTCTCTTTAGTTTCCATTACCCTAGGTGTGGTATCAGTGAAGATATTGTTTCAGCAAATATCTGAGATTTTGCTGCCTGTGGAGTCCTCTAAGATTTTTATGGTTTTTCAACTTACATTTAAGTCCTTTAGCCATTTTGAGTTTATTTTTGTGTATGGTGTAAGTTGGTGGTCTAATTTCATTTTTTTGCATGTATCTGTCCAATTTTCCCAGCACCATTTATAGAAGAGACTGTCTTGACTCCCTTGTATGCTGTTGCCTTCACTGTCAAATATTAATTGAGCATAATGGCTTGGCTCAATTTCTGGGTTCTCTATTCTATTCCATTGGTCTATATGTCTGTTCTTGTGCCAGTACCAGGCAGTTTTGAGAACAGTGGCTTTGTAATACAGCTTGATATCTGGTATTGAGATCCCTCTTACTTTGTTCTTCTTTCTCAGGATTTCTGTGGCTATTCGGGATCTTTTTTCAATCCAGATTAATTTTTGGAGAGTTTTTTCTAGGTCTGTGAAATATGCCCTTGGTATTTTAATGGGGAATGCATTGAATCTATAGATTGCTTTGGGTAGTACGGACATTTTAATGATGTTTATTCTACTAGTCCATGAACACGATATGTTCTTCCACTTCTAGGAATATATCCCAAGAAACTGGCAACACCAATCAGAAAGGGTATAACACCCCTATGTTCATAGCAGCACAATTTACAATAGCTAAGATTTGGAAACAGCCTAAGTGCCCATCAGCAGATGAGTGGATTAAGAAACTGTGGTACATATACACAATGGAATACTATGCTGTTGTAAAAAGGAACTCCTACCATTTGCAACAGCATGTATAAACCTGGAGAGTATTATGCTAAGTGATATAAGTCGGTTGGAGAAAGATAAATGTCACATGATCTCACTCATTTGTGGAATATAATGAACAACATAAACTGATGAACAAAAACAGATACAGAGACAAAGAATCATTGATCAGACCATCAAACCAGAGAGGGAAGGCAGGGAAGGGTGAGGGGGAGAGGGAGAGATCAACCAAAGGACTTGTATGCATGCATATAAGCATAACCAATGGACACAGACACTAGGTGGGTGAGGGCACTACCGGGGGTGGGGGGTGGGGACACAATGTGGTGATAAGGACACATGTGTAATACCTGAATTGATAAAAAAATAAAAAATAAATTTAAAAAAACCCACCTTATTCTTTCAAAAGAAGCAGAAAAAGGATTTGACAACATTCAACATTCATTCATGAGAAAAGCTGTTCCCAAAAATGTCAATTAACTGCATAATTAATGTTGATTGTGACAGTTAATTTTATGTGTCAACTTGCCTGGGTCACAGGGTGCACAGACATGTGCTAAAATATTATTTTGGGTGTTTTATGAGAGTATTTTTGGATGAGAGTAACACAAATTGGCTGATTTGCATAAAGTTGATTATCCTCCAATAATTTGAAAGCCTGAGTTGAACAAAAAGAGCAGCCTGCTCTACTCTGAGGAAGAGATAAGTCTAAAGTAGACTGCCTCAAACTTCATCTGTAACATTGGCTTTTCCTGGTTCTTCAGCAGATAATCTATAGACTCAAACTGGAACATTGGCCTCCTGGGTCTTGCTGGCTCCCAGACTTAATGCAGCATTAAGCTTCCTGAGTGTCCAGTTTGCCAGCATATCCTGCAGAATTTGTACTTGCCAGCAGTCTTCATAGTTAAGTCAACCAATTCCTTATAATAAATCTCTTTATACACATAAACAAATACACCCTATTGGTTCTGTTTCTCTGGAGAACTCTAATACAGTGATGTATTAAATGCTTCCCCCATAAGATCAGGAAGGCAATATTGAATGATCCCATTACTTTAAAAAAAAAAATTGTACTAAAGATCCCAGTCATTGTAATAACACAAGAAAAAAGAAAAGAAAAGAAAAGTCATGAAGAGTCAAAAGATATAAGTAAACTTCATCTTTTCAGAGATGGTATGATTGTTATCAAGGCATACTCCAGCTTCCACTGGTTCACAATAGAAAGCAATCACAGTAGACTAGAAGAAGCAGAGGACTACAGCAGTGAGCTAGAAGACAAGGTAGGAAAAAAACACCCAAGCAGAGCAGCAACTGGAAAAAAACTAAAAAGACAGGAGGAGAGCCTAAGGGAACTTTGGGACAACATGAAATGAAACAATATCCTCATAATAGGGGTCCCAGAAGGAGAGGAAACTGAGCAAGGAATAGAAAACCTATTTGAAGAAATAATGACAGAAAACTTCCCTGATATTGGGAAGAAGAAAAATCTCACTCAAGTCCAAGAAGCTCGCAGAGTCCCAAACAAGATGAACCCAAAAAGACTGACAGCAAGACACATTATAATTAAATTAGAGGCCTGTTGCAGGAAGATTCCTGCAAGAATAGGGCTTCCTGTAGCCGGATCGAAGCAGAGAAGGGAGCGAGGCCGGCCCTTCTCTGCTGCCTCGCTCCTCCCGTCTCCGCTACCTTGGCTCTGCTCCCGTGTCTGCTGCCTTGGGACACTCCATTGGCAGTGGACCAGCGAGGCTAGATCAGCCGCCAGAGTGGGCAGATCATGCCTTTCCACTAGGCCTGCAGCCTCTGGCTGGGTCGACAGGCCCGAACACTCCAGCTGCGGCAGAGCAGCAGGCTGGATTGGTCGCTGGAGTGGGCTGAGCGTGCCTCACTGCTCACTCCCACAGCCCCCAGACAGATTGACAGGCCCGGACACTGCAGTGGTGGTGGAGCAGCGAGGCTGGATCCACCCCCAAAGGGTGTATCCAGTCTCGCTGCTCAGACGACCCCCCCCCCACCTTCTCTGCCACCTGCCTGGCCAAGAGGTCTGGACACTTCAGCAGTGGGGCTGAGGGGACTGGGTGCTGCCATCTTGTGGCTATGGGTGCTGCCATCTTTGTGACAGAGTGACGGAGTGACAGTTAATTTTCATATTACTCTTTTATTAGATAGGATTGGTAAACACCAATGACAAAGTAAGAATCTTAAAGGCTGCCAGAGAGAGACAGAAAGTTACCTACAAGGGATCTCCCATCAGACTATTGACTGATTTCTCAACAGAAACACATCTGGCTAAAAGGGAATGGAATGAAATATACAAAGTCATGAAAAGCAAGGGTCTGAATCCAAGAATATTGTACCCAGCAAGGCTATCAATCAAAGTTGAGGGTGAAATCAGGAGCTTCACAAACAAAAAAGGACTAAGGGAGTTTAAAACCACCAAACCGGCAATGCAAGAAATGGTACAGGGACTTCTGTAAAAAGAAGAAATAAGAAGGGAAGAAGGAACACAGGCATGAAGAATAAAAATGGCGACAAACAAGTGCCTATCAATAATAACTTTAAATGTAAATGGATTAAATGCCCCAATCAAAAGACAGAGGGTAGCTAAATGGATAAGAAAATATGACCCATATATCTGCTGTCTACAGGAGACCCACCTCAGAACAAAGGACTCACACAGACTGATGGCGATGGGATGAAAAAAGGTTTTTCAGGCGAATGGAAATGAAAATAAAGCTGGGGTAGCAATACTTATATCTTACAAATTAGACCGCAAAGTGGAGGCTATAACAAGAGATAAGGAAGGCCATGTCATAATACTAAAGGGAGAAATTCAACAAGAAGATATAACTCTGGTAAACATGTAAGCACCCAATACAGGAGCACTCAAATACATAAAAAAAAAAAAAAAAAAAAAAAAAAAAAAAAAAACACCTCTGGAGGCTATCAAGGGATAGATTGAAAGCAATACAGTCATAGTAGGGGACTTTAATACCCCCCTAACACCACTGGATAAATCCTCTAAACAAAAAAATCAGCAAAGAAACATCAATCCCAAATGACTCATTAGATCAGATAGAATTAATTGACATCTTCAGAACATTTCACCCCAAAGCCACAGAATATATATTCTTCCCAAGTGCACATGTGTCATTTTCAAAGATAGACCACATATTGGGACACAGAGAAAGTCCCCTCAAATTCAAGAAGATAGAAATCATATCAAGCATCTTCTCCAATCATCTACACTAATAAAGAGAAACATGCAAATTGACTGTCCCTCCGCTATGCCCACCAACCAATCAGAGCGATATGCAAATTAACCCAACAAAGATGGCGGTTAATTTACATACACAGGTGCAGAGCATAGAAGGAAGTCAAACACTGCAGAAGGGAGCAAAGTGGCGGAGAAGGGAACGGAGCTGAGGCAGTGAACACGGGAGGGAGTGAGGCAGCAGAGACGGGATGGAGAGAAGCGGCGGAGACTGGAGGGAGCCGAGGCAGCAGAGACAGGAGGGAGCCGAGGCGGTGGAGAAGGGAGGGAGCGAGGCAGCAGAGATGGGAGGGAACGAGGCAGTGGAGACTGGAGGGAGAGAGGCAGCCTTCTCTGCTTCACTCCGGCCTCAGGAAGCCCTATTCTTGCAGGAATCTTCCTGCAACAGGCCTCTAGTAATGATATAAAATTAGAAGTCAATTACAATAAAAACAATGAAAAAAATCAAACACCTGGAGGCTAAATAGCATGCTATTAAACAATTATTAGGTTACCAAAGAGATCAAAGAAGAAATAAAAGCATCATGGCAAAAATCAACAATGAAAACAAAACAATCCAAAATCTATGGAACACAGTGAAAGCAGTCTTGAGAGGGAAGTTCATAACTCTACAGGCCTATCTCAACAAAACAAACAAACCAAAAAAAAAAAAAAAAAACCCACAAGAAAAAATGGCAATAAATTATCTAACCATACAACTCAAAGAGTTAGAAAGATAACAACAAGAAAAGCCCACTATGAGCAGAAGGAAGGAAATAATAAGATCAGAGCAGAAAAAACTACATAGAGACCAAAAATCAATATAAAAGATAAACAAATCCAAGAGCTGGTTTTTTGAAAGGATAAACAAGATTGATGAACCTCTAGCCAGGCTCACCAAGAAACAAAGAGAGAGGACCCAAATAAACAAAATCAGAAATGAAACAGGTGAAGTAACAACCGATCCCACAGAAATACAAGGGATTATGAAAAAGTACTATGAAAAACTCTTTTCTAACAAAATGGACAACCTGGATGAAATGGGCATAGTCTTAGAAAAATACAAGCTCCCAAAACTCACTCAGGAAGAATCAAAAAACCTGAATAGGCTTATATTTACCAAAGAAATTGAAGCGGTGATCAAAAATCTTGCAGCAAACAAAAGCCTTGGTCTGGACAGCTTTACAGGGGAGTTCTACCAAACATTCAAAGAAGAATTAAAACCTATCCTCCTGAGACTATTCCAAATTTTAAGAGGAAGCAACACTTCCAAGCTCTTTCTATGAAGCCAGCATTACCCTAATTCCAAAACCAGATAAAGACACCATAAAAAAAGGGAACTACAGGCCAATATCCTTGATGAACATAGATGCTAAAATCCTCAACAAAATTCTAGCAAATCAAATTCAGAATTACATTAGAAAGATCATACACCATGACCAAGTGGGATTTATTCTGGGGATGTAAGGATAGTACAATATCCGCAAATCAATAAATGTGATACATCACATAAACAAATTGAGAGACAAAAATCACATAATCATATCCATCAATACAGAAAAAGCACTTGACAAAATCTAACATCCTTTCTTGATAAAAACTCAGCAAAGTGGGAATAGAGGGATCATACCTCAACATAATAAAAGCCTTATATGACAAACCTATAGCCAACATCATTATCAATGAGCAAAAACTAAACTCATTTCCCCTGAGAATGGGAACAAGACAGGGAAGCCCACTTTCACCACTCCTGTTCAGTACAGTACTGGAAGTGCTAGGCATAGCAATCAGACAAGAAGAAGAAATAAAAGCCATCCAAATTGGAAAAGAAGAAGTAAAACTCTTCTTATTTGCAGATGACATTATACTATTCATTTAAAACCCCAAATACTCTGTAAAACATCTACTAGACCTAATAAATGAATGAGGCAATGTAGCAGGATACAAAATTAACATCCATAAGTCCATGGCCTTTTTATACACCAATAATGAACTCACAGAAAGAAAAACAAACAAACAAAAAAATCCCATTTACCATTGCACCAAAAATATTGAGATACCTAGGAATAAACTTAACTAAGGAGGTAAAAGACCTGTACTCAGAAAACTACAGGACATTGAAAAAAGAGATCGAGGAAGACATAAACAAATGGAAGAACATTCCGTGTTCATGGATTGGTAGAATCAACATCATTAAAATGTCCATACTGCCTAAAGCAATCTATAGATCCAATGCAATCCCCATTAAAATACCAAAGGCATATTTCACAGACCTAGAAAAAACTCTCCAAAAATTCATCTGGAATAAAAAAAAGACCCTGAATAGCCACAGCACTCCTGAGAAAGAAGAACAAAATTGGAGAGATCACAATACCAGATATCAAGCTATGATTCTCAAAACTGCCTGTTACTGGCACAAGAACAGACATATAGACCAATGGAATAGAACAGAGAACCCAGAAATCGAGCCAAGCCATTATGCTCAATTCCTATTTGACAATGGAGGTAAGAGCATACAAGGGAATCAAGACAGTCTCTTCAATAAATGGTGCTGGGAAATTTGGTCAGATACATGCAAAAAAATGAAACTAGATCACCAACTTACACCATATATGGAAACCAACTCAAAATGGCTAAAGGACTTAAATATAAGATTGGAAACCATAAAAACCCCACATGACTCCATAGGCAGCAAAAAAGCAGATACATGTTGTAGCGATATCTTTACTAACAGAGTTACTAAGGCAATGGAGACTAATCAGGAGAAAATAAACAAATGGGACTACATCAAAATAAAAAGCTTCTGCACAGCAAAAGAAACCAACAAAACAACAAGAAAGCCCATTACATGGGAGAACATATTTGCCAATGATATTTTAGATAAGGGTTTAATCTCCAAAATTTACAGAGAACTCATACAACTTAACAAAAGGAAGATATATGATCCAATAAAATAATGGGCAAAGGATCTAAATAGACACTTTTTGAAAGAGGACATACAGAAGGCTGAGAGACATATGAAAACATGCTCAAAGTCACTAATCATCAGAGAGATGCAAGTCAAAGCAACAATGAGATGCCATCTCACACCTGGAAGAATGGCTATCATCAACAAATCAACAAACAACAAGTGCTGGCGAGGATGTGGAGAAAAAGGAACCCTCCTGCACTGCTGGTGGGAATGCAGACTGGTGCAGCCACTGTGGAAGACAGAATGGAGTTTCCTCAAAAAGTTAAAAATGGAACTCTCATTTGACCCAGTGATCCCACTTCTAGGAATATATCCCAAGAAACCAGAAACACCAATCAGAAAGGATATATGCACCCTATGTTCATAGCAGCTCAATTTACAATAGCTAAGATTTGGAAACAACCTAAGTGCCCATCAGCAGATGAATGGATTAAAAAACTGTGGTACATCTACACGATGGAATACTATGCTGCTGTAAAAAAAAGAAGGAACTCTTACCATTTGCAACAGCATGGATGGAACTGGACCGCATTATGCTAAGCAAAATAAGCCAGTCAGAGAAAGATAAATATCACATGATCTCACTCATATGTGGAATATAATGATGAACATAATTTGATGAACAAGAATAGATCCAGAGACAAATGGCAGTGGAGGGGGTGTTAAAGAGCAACCAAAGGACTGTATGCATGCACATTAGCATAACCAATGGACACAGACTCTGGGGCGGTGGGGGCTCACTTAGGGTGGGAGTGGCTGAGGGGTGGGCGGTCAAGTGGAGAAAAAGGAGACATATGTATAATTTTAGACAATTAGAAATAAAGTTGACTGGTACTCCTCAAAACTGTCAATGTCATTAAAACATAAGAAATCTGACAAATTTTCATAGCCCAAAGGACCCTAAGGAGACATGACAACTGAATGCAATCTGGTCTCCTGGGTAGGTTCCTGAAACAGAAGCACTAGGTAAAAAACTAAGGACATGGACCTAAACCATGGATTTGAATTAACAACAATGCATCAATATGGGTTCATTAATTGTATCAAATGTGCTGTATTAATGTACAATCTTAATAATGGGAGAAACTGAGTACAGCATATATATGGGAACTTGCTGTTATTTTCACAAGCTTTCTGTAAATCTAAAGCAGTCCTAAAAAAATCATCTACTTAAAAAATAAAAAATAGCCGAAACCGGTTTGGCTCAGTGGATAGAGCGTCGGCCTGCGGACTGAAAGGTCCCAGGTTCGATTCCGGTCAAGGGCATGTACCTGGGTTGCGGGCATATCCCCAGTAGGAGATGTGCAGGAGGCAGCTGATCGATGTTTCTCGCTCATTGATGTTTCTAACTCTCTATCTCTCTCCCTTCCTCTATGTAAAATATCAATAAAATATATTTTTTTAAAAAAAATAAATAAATAAAAAATAAAAGATGTTTTAAAAAGCAAAAAAGAGAGAAAATATTCACAATACATTTATGTTATAAAGAGTTTATATTCAGAAGTTAGAATTAATCTTTATAACTCAATAATGCACAGGCAATGAATTTTAAAAATAGGTGAAAGATTTTAATCAATATCACAAAGAAGAAATAAAATGGTCAATAAGCATAACAAACAATGAATTACATAAAAAGGATGCATTAATCATCAGGAAAAAATGCAAATTAAAAATCACAATGAGAAACCATTACTCATCATTAGAAAGGCTCAAATTAAAATGTTAAGTATTCGCAAAGATATAGAACACCTGGATATCATATACACTGTTTTTGACAAGTCAGAGAGTTACTTAAAAGTTTAAAATAATACTACTTTATGATGTAGCCATTTCATTTCTAGATTTTAATGCAATAGTAATTAAAACAAATATTCACAAAATGCTTGTATATGAATGTCTATAGCAACTTTATTTACAATAGCTAAAAACTGGGCAAAACCAAATGTATGTCCAGAGGTAAATGGGTTGAAAAAATTCCATTCTTTCAGTTGAATACTTCTAGGGAATAAAAAGAAGCAGATTACTGATGCGTACTAGTACAACAACATGGATGACCTGAAACTCATTTCCCTGCGTGGAATAAGTCAGACACAAAATAATACATACTATAAGACTCCACTACATAAAATTTTAGGAAATGCAACCTAATGGGTTGTAACTAAAAACAGATCAATGGTTGCCTAAGGCTGAGCAACAAAGAAGGATAGACTACAAATAAGGCATGATAATGGTTTGGAGGGGTGATAGAAATATTCCGCATATTATTTGTAGAGGGTTTCGCAGGTGTATATATCTATCAATATTTAAATAAATTTATTTTAAATGGAAGTAATTATATGAAAATTAAAATCAAATAAAGACAATGTTAAAAATAGAAACAATTGTCAAATCAAGTATGATATGTCCAAAGGACTAAATGTTGATGTAATTTTGAAAATTATTTTAAAATGTAGTAATAACATAATTTATATCTATATCTATGTCTATGTCTATGTCTATGTCTATATCTATATCTATGTCTATATCTATGTCTATGTCTATGTCTATGTCTATGTCTATGTCTATGTCTATGTCTATGTCTATGTCTATATCTATATCTATATCTATATCTATATCTATATCTATATCTATATCTATATCTATATCTATATCTATATCTATATCTATATCTATATCTATATCTATATGTTGATTTTTAGAGAGAAAGGGAGGGGAGGAAAGAGAGAAACATCAATGTCAGAGTGAAAACTGGAGCGTGCAACCCCAGCCCGTGCCCTGACGAGGAATGGAATCAGTAACCTTCTGGCGCGTGGGACGATGCCCAACTGACTGAGCCATACCATCCAGGGCTGTAACATGTTTTTAAATGCTATAAATTGAATGACCTGATAGAGACTGTTGTTGTTTTTAGAAAGATCAAAACTATGTAATTGTACACATGCAAAATAAAAGTATATTTAATGTATGAAACTGAAGGTATATTTAAGGTATCTTTCAGGGTTTTTTCCGCCCTACTTTTTGAGAATTACAAATATTTTGCATATAAGAGAAATATCCTTTTGTTGTAAAACTTCTTTTAAGTGATGTTGATGTAATAGAGGCAGTAGGATGGGCAAAGATCCAGGGAATTTCCATTCCCTTTTCCCTTCACTGTGTCATGTTTCTTCTGAAGAGACTTGTCTAACAAGCTTCCTCAAAGTCAGATGAAAAGACAACCAGTAAGTTAGTCATCACCTCTAATCTAATAATATTTGAAGCTGTGGTTTAAAAGAAAAAAAAGAAATGGCAAAATATACAATAATGGCAATAGACACTGGTAAAGTAGGCAAGTACATTGCTATTGAGATTACTTGCTTGTCATACCAATTAGTATAACCAGTAGTACAATTCTTCAGGTGAAATATATAAAAGACAATGATGTAGTACACAAAAGGTAATTGTACTTCAATTTACTCTACATGTATAATTGTTAGAGTTACAAATGACCTTATAAATCATGAGCCAAAAAACTGATTTTGTAGATTAAAATTGTAAAAAAACAAAACAAAACAGACTCTTATTTAGAATTATACACCAATTTGGGGCAGAAATGAGACAAGTGCTTTTTAGAACTAGGCTGTTTTTATTAATTCATGGATTTAATTCATCTCTGGAAATTTGCAGTATTAATTTTAAGTAAACGTTTGTGTTTTCTTCACTTAAAAAGTCTGGGAGGGTGTCATTTTTTGATTCATTACTTACATATATTTTAATTCCTGTTTTACAGAAAACAAACCAAATTATTGTATTTTCATGTTATTACTAAGGGTTTATATTTTCATTACAATAAATCCCCTTCTTAAAGTTCCTAGTTTAATGAACTGTATCACTGCACAATCATAGATAAAGTATATAACCTAACTCCCATAATCATGATAATATACTCAAATAAATTGGGTTTGTAAAATATGATAGAGAAAAAAATACTTTTTAACTTTTACCTCTGGATTTCTCAGTCTTTTCTTTCTAGTGGTATAATATTAGGTCATAACATGACAAAAAATAATTATTTCTCTTTGATATTCCCTATTGAAAAAATAATCTCAAGAGCCTTTGTGTATTTTCACATGTGCTTTAACTAAAACAGTTTGGTGTCGACATTCTAATCATTACCTTCAAGTGGTTGTCATCATTTCCTTAACCAAACACATTGATTTTAAATCTCCTTGGAGTTCATGTCACTGTGTGAAATTACCCTGTTTACCCTGGTTAGCGTGAACTTGCACGTTCTGATCAAGGACAAGAATTTTCTCTTCGACTAAATAAAATGACAATGTTTTCACAATATTTTTGATATCTTTTATAAACAGTGGAGCTCTACAGACAAGCTGTAGCTGATGCACTCTCTTCATGCCATTACAGTTAATGTTTGATTGTGGTCATAAGTCTAAAATTAAGTGTTGCTATTGTAAGAGACAGATAATTTTGGTTAGAGATTATAGGGTTTATACACAGTAGGTGGTCCTGGATATTTAATTCCATAATACATGTTCTAACATTTTCTTGCTGTTAACGTTTTTTTTTCTTCTTTCTACCATTGAAACAATTCAAATATTAAAGTGACTGTGGATGGGTCCTTCCATCAAAATCAGTCAGTGGAATATTTAAATTATGCAGTTTTCCTGGGGGGCTTTTTCACCTAAGAAAATTTTGGCACTCCAATTTCTGTTGAAATATTTTTGGAAGAGTGTGATTGACATACTAGTTCTCGCTCCCAAACCACAGATATACCTTCTTTCAAATTTCCAAAAGAATGTATTTCATAATCTTGATCTAGTTTAGCTTATTTAAAAGTCCAGTAAGAAATATAAACTAATTAAACTAATAATATATTTCAAATAGAAAATAAATACATTTAACTAATCAAAATATTTTCTTAATATGTACCTTCAGTTGGTACTTTTTAAATTAAAATTTTAAAACACTGAGTTTCTGGAATTTAAAACCCATGAAATAAAATGTAATTGTTCATAATTGTTACTCTTTTTAGATAAAATAACTTACTTTAAAAGCCACTGAGAGGGGTGATAACTATTAAAGTGGAAATGTATTTGTGTGTGTGTGTGTGTGTGTGTGTGTGTGTGTGTGTGTGTGTGTCTGCACTCCTTAAGTGTTGTAATATTCCATTGCTTTTTACTTTCACTTGCCATTTTTTGGGGGGTGTGGAAGAAAAATACAGTCTCACTAAGCATTAGGAAAAATTCCTTTATATAACTAACAAATAAAGTGTGTCTACTGATCTCTACCTGTGTCCTGTTATCAAATTAATTTTAAAAAATATTTTATTTATTTTTAGAGAGAGGGGAAGGGAGAGGGATAGAGAAATAGAAACATGCATAAGATGAGAGAGAATTATAATCTATTGGGTGCCTCCTGCATGCCCCCATTGGGGATTGAGCCTGAAACCCAGGCGTGTTTCTTGACCAGGAACCAAACCAGTGACCTCTTGGTTCCTGGGTTGACACTCAACCACTGAGCAACACCAGTCGGGCTAGCAAATTAATTGTAAATAATGCATGCCTTCTGTGTGTCTGGAGCTTAAATATTCACTCTCATATTTAGTTCTTATTCTAGTTGCTGCCTATCATTGCTCAGTTACCCAGCCAGGTTCCTCTGGAAGTCATTCATTAGCAAGCAATGAGACAGATTTCAACATGATGAGGTTTCTTCCCCAAACATGCAAAGCTCTGATTTTCCAGTGTTAGTAAGAAAGTTCAGATGAAAAGTTTGTTCTTCGGAAGTTCTCTTGAAAAGGTACTAATAATGAGATACTCTGGGAATTTCTAAATATTTAGCAAATATTCATTCACAGAGTTAAATGTTGGAAAGTGGCGTCTTGATCAAGGAGTTTGAATCATTGTTCTTATCACTTAATATTATATTTACCCTATTTATTAAAGAACGTACTGCTTTCTGGATACTTCGTTATTGAGCAAAAATCTTACTAGAGCCCTAACCGGTTTGGCTCAGTGGATAGAGCATCGGCCTGTGATCTGAAAGGTCCCAGGTTCGATTCGGGTCAAGGGCGTGTACCTTGGTTGTGGGCACTTCTCCAGTGGGGGGTGTGCAGGAGGCGGCTGATCAATGTTTCTCTCTCATCGATGTTTCTAACTCTCTATCCCTCTCCCTTCTTCTCTGTAAAAAATCAAAATATTTTTAAAAATCTTACTAGAACTTATTTGGTCATTAGAATGATTTGGGGATGTTATGATTTTTTATACTGATAATTTACATCTGCATTCTCTTTCCCCTTTTTCATTCTGCTACTTATACTGCAATATAGGACAAGATTTCCATGTCCTAAGATGTCTTGGAAGAATTCCTCAGTGAGGTAGGTCTTACTGAAACATCATTCACTGAATTAATTCTTGTATTTCAATATTCTGTAAAGAAAAGAAGCATCCAAGGGAATAAAGACTCATTTTTTTCCAAGTTGCAAAAGATCTCAATAATGTTCAGAAACTGTTAAATAGGTTGACTTCTATTTTCAGTACGAGGAAGGTTTTCTTCATCTAAAGCTAACCCATTTGTTCTTAAATCTTTGGGTAACTAAATAGATATAAATAAATATGGAGGGGCTAGGTTTTTATTTTAACCTCAAAAATCATGATTCAAAATTTCTCTAGGTTCTTTCCTTATAGGCTTAAATTGATAAAAAATGAAAGTGGCTACAAAAGGTTTTTTTTAGGTAATTGTACATTGATAATTTTAAACAAATAAAAGACTATATTCTGGGTGTGAATTAACATATGAGGTGAAGATCAAAATAGAAGGACTTGGGAGGCATTATCTTTTTCTACATATGCTTGCCCTGAGAAAAAATAAGGACTTTAAATCTCACAGATGCTGACCAAGCTCTCTGTATAAATCAGATGCTATATTCATTCTATTCCACACTGAGTTATTTTTTTATTCAAAAAAGTATTGCTAGTTTGCTAAATATCAATGCCACTAAAATGAAGATCACTTACATGTGGTATAAAGTTAATGAAAAATATAAAATAAACATTGTGGACATTAAATAGCCTTTTTAAAGGAAGTACAAAGATTGAAATTTGACTGAGCATAATAATTGCTTTCTCTTGCAGTCATTTAAAATATTCATACATAGTTATTTTCTTACTAGGGGCCCAGTGCACAACATTCGGCATGGGTAGGGTCCTTAGGCCTGGCTGGCAATCAGGAATGATTGGGGCCTTCTGGCTGCCAGCCAGGGCCTTCCTTCTGGCTGCCGGTCAGGGCCTCCCTTCCCTGGTTGCCAGCTGCCAGCCTGGGCCTTTCTTCATTCCATGCCACCCCCTGGTGGTCAGGGCATGTCATAGCGAGCCTTAGAACTCCCGGTCTCCTGGTCAAACTCCTGCAGGGACACTTGCATATTAGCCATATCCTATCTAATAAAAGAGAAACATGGTAATTAGCCGTACCTCCGCTATCCTTCCCATTGGCTAATCAGGGCGATATGCAAATTAACTGCCCGCCAACATGGCGGCTGGCAGCCAGGCAGCTTGAAGGGAACATGAGGTTTGCTTGCTTCAGTGACTGAGGACTCCAACGTTCCCCGCCTGCCTTGCCGGCCTCTGAGCCTGCAGTTTAAGAAACATTGTAACAAATATAGAAACAAAACAAAACCCCAGAAACCTTCTTTCAGCCAGCTGGGATCTCAGAGCTGGAGTTGATACAGAGTTTCGATTATAGAACACAAACAAACCAGATACCTGCTTTCAGCAGCAGAGGCCTCAGGGATTGGGCCTACCCTCTGCCACCTGGGAGCAGGACTAAGCCAGCAGGTCGTTATCTCCCAAGGGGTCCCAGACTGCGAGAGGGCACAGGCTGGGCTGAGGGACCCCCCCCAACCCCCCCGAGTATATATATATATATATATATATATATATATATATATATATATATATATAGATATATATATATATATAGTTGTTGTTGTAAACATGAGGTCTAGAGCTCTCTGATAGCGAGGTTTGATTTTTGAGAAGAGTAAATGTATAAGAATGCCCTTCTTCCTATTTTGGGGAAAAACTCACCAAATAAAATATTCCATTTTGAGGATGTTAAATTTCACAAAGTGAAAGTAAAGACAACAATATTAAATATGGAACATATTTGCACTTTAAAAAAATAGTCTAGTTTTGCTTCTATAACCTCTTAAATTTTTCTGCATAGAATCAATTTATCATGAATAATAATAAATTAACTAATGTAAAGGTTGTTAAATAAATTCAATAGATAATACAAAATATATTTGCTATTTTTATATTGGTTGCCTTTAGAATAATTTCTGGATCTTCCTCTCTCTAAGGTCAATGTTTCATTAAAACAGCCCTTCATATTGTCACCCTAGTTGGCTTTTTTTTTAAAGGGGTAAGGGCATAAGATTGCTAGTGTAATTTTTTCTATAAAAATGCAATAAATGTATTAATTTATTCAAATACAAGGAAATAAGTCTTATTAACAAACTGCTATGTAACTTCTGCCTACATTTCAGGGTGATGGTAAACTGTTTAAAAAAGGAGATTATAGGAGAAAGCTAATAAGTTGAGTATTGGAGTCTGATTTTAAATAAATCCCAAGAGAACAGCAAAACACAAAACATTAAGTGTATTATTGCATATGTAAATTCTCCTATATAATAAAGAGCTAATATGCAAATGGTCATCACGCCCTCGTGCCCTCACTCCCTTGTGCTGGGGCCAGGGGACCTGAGGGTGGGCCGGGAGACCTGAGGCTGCACCCCCCACCCAACGGGGCTTAAAGGGAGACCTGAGACTGCGCCCGCCGCACCGGAAGGGCTTGACGGGGGTGGAGCTGGCCGGGTCTGGGTCTCGCGCGATTTCTTTGCTCGCGGGGGTAGGTGGAGACTTGACTCTGGGTCCCGTGGCGCACCCCTGACTCTGACAGGAGGGAGATTTTCATATACATTTTACTAATTTTCTTTCATCTCTGACACTTCTATTATAGAGAAAGGGCAAGTAGCAATATTAAAATATTTCCTCTAATTAATTCCCTTTTAATGTGCATGAATTTCGTGCATGAGGCCACTAGTATTTTCATAATTTAAAAAATATTGATTGCAAACCAATTTTGTGTCCAGTACTGCTCTAGCTGCTGGGAAGACAGCAGTGAACAAAACAGACCAACATCTCTGTTCTTCTGGAATTTACATTTTATTTGCTTAATTGCATAGTGTTTTGGATGCAGTCATCTTTTCACTGGCTCAGGCATTGGTCACAGGTGGTCTGTAGGCTACTTAGAATGGATAAGCATATTTGTATTTCTAATAATAGAATACTGTGGACTTCATCAGGCTTGTAATAATATAGAGTATGGTATGTTTTAGGTGCGATATATAATTTCATCAATGAGGAGACTCTAGCAACCCACCAAATATAGCTCAGAGTTAGAAGATTCTTAAACAAGGACATTGTTGTGGGAGTTTTGCAAACTTGAACTCTGAAGGATATTAAACAATAGGGAATTCAAGTTTTTAAAAAATAGGTTAAAAACATTCATTTTTGCATGTTCAGCATATTCTCCTCTAAAAGAAAAATCTCATCCTTATAAGATCTTTTCATACTTATTCAAAGAGTGTATCATGTCACTCTTGAAATTCATGGTGGGGCAAATCACTTTTACTGATAGGAGCAAGACACATTCCACAGGAACATCAGGTATATTGCTGTCCCAAAAGTATTAACACATTTGGTTCTTCCTTTCTTTCTTTCTTTCTTTCTTTCTTTCTTTCTTTCTTTCTTTCTTTCTTTCTTTCTTTCTTTCTTTCTTTCTTTCTTTCTTTCTTCTTTTTCTTTATTTCTCTCTTTCTTTCTTTCTTTCTTTCTTTCTTCCTTTCTTTCTTTCTTGTTCCCTTTTTGAAGTTATATACCTTAAAATTTAAAGTGCTAAGATCAAATTATTCCATTTTTGCTGTAGTTCCTGCTCTCTGAAAAGGCCTTTACCATAAGTGCTACAGGAGAGCCCTGTCTTCTCTTTGCCATACACTAAGGGGGCTTTTAGGCAATGTCTATCCATTTTGGAGATCCTGTTCATTTCAATGGAAGCTTTATTATGTTTCCTCACTTTTTCCAGTACATTTTACTTAATCATATATTTTGCAGAAAACACCTTTAATGCATTGCAAATCTTACATTAAGGTCATTTTCAAATATTTTAATGGGGGAAAACCGTATGAAGGAGAATTATAAAGAAGAAATCGTGTCACTCATCTCAATATTTTTCAGTGTGGAAATAGATAGATTTATCTCGACTATTAATTAAATGTGACACTTTATTTTCTTGGTTCCTCAGGGCTATGATGAACTCATCACAGCATCCAGATAAGTAAAAGAATGAATGTGATCAGATAAAACTCACACATAGGCATCCATAACCATTTTTAATTACTACCAATCAGGAAAGTAATTAAACTAAACCTAAAAATAAAGTTGTGCTAATTCCTGTGATGACCTCTGGGCTTTGTGTCAATGAGCTGTTCTGAACACCTCACTCTTCATCAGCAGTGGCTGCTGCCTCTGCAGAGCCCTCTAGTGGAGTGTGTGGTCTATAACAGCTTTCAAAGCCAGGGTCTTAAAAACAAAACATTTTTCATGAAATCCAGTGAAGTGAGTACTGACATATGACATTACCCCTTCATGTGTTTAGATATGACACTATTTCCAACAGACAGACGTCTTATATGTGACCTTGACTTGTAAATTTATTCCAGCTTTTGTACTTTAAAGATAATTGAAAAAGGTCCAACTCCTGTTTCAAAAAATAATTATTGAATATCTAAGCCTAAACTAACTAAATAATAGAAATTGCAGAGTGAACACATTTGAAATAAGAAGAAGAGGGCATAGAGGGGATAAATGGTGATGAGAAAATAAAATAAAATAAAGTAAAATAAAGTAATTTTAAAAAAGAATATAACCTGTATATTTGAACCTTTTCGTGGCCATAATTAAGAACTGGAGCAAAGTATATTTTTTTTCTAAATAATTGTATATTCTTATATTCTTAATTATTTAAAAACTAGAGTCCCCTTGCACGAATTCAAGCATGGGTGGGGTCCCTCAGTCTGGCCAGCGATCAGGGCCATCTTGCCCAGTCCTGATTGGGGCTGATCCAGCCCGCAGGCCAAGGGGTGGAACCCTCAGAGGTTGGCTGGCTGTGGGAGGTTGGCTGTGGGAGTACACTGACCACCAGGGGGCAGCTCCTGCATTGAGCATCTTGTCCCCTGGTGGTCCGGTGTTCTGGTCGTAATGGTCGCTTAGGCATATATATATATATATATATATATATATATATATATATATATAGACAGACTAGAGGCCCAGTGCACAAATTTGTGCATGGGTGGGGTCCCTCAGGGTAGCCTGTGGGGATCAGGCCCCAGCTTGCCCCCCAGCCTCACGGCCCCTTCTAGCATCCCATCTTGGACTGGTGCCGACCCCTCACTTGCTCCACCATCTCGCCTGTGGGGCGATTGATCATGGCTGGGCCCCCCCACTAGTTACTATCTGTGGGATGATCAGCAGGACGATTGGGCCCCACTCGCACCTGCCTTGGCCAAGCGCCGCACGCTCACCTGCTCCACCATCCCCTGTGGTCCCACTTTCGTCGGGGCCCATCAGGGCTGGCAGCACCTCCACGGCCACCCGCTGCCAATGCTGACGCCCACTCTGTTCTGCACCACCCCTTGGTGGTCAGCACATGTCAGGTCAGAGTGAGTGGTCGAACTCCCAGTTGAGGGGACAATTTGCATATTAGGCTTTTATTATATAGGATGTTTTAGGTGCAAATCTTTCTTACCTTGATTTGTATTTTCAAATTTATTAACTTTTTGAGCTTCAATCACCTTGTGAGTATGTATTTTTTTTTTTGATGAAATATATTTGGGTGTATAAAAACGTAGAGTTTGAAATAGAAGTAGCTTCCATTTTAACTTGGGAAATACTGCATGGGTTAAGATGATTGACATTAAGAAGTGGATAACCTGCCACATTTTAAATTATTTATCATTATTTAACCACTGTATTGACATGACATAATAGGGATCACTGACCCATAGCACAGTCTAGGAGACAAATTGGAAAAGCAGGTGAGGTTATTTGGGAACTTGTGGAAACCAGAGCATCCGTGAAAAATCACAAATGTTTGACACTGTTGAATATAAGATCCCTATGACTTAATATGAATAATTTTTCTGGTTCCCGGCTGAATTGATGACTATAGTTAGACAAGCACATAATCAGTTAATTTTTCTGTAATGAGTAATGCTATTTTATGTTCAGGCTTACAAGATACTTGAGACACAAAATTGAAGCCATGTGTTCTCAAAATATACTTCTATAGAGCATTTAATAATCCTATACCACCTTTTTTTGGTTTAAAAAATACTTTGGATATAGCTACATTTTTCCCTGAGCCATAAATATAGCTTCAATTATGACATCTTTAAAAACATTTCCCTTTAATTAATAAGCCATATTGCAATTATTTGTTTTACTGAACAAATCGATATATAAAGAAAATTAAAATGCTTTTTTTCCTATAATTTTTAAAAATTGATTTGAGAGAGAGAGGAAGGGAGAGGGAGAGAAAGAAGAGATTGTTCAGTTGGTTGCCTCCCTTACACTTGGATGTAAACCTGGGCATGTGCCCTGACTGGAAATGGAACCATGACCCTTTGGTGCACAGGATGATGCTGCCACTTGGCCAGGGCTAAAATGCTGTTTTGTATTTAAAATTAGTTCATTAGAAATGAGGGATGTTACTTTTTAATCTTTAGATAAACTTTGTAATACCTATAAACACAAATTCATTTCATATGAAGTCATGGGTTTATTTTTACAACGATTTTCTTATGTTAGTTAAGCTTTGAAGTCTCCTTGAATTGTTGAAAAGTGGTCTTTTAATACATATTTTGGGAAATTTTCATCAAACTATAATTATCACATATTCAAAATAAAATGGAGCTTATAATACATTCCTGAACAGTGTCTTCTCTCTTCTAAATAACCTTTTGTATTTACTTCACCATTAAAGAACTTCAAATATTGGGCAGACAGTTCATACCACTGAAAAAGTTAAGTAGCAATGCAGATTAATAAATTATATAAATGTTTACAAGAGCCCTGGCTGGTGTGACACAGTTGGTTGGGCATCCTACCCTGCACTGCAAGGTTGCCTGCTCTATTCCTAGTCATGCCACATGCCCTAATTTCAGGCTCGATCCCCAGTAGGGGATAGGCAGGAAGAAGCTGATTGATGTTGCTCTCACATGATGTTTCTCTCTCTCTACTTCTCTCTCTCTCAAATAGTAATAATAATAATAATAATAATAATAATAATGCATCTTTAAAAATACTTAGAAGAGTGATTTAGATAAAAGTGAAATGAAAGTTCACAATAGATTAATTAGTATTGACTTCATACCTTCAATAAAATAAGCACTTAAAGTAATATAGTATTATCTAAGGAGTTTGTGGGAAGGAGCATTAGGTTTATCTTGAAGTTTGTTGGTCAATAAGTTTGAATCGATTGAGCTGTGCATTTTTACCTCTGACTTTTAAAATATTTTAATGTTTGTATTTAAATAAATATCTACATATTTATACTCATTTTACAAACAAAATTTATGTATTCTAGATCTTTGCAAAATGTGGTCAGGCCTGCAGAGGACATCACTTAGGCACTTGTCAGAATTGCGGAGTCTCAGGCCCCATCCTAGATTTACTAAAGTAGAGCCTGAATTTTAACAAGCTCCCAATCTTCCCCATAGTAACACTGAGGCATCCTACCCTAGAGAACACTATTAGATAAGTGTATTAATACAAGATTTCATGTGTTGCATGCGTGTGTAATGTACATGTGTACATTAATGTATATATGTGCAAGTATATATGATTATTTCTCAAAAATGGACTTATAAGGACTGTGGTATAGGTTCTATTTCAACCAAAACAGTCCCTTCTCACCCCCACCACTGCATATCCCATATGTTCTTGCTCAGAGTTGGCTCAGAGATTTGGGATGTTTTCCTTAGATTTTAAGATGAACTTTTGGCATGTTTTGACTGTCTTTTGGCAAGAGAAATAGAAGACTGGGAAGTAATGGTAGTAGTAAAGTTTGTTTTTTAAAAACAAAGAAATGTTCCAGAGGTAATTATAAAAGTGATTGAAAGTATGTTTTAAATAGCATCAGTTAATTCTAACAAGCAAATTATAATTATGATTCATTTCTTGCTTTTTTGATGATTTTATAAAAACTGTATTAAATCTTTCTAGTTTAAAATGACCATTTTATAATTAATTCAGGATGCTCATTTTTATATTGAATGCATAAACTTTCATGTTTAAATTGAAGGCATATTAATTCAGTGGCTATCAGTTAAAATACAGCCAATTATTTTGTGCAACTTACTGTGACGATTTTCAAACCCTAAATTCAGTAATTGTTCCGCAAAATATCAGCCCTTCAAGAAATGTTCTTGGATTATTTTATTCTTCTAATCACCCTGAAACACTTTAGTAACAAAATAGTCCCTGTAAAGTTACTCATAAGTATATGTTTCCTAATAATTTCTTTGAATAATGGCACGATCTTTCAGATACTGTCCCTATTGCTGCTTTTGACTATGAACATAATAAACTCACTGATGTTTTAGTCTTTTTCTGTAAAATGATAGGCTCTAAAGAATTCTGCCGCTCTAAAATTTTTCTGGGAGGGGATTCCCAACCCTGTGGTCTTTCCATTACCTGGAAAAACTATTTGTTTTCAATTTTCATCAAACTCTTCCTTTTTTTTCCTCCTCTTTTGGTTGATTATCCCCCTCCTGAAAATTTCATCTCTCTTGCCATTTCTGACTCTCTCTTTACCTATCTTTTATAATATTTAAGTCTACTCAATTAATTATGATAATTATACATCCTCTGTCTGAATTTTGAATATTTTATTTAACAGAATTGATCTTCCCCTTACTGTTTCTGACCTTCCTAGTTAATTTTATCTACTCCAATGGATTAAGCTTCTATCAGTTGTCCAATGATTGCTTAACTTGCAATTTTTAACCTGCCTTCCCTTCTAGAATTCTTATTTTATATCTTACTCACTTGAATATATGCATTTATATTGCACCATGTTCTAAACGGAAGTTGATATTTTTCCCACCTTTTCTCCACATTCCAATTTTGATTCACTAAATTCCTTGTCAATTAATTGTATTACTAGTCAGTAAAGTACATGAGAGAGAGATCTGATAAGACTCTCCAATTTTTTTAAATACTCTCATTACACCTTGCTTTCCCCTGTTCTGGGCTTGCCTTCTCCTTTAAGCTTACTTTCTTGAAAGTATAGTATACTTACTGTTTCTAATTCCTGACTTTTCATTGACTCTATTATCTTAATTTTACTTGCAACCCATTACTCCACCAAAACTGTTCTCATAGAAGTCATCAAAACTTTCTGTTGTCAAATCCAACTGTAGCTTTTAGTAAATATATAATCTAGATATTTTTCATGCAGGTAATGTTGAGCATGAACTGTTTGTGAAACCTTTAAAATGTTCAGCTTCTATTACACTCATTTAGTCTAGTTCTTTTCTCTTCTCTGTTTCTGCTTGTCTTTTAAATATTGCTATATGGTAGGGTTTCAACTTTGGTCAACTGATCTTTCTGCCAACACTTTGCTTATGTGAATGAACCTACTTATTTTTTTATATACCAATTATTTGAAAAGATTTTTTTCCCCAAAGAAACATTTCCAATCAAGATGTTTGTGTCCTAACTGTCTATCTACCTTGTCTTTCACTCAAGTCACTTCAAGTAGATTTACCCACAATAGAAATGTTTGCATCGCATGCCCATTTTATCTCCTCAAACCTCTCTTGTAATTACTGACTACTTCAAGCCAGAGATTGAAAGGCCTCCTAAACATATCATCTACTTTATTTTCATAATCAATCTATTATGAAGTTTTGCCAATTCCCCTGACTTATATTTGTGTGACTGGTAGTTCTACTGTCACTGTTCAATATGGTAACCCCTACATCTCTCTTCTGGATCAAGATAAAAAAGTAATGAATGCTTTAAGCATACACTTACACTTTATCTGTACCATACCAAATCTCATATAATCCTTACAAGATCCCTATAAGATAGGATCTGTTATTATTAGACTTTTACTAAGAGTAACAGAGCACGGGCAGCTCCCTAGCTCATTCTGATTCAAGAGTCCCACTTAACATGATATTGGCTATCCTGTTGCAAATAAATCCTAATTGGTCTCTTAGTTCCTAATTTATATTTTTGCTTCAATTTTATTCCTTCCCTTTAAGTATGTCAAAATGATCTTTTGGTAAAATACAAATTGAATGTCTCTCTTCTGTTTCATATCACCCTCAAGTCCAAGTTCCTTAGAAAAGCTCTTCATTACTGCACACCTTTGTCCTGTCACTACTTTCCCATACCACTTGACACCATGTCAAAATCTATACTCTAGTAATAGAGGTATTTGCCATTTCCTCCAGAAAACATGCTTTCCATGTCTATTTTCTTTTTTTGGACTCTTTTCATTAAAACTATTCTTTCTAGGTTCCAGTCGATTGCCATCTACTCCAAGAAAGTATCCTTGATCAAAGTATAAAGGAAGGCAACCAAGATGGCGGCATAGGTTAACGCCAGAGATTGCTGCCTCGAACAACCAATTCAAGGGTACACCTAAAAGACGGAACGGACATCATCCAGAACCACAGGAAGGCTGGCTGAGTGGAAATTCTACAACTAGGAGGAAAGAGAATATCATACTCAGACTCAGAGGAGGCACAGTGCTGAAGTGAAATACTCAGGTGCGGAGTGTGCGCGGAGCAGGCTGGCGGCAGAGGGCACGGTTGTTGTTTTCAATCGGGAGGGAGTTTCAGACTCTGAGCTCCAGATCCGGGCAGTCTCTAGGGACCCAGACTCAAACGGGAGAAGCGGGACTGTCTGGCTTCGGTCGGAACTCGAAGGCAGTTTTCTCTCCGAGGTTTGCAGTGGTTGCTGGGACTCTGTGAGGCAGAGCCCCTAGGGACAGAACTGAGAGCAGCCATAACTGCTCGCTCCGCCCACCCTGTAGATCCCTGGGGACCCGCCCCACCCAAGCATACACTGACTGAAATAAAGAATATTGTACAGACACCCAACAGCAGACCAGAGGAGCACAAGAATCAAGTCAAAGATTCGAAATGCGAAGAAGCAAAAAACACCCAACTGGAAAAGCAAAATGAAAAAAGAATCCAAAAATACGAAGATAGTGTAAGGAGCCTCTGGGACAGCTTCAAACGTACCAACATCAGAATTATAGGGGTGCCAGAAGATGAGAGAGAGCAAGATATTGAAAACCTATTTGAAGAAATAATGACAGAAAACTTCCCCCACCTGGTGAAAGAAATAGACTTACAGGTCCATGAAGCACGGAGAACCCCAAACAAAAGGAATCCAAAGAGGACCACACCAAGACACATCATAATTAAAATGCCAAGAGCAAAAGACAAAGAGAAAATCCTAAAAGCAGCAAGAGAAAGAAACTCAGTTACCTACAAGGGAATACCCATACGACTGTCAGCTGATTTCTCAACAGAAACTTTGCAGGCCAGAAGGGAATGGCAAGAAATATTCAAAGTGATGAATACCAAGAACCTACAACCAAGATTACTTTATCCAGCAAAGCTATCATTCAGAACTGAAGGTCAGATAAAGAGTTTCACAGATAAGCAAAAGCTAAAGGAGTTCATCACCAACAAACCAGTATTATATGAAATGCTGAAAGGTATCCTTTAAGAAGAGGAAGAAGACGAAAAAGGTAAAGATACAAATTATGAACAACGAACATGCACCTATCAACAAGTGAATCTAAGAATCAAGTGAACAAATAATCTGGTGATCATAATAGAATCAGGGACATAGAAAGGGAATGGACTGACTATTCTTGGGGGGGGAAGGGGTGTGGGAGATACGGGAAGAGACTGGACAAAAATTGTGCACCTATGGATGAGGACAGCGGGTGGGGAGTGAGGGCGGAGGGTGGGGTGGGAACTGGGAGGAGGGGAGTTATGGGGGGAAAAAAGAGGAACAAATGTAATAATCTGAACAATAAAGATTTAATTTTTTTAAAAAAGAAAGTATCCTTTAACCCCTAATTGAATTACCTACCCCCTTCCCTGTACTATGAAATACTCTACACAGACCTCTATTTAACACTTGCCATAATTTCTCCTTGTGATTATAAATTATTTTAAAGGAAGGGACAAGTCTTATTCATGTTTTTACCTCCAGTGTCTAGCACATTATCAGGTACATGTTAGGCACTCACATTCAGTTGAACTGAACTATTACACAAACTAAATATTGCAAATGTCTTAGTTATCATCCTCTTCTTCACTTCCAAATCCAATATTTCTCTGGAGAATATGATCTGTTTCACCTAAACATGTGTCTTAGTTTCATCTTGTGTTTTCATTTTTTTCTGTTAGATGGATTCTTATTCAATTCTTTGTTACTCTAGTTTTACTTCAAAAATAGCCTCCCATCTCACCACCCTGCATGAGATCTTCCTTCCTTCACACTCAGCGGTGGCTCCCAAATGTCCTGGACCACAAGATCACCTGAGCAGCTTGTCCAAGTTTCAAGCTTCTGGGACCAACCTCAGAGATTCAGATACAGTGAATCTGTGGTGGGCAGGAGGCATATGCACTTTTTATTTTTTAAAAAATATACTTTTATTGATTTCAGAGGAAGGGAGGGAGAGAGAGAAACATCAATGATGAGAGAGAATCATTGATCAGCTGCCTCCTGGACGCCCCCTACTGTACTGAGGATGGAGCCTGCAAGAACTTGACTGACCCTTGGCTGACACTCTATCCACTCAGCCAAACCGGCTAGGCCTGTGGTCAGCAAACTGTGGCCCCTTGAGTGTGGCTCTTCCACAAAATACCACGTGCGGGCGCGCATGTACAGTGTGATTGAAACTTCGTGGCCACATTCAAAGGGCCAAAGAGCCACATGTGGCTCGTGAGCCGCAGTTTGCCGGCCACTGGGCTAGGGCAAGGCATATGCACTTTTAACAGGCATTCCAGGTACTTCATGGCAGGTGATCCATATACCACAGGTGGAGACATTCTGCTATCAGTAAAATTTCTTCCTAAAACTCATATTAGATCAAATTATTACTTGCTGAAATGCTTTTGATGTCTCCCTTTCATCTAAAAATGCATTGTAAAATCTTTCTCATGTGGCCCAGAAATGTCTGCAGTTTCCACTCCTGGCCTTTGAAGAGCATCTCTGTCCCCACCGCTCACCTCCTTATATCCTGTCCCCTTTGTATCACACACACTCTGTGCTCTATTTATGCCAGATGCCTTTTTTTGCCCTCACTTGGAAATTATTAAGATTGTATTTGTGTTACATCTGCATACCTGCAGTGCCCTCTGAGCCACTCTCCAGCTCGGAACCTGCTGCTCACCCTGCCAGCTACAGCTCGTTAGTCCTTTCCTGGAGAAGCTCTCTCTGAATCAGGCGCCTCACAGCCATCCTCCCTCCTCCTCCTCTGGCCAAATCCGTTGCTCCCCTGCTTCTTGGCACCACTCTTCCTCACATGCATCCAGAACATCGCTCAGGTCATGCAAAGTCTTTCTTATCTGGTGTCAGTTGACCTAGAGAGTCCATAATGGAGAGATCCCATATTGTTTACATTTTATTCCCAGGCCAGGGATTGCCTTTTACTAAATTTTCACACTATTATAGCTTCCTTCAAACAGGAATGCCTCTTTCCACAGTGACAAGCAGCTTCAGTGTGAAAAAAGAAGTAATTTAAGGGAAAGCCAGTGTATGTGGATATCAGCACATTGGCATGTTTTGCCAAAATATTTTTAAATTGTCACTTCCAAATAAGATATTCTTTTCTTTCAAGTTTCAGAAAATTTTTATCTAACCCCAGAACAATGGAACTGTGCCTTATGGAAGGACTAGAGTTGTGTTGGGACTTTAAAAAATGCCAGAGTCACCACTATCTGAGTCCTCTGTTCAGTGTCTGTCAGTGTTTTCAGCTCTGACAGACTTGGCAATGAAGAGGCCTCTACATCCAGTGACATAATGTGGGAAGGAGAGATGCAGAGTAAGAGCACACAGGGAAAAGTGAGCAGGGTCACTCCCCATCCCCCTTCTCCTACCTTCCTTGCCCCCCATTCAGGCAACAAAGGATTATCAGAAGTCACTAATTTAAGTCCATGTACAAATTTGTGTTCTCTCATTAAAAACAGTGTTTGTGAAATGAAAACCTTATTAAGGAGGGGTTTTCAAAGCCTTATTTAAATTGATCTTGAAGTTATTGACCTTTCTTTCCTTTTTGTAATTGTGCAAGGAATGTAAGTCTTGCTTTGTTGTTGTTGTTGTTGTTTACAATAGTAAATGATAGATGAATGGGAGGATATTTGAGCAATCATCTTTTGGGGGATGCTTTCAAGACGAGTGAGAATAGTTTTCAAAATGTGAATTACCCAACGATTTTGCTGAAATAGATTGCAATCATGCTGCTCAACAGGGAACTGGAAATAAGAGAAACCATTGATAATTCCACAGTGCAAAGTGAGTGTGAAAGTACCAGGACACTCTGATTTACCCCTCGGATTGGTAATGTTAAGGAAGAACAGTTTCCAACTGTTATCAGATTGGAAGTGGCAGAAAGCTGAATGAGGAGCTGTGAATTATTCAGTGTTTATCTCCCAGGTCCCAGAGATCCCGATGTAGATGGTGCGGGAGGGCGGCAGTGATGTGCTGCCAAGAGCTTCAGGTTTGGTTTGTATTACTTTTATTTGCACGCACAGCGCAGAACAAAGGGTGGACGCTGACCCGCAGCTATTCCTAGGGCTGGGCTTGTTCACTTCCTTGGGATAAACGGTGACTCCTCAGTTTGGAAAAGCCAAGTGCACCTTCTAAGCACGGAATCGCTGTGCAAATCTCTTTTTAAAAGCCCTGGTAGCGCTTGGTGTGAAACTGAAAAGACTTCCTGATCCGGGGTGTGTATTAATGTCCTTATGTCCCACAAAGGACTCGCGGAGAGTGATCACACTGAGCATAGTAAAGACATAATCCCAACTTTCCTTTGAATTGTACAATCATCATTTATTTATTTATTTATTTATTTATTTATTTTTTTAGTAAAAGGCTTCGTTCTTTAAATAAACATTTCTCTGGCATTTCAGTTTCTTTTCCACTCATTCTGCTACATGACACTCCTATGGGGTTTTCTGGTTCTTCATGGAATTAGCCTACAGAGCATGCACAGCAAACAATAAAATAGCTGCTTTTCATTGAAAATAAAGAGGGGGGTGTTTTCCGCTCCCCAACAGTACTCTCCACCACTGCCCCATCACAAGTTGTTGCATTTCCTGCCCTATTGGCAAGACGGCCCCCACCCCCGCCTTCTTCCTCCCCAGCTCCGTGCTCTCCTGGGCGGTTTTGGAGCCCGCGCGTGCAGTCCGGTCCTTCAGCGTTCGCTTCCGTCGGCACTAGGACCCAGGGAAGTCCCTGAGCGAGGTTCGCGGAAAGGCAGCCAGACTCCTCCTTATCTCCAGTGTCAAACTTGACATCAGCCTGCGAGCGGAGCATGGTAACTTCTCCAGCAATCAGAGCGCTCGCCCTCACACCAGTGGCACGCTTCATGGAGATATGCTCCTCTCACTGCCCTCTGCACCAGCAACATGGACTGTCACCTCTCCATCCTCCTCCTCCTCCTCCTCAGCAGCTCCGTTCTCAACTGCTTCGGGGAACTGACTCTCCCGCCGTCCAATGAAGGTAAGTCCGCCAGGTACCGGCGCGCGGCCCTGCCCCGGGGCTAGTGCTCCGCGAAGCACTTTCTCACCAAAACATTCTCAGGTCCTTAAGGTGCTTCCGCAAAAAGGCAGTTTGCTCAGAGAGGAACCTGAAGATATGTTTTTATTTTCAAGGCTGTCTTTGAACACATTTTAAGAGATAATTTTGGATTGCCTAAACCTAAAATGTGTTTTTAGTCGGATACCAATGCAAACGACTACCTTGTTTGACAATTTTAAGCAGAAAGAAAGAAAAAGTCTTTAGTTTTTCAACGCAGGATGTTAATTGTCAGAGAGCCATGGCAGTATTTTATTTTCTAATTATGACCATGTAGTACTCTGAGAAGTTTAAAAGAAAATTTAACCCACCCTCTCTAGGTCTTTTAGTAGGTTTTACCGTAATGACAGGTTGCTCCTACTCAGGATCATGGCATTTATGAATGAACTAAAAGGAAATTAGGGTTTGTAGAAGCAGAGGGGTGCGTGTGTGTGTGATACTTACATTGCAACTGCTGTATCAGTGATGGGTGTCCTGCCACACAATGCTTTGCTCCATGGCACAGGTTCTAATGAGCAGCATATGCCACATTAACATAAGTAATATCTGCAGGAATTACAATAAGCTTAGGTTGGCTGTTCTTTGTTTAAGGGCTTATAGTTGAATAGGAGAATGTATATAATGAATAGTGAGAAGATCCTGGGTAGGTATAGTAAATAACTGAACAGCAAATTAAGAAGGAATGTTCATATGCAGCAATTGACATTTCCTTTATGTTAGGTTATTTATTTTCCTCCTGGTGGAAAATAAATAGGTCTGTTTTCAGTGAATTAACTTGCAAACTTAATATTAAAGACACGATGTTTCCTATAAGATTGTGTACTTAATAGATGCATTACCTTTTCTCTCTAAACCTTTTGTGATATTCCTAATTGTGAATACAATCGCTTACTCATAAGACAAACTTCTCTGAGTAATTGATTGCTTTAAAGCAACACTTACAACTTTGATTTTCCCTTAATCATTTTAACCTACAATGGTATTTAGTAATTTATTTTGCAGTTTAGCAATATTGAACAATTGATGTGCAAATACTACATTATATATTATGTCACACACTAAAAATGTATTGTCAAGCCAATACTTTGTATATTGTATGCATTATTATTTTAATAAATTCAAAATATTTAGAAAATTTAAAATTAAATATAGACATTATCTCTCATGTTTAGTGACCTACTTTCATTGCTAATGGAGTAGTTTTATTTTGTTCTTTCCTAAGTGACTGCCTTTATCAATTTGTCTGATTTCATTATATTTTTGTGTGTCTTTTTAAAATTGGGAACTTGAAAAATCTAAATAAAGATGAAGAAAATCATCTTACCTAAAAATGACTTTTCTTTTAAAATCAAGTGAATGTTTATTTGAAAGTAATTGTCAATCATTCTTCATAAATGAAAGGCAAGAGCAGTCATTTATATGAGGAGTAACATATCAGTAAGTTAAAATTAGTGTTTGTTTAACCTTTTACTTTCTTTGAAGACATTTAAATATTCAAAATAACTAGAATAAATAGCAAGATTATTCCTATATTACTATGATAAACTGTATTTCTCCAGATGAACTATTTATAAACTATTTAGATCATGGATTTCACTGAATTAATAATGCACAAGGATATAGCTGAGAGTCATTACCTTTCAGTGATTTGCAAGAGAAACAAATACCCTTTAAACTTATGCACACTTCTATAAAATTAATGCATATCAATTTAACAGAAGAAGAATAAGCAAATGCAAATTGCTTTTAAGCCATACCTTGTGCAGGTCTGGGTATATAATGCACATTATTATACAGGCAGGTACACATTAACAATATGTATATGGAAATGTAATTGTACTCAGAAAACTGACATAATTGCATTTAGTTTGCTTGGGTAAAAGTTTATCTATTCATTGTTCATGGGATTATTATTTCCAGATTGTGTCCTATGGGTAGTGTCTTCTTTCCATTCTGAGGTCATAAAGGAAAGCTTTGAAAATTTAAATGGAGTGATTTAACTTGGGTAATATTTGAGTGAGGGTTTAAATATTAATACAATAGCTTGGGTCTCAGGAATTGAGATGAACAACATGAAAAGGGAAAAAATCCAAGTGTGTGCCAAGAGGTCCATGTAATTCTGCTAACAATATCATTTGAACAGAAAGCCATCCTTCTGAAATGTCACATAGTGAGTGGGTGGAAGGACTAATGATAAAATGAATTTTCTTAATATAGCTTTCTAATATAAATTTTGAAAAAAAGTATAAAATACTAGCTTGAATTAAAATGCTATGCTAAAATTATATGTCAACACTATAGAAATTTGATTGGAAACTTGCTAGTAAAATTTACTACAATTTATTTGGCAATCTATCATGAAGTTAGGCATGAGAGAACAAAACCAATCCGTTGAGTTAATTGCTAGGAAACTTGCTATTGTGTGACTTTTTCTTTTTTAAATTTGAGATTCTGATAATCAAATATCAATATAGAAATGCATGGGCCCATGATAAGGAAAACAACTTGAAAAAAGTTTAATCTGAACTTTTCTTTTCCTGGATTTAGCTATAAATAACTTTCTAATATGTTTTTAAGAAAATGATTCCAGGGGATACATACTATTTGCTGTCCTCCTCAGTGATACCAGATCATTCATAATTTCAGTGAACACTTGAATTAAGAATTGACCTATATATTGAAACAAAAACTTTATAGAAGTTGCATAGAATTTTATTAAAATCTTATTATGTCTGTTTACATGACAGATCAAGAAAAGACTCCCAATGGGAAATCAGCTACTTTTCATGACAAAATAGGATTGTTAAAACTATGTATTATTAGAAAAGTTCCCACCCCAGATAGATGATATAATGGTAAATAAAAATAACTTTGAAAAGAGGTTAAAACTTGATATAAAGTGAAGTGTTTACTACTATTAGTTCAATCTCTTTTAGCATTAGTACTCTCTTTAAACACTTTTATATTTGAAGGAATCTGAGGCAGAATGCATGGCTTATTCATCAGCAATAATATAGTAAATAATTTTCCATCAAACAGTATTTATAAATTAGATTAACATTTACCCATAGAGCTCTTTACATTGGAAATGAGAGTTTTCAAAATGAAAGAGAATAAAATTAAATCTGCATATTTATATACTACTTATATGGGGAGACTTTTATTGAAGTGGCTGGGATACCATTTCTATGCAATGTATTTCTCTGAACATAAATCTTCTAAATACTGGAGGAGACCATGTGATTGTTAAAGCTTGGATGTAAGACTTTCAGATGAACACTGCATGCTTCCCTTTAAATATTAGGCAGACATTAGAGAAAATAAACATTTAAATAATGAACTTTTCCCTTTTTAAAAATTACTATGAATTGGCATCAGTTTTCACATATAAACACATCCTCAAATAATATATTGTGATTGAAACATTAATAGAGAACTAAACTATCATATAATCTGTATAGGTGTTTTTTTTTTGTTTGTTTGTTTTTTAATGTGTGTGTGTTGTTTTTTTGGAAGAGGGCTCACATTTGCTTTTAATAGCATGTCATCACGCTACACTAAATAATTGAATGCATTACACATTTTTGTAATTTAATAGCTCTTCTAAAAGCTCTCCCTTACCTCCTCCCCAAGTTATAACTGTGTTATTTGCCCGGAGGTAGGAGAAACCTTAATTTCACTATTTTATAACCCACAACAGTTAACACTTGACCCAGGTCATTAACAGGATTATCAGCAAATTTGTTTAAGCTTTTACTGACAACCTGAATTGCTATGATAATATTTTGATTGTGCCGGAAAGAAACTTCTTATAACCTCTCGAAATCTATAATGAAATTAATTCATTCTGAATCTATGTCTTCTCAAAGACTAACATTGATAATGATGATTCAAGTTAGGAAAATATCAACTTTGATACTTCATTCTCCTCACTTTTATGTTTCATATATCACACCACTGTAGTCCTTGTCATAAATGACCAATTAAATACTTGTTTAAGTAGTGAATGTTTTGACAATAACAATATATTTATTAGTACAAACTTATTTAATGTAACTATCAACACTTTCAATTTCATATTTTTTATTGATGGCATAGTTGATATCCTTTTTCTGCCTATTTTAAGATATAAAGTCAAATGGATATATTAATAACTAAGAAGCAACTGGAACTTTTTATACACACATATAATAAAACACCTTTGCCACGTGTTAGATCATGGTTGCATTTATATAACGTTGTCTTTTCCATGAAACACTGGAAATTAGGAGCTACAATGAAAAGCATTTCAATTTAACATAAAAGTTTTAAACAAAATGTACATAATCGAAACTTTAAAAGTGTTTTTTAAACATTGTTAAATTTGTTTAGAAGGTTTCATATGTAGTTTTTTATTATTTGTATATAATTAGGGTTTGCTTCTTGTTCATTTAAACAATTTAGTAGTTTCACCTTGACTCTTAAGAAACTTATCTTTAGAGGATGAATTTAGTTAGATTTTTTTTATCATGTTTATATATTATCCATATTTTAATACTCAAATGTGGGTGTGTTCTTAGGGTTCTTCAATTTAAATAGTTTATTTTCTCACAATGACTTCATTAAGATTCCTAAATATTAAAATTGTTTCTGAAACTTTGAATTTTTCAGAAACAAAATACTTGCAGTTTTTAAATATCAAATAATCAGTTACATATGCAAAGGATCTTTAAAGGCAAAACATATTTCCACAGTATATTTGATTTACTAACTTCAACGCAAATGGAAACAGCAAGAACTGTTCTTGAGAGGTACATTTTCCAAGTCATAAAATCTTCCAGAAAATATTAATAAAACTTTCCACAAATCATCAGAACTTGATAAGTTTTTACAGACATTCACTTACTAAAAAATCTGTGATGTGGGTTACCTTTGATTTTAGTCATTTTCCAATGATTTTGTTTGGCATAAATACTAGATGTAAGGGGAAATAAGTATTTCTTGGAAGAACACTAAGTCTTACAAATCATATTCTGTCAGGATTCTCAACTTTGTTTATTTTTAATATACACATTTTTCCTTTAAATATTTAATAAGCCTTATTCTTTTAATTTCTGTTAGATAAAAGATTTAGAAAAACAGATGCAGGTGTCCCCTTTTAGGTTCTGTTTTCAGAGATCTGGATTTTATCACCAGGGAGGGTCAATGCAGGGCTTTTACCAAGTGCACAAGTAACTTTCCACAGATTTTTCAAATAAAGGGTTGACTGCTGGTGTGAACCGTTCATTACATTATTCATCCAGGTATAGCAAAAACCAGTATTTGAAATTTATTCCTAGAGGACTTGAAAGGCTCAGAAAATTCTTCTGTAACGACTTTAGAAAGAAAAGTAATGTTGTGACATTTATAGAATGCAAAGGATTCCAAGCCACAAAACAATGTAGGAAGACACTCCCGTTGGGAATCAGGGAATGGGCACATGTGTGCCCCTTGATGTCACTCTGAGGGTCTATTACCAGCTGCCTAGTATCAGGTAGTTCTTGGAATCTGTCAGGAGGTTTTCTCTTGGAAAAGTCCGCAAGTCAGCAAGTTTTGGTTTGCTCACACCAGCTTTCTTTGAAATAAGAAAAGGTGGTCGATTACAAAGCAAAAAAGTCTGCAAGTGAAAATAAAATACAGTTGATTAGAAAGATGGAGAGGTAGACAAGTGCAAAGGTTCTAAACCCAATGTATTATATAAATCTTTTACTTAAAATAAAAACATTTATCACTTAAAACATCTGGCTAATCAATTTTTATTAAATCCCCAAAAACCTGCACACTTAAAAAGGGGGTAGGGTTGCATTCGTTTCCCCTCTCAAGTTTATACACTTTTGATTTTTCCCCAGAAGAAAATATTTTATCTGGGAAAGTTTTAAAAAGAGTATGAGCCAAAGAATGCTCCCCCCTTTGGATGCCTGGGCGAATGCCTGTGGAGGTTGGAGGGAATCAAAAGCAGTTCAGCAAAGAAAGCCTCCAGCTTGGAGTGATGTTGTTAAACTGGAAGCCCTGAGTGTGCAACTCCCTCCCTCCCTTCATTTTCTAAACCATGTCCTGCTGTTCCAGTCAAAGCAAAGGGCGAAAATCCACATAATCCAAATCAACATGGTGAAGTCAGAATAATAGGCGGGAAGGAGGGGAGAAACAAGCAGGCAGCACTGTACAAAGTGTGGTGAAGAATCTTAGCCTTGGACAGGGGTGGCCACAGGAGGGGAAGGCGGCGCTCTTTTCCCTCGCCTTGCAACGCCCGCATGTGAGTGGGGTGCAAAAGCGTGCCCTGAGATGTGTTGGCACATAGCGAGGCTTTTGGTAGTTAGTAGTGATTGCACTGTGGCTGCTGAGAGAGGAGCAGGCGCTCCTCGCGGCCACCACCCCCACCCCCAGGGCGTCCTAGCCACCACTCCTCCGCCGCGAGGACCAGGCTCGGTGTTGCGGAGTGGGGTCCGGCGTCCCCTAACCATTTACCACTTTCTCTCCCAATCGGATTAAAGCTCGGATCATAAAAATCCCACTCGGGGCCCGCGCCCCCGGCCCCAGAACTCCGGGGCGGTGGCGTCTTTGTGCGCCAATGTCTCCGCGCCCGGTGGCCCGCGCCGGTCGCCTAAGTGCTGCGAGCTGGTCCGGGCTCCCCGGGGCGGGCGGGCGGCGGGCGCACGTGGAGCCTCTGCGGCTGCGGCTGCGGCTGCGGCTCCTGCCTGGCGGCCGGTGAGCGGAGGTCTCAGCGGTGGCGGAGGCTGGAACCGGGGCCGCGAGGGCGCCAAGTCCGCGGAAACGAGCGCTACGAGGAGGCGCGCCGGCGAGTGGCAAACGCGCGCCCTCTGCCTGCAGCCCGGGAGCTGCTGCGCTGGGAGAGGCGGGAGCCTGCCACCTGGCGCTCCTCACCTGTGGTTCCGCCCACGGAGAGCGAGCTGCGGGGGCCCAGCACCTCCGATCTTTAAGCTCTGACCCCAGATCTTGCCCCCGCCCACGCACACACCCCGTCGGGACCAGCCAGCCTTTTCAGCTTGACAACCGGAGGTGGCCCGGTCTCCTTTCAATCTTGGTTCCCTGCCCCACCGTGTGACAGATGGAGGAGGGTTTTGAGGGGTCCCTGGAACTCCCTGCAGAGCTGGGAAAGCACCTCTTCCTAGGCCTGCTCCCTTGGGACACAGGGGAACGCCTGGGACTTCCAGTTGTCCTGCTTGCTGCCCTCTGATCCGACCGCTTTGCTATTTTCTTGATCTTCCCGTTTTCTTTCTAACCAGCTATTAATGCCACCTGTTAAGCCCCCTGAGAGCTAAAGGGAATGTTCCATAAACTTTTCCTCCATGCACAGTTGCGAATGCCCTCTGTTCCTCCCTCAGCCCCATGTTTCATTGGCATGGTTTCATTAACACATGATTTTCTGTCTTCCAATCTGGGCCGTAAACCTGGAATGGGCTACAAAAGGTTTCTGGGAGCAGTGTCATGGAGGTAGGTTAGTAAATAGATGCTGCTGATATTCCTGTGGTTGTGTCGGAAATTTGTTTCTCATAGAAGATAAAATTGTTGAATCCAGGGAATTCCAAAAGTAAATATGGCCTCAGTGCCATGCCCAACGCTGAGATGATAATTGCACAGAGTTCTGCTGGTTAGAAAGAGTGTACCCTAATGTTACCATTACTACTGGATTTCATTTAATCATGAGAGCAGCCCTAAAGTAGGTATTGTGGCATCTTCTACTGTTAGAACCGAGGAAAGTAATCATGGTGAAGCTATAACAACCTCTCTTAGCTTTTATTTTTTATTTTAACCTCATATGTTTCCTCCTGCATAGGAATGCCTGTGAATTAGGAAGCATTCGTCCATTCAGGAAAAGCACTTGCTTCTCAACTTTAATCCTAGTGACTTACACGAATTTGTCTTGTTACTTTACAAGAATTAGAAATTCACAGAGTTTTGGAGTGAAATATTGTGCTTCAAAGTACTTTTATAAAAGTATTTCAGAGATTACTTAGACACTGAAAAGTCGGTACATTTATGTTATGGTTATCAGCATGGGTGGTAGACACACTGAGAAAATGAAGACAATTTGATGTGGACAGAGGACTAGGAGAAAAATGTTTGTGATGTCTTTTCTCCACTATTTGTTACCTCTGTCTTTCTTTCCTGACACTCACACATTGCTTTCCTCACCCTGGAAAGATTTTGTCAGAAATTCCCATACACAGAGATTGTGAGGCAATTATCAGTATAACCCAAATGTTATCATTTAGGGTTTTATATATTAAAACAGAATGTAAATTAATTATTGGAATTGTGATAGAAGTCAATAATGGGGGGCAATAGAACATGGTTTAAAAGTAGACTTTAGTCCCTGTTGAAACTTTTTTTTTCACTTAAAAGATAATTACAAATTCCTTAAGATAAGAAAGTAAATTATAAATGATTTATCTCCTCTTTCATAAAAACACTTGTCCTCTAAGTAGAAGCATTGTGAAAAGGTAGCTAAAACAGGGTTTTGAAAGGTAGCAAATTAAGCTGGGGGCAATTATATTTTTCACGTGGGTATTTCAGCACATATGTTTTGTATTAATTGCCGCAATAAATTCTGTTAACCTGGCAAAGAGCAAACATAGCATATTGATGACATCAGACTTCCCAATCAGAAAGCTGCTTTAGTATCTTGCTTCCTTCACTATAACATGCGAAGGGAAAAATTTTTTAAAAAAAGTGTTTTTTAACGTGTTATCATTTATGTTCCCAACAAGTTACCCAATCACTCAAGCTATTGAAACATTCTCTATGAGCAAAAGTGTTGGCTTAGCAACACACTTTTTGTCTCTAGCTTCTGCAGAGTGAGAATCAATTACTAATTTCCCTAGTTTTTAAGTTTTTATTCGTATTTGAGTTTGTGGAACTCTCTCAAATAAAGAAAATGCAGACATGCCTTGCCTCATGTTTAAAACAAAAAATCTTGATTGATTACACAGCAGGATCTCAAAGGAAATGGAACAAAGGGAGAAACCTAGGTCAATTTTATTGCTGATAAGTCTAATCAATATCAAAATGGTTTCATCTTAAATTTGTTATATAATCATTATGGCAAGGCTAGTTTGTCTTTTTTAAAATAATAGTTAAGAAAGTAACATGAATAAATTCCACAGGTCTTGTGAAGAGTAACACCCACCCCCTAACTCCTACCTTCTTCCTCCCTGGATACAAATATAAGGCTTTAAAATTAAATGTTTCCCAGTGCTAAAAGTTCATCCAACCAATATTGAATTTAGAAATTTCCTATCTACCTCAGGGTGACTAAGGGAAATGGAAACCATTTCACGTATTTATTTCCTGATTTTCAAAACTAATTTAGCAATTAGTAAAAGTTTGTAGGTTTTAGGAGGATTTCTTTTATTGCATATGATAGCGGTCTTCACTCTGAGAAGTTAGGCTGAAAAGCTGAGTTACTTCCATGTGGATTATCTACATAATCCTCTAGGTAAGTAGAATACCACTCAGAGTTTAAAGTCTACTTGCAGAACTGTGTGTATGTCACAATAGTATTGCCCCTTACAAAACTGAGCTTTTCCTACATTGTGGGCAAAATTTTATGGATTAATATATACCGTTTGAAATAAAGATTATATAAAAATTGTTTTCTAAGCTGCAAATCTGTGGTGAGAAAAAGTAAAAACAACCTTTTTTTTTTCGTCTCTGTCTAATCTTGTTAATTTTCTCCAACTGGACACTCAGTCAACTTATACATATTCAAAGATGGCATAAAGCTAGAGTTATCTCCAAATTGAGTTTTCTTTTCAATATGTCAAAGCTATTCCTGGTAGATTTTGCATATTAACAGAATGTAAAGAAACAGAATGTTACAATCACATCAACTTTAAGTAGAAATTAAATTGGGTTGCTATTCTTTTATCATGCAAATGTCATCGAATAAAGCAATGACCAAATATTAAACATGTTTTCAAATAAGCAAATAAAGGGAATGGTATTTTTCTCTTTGTTTACTGTTACTCTGTGGCTTGTCATAGATAAGTTGATACTCATTTACATTAGATAACTCAAAAAAGATAAACTCGCATTTTATTATGGTGTTCCTGACATTTCTGATCTGAAATTATAATACTTTGATAGTGTTTGTTTTGTGAAAAAAAGATTTTCTGTCAAGTTATATGTATTTCACCTGATTGGACATGTTAGATAAATCTATGCTGAAATTAATGGTTTTTGGGGGTAGAGCTACTTTCCTTACACATTTGTTCATTGAATAAAGAAATATTTTCTTACCTTTGCTTATAAGTTATGTCCAAAATAATTCTAAATATTTCAATATCTTTGAAAAATCTACATAGAATTAGAGAAGAAAAACTAAGAAGTATATAAAATTAGTGCTATCCTTTTAAATTTCCTTTTTCAAAGGTGATCCTATGGAAAACTAATTAAGAAAAATTTATTTGATGTTTGGCCCCAAATGTGGTAGGTTTACTTATCTAACCCTGGTAGTGAAAACTTCAGAATCCTAAATTTAATTTCAAAGGGACAAATGCAAAGACCATTAGCATGAACCAAGAAAAACATTTAGAAAAAAATGCACTCAACTTTTATATTATTATAACTTGTTGTTTGTATTTATTTATTTACCAACTCTGGCATACCTTAGTGTTGCTTACATACTGGATTTTGGAATAAAAGGTTATAAGGAATGGTATAGTCAATGCCCTTGAAGATAACCTAAGAGGGATAGATGACCAAAAAATGAATACTTATATAAAAAACCATGTTTTAGGGTAGATGGGAGATTATTAAAAATTAAGATATGAGTCATCAGAGAAGAGAGCAGTTAGCCTCCCAAAATCAGGTGCTGGGATATAGGGAAAATGTATAAAAGTTACCCATTAGTAATAACAATAATATATTAATAATAGCAAGGGAAAAGAGATGAAATATGCATAATTTCATGTGGTGGTGATTATTATAACTCAGATTTTTTTTAACTGAAGGTATCTAGCAAACTTTAAAAATAATTTTAATGAATGCGTAGAGTATATATACAATTAAAAAAACACTTTGAAAGAACATTCAGAAACAGCTATCTTAAATAAGCATATATCTAAGCTTAATGTAAATAATGTGCGAGTACATGCATACACATCTGTGCATGTGAGTGTATTGGAAACAGATTATTGAATATATATATATATATATATATATATATATATATATTCCCTGAATAAAAACTTCTATAAGTGCAACTCATAATGTGGCTGCACTACCAAGAAAAAACACTGTGAAGGTTGTCTGAACTCTGCCTTCTCTAACTATCTTTGTATCATCAATACTAAAACTTTGATTCTTTCCATTGACAAACTCCTCCTAGGATGTAAGGAAAAGGGCTAGAGTTTTAAATTAAAGTAATAAGCACATGTCACCTTATTTGATCTTTTGTGGGTGTTTATAAAGGCCCACAGTAATACCTTGAAGAGTTTGTGTGTGTACATCTATAACTGTAGACACCAGTCATGTTGTATGATGTAAAATCCAGGCATAGTTATCCTCCAGAATATGATGAAATCAAAACTATATTCTGACTTTAATTTTCTAGAATTTTAAACCAATTTATCTATTCTGCAATGAGCTTCTCTTGAAATAATAATAAAAAACACTTGTTTTTTGATATAAAAATATCCAGAGAATATTTTAAAATTGAAACATTTTTATCACTACCTTTTTGTTTTCTATGCTAAAATTTTGAACCCTCCTATTTAAGGGACTTCAAGTTATAAAACAAATAAGTCATGGGGATATAATGTATAGCACTGGGAATACAGTCAATAATATTATAATAACTTTGTATGTTAATAGGTATTAATTAGACATCATGGGGTTCATTTCTTAATGTATGTAAATGTTGAATCACTGTGATATACACCTAAAAATGATGGGATACTGCATGCCAAATATACATCAATAAGAAAAAAAAATAAAAAGATAATGCTATATTAGAGTTGGTTTATAGGCCAGTCTGCCTATTCTATTCCATTTTCACAGCCATCTGTCAAAAATTGACTGAACATATAGCTATCATTTAGTACTTGAAGATTGGTAATCAAGATTTTAAGGTAACTTGATTAAAATGTATATACCAAGACATCTTGAATTTATGTTGTAAAGGCAAATGTATATGCTAAAGTTTGAGCACCTATTGGCCTGAATGATTTTTCATATACTTTCCTAATAGGATAATATATTTTAATTTTCCCTTTTTAATCTGTCAAAAGTCTTTAAATTAGAAACATACAAGCCACTCTGTTATTTCTAGAACATTTTAAAGAGCAAAAAATGTGTTGAAAGTGTACAATGCTTACAAAATCATTAATGTCTTACTTTTAGTAACTTTTACATTTTTGGGAAACACATTTCACTTGTCTAAGTGATTCACAGTATCACTTGATAATGCACAGAAACAAAGAGTCCTGTTATTCTAGGGACTGTTATGAAAGCTGAAGTTGTTAATGAACTAAAACTTCACAGAAAGTAGAACATTCCTACGCATTTATGTGAAAGGATTATTTCATTATAAGAACACACTCCCTAGTGATATTTTGATGGCCGTTTTCTCCACAGTAGTATTAATATCAGAGTGAACTTCAGATTTCTCTGATTTTTTTAAAAAGAAAAATTTAACACTTTAGAACCACCACAGGTTTACATTTACTAAAGGGCCCGGGTTTCTATTCAAATTTTAGTCTGTGTTTGCTATTTTCTGGAACCACTCTAGTCTTGAAAACCCAGAGATTTTACTGTGTGACTGTGTTTTGATTCTAAGGTGTTATCCCTGCTGTTGGCAAACATTGAGATGAGGAAACTAATTAAAACGTGTCCCATATTTAGGACCTGTATAAAAGTAAAGCTAAGCTTATAGCCCAGGAGGTAAAGCTTATACGAAAGAATAAATTGATAGTATGTCTCCTTGTCCAGAAATCTGCTTATAAATCATAAATAAGGCATTAAGGTACCGTGTGACAAAGCAGATTTTTCACAGAAATGTTGAGCACACCAGAATTTTTTCTTTAATTCTGACATATAATTTTAGTTGGTCATTTGATAGAGAAATGATCATAAATTAAATATCCATGAGACAAAATGTCTGTTGAGTTAAATTTAACATGGTTTACATGCAGGAATTTTTGTCTGCATACAAATGATACAGGATACCTTCTTTTATTGTGCTTCACAGATGTTGCATTTTTTTAGAAAGTGAAAGCAAGTCTCCACCAGCACAAATATTATCACTCACTTTATTGTGATACTTGCTTTATCGAGGTGGTCTGGAGCACATCCCACAATATCTCTGAGGTATGCCTGTAGTTGATTTGATTTAAAGACTAAAAACTTTTTTTTGTAGTTTCTAGTCTATGAAATACAATAGTACAATGCTTTAATTATGTTTAGGTAGAAAAAAGTACAAACAGGAAGTCCATAGGAGCAATTAACCTAAGAATATGTAATCACAGTAGATAAAAGTTATGTTGAAATATGTAAGCACACTACTAAAGCTTTGACTTCTCTTAGTATCCTCTCACTGGCATACCGAATTGCATAAAGTAAAAATGAAAAGCAGAACATTAGTGCAGACCTGTTAGAAAATACATCTTGATTTCTTGATTCCATATTATAGCTGACTAAGGTAGTACATACAGAATTACAATGACGAGAACAGAATTGATTGCCTCTTGTATCATTTTCTTCTATTCGTGACATTTAAGCATAACCTAGAAGCAGATTAACCCCCCTGCTATCTGTAACCAAGAGCAAAGCTACTCTTTCTATCATAACAAAAAATGATGAAAATGATAAAGATAAGGAATGTATAAGAAATGTGGTTTGGACAATTACAATGATGTATGAACAGGAAAGGACATGTCATTACTCTTTAGTAAAAGCAAGACGCAATCAAACCATAATTTTTTTCCTGTGGTAGTGGTTTTGTGGTCATTTGCAATTGGCTTTAAGACACTGTATAACTGAAGGTTTTATAAGAAAAGAAATACTTATTATTGTAAAAGTAGCAACTTCTTCAGCCATTAAACCCTACTGTTCATCTTGACATGATTATTTGATACATTTTTATAACTTACTTTTTCTAAAATACAACTATAGCATTACCACAAAGCATATTGATGTGTTACTAGATAATTGAAAAGATCTTCCATTTCAGTAAGAAATTGTGGCATTTAATTTTATTTTTATACCTTGTCATTTCATTTTTTATTTATTTTATTTTAATATATAGTTTTTCTTGTTGATAGTATTACAGATGTCTCCCATCACCCCCCTTCTTGAATGATAACAGCCCCCCTTCTCCCTGCCTCTACCCACCTCCCTAGGTCTTCACCCATCCTATTGCCCATGTCCATGGGCATTTAATTTTAAAAATTATTTTAGCCCTGTCTACATATTTGCACCACTTAATCTATAAGATATTTCAATCTCAGTCTTTCTAAGTGGACAAATAGACACTATGAATCAAAACTTTGAAATAGTCTTGAAAAAATCGAGGTGTGTTAATGATTCTCTAAGAGTAAGAACTTTAGAAATTAATACCTAAAATTGTTAATATGTCCTTATTAAATGGCATATTATTAACTGGGAACATCTGTTTCATGACTGTGTTCTTTAAGAAATATTATTGCATCTTTATTAGTAAGAAGGGAAGGTGGTATAAGTTCTTGGTATACATAATTACTAGTATGACATTGTCAATGCGAATGAGAGAAGGAGTGGACATTTGATTGTACCTCTCCATTATGAAGGAGGACAGAAAAGGAAGGGAAAGCAAGACTCCTGGGCATCTTAAATCCACAATCCATCTAATTATGAAAAAAAGGCAGTGAAGATTGGTGGCAGCAAGGTTTCCTCCTTTCCAGAAGTACTAACAAACCACTTTGAACCAATTTACTCCATATTTTGCTCTTCTTTCTCCACTCCATTCTACACCTTCTCATTCCCATCAGACACCACTCTCCCTTTTGTCCAGTAAATATCATGTTAGCGCTCACCTGAAAACCAACTTAGGGAGTTTAAGTGTTTCTTTATCATTTTCATTAATGCATCATTCACCTATTTATTCATATTTTCTATTTAAAAGCAATAAGACTAGATAAAGTACAGTGTGTGAAGAAACCCAGATTGATATACATTCAGAATTCAGACAGTTATTTCCAAAAGTAAATTTTCCCAAAAGCACCTATTTATATCTTAAGTGAAATAGAGTTTAACATTTAAAAATGTGTCGAATTTAAATCACTTTAAGAAGGCCCTGGCCAAGTATCTCAATTGGTTATATCTTCCTCCCAATGTGCCAAGGTTGCAGGTTCTATCCCACTCAGGGCACAGGCAAAAATCAGCCTAGAGTGCATAAATAAATGGAACAACAAGTATCTCTCTCTCTCTGTCTCTCTGTCTCTCTGTCTTTCTCTCTCTCTCCTCCTTTCTCTGAAATAAATTTTAAGAAGTAATCTATGACACATAACTCTTTCAATAGAACAAATTCTGAAATTACGTTTCCAATGATAAACCAACAGTAATTGGAAATCACATGATTAGAATATGAAATCAGATAAAGAATAGTTTATATCTTTGACAAATGACCTGCTATGAAGCAGTCATTAAGGAATTAAGCTATCCATATATTCCCATCTACCTTTAGCAATAATTTCCTCTCTTATTGTTTACATTCATAATTATAAACTCAGATTTTTCATCAATTGAAAATAATCTCCCATATTGTAAATTGTCATTAAAACTCAGACAGAAATATAGTATTTCTACACCACAATTCTGCGTGCCTCTTCTCTCTGCCCTGACAATGAATAATAATAGCTCTTAAAAGATTATGGTCAGGTCTACATCTTTTTTTATGAAAGAAAAGCATGAGTAACCAAAGTTCTTGCCTGTATCAGTGTAGTGTTTAAGTTGTATGGGAAGGTTAGATTTAGTCAATGTATCCAGAGAAATCACTCACAATAGGAGGCCTTCAAATTCCATTAACATTCCCTTCTTTCTATCTCAAATATGCTGTGCTCATACTATAATGCAACAGATCACAGGAGGCGAGAGGTTTTTATCCTCGAAAGTCTCAGTTTAGCAATAATCCACTTTAAAGTGACTAGAATTTTAGATTGTATTGTTCTCATTTTGCTAAAAACAAAAGGCACCTTACAACCTCAAAATAGGTACTTTTAAAAAAGTGTTTTGATGTTACTATTCTTTTCTATTAGGTCATATATAGAATACCGATTATAAATGAAATTCAAAAGCTCAATGAATTAATTTTACAAGAATACTGAATCTGTGTAGCATGTTATAAAGTCAGTAGCTTTGAATACATTTATATTATTTGACTAGAGGCCTGGTGCATGAATTCATGCACAGGTGGGGTCCAGCCAGTCCACCCTGATGGGGGCCCATTGGGCTGGGCCAGCAGGGGAGAGGGGACACTGGAGGTTGGCCGGCTGGCCCCACCTCCAATTGGGGTGGGGGGACCAGGCTGGCTGGGAGGGAGGGTACGGGAGGTTGGCGGGGGGGTGATCAGGTCCCTGATCAGGCCTGTTGGCCACTGCAGTGCATGTCATAGTGACCGGCCATTCTGGTCATTCCATCGTTCTGGTCACTTGGCTTTTATATATACATATATATATATATATATATATATATATATATATATATATATATATATATATATATACTAGTAGCCCGGTGCATGAAATTTGTGCACATTAAAAGGGAATTCATTGCCCTAACCAGTTTTGCTCAGTGGATAGAGCATCAGCCTGTGGACTCAAGAGTTCCAGGTTCAATTCCTGTCAAGGGCATGTACCTTGGTTGCAGGCACATCCCCAGTGGGGAGTGTGCAGGAGGCAGCTCATCGATGTTTCTCTCTCGTCGATGTTTCTAACTCTCTATCCCTCTCCCTTCCTCTTTGTAAAAAAAATCAATAAAATATGTCTTAAAAAAAGGGAATTAATTAGCAGAGATATTTTGATTTCTTACAGAGAGTAAGGGAGAGGGATAGAGAGTTAGAAACATTGATCATCTGCCTCCTGCACACCCCCTACTGGAGATGTGCCTGCAACCAAGGTACATGCCTTTGACTGGAATCAAACCCAGGACCCTTCAGTCCACAGGCCGACACTCTATCCACTGAGCCAAACCAGTCAGGGCCAATTAGCAGAGATATTTTAATATTGCTATTTGCCCTTTCTGTATAATAGAAGTGTGAGATGAAAGGAAATTAGTAAAATGTATATGAAAATAATATATAAATTTATTAATAAATAAACAGTAACAAAAGGATATAACAACAACAGAGGTATGATATAAAAAAACAAAAACATGATATGAAAACAACAAAAACATGATATAAAAACAACGGTGATGCAAACAATGACTGATAAAGTGATTAAACTGATTCTAATATCTCCCTGTACACCACATTAAGAGTGAAAACACTTTCAGAGTGCTTGACTAATTTCCCTTGTGATGAAGTATTTAGAACTTTAACTTTAACATCACATGCTCTTCAAACTCGAGAGAAAGCAACATATAACTGACCATGTGTGAAAACGGGTTCAGGTAGGAATATGCCTACTCTGTCTAGAGTTTGTCCTTGTGATTTATTAATAGTCATTGCAAATGCTGGCATCACGGGAAACTGTCATCAAATCAATTTAAATGGGAGGCCAGTGTCATACGGGGACAAATTAATTCTTGGAATCAGAACAACCTCTCCCTCTGCAGATCCTGTTAATACTTCAGCTTCGATGATGTTAGGTCGTAATCTTTTGATAATAAATCTGGTACCATTGCAAAGACCCCATTTACTGTTGAAATTTCTCAATAGCATGATGGTTGCACCCACTTTTAATTTTAATTTATGACATGGCATTGCCGAAGAAGTAATACTATTAAGAAATTCTATGGGAAAATTTTCCTTTTTAGCATCATCTTTGGAATCATCACTCAAATATGTGTGAAAATCTCCATCGAGTATATCCAAATTTTCTTCATTTAATTTTTGAACGTGCTCATTTTTGGGACAAAGAATTGCACGTTTAGATATATTTTTAATATTATCTATAGCAGTGGTTCTCAACCTTGCTGCACATTAGAATCACCTGGGAATCTTTTTAAAATTCTGATTCCTGGGCCTCATCCTCCGGAAATTGTTTCTTTGTTATGGGGTGGGGCCACAACATTAGTAACAAAGAAACAGAATTTCCAGAGGATGAGGCCTAGAAATCAGGATTTTAAAAGATTCCCAGGTGATTCTAATGTTCAGCTAAGGTTGAGAACCACTGATCTATAGATATTGTATTTCCAAAGGTATCTTCAATAATAGATCCATTACAAATCATTTCACTTCCTTGCTTCGCTCCGAGGGCGTGTTCCTGCCTGAAACCTCGCCCTCCAGGAAACAGCTGGGGGAGGGCGCAGCCATTTCCAAGAGGGACCCCTGCAGGACTGACTTCCTTCCGGTTGGTCGCGGTTCTGGCCATGATGTTACACCCAGGGTTTTTATATAAGTAGATACACAAGAAGACATTGAATCATTTAACACATTGTTTGCGGGTAGTTTTTATCGCGTGCTAACAGGTGGTGCGGGCCATTTTTGCTAATTTTTTTGCGCAAATGGCAACGTTCAGTAAAATTACGATAACTTTAGTTTACGTATTTATACGTTACCCGCATTCTACCGCTAGTCTATAAAAAACATATTAATACGTGTCCTGCGCTCTACTACACTGGTAGAATGTATAAATACGTAAAACGTGTAAACACGTTTCCGGCATACGATGTGTTAAAGCCTTAAAGACCTACTAATTGCAAATATGACCTACTAATCCTAACAAAACTCCGAAATCCACTGATAGCTGATAGTACCAACAATAAACTAGGTCTATGTCAGAATATGTGTTTGTGACTCATAAAGGTGTATTCTCATATTTACAAAAAAAGTTCTTACATTGATTAATCTGAAATATCTATAACACTGATTAATAGGCAGAGATTTTAAAATATTTTGAGAGATAATTTTAATATAATTGAGTATATTATTAATTTTTAAACTGATATCCTGGGAAATAATTTCATTATGTAAATTACTCTGTGTGATCCATGCAGCAACTATATTCTTTTCTTACCTAAATATAATTACTTACCAGTGGGATTAATTTATAGTGAAAAAAAAACTTTAATCATTAAAGAATCCAAGTGTAAAAGATTAATTTTATGTGTTTTTCTTTCACTACCAAAACTTAGAGAATCTAACTTTCAGAATTTTATCTCTTTTTAACTTAATAATGAGCATTCCTTATACTCAACTAGTATATTTATTATTTAACCAGCTAACAAATATCATCCTTTAAAAAGCAGCACTTGAAAATTTAGAATTTTGATACTTATCAAATATATTATTTATTTTTCTTAGCGTTTTATAAGATAAATGTTTTCTTTGTAAAAACTAATTGGGGTGATTAAAGAAAAGGTGCTGCTTTTCACACATGCAGAAACACTATTTGTCAACACACGGACATGTGCACACATGTACTAACATTAAATTTTGATTTGTGAATATATGGAACCCTTGAAAAGGACGCTCTCCTATTGTAGTTATTTATTCACCTGTTCTGGTTCATGTTAATAATACTTATATATTTTATGTAAACTTCCTTTACATCTTCCATCAGTCAACAGTGGGATTGCTTTCTAATTTAGAAGGATGCTGTAAAACCATAGTTTCCATTATTTAACAGATAAACAATAAAAGTGAGACCTTTGTTATTAATTAAACCTGAACTATCTTTTTATATATTAATTTCTAGTCAATTACAGATTAATATTCTCCATATTGAAAACAAAGCATTTGTCTTTCTTTTTTAATAATATATCCAAAATGCAACCACATTCATATTACACTTTATTGTTCATCAACATCAGACTTTTTAATAAGTAACAAAGTTCTGAGTTAAAATCATTAAAGCTTTTGGGGAACAATATATTCTTTAAATAAGTAAAACTTTACACAGGCAATATTATAAAACATATTTTTGCTTTGGTTTCTCCTCACATTAGTCGCTAAGCATTTTGTTTGTTACACATAAAGAGACCGTTTATATGGTATTAAATAATAGACATGACAACTCTGGTGGCTCAGCTGGTTGGAGTGTCATCCCATCCACAAATTATGGTTGCAGTTTCAATTCCCCATCAGGGTACACGCCAAGGTTCTGGATTCCATCCACACCAAGCTTATGGAGGCAACACATTGATGTTTCTTTCTCTCTCTGTCAATAAAAACATATCTTTGGTTGAGGATTTAAAAAAAACACAGTACAGAATGTTTGCGACTGGCAGGGACAATATAAACATGCCATATTAAATATGCAAACAGAAATACTAATTTATGGTGGAAGTATATTTAAGAAATTAATTTATAGTAAAATCATATGTAAATTTATCACATTTTATGACCTTTGAAGTTATTTTGATTTCAGGTTAGCATTAATATTGTTTCCAACTTTGTGTTTAATTGTTTCCTCTTTAAATCTGTAATTATTCTATAAGAAAGCATTATAAATGTATTGAATATTAACTTATCTTGTAAACAGAGTTACAAAAGGCACGGAAGTGTTCAATCCCTTAACTTTCCCTGTGGTTGCTTTTCTTTTATAATTCTCTTATAATTTTTATACATTAAAGGTCTAAAGAAAATGAAGTCGTGTGTTTTGAATATGTTATTATTTTCATATCGCCACCAGTAGCAGACAACATTAACTTGAAAAAGGCAAATATAAATTCATTCCTCTTAACAGTGTTTGTGTATTTGTGTTTTCTTTTAGTCAATCTGCTGGATTCCAAAACGATTCCAGGGGAGCTGGGCTGGATCTCTAGCCCATCACATGGGGTGAGTTCAGCAAGCTATTGAGAAGGAAAATGGTCCTGTCCATTACCCCGCATAGAGAGCAGACGGAACTATTGGCGTTCTCTCTTACGCAAACTCCTGGAATGCTGGTGACCCATTTATCAGTGTTTTTAATACGTGGACAAAGAGAGACTAATATCAGTGCCCAGTGGAACTACTGAGAATTGTGAAAGTATTTCTTTTCCTTCTGAATTTATCAATTGCTTGAATGTATTGAACATTAATTATTACTAGTATCAGGCAGATGATCTAGGTGTGACCATTAATGTTTTGTGATGCGATTGGAATAAGAGAATTGAGAAGGCAGTCTAAATTTTAACCAATGTAGAAAATGTATAGCCCAGCCAGTGTGCTCAGTGGTTGAGCATCAATCTATGAACCTGGAGGTCATGGTTCTATTTCTGATCAGGCCACATGCCTGAGTTGTGGGTTCCATCCCCAGTGGGGGCATGCAGGTGGCAGCAGATCAATGATTCAGTCTCATTATTGGTGTTTCTATCTCTCTCTCCCTCTCCTTTCCTCTCAGAAATAAACAAAAAATATTTGGAAAAAAAGAATGAGAATGTGTATGTACAGATAGTAGTCCCCAGAGCTGTAGCCATAAAATATACCTTAGTGACTGCTCCAAGTAGTATAGGGTGTATTAAACCTATGCTGCCTTAATTTCTTTATTTAAAATATTTGCAACTTGTCTAGTTCAATTTAAAGCTGGGTATATTTTATTTAGAAAAAAACCTGATGCGGTTACATTTTAAACTTCTTAAATATCTTTAATACTTTACCTGCCAGACACAGATTATTAAGGTGTGTGACATTTTGGTAGCCTGAATATTTATAAAGAGCCTTTTGTGTGATAAAATTTTCTTTTTTTTTTTTTTTCAGAAAAAAGGGGCATAGATTTGAAAAATTCTTGTGCCTACAAAACTGTGTAATAAATGACCACGCATGCCCTTTTTATTTTCTTCCAATTATAGCCTATAGAAAACGCAAAATGTTACTTTGAAATATTTGATAGGAACACGTTTATGCATTCCATATTCTTCTATGCTGGTTCTCTTTTCTAAGAGGTCACACTTACTTCCACTTGGTATTGGTGTTCAGTCTTTAGACTTTGGTACCTAAACATACTAATTTTTATGGTACCATCAACTTTTTCACCAACGGATGTTTTGCATCAAGGATACTTCATCTATCTGTCATCTTTGTATCTGCTTCTCTTCCTGGTACACCTTGACATTGACACAGTGCCAAAACCTATCACATAATCAGGCCATGGTTAGTTGCGTCAGAAGGGAAAGGATGAAGGAAGCCAGGATTTGGTTTTCCCATAGGTGTAAAAGGATTCTAATGATTAGGATAAAAGCACATCCTGGGTTGTCATAAAGAGTGAACCAAAACTCAGCATTGAGCTGGAAAACTCATTTAAAAACGCATCATCCAAAAGTCAAAACAAAGTTTAATTTTAGAAATTTGAGTTTATTACTTTATCAGATAGCATACCATAGAAACCTTCTACTCAAGGGTCTACAAAAAGCCAAAACCACAGTGACATTTTACTAATAGATACTTATATGTGTATTTATTTTAAACAACAAGAAATTAACTTGTATGTCAAAGCCACAAGTGGTCTACCTCCTGTTTTTTTTTTTGTGTCGTTTTTTTTTTAAAGATGGTATAAAGAAAACAAAACACGTTTCTATATATTGACAATTTGGGGAAATATATTCATTTCACTTTGTTAATCTCAAAGACTTTGTGATAAAACAAAGTTGGCACTTCTACTTCCAGAGACATGTTGGGAGATGTGGTGTCCTCAGACCTTGTCACACAATGTGTGGTGCAAGCATCAGCGTTCAACGTCAAGGCCTAGGTGGTTCTTAGAAATGAAATTCTCAGGTCTCACTCCAGGCTTCCTGAGTCCGAATCTGTACTTTAACATGGTCCCCAGGTGATTCCTAAGCACATTAAATGTAAGAAACACTCCTCAGAGTAATTTACCTCTTGACTTTTTCCATCTCTCATCCAATTTCCGACCTCCCTCTGCCCAGGAACAACTTTCAGCTTCTCCTCTGGCTTACTGTTGCCTCACAGAGCAGAGCGCAGGCTCTTCATTGCCTTCCCGGTTGATCTTGCAGCTGTGTGTTCCCTCTTTCTGGTGCAATAAATAGCTTAAAACAGCTGGCCAAGCTCTGAAAGCTTATCATTAAAATTTGCAAGGACAAGAAATGAACATTTCCCCAGCAGGTCATGATATTTATAATACCTCAAGACCCCAACACTACACACACACACACACACACACACACACACACACACACGAAAATCAAATAGTGTAGTTTTTTCTTTAAATTTTCTCTCTATATTATGTTAACCACAATGTCCATGAGGAAATAAATACTGTGGATTTAGAAAATGTTAGATGGGTTTTCATTTCTTCTTGAGAAACTGATGACATTTTGAGTGAAAGCCCAGCACAGCCAATTTAGCTTTGGTACTTAACGTCTTTGCTTGTACAATTTTGTGCTTTTAGATTCAGTTACTTATTTTTATGTTAAATTGGCATTTTCAATATGACAAGGATTGATGAGTTTTGAGTTTTCTTGTTTATAAAGAAGATAGAACAATTTGATGTCTTTGCTGCAAACTTTTCCATGAAAAAGAAGACATGGAATAGCTGGAAACAACTTTCAAGTTTGTATTGTTTTAATAAATGAACCCTAATAAATACAGTACATCTATTTTTAAGTTAATAAAATATGAATGTAAACTCTAGAAGGTAAATTACAATAACGATGTCACACCATATTAAATCACTGAAAATTTGCTCACTTTTTTCTTATTCATCTTTTTATTTATGTTTCTGGAATATTTAATTTTTTAAATTTTTTTAATTAAATCTTTATTGTTCAGATTATTACAGTTGTTCCTCCCCCCCCCCCCCCATAGCTCCCCTCTACCCGGTTCCCACCCCGGCCCCTCTGCCATTTCCCTTCCCACCACTGCCCTCATCCATAGGTGTATGATTTTTGCTCAGTCTCTTCCTGCACCACCACACCCATCCCCCCCCCCCCCGAGAATAGTCAGTCCACTCCCTTTCTATGCCACTGATTCTATTATATTCACCAGTTTATTCTGTTCATCAGATTATTTATTCACTTGATTTTTAGATTTACTTGTTGATATATGTGTATTTGTTGTTCATAATTTGTATCTTTACCTTTTTCTTCTTCTTCCTCTTCTTAAAGGATACCTTTCAGCATTTTATATAATACTGGTTTGGTGGTGTCATCAAACTTCTTTAGCTTTTTATTATTTGTGAAGCTCTTTATCTGACTTTCAATTCTGAATGATAGCTTTGCTGGATAAAGTAATCTTGGTTGTAGATTCTTGCTATTCATCACTTTGAATATTTCTTGCCACTCCCTTCTGGCCTGCATAGTTTCTGTTGAGAAATCAGCTGACAGTCCTAAGGGTACTCCTTTGTAGGTAACTGACTTTTTTTCTCTTGCTGCTTTTAAGATTCTCTCTTTGTCTTTTGCTCTTGGCATTTTAATTATGATGTGTCTTGGTGTGGTCCTCTTTGGATTCCTTTTGTTTGGGGTTCTCTGCGCTTCCTGGACTTGTAAGTCTAAATCTTTCACCAGGTGGGGGAAGTTTTCTGTCATTATTTCTTCAAATAGGTTTTCAATATCTTGCTCTCTCTCTTCTTATGGCACCCCCATAATTCAGATGTTGGTACGCTTGAAGTTGTCCCAGAGGCTCCTTACACTATCTTCATATTTTTGGATTCTTTCTTCTTTTTGTTATTTTTTGGTTGGGTGCTTTGCTTCTTCGTATTTCAAATCTTTGACTTGATACTTGCGATCCTCTAGTCTTCTGTTGGATCTCTGTATAATATTCTTTATTTCAGTCAGTGTATGCTTAATTTCTAGTTGGTCCTTTTTCATAACCTCGAGGGTCTCACTAGATTTCTTGAGGGTCTCATTAAATTTATCAGCAGTTTCTAGAAAATTCTTGAAAAACCTTATAAGTTTGGTTTTGAACTCTATATCCAGTCGTTTGCTTTCCTCTATTTCTGTCATTTGTGACCTGTTTCTTTGTCTCTGCATTTTTTATGCTTCCCTGTGTTGGTAGAGTGGCTTAGTGTGCTAAGTGTCTTATAGGGCCCGGTGGCTCAGCCTCCCCAATTACCTGAGGTGGACACTCTTGGTGCACCCCTTTATGGGCTTTGTGCACAGTCTTGTTGTAGTTAAGCCTTGATTGTTGTAGGTATCACTGGGAGGAATTGACCTCCAGGCCAATTGGCTGTGAGAATCAGCTGTGTCTGCAGTGGGAGAACTTCTGTGCTGGAGACACCCTTCTGGGGCAAGACTTGCTTCAGTGGGGCTTTGGTGCTCACTGAGTCTGCCCTCTGAGTGTGTCCCTTATGGATCTGAGGAGTTGTAATATGGATGGTCCCACTCTGACCAATTGGTACACTGGCTCTTGGATCTCTAAGGAGGTGCTAATTTAGCCTCTGCCTGAGGCTACCCAGCAGGAGCTATGGAGAGATCTGAAGATTCCTCTTCTTTGTTTGGGGTTTGGAGGTGCCCAGCTGAGGCCCAACTGTGAAGCAATGCAAGCTGCTGTGGGGCCTTGGGCCTTCTTTTGGAAGTTCTGGTTCTCTCTGACCCAGCTGCAGTTTGTTAGGTAATTTTCAGATTGCAAAGGGCCAAGCCTTTCATATGCAACAGCCTCTGCACACAGTTTGGGTGGGGCATGGTCTCAGGGAACCAACAGGGCGGAGAAAACAGCTATAGCTGATCCTCAGCCCTGCCCTAAGAGGCCCCGAGTCTCAGTGTCCCAAGGCAATCGCTGCAAGCACCTCTGAGAGAAAGCCGCCCTTGAGTTCTGACCGATGCCAGACAGTCCAGTTCTCCCCATATGAGTCTGGGTCCCCAGAGACTTTCCTGGAACTGGAGTTTAGAGCTGTTGGGAGCTTAAGACTCCCTCCCGATTGTAAAAGACAACCGTGTCCTCAGTTACTAGTCCTTTCCACATGGGCCTCCGTACCTCTGCACTTTACTTCAGAACCTCCTCTGAGCCTCAGTGTGCTTTTCTCTTTCCTTATAGTTGTAGAATTTCCACTCAGCCAGCCTTCCTGTGGTTCTGGATGATGTCTGTTTTGTCTTTTAGTTGTATTTTTGAAGTAGTTGTTCGAGGCAGCAATTTCCGGTGTTTACCTATGCCGCTATCTTGGTTTCATTTTTTTCTTGTTCATCTTAAAACTGAAAGTTTGTTCCCTTCTACTAACTGCTCCCTATTTCCTCCCACCCCATAAGCCCTGGCACTCACTTTTATACTCCCTGTTTTTATAGGTGTGACTTTTTTTTAGATTCCAGTAAAAGTGATGCCATACAGTATTTGTCTTTCTGTATCTGGCTTATTTTCCTTAGAATAATGCCCTCAAAGTCCATCTATATGATCACAAATAACAGGGAAAACCCCGTGTTTGTTTTGTTTTGTTTTTAGTTTAAGGTAATGACTCTGAATGTGATGAGGAGGTAAGGAAAGAGTTGGTTTTGATTTTCACCTGTGGGGAGATCTGCAGTGTCTATAGATATTGCTGGTTGTCACAAATGCAGACGTGGGGCACTACTGGTTTCTGGTAGGCAAGGCCAGGGGTGCTGTAAACATCTTACGCTGAACAGGGCAGCCTCCCACAACAAAGAATGATCTTCTGTAAAATGACAGTGCCCAGGTTAAGAAGCCCTTAGGGGATCAATATTGGTGCTCCTTTAGAAGCTATAGTCACTATAAAGGTCCAGGAGACTATCAGCAACTTCAAGTTCCAACCATAACCCCATCAGAAGCTCTAAATTCCAAATCTGTTGGAATAAATATTTTAAAAAATGATTCATTCTAAACATAGATCTTTCATGGAATGATAATATCACCTGAGTTCTATAAAAATAATTAATATACTGGGGATGGAAATGGCCCCAAATGGCTCATTCCTTCATATCCACCCACCCCCCTGAAATTTTTATTCTGTTATTTCACCAGAGACATATCAATGCATAAAATTTTACAATTAACCTATGTAGTTCTCTTGGGAAGAGTATTTATATCTCTAGTTTATGTGGTGCTTTGAAACTTAGGAGGAAACTTGGTAGGATGATATAATATTATTAGGCCTGAAAAAAATTTTGAAATGAGTATCTTGGAGGAAATTTAATGAAACTTTGGTTTTCTTGAAATGAATGTCATGAAAATAATACTCAAATTTGTAAACTGAAATTATCCGGCAGTCATAAGTAGCAATTTATTTTTCAATAATAGTGTTTTATTTGACATGAACCTTTTCTACCACTAAGTTTGTTCAGTTTAGTAAAGCAGACACAGCAATTACCTTCGTTGGCCTTAAACTACAAATTATAATATTTAAATTCTGGACTAATTTTATTTAGTAATTTCAGTAAATAATTTAATAGTTTATATATTCTTAGAGGTTGAATAACACATATAAAAGCCCTTATATATTGTTGAATTACAACCCAGAAAAATCTTTTGTTTACACATGACTACTAGGTACTTAAATAGATAGGTAGTTAGATAGATAGATTAATTGATAATGTCAATCTATGAAATAAACTTTCTTAGTCTATGTATCATTACAGAGGAGGGAGCAGAGGGAAGTATAGGTACATAGTGTTATCTTCAGATAGTATTAACATGCTGATTAAATAGAACAGAGGAATCACGAGCCTTGTCTCAAAGAAACTCTCTTGAGGCCCAGCCAGCCTGGCTCAGTGGTTGAGCATCAGCCCATGAAACAGGAGGTCACTGTTCGATTTCCAATTCGGGCACATGCCTGGGTTGCAGGCTCCATACCAGTGTGGGGCATGCAGAAGCAGCCTATCAGTGATACCCTCTCATCATTGATGTTTCTATCTCTCCTTCTCCCTTCATCTCTGAAATCAATAAAACATATATTTTAAAAAAGAAACTCTCATTAGGAGAAGAAAATGAGGAGTTGGTTAGGGGAGTGTAGAAAAAGCAAAGTCTGAAAAGAATTATTCATGTATATTTGCAGTTCTTAGAAATAATTCTCAAAATTAGCAATTGTGGAATTATTTTCTACCTTCTTCCTTTTTTTATATCCTTTATAATTTTTTTCTCTAAAAGTGTTCCTTAGATATTTTTTGCAAATAGAGACCCTTTCGGTTGCCCACCCAATATCTGTTCTCTGACTTTTCCTTGTGGATTTAGCAGCAATATTATCCTGGTTTTCACCCTCTCATGTTCCCCTGCCACTCTGTGGGTTGAATGTCGATTCATCTGAGAGCTAGTCATGATAAGCATAGTCATTTTACCAGACATTAGTTTAGGCAAGAGTAAGTAAAAGAGTAAGTAAAGTCATTGAGACTGGAGCAGAATTCCAGTGACTCTAGAGAAAGTTTCCTCCTCATAAAAAGAGATGGGGAGAGGCTGAGTTCTTCATGGCTCTGGGCTTGCCCTATGAAGGCCCAGTATCTGAGGCAACTGCACTCTCTTTATGACCTGAAAGGTGGAGTCTATGAGCATTAGAGAAACCAACATGGGACTCTGGCATCTTAGAACCACTGAATCAAGTTAAAACAACAGCAGCAACAATTTTCCTTCTTTTAGCCACTCTTTTTAGTATCTCTCAGACTTTCAAATTGAGGGCATCCTGATAGAATCCTATGTAGTAAAAGGCTAATATGCAAATCGACCAAATGGTGGAACAACCAGTCGCTATGATGCACAGTGATCACCAGGGTGCAGACACTCAATGCAGGAGCTGCTCCCTGGTGGTCAGTGTGCTCCCACAGGGGAGTGCCACTCAGCCAGAAGCCCTGAGCTGGGCTCATGGTTGACAAGTGCGGCAGAGATGGTGGGAGCCTCTACCGCCTCCGTAACAGAGCTAAGGATGTCTGACTGCTGGCTTAGGCTCACTACCCCATGGACATCCGCCAAGGGGTCCCGGACTGTGAGAGGGCACAGGCCAGAATGTGGGACCCCAGCCATATGCATATTAGGGGCGACCAGGCATTCAGGCAGAGGCATTTAGGGCGATCAGGCAGGCAGACAGGTGAGTGGTTAGGAGCCAGTGGTTTTGGATTGAAAGAAAGATGTCTGACTGCCGGTTTAGGCCCCATCCTCCAGTGATGGGGCCTAAACCGGCAGTCGGACATCCCTGAGGGGTCCTGGATTGGAGAGGGTGCAGGCTGGGCTAAGGGACACCCCCATGCACAAATTTCGTGCATCAGGCCTCTAGTACAATCTATAATATTAAAAGTGTAATATGCTAATTAGACCGGACATCCTTCCAGACCACCTTCCAGATGAAACCGGGGCTGTGAGGGAAGCCCACTTCCCAGGTACCAGAGGAAAGCCTGTGTTGGCAGCTGGGGGAAGGAAGGCCTACTCTTGCATGAATTTTGTGTATCAAGCCTCTCTAGTATCTTATAACCAGATCAAATATCTTAGTTTCTAAATGGAGGCTATAGCAATGCATAATTGTATTCTACAAAGATATTTGTATTTTCCCAGGTTATCTTTTTTGTGCTTTAGCGTAGACGATGCCAAAGGTAATAATTAGAGCAGTGAAATAGAATAAGCACATTGTTTAAAATCAGGACATCTGAATGTGAATTCTGGCTCCACCATTGATTGCTGTCTGATCTGATGCAGGCCATTTAACCTCTGTTAACATTTATCCTCACTTTTTAAAAAGGCATTCTAATTCTAATGTCACAGCACTTGAAAATAAATGAGATTTGTTTGTATATGTCTATATTTCTACCCACAAATATATATGCATAACATATATAGCTGATAATGCATGTGAAAGAACTACGCAAATATAATTTCTTATTCTTAGACAAATATTTTGAGGTTTTTCTATTCTAATCCAAGATATTTGGCAAAATTCACTGATATATCTTCTTAAATCTCAGTATACACTTGATGCATTGAATTTGGATTGAAAAAAACAAAAACTGATAGTATTACCTGAGGTGCCTGCAAACACCTCTTCTCTGTTAAGTTACCAGACATTTCCTTTGATATCACATGGTTGTTGTTCCACTGAATCTGTGCAGACCAAAGTTTACATTTTAATTGAGTCAAACTATGTTTTTTGGGTAGTTAATTCATGCATTTAAAATTTTAGTAATGAAAATTTCCTCAAGGTATTAATATTTCTCCTTCGTTGAGACTTGACTCTTTCCTATGTATGCTCCTGCCGCTCCCAAACTAGTACATAACACCTATAAAGGATTCTAGCTTGTTCTTTGTTGTGTCTCCACAGCTTAATACAATTATTTCATTGATATTTATCTCAGTCAGGAAACTGAAAGCTCTTTAAGGCCAATTTCTTTTTCATTCTTCTCATTTCGAGTTCCTGGATTAGTTGCTCATACATTACAATTAACTGAATAAATGAATAATAAAAGCTTTCCAAAATAAGAATTGATAATTAGGTAACACTGATTTTGTATTAGTTGAGAAAAATTTTATCATTTCCAATTTGTTGTTTAAAATGGAGTAATTAAATAGTTTCACTCTCTTTCAACTGCATAAAATTAAGTGACATTTTAATATATACTATATGTGTATAATACATATGTATACATTTTATACATATATAAAATATATGGCTATATTAAATATAGTATTATTTTTTATACTAGAAGAGAGCTATTTAGTTCAATGTATTTAGAAAATACTGCCAACCTATGAATTGGAAGTAAGATGTAAAGAAAACAAGCTAGAGATAGCTCTATATTGAAAATTATATTGATTGCTGCCTAATGGTAAAAAGCCAGAATCCTGTAAGTTAATTCCATTTAAAAATAGAAATGTTTAGAATTGAATGAATCATAGAGATTAATGTAAATAACAAAAATACTTCCTAAAACAAATCATTACTTTACTATTCTCCAGTATAGTGTAATTTATGTTCACTATTGGAATTGTTGCAACTTGTGAAGTGTGGATCATAAAAGTCTCATCTACTGGATTTCTAGCTTTCACTTTGTAAATGGTGTCTGAAATGCAGGGAGACTATTTTGATAACTGGGTGTCAACCATAACCACCTGGGATTCAGCCTTTATGAATCACAGTCCAAATTCTGCTTCATATGCTGAGCAGTCAGTACAGGAAAATCAAACTTTGACGTGAGGTATGTGATCTTGTCATTTGAATTTTTTCTGCCTGGAATGAGCAGTGCTACATATTTATACATGTCACTCTCACCCATCGTGCTGACCTTTCAAGGAAGGATGTCTGATCAAATTAGAAAAACATGGCAAAGTTTTGCAGTTTTTCACTAACCTTTCATTGAAAGAAAATGCACTGTAAAAGAATGAGATATGTTCATGAGTGAAAGAAATCACATTTAATTTAGAAAAATTAAAATCTTATATTGTACTTGTTTTAGCAGAATTTTTCATCAGTGCTGTAAAACAAATAGAAACCAGTCTTCAGGGCTGTTGTTGTATATTTCTATGTGAATCCTCATCACTGCTTCAAACAGTGTTTATTTATATTTTGGGGGTTGAATTAGAATTTTTAAAATATGACATGTAATCTACTTTGCTTCTTTTACTTTGATGTACAGCTTGTGGGATTTAGAGCAGAGAAGACGAAACATATTTGGATGGGCTTTGTTTAGTTCGGCTTTACTCATAAATTTGTTGGTGCTACATGATCTTCACTTAGCATGCAGTAACTATAAAGTTAAATAAATTCTAAGATATATTTGAATAATTTTATTTCTATTTTGAATGTTTAAATAGTACATAAATTCACTGTGATCATTTCCAATTTGTTTTTTGAAGTAACTTTAAAATTTTTTGAATCAAAGACAACCTTGTGCTTCTAGTGGTTTCTCATATTGATAGAATTTTAAAAACAAAACTTTTGAAAGCAAAATTTGTTATTTTGTGTAACTTCAAATAAGTGTACTTTTTGTTAAAAAAGGAATGGAAACCAAAGAGTAAAATAAACCAAAATATAAATACGAAGCTTTAAAAAGAGTATGGCTTTCATACTACTATGCAAAAATAGTACATACTTGTTTCCATATTGCTAAGAAATGACCACTTTCTTTAATATTTTAAAGAATGTATTTAGAATAAACACTGTGTTCAAGCTTCCAAGTTTTCATTTGAATATAAGATATAATTACAACATAATTACTCCAATGGAAGGGAGTTTCAATTCTAACATTCCACTAAGTGCAATTTTGATGGGAATTTGTCAAAAAATTACTTGCTCCAAAGATTTGCTCATTTATTTTCTCCTTTTAAAAAATTCATAAATTGGTGGTTTTCACCCTTAGTTTTATTATTCTCTGCTGGTTAATTTATTTTGAAAATATTTAACAAAGGAAATTAAAAATTGCCTGTAAAAATATGGAGTGAAACACTTTTTAAATAAGTCCCATGCCCCAAATGATAGCCAATGGACCTGAAAACATTTAAAGGTTATATTTACAATAAAAAACCACATGGGGTATTTATTGGACCTTAATAGTCTGTTGATTATCATCAGTTTGTCAGTTTTGTTTTGATTTTGTATTTTTTTCTGAGAATGATACTTACTTTATTCAGGAAGTATTATATGAATAAAAACTTTATCAATGTAGTATTTGAAGTCTTGGGAGTTAATAAAATAATTTATCCCTGTTCCATGAGACATAAGAAAAAAAAAAAAAACATCAAGGGGGAAAGTATACTTAATTTTCTGAATAGTCTAAGTTTAAAAGTTATTCTTATTCATTCTGTATTTTATTGAATTTATGAGGTGGCATTAATTAATAAAGTTATATGTTTCAGGTATACAATTCTATAATACATCATCTGTATATTGTATTGTGTTTACTATCCAAAGACAAGTTTTTTTCCACCATCTTTTATTCCCCCTTTAGCCTCTTCTATCTCCACACCCTCCTTCCCTCTGACAATCACTATATATAAATATCCATATATCAGAGTGAATGCACATATACATCAAGTATTACTTTTTAATTTGTAAACAGTAGATGCTAAAAATGAAAAATACTTAGTTTCCAACCAAGACCTGTCCCAGAAACCTGCTTCTCCACAGACCCTCCATGTGATTCTGATGCTGCTCAAGTGTGGGAATTACTGCTCTAGAAGATCATGATGTTGTGAAATGAGGCAGACATTCCTTACAAAAGTATTTAGATGTTGCTTGATACAGTGCTGTAGTTTATTCCAATGTCATAATTAATACCAAAACATGCATGATTCATGATTATTATAGGTCTGTCTCCAAATTTAGCCTTTTATAATAAACACACAGTGAGAGCAATCAGGTATTTTACCAAAAAACTCAAGGGATCTATTAGCAATTTGTAACAAGAATTTACTTTACAATCATCATGTTTCTCTCTTGTAACCTTGGAATTCAGTCTGAACTGAATGTAGTATCCTCAGTATTTTCAATACTGAAGACATTTATACACCTGCACCCATTACTCCTGATAAAAAGATGACATTCAAACAAAAAGACTAGAGAAGCTGTGAATTAAATTATAGGGATATTGGAATAAGGAATATAAACATTCCCCGCCAAGGAGTTACTAGAATATAAGGTTGTCTGAGAAATGACTATAAAGTGTTCCTAGAAAGTTACTGGGATCAGCTTGTGATGGATTGTGTGTGCCTCACTAAAGGTTTTGGACATCATTCAAAGGTAATATCTTAAGATGGTTTTAGAGGATGTTGTAATTGAAAACAGAGAGGAGTCAGAAAAATCCTTTGGAAATTACTAAGAAAGTTCCCATGATAGGTTATACAAACCTAAGATCTACCCTCTATTCCTTCGCTTATATATCTTAGTGACTTGGCATAGGTTGAATTTTTACTGTTTTGCTAACACTCCAAGAAGAGAATATTCTCAAAAGTAAATTTTGGAAAAAACTAACACCATTGCTATAGTAAAGGCATAAAATAAAGAGAAACCAAATTTGGCCAATTACATTGTGAGAACTTTGGGGATGGGGGTTCAGTAGAAATGCAAATTAATACACTGAGGGAAAAAAAAGGAGGGCAGAAGATGATCTAACAGTAATCAAATTGCCTTCTGTATGGCAATGCCAACCAATGTTCTTCTGGGCCTGAGATTGAGAATAAGCTCAATTTTAGGAAAAATCTAAATGACAACCTAGCTTTATGATATTAAATGACAATACCATAAATCCAGCAACCAGTAGATTTAGCCAGTGTAGGAAGAAAGGGGATGTGATATGATGGTTTCAAAGAAACTTAACTCCCAGTCTACACATGGATACTTATCCCATGACATGGGTATTAAGAAAGCTGGTAATCATTAACTTTATGGATTTGCTTAAAAGTCTTCAATGGAATTTAAAGCTTGTGGATGACATGAATCAATTTTGTAAACTATTCTAGAACTATCTGTTATCTGTACCCTTAACATTGGATGGATGTACTGGATTGTAATTTTTTAAAGTAAAATCCTATATAATAAAGAGGTAATATGCAAATTGACCATCATACCCTCACACAAGATGGCCACCCCTATGTGGTCACAAGATGGCAGCCACAAGATGGCTGGCAGGGGAGGGCAGTTGTGGGCAACCAGGCCTGCAGGGGAAGGCAGTTGGGAGCAATTGGGCTAGCAGGGGAGTGGTTAGTGGGTGATCAGGCTGGCAGGCAGAAGTGGTTAGCGGCAATCAGGCAGGCAAGCGAGCAGTTGGGTGCCAGCAGTCCTGGATTGTGAGAGGGATGTCCGACTGCCCTGTGGGATCGGACCTAAACCGACAGTCGGACATCGCCCAAAGGGTCCCAGATTGGAGAGGGTGCAGGCTGGGATGAGGGACACCCCTTCCCCGCCGCCCGCCCCATGCACAAATTTCATGCACTGGACCTCTAGTAATGATAAAATTGTGACTTAAATTTGTGTTTTCTAATGAGCATTGAAAAGACTGTAAATTAAAATGTAGTCATAAACCAAAAAATAACTAGAATTTTATGAAATTTTTTATTGATAGAGATGTTTTATTTTTCATTAAGAGCAGCACAATTTTATCTTATCTGCAGCAGTAGAATATATGTGAGTGAGTAATCAATTTTAGAGTCAGCAGAGACTTTAGAAGCCATCTACAGCAATTCCTTAATTATGTAGAAAAGCAGCTGAAGCTGGAGTGCAGGTGGAGTCTTAGTGACTTGCCCAAGGTTATGTCATTGCTTTCTGGGCCTGTGTTCAGTGGTCTTTTCATTAATCCTCAGTCTTGTTCTGTGGATAGTACCAAAGAAGGATTCATGATTATGTGATTTAATTTTTAACAGACTTACTTTATAGGACTTCAGGAATATTATGTCTGAGTGTCAAGTCTTACAGCACTCTAAGTAATAACCAAGTCTTGGTATACATCAGTCAACATAGAGCTACTTTTTTTAGGTGTTGAAAAATGCTGATCTTTTATAAGCCCGAGAGGAAAATCTGGTTATATAGGATTATTATCTGCTCTCCATTTTCATATGTGTATCCCCTCATCACAGCTTGATGACTAAAGATTCTTAACTTATTCTCTTACAACTAGACATTGATTTTATCTTAGATTTAAATATAAATCTGAGCTTACTTGCATTGAAATACTATTTTTAAATATTAGCTTATAACCAAAACAAATCTCATCTACTTTCAATTTTTCAAGAACCAATGAATGTTTTGAGGTCTTTTAAAAATTAGTACCTCATTTTAATGTAACTAGTCCTAAAACAGCACTGTTATATTTTAGCCAATAAATCCTCTTTACGATTTAAAATGTTTCCAAATTGTTTACTGCTATTTTCTGAACTGCTAAAAAATCAGACACTTTTCTTCTTTTTATTTGATACTTTTTACAGAAATATGTGATGCTATTATGTGGCTTTAAAAATAATTTGATAATTACAAATTAGGATAACAAGTTAGTTCTTCAACAATTTTGAAAACCTAAAAATCAATACAGAAGTTTTATAACAAACTTATTTGTGGTAAAATTTGCCTTATTGATCATCCCTTTTAAAATATATACGTTTTATTTTTTGAAATAAGTGATCTAATTCAAAGAAAATTTCAGGAGTGATAAACATTTTTGGGAGGACTTAGGGAGAGGAACTTTTTTTTTTAAAGAAAGAAAGAAAAGTATATTAGAGTAGTATTAGTTTCCAGAATCTATTGAGTTCTGAATAGTTTATGCAGCATAAAGGGGGTTTGTAAAAATCTTTAATACATTGGAATTCATTTATCCTGTTGATTAATAACTGCTTGAATTTCTATTATGTTTTGGTCACTATCGCAGGCAGTAGAGATGCAAACAATACCAATAGCTAATATTTCTACAATGTGCTATGTTCTATTCATAGTGCTTTCTATAAACCTACTCATTTAATTCTCACAGCAATCCTATGAGGTATTACTCTAGTTTTACAGAAGAAAGTAAGGCCTAAATAATTTAAATAACTCAAACAAGATCATACTTGCAGTAAGTGACAGAGGTGGGAATGGACACCAGGCAGTCTGGTTCTGTGTATTATATACACGACCACTGCTCTACACTGCTTACCGTTTGGTGAAAGAGACCAATCCATGGAGCATCAGCCACTATGCAATGACAATCATCAATTGAGACAGACAGTAGGTACAATAATATCACATAGAGTGAGTCATCAAATTTAATATCAAGAGGTTACAAAGCGTTAAAAATAAATAGGAATGCAGCTGGTATATGGGGCTGGGGACAACACTCACACAGCACAGGCTATGAAAAGACAGCACTGTATGTGGAGGTCATCCGAAGCAGGTGGAGAAGAAGTGTGTGATGGAATTTTTGAAGTTAAAAAAGAGAGTTAGAATGATAGAGTGGATTATGAATAGCTTCATACACCATGCCAAGATTTGGGATTCTCTTAGTGGAAAATTATATAGCAGTATAAGAATTAGAGAGTTTACTCTGTGACTTAGACAGGGGGTGCAAAGACAGTTGGTATGTTAAGGTCATCAAGAAAGAGATCTGGCAGGGCAGACATGGGAAGTGATAGATTCTGGGTTAATTACAGTGTCCTAAAAGAAATGGCGTCAATTGGATATAGCCAGAACGGAGATGGAGAATTAGAGATTCATTTCTATGATATTATTTGTGATTGATGATGATTGATGTGTATCTTAGTTTTTCCTACACCAAAGTTTCTCAAATTTTAGAGTACATCAGTATCAACTGTAGCATGCCACCTCTATAGTTACCTCTACAATTACGGAGTGCATGCTAACAGTGCTGGTCCAAGGATCACACTTTGAGAACCAATGTCCTGGGTCAATATTAAAAGGTTTACCTGAAAATTGATTTAAATAGCTTGATTTTATGAAAGTTTTATCATGTATTCCTAGTGTATATTTAACTTGTTTATATATTATATGTATAGATAGGTAATGATCATTATATACTGAAAAAATGAGAAATTGAAAAGGCTAAAACAAATACCAATAGCAGGGACCCATCACCTCACTTTGGAGACCTCCTAGTGTAGATAACATATGGCATTCTTTATTTTGTGACCAATGGTGGTGGTTTCCTGAATTTAAAATTTCATTTAACTTCCCTAAATGCATAAATACACCTTTGAGTGTATATTGATAACAGATTAAACATTCTGTGTTACTGAAATATTTACCAGATATCAATTTAAGTTTTTAATTTTAAAAATTTTAATAATATATGTTTTATTGATTTTAGAGAGAGGAAGGGAGGGAGGGAGAGAGAGAGAGAGAGAGAGAGAGAGAGAGAGAGAGAGAGAGAGAGAGAAAGAGATCACTGTGAGAGAGAAACATTGATCAGTTGCCTTCCACAAGCACCAAACTGGGGACTAAACCCACAATCTGGGCATGTGCCCAACTAGGAATCGAATCCACAACCTTTAGGTGTATGAGACCATGCTCCAACCTACTGAGCCACCGGTGAGCACTTAATTTAAGTTTAATATGTGCTAAGATTTTTTTCATACAATTAATTACTTTATATAAAACAGAATGCCAGAGTGATACAGATAGCACAGAGTATCACATATATCTCTAGAACATTCATAAATGTGACATTTTAAATGTGGGATTTGCACCTCATAATTTTGAACAAGTTCTAACACCTTTTCCTTTGTTAAACTTAGGACTAAACCTATGGGCAAAGACATGCTCGGTGTTTTAACTTCAGCAAAGCCGGGGGGTAGGGGAGGCCAGGGGGAGGTCAGTGGGGGAAAAAAAAAAGAAGAGAGACATATGTACTACTATTTGTAATACCTTAAATAATAAAATAAAAAATAAACAATGGGAATCAAAATGAAAATAAAAATAAATAAAAACTATTACTATAAAGGGAATGGACAATTGCTGATTCATAAAAGCAGCAGAGAAGACCCAGTTATCATGTCTGGGCTGTATGCCACTGAAAATAATCTGTGTCCAATTGTCTATTCCAAAATCCATTTTTTTTTCCTAATGAAAAGGATCCTTTCCTAATGAGACAGACACTGTACCCTGCTAAAAGAATACATTTCCACCTTCTAACAAATCAAAGTGTATCCATAGGGCAAAGTTTTGACCAACATGATGTAAGCAGGGGTGTGAGGCTTGTAAAAAGATGCTGTTCAGGAAACCTGCCATTTGGGTGATGACTGCCTTGTGATATTAGAAAGAGAGCCACATACTGGGGTGGTGTAAGAAAGAGCCAGGAGGAGCCTGGGTCCCTGGTTATTTCAGGAAGCTGCCACAGCAAATGTAAACTGCTTACTTCTAAACTTTATATGAGAAAATTAGACCTTGTACATTAATGAAGATTTTCTAGGCCCCATTGCTACCAGTAAAATATAATTACTAACGAATACACCAGCCATATCTTATTTTAGAACAACATAAGTCTAGTATGGGTATATGTATAAATTCTGTATATAAACATGCTATTAGAAAAAGTAGAAATTAAAAAAAAATATATAAAAATTAAATATTATTACATAATTTAGCCAATTGATTTCATAGTCTGGGATATCCTGAAGCTTAAGAAATAAAATTCTTCCAAATTCTGTCTTTTTTTGTGATCCACCTATTTTTCCCTTAAAAATAGTGAGTGGCCATTACAGAAGGCTGAAAGTGAGATTTTTTATTTTTAAAATCACAAATATAAAAAAATATATATTTTAAAAGGCAATATTGTTTGAAAGGAATTTTTTATTTGAGAAAGATTTCTATCCCAATTTGTTTCCATTATTTCACATACATTCCTGGGTATTTTAATTCATTTTACTCTGGTTCACAAAAGTAATCATCATCATTGTGGTGTTCATCCATGTGTTCTCTGCTTTATTGATTACAATTCCAAATCCTTTCTCATTCAATGAATGATCAGGGGCAACACAACATAAAGAGTAGGGAAAAGTAGGTTTATAGTTGTTCATATGGAAAATAATACAATAAGTAATAGTACATGAATAAACTCTGTGTTTTGCATACTCACAACTATAAACCTACTTTTGCCCCACCTTGTCCATAAGTCACATATACATTAGAATTAACAAAATACTCTCAGTTGTCTACTTCTGCTAAATGTAAAACAACTTCCGCATGCTGTTTCTTATTATGATTAAAGGCTCTCCGAAACTACACAGATCCTCCTTCTGCACCCCAACCTCCTTTCACATACGGAATTTTTAACTTAGGGTCAGGACCATTCAAGATGTCTATGTAATTTTACTCATCTGTTTTTATGAATAATCCTCAGGACATAAAATGTTCATACTGTTAAACATTTTAGCGAGGACTAATAGAATATATACTTTATATAGAAAAATACTGACATTTACATTTTTCTTCTTTCATTTATTGTTTCAACCTTCAGAAATGAAATTATAATTTTCTAAAAAAATGTTTATATTTCCCATTCAGTCAAATTATTTTTTGCAGAATCAAAACATAATACAGTACAAAGTGAGAACTATTTTTATGAATATACTAATACCTTTAATACAAAAGTGAATGTGAAAAGCAATTGTTAGTATGTTTCTAGATGAAACAACAAATTCACATGTATATAAAGTTTGAAAAGATTCATTATAAAATAGGGACTAAATTCCAGGATTTGAGATACTAATTTTCTGGGTAAGTTAAAAAAGTCTTTCTAGGTTCAGTTTTTAGTATTTTTCTGTAAAATTTTCTAATTATTTTATTGTATACTTTTATAAATATTATATATGTATATATTTATAACCTATAATAGATAAATGGAGATAAAAATCTGAACAGAAGTTATTACAATAAAGCATACTAAAATAAACATAGCTATAATAATCATTACACTGTATGTTAACTGGTATATATCAAATAAAAGCTATAGATGTTTAGATAATGATGATGTACATGATGAACTGGGTGGTGAGGAAAAACAGGCCTCAGGGCTGGAAGATCGGGTTTGCCTTGAAGAGTGTGTATGAATCCTAGAGAAGAGGAGACTGTTTCATAGTCACTTCACTGCTCATTTCTTTCACTCCTTTGTTTCACGCCTTCTTCAGAGACTTTGCTGTTGCCCTTTCATCTCTACACTTCTCCAAAATGCAGTTATATATTCAACTTCCTCCTTAATATCTCCATCTCAAATTATACTGATTAAAACTGAATTTCCTCTTCTTTCCCTACCCCAGCCCCAAAACACACTTCTGTAGTCTCCCTCAGCTCAGTTCACGGCCCCTTCCTCCTTCCAGGTGATCACGCCGAAGACTTTGCAGTCAACTTTGACTCTTTTCTTTCACATTTCACTTGAAATGGTGGTAATTCTCTTTGGCTTTCCTTTCAGAATATTCCAAGAATATACCCACTGCTTACTACCTCCATTGTGGCCACCCTGGCCAGAACACCATATCTTTTTCTTGAATTGTTATAAAAGCTGGGCTTCCTGCTTTTGCCCTTGTCCCCTCACAATTACTTTGAACATACAGGGGTCCTGTTAAACTGCCAAGTCTACTCTATCACTCCTTTGTTTACAAGCTTCCAATGGTTCCCCATCTCAGGGTAAAAGTCAAAGTCCTCAGACTTGCCTACGAGGCGCAGCTTATCTCTCTCTAGTGACATCAGTGCTCTTGCTCTCGCCCCTCCTCATGCTGCTGCTCCATCCTTGCTGGCCTCCACAGAGACCTTGAGCAGGGCTGGTGTGCTTTTCTCACTGGGTGTCAGCACTTACTCTTTCTTCCCTCTTCCTGTAAAGGTAGCACATGTATGAGGCTCCCTTTGTCATGCCCTTCATTTCTTTTCTCTTTAAATGCCAACCAGTAAGGCTTGCACAGTTCACTCTATTTTAAATTTCATTTCCTCCCCAGGGCATGTTCTACTTTTATTATTTGCGTAACACTTACCACCTTCTTACATTCTCTGTAGTGTATTTACATTTTTTATAAAAATCATATACCCTTTTCTTTAGAACAAGGAGGCAGGCATTTTGGGTCAGGGCTGCCTTGTTTTCCAATTTATCCCCAGGGCCTAGGACAAGGTGAGCATTCACTAAACACTTGTTGAATGCCTAGTTAATTAATTAGTTAATTAATTAATTCATTTAGAAAAATTGGTTGCCCCTGTGTATTCTTCAGAAAATTTATGAGTGTCGGATGACTATGAATGCTTATATAATGTTAACAAGATGTGTAAATAGGTTATGAAAAGCGTAGTCTCTTATAGTTTTCAAACTACTGGTAGGGATCCTGGCTTCTGAGATTGCTTTGTTTAACCAAAGAATTTGTATATGTATATGCATAATCTATGGACACAGACAATAGGTGGCTGAAGGCCTGGGGCAGGGTCCTGGGGCAGGATAGAAGGAGTCAATGGGGGAAAAAAGGGGACATATTTAATACTTTCAACAATAAAGATTTAACAAAATAATGAATATCTATATTAAAATATTTTAAATTCCTTAATCAAACTAGGGTTAATTTTATAAATCATGTCAAAAAAATTCAATTATTTGGCAGTCGTTTTGTAAACCACTGTCTGTAATTAGTAGATTATTTAAAAGACTGAAAGATGTAATACAAAATTTAGAGAATCAAATGGATGCTGGTTTAAAAAGAATGGAGACTTAAAAAAATCAATATTAAATTTGATCCAAATATCATCAAAGATAAATACTAATCAGTAGGCCAATTTCTGCAAGCCACACAAAGTATATAAGAGTATATATAAAACTAGAGGCCCGGTGCATGAAAAACATGCACGTGTAGGATCCCTAGGCCCGGCCTGCAATCAGGGCTGATCAAGTCCACCACCTCTCTCCCTCCTCCTTCCCTTGCTTCCTCAGTGCCCTGCCGCTGCTGCTAGTCACCTGCCATGTTCCATTACACCTCCCAGTGGTCAGCGCACATCATAGCAAGCCACTGAACTGCCGGTCTCCTGGTCGAACTCCCGAGGGAACACTTTGCATATTAGCCTTTTATATACTTAGATGATTGTGATTGTAGAACAATATTAATTGTACAACATGACAAATTAATTTATTCACAATCACTGACAAGAGTTGATATATAAGCTTTAAGTCCCAGATAACTATGGAGTGAATGATTATATATTCAGCTTCTTTTTATTGAGCTAAAGAGACCAGCCCTTATAAAATCCTTCACAAATTAACAGTCTTATCTGCTTTTTAGTTGTACTCTTACCAAAAAGCTACAAATAATTTTAGTTATTTTATTTTTGTGCTTTTATCTACACAGTTTAGAAAGGTAATTAATAAAGAGAAAAATAATTGTGTTAAAAGGTTAGAAGAGTGTTGTTTATTTTTTAAAGATAGAATGTATTAAAGAATTCTTGAAGTCTGTTCAAAGTGACATCTATTAAAAACTCACTGACTATGGGTCTGATAGTATTGTACAATAAACAGGACAAGATGAATGTATGATTCCCAGGTTGAGGAATTTTGAAGCTAGTAGGCACAAAATTGTATATAAAATTGATGGTTAGTGAGCAGTGTTCTAAACTATGACTAATGATGTATATTCTTCAAATTCAATAGCTTAGAAATTTCTTAAAGTTCAGGAAACATATAAATGAGTTCTATATAGTTGTTAATAAGATTATGAAGTTGCATTTATTGAATGTTTACACTGACTGTATCTATAATAATAATAGCATAATATGCTAATTAGACTGGACAGCCAAATGACCTTCTGGATGTCATTCGGATGTCCTTCTGGATGAAGCCACCACTGCAGGGGCTGAGACAGAGGCTATTAGGGGCAATCAGGCAGGCAGGCAAGCAGTTAGGGGTTATCAGGCAGGCAGGCAGAGTGGTTAGGGGCAATCAGTCAGGCAGGCAAGCAGTTAGGGACAATCAGACAGGCAGATAGAGTACTTAGGGGCAATCAGGCAGGCAGGCAGAGTGGTTAGGGGCAATGAGGCAGGCAGGCAAGCGGTTAGGGATGATGAGTCAGGCAGGCAGGCGAGCGGTTAGGAGCCAGCAGTCCCAGCTTGTGAGAAGGATTGGGCGTAAACTGGCAGTCGGACAACCCCCAAGGGAACCCAAATTGCAAGAGGGTGCAGGCTGGGCTGAGGAACCTGCCCTCCTCCGTACACAAATTTCATGCACCGGGTCTCTAGTGTATGTATATGTGTATATATATGTATGCATGTATATGTATATGTATATGTATATGTATATGTATATGTATATGTATATGTGTATGTGTATGTGTATGTGTATGTGTATGTGTATGTGTATATATATATACACTAGAGGCCTGGCGCATGAAATTTGTGCATGGGTATGGTCCCTAGGTCCTGGCCTGTGATCAGGACCATCTTCCCCAGCTACCGCAGCTGGCCCCGCCCCCCACTGCTACCCACCTCTGGTTCCCCATTCGCCATCGAGCGATCGGAGCCTGAGGGTCAGGGGAAGGGACTGAGAAGTCGGCTGTTCCCACCTGCTCGCCGGCCCCGCTCCCTCTGAGGGTTGCCTTTTGTGTATGAGGCCACCGGCGGGGCAGAGGCCTTGGCCTGGCTCTGTCCCTGTCTCCTGCCACCCGCCCCCGATTCCCCGTTCACCATCAGGTGATCGGACCCTGCCTGCTGGGGAAAGGGAACGAGAGGTGGTCAGTGTGCCTCATAGTGACTGGTTGAGAAGTTGTTCTGGTCATTCCACCATTAGGGTCAAATTGCACATTACCCTTTTATTATGTAGGATTTAGTTTTTTCAAAAATACATTAACTTCAAATATGATATTAAACAGACAAATGCTACTACAGATGAGAGAGAAAACAAAAAATTTACACAAGATTTCAGATTAGATCACCTATAATAACAGTCCATGTTAATTTTTTTGTTAATTGATATTTTTAAAAGGGAAAGAATTAACACTTTTTCATAATGCCAAGCTTTACATATATCATTTGTAAAAGAAAGATACAGCAACATAACTCCAGTTTTAGATATGCTTTAACAGGTTTAAAGTTTTTAAAAATCTCACACACCTACTGTTGAGAACTGAATTATCTTGAGAGTGAAAATATGGCTTTAGTGATTTCTTTCCTGAAATCCCCCTTTCTCATCTTTGAAAACATCAAGCGGATACATGGCTTATACAGTGTGCAGTTGAATGTAGTTCAGTGTTGGGAAGCAAGTCCTGCTGCAGTGCTAGGAGTAATTGCAGCTGTCAGTTCTTTCAACATGAGAAAACAACCTTGTTTCAACTTTACAAGAAACAGATTGTAAGTATCCCCCAAACAAGGAATAACAATCTTCGTGATGAACAGTGTGGTGATTGTTAACCTAGTCAACTTGGTCACTTGGAAGGATATATTTACTGGACGCTGTTGAGAAAAAGATACAGTTTATATGCAAGTCCAAGAGTATTTTATGAATGAACAAATGAAAACATGAATACTGGATATCTTATCAAGACAAATAGCAAGTAGACTTTTCAGGGTGGAAAAATGGTATCTAAAGAATTCTTAACTGCTTTCCTGTGAGTTTTGTTTTCTGTGAAAGCACTCCCTTGGTATCTGGGTGTTCCTCACATCTGGTTTATTTGGATGTTAGAAATCCAGGACTTTCTTATACTAAACAAGAAAGACATAGATAAAGTTGGAAAAAGTTGAAAATGGGTTATAAAATAAAGAGCAAATACTATTATTTTTAACTGGTGCCCAATAAGTAAAGTTTATATATTAAGCAATTTATTTCCCATATAGTACTTCCTTCTCTCTCTCTCTCTCTCTCTCTCTCTCTCTCTCTCTCTCTCTCTCTCTCTGTGATTTGGTGTGCTTTTTGTAAAATTAGGCCAAAGTGCCTGCCTCACATATCTCAGACACTGGCAGAAAATATAAGCTATTGTTTTTGGTCCCACTGTGAGTTAAGACTTCAAGGTCTGTTTTTTTATTATCTACTAGAGGCCGGATGCATGAAATTTGTGCAAGAGCAGGCCTTCCTTCCCTTGGCTGCCTGCACCAGCTTCCCTCTGGCACCTGGGACCCAGGCTTCCTTTGCAGAGGGAGGCCCCGCCCACTCACTGCAGGCCACCAGTTGGTGGTCTGGGCCTCCCTCTGCAGGGCAATCACTGGGCGATGGCTGGGCCCCCGACCAATCGCATCACATCTGCCTTGGCTGGCCTGGCGCCAGTGGGTGTCATAGCGTGGTCCCGGATGGTTGTCTGGATGGTCATCTGGATGGTCGTCTGGATGGTTGTTCTGCTAGTCGATTTGCATATTACACTTTTATTATATAGGATTTTTTCCCCCTCCCTTTTCTTAATGGAAATTTTTGTTTCTTATCTTAGGCAAAAGTAAGAATGCACTGAGTTGGCAAATTATCAAAACCAGTAAATGTGCAAAAGCTAAAGATGATATTATAATGCCAGACAGAGAGGCAGATTTTTATTTAAAAAAGTAGACTATACGTGCTAAATAGATATGTTTTCCTGAGTACTTTTGCCAGCATTACTTTTTTTTCTCTTCATCTCCATGCATGTCCACTATGTGTTTTGTTTTTTTTCCCCCTGAACAAATTGTGAGAAAGGGCAGCCAGATGGCCTAGGACAGAAAACAGGACACCTCTCAGTGCCTGGACAGGTTTCAGTATTGACACAGCATCAGTGCACAAATGAAGTCAGATAATGTGGCAGAAATAAGGTGTCCGGCTCTTAATGTGTGGAGTGTGAAAGCTGGAGGGATGGAATAAACTTTCACGGACAATTCTGGTCTGCAGACATGTAGGACTGAAACTGTGATGAGGTGAAGATTTCCACTGGCTAAGAGCCAGGGCACGAAGGCAGTGCGGTCCAGTGTCCCAGTCTTGGCCAACTGAATTCCAACCTTTTCTGATTAAATTGCTTACTTCCAAGTTTCACTTCGGAAAAATTAAGAAAAAAAATGAGATGCCTTCATTTAAAAACACACACAGAGCTAGCTATTTCTTAATGCAGCTTTCAAGTCATTTCTAAGCTTGCTAAATTAACACATTCTAGTTGACCTTTAATAACAGGGACCCTGCTTATACTTCAGCTGTTACCCATAACACCTGTAGTAAATTCCTACGCTGTTCTTTCACAAAACCAGAACTCTTACAAAATTGACGGAAAAGGAAGAGGAACAAGTTGCATAGAATATCACATTTCTTTTAGGTGTTTTTCCTGATTTCCTTTGGGTTCTGGAATTTGTCCTTAAGTTCATGATGGTCTAACTAAGCATGCTGTTCTGAGCAGATGGCTGTTGTAAAAGAGTAATAATAGGGGGATAAAGACCAGGCTAGGGGGCCCCAGAGCAGAGATGAAATCCTCCGGAGGCTGATGGTGTCCCCGTATTGATTTCACAATTACCCTACCAGTGGTTAATTCCAGGAGTTGTCTATGCATGTTTCTGGAAATGCAGTAGTAAACAAAGAGACAAAACCTGTCCTCGGAAGAGGAGAAGATAGATAATAAACAAGGTTAGTCATATATATGGTGTGTAGATGGTGACATACTATGGGGAGAAAAACAAAAACTAAAATTAAAGCAGTGCAGGGAGATAGAAGAATCAATGGGTAAGGTTGAAATTTTAAATAAGATTGACAGAAAAAGCCTGAGAAGGTGACATAAAGGCCTAAGATGATAATGTCTTTCTACCTACCTCAGGTAGAAGGCCCTGCATATGTACATTTGTTTGTTTATCTGTTTATTTACATATTTGCTTTGCAAATATTAATTATTCTAATTCATATAGTAACCCTGTGAGACATTCTATTATCATTTTATAGGTGAGAAAACTGAAGTACAATGAAGGTAAGTAAATTGCCCAAGGTCATGCGAACAGCAAATAGTAGAGACAGGATTTAAACCTAAGAGCTTGGCTGTCTTAAACCATTTCTTAAGTGCTTCCTCACAAAGTAGAAATGTCACTATCTACTCTACCACTCCATTGAGAAATACCTTTAATGCTAATGGTAAAGGGTATGTGTTTTCTAGTCACAAGGACTCATCTCTCAGTTCTCAGGGTACAATTATAAATTGGTGACGTGGGTTTTTTTTTTGGTTTTTTTTTTTTTGTTTTTTTTTTTACTATCTTACATGGAAATTAATAAAAAAACACATACTATTGATTGTTTGGATATTGCATTTATTCAAGAATTCCCAAATTTTTAAAACACAAATCCATGTATTACTTTAAAATAGCTAAAATTAAAATGGTAAGAAAGGTAAAATAAGTTTATATGATGCTACTTACCATGTATCCTTCCAGATACATAGCAAACCAACATGTTAATATATTAAAGATTTTTGAGAAGTCCTGTTTTAGAGACATGATTTGTTTTTAATAAGCCCATTATTTACTTAACATCTTTTATAATAGGACTTTCTTCTTAGCAACAACTTAAAATCACAGAGGATGCTAATGTCCAAGGGAACAGTGTTTAATAATAGTACCAAAAGAGGACTATGAGGTAAAGCTGTTTTTCAAATTTGAAACTAATTTTATCTGAAAAGAATAAAATTTTAGTAGGCCATTGCATATAAAAAAGTATAAATGCACTTGACATTAATTTCTTTAAATAAAAAAAATCTCTTTACACATACAATGTGGAGTGGAGAAAGGACATATATTTTTCTTGTTATTTGCCTAAATAATACATTTTTGTCTGGAAGGACATATAAATAATTGTACCCATGTTTTAATGAGAGTATATGCACACTCTATTTAATGACTTATTATATTAGTTCATTTTGCCCTAAAATGGCTGGCATATTGATCAAATGTTTCTAATGAGATTTCATGGATTCATTAAGCCCAATTTATCAAACATCTACTAATGCACTAAGCTTTACTTCTAATGTCATTTCTGTAGCCCTGATTATTTTAGACTAAAGTGTAATTCTAATCATCAGATCAGATACTCATCTTATGAATCAGAGTTCTTAGTTGTAAGCATCAGGACCCCATTCAGGCTGATTTAATCAGGAAAGGAATTTACTGAAAGGAACCTCAGCAACTGACAACTCAACTAACAAAGAAACAGGATCCAATTGGGAAGGTACAGTGAGGACCACAGCCGACACCACCAAAACGCATTGTCTCTGTCATCAGGACCTTCATTCACTCCCAGCTGTGGCTCCTGGCAACAGTAACAAGGCTGCCCATGGAACCTAGATGGTGCTTCTGTATGCCACAAGAATACATTTTCCACTGTCACTCCTGTTTCCCAGTTCTGGCCAAGAATATTAGGTGATACCAGCACTAGTTGCTAACTGGAAACACAGAAAATAAGTGGGGAGCATTTGGTGGTTATGAATCCAAATAAATGGAAGTGTCTCGGTTCCTGGGGGTCCAAAGTGGAAAAATATTTTTGTGGTCCTTAGTACATTTACTGTAATTATATTTATCATTTTAATTGTTATGCTAGAGTATACCAAGTACTCCGTGTAATAAAACAGTGACTTCACCTGGTAAACTGTGAGATTTGGTGTGGAGTACAGTGGGGCCTTGACTTACGAGTGTCCCGACTAACGAGTTTTTCGAGATACGAGCCATCTCTTGGCCAATATTTTGCTTTGAGTTGCGAGCTAAAATTCGGGTTACGAGCCAGCTTCAGATACCCCACTGCTAGTTGGCACAGCGAACATCACAGTGAATGCCACAACATCAGCCCAGCATCACGTGTCTCACTCGTTCACTTTAAGATTTGACATATGAGTAATTTGAGTTACGAGTTCCGTCACGGAACAAATTAAACTCATAAGTCAAGGCCCCACTGTATAAGCATGATTGCTAAGAAACCAAACCACCGACTTGCTTTATACCAGTGGTTCTCAACCTTGGCTGCACATTAGAATCACCTGGGAATCTTCTTAAAATCCTGATTTCTGGGCCTCATCCTCTGGAAATTCTGTTTCTTTACTACTAATGTTGTGGTCCCACCTCATAACAAAGAAACAGAATTTCCAGAGGATGAGGCCCAGAAATCAGGATTTAAGAAAGATCCCCAGGTGATTCTAATGTGCAGCCAAGGTTGAGAACCACTGCTTTATACAGTTTTTAAATACTTTTTTTTCCCCTTCTCTCTCTCTCCTCCCTTCTCTCCTTCCTCCCCTACTTTCCTTTTGTTGTGTTTTGTATAGCTCAGTGCATTCTTAATTTTTATAAATATTGGCAAATTTCCCTCAGTAGAGATTGTACGAGTTTCCTCTCTGGCTGGCAATCAAGCTATAAAGGCAATGGTTTCCCCTGCCCCTTGCCAATACAAACTGGTATCAGGCTTATGGATCTTTGTTAAATACTTAATTTATCATAACTTTTATTCTTTTAAACTGCGCTTAAGACCCTTCTTATCCCAGTGAGGTATTCATTTAAAATCACTAGTAAGAGATTTATCCATTGTGGGAAATTAATTAGATGAATACATAATTATCATTCCTGAAAGGATTCATGAGACTAAAAGGAGGTGCTACTTAGATTAAAATGGGGACAACAGGGATAAAGTGAGACTGTCCTAGGCATAATAGTATACGTGGAACCCTAGGAGTTATGCATTGTAGAAATGGAAAAAATTCGAGTAAATAAATGAACATGCCATATGTGGGGGAAATTAGATCAGAAAAATAAACCAGAAAATTATTAAATAATGTATAAATAATATATTTTAAGCTACTTGGAATTTTATCAGAACCAAACACAACAAACTGGGAAGGTTTTTTTTTTATGACTTGATTTCTCATTTTGTGCAGTGTAGCTTCCTTCAATGTTGTCCTTACTCCCTCTTGCCCAGAAACCACATGCCCAGCCTCTCCTCTTCCATCCCTGTGAGTTGGGTTTCCCTGGAAGCAGACTCTAAGGCATTTAGCACGCTGAGCATTTATTAAAATAGCATACCTGTGGAAAGGAGAAGAAGGCGACCAGAGTGAGATGCAGGCCCTAAAGTGGTCTATCAGAGTTACCTTGAATTAGGAGGAGATGGCCAGGCCTCTTTATGCCTGCATGACAAGTCATTGGATGTGGCACCCTGAGAGGGGCATGAGTTCTGGCCTGGCAGCTCTTGAAACAGAGGCAGCCTTAGGTGGGGCTGAGAGATGCTGGCTGCCTGCTGAAAACGCCCCCAGCAGCCAGGGCAAGTCCTTCCAGGAATGGGTATCTAGGTGGTGAGTTGCAGTGTCAACACAGTCACTCAACAAAGATTATTTACACCAAGTTATAAAGTATTAAGGCTTAGGTTTACCAGGGATATTTCATTTATCCTGAGAACAATAAATGAGCCAAATTAGAGTGGTTATAGATTTGGAATCAAGTAGACCTAAACTTGACTTCTTCCACTACCTCTTATGCAATATAATCTTCAGTTTCTCCATTTATAATATGTGGATGATGATGCTTATTTCATGGGGCTACCACACAAATTTAGTGGTATATTTTATATAGTTTAGCAAAATGAATAGTAAGCATTCAACAAGGATGATTTGTTTTTCTTAAAAGGATAATGACAAAAATGTTAGTAATACATTGGTTATCTTTTAGTTTCAGGTATAATACTTTGCCTTTTTTGGAGGTTAAAATGGAGGCAGAGATAAGATAGAAAAGCTTTTCCAGAACATCAATTTTATATGGCGGCTGATTCATTAAGCTATTTCTGTTATTCTATTCTATTATTCTATTCTATTCTATTCTATTCTATTCTATTCTATTCTATTCTATTCATCATAGTTGTATAATGCCACATGTCTGTTTTATTCTTATGATATAAGAGCTATATGTAGAGTCTTTGTGAGTTCCTTTACTCTCTAACATATATATATATATATATATATATATATATATATATATATACACACACACACGTATATATCCATCCCTCAGTATACACATGGATTTGTTCCACAACCATCATGAAGACCAAAATTCACAGATGTCCAAGTCACTTATATATATTGACATAGTATTTTCATATAATCCATACAATTCTCCTGTATACTTTAAATCATCTCTAGATTACTTATAATATCTAATATAATGTAAATTCTATATAAAGAGTTGTTATACTGTATTATTTAGGGAATTGTGATAAGAAAAAAAGTCTGTACATGTTAAGTACAGACACAACCATTGTAGATCTAACTACATAGTAAACATCAGCAGCAACATAACTTTATAAAATATATATATATTTTTTTGATCCACTGTTGGTGGAAGCTGAGGATGAAAAACCCATGGATATGGAGGGACTACTGTTCATCTGTTGAAAGATGGGAATAAAATTCCAAATGCCTTAAATAAATACAGTTGTATGTATCTGAACTCCATTCTTGGGATTTGGGAGACCACCATTTTTTTGTGTTTCTGGCAGGGGCTTTGTGACTCTACTACAGCTGTATGGCAGAGAATAAAATGAACATTTCTGAAGAAATCAGAAACATTTGAGAGGAAAATCTGCAAATTTTAATTCCAAGTGATGGATTGGGGAGGGGAGACACCCCAAAACCTATCCTAAAATGAAAGAGTCTCTATTTGAGGTGAATAAAAGAATGAGATCTTGCGCATCAGACTGTGCCTTGGTTGGTCTACAGAAGTTAAGAGCATCAAAGTAGGATAGAGCATGATACCAAATGGTATCAAGGGAATAGAAACAACTCAAATTAATCCAATGATAATGTTGAATTGTTCAGACAGAGGTAGCATTTCAGACAGAAAGAGAGAAAAGTAATTGATCTAGAGATGCATGGACATGCCAGACAGCCTAGACAAAATCCAGCCTTAAAAAAAGCCAACTTTTGTATTGCATATGTCATTCCTTGAATCAACTGGGAAGCCTTTGTCATGGGACATTTTCCAGAACTCATTCCAAACCTGACCCTCCTTGATTCTTGTCATCATAGCTTTGCCTGCCCACTGGGTCTGCTTCCACCCATCCTCTCTCTTGAGTGATCCCATTAGTTTCGCCTGACTTCCCCTGAGCTACCAAAAATTGTT